>NC_082720.1:82046666-83442666 GCF_030144855.1 Hypanus sabinus
AAACGTTATAAACAGCTCTCATCACTTGATTTTTATTAAATAAGGTATTGTTTCGTTGCATAGGGGAACTTATTCAAAGCAACCTGTTAAAATAAATATAGGTGTGGCAAGAGTAGTGTTAACTCCTTTCCAAAGTACATTCTTTTTTTAATATAGCAGTATGCAGAGAAGAATGGAAACATATGAATTTTCTTCCCTGTGCCGATTTTAGTTCTGCCAGTGGGAGTTTTGATGTGTTTTTGAAGTGGTCAATCACCACTAGTTGCTGGCCATTTAATTGATTGTCACTGGATATGGGTGTTTTGATATCAGAATCTGTCAGTAGCAGGTATGGCAAAGTTGACATAGTTCAACTTTCTTTCTAAGGCACTTGAAAGGAAAATTGTCAAACAAAATTTGTCAGCAAGCCACACGGACATGTAATCAAGAACTTATGGAGTTCTTGGAAGGAGCAAAAGAGAGATTAGGGCACAGGATCTTGACAGCTGAAGTTAGCAGAAATAAAGCCTTGATGATTTAGAGGCTAGAACTGGAGGAGAGCAAGTGTCTTTAAGACTTATAGGATTGGAGATGAGGAAAGCTGGGAACATGGAAGGATTTGAAAATATAGATGAACATTTTAAAACTGAGACTTTCTCAATCAGGATTCAGTGTAGTTTGGTGAATACAGATCTAATACTGAATGGCCCCAATGCAAAATCAGAAACAGAACTTGAATATCCAGAAATACACAGAAGATAGGATATTCCTGGAGTGCATTGGAATAGTTAGTTTGGAGGTATATAGAGTGAAGGTGATAGCTACCAGAATTTCAATAAACTAATGACTTAATTGCTTTTAATGTTGCATGATTTCAAATGTAATTAACAAAATATATGTTAATGATAGAATGTATCAGAATTGAACTTTCAATGTTTCTAAACATACTTGTGTAGTTGTATGATTAGTTTGTACAGATGTATCATAAGTTACAGGATTGTGTATTGTACAAACAAGAATATTAATGTCTACCAATTTTTGTTAGCTGGTCCTAGAGGGGGAGAGGGAGAGAGAGAGATTGTGATAAGTTGCTTATAATGCAAATCTTTATATTAGCCTTCATCCAAATTAACGGACAACTGCAACTGATGCATAATATGTGTTAGAATAGCTAACTGATTCTATTTCTTCAAAATAACTTCAAATTAATGTCTTTTTAAACATTTTTGATCCAACTATATGATCTTAGATATCTATGAAAGATTTTTATGAATGAAAAGGAAAACTTCCCTTTTCAGAATACTGAATGCTATGGTTAGGAAAATATTTGAAATTCATGTTGTTCTCAGTTATGCTATAATTGTTACAATATTATATTTTATTGTACATTTAATCTTGTATTATTTATATTTTATAATGTAAAATATACTAAATATTTCAAACAGATGTATTTCTGTCTCTGCCATTGCTTCTATGAACTGCTTAGAAAGAATGCAGGAAATCCAGTTCATTCTGTTTCAGTTGTGTAAATGGCCAGTATCTATTAATGTTAATTACTGTTAACATTTAATCTGTTAATGTTTGCTGTTTCCTTAAATTTATGAAAAATGTGACTGTCCTCTCAAATGAAAGGCAGTTAGATAGTCCAATAAATGGGCATCAGTGCAAGACAATGTGAAATCTTTGATGGTGATCACAGCTCTTTTTACTTTTATTAGCCCCATCTTCCCCCTTAGAGCTCTCTTTATGGACAGTAGGAATAAGACGAATAAACCTTGTGTCAGTAGTAGAGACATCATTGGAGAAAATGTTAAGGGATAGAATCTGGGTAAATTAAGAAAGGCTGATCAGAAACAGTAAGTGTGGCTTTGTACGGATGAAATCTTAACTCAGGAGTTTGAGATTTTTGAGGTGATAACTAAGAAGATTGATTGTGGCAGTGTGATAAATGTTGTTTATATAGAATTTAGTTAGGTGTTTGACAAGATTGTGCAGGAAAGTCTGGTCCAAAAAGTTAAGGCTCCTGGGAGCTCCAAGGTGAGACACATTAACTAATTGGCTTGGTGATAAGAGGCAGGATAGTCAACTCTTAAAGATCAAAAACCAATGGAGAAATTTGCCAGGATTCACTTCGTGTATTTGGGACACTGTGCTACTTAAATGGGACAGGCAACTTTAAGCATGGTGTAGTGCAAGCATGCACTTCCTTTTTGGTACTCCACCTTTGACTCAAACAATGGCCAGTAAAGCTGCACCATTAGTCCGTGTGCTTATCATAGCCTTGACTAATGAGGGCAAGTATCCTATGAGATGCCACTTTCAGGGATTCTTAGACTTGTGTAGCAAAGCTCTGCACTTCAATATTTCTGTGGGTGCTGTCATTCATTGTGAATGTCCTATCCTTAACGATCCTCCTAAAATGCATATTTTTTTAGCTGAATTAAGTTCCATGTGCCATTGTTGTGCTCATCAACTTGTATTGCCCTATAGTCTTAGTTACCTTGTAAACTATTAACAGTAGCCACAGTTATTACATCATCTGTATGCTTACAAATCATGGTGTCTATGTTAACATCCAAATCATTAATGTTTATTATAAACAGTTATAGCACTGATCGCTATGGTACATCACTAGTCACAGACTTCCAATTACAAAAATTGCCGTTGCCATTGTCCTGTGCTTCAATACCGAGCTAATTTTGGATCCAATTTGCTAAACTGCTGTGGATCACATTGGCTCTGAGCCTTTTGGGTCATTGTCTTGTGCATCTTACTAATGGTCATACCTAGTTTATCCGTGCTGCCTATCTTGAATACAGTTATCATGTTTGTTGCTCTAAAATTATCTGATACATCAGTTATGGTCAGTAAAAAACAATCTCTTATTGCCCCAGTTATATCCTTCCTTGCTTCTCAAGGAGGGATCCATTTCATCAGGACTAAGAGATTTATCTACCTGTAACACTGCTAAGATATCTACCCATTTTTCAATTGTATTTAAAGATAGAATTTCACTGTCCACCTCCAACTATTTTGACTGCAGTGGAGAAATGGTAATTTAAGAGCTTGCCAGCATCCTCCAATTCTGGGGGCGCAGATCACCTCCTTGGGCACTAGCTTTTTCCCAGTTATCTTCATAGCCTAGAAAATTTCAAAATATTTATGAAATACACTATTAATTTTGCCCATCATAATATTCATATCCCTCTTTTTTTCCTCATTTTCGAAGTGTCCCTCCCCTATAATTTCTGTACTCCTGTTGACCTCCCCTGCTTTCAGTTCTTTGTATAGCTGCCTTTTGCTTCCAGTTTTACCTTTATCCTATCCTCAGTATGCCTTGGCGTTCAGGTTTCCTTGAACTTTTTGCTCTTATAGAAACATATTGTCTTTGAACTCTTTAAGTATTTAATTTTTAAATGATTCCCACTTGGATGTAGCCTTACCTTCAAGTAGAGCTCCCAGACTACTTTTGCCAGGTCCTGTTTTCAGCATTGAAATCGGCCTTCTAGTTCACCATGCTTAATTCTGATTCATTTTCAAGATGTTTGTTGTAAAAGATGAGATTTGCATTATTTGACTAAAAGCTTGTTCACTTTTCTAAACCTTGGTATTAAAATCTGTTTTTATAAATGTATGTAGTAGACGGAATTCTTCATTACCTATTTGGGTTAGAATTGCATGTATTTTAATAAACTGTGCCCTTTGCACTCAGCTGACATTTTTCCACCATAATCTTATCCATTTAGAGGCACAAAATTGCATAATAATTACAAAAGAAATGCAAAGTGCAACATCAACAGCGACATGTGATTTTTTTTTCGTCATTGGACTTACTAACTTGAGAGGACCTATGGGGAATCCTTCTCAAATTTATTTGCCTCAAAAATTCATCACCTCTTTGCAATTGTTACATGCCAGCATGCATGTTGTAATTCCAACCAATAGGTTCACTCTACCTCCAATTCCAATGCAAACTGGGAGTCGGTCAGACAAATTCATTAAGGGCACATACTTCCCCACCGTTAATGTTATCTACAGAAGGTCCTCCCTCAAAAAGACAACATCTATTATCAAAGATCTCCACCGTCCAAGCTATGCCATCTTTTTGCAATTACCATCAGGCGAGAGAAACATGCAAAGTAAATTCATTATCAAAGTACATGTACATATACAACCCTGTACACCATATACAACCCTGAGATTCACTACCCTGTGGGCATACCCAATAAATCCATGGATTGATAAAATTAGTAAATAAAATAAATAGAATTAATGAAAGACCACACCAACTTGGGCATTAAACCAGCTTGCAAAAGACAACAAGCTGCGCTAATGCAAAAAAAATAATAATAAATAAGCAATAAATTTCAAGAACATGAGATGAAGAGTCCTTGAAAGTGAGTCTATAGGTTGTGTGAACATTTCAATGATGGGCAAATGAAGTTTATCCCCTTTGGTTCAAGAGCTTGATGCTTGAAGGGTAATGACTGTTCTTGAACCTGGCGGTGTGAGTTCTGATGCTCCTGTACCTCTGATACCTCCTGTATGGCAGTAGTGAGAAGAGAGCAAGCATACCTTGGGTGGTGGTGGAGGGTTCGCAGATGATGGATGCTCCTCTCCTATGACAACATTTCATGTAGATGTGCTCACTGGTGGGAGGGACTTTACCTGTGATGGACTGGGCTGTATCGACCAGACCTTAATTATGCCAGCGCCAAAGAAGAACATGGTAACCTGCCTCAATGATTATCACCAGTAGCATTTCCATCCACGGTGATGATGTGTTTTGAGAGGTTGGTGATGAGTAACCACTTGGATCTGCTTCAATTTGCCTACCAGAGTAAGAGGTCCACAGCAGGTGCTATCTCATTGGCTCTTCACTCAATCCTGGAATATTTTGACGGCAAAGGTGTATACATCAGGATGCTCTTTATTGACTAAAACTCATGATTTAATACACCATCCACTCAAAACTAATCAATAAGCTCCAAGACCTTGACCTCAATGCCTCCTTGTGCATTTGGATGGATCCTCTATCCTTATTTGCAGACCCCAGTCAGTTTGGATTGGCAACAACATCTCCACAATCTCCATCAGCACAGACGCACTACAAGGCTGTGTGCCTATTCCCCTACTCTACTTGCTTTACACTTATGACTGTGTGGCTACGCACAGCTCATAAGAACTAGGTGTGGGAGTCGGCCATCTGGCCTGTTGAGCCTGCTTCGCCATTCAACAGATCATGGCTGATCTGGCCACAGACTCATCTCCACCTCCCTGCCTTTCCCCCCCATATTCCTTAATTCCCCTACAATGCAAAAATCTATCCTACCTTGTCTTAAATATATTTACTGAGGTAGCCTCCATTGCTTCATTGGGCAGATAATTCCACAGATTTGCCACCCTCTGGGAAAAGTAGCTCCTCTTCATCTCCATCCTAAATCTACTCCCCTGAATCTTGAGAGTATGTCCCCTAGTTCTAGTCTCATCTATCAGTGGAAACAGTGCACCTGCCTCCATCTTATCTATCCCTTTCATAATTTTATGTTTCTATAAGATCTCCTCTCATTCTTCTGAATTCCAGCGAGTAGAGTCCCTGGCAAATTAATTTCTCCTCATAGTCTAACCCCCTCATCTCTGGAATCAGCTTGGTGAACCTCCTCTGCACTGCCTCCAAAGCCAGTATGTCCAATGGCATATTCAAGTTTGCTGTCGACCCTACTGTCATAAGCCAAATCAAATTTGCGATGAATCGGCATATAGGAGGGAGAATGAAAATCTGGCTGAGTGGTCTCATAACAATCTGTTACTCAAAGTCATCAAGACCAAGGAGCTGATTGTTGACTTCAGAAGAAGGAAAGCAGAGTTACATTAGTCAGTCCTCATCAGAGGTGGAGAGGGTCAGCAACTTTAAATTCCTCAGTGTTATTATTTTGGAGGACCTTCCCTGGGCTCTGCACATAAGTACAATGATGAAGAAATCACGGCAGTGCCTCTAATTAAGAGTGTGAGAATTCAGCATGACAACTAAAACTTTGACAAACAAGAGTGGAGAGTATATTGACTGGCTGCATCACGGCCTGGTATGAAACACCAGTGCCCTTAAATGAACCTGAAATCCCACACCACCAGTTTCAAGAACAACTACTCTACCACTTAGTTCTTGAGCCAACTGCCAAAACCCTAATCACTGTATTTTAGCTACACATTGCACTAAAATGGACTTTCATTTTCCTCTGGTTTAAAAAAATTGCGTATGAATTGTGTGTTTTTGCAAATTTTTCACTGTACCTATGCAAATATGTATTTGTGCATACGACACAAATTTGACTGTCATCACTCTGAAACTTCACTCAACTTCATTTGCAATGGAATTGCATCTTGCCTATAAGCTTTCTGTTGGATTGGAATGGGAAACTGCAACCTGCATCAGTTCCACTGTAGATTCAAAGTTAGTTCAAGCTGAATCAAGTTGCAGTATGCAGAAGACTTGAGAGAATGGGATTGCTTTAAGTTCAAAATAAATTTATTATCAAAGCATTATGTTACCATATACAACCCTGAGATTCATCTTGTGGGTAATCACAGTAAATGCGAAAAACACAATAAAATCGATGGAAGATCACACCCAAAAGGATGGACAACACCAATGTGCAAAAAAAACCCAAACTCTGCAAGTATGAAAATAAAGAGAAGAAAAAAGAAATTGATAATAAACAGATAAGCAATAAATATTGAGAACATCAGATGAAGAGTCCTTGAAGTTGAGTCCAAAGGTTGTGGGGCAAATGAAGTGGAGTTATGTTATCACCTCTGGTTCAAGGGTTTGATGGCTGAGGTGTAATAACTCTTCCTGAACCTGGTGGTGAGGGTGTTTATGCTCCTATACCTTGCTGATGGCAGCAGCAAGAAAAGAGCATGGCCTGGATGGTGAAGATCCTTGATAATGAATGCAGCTTTCCTGCGACAACACTCCGTGTAGAGGTGCCCATGGTAGGAAGGGCTTTACCCATGATGGACTGGGCTGTATCCACTATTTCTTGTAGACTTTTCTGTGCACTTGTGTTTTTGATGTTTCCTTATGAGGCCATGATGCAACCAGTGAATATACTCTCCACATCACATCGATAGAAGTTTGTCAAAGTTTTAGATGATATGCAATGTCCCACTGTGAAGATTTTTCACTGACCGGTGATAATCAAAATGCTGCAGATGGAAAGCAAAATTCTCAATTAGCTTGTCTTACAATGATTGTTGAAGACCACAATCTTTTAACCCCTGAGCAATGTTCATGCTGACATCTTGTAGGAGTTGTTGGTAGAACACTGCCACTACTTGGTCAAAGACAGTTATTTTGATTATTAATCAGGTTTGTGAAGCATCCCCAAATTACGTTTAATATAATGTACAGAAATAACTGATATGGCCATATCAATCTTTGTTAATTATATTCACAATGTACTTATTTTAATTAAGTTTAGATCAGACCAAAAAGATGATGTGGAGAAAAGGCCAATTGATATCCTGTAATATTCTTCCCAAAGTGATTTTACTTGACCTACAGAAGCAAAATACTGCAGATGCAAAGCAAAATTCTCAAAGTACTCAGCACATTTTGGAGCATGTGTGGCAAGAGAAACTGAATTATCAGAGTAATGACCTTTCCATAATACTAGATTAAGCCAGAGAAGGAAAAAAATCTGTAAATCTGAGGAAAGAACAATAAGGAAAGTCAGTGATTGATTGGAAGGTAGGAGAGATTAATCGACAAAAGTTCTGATTATATACCTGCCACCCCTTTTCCAGTTGTCAGCAAATGTTTCAGAACTTTAATGGGGGAATAAACTTTTTTTACATTTTACTTTGTAACCAAATCATATATGAACTGACAATACAAACATGATACTTCAAATAATTAAATGCTATTCATCAAATCTCTGCTAATTACTTCACTTTCTATTTAATAGACAAGTTTCATGAAAGAGAAGACATGATTGCTTTAACTAATTTGAGTGTTTCAAGTTCAAGTTTGTCATTTCAACCTGCTTTCAACCTAGCCATAGGGAACAATGTTCCTTCAAACCAAGGTGCAGAACATAGTACATATAACTGACACAATAAGTAATATTACCATAAATAAATAATGTGCAGTTATGACACAAGTTTGAGAAGTAAACAGTAAAACGCATTTGGTGCTTCATATGTGGTAAGACTTGGGTGGTGACAGGGAGTTCTGCAGTCTCACAGCCTGGGGGAAGAAGCTGCTTCCATTCCTAACGGTCTTTGTCTGAATGCTACGGTACCTCCTGCCTGAGTAGGGGAGTCTAAGAGATTACTGGCCAGATGGGAGGAATCATTGATAATGCTAAGGGCCCTGCATGTGCAGCACTCCTGGTAAATAGCTTGGGATTAGTGAAAGAGAGATCCTGATGATCAATCCTTGGCAGTCCTCGCAATCCTTTGTAGGGTTTTGCGGTCTAATGGTAATGTAGCTGGTCAGGGCACTCTCGATGGTGCTTCTGTAAAAATTGGTTAGAATGGGGGAGCGGAGTCTTAAGCATTTCAATCTCCTCAGGAAGAGGACACTCCTCTGATTTATTTGAATACTTTAATTACTTGGAAAATTTAAGGAAGCAATCAAAGGGAATCACTAATGGTTGATATGAATATGTACAGTTAGTGAGAAATGTTTAACTGCATGTTAAATTTGTGATTGTTAATTCATTTTGTGGTTGCTAAAGAGCTAACTAGTGATAGCAAGTGACAAGGGCGTAACTGCTGCAAATCTACAGCATATCAGTAAATGGAAAACCTGACATTGTATTGAGTGAATTTGGAAATTCGACTAATCCTGAAGTATTACCCATTTGCCATATTCATGAATACTGAAGTATTCGCGTTCACAGCAAGGTACCTGGGTTCAGTTGGAGGTGAATGGGAACATACAGCTTTCATCAACACACCTAATAATTTTCAGCTATTGGAGTCTTGTAAATATTGGAGATTAATCATTTGATTTCACAAGTGTGGTAGGCTCCATATTTTTAAAAAAATTACAGCTATCTATTTAGGTTGATGAGGTTTGATGTCGTATTTCCTCTTTCTTTCTCATACTCTTAACTAAATTGGAGCACAATTACTTATAAAAGATAATTGTTTTATCCTGAATACTTGTATAAAAGCCATCTCAGGTTTTGTTACAATTTTACTTAAAGGACAATGGAAGCGAAACTATATTTAGTAGTTCCTATCTGATTAGTTGAGTTATATTAACAGCTATTTATAATATTCAATTCAAATTTTATTAACTCTTCCTTATTCCGTTACGCTAAAATATAGCAGCTTTTTGCTTGTGTTGCTGTAGTGGCTATATAGAAAAGTTGGATTGATGATGCAATCGAAACTTTGCTCCCTTTATCATAAGATTTCTCTTGCATGATCTAATTATGAAATCAGGAATTGATGTAAGTGCTGGTGTATTGCATTTTATTTTCCTGCTAGTGTCACAGGTATTGTCACAAGTTTTAAGAAGCATGATTAAGTCTGTGCAGAAGTACTTCCCTTAAGATCTTTGCAAATGAGAAGTACACAGCAGTAGTTGGCAATGCAGAGTCTGCAGGAAAGGCACTTCAAATGTTGCTTCTGGTAATCCTGGGGTATACCAGCATTATTTGGTTTTCAGTCTAATCAGCATCTGACTGATTTTACACTTAATGGCCACTTTATTAGGTATCTTCCTGTACCTAATCCCCAGCCATGGGTAAATGGCCCCACTGCCTTGTGGGCAGCCTTGGGAGAGACAAAGGCTACGGGAGTAAACCCAGACAGAAAGCCCAGAGTGGAGCCCCTAAGGCAGTTGAACGTTACTGAACATCCTTCCGGTGGCTCCAGCAGTCGAGCTTGGTGCCAAACGTAATGCTTCCCCTTTGGACGACACCTGTGAGGCTGAGAAGGGGATTTTGATGACTTCGTATCCCAGGATCTCCATACCTTCTGTCCATGCTTGTGCTCTAGAGAGGTTTCTCCAGTGCCACCATCCATTGTCCTTCGAGACAGACAGATGCCATCATCATGTAGCTAATAAAGTGGCTACTGAGTGTATGTTCATAGTCCTCTGCTGCTATGGTCTATCTATTTCAAAGTTTAACGTCTTATGAATTTGGAGATGCTGTTCTGCGCACCACTATTGTAACGCGTGGTTACTTGAGTTACTGTCGCCTTCCTATCAGCTTGAACCAGTCTGGCCAATTTCCTCTGACCTCTCATTAACAAGGCACTGCCCTGTTCACTGGATACTTTTTTTGTTTCTCATACCATTCTCTGTAAACTTAAGAGAATGTTTTGTGTGAAAACCCGAAGAGAACAGCAGTTCTGAGAGACTTGAACCACCCCGTATGGCACCAACAATCATTCCACGGTTTGTCACTGAGATTACATTTCTCCCACATTCTAATGTTTGGTTCAAACAGCATCTGAAACTCATGACCATGTCTGCCTGCTTTTAAGCATTGAGTAAGCTGCCACATGATTGACTGATTAGATATTTGCAATAAATGAGCACCTAAAAGCGGCTACTAAGATAAAGCTTGTATGCGGTTTGAACTATGATACACTTTAGCTCTCTATCAATTAACTTTTTCTTGTCTTTCCCAGTTTTATGTATGTTTATATTTATAGATATTCTTGTGGGTGTATTGACAATGACAATCACTTCTATTATAATTAGGAAAAAAACTTTACTTTGTAGTCCAATAAATGTTAAGGCCCTCCATTTTTGCTATTGATAGCAGATGAAGGGACTGAATGTTTAGAACGTGGTAAGTTTGAGTAGGAATGCAATAGCAGATGGAATACAAAATGGGGAAATGTGGTATGAAGATATAACAAAAATTAGAATGGTGAGTGAATACAATAAAACTGAGTTCAGCACTTGTGGAACTTTAGTGTTGGACTGGCAGGTATTCTAGATTAATCAGTATCATTGATATTGTTTATTATTCCTTATTTTACTAATATACACCTTTGAATATAGTACTATCAGACTCCAACTGATATATCTATGCTGGTCTGACACCCAGTTACGGGGTACGTAACAGCTAGAATTAACTCCTGCCTTTGTGGGGACATGGATCCATTGCAATTCACTTACCATTGCAACAGTTCTACAGCAGATGCAATCTCAGTAGTTCTCCACTCTGGTTTGGAGAAACCAGGCAACTGGATTCCCTCAGTGCTAATATCAAGTTTCAAAATATGGACCTCTGTACCTCCCTCTCCAATTGGATCCTTGACTTCCTTGGTGGGAGACCACAGTCAATGTGGATTAGTAGTAAAATCTCCTCCTTGCTGTCAGTTAGTACAGGCACACCTCAAATACAAGCTTGGCCCGCTTCCCTACTCGCTATAGTTGTTTGACTGTGTGGTAAGCACAGCTTGACGCTATCAATAAAATCACCAATAATAAAATGCTGTTGGTTGAATCTCAGATGGTGGTGAGGAACTGATTGTGAACTTCCAGAAGGGGCAGCCAGGAGAACACACCAGCCCTCAGTAAGGGGTTGGCAGTGGAAAGAATGAGCGGCTTCAAGAGCTCAGAGGATCTGTCCTGGGTCCAGCACATTGATGCAATCAATGAGAAGGCACTTTAGGGCTTTACTTCATTTGGAGTTTGAGGAGATATGGTATCTCTCGAAAGACTCTTAAATTCCTACAGTTGGAGAGCATTATGACTGGTTGCATCATAGCCTGGCGTAGAGGCTCCAGTGTGCAGGATCAAAAGAGGCTGCAGAGGGTTGTAGATTCAGCCATCTCCATCATGGGCACAACCCTCCCCAATATCAAGGAATATCTAGAAGATGTAGTGCCTTATCAAGGACCTCACCATCCAGGACCATCAGAGTGACAAACAGGAACTTGAAAACCCACACTCAACAGTTTAGGAGTAGCTTCATCCCCTCTGCCATTAGATTATCGAATAGTCCATGAAAATGACCTTGTTATTTTTTTCTGCACTGGTTATTTTTGTAAATTTATAGATTTTTGGGTCCTTACGCTGTACTGCAGCCACAAAACTGCGGTGGAGGCCAAACCCATGGGTATATTTAAAGTGGAAGCTGATAAATTCATGATCGGTCAGGGCATCAAAGGGTATGGCGAGAAGGCAGGCATGTGGGGTTGAGTGAGATTCAGGATGAGCCATGATGACATGGCAGAGCAGACACGATGGGATGAAAGGCTTAATTCTGCTCCTATATCTTATGATCTAAAATGGTAAATGTAATGTCATATGTTAGTGAAAATGTAATTCTAAATTAATCTTAATCTTGAGGGCTGTGGTTTCAGAGCCATTAAGTGTATTCAAAGCTGGGAGTTTTTGTGGACTATAGTGGCATTGAGGATAATGGAGGTCAGTGAGGAAAATGAAGTTGAGGCCATTGATCAGATTAGCCACAATATTATTGAATGGCTGAGCAAGTTCAAGAAATGGATGGCTTTCTCCTTAATGATTTTTCTACTTGCTTATGTTACAACTTTTATTCACACAGAATCCTTTGCTTGACACCTGCAAGCAGCGGAAATGAATACATGATTTTATTACAATACAGCACTCTTAGAATCAGCTAGGATTCTTGTCAGCAGCATCAAGAATTTGTTTTCCCTTCAATAGGGAATGCAATAGTCATATCATTCACATGATACCAAAAGCAAATTTTTACTTCCCATTTCCAAATATTCATGCTTCATCCTTCTGGTCACAAGATAAGTTATAAAGTGATCATGCAGGATGCAAGCTCTTTAGAAAATGCGTAAGTCCAAAATAACAGAGTGATTCAGACCAATCATAATTCCACTTTAAAGCATTTTGGGTAAAGTTCCATAACAGTTTTGATTATTGTTACAAGATTTTCAATATATTGCGTTATTTCATGTTAGATTTCATAATCTGTCCTAAGTCTATCCGAGAATTCAAAGGCCTGTGTTGTCATGTTCTTAATCATTGTACATTTGGCCAATTCTTTATTGAGGTCAGTTTTATTAAACTGCAAGTACAAAATTAAAAGACAGGAAGCTGCTCATCAGGTCATCCTTTAGTGGTTACTTTTTCACTTTGGATATTCTGTTCAGTCAGAATCATGTGCTGTAATTATATGAATAATAACTAAAATGCTGGAAGTGCTGTGAGCACTTCAGCAGGTGAGCCAGTATCTATAGAGAGGAACATGTGGAGTTAACATTTCAGATCAATGACTCAGTGACCCTCCCATTGTCCATGTAGAGTCCAGCTAAAATCACCAAACCTCACTGTAGTTGTGATTGCTCCCCATACAACAGAGCTATCTATGCCATTGTCATAACACAGGCAGATGTTCTTAGTACAGCAAGTCATTCTGGTTGATTGTGATTATACTATTTTGGAAGTTTTATTTTGTTAAATTTAGAAAGATAGAAACTTCAGCAGTAATCTCCTTGAGCTCTCCCATAGGCAATGTAAGCACAATTTTGGTTCAAACCAAAAGATCAAGATTAGATTAGGCGTTTGATAGCTATGAGTATGGTAATATTTACAATTCTGGCTTTACAATGGGGTGGCATTGACGTACTTTTGATTAGAGTTTATCTTACAGTATGTGATCATATTCATGCAAAACAACTTAAAATATGATAGCACTTAAGGGCTCTCAAGACCCTTGTTCAATTGTTCAGAGTTTTGTTTGCTTTATCAATAATTTAATATTGAACTGCCACTCTTTGCATTTAATTTGTACATCAACATGGTTAATATTGAAAATCTAATAGCTAGGTTTGCTTTTTTTTAAACAATAATTCTGATCCCATAGCTAAGAAAATACATATTAGTTGTAATTTTATAGACATTTTGATATATTTTCCAATATATCACGATCAGGCATTCTACTGTAATATTTTTGGGGGTTAGGATGTGGTTGTCAGTTTATTATTGGCAGATAACATCAATTTACAAAATGTTATTGTAAGTTCACATAATTTTTGTTTTATTTATCTTATACCATGATAAAAGGATATATATATATCATTTGTATGATAGGTCATTGTACAAGTTTCTAGAAAGCGGGGGGAGGGAGTATCATGTGTTGTGCAACCTATTTGTGGGTATTATTCCCTTAGAACTGAAAAAGAGAATATTTGTTAATTCATGATGGTCTCGTGTGACAAATTTGGGTCACTAAAGTTTTATTCCACTCTATTTCCCATGTGAGCAATTGAAATTATTTAAGACAATACTTTCAAATGTGCATTTTGAAGTACTTTTGATCATAAATATTGCAATTATCAGGAAGTAATTTGGATCTCTGAAGACAGCAAGATGTGGCTTAGAATGGGAATATGGTAGGTAGGATCAACCTTAAGATAAAGGTTTGGTATTGAATGGCAGAGAAGACTTGAAAAGCCAAATGGTCTACTTCCCCTGATGATTCCTAATCTCATTTGTATTTGCATAAGAACCCATTGTTACTCACTTATTCACAAAAGAAAATCTGTAGTAGCCTCAAGGGACACAACACTTTCTTTCTCCCTAGGCCTCCGGTCCCATGATCCTTTCCCTTTTCTAGCTCTGTAACCCTTTTGCCAATCACCTTTCCGGCTCTCAGCTTCACCCCACCCCCTCTGGTCTTCTATTATTTTGCGTTTTCCCCTCCCCCCCTACTTTCAAATATTTTACTATCTTTCCTTTCAGTTAGTCCTGACGAAGGCCCGAAACGTCGACAGCGCTTCTCCCTATAGATGCTGCCCGGCCTGCTGCGTTCCACCAGCATTTTGTGTGTGTTGCTTGAATTTCCAGCATCTGCAGATTTCCTTGTGTAATGATTAATACAGTGCTGCTTCTATGTCTCCTATTGGGTAAGATTCATTTAGGCAGTGGTGGGAGAGTAATATCAAATGGCTTCTTCAAATGTTAGAAACGGGTGAAATCTAGAAAAAACAGGAAAAGGATAATTTTATGGAAACTATTTTAGCTATCAATTCATTGTTTAAAATTGTATTTTTATAGAAGAAACTTCGCCTCCCTGCATTCTTTCCTGAGGTCTGTTACACCAATATGGTTGAAGAGGCTTTTGTCCCTCTCTTAACATATAAAAAGAAAATCCACAGCAGCCCATTAAGATTATCTGCAGAGAGAAAAGCAAGTGTTTTGCATCTGAAAGAGAAAAGAGGTAAAAAGTATGGGAAGAAGGGAGAACAAAGAACTGTGAGTGACAATGGGAGTAGGAGGAGAAATGACAAAAGAGCTGATGGAGTTAGATGAAATAGAATGGTAAAGACATCAGTGAGGAATAGAAAATAAGTTTGGAGGAAGTGTAAACAGGAAATGAATAAATACTTTAAGGGACAGCTATTCAGCACCAAACCTCTCAATATTGTTTCAAAACTGGTACAAAAGATGCACACCATAGAAAAAAACAAATGTTTAAAAAGCCAAGTTCTTGTTAAAACAGTATATCTTTTTTTTGCATTTAATGTATGTGAACACTGAAAATGGCCCTGAAAGTCTAAATTTTAGCCTATTGATACAACTCTTTGCTGGTAATGTAAATTCAAGATGACATTGTCATTAATTTTCTTTAATGTTGTACAGAACTTTCAAAGTGTTCACATAGATTTATGATTAGCCGTACTTGTCTGTGGGATGAGTTGGTTGGTGTTGGTGAAAAAGAGCAAAAATGCAGGTAGTAATTGATTAAAGAAGATGAAGATGTTGTGGAAATAATTAAGAAAGAGCTTGAATTAGTCCATAGTGACTAGTTTTGATTTGAGATTTGTAGAGACTGGAGTGCTTTTATTTGGAAAAACAAATACTCGATTTTGACAAACACTTTTTTTTAAAGTCAGAAAATGTTGACAAACTGTACCAAACTTAAAAGCTGAGAAATTTGAGCTCTTAATTTTAAAATGACACTCATTGGCGATTTGTCAATCTGCTACTTTGAACAAAGCTTTTTGAGGTTTACCATTGACAGTTTGCTTGAATTAGTTTATTTCCTGCTTTTGCCTCTCCTTCCATTCCTCATTATTCTTTAAATGGGACTTTATTAGTTGGTGAGAATAAAGTGAATTGGTATGTTGGTGTAATGTCCATTTTAGTTCCCTAATGATATGGAGAACTTGTTTTTATATAATTAAATGGGAAATGCTAACCTGCAAATGCTATCCTGTGTCTTTACCTGGATTTTAATTAACAAATTATTTTCAAATAATACAAAAATCATGCCAAAAGATGCATTAAAATGAGGAAGGATATTTAAATTCGACTGTAAACAATGCATCTTATTGCAATCAAAAGTTCGGGACTTGTATCCTTGTTTTTTTTTCCACAGCTGGTTTCTATCTTGTGACATTGAGTCACAACACATGAGCAGAGTCACATGAGCTGGATAGACACAACACACCTTAATTACTATGCAGTTAGGAATGTATTTTCAAAGAGTTTTCACTATAGGCTAGTTTTTTATTGCTGTCATAATGAGCGTGATGAATTCTCAGAAATGCAAATCAGTTATCATTCTGCAATTTCTTGTTTGGCAAATACAAAAAGCTGTATATGCATAACCATGCATCCTTATTGTCATCTAATTGTGCTTTATGTATTGTATATTCTGTATGTAAGTATAAGGTTCAAATACTTCTAACCATATACTTTGTGCTTTGTGAAAACAACTGTAATGCCATTGCTTTTAACATGTCTATCAGTTTGAAAGTCTTCAGGCCTCTTTTTAAAATGCTATTAAATTTGTTTTATTAATCAGTAGAGCTATTCAGCACTTTTTTGGGTGGCCTGAGGGAAAAAAGAAAGCTTAACACAATCTAGTAATGTTGAATTTGGTTGAGGGATGGGTATTGATCAAATATTGAGAATAGCACTCTCATTTTTGCAAGGGTGCTACTGGATCCTTTTCATTAGATAGGATGTTGATTTAAGTATCTCATAAAAGATATGTCAAATTGAAACTTCAACTGTCCATTTCCCCTCGATAAATGCTCCCTGAAATGGAGTTTTTCCGGCAGAATTTTTTTTGGCTAACAGCATAGCACTTCATTGGCACTGGACTAGAACGTCAGTCTTTCAGCCTTCAATTTTGTCTCTGGAGTGGTGATTTGAAACTATGAACTTCTTGCATGAAAGCGAAACTGAACAATTGATAACTCTGGGTAAAGCAGCATTAGTCACAAGCTGCTCTGGGTACTAATGGAAGGAGGAAACGAGGATTAGAGGAACATTTGATGTATTTAATTTGCAAAGATAGAAATCCTTAGCTGGAACATTTGAATAAATGTTCAGTTCTTCCCAAATCATCCAAACTTAACTACTAATATTTTCCCATAATTTGATCTAACGCGAAATATCAGGTGCCGATCAACCAGGAATGAAGGCCACAAGAGGTTGGTTATTGAAGTGGATGTTTTGGGAACCCTATGTCACTTGGTAGCACTCTTTGAGTGATGCAGAAAGCAAAATTACATCACTTGATTGTTATCATTACTATCCATTAAATGGTATAATGTTTAGTGTATAGATGCGCAGTGCTGAGTTTTATGAAAGTTATTTAAAAACTGTTTTTCATGCTATACATAATACTTTTTCTGTAATATCATTGGGAGCATGCAATTTCAATATCCCTTTTTCCTGTAGTGCCATCCGTTGTGATGATGTTACATAAAGTAGGTTAAAAGACCAATTAATGAACTAAACTGCACTGAAGACTTGTGATGACCTAGTTTCTAGTATTAGACATCATAGATTGTGTTTCCCTTGTGACTGCTACTCAATAACCCACTGAAGAAAGATATAAGTACATTTCCCATTATCACCCTAAATAACCCTCTGCTATCCTTGAAGGACATCCTCTAAGAAAGGATGAAATTCTTGAGTGTGTATAAGGAAATTAATTTATTTTTTAAACAATTGATTTTTTTAAAAAAATGTCATTTATTGGTAGATGTCCAGTTGCTAATTATATATTTAAGATGAAGTTGGTTTGTTTTGAAAATGGGGCAGGGGTTGGGTAGAAAAAAAATTCAGTACCAGCCAGTATTGCACAGGATTGTTTGATAAACTACGCCTTATTATACCAGACAAAGGACATTGAACAAGTGCTGTTGTGTTCAGCTGGGTGAATGTACAGGGTTTTTGTTATTGAGTGAAATGGAAAAAAGAGTTTAGTTTACTTAGAATAGTGTAGGCTTTTGGAGGCTTCCTGACGCAGGGATTGGTTGGCAATGTTCCAAATGGATCCAGGTGGTACATTGAGTCAGGTCACATGATTGTTATATACGCCAGTTCTTGAGTCAACATCAGCTTCCTATCTGTGATTATGCAAGGCATCCTGATGCATCAAAGAGGAGGAGAGAGGTGGGGCAGGAGTTGTGCCTTTTGCTGTTCTTCCTAATTATTCATCTGCATGACCATTTGGGAACAAGGTTGTATTGCTGTAAACAACAAATAGCTCTGATCTAGAAACAAGTAATGTTTTCCAGTTGTGGAGGGACTAGACCACGCAACATCTGCTGTAACCAAGAATCTAGAAAATTGCAAGCTCCTATGCAGTTTGTGCGGTTGAACTTGGAATTACCTTTGACAGAGTGTTCACATCACTGTGTGTGTGTCACCTGACAGCCTTGTGCTGCAGGATGAACCTAATACAGAGCTATTATTAGTAAGGGTGTGCAAGCAAAGAAACCTTTCTGTGGATTACATTGCTGGATTTCCCAAGCAACAATGTTACCCAGGTATATTTTTAAATAATTGTTGGTGTTGATGTTGTGCATTAAATATTCTCTTAATTTTTTTAAATCTTTAAGCAGCTAAGATTCTTTATGAAAGCTTCCTTGTTATAACCAACTCTTTTGAAATTTTGCAATTAAGCAGGAATAAGAGGCTGAAACTTTACGGGTTTATTTTTGTAAACCCAACAGTAGAAAATGTTGCTTTTAACATTTTTTTCCTTTTACTGAAATTGTGTGCAAGCTGTACCATATGAGGGATGTGCTTCCGATTTTCAGAAGATTTGTGAGACTTAATAGAATTGTGCTGCTGTATAGGGAAAAGTTAAAATTTTGAGATAAAATACATATTTATGTTCCAGACCAATTGTGTCATAGTCTTTTGGAAAAGCGGTCTGAGGGAATTTGTTATACTGAGTAACAAATGCTGCATTTCTGCCTTTTTGTCTCACAGGATTTTAAAACCAATTGCAAGTTTTATTGTCTTATTTACATCAGTTTACAAATTGGTTATCATAGAATTTGGTTAACAAGATCTAATTGGATTGTGTTGGAGCTGAATAACTTCATATGTGAGTTTTGCTTTGTGCAAATTTAAATGAGAGACATCAGTGCTAGGAAGTGGCCTTTATCCATTTCTGGCACCCAACATTAGGCAGTTCTGTTTATAGTGTAATCAAACTCTGATAAATAGTATCTCTGTTCTGTCACTGCTATGTTCCTTAAAGTTATATGTAGAGAAATATTGGAAGACAGAATTCATTATATTAAGTATCCCAACGTGTGTTATCATTCTAGAGGAGAAAAACATAACAATGTAGAAGGTAGCACACACAAAACGCTGAAGGAACTCACACTCAGCAGGCCAGGCAGCATCTATGGAAAAGAGTAAACAGTGGACATTTTAGGCCAAGATCCTTCTTTTGGACATGCTGAGTTTCTCCTACATTTTGCATGTGTTACCTTGATTTACAGCATCTGCAGATTTTGTGTTGTTTGTCAAATTTGAGTAGTTGTATCACTATCAAATTCCTAGTTATAACATGCAATTATTGATATACTAAAGGATGACGTAGTCCATTCCTAGCATAGCTACTGTTCTTCAGTGGGCATGATCTCTATTCTTTAGCCCTTTGACCTGAGATCATCTCCAGACCAGTTAGCCACACTATCAATAAAGCCATCCATTTGTTCTCTCCCAGTTCTATCCCTACTTCAGCTCATTTGCTGCAATTATTTATACCCATGTCATTGTTTTTTTTCTGACTACAGCCCTTCATATTAATATTGTAAACTTGTGGCCAGCCAAAACTCAGCTGTCCAAGCAGTGTCTCACACTAAGCCCTGTTGGCTTTCAATCCCTTTGTTTTCTGATGTGCATTGACACACATCGCACACTGCTCACAAACTTTGCACTGTACAAACCATGTGCACACCCAGTCTCATAATCCCTTTCAGTTTGACAGCCTCCATGTGCGACCCTACGTTCTGGCTTTTCATTCATTCCAACTGAATCTGCTCTTCCTGGTTATCATGCCTTGGGTTGACAAGTACTAAACTCTGCAGTTTTCTTATTAAATTTCTCATGCTTTCTTTAAGCCTCCCATCAAAACACTTCTCTTTGTGTCATCTCCTAATATGACTTGGTGTTAAATTTTATAAAACTTCCTGTGAAGTACATTGGCATATGTTAAAGAAACTAATGTCTTCCACGTATCTTAATATTAATTCTGTAATAATTTTATGTTATAACTACAAAGTGAAACTTTTATCTGCCTCATCGAAGAAAACATCTGTCTTTCTTTGAATCTTTTGTTTTGCCAGCTACCTTAGTGCTACCTTTGGATGGGAGGTAAATGTTTTGAATCCAATTAATATTGGATACATACTTCTTGAACTCATTTGGTTTTGGACCTTTAATAAGTAAATGTATAGTTGCTCACGTTTGTTAGCCATTTGACTTATGACTCCAGAATGGTGGGATCAGGAGAAAACAGCCATCTCTCTTCATGGCACCCAGTCCCTTTCTTATGCTTAAAGTTTAATTTAAGAAGTAGTATGAAGGTGGACTTGGTTCTGAATTGAAAATTCAAGCAGCATTGTAATGGGAAAGCAAACGAGTGGGTAGGAAAGCTATAAATATTACTGATGAAAGTAGTGCTCTTTGTAGCATGCATCTCTAAGCTTTGTGCTATGCCAGCATTCTAGAGATTTCATTTAATACAATATGTTGTTTATTCTCTCAGCTAGGCATGTAATCTTCTGCATTTGTTCCAATACACAGCTGAGAAATTTCAGACAAGCAAAAGCAATTCATTTTCTCAGCCTAAATAGCATACTTTAATAAACATCTTGTAATTCCATTATTAATCAGTCATGTAATTTTTCCCCTAAATGATTTAGAATTAAATCACACAATTAGATCTTCCAGCAGTTCAGTAATATAAACCTATAAGTGGGACACACCCTATGTTCATTTTTCTGCCTTTTTGGCCCAAGTTATTTTCAGAAATGGTACTTTGCTGAACTGCAACTCTTCAATGCACAATGCATTCCTAAAGGTCATTTACAGAATGCTTTCAACCTCTGACAGTCTGATGGTGGAGGAGTGCAAGGGCTGGTGGGAGGAGGAATTTATTTTTTCTTACTGATTATTTCCATGCAATATTGTAGAGGATGAAATAATTCTCTTTGTTCATGATTTCCACTGCTTAGCCCCTACATCTCCTCCCAGTAGGTTAATGATGTTTATTTAAGATTTGATTATTTTTGAAAGGTTGTGAGATTCCAGAAACTGGTTGCAAAAATAGTTTCCTAACTTGCCATGAGAGGTATATGGGCATTTAGAGTCATCTTCTCTGTGCACTGAAGCTATTGGTTTAGTAATGAGGAATTTTTGAGTCTCTTTGTAGGACATCCTGTCAAAAAGTGCAGTTTCAGCAGTATAACAAAGATACAATCCAAAAAGACAGAGATCTTGGAAAACTTGTTATTATGGTTATAGCAGGTTATATAATTTGCTGAATTAAAGTACCTAGATATTATGTGTTTCTGCATTATTGTAGGTATGTGCCTTCCATCCATCCTTGGTTTGGTTTTCAGCAAAATAAAGTCTTGTTTTGGCAAATCCTTGCAAAACTCGAGGGAGATTAGAAAGCAAATTGCAAATATGTGATCAAGTTTTCTGGGATGTCACTCAAATTCATGATAGCAATTTATAAATTGCCAGTAAATACAAATTTATGTATTAGTTGCAGTTATCAATCACTATGTGACCATTTTCTTTCAAGCTGGCCTGCTCCAGAGTTCAATCCCAGCCAGATAAGACTTATAGTCTACCAGGATTGTGAGCGACGCGGGAGGAATGTGCTGTTTGATTCCAAGAAAACTGAAGAAACTTCATCTTCAGTAAGTTGGATTTTTTTCCTATTTATCTAATGATTAAAATAGAATAAAACACCTATTTTACACATGTAGTTCTACAATATTTTAATTAGGTCTGAAGTACTCTAACAGAAACTACACAAGACAATTTCTGAACTTTTATTTCCTTATCAAAAATGATACTCATTTATATCCCAGCAGTGGCTGCCTCCAAACCAAAGTCTCAGTCCCCCATTGCAATGTTGCATGATTTTTATTGGCAGCCATATGGATTTCTCATATTGCATTGAGAAAAGGTAGTGAAAACAGTTAAAAAGAAACCATATATCACCTGTGACTTGTTTACACGATCCAAAAGCTTTTAAAGTTATGCAGTCTATTTTCCCTTCATGACAGTAAAACAAAATCCCATGGGCAAATGACGTCTGAAATATAAACACGAAAATGGCAATATTTTATATCCCAGGCTTCCTCCCCCCCCCTCACCCCTCAGACTTAGATGTGTGGTTACCATGTGCTAAGAATGGTGAAAGAAATATTTATTTCTGGTTTCTGTGCAGTTTTATCTCATGAGTTTTGTTTTTAAGGAAGTCATATGATTATCATTCAACAGCGTGATGTGTTGGTGACTGAAGTTATGAAAATGAGTCTGAATTTTGGAAAATGGAAGCAGTTGCAGTTCTTTTGAGAAATATTCTGATCTAAGAAAAAATAATCTTAAACGTAGTTTCTTAATGATGAGCACTTGAGTGGTTGAAGATCTTTTGACTAATATTTGATTTCCACTTTGCATTTTTCTTTTCAAAAGTGAAGAGGAGATGCTTAAGTTTAGGAGGGGGAGTAAATGTCAAATGGAGTTTTAAGTACATGAGGATTTCTTGTGATTTTGTGTAATAGTTCACTTTTAGGTAATTTAGTTGTAATTTCATATTGATGATCTTCTTTGAGGGTGGTCATTAAATTGTGATAAATCAGTGCTCTGGATGTAGGAGTTAAATGTAGATGAAATCTTTAACCAGAAACCTGAAGTTCTGAATTGGAAAATTAAACAGATGTTGGGTGTATCTTTTGGATTGCAAATTGGGGACCTAAAATTCCCCATTTGTTTTACTGTGGATTCTTGCAAGACAATGAATCTCAGTATAGTATATGGGGAGATGTATGTACTTTGATAACAAAGTTGCTTTGAACTTTGAAAAGGATTTCTTGAGGACAAATGAGTGACTGCAGTGGGTGTGGAACTGGGAAAAGAGGGAGAGAAATGAGGAATGGGTGTGAAGAGGTAGCCAGGTATCTTCATTAACATTGGACTTACGGAGGAGAAGAGTGACAATGTGGGGGATTGACTTTTTACGATTTCTGAGGTGGCCTCATTATAGGTTAACTTTTAGATTATTTTGGTTCAGGGTTTGGGAAAGTAGAAATGATAACATTGAGCAATTTAAAGTCGAGGAGTTTAAAGTTGGTATTTAATTGCAATTCCTCAGCTGCATTTTCCAGGAAAGTTCCTGGACTCCTAAAATAGATATTTTTTAGCTGTGAATGTCTGATGGAAATTGTGGTTGGATTTTGTTAGGAAATGCCACTGTTTGGGATTTCCCCGTGTGCACATATGAAAACTGGGCATGTCATACTAATTCACAGCTATTTTCTGGTACATTGCCAACTAAGCTCTGACATGAGACTCCCTCACAGATTTCATCAGTGGAAATAGTTGTGATAATTCAGCAACATTTTTGGGGGAATTTATTCAAAAAATCACACACCAGTTTAGATTCGGCCCAGAAAGTTCTCCCATTGATTTGTGTTAGATAAAAGCTGCAAGATATTAAGTTAATGTTAGTATTTTAAAGTTTTATTTAATTCTTTGAATTTATTTTCATTTTTCAGTTTAACTTCTAAGGAAGCTGAGGTGCTGCTGTGCTTTCTTCATAATGGCACTTGCTCAGGATCTGTCCTAGACGCACTACGCAAGTGCCATTACAAAGAAAGCATAGCAGTGCCTCTTGTGCCTCTTCTGCCAGACTCCTCCTTCTCCAGCCCTGTATCTCTTTCACCAATCAACTTCCCAGCTCTTTACTTCATCCCTCCCTCTTCAAGTCTCACCTATCACCTTCTATTCCTCTCTCCCTCCCCCACCTTTTAAATCTACTCCTCAGCTGCTTTTCTCCAGTCCTGCAGAAGGGTCTCGGCCTGAAACATCAACTGTATTCTATCCCATATATGCTGCCTGGCCTGCTGAGTTCCTCCAGCATTTTGTGTGCATTGCTTTGGATTTCCAGCATCTGCAGATTTTCTCTTGTTTGTGATAGTAGTGCCTCTCCTTGATGTTTGCAAAGATTTGGCATGACATCTAAAACTCTGACAAATTTGTAGTGGATACAGCCCACCCTCCTAACCATCAAGGACATCTACACAGAGCAGGTAAACAGCATCCATCACCAACGATCCCCACCACCCAGGCCATGTACTCTTCTCACTGCTGCCATCAGGAAGAAAGTACAGGAACCAGCATCAGGAATGGTTAATCCTCCTCAACCATCATGCTGTACAACCAGAGGGGATAGCTTCACTCAGTTTCACTCGCTGCCATCCCTGAACTGTTCCCACAACATATGGACTCACTTTTTTTTAAATTGAATTTTCAAATAGGTTACAGAAAGAAAAAAAAGTCAACCCATCCCCCCCTCCCCTTAACCCCTCCCCCCAAACATATCCCTATAGAAAAAAAAGAGAAGAAAAAAGAAAGAAAGAAAGAAAGAATGCCTGGATATCGGAAGATCCCCACATGCTCCACGGAGTTCATAATAGCTTTAATAAGTATATTTCTTTCCCCAGATAACCAATAATTTTATCTCCGTAGCACCTGTATATTCAATCCTATCTTTAGTAAATTTTTTCAAGTGGAATGCAGCTAAAAATTTCATTCTTCCAACAATCTATACTTAAATATGTATCCGATTTCCAAGTAACTGCAATAGCCTTTTTGGCTACTGCCAATGCAATTTTTATGAATTCTTTCTGATATTTGTTCAATTTGGATTTTGATTTTATCCCTTCAATATCACCTAGTAAAAATAATGTTGGATTATGTGGCAGTTGTATTCCAATAATTTGTTCCAGTAAAACTCTTAAATTTGTCCATAAAGGTTGAATTTTAAAACAAGACCAAGTAGAGTGTAAAAGAAGTACCAATTTCTTGATTACATCGAAAACATTGATCAGATAAATTTGAGTTTAATCTATTTATTTTTTGTGGTGTAATATATATTTGATGTAAAAAGTTATATTGTACTAATCTTAGTCGACCATTTATTGTATTTGTCATACTGTCAAGACATAATAACCAACTTGTTTCATCAATTTTAATATTCAAATCAGTTTCCCATTTTTGTCTTGATTTATGAATTCCTTGTATAATTGCCTGTTTTTGAATCAAATTATACATACCAGAAATAATTTTAAAAATTTTTCCTTTATGAATTAAAGTTTCTATTTCATTAGATTTTGGCAATAACATTGTTTGACCCAGTTTATCTCTTAAATAAGCCCTTAATTGGAAATAACAGAAAAGAGTGTTATTTGGTATTTTATATTTATTCTTTAATTGGTCAAATTACATTAATATACCTCCTTCAAAACAATCTCCTATATATCTAATCCCTTTGTGAAACCAGTTATATAAAAGTTGATTATCGATTGTAAAAGGGATAAGTTTATTTTGAATTAAAGGTCTCTTTGCTGATAAAGATTTCTTTATCTCATCATCAACATTTATCATATTCCATAAATCAATCAAATGTTTTAGTATAGGAGATTCTTTCTGTTCCCGTATCCATTTAGATTCCCATTTATATATAAATTCTTCTGGTATATTTTCTCCTATTTTATCTAATTCTATTCTAATCCATGCCGGTTTATCTTCATCAAAAAAATTGCAATAAATCTAAGTTGATTTGCTTTGTAATCATTCTTAAAATTTGGTAATTGTAACCCTCCTAGGTCAAATTTCCATGTCAATTTTTCCAACGATATTCTTGACATCTTTCCAAAGGAATTTCCTCACACATTTATTTAACTCTTGAAAAAACCTTCTGCGGTAATTTTATTGGTAGTATTTGGAATAAATATTGTAATCTAGGGAATATATTCATTTTTACAGCATTGATGTTAATGTTATTAATGTTATTGGTAACATCATCCATTTATCAAGATCCTCGAATTTTTTTCAATAATGGCAAATAATTTAGTTTATATAAATTCTTGATATCATTATCAACTCTTATACCTAAATACTTTATACCATTTATCGGCCATCTAAATTGAGTTATTAATCGAAATTGACTATAATCTCCTTTAGTAAGGGGTAAAATTTCACTTTTATCCCAATTTATTTTGTACCCTGATATTTTCCCATATTCTTCCAATCTAGAAGATAATTTACGCAACGAATGGAATGGGTTAGTTAGCTAAATCAGAACATCATCAGCAAATAAGTTAATCTTATATTCCTCCTGATTAACTCTGAAACCTATAATATCTGAATCAGTTCTAATTAATTCAGCTAATGGTTCTATCGCCAACACAAATAAAGCAGGTGATAATGAACAACCTTGTCAAGTTGACCTTGTTAACTGAAATAATGTTGAAATTTGGCCATTTGTCACCACTTTAGCTTTGGGGTTAGTATTTAAGTTTTTAATCCATTTTATAAAAGATACTCCTAATCCATATTTTTCCAATACCTTAAATAAAAAATCCCATTACAATCTATCAAATGCTTTTTCTGCATCCAAAGCAACTGCCACACTCATTTCTTCCCTCTTTTGTGCCAAATGAATTATGCTAAGTAACCGAGTTACATTATCTGCTGATTGTCTATTTTTAATAAATCCTGTTTGGTCCATGTGTATTAATTTTGGTAAGTATTTAGATAATCTATTAGATAAAATCTTTACTATTATTTTATAGTCAGTATTCAACAAAGAAATAGGTCTATATGATGTTGGCTTTAAAAGATCTCTCTTTTGTTGGCAATACTATTAAAATAGCTGTCGATAAAGATTCTGGAAGTTCATGCATTCTTTCCGCTTGGTGTATTAGCTCCATAAAAGGAGGAACTAATAAATCTTTAAACTTTTTGTAAAATTCAGGCGAAAAACCATCCTCTCCTGGAGATTTATTACTCTGAAGTGATCCTAGAGCTTCTTCGACCTCTTTTAGTGTAAAAGGCACATCTAATCTCTTCTGTTCTTCCGAATTCAGTTTTGGAAGAGTTGTTTGTGATAAAAACCTTTCTATCTCAACAATATCATTTTGTGATTCTGACTGATACAGTTCAGAATAAAAATTTTTTTAAAGTTTCATTGATTTCTAAAGGTTTATAAGTAATTTTATTTACACTTGATCTAATTGCATTTATTGTTTTGGAAGCCTGGTCTGTTTTTAACTGCCAAGCAAGAATCTTGTGTGATCTTTCACCTAGTTCATAATATCTCTGTTTAGTTCTCATAATTGCTTTTTCTGTTCGGTATGTCTGAAGTGTATTATATTGTAGCTTCTTATTAACAAGTTGTCTTTGTTTTTCTTCAGTCATATATCTTTGAGATTCTTTTTCTAATTTTGTAATCTCTTTTTCCAATTGATCTATTTCTACCATATATTCCTTCTTAATTTTAGAAGTATAACTTATTATCTGGCCTCTCAAATATGCCTTCATCGCTTCCCATAATATAAATTTATCATCAACTGAATGTGAGTTTCTATCTTAAAGAAAACTGAATCTGTTTTTTCATAAAATCACAAAAATCTTGACATTTTAATAATATCGAATTAAATCTCCATCTGTAAATCGATTTCTCCTTATCCATCATTATCATTGTTATTGTCAAGGGGGAATGATCTGACAATATTCTTGCTTTATATTCCATATTTTTCACTCTGTCTTGAATATTCGCTGATAGTAGGAAAAAATCTATCCTTGAATAAGTTTTATGTCTATTTGAATAAAATGAATAATCTCTTTCTCTTGGGTTAATTCTTTTCCATATATCAATCAAATTTAAATCTTTCATCAATGATAAAGTTAATTTTGCTACTTTTGGTTTTGTAACAACCTTTGTTGATCTATCTAAAACTGCGTCTAGCCAAAAGATAAAGTCTGCACCTATTAATATTTTATCGTGTATATCAGCCAAATTCAAAAAAGCCTCTTGTATAAATTTCACATTGTTTTCATTTGGTGCATAAATATTCATAAGAGTCCATAGTTCTGAAAAGATTTGACAATGTATAATTACATATCTTCCCGCAGAATCAATTAATACATTTTGTATTTTAATTGGTAAAGTTTTGTTGACCAAAATTGTAACTCCCCTCGCTTTTGAATTAAATGAAGCTGAACATTTCTGACCCAGTCTCTCTTTAATTTCTGATGTTCTATCTCTGTTAAACGTGTTTCTTGTATAAAAATTATATCTATTTTCATTTTCTTAATGTATGTTAAAATTTTTTTTCTTTTCACTGGTCCATTAAGCCCATTAACATTAAAACTTAAAAAATTCAATAAATTAGTCATTATTTTTAATGGGGTTACTCCAGTCTATAATAATACATAATATTTCAACTCTCATAGTACCTTGGGGAATTATTTTAAAATTCTTCATGTTGCTATGTGTCTCCCCTCTGATCATCCAGGCAAAGAAAGAAAGAGAAAAGAAAAATAGATTATAAAGAAAAAAAACAAAAAAAAACCCCGCTAATGTTGTGAATGAAAAAAAACACAACTTTCCCCCCCCTCCCCCCCCCCCCCCCCCCCCCGTTGTGCAGGTCATGGCAAATGCCATGATTACACATGTGAATCCCGTAGCAATCGATCCGAAGTTCCCCCCGCTCCCCCGTAACATGAAAAAAGTATATATAAGAGAAGAAAAAATAATATCACTACTCTCGATTAATATTTCTCAAATTTTTACCTTTCTCCCCCCTGTATCATATAATTAAAAGTATATTTAAATATTCTTCTGTCCTTAATGTCCATCAATTCACTTCACTGTCCCCGTCTTCATCTTTAATCTGTTTCACTTTTAAATTTTTACTGTGTCTAGCGAATATTTGAGAGTTCTTGTACATACTCCTCTGCATCCCGATGATCAGTAAAAAATCTTCTTTTTCCGTCATCCAAAAAAATTATCAGTGTTGCCGGGCGGCGCAATATAAATTTATAACCCTTTTCCCATAAAACATTTTTCACTGGATTAAATTCCTCCTTTCTCTTCAAAAGGTCATAACTTATATCAGGATAGAAAAGTACTGCTTTCCCTTCTATCATCAATGGCTCATTTCTCTTTCTGGCACATTGAGCAGCTGCCTTCAGGATCTTTTCTTTATCTTGATATCTTAAGCATTTTATCAAGATTGGTCGTGGGTTTTGATCAGGTTGAGGTTTTGATCTTAATGCTCTGTGGACCCTTTCGATTTCAGTCAACTGGGTTCCCTCTTCCATTTCCAAATTTTCCAGGATCCATTTTTCAAAAAGTTTTATTGGATCCTCTCCCTCTATCCCTTCTTTAAGACCAACAATTTTAATATTATTTCGTCTACTAAAGTTTTCAAGTGCGTCTATTTTTTCCAACCGTCGTTTTCTTTCTGATGTCCAGGCAAGAATATTATTTTCCATTTTATTCACTCTGTCAATAGTGTCTCCCATTATTTCTTCCAGCTTTTTAACTTTCTTGTCCATTTTCTCCAGTTTTTTCACCATTTTATCAAACATAGATTTCATATTTTTAATATCATTTTGTGGCGACCTATTTCCTGGCACATCCGAACCGGCTCACAATTAGATAGCCTACTGGGGTTTGCGAGCACAGAGCTTTGGAGCCTCTGCGCCACGGGGGGCAGGTTGAGGGAGGCTTAAAAGTGAGGCTGAGGATTTCGAATAAAGTTTTTCCTTCGACTGCAGTTACTGACTCCGTGTCATAATTTTAGCGCTGCATGTAGCACACCGCTACAATTGGTGACCTCGACAGTCCAAACGATTTTTGGACCAGAAATGACCGACGCCGCCTCTGTTCATGCGGTTTCGTTGAAACTGCCGGGTTTCTGGACACAGTGACCGAACCTATGGTTCCAGCAAGCCGAAGCCCAATTCCACGTTCGCCAGATCACCTCAGAAGACACCCGCTACTACTACGTGGTGAGCTCCCTCGACCAGGACACAGCGGCCCAGGTCGCGGAGTTCGTACAGTCGCCCCCGGCAGACGGCAAGTACACGGAATTCAAAGCCCTGCTCCTCAGGACTTTCGGACTCTCACGGCGCGAGCGGGCTGCCCGTTTACTGCACCTGGATGGCTTGGGCGACAGACCTCCATCGGCTTTAATGAATGAGATGTTGTCTCTAGCCGACGGACACACACCCTGCCTCATGTTTGAGCAGGCATTCCTGGAGCAGCTGCCCGAGGACATACGCCTGCTGCTGTCCGACGAGATTACAGTGACCCCTGGAAGGTGGCAGCCCGGGCGGACTTGCTGTGGAACGCCAAAAAGGTGAGTGGGGCGTCCATCGCACAGATCTCCCAGCCACGCTCCCGGCAGCAAACCAGTCCAGGCCTGGCCGCAGAGCCCACTAACCCCCGGCCCAATGACCACTGGTGCTTCTACCACCAGCGGTGGGGCGCAGAAGCCCGCCATTGTCGCCCGCCCTGCAAGTTCCCGGGAAACGCCAGGGCCAGCCGCCGCTGATGGCTATGGCGGCTGGCCATTGGGATAGCCTCCTGTATGTGTGGGATAGAAGGTCGGGACGCCGGTTTTCGGTCGATACTGGTGCCGAGATCAGCGTTTTACCTCCGACGAGTTACGACACCCGCAGCAGGGCACCGGGTCCCCCCCTGAGGGCCGTGAACAGCAGCACAGTAAGGACCTATGGCACCCGTCAGGTGCAGCTACAGTTCGGCTCCAGCCAGTTCACGTAGGACTTTACACTGGCAGCCGTAGCCCAACTGCTTCTGGGTGAAGATTTTTTGCGGGCTCACAGCCTACTGGTCGCCCTGCCCAGGAAGAGACTGGTACACGCCGAGACCTTTCAGACGTTCTCCCTGGGTGCAGCCCAGTTGCCAGCCCCTCACCTCGGCTCCATCACGCTGTCCGACAACGACTTCACCAGGGTCCTGGAGGATTTCCCATCAGTTCTGGCACCGCAGCTCACAGCGGCCATGCCCCGACACGGCGTACAGCACCACGTCCCGACCCAGGGACCACCCCTCCACGCCCGCACTCGGAAGCTTCCCCCGGACAAGCTCCGACTGGCGAAGGAGGAGCTCCAGAGGATGGAGGAATTGGGGATCATCCGGCGGTCCGACAGCCCATGGGCCTCCCCCCTGCACATGGTGCCCAAAGCGACAGGAGGCTGGAGACCGTGCGGCGACTACCGCAGGCTGAACAAGGCTACCACACTGGACCGCTACACTGTGCCGCACATTCAGGACTTTGCAGCAAACCTGCACGGCGCACGGATCTTCTCTAACGTAGACCTCGTCCGAGGGTACCATCAAACCCTGATGCATCCTGACGACGTCCCCAAAACGGCTCTCATCACCCCGTTTGGCCTTTTCGAGTTCCTCCGCATGCCGTTCGGCCTGAAGAATGCCGCACAGACGTTCCAGCGGTTAATGGACGTGGTGGGACGGGACCTGGACTTCGCGTTCATCTATTTGGATGACATCCTCATAGCCAGCAGCAGTCGTCAGGAGCATCTGTCCCACCTCCATCAACTCTGCGCCCTACTGAGTGAGTACAGTCTTACAATCAACCCCGCCAAATGCCAGTTCGGACTCGATACCATTGACTTCCTGGGCCACAGGATTACTAAAGACGGGGCAACCCCTCTGCCCGCTAAGGTTGATGCGGTCCGCTACTTCCCCCGACCCACCACGATCAAAGGCCTTCAGGAATTCGTAGGTATGGTCAATTTCTACCACCGCTTCCTCCCTTCAGCTGCCCGGATCATGCGCCCCCTGTTCGCCCTGATGTCGGGTCCGAGCAAGGACATTACCTGGGACGAGGAGTCCGCCGCCACTTTCGTTCAAACGAAGGAAGCTTTGGCGAACACCGCAATGCTAGTACATCCCAGAATGGACGCCCCTACCGCCCTCACAGTGGACGCATCTAACACGGCAGTCGGTGGGGTGCTGGAGCAACTAATCGCAGGTCGCTGGCAACCCCTGTCGTTTTTCAGCAAACACCTGCAGCCACCCGAGCTCAAGTACAGTGCTTTCAACTGGGAATTGTTGGCGCTCTACCTGGCAATCCGGCATTTCAGGTACTTCCTAGAAGGTCGGCCCTTCACCGCGTTCACGGACCACAAACCGCTTACCTTTGCGTTTACGAAAGCGTCCAACCCCTGGTCGTCCCGCCAGCAACGCCACCTGTCCTACATCTCTGAATACACGACGGATGTCCGGCACGTCTCAGGTAAGGACAATGTCGTGGCGGATGCGCTCTCTCGCCCTACCGTTCATGCCCTTTCCCAAGGGGTAGACTTTGAGGCACTGGCAGAGGCGCAGCAGGCGGATGAGGAGATTCCGAGTTACAGAACTGCAGTCTCCGGTTTGCAGCTCCAGGACCTCCCCGTAGGCCCGGGTGAGAGGACCCTACTCTGTGACGTCGCCACCGGCCAGCCCAGTCCCGTCGTCCCGACAGCCTGGCGGCGCCGTGTTTTCGACTCCATTCATAACTTGGCGCATGTCCGGATGGTTTCCAGCAGGTTCGTTTGGCACGGACTCCGCAAACAGGTCAGTGAATGGGCCAAAACGTGCATGCACTACCAGACGGCCAAGGTGCAGCGGCACACCAGAGCCCCACTGCAGCATTTCCATCCCGCGTTTCGACCACATTCCTGTGGATATCGTGGGCCCCCTGCCAGTGTCGCGCGGAGCGCGGCACCTCCTGACTATCGTGGACCGGTTCACAAGATGGCCAGAGGCGGTCCCGCTCACCGACACCACCTCTGAATCTTGCGCCCGAGCCCTGATCACCACCTGGATATCTCGCTTTGGTGTACCGGCCCACATTACCTCCGACAGAGGCGCCCAGTTCACCTCCAGCCTGTGGTCAGCTATGGCCAGCCTTTTGGGGACTCAGCTGCACCACACAACTGCCTACCACCCACAGTCGAACGGGCTAGTGGAGCGTTTCCACCGTCACCTGAAGTCGGCCCTCATGGCCCGCCGGCGAGGAGCCAACTGGGCGGACGAGCTTCCCTGGGTCCTACTCGGCATCCGCACAGCGCCCAAGGACGACCTGCACGCCTCGTCGGCCGAGTTGGTATACGGCGCGCCCCTGGTCGTCCCCAGGGAGTTCCTACCAGCCCCACAGGGGCAAGAGGAAGATCCCGCAGCAGTCCTGGGCAGACTACGCGAGAAGCTTGGTAACCTGGCCCCCATACCCACTTCACAGCACGGGCGGAACCCAACCTGCGTACCCAAAGACCTGCAGAACTGTAAGTTTGTGTTTGTACGAAGGGGCGGGCATCGGCCACCGCTGCAGCAGCCATACGAGGGGCCGTTTATGGTGCTCCGGAACAACGGGTCCACGTTCGTGCTGGACGTTGGGGGGAAAGAGGAGGTTTTCACGGTGGACCGCCTCAAACCGGCCCATGTGGACCTGGCACAACCGGCCGAGTTTCCGGCACCTCGGCGCAGAGGCCGACCTCCCAAGCAGGTTCTGGCCCAGACTGTGGACATTGGGGGGTGTATCGCCGGTTCTGGGGGGGGGGGGGGGGGGGGTTATGTGTCTACCCATTTCCTGGCACATCCGAACCGGCTCACAATTAGATAGCCTACGGGGGTTTGCGAGCACAGAGCTTTGGAGCCTCTGTGCCACGGGGGGAAGGTTGAGGGAGGCTTAAAAGTGAGGCTGAGGATTTCGAATAAAGTTTTTCCTTCGACTGCAGTTACCGACTCCGTGTCGTAATTTTAGCGCTGCGTGTAGCACACCGCTACAATTTATTATTTTTAATGTTTTTAATTCTTTTAATTCATGCATTATTTGCGCCAAAGCTTCTCTTATGTCTCCAGAATATCTTCCACCTCTAACCTCTTCCTGTTGTTCTTCTTTTACCTCCTCATCTTCATCTGTATGTTCCAGAGAATCCGAATGGTTTCCAGCAGGGTCATTTTCACTTCCACTTCCAATCGTAGCTGGGATTTGTAGTTCAAATTGCTCATGTTTGCACATGCCCTTTCCTTGGCGCACGTGCAGTTCCTGTTGTTCCTTCTTGGAGACTGTTGATGTTGCTGCCGATTCCTGTTCTGTATTGCCAGAGGTCAGATGCACTTGAGTCTGAGGCTTCATGGTGGCTGGCCCAGCTTGTACTGTCTTCAAAGTAGTCGTTTTCTTCTTTGTCTGTTTAGGAGGCATATCTTTAAGGAAAATCCTGAGTAGATTAGACATAGTTTTTAGAAAATATTTACTAACTTTTCTTCACTTAAACATTCATTGATTAGTTTTTTATGGGAGAGCTGGATTTCTACGTCTCAATCCTACGTCATCACGTGACGTCCCCCATGGATTCACTTTTAAGGACTCTTCATGTTCTTGATTATTGTTTATTTGTTTATTTTTTCCCTATTTATTTTTGTATTGCAGTTTGTTGTCTTTTGCACATTGGTTGTTTGTTCATCCTGTTGGGTGCGGTCTTTCCATAGAACATGACAGCACAGAAACAAGCCTTTTGGCCCCACTTGGCTGTGCCAAACCATTTTTCTGCCTAGTCCCACCGACCTGCACCTGGGCCATATCCCTCCAAACCCCTGTCATCCATGTACCTGTCCAAGTTTTTCTTAACTGTCGAAAGTGAGCCTGCATTCACCACTTCATCTGGCAGCTCATTCCACACTCCCACCACTCTCTGTGTGAAGAAGCCCCCCCCCAATGTTCCCTTTAAACTTTTTCCCCCTTCATCCTTAACCCGTGACCTCTTTTTTCTCCCCTAGCCTCAGTGGAAAAAGCCTGCTTGCATTCACTCTATCTATACCCATCATAATTTTATACACCTCTATCAAATCACCCCTCATTCTCCTACGCTCCAGGGAATAAAGTCCTAACCTTTTCAACCTTTCTCTGTAACTCAGTTTCTCAAGTCCCAGCAACATCCTTGCAAGCCTTCTGCACTCTTTCAACCTCATTAATATCCTTCCTGTAATTAGGTGACCAAAACTGCACACAGTACTCCAAATTCGGTCTCACCAATGTCTTATGCAACCTCGCCATTACATTCCAAATCTTGTACTCAGTACTTTGATTTATAAAGGCTAATGAGCCAAAAGCTCTCTTTACAACCCTGTCTACTTGTGATGCCACTTTTAGGGAATTATGTATCTGTACTCCCAGATCACTCTCTTCTACTGCACTCCTCAGTGTCCTACCATTTACCTTGTATGTTCTACCTTGGTTTGACCTGCTGAAGTACAATACCTCACACTTGTCTGCATTGAACTCCATCTGCCATTTTTCTGCCCATTCCTCCAACTGGTCCAAATCCCTTTGCAAGCTTTGAAAACTTTCCTCACTGTCCACTACACCTCCAATCTTCGTATCATCAGCAAATTTACTGATCCAATTTACCACAATATCATCCAGATCATTGATATAGATGACAAATAACAATGGACCCAGCACTGATCCCTGTGGCACACCACTAGTCACAGGCCTCCACTCAGAGTAGCAATCCTCCACTACCATTCTCTGACTTCTTCCATTGAGCCAATGTCTAATCCAATTTACTACCTCTCCATGTATACCTAGCGACTGAATCTTCCTAACTAACCTCCCATGCGGGACCTTGTCAATGGCCTTACTGAAGTCTATGTATACAACATCCACTGTCTTCCCTTCATCCACTTTCCTGGTAACTTCCTCAAAAAACTCTAATAGATTGGTTAAACATGACCTACCACGCACAAGCCATGCTGACTTTTTCTAATAAGTCCCTGTCTATCCAAATACTTGTAGATCCTATCTCTTAGTATTCTTTCCAAAAATTTACCTACTACCGATGTCAAACTTACCGGCCTGTAATTTATTTCCCAGCTTACTTTTTGAGTCTTTTTTTAAACAACGGAACTACATGACCTATCCTCCAATCCTCCAGCACCTGACCCATGGATATCGACATTTTAAATATTTCTGCCATGGCCCCTGCAATTTCAACACTAGTCTCCTTCAAGGTCCGAGGGAATACCCTGTCAGGTCCTGGAGATTTATCTACTCTGATTTGCCTCAAGACAGCAAGCACCTCCTCCTCTTTAATCTGTATAAGTTCCATGACCTCCCTACTTGTTTACCTTGTTTCCATAGACTCCATTCCAGTTTCCTTAGTAAATACAGATGTAAAAAAAACATTTAATATCGCTCCCATTTCTTTTGGTTCCATACATAGTGGACCACTCTGATCTTCAAGAGGACCAATTTTATCCCTTATTGTCCTTATTGTCTCTGCAGATTTGCTCCTCCAATTTTCGCTGACTTGGGTGGTCTATAATATAACCCTATTAATGTGGTCATACCTTTCTTGTTTCTCAGCTCCACCCATGTGGCCTCAGTAGACAATGTGTCCTGTCGAAGCACTGCTGTAATATTTTCCCTGACTAGCATTCATTGATTCTATTGTGTTTCTTGGATTTACTGTGCATGACTGCAAGAAAATGCATCTCAGAGTTGTACATGGTGACATGTGTATTTTGATAATAAATTTACTTCGAACTTTAAAATGTACTAATATTTGAAGAGTTCATTTTTTTGTTGTTGTTTACCCTTTATCGCATGGGATATTTTAATGCTTCTGCATGTCCAAAATGTTCATGTCTTTGTTTGCTTTCTTATTTGGGTAAGCCAAGAGGTGTGGCTTAGCCACCTGCTTCTGATTCTTTTTCCAGTGGTCTTTTGGATGCACAAGCAGCACAGGATAGATTTATTTTGATAAGTCCCTGCCGGCATGCAAGTCCTTGCCACTATAGTTAACGTATTTTGTTCTGGGTGTTGTTAACCTGCAAGTTCTGCATCATGAGTGGTACTGATGAAGCTGCGTTCACTGTAATCACTTATCTAAGGTTACCTTTGCACTGCTATCTACAGGCATGGTAATTCATGCACTAAACAAAACAGCTTGATTTTCATTTCCATCTTCTTCCTTTCTAAATTTTTTAATGATTTAACAGAATGTTTACTAAGTAATTTTAATAATTAAAACTTACCTCTTTACAGAAAGTTGGCAATGAAATCCAAACAAAAATTCAGGAGAAATATTGTCATTCAAAATGCAATACTTGTATCAGTTCATCAGATAGCTTCTCATCCACCTCCTCATCTTCCTCGAACTCTAAAGATCAGTCCTCGAGCCAGGTAAAGCCTAAAGTTACTCAATGTAAATGTCAATTCCTGTATTTTAGTTTTTCAAAACTTTGATAAGCAAGGGGGGGAGAGGAGTGATAATTGGAAATGTTTGAGAGATGGTGAATGGCAAATGTAACATAAGGAAAGGAAGATTACTTAAATCTGGAAAACTCCATGTCCGTGTTATGGGATTTTGTACTGCCCTGATAAGAGTATAAGGTGTTGTTGTTTATGTTTGTGTTGAGCTTTACCCTGGCAATGGAGAATGTAGAGGATGGACAGGTCAGTGTGGGAATGAGAGCGGGGAATTGAATGGCATGCAGAGAGACGTTAGTGACCATTGTGAGCCAAACATAGGTACTCTGCAAAACAGTTACTGGGAGCTGTCGGAATGGTGGAGATGTCCCAAAGGTAAGTTGGAAGGAACTGGAAAAGGAGATACAGGATAGAGAGAATGTATCAGGAGATAAATTCAGTGGGCCAAGATCAGGCAGAAGCAGGGCAGTCTTGTTTGTGGAACTTCTTGAAGGGATAGAACTGAAAAGTATGGGATGGAGGTTGTATACGTGACATCTCTTGAAATGAGATCTGTGACTATACAGGGTCTCATCACAGTGGCCTGACGTTCATTGATGGGGTCATGCTCCAGGATTACCTTTGGGGCAGTATCTGTGCTGTTGCCCGAGCTCTACAGTGGCACCACCTTTGTCAGTATTCATGATGTTGGCCTCTGCAAGGGTGCTGACATTTGTTCACTTATCTCTCCAGTGTATATGGAGGATTTTGCAGAGATATTTGGTGGATATATTTCCAGTACTTTTAAGTGTATGTTGTATGCAATTCAACACTCATTGCTTACAGGAAAGCAACAAACACATTTGACACATGAGCACAAGATCTGAAGATGAGACACCAAGTACTGACAGAGATAAATTTTTGAAATTGATTTAATAATGAAGTCTGATTGATTAAGCTATTGAAGGTGTTCTGTCTTCAAAAAATGAGGTGTCTCTTCCTCAACCATTGATGCTGCCCTCACCTCCATCTTCTCCATTTCCCAGACATCCATCTTCATGCCGCCTTGACAGGGAGAGAGTTCTCCTTTCCTACCACCCCATGAGCCTCTGCATCCAATGCATTGTTCTCCGCAACTTCCACCATCTGCAACATGATCCTACCAACTAACACTTCTTTACCTCTTCCTCCCCCCCCTCCCCACCCACTCTTCACTTTATGCAGGGATTGTTCTCTCCATGATTCCCTTGTACAGTCATCTCTCACCACTAATCTCCCTCCTGGCACATAACCCTGCAAATGACAGACACTTGCCTATTCACCTTCTCCTTTACCTCCATTCAGGGCACCAAGCTGTCCTTCCAAGTGAGACAATACTCACTTGCATCTGTTGTATCCAGTGCTCCCAATGCAACCTCCTCTACATTGGAGAGACCCAACATAAATTTGGGACCGCTTTGTTGAGCATCTCCGCTTCATCCACCAAAAGCAGAATTTCCCAATTGCCAGCCGTTTTAATTCCTGTCCCCATTCCAGTTCTGATACATTGGTCCATGGCTTGTGCCACAATGAGGCCACTCTTGATGGAGGAACAATATTTCAAGTTCCGTCTGATGGCATTAACATCAGTTTCTGCTCTGGTAATTTTTTTCCCTCGCCCTTCCCCTTTCTATTAAACCACTCTGGCCACTTCCATCTTCTCCAAACCTGCCCATCAACTCCCCCTGGTGCCTCTCCTTCTCTTTCTCCTATGGCCCACTCTCCTCTCCAATCAGACTTCTCATCTACCTGACTTCACCTGACACCTTCAAGCTCGGTGGTTCCCAGTCTTTTTTTAATGCCATGGACGAATACCATTCAGCATGAGAGCATCCTGAGCAGCTGCATCACTGCCTGATTCGGAAATTGCACCAATTCAGATTGCAAGACCCTGCAACGGATAGTGAGGTCAGCTGAAAAGATCATTGGGGTCTCTCTTCCCGCTATCACGGACATTTACACTACACGCATCTACAAAGGAAACAGCATTATGAAGGACCCCATGCACCCCTTATACAATCTCTTCTCCCTCCTGCCGTCTGGGAAAAGGCTCCGAAGCATTCGGGCTCTCACGACCAGACTATGTAACAGTTTCTTCCCCCAAGCTATCAGACTCCTCAATACCTGAAGCCTGGACTGACACCTTGCCCTTTTGTCCTGTTTATTATTTATTGTAATGCCTGCACTGTTTTGTGCATTTTATGCAGTCCTGTGTAGGTCTGTAGTCTAGTAGCTTTCTCTGTATTTTTTTTTACGTAGTTCAGTCTAGTTTTTGTACTGTGTCATGTAACACCATGATCCTGAGAAATGTTGTCTCATTTTTACTATGTACTGTACCGGCAGTTATGATTGAAATTACAATAAAAGTGACTTGACTTGAAGCAAGGGATCTGTGGACTCCAGGATGGGAACCCTTGTTCTAGCTTGCCCGCTTTCCCACCTCCACCTTTGTACTCTTGTGTCTCCCCCCTTTGGGCCAAATAGCCTGTTCGCATGTTGTATTCTTCTACGCTCTTTGTTCCTTTCTGGGTCTCTGGGTCTCTGCCTGAAACAATGACTGGTTATTCACTTCTCTTGATGCTGCCCGAACTGCTGGGTTCCTTCAGCAATTTTTTTAATTTAATGATGCAGCGCAGAGCAGGCCCTTGCACCCCTTTGAACCACGGTTCCCCACCTACCCCTAGGTTGATTAACTCAAACCTGATCAGTTTACAATGACCAGTGAACTCATCCGGTACATCCTTGGACTGTGGGAGGAAATTGGAGGCAGGGGGTTGGGGGGCAGACTCTTGCGTGTTACAATTTGAAGATGGGGAATGCTGTAAAAGAGATGACTAAACAAAAAGTTGAGTAACACAGTCTGAGGTCACATGCAAAAACAAAAATATAACACTGATCTTGAGTGTTAAGCAGTGAAGAGTGCCATGGATCTCCTATGCGGGTGGATTGATGAAAACGCAGGATAAAGTACTGGAGTGAAAGGATGAGGTTGTGAATAGTGATAGCTAGGGAAAAAATAAGAAACTAATAGAAATCTTAACTCGTAGACGAGACCAGTCTAATGTTGTAGAAGGGGAGTCAGTACTGGAAGGAGTATTATGGACTCTGGACTAGAAAAAACACTGAATACAGAATGCAAAAGAAATTGGTAATGTAAGTTGGTACAAACAAAGAACTTTTATATTTAAAAAAAGTTTGAAAAACAATTTAAAGACTCTCATTTTTTCTGTTAAGTTTTTAGATTGAGACTTACTTCACCCCCTGCTTTTGTGGTTTAAGGCATAACAGTTTATTTCATAATCTGGACAAAATATCATAGTTCCTCTGTGTGCTGTATGTAGCCCAGCACTACAGGATATTGAGTGCATCATTCAGGGGGTGATGGTTTCACAGATGGAGGGTTTAATGAGGAAAGAAGTAGATCCAAAGCGAATTCTAAAGTGGATGCTGGGGGTGCAGTGGATGAGGGGAGAAAAAAGAGGAGGCGCAGCTAAGGAATTGGCAGTGAAGGAGCAGGAATGATGGGGTGCAGAACCTATCCTAGAGGCTGAAGTAGAAGTTACCATTTGTTTATGCTATAGGTATTTTTTGTCATTACTAGAGTTATATGAGTCTATTTAAAGTTGTGTGTACTGCACGGAATGAATCTGATACATTGTTGAGCTTAATAACGTGCCACGTGGAGAACTTTGAAACTCCTCAGAGAGTGGCAGGAATTGAACCTGGGTTGCTGGTTTTGTAATAGCATTACATTTACCACTATGTTAATGTGCTACTCTCAGATTAGTCAGGGTGTTGGGTTATGGGGAGAAGGCAGGAAAATGGGGTTGAGAGGGAAAATAAATCAGCCATGAATGAATGGCGGAGCAGACTGGAAGAGTCAAATGGCCCAATTCTGCTCTTGTGTCTTAAGGTCGAATGAACAATGATTTTTAATTTGGGGAAGGGTTTCTTCAGTAAAATATGTTCTGTTCTAATTTGAATAATTGTTCCCACAGAAATGGCAAAGAAATCATGATAAGTATTATGAGGCTAAAGTATAAAGTCTGTCTACTTTAATATACTCTAAGAAAATGGAAACAGTACATTTCAAAAGGAAATGGGAGGATTGCTGACAGTAAGATCAATATTTATTGAGCCGTGTTTTTGTTGTTCCCATAAATAATTTATCCTTGGAATCTATATTAGGATCTTCTTTGCAAAGTGAGCACTAGCTTCTTTTGGCAGCTTGAATACATTTTTAACTGTCAAAATGTTGACACCTTGAGGAGGGGATAGTTTTTACAGAAGTATTTGTGCCAACATTTCTTTAATATTGTGCACATAATGTACAGTGACTCAGCCTTGCTATGCTCATGTTTAAGTTGTTGTTCCAGGTCTCTCCACATCATGTGATTTTCATTATTTTTTAAGTAGAACTGGCCAAAAAAAAGTTTTTCAGCCTCAACAATTCAATACAGAATTGAATATTTTAAGGTTGGATATTGTTTTATCTTGTCTAATGTTCAGATAAAACAATTGCTAAAATGATGTTTAAGCAATCTTTATTTCTTATATCTGGTTTTCCAGAGCTCTCGACAATCCTCTGATGCCAGCATGCTTGGAGAGATGATGTTTGGTTCTGTGGCAATGAGCTACAAAGGTTCCACGTTAAAAATTCACCAGATACGGTAAGAGTAACTTCTGTTCTAACACACTGTAAAATCTTTATGTAGCCAATACACAGTTCATACTGCCCTTTTAAGAAATAAAATCTAGAATTTGGCTAGGTTTATTTGGTTAAAACCAATCCAGCCACATATTAGGTTTTGTCTGATATTCACAGTTTGACCCAGATTATAACATGACTTTGGGGGTTGATTGATTAACCAGTTTGGAACATTTTATTATGTTGACCTTTAATTGGTAAAATTGGTTCACTCTGGTTAATTGGGTCATTGGTTAATCAGGGGAAAAGGGAAGAAGCTTGGCTACTAGTGATTATATTTTGATTGTTGATTAATGATTGTTACTGGTTTAAATTTTCCATCATCTTGCTTTGAGATACTAATTTGATGAATGAAGGATGAAATTATTTACTTATTCTAAACACAAAGTACACCGCAGATGCTGTGGTCAAATCAACACGTACAAAAGCTGGATGAACTCAGCAGGTCGGGCAGCATCCGTTGACTGCTCATTTCAATGGATATTTACTTATTTTGCTGAACAGTTCTGCTATTGCATGTGGAAAGCCTATAGATAATTATGTCCATTTAACGGAACATTTTAAACGGACACCCTCAGCTACAAGAATTTTTCTGGGACATCTGGAAAATAATCATATCAAGCAGTAAAGATCTGAGTTAATATAGCATGTCCATATAACCTTTCTGCAAAGAAACCCTTTTGCTTATATGTTCCAGTTAACAAATACAGTGGATTCTGGTTAATCGGGCCAACAGTTAATCAGGGCAGCCACTTGTTTAGGCCAGCTCTGGAAAAACAAAGACTAGTTGAGAAAATAGCCAGGATTCCCTTCGTTTGTTTGGGACACGAGCCTCTTAACTCTTGGCAGAAAACTGTTGCAGAACAGTTGTTAACTAGCAGCAGCCGCGTGCACTTTTATGCCCGTTAGTCACTACACTGCTTAGAATGAAAAGTTTTTTTAAGTTGTGTGTGTTTCTGTTTAAAAAGCAGTGATTTTTGTCACTTGATATTTGGCAAGAAATAAGCAGCAAAACAATTCACAACTGTGTTCCTCAATGAGGTTTTGAGCATTCAGGTTTGGAGATGCTTGATGCCTAGGAGTGAAAATGAAACAATTTCCTTTGTTTTTAATTATGTAACTTATTAGTTAAACAGTAGTCTGTCCTTTTTTTATACCATTTTAACTATTTCCATGAAACTTCAGCTAATTGAGGCAATTGCTTAATTGGGCCAAAATATACAGGTCTCAATGTGCCCCAATTAACCAGAATCCACTGTGTATAATGTCTATTCCATGAATTCATTGCACACTGTCATTTGTTTACTATTTTTGATTATTTGGTTAGACACTGTGTCAGCATACATGATGCATACATATACTAATTCCTTTTTCTAAGTCACATACACACAGTAACTATCAGAACAACATTCCCAGTTTAAGTAATGCATGCATTTCGAAAGGCTGGTTTTGCGGTAAAGTTGTCTTGCTGTGACATGCACATTCCACCTGCAAGAATGCATATTGATGTTTTATTCACAACGTAAGCAGTTCAAAGTGCTGTGTGATGAGGAAGACAGAGTATTGGCTTCCTTCATTTAGACCAGGGCTTCCCAACCTTTTCTATGTCATGGCCCCTTTGCATTTACGGAGTAGCCCATAGACCCCTGGTTGGGAACCACTGATGTAGATTCTCTATTAAGCATGCTTCAAGGTGTTGGGTGGCACTGATTTTTGGGTATCATGTAATTTGGCATTTAATTTTTAATTTTTTTTATGTACGTGTGCTATTTTCCAAATAATTAAACCTTGCTGTTTTCCCCCTTCTTCTAGGTCTCCACCCCAATTAATACTTAGCAAAGTCTTCACAGCTCGCACTGGAGGTAGTGTGACTGGAAGTTTGAATACGTGGGTACCATTTCTATTAAATAAAATGAGATTAAATTGACTTTCACATACCCTAGTAACATTTTAGTTTTTTGTAACATCAGAGAATTTTTGAAAAAAGAAAAATGCTGAAAATATATTATAAAAAAAAATGTGACAAGGGTGCACTGTAGATTTTTACACCTGAAAGTAAAACAGGTTAATATTTTGGGAAGATTTCAGATTTCAGTTGGCCACAGTGGACAGTCTAATTTTCAGATAGTAACTGAAATACCATTTTTAGATTTGCCTTTCTTTCCCCCCTGTTGGATGACGGGAACAAAAAAGAATTATGGGCAAACCAAGTTTGCAACCCATACAGTGAACCACACACCAAGAGACATACAGTACCTTATAAGCTACTGTCCAGCATTTTTTTGTTTCTCTGTGGAAAGATGATGCTGATTCTTATCTGCTGAATAGATATTTTTGTAAAATAGAAATGACTCTCCAATCATTATGAATATAAAATTCCACCAAGATAATTACTATCAAAATGGATATGAGTGGATTTACCTTATTTTGGTTTTTTAACAAGTATTTTTCTGAACATTTTTGAAGACAATAGATAAAATTGGAATTCAAACTTTTTGTCCAGAACTGATAAGGGAACAATGGCCAATGACTTATCAGAAAGCTTCCAACAAAGATATAGCGATCATTTGTCACAGTTTTCTTGATGCTATCAGGCATTAATTCAAGGAATCTCTGCTGTACAATTACTGTGATGTTACCAAGCTGGGTTAGCAGCAAATCACAATAAACCCTCTCTGTAGTAAATTGTGAAAGGAGAGAAAGCATACATTTTTAAAAATTAAATTAAACATTCATAATGAATGGCAAATAACTGGAACAAGTATGATTTTGTTTTGTGGGAGGATAGACTGAATCATTCCCTCATTTGGCTATCAGCCTCCACTCTTCCCGCCACCATTATATACTTGCTATTTCCTTTAGATCGGTATAGACAAAGGGTGTCAACCCAACATATTGATTGTCCATTTCTGTCTGTTTATCCTGCCTGACAGAGAGTTCCTTCAGTGCTAAAGTTTATCTAACTATTCTTGAGTTGCTCCAGATTCCAACATCTGAACCTTCTTGTGTTCAAGTACTAAAGAAGCATTATTCTGTGCTTTATTTTTAAACTTGCTTATGAATGAATTATTGCAGGTGGTTTGAGATAAATTTTGTGTAGAAACCTCTGGCTTAATAAATTGGGTATTGGTTAATATCTTGGGAATATTTTCTGCCTAGTGTGAGATGTCTTCTTGTCAAAAAAATTATATGTGAATTTTAATTGTACTTTAAGGTTACAAGACAGCCTTGAATTTATTAACCAAGATACTACTACATCAAAACCTTGCTCAGATCAGAATAATCTGATGAACAGTCTTGTAGGTAAGTTTCACTTTTGAGCTTGTTAATCCTTTCATATGCTCCCTTTGGAGGGAGGAGTCAATCTTACAGATCACTCTCCCCTCGTCAGGTTTAAAGATGTCTGTGGATCTGACCTAGGCACTTGGCATCCAATCAAATGAATGCAAGGTCATGCATGTCCTTTGATCAGCTCTATTAGCAAAATTCATGTATAAATTTTGTGTATCACAAGGCTGTGTACTTAGCCCCCTGCTCTACTCGCTTTATACTTAGGACTGTGAGGCTAAGCACAGCTCTACTGCCATACTTAAATTTGCTGACAGCACCACTGTTGGCTGAGTCAAAGGTGGAATATCAGCATATTCAAAAATTTTAAGTACATTTATTATCAATGAATTTGTAAATTATACAACCTTGAGATTTGTTTGCTCATAGGTAGCCACAAAGCAAGAAACCTGAAAGAACCCAATAAGAAAAAAATAAAAAGACCAACACCCGATAAGCAAGAGAAAAGTTACAAAAAACATATTGTGCAAACAATTAAAGCAAAAAAACAACATTGTGAACCAAATTGAGTCCTCAAATCTGAACCCTGAGGTAGGCCCAAAGCCTCAATTATTAGTTCATTATGTTACCAGGCACAGGGCACAGCAGCTGGGGCAGTTTTCATAGCCTGAACACCATGGAGAGAGGACTTCTCGTAAAGATGGTGCCACCAAACGTGTGCATATAGGCAATACATAGAAAATGCTGGGAGAACTCAGCAAGCCATGCAGCATCTATGGAAAAGAGTAAACAGTTAACGTTTCAGGCTGAAACCTTTCTTGTGTGCGTATAAGAGGGTGATTGAAAATCTGGCTGAGTGGTACCACAACAGCATCTCACTCAACGTCAGCAAGGCCAAGAAGCTGATTATTGACTCCAGGAGGAGGAAATTGGAGATTCATGAGCCAGTCTTCATCAGGGGATCAGTGATGGAGAGAGTCAGCAACTTTAAATTCCTTGGTGTTATCATCTTAGAGGATCTGTCCTGTGCCCAGCATGTAAGTGTCATTACAAAGAAAGTACGGTAGCACTTCTATTTTCTTAGGAGTTGACTAAAATCCGGCATGTTACCTAAAACTTCGATCAACTAGGAGCAGAATTGGGCTATTCAGTCTATCAAATCTGCTCTGCTATTCCATAATGGCTGATTTATTATCCCTCTCAATCCTATTTTCCTGCCTTTTCTCTGCAACTTTTGACTCCCTGACTAATCAAGAACCTATCCACTATAACAGTCTCTGTTACAAATATACTTAATGACTTGCCCTCCACAACTGCTGGCAATGAATTCCACAGATTCACTACCCTCTGGCTAAAGAAATTACACCTCATCTCTGTGCTAAATGTTCATCCTTCTAAGCTGTGCCCTCTTGGTCCACTCACCCACTGTAGGAAACATCCTCCCTATATCCACTCTATCCAGACCTTTCAATATTCAATAGGTTTTAATGAGATACTCTCATCATTTTTCAAAACTCCAGGGAGTACAGGGCCAGAGCCATCAAATTCTCCCCATTTATTCCCAGGATCGTTCTCATGAACCTCCTCTGTACCCTCTCCAATGCCAGCATATCTTTTAGATAAGGGGCCCAAAACTGTTCACAATACTCCCACATGCAATCTGACCAATACCTTATAAAGCCTCAGCATTACATCCTTACTCAGTTACTCTAGTCCTTTCAAAAAAAATGTTAACATTGCATTTGCCTGCCTCACAACCAACTCAACCTACAAGTTAACATTTAATAAATCCTGCAAAGTCCCTTTATATTTCTGATATTTGTATTTTCTCTGTGTAGAAATTAGTCTATGCCTTTATTTCTTCCATCAAAGTGCGTGACTGTACACTTTCTACTCTGTTCCATCTGCCACTTCCTTGCCCATTCTCCTATTCTGTCTTGTGTCCTTCTGCAGACCCCCTACTTCCTCAACACTAGTTGCACCTTAGCCTGTCTTTGTATCATTTACAAACTTAGCCACAAAATCATCAATTCCATCGACAAAGTCGTTGAGATACAACGCGAAAAGAAGGGGGCCCAATGCCAACCACTACATAGCACCACTCAGAAAAGGTCTCCTTTCTTCCCACTCTTTGACTCCTGCTAGTTAGCCAATGGTCTATCCTTGCTAGTATCTTTCCTGTAATACCATGGACTCTTGTTAAGCAGCCTCGTGTGGCACCTTGTCAAAGGCCTTTTGAAAATACAAGTAAACATCATCAACTGATTCTCCTTTGTCTATCTTGCTTGTTATTTCCTCAAAGAATTTCAACAGATTTGTCAGGCAAGATTTCCCCTTGAGGAAATCATGCTGACATTGTCATATTTGCCAATAAGTACCCTGAAACCTTATTCTTAATAATGGCCTCCAGCATCCTCCCAACCACTGATGTCAAGCTTACTGCTTTCTCATTTTCTGTCATCTGCTTCTATTCCTTCTTAAAGAGTGGAGGGACATTTGAAGTTTTCCAATCCTCCTGAACCATTCCAGAATGTAGTAATTCTTGTAAGATCATTTTAATGCCTTGATGATCTTTTCAACTACGTCTTTCAGAACCCTGTGTTGTAGTCCATTTGGTCCTCGTAAGTTTTCTATCTTCAGACCTTACACCTTCCTGAGCATCTTCTCCTTAGTAAAAGCAACTGCACTCGCTTCTACCTCTTCCCCCCCACTCTCGAATTTCTGGCATACTTTCATTGTCTTCCATGGTAAAGGCATACAAAAGTTCCTCTGTCAATTCTTTGTGCCCCATTGTTTTACCCAGCGTCATTTTCCAGTAGTCTGATATCCACTCTCACCACCCTTTTGCTCTTTATATATTTGAAAAAAAAAGGATGTGCAGTGGTTACATCATGTAGGCTCTTGAATGGAAATGCCTACAAAAAGAAGAGGATATAGCCCAGTCCACACGAATAATGCCCTCCCAACCACTGAGCACATCTATAAGCAGCGGTGTTGTGGGAAAACAGCATCCAGGCCATGTTCTCTTCTTGCTGCTGCCATCAGGAAGTAGGTACAGGAGCCTCAAGACCAATACCACCAGGTTTGGGAGTAATTGTTATCCCTCAACCATCAAGGTTTTGAAGCAGAAGGGATAACTTCACTCACTGTCACTCTCTCCAAACGCTGAACTGTTCCTATAAGCTCACATTCAAGGACTCTTCATCGCATGTTCTCCATGTTTGTTGTTTATTATTATATTTATTTGCACAGTTTGTCTTTTGCACATTGATTATTTATGTCTTGTGTATGCATTTTTTTCCATTGATTCTTTGTTTCAACTGTGAATACCTGGATGAAAATGAATCTCAGGGTTGTATATGTACTTTGATTTAAAAATTTACTTTGAACTTGGAAATGAAGATGTTCTAAACTTGAGTTGGCAGCTTTGAGATAAGATCCCCCTTTTTTAAAAAAAAATAAAATCAAGAATACTTTTTGTGTAGTACCTTTCCCACTGACAATAACCTGCCTGACTTCTAAATACTGAATGGTTACACTGTAAGTGTAAGTTTGTCTATTTTTATTTTTGCTGCCAAGTGCACAGTCTTGGATGTTCAAATTTCAGCAGTCCCCTACTTGCAACTGGGGCCCGAGCTGTTACTGTTCTGATTTGGGGTTTTCATTAATTGATATACTTTGAAGACTTGATGTTTTTCCCCTGGCCAATCCTACAAAGGTATACCTTACCTCAGCTGCTTTTAGTGATTAACTAGAGCACCGAGCAGGACTCGGCACGTTCTTATGCAGCACAATTTACTGAAATAGTAATTTACTGTGAACATTACAAAACATTAGCTTTAAATTTTGCAGCCACATCTTTCCTCCCTTAGCATTTGAGATTGTGGTAGGTACATTCTTTGTATTTTTCTCTCTGCCACAATGAATAATTTACTGATGTTGGCAAATGTCTTTCATTCTTCTGCCTCCATTTGCTCATTGGCAATGCCAAGATTAAGGAAATTATAGTATGCAAGATTGCATCTGTTAACTGGTATCATTGATGTATGGTATTCACATTAATGTTGCTGAAAGATTTTTAAAATTGTAGATTTAGTACCATTGACTCTATTAAAGGGAATAGTTGACTAAAAACAGTAGTGATAACTTGCACAGTTTCTCTTACTAATCCAGTGACTATATTCATTTTGCTGTTTATTATAGGCATAGTATTGAAAAAAATTAAAAGTATTAAATTGAACTTCTAAAAAAATTGCCTTCATGTAATCTTTTAACTCGGTGAAGAGATTTTGTGTCTCATTTTTGTTTTCCATTGGTACCGTAGTGACAGCCTCAAAAGTCAAGTTGGGACAATGGCTGTTTTCGTTATTTCAGATTCATCACAAAGTTTTTATTCACAAGTTATTAATGTATCATCCCTATCCCAGATAATATCTGTGCCCTGTATCAATTGAATCAACTTTTGAAGCAGTCATTGATATATATTCCCCCCCCGCCCCCCCACAGTATTTACTTTTGGTCCATGTGACAGAAATTCACAGGAGAAAAAAACTGTTTTATTGTCAGTTTTGTTATTTTATTTCTTGAAAGATTCTTTTTTTTAACAATGTGGATAAATCACTTGTTTTCGTCTTTTTTGACTATCAAGCGATGAAGGGAAGTGTCTGTTAATATTTGTGTATGTACATGTAAAATAAGTTTTTGCCCAGAATTAATTCTAAGCTTCAATTTTATGAAAATTCTGGCTTTTTGGTTTCAAAAGGAAGTCCTTGTTGTTATCTAACTTCTGTCTGATGGCTTTACTAATCCCATACTTCTGTCTTGTGTTTTTTTTTCTATTTTTGTTATCCGTTTGCTCCATAGGTTTTTCGCAGCTTTGCAGCCCTAGGCGGGCACCAGGTGTTTCTGAGCCAGCACCGCTCCGCCTGATCCGGAGCGCTTCTTTCTTTGCAGGTTTGCATAGTGTTTCTGGGTTCTGGACTCTGTGTGTCAATGTGCATTGGCTGAGCATGAACTTGTAGCTGTGGAAATGAGGTTCATAACTTTTTGTAAAATAACAAAATTACAGTGTTTGGTTCAAGTTCCCAGAAAAAAGGGCTTTCGATCATCCATTAATTATTCCTATAAGATGATAGCATTTTATGTATTGCTAACTCTTAAGATGCCAAGATGCACGTGCTTGTATGACAGAAGAAAAACAAGTGTGTGTTTACATTTCGTTTAGTTGCTTTGCATGCCTGATTGTGCTCTTGGCCTCCCTTTCACACACAAGGATGTGATCTTGTGAATGCATTGTCAGTCTTTCTGCTTCATTGATACTCTACAGTTTCTTTTTTTTATGCATTTTTGTAATTTCTATCTCTGAATTAAAAAAATCAATATAAGCATTGGCAACCTAAAGTACACTTTAGAGTGACCTTAATCTCTGCTGACTATCTGCTGCTCCTGGTTCTTCTTCTCCTTAATTGTGTGCTGGATGTATTTTTAGAATATATTGGTTAACCCAACCAATCTAATATTTCTTTTTGACATACCTTTTCATTCTCTCTATCTTATCAACCTTTCAGTTCATTTTCTATTTTTTTCCTCAGGCACTCAAATTCTGTTGTGAAAGTATCAAAGCTGTTTGCCACAGCCATTTCTTGTGATAACAAGTTCCACATTCTAACTGTCTATAATATACAAATGTGTCATCTTCCTTTTCCAGTAGTTATTTTTAGTAATTGTCTTGGTTTTGTATTCTTCCACATGGAAACATTCTCTTCCTTGTATACTCTGATTAATCCTTCTTTTCCTAAACAACCCCTTTCCCATCCTTTTGACGGGTTGATGACTTGTGATCTACTGGTTAATGCTGTTGCCTAGCAGTTCCAGGGATCCAAGTTAGATTCTGACTGTAGGTGAAATCTTTGTGAAATTTGGACTCTGGGGTGTGTGGGTCCTCTGGTTTCCTAGCGCATTGCTAAAGACCTGGTGGTTGGTAGAATAATTGGCAAAATCGTAAATTGTCCCTAATGTAGGATCAGAGAAGAAGGCATTAATGGGGATGCAAGAGGGAAAATGGAACAGTGCATTTGAGGTGAATCAAAGGACCCATTTCTGTGTTGTATGATTCTGTAACTTTTGTATTTCCTGGTACAGCAAAACTCCAACAATCTGACATTGAGAAACTCTCATAACAGATCTTTCAGTACCAAAATACTAAGAGTTGCAGCACTGTTGGAGTTTGGCCATATTGGTAACTTTATTTTGGTGCCGTGCTTGCGTATCTCTCTCCATTCATTCTTCAGTTCTACAATAAAATGTCAATAATGCAGCATGATCAAGAACTTGGTATTGCAGAAGTGGCATATTTTCTGCACTACTGCATGTTATTGATACATGTTTAATTAGTGATGCAAGAAAGTAGCTGTTAATGTAGCACCTTACAGTGTCAGCGACCCAGGTTTAATTTCCACAATTGTCTGTAAGTACTTTGTGTGTTCTCTCTGTGATTGCATGGATAGTCTCCGTTTGCTCCAGTACCCCCCCCCCCCCGTTCCAAAGATCTATGGGTTAGTAGGTTACTTGGTCACGTAAGTGTAATTGGGTGGTGTGGCTTGTTATCATGCTGTATCTCTAAATAAAAGAACAGATAAGATCATGAAAACCTTTTAATTACCAACTGGATGGTGCACATTAACATAAATATTCCAGTGAACCTGGGAAGTTTAAAGGGAGCACAAGAAATGGCACTTAATGAATCAGCTGCCAAACTTTAGTGATTTCCAAATGGCCAGATAGCAGATTATTGGAGTTTTATGTACATTTAAAGTACAGTCAAAAAATTATACACAGTAGAACTGATATGGTTGGTATCATACTTCTGAATTCTGTACAGCTAAGAGATGAATCCTGGTGCTTTGTTAACTTTTGGTGGCTTGTGGTGCAGAGCTTGCAATGTTCATCAGTACTTCTGGATTCCTTTGCTTTTCTGTCCAATATAGAATATTTCTTTCTGTGTTCTTGATTTAAAGTGAATCAGTTCATATTTCTGTATTAAAATTCATTGCCCGGTGTACATTTATTTCTCAAATGTCTGATTTATTACATTGTATTCTTCCTCAGTGCTATTTATATAATCTGGTTAATAGTATTTTGGATTTATAGAAAAGGAGTGCATTATTAGTTTTCCTCCTTGCACATTATCCTTTCTTCTATCCTTCGATCACATGCTATACCAAGATCCACCTTGTGAAGCAACTGAGAACTGATTATGGATTGATGTGAAACTAAGATTTCAAGCTTATTTCAATGCTCAATGGATGGCAGTCCAATGTTGGTTGCACCACCAGAGCTTGCAGTTTTTGGACTATGTAAACCTCATTTCCACATATGTAGAACAGGTTATAAATATATTTATGATGTTAGAAGAAAATAATTCCATTAAGCATTTTAGAAACTGACACAAGATTACAAATATAGTGGATTCCGCATAATTGGGGCACATCGGGACCAGTACATTTTGGCCCTATTAAGCGGCTACCCCAATTAGCTGGTTTCGGGGAAATGGTTAAAAATGTTACTACAGTTTAGCTGAGTAACAATTATGTATTCAAATGAAAAACAGAACAAATTAGAACACTATTAGTACTATTACAGTACTATAAAACTGTTTTTGATTGACTATAAATGAACAAATTCAATACCGACATCTAGTGTAGATAATGGACTGCTTTCAACATTATTGCCTTCGACAATTACATCCTCCAAATCTTCATTTTCATTGTAATACTCAAGATGATTGTTAATGCCTCCAAATTCTTCATGGTATGTAACTTGTTAAAGTAATGAAATTGTTTTATTTTCACTCCCAGCTGCTTCTGGCATAGAGTCATAGAGAAGTACAGCGCAGAAATAGGCCCTTCAGCCCATCTAGTCTATGCTGAAACCTTTTAAACTGCCTACTTCCACCAACCTACACTGGGATCATAGCCCTCCATACACCTACTATCTATGTATCTATCCAAATTTCTTTGAACATTAACCTCTCCAAGCCTGAAAACTTGAACGTCACTGAGCAAAACAGTTCCGGTTATTGTCTTGCTGCTTATTTCTCGCCAACTATTGTGATGAAAGTCACTGCTTTTTGACCACCAACATGTGCAACTGATGCTATTTGTAAAACTTTTCACTCTAAGCATGGTGTAATTTCTTACGGCCTTGCAAGTGCATGTTACTGACACTAGTTAGAAATTGTTTGGCAACTGTCTCTTGTTCCAATCAAGCAACATAGTGTCCCAAATAAACAAAAGGAATCCCAGCTAATTACTCAATTTTTGTTCTTTAAGGGCTGTTCTAAAGAAGCAACTGTCCTAATTAACCGATGGGCTCAATTAACCGATATCCACTGATTTACTTGAGAAATAAATGTTTGAGAGTACCTTATTTACCTTTTCTCAAATGTTAAAATGTTATGGAAGTTTCTTTAGGGTGACAGGCACTTTCTGACTGTTGCTAATAATTAGTAGCATGCTAGCTTGCATGCTTTCCATTTGAGAAGCAATCTTTACCTAGCAATTGTTAAACAAAGGTTTCCCACATCTTTTCCTTGGAAAATATTTGCCTTTTACACTTGGTTAGGTGAATTTCAAGTCAAAGAGCTGAAATTTTACTCCACTAAATCATTAGTATCTTGTGGTAAGAGCAGGATTCTGGTCTTTTAAATGAGAGAGGTCAATGAGGGCAGCTATAGTAAGTGGGACTGCCTCTTTTGTTACAGGTAATATTATAATCCAAAATGAGTTTCAAGTTCAAAAATTGGTCTTTCAGATCAGCTTATTAGGATATTGAATGTTTCATTTGCAGTAAAATCATTGCTGATTAGGAATAATTAAGATTGTCTTCACGATTGTACAATCTGCTGTGTTTAATACAGGTGAATTTTGGACATTTTTGCCATGCACCAACATTTGCTAGTGCCTTCAGTAAATTCATTATCAGGTTTCTCCTATAGAGTTGTTGTATAATTGAATTTCCATTCAGTGGATTATAGGTAATTTTCCCTCTGAAGTAATTGAGTTCTAAAGCAGTCCTTTCACACCATCCTGTTCATACTATCAAGTACCTGATGTATAATAATTTAATTTATCTGGAACTTAGTCCATTGTTTTGTAACCCATTGCAATTGAAGAATTTTATTACACATACAAATATTGTGAGAGTCTCTGCTCCACCACCCCTTTCATCAGCATGATCCAGGTTCCAGCCATCATCTTCAAGAAAGAAAATGTTCTTATTCACATTCCCTCTAACCTCCTCTCTCTCTGTTCTCATAAAACTGTTCTCTCTGCTCTGGGGAAAAGTTTCTTATAACTACCTTATCTGTGTCCCTCATAATTTCCTATACCTCAGTATGAGTCTCTCTGGCTGCCTCCATTCCAAGGAAAACAAATACAGCCTATTCAATGTGAATCTCCTCTGCATCCTCTCCATTGCAATCATGTTCTTCCTACAGTACAGCGACTGAAACTATGCACAGTACTCCTACGGAGATGGACTCTGTTTATAAAATTGTATGTAACCTGCTACTGTTACAGTCCATGCCCTGGCTAACAAGTGCAAGTATTCCATAGGCATTGTTTACTGCCTCCCTATTGCACTACCAGTGTCATGGATCCTTGAAATCGTATTCCAAGGAACTTCGGTTCTCAATACTTCCAAGTGTCCTACCATTCAGAGTTTATGACTTAGCCTTATTAGTCCTTCCAGATTACATTATATCACATTTTCTTTTATTCTGTTGGATATGTTGTACAGTAACATATGCTACAACGTTTTTATGCAGAATAGTTGGAAGTAGTTTTGCTGAGCAATTGCGGAACTTCAGGTTGCCAGAAAGATGGATATTTGCCTCTCCAGAGAATACAAACCAAGTTTATCCAGCCTCTCTTTTATAGCACGTGCCCTGCCCTCTAATCCAGCCAGCATTGTGGTAAACCTCTTTTGCACCCTCTCCAAAACCTCAACATCCTTCCCACAATGGGGTGGTTAGAATTGTATGCAGTACTCCAGATGCAACCTAGAGTTTCCTAAGAATGCAATATAACTTCCTGCCTTGACTAAATATTCCTCCTTAACCACCCTGTCAACCTGTGTAGACATTTTCAGGAAACTATGAATTTGGACCCCAAGATCTTTCTGCTCATCAACACTGTTAAGGGTCCTTTAGTTAATTGCTTTTAGTATTCCATTAATTTATATTCAATTTTTGAGAATCAATTACTAAATCAGATTGCAAGTCACGGAACTCATCATTCCTAATAAGCCCGAGTAATTTTGAAGATTATGCAGTTAGTCTGTAGTGTAGTTTTCTCTTTCTGTGTGGCAATCTGATGATAGGCTTAATAACTGATCCCTTTTGTTTTTTAGATACTTTCTTTCTGGATAATTTGGCTTCCCAAACATACATCAGATTTTTTGTAAGATTAAAGATTTTATAGACATGCTGTTTTGCTTTATCTAATTTGTTTCCTTTTGCTGTTGCAAGGCTTTTACATACTGATCTTTTTCTCCATCTATCTTGTTTCAAAGAAACTGATTGTAACTATTCTGTTTGCTTCAGTTCTTTGTTTCTGAAGGTTCCAATGGAACCCTTTTGGCTTTGGAAGGGGACTTTTGTGACAGATTAAGAACAGCTCATTCATAATGACTTTCCATCTTGGACATAATGACTTTTTGTCCTTTATTATTTTTTCTTCTTTTATCACTGGATCCATATTTATAGTTCTGCACATCTAGGTTAACTGTCATAAGTTGGCTCATGTGGCTCTCAGTCGTTGTATAAAACTTAGTAGCATCTGGTGGCATGAAATTTTTCATTAATAACATGCATTTGACCGTTCACTCAACAATTTGAAGCTGCAGAAAACGTATCAAATAATTTGTAGGGTCTTACAATCTATCTGAGAGAAAGGAAACAACTAATAAATAAATTAGAGCTTTTACTGAGATGCAGTAAAGTTAATTTGCCAAATCAGGCGTATTTCATTATCTACCTAAAAAGAAAAATCCACATGGTCATAGGAATCTTTGAGTGAGTTAATGCTTATGAGAAGCATCCTTAATACCTTTAACTAGTAACAGTAAATCTCGGCAAGATTGGGACCTGGGTAAGTTCTGCCTGGATTGCAGGTTGTGCTGTCTTGAATCCTGAATTATCAGCTGAATTCATGTGCTAATACCACAACTAGAATTTGTATTGAATAGCTAGAGATGTGCTGAAACATTACTTCACAGCTGCAGAATCAATTTTGCAATCCTACTGTGGATCTCGAATCTCAAAGGCAATGATGGTTTGCTCTGCTTTGTGCAGCTTTGAAATACTAGTTAATAGGAGACCAGACCCAGCATTGCCCATTAGGATGTGGCATTGGGCAAGTAAGGGACAACAAAATGTGAAGGCACAGTTTAACAGACAATATAGTGCTGGAGTTGCCTGTGTAATTACTGCACAAGTTGTTTGAATAACATCCTGGTTTCCATTCACATCTATTTATCTTGTACCCTTCAAGCCCATTTGGTCAGATGTTTTTTATTTAAAAAAAATGGCTTCCTAGAGTAAAGTGGAATTAAAAACAATTGCCTTCTTTAAAGCAGAAAGTAGGCCAGAAGGATTGGTGTTATTGTGTTATTATGCACACATAGCTCCTTGCACACACTGGTGACAGGAGAATGGGCAAAGGTAGGTTACTGGTGCCTTAAAACCAGTCGCTTCGAGCAGTTGCTGCTCATCAGCTGTGGTTGGCAGTTACTCACTGAGTGAGTGAGGGCCTCCTTCACTCAGAGTTGGCCATGGATTTTCTAGCTGTTTGGATACGCAAGCCTGGGCAGTACAATATGGAGAGCAAGCTGTTGCCCATGTAGCAAGCTCCCCCTCGCCACACACCTGATGAATCCAAAGGAACGGCAGAAACTGATACAGTTTGGTATCAGCAGTGTTGCAGGAGTTGCCAGTTAGCGTTGAACTTAATGTAGAAGTGCCTTGGGGACTCCAGCTCCAGATTTTTTCTTCTGGCTTTACTCCCAAAGCCTTCCCCATGTGGTATAGCCGCAAAGCAGTGGAGGTTTGAGATGAGAATTTTCCTTCTAGATGAACTGCTAACCACAGCTGATGAGCACCAACTGCTCGAAGCGACTGGTTTTAAGGCACCAGTAACCCACCTTTGCCCATTCTCCTGTCAGTAGAAACGGTTCTGTCAGGCTTAGCAACTAAGCCACACGTAAAGGCCAGGAACTGGACTTGGTTGTCTGGGGCTATTTGAGGCACATGCCATTAAGAGCATTCAGTAGGTAGTGGAAGCTTGTCCCCATTGCCACCACTGGCTATAACAACCTTGAAGACACTAAATATAGCTTATGTTTCAACATACTGAAGAGAGGCTGGGGTTTGATACTGTTGTTTGTAGCAAAATGTAAAAGTTCAGAAGGTTATATAAAAGTCCAGAATGTCACAAATCTATTGGCAGAGAACAGCAATTTGGTTTTGGGATGGATAATAAGCTACGTTTGTATTATATGTTGAAGTAGGCTACTGTTACTCTTTATTTTGGCACATGGGGAACTGACATCTGTACTGAGGAAACTGGGAGCTGTACTGTTCAGATCTGAGACGCTCCTCTCCCCCACTCTCCTTGTAGCTTTACTTTTTGTCTCAATTTCTGTTATAACGAAGGCTCTGAAACATCAACATTATTTCCCTTCCCACAGAGGTGGCCAGAACTGCTAAGTCAACATAGGACGTAGGACATGGAGACCCTTTGGCCCACAATGTTGTGCCACTATTTTAGCCAACCTGAAGACCAATCTAACCTTTCTCTCCCAGATAGCCCTCCATTTTTATTCTTTCACCAATGTGCCTATCTAAGAGTCTCTTAAATATCCCCAATGTACCTCTTACCACACCCCTCCCCCATTGTGCGTTCCCACTCTCTCTGTTTTTTTTAAACTACCTCTGGCATCCCCTCGGTACATTCCTCCAATCACCTTGAAAGTATGCCCTTGTATTAGGCATTGTTACCCCTCAAATATATCTCTGTCAAGTCTCCTCTCATCTTCCTTCACTCCAAAGGTTGCTCAACCTTTTCTCATAAGCTATGTTCAATCTAGGCAACACCCTGGTAAATTTCCTCTGCACCCTCTTCTATATCTTTCCTATAATAAGGTGACCTGAACTGAACAGAGTACTAACTAGTCTAACTAGAGTTTTACAGAATTACAATAATACCTTGTGGCTCTTGAACTCAGTCCTCCAACTAATGAAGCCAAAGCACCATATGGTCCTGTAACCACGTATGACCTTTCAAGTGTATCACTTCACACATTGCCAGATTGAACTCCATATCCCATTTCTCAGCCCAGCTCTGATTCCTGAAAATGTCTGCTGAAACCTATAACAACCTTCTACAAGATTCACAACAGTTGCCGTCCTCAGATCTTGGGAGTGTTTCCACAATTATCTCTTCGGAAAATCTCATCCTCTGACTTATCCTTGCAACTTCACTAAATGTTACACCTGCTCCTCCACTTCCTCACTCATCACTATTGAAGGTTTGAAACGGTCCTTTCAGGTGAGGCAGATCCTTCATGTATGAATCCAATGGGTATTATTTATTGCATCCAGTGTAGCTTCCTCTACATCAGTAAGGCCCGGCACAGTTTAGGAGATTGTTTTGTTGAACTCCTTTACTCTGACCACTGTAACAGCCAGGATTTTCTGGTGGCCAGCCATTTTCAATCTACTTCCCATTCCCACACCATCATGTCTGTCCACAGACTTCTCTACTGCCAAGTTGAGGCTAGATACAGATTAGAGGAACAACTTAATGTTTCAGCTTGGTAATCTCCAACATGACAGCATAAATATCTATTTCTCTAACATCTAGTAACCATTTATCCTATGTTTTCCCCCATCACATACATTCCTCCCTCCAATTCCCCTCCTCACCTCCTTCAGTTTATTTCATGGTCTATTGTTCTGCCTTTATCAGATTACATCTTCTTCAGTCCTTCGTCATCTTCTGACTTCTTACAATATCCCCATTCCCCCCTCCACCTGCCTATCATCACCCTCCACCCACAGATTCACCTCAAAGTAAATTCATGACATGTGTACTTTGATAATTAATTTACTTTAATCTTTTAACCTATCATTTACCAGCTTTTGCTCCACCATTCCCCCACATTTATATACTGGCTTTCTCCCATCTTTCTAGTGCTGATAAAATGTCTCAACAGAAGACATAGGCTGTCCGTTTCCCATGGATACTGCATGATCCACTGAGTTCCACCAGCATTTTGTGTGTAGATCTTATCCCTCAGAATCCTTTCCAGTAACTTCGTCACCATTGATGTTGGTCTCATCGGCCTCTAGTTCTCAATTAACAATACAACTTCAGCAACCCTACAGGCTTCAGAAACTTCACCTGTGACTAAAGATGTAACAAATCATCTCTGCAAGGGAATTTGCAACTTCTTCCTTAGCTTCCCACAAGTTATTAGGATGCACTCATTAAGCCCTGGGGATTTATTCACCTAGTGCATTTTTAAGGTTGCTAGTACTTCTTTCCTGGTACTGCTGTGGTTGAAGACATCATCAGTGATTTTCCTCAGTTCCTTAGCAACAGTGAGAAGATGTAGATCAGTATATATTTGGTTGGAGAGATGTATAGTAATAAGAGAAATAAGTAACAGATTGTAGCTGGAAGGGATAGAAGGTTCAAATAACAGTGCCAAAGAGTATGTTTCCCTACGATTATCATAGCCAGGAGAAGTAGTGAGAATAAGCTCCCACAGTCTATTAAATGCTCCCAATGACATCCATCTCAAATTGCCTCTTGACAACCAAGTCTGGCTCCTGGACTTAAGATGTAGTTTGGCTGATAAGCCTAGCAGAATAATTTATACTGACAGGAGAAGGGCAGGTTCCTGATCCCTTAAAACCAGTTGCCTTGGGCAGGTGGGACTTGTCAGCCAAGGTTGGCAACTCATCTAGGAGAAGGAAAACTCTGATCTCAAACCTCCACTGGTTTGTGGCCATAATCTTGGGGAAGGCTTTGGGAGTAAACACTGAGGGGAATTCAGAACTGGAGTCCCCAAGATGGTCTTATGTTGAGTTCAACACTGAATGACAACTCCTGCGATGACGCTGGTGCCAAACCATCAGTATCTGCTGTTCCTTTGGATTCACAGCTGTGTGGAGATGGGGAGCCTGCTGCAAATGCAACAGCTTGGTCACCATATTGTACTGTCCTGGCTTGCATATCACGTAGACAGCTAGGATGCAACATGTAAGGTCTACCTCAAACAAGGCAAGAGATTACTAAAGTAATCAAAAGACAAACCCGAAGTCTGTACCCAAATCCATGTAATATTTAGTGCAAAAAATTACATTACTAATCAAATGCTCAACTACACTAATCCCTTCTCCCTACACAATGTCTGTATCCTTACATTTCCTACACTTCCATGTGCCTATCTAGGAGCCTCTTGAATGCAACCCTGGCAGTGCATTCCAGGCACCCCACTCTATTTTCAAAACAAGCTTGTCTGACACATCGCATTTGAACTTGCTCCCTCTTGCCTTCACTGCATGCCCTTTGGTATGAGACATTTCAACTCTGGCAGAAAGATGCTAGTTGTCTACTCTGCTTGTGCCTCTCCTAATCATATGAACCTCTGAGATTTCCCTTTGGTCTCCACCACTCCAAAGAAAAACAACCCCAGTCTGTGCAACCTCTGCTTGTCGCACATCCAGGCACTGTCTTCATAAACCTCTCTACATCTTCTCCAAAGCCTCCATTGTCTTCCTGTAAAGGGGTGACCGTAACTGAACGCAATACTCCAGATGCCTCCGAACTAGTTTTATAACACTGCAACATAACTTCCCGACTTTTGAACTCTTCCTTGTCTAATAAGGCCTTTACCACCCTTTCAGGGAGCCACGGGCTTACCACAAAATCCCACTGCACGTTAGCTTTGTTATTCAGAGTATTATCCCTTGACATTTGCCCTCTCAAAGTTCAACACTTCACATTTAGCCCTTTCTCCAACCATATCTGCAATCGATCTACATCCAGCTATGTACTTCGGCAGTCTTCTACACTATCCACAACACCACTGGTCTTCATTTTGTCTGCAAGCTTATAAACCCACCCATCTATACAGACAGAGAGAGAGAGAGAGAGCCGTCACCTCTTCAAAAATCTCTAGTTATTACTAGGACATAAAGCCTTGCTGACAGTCCCTATATAGGCTATGATTTCCCAAATACTCTTAATTCCTATCCTTAAGATTCCTCTTCAGTATCTTCCCTTCCATTGGCATGGACTGAGCAGTCTATAGCTTCCAGTATTATTCTTATTTCCCTTTTTGAATAATGGAACAACACTGCCTACACATGTCCTCTGGGATCTTGCCTGTGGCTACAGACATTAAAATATTGGCAAAGGTTCCTACAACAGCTCTATCAAACTCTGGTTAGATTACACTTTGAGTAATGTGTTCATTTCTGGTTGCCTCATTATAGGAAGGATGTAAAAGCTCTAGAGGGAACCTGCAGAGGAAATTTATCAGGATGCCATCTGGATTAGAGAACATGTTTTTTGGGGAAAGATTGAGCAAACAGGGATGAGAGGAGACTTGATAGAAGTGTATAAGATGATAAGAGGTATAAATCCAGTTGACAGCCAGCACCCTTCTCCCAGAGTGGCAGTGGCTAGCTAATATGAGAGATGCTTGGAGTAAAGTAAGTGGGTGGGCTAGAGATGGCGGTGTTTTTACATAGGGGTTGGTGAGTGCATAGTATGCACTGCTGCGATAATGGTAGAGGCAGGTATATCAGGGACATTTAAGAGACTCTTGGATAGGCACAAGGATGAAAGAAAACTGGAGGACTAGGTGGGAGGGAAGGCTGGGTTAATCTTGGAATAGGTTAAAAGCTTGCCAAAACAACATGGGCTGAAAGGGCTATTCTGTGTTTAGTTTTATCACTTCCCTATCTTAGTTATCTGTGATGTATTCCATCAGGCCCTGGGGACTTAATATTCTTTAAGAGGCTCAATGTTAATTGTGGAGGAGTAGTGATAGAGAAGGATAACTTGTTTACAAAATCTGAATGCGAAAGCAGTTTAACTGGGAAATAACTAAGTTGAGAAGTCATTTGTGGGAGTTGTGTACAGTGTTTTTAACAGTAACAATGTGATATGGCAGTGTATAAAATAAGAAATAATGGATACTTGTCGGAAATGTATGAAAATAACCATGGGGAGTTTTATTCTATACATAGCAAGAAAAATCTGATATGGAAGGACAGAGTGGATGGAAATAAGTGTTTTTGGAATCAACTCTAAGAACAGCATATTTTGAAACCAACCAAAGAACAGATATTTTATAAAAAGATTGAATTAATTCGTGATCTCATCTTGAGGAACCCTAGCTAGCAGTGAATATGATTAAATTGATTTTCACATTAAGGTTGAGAGAAAAGAGTATTTTGAGCTTGGATGAGGACAGCTATGAGGTTATGAAAACAGAGTTACCTAAAATGAGCTGCCACTTGGGTTAAGGGATCAGTCACCTCAACAGTTCTTTTTGTTGAATTGTAGCAAATTAAGATACCAATTTTTGTATATCCTTGCCTGTACGATTATAAGTTGGATTGTCTTCGTGTAGCAATACTTTGGTGCATGACAAGTTCAATATTAGGAATGAGCAGCAAGTAATATGATAGAAGTAGGTTTAGACCATTCAGTGCTTGTGCCTGCTCCAGCATTCAGTTAAGTAAGACCACAAGATATAGGAGCAGAATTAGGCCATTTTTCCTCTCAGCCCCAATCTCCTGCCTTCTCCCTGTATCCCTTCGTGCCCTGACCAATGAAGAATCTGTCAACATCTGCCTTAAATAATACTTAAAGACTTAGCCTACACAGCTGCCTGTGGCAATAAATTCCAGATTCCCCACACTCTGGCTAAAGAAATTCTTCCATCTCCATTCTAAAAGGCCGCCCCTCTATTAGGCTGTCCTCTGGTCTTAGACTCTCCCACCATCTGAACTATCCTTCCCACTTCCAGTTAACTCTTTGCCTAGGCACCACTTCCCTGCACTCTGATATCCCTTGATTATTTTAATATCTTAAAAATCTGTTGCTCTATCTCCTGAATATGCACAACTGTTGAGCTTCCTTCGGTCAAGTGTACAAAATTCAAAAGATCAGCAACTCAGTGCATGAAGAAGATTCATTTTACTTCAGTCTTGATGCCTGAATCTTTATTTTGATGCTCCTGGTCCATGAGAAACATCAACTCTGCATCTACCCTGTCAGGGTCTGCATGAGTTTTGTAGATTCCAATAAAATTACCTTTCTAAGGTCAGAAGTATGGGCTCAGTGTTGTTGACCTCTCCTTGTGTAAGAACACTGCCATCTGGGATTCAATCCAGTGAATCTTTGGTACACCCCTTCTATTATGTGTATCTTCTTAGACGAGGAGATCAGGCTATACACAATACTTGAGATATCTTCACCAGAGCCCTAGATGACTGAAGCGTATCACATTGATTTGTGAACTCAAATCGTATTGCAATAAAGATCCACAAATGATTGCTTTTCTGATTGTTTGCTGTACCTGCATTTCAGCACTGATTTGTGTAAAAGGCCGTGTAAACTCAGCTGAACATCATTCCATCATACACCTTTGTTCTAAAACAACTTGCACTTTTCTACTTTTTCCCTCTTGTGCTTTTCCATTTGACACGGCCTTGCCCACTCACTTTTCTACCTCCTCCTGATGCCTCTCTGCATCCTATTCACAGCCTACACTTGCACCAAGTTTTGTACCATCAGCAAACTTAGATTTAATATTTGATCCCCTCTCCAAATCATTGATTGTATAGATTGTGAGCTAGTAATCCAAGGACAGGACTGTAAATGAGCCCCAATTTGGAATTGCGAAATTGATTTGTTTTAAAACTGGAAAATCAAATGTTGAGTAGTTTCAGAATGATAGCAGCTGCTTGTCATGAACAATGAATAAGTGTTGAATGGCATCAGGAGTGAGGTGAGATGAACAGGTGAAAGGAAACAAAGATTTTAATCCTTTAGTTAGCAGAAACTACTTGCTGCTTTTAGTTGAGACTGATTTGCTCAATTAATCTCTTGGGATGTTGGAAAATTGAGTTAATGAAATGAGGTATCTAGAATAGGAAATAGCAGTTCGACTTTTTTGTAGGATATTACAAAATACATGCATTCTTAAGTAAAAGGACTTTTTTGAGTAATCAGTTTATCATAAGTGATATTGTTAATTTCATTTCAATCATCAAAATAAATGATTCTGATTTACTTCAGCTCTGACTTGATTGTGGTGGTGGGTCATTAGTAATGGTAACAACATTGGAAATTTCAACTTTACTATTTGCTGGTGAATTGCATGCAGATACACTGATCATTTATCATGAATTGAATATGCATGCTGCTATGCAAAGCATCACAGTAGGATAACTTGAAGCTTGCCTGTTTCACAATCTGTTTGTTTGTTTACACTTTGGTCTGGTTGATTTACTGCGGGAAGAGTCAGGTAGAGTTAAGATGGTAAGATGAGAAATGTTAACTGTTTCTAACATTTGCAGTTCACAGCACCCCCATGGACATGCCCAGTAGAGGAATCAATGAAGATAGAGACAGTGGGATAACAAGATCGGGTAAGAATTAATTGAGTTATCATTTATGGTAGTAATTTTAATGTTGAGTGCTTGTGGCTATCTGTGTAGCTACTATTTACATTGAAATGTCTCAGTTAATGCTACTAATTTTTGAGGGAAGGGGCATTTGCTTAGTTTTTTTAAAAAATCCAAATAAATAACCTTAAAGAAACACAATTATTAAAACTAGTCATTTGATGCTGTGAGTATATTTAGACTAAATTGTATTCTGATATGGCCAAGGTATGCTTCTGATTTGGGCATGACTGTTATAAGCTAGCAGAAATAGTCTGCTGTAAAATATATTAAGCTTTTGAACCATAGAGTATTTAACAATAATGTACCTATGATTTTAAATACCTTTATAAAAGTATTCATTTTTTAACACTGTAACTGCACCCTCCTGACCAAGATATAGGAAAATAATTCAACCGAATTTTCCAAGCTGAATACTTCTAATGTTTATTATTACTCTATAATCAGATACCGACTTGCATCATGTAATAATTGTTGGCCAAGAAAAAGCTGTTGTTGGCATCTCCCAGTATGAACTGACCTCAGTTCATACCCATGAGACTGTAAGAAACACAATTTCTACTGTGTCTTCTCCACTGTCTATTCAGGGACATCCTAACGAGCAGACCAAATTGCTGTGCAAAATGAGTGCCCTGCATTTCATTATGTTCTGGACAATGTGACGACTCTCAATCTGCTTGAACTTTTTGTAATATTTATATTTTAATACATTTATATTTTGTGTTTTATAATGACAAAAAGTTTAAATACTGATTAACCTGTTGAATTCTTGATTTTATTTATTTCCTAAAAAAGGATACTTTTTAGACCTATTCTAGGAAGAGATGAGTAGTAATTTGCATAACATCAAAATGAATGAAAATCACAGACGTATCTTTTTCAAAATGTACAAGCCCACTGTCACATATGTTTAAAATTTATTTTTGACACAGCTTCCCTGAGCAGTCTGCTGATCACACCCTTTCCTTCACCAAGCTCCTCACTTCCAAGTAGTTGTGCAAGCAGTTACCATCGTCGTTGGCGACGCAGTAAGAATACCAGTCTTGAAAATGGAGTTTTTCCTAGGTGGTAAGCCTGAAATTTTTTGATGAAAAAGTCATCTGTTAACTCTCTTTCAACCTTGATGCTTCACAAAATCAATTGGTATTTCAAGTGAAAATTCTGCCTTTGTCTTTCCCATATTACACTCATCTCTAAAGCACTTATCTGGCAGATTGTGAGATGGGTATTGGATAATTTAATGACTCTCATTAGTTCGATCTTGTATTCCAGACTCATTAGTTTAAATCTGCTTCTGAAAAAGAATGGTGGTAATTTTTTTTAAAGTCATTTAAAAATTGGTAACATGCATTACTTGCCACTCATCCATTGGGCAGTACTGATGTGTAAAAGGTAGCAATGCTGCCTCACTTGGATTTAATCCTGTTCTCTGTGCCATCTGTGTGGAGTTTCTGTTCTTGCTGTGATCTGATGCGTTTTTCATGGATAGTTCAATTTTCTGGTTTGAATGACATTTGACTACTACATATTGCTTTAAGTTTGATGGACGGTGTAATCAGTCAGGAGGTATATGGAGGAATTTAAGGTGGAGGGTTATATGGGGGGCAGGGTTTAAGGGTCGGCACAACATTGTGGGCCAAGTAGCCTGTAATACTTGTTCTTTGTTCTTTAATGGTCATATAAGAGAAAATGAAGAGAGCAGTGCAATTCACATTAACAACATTTTATTCTCATTTACTTCTATGACCAGGTTTCAATTTGTTGCTATTACACATTTGATCTTTCCTCTATGTAATCAATTTAAAGGCATCTGTTAAGAAAATCTTCATTGTCTTTCAGGTCAGTCGAGGAGAGTTTTAATATGTCTGATGAAAGCTGTAGTTCAAATCCTTCTATTGTTCGCAAAAAGAAGATTGCTATTGGCATTATATTTTCTCTATCACCGACTGAGGAAGAGAATAATAAGTTTCACGAATTCTTCTTTGCTCATTTCCCTCTATTTGAGAGTCATATGAACAGACTGAAGTTTGCTATTGAGCAGGTACTTGTCTTTCCTCCTCCTGCTAGCTGGGAAGTAGTACCTCATGGATTTATCTGAATCACTTGTTGACCCACTGACATTTTATAGTTTTGTAACATAATAAGTAATGTGGAGGGAAAGGTGTACACCTTTGACAAGAAAAATCCACCTATATGGTATTATGATTAACAAAAACGTTCCTAGTATAAAATTATCAGGGAGGGTGTGAATATAACTTCAGTGTTTTGCAGTGAATGTAATTTCATTTTACAGTTCCAAAAAATACTTTGCACATCGGGCAGGGATGCAAATCACTGTTTCCAGTGTTAGCCTCTGATCTCCTTTGAGACATATCAAGAACTTTAGCCCAATCCTACAGTCAGCTTGTCTCTCCCTTTATGTGAAGAATGAAAGACCTCACGAAACCACCTAAATTCAGTTTTAAGAAATAATTGGAAATGAGTACTTATTCCATTGCAATATGAAGTTTGTTAATTCTTCTCCAGTTCCCCTTTAGTGGGCTTAATATTTGTTTTGGTCACCAAGCTGTTGATAAGCAGAAGCACTGTTTCCAGGTGAGAGACTTGTCGTTTTTTTTTAATGTTTGGATTGGAAGAATTGATGATTTCCTAGTATCCATAGAGAAGTAGTGCAGTTGAATTGGCTACATCTGCACTTCCTGTTAAAACAGATTACCTGAAAACTTCCTGCATATCAAGGTTGGGCTTTCAGACCGCTCAGAGGCCTGCATTAATTTGCAATAAGCTAGAATTAAATCTTGTCCTGAGTGAAATATCTGTCTCTGCTGGCTTCATTGGACAGAGTGTGTAGTCAACTGAGTGGCTTGAAGTATATTGGACTTAATCCATTTTTGTAGGTGCTTCCTCATCATCAGCAGGTTCATAATTTCAAAAATACTTTGATTCTTCCCATTCATTCATTGGAACAATTGCAAACAGTTATCCCTAGAAAACTCGAGTATTATTTTAAGTTTCTTTGTGAGAAGAATAACAGCATGAAATAGTTAAGTATGGTGAACTGCTCCAATCATTGTTCACAAAAACATTGACCAAGGTGAAATAGCTCAATATCCTGTGAATAAATGCTGCCCCAATTAGAGTGTAGAGTGTGGAGAACAATCAGGGAACTGATTCTCTCTGCAATTTTGGCAATAAGCCACTGAGCCAATGTGTCTGGTTTGCAGGTAACCATCCTCACTGGGTGCCAAGTGCCTTTAGCCAAGAGCTGACGTTGCTATAGAGATGCTTTCCTGCCTGTACTGTTCTGTGATAATTTGGTCACAAAATTTAAATATATAGAGTTATTCATACAGTCAAAGAAGCTTCAGCAGCAATCAATTAAATACTGGTTAAAATCAAAAAATTTGATAGGTACTATGATAGCTATTGAGTAGAACTGCATGAAACAAGCATTATTGCACTATAAAAAATGCAGTGTTGAAAGCAGTGTTAATACATTGATCTGAATCCTTGTATTCTCATATAAAGTTATAACCATCTTTAAACATTTTGCAAAGGGTATAATTTGCATGGGTAAACTGTTTGATTTCTTGTTTTTTTTTCAGGCCATGAAAATGAGAAATAGAATTTCTGAGACAAACCAGCGTGTTGTGAGTTCCAATAGAATTGTGGATGCTTTAAATGAATTCAGGTGAATATTTCAATGTTAAATATATTTACCATGCATTTTGAAAGCTTCTGTTGCCTTAGGATCAATGCAGAAGTCTTGCTTTAAGTAAAGATTCCTTTGAAAGTAGCTATTGCAGCATTTTAAAAACTCATTATCTTGATAGAATTAACATTTGAATATTGATTGCCTCTCCAGTTTTTGACTGATGCAGTAAGGGTTCCAGCAAGGCACTCCATTCATAAAGTCAGTGAAGTAGGCAGGGACCAACAGGCGAATAAGCTACTCCATGCATAGTTTGTCATTTTGCAACTTATAATTTGCACTTACTTGTTGTTTTAATTTAACTAAATTAGTTCAATATAATAAGTTGTCTTATGCTTCAAATTGAAAATGTAATAATGAAATTCATTATGATAAATTAATGTTTTGTATCATTGATTTTCTTAAGCTTAATCATATCCATTACCTTAATTCGGAAGAGCTGAATTTTGTTTGGTGTTAGTTAACATTCCAGTTTAGATTTTCAACTGGTGGCAACGTACTAAGGACTGTCTGACAGTAGTTTGACTTTATTGTATTACTCATGTTCTGTTCACAACTACTAATTTTGATGTAGAATATGACATTATCAATAGGTTATTTTATAAAGTGCAAATCAGTTGTAAAAAGCACTTTCATTTTACAATAATCTGGAATGAGACCAAAACGGAGCTTAATAAATAGCTACAGCACTTTCAATTAGGAATGGACATATGAGCTGAGGGTTTTTCTGGGGTCTTGTCCTTCAGTCGGAGGTTACCTAACTGCTGTCACATCTACTGTAGTTACACATGCCTGTTTGTACGTTGCTGCCAATGCTATTTTTAGACAATGAATTGCTGTAGTTCATAACAACTGCCAACTCCCTCTATAACTGGAAATGTTCCTGTGAATTATTTATGAACAGCATTTAAATCAAAAATCTGGCTGTTTGATCAAACATTGGGCTCTGAGAACTGTATAAACTGCTGTAGCAAACAAACATGGAATTAAGTGGAAGAGTTTTTAACTTAACACTATTCTGTTAACATCTTTGTAGACATTAAAATAAGCATCTTCCACTTTGAAGTGAAAGAATTGCAGCAGCTGTGGAGAACGCTAATTTTTTTTTTGGATGCAGACTAAATTGCCCGAGATTTAGATTTCTTCCCAACTGGTCATATGTCTGCTGGTCCAATGCCAGTAGAATTTGATAGCTTTCAGGGGAGGTGTATCAATTGCAGTTTATGCCAGAGGCTGTAAGAATAGAAAGCAGCATGTTGTTCAGTGAAATATAGTCAGCCTTCTAACCACAACAAGTGTATGATATGCTACATATTTGGGCAGTCTTGAATATTGTACAGGAATAACTCACCTTAAGTGACCAGTGTGGATACAGTAATTTTTGTTTAAATATTATGTCTGGAATGAGGAAAAGTGAAATCTGCACAAACTGTCTTTTTAAATTAAAAAAAATTGTTTGATACTTTCAGACCACAAACACATGACCTTTTTTCTCCCATAACTTTATCTCAAATTAGGACAGCGATACATAATCTATATACAATGCCAAGGATTGCAGAGCCAGTATGGTTAACTATGATGTCTGGAGCTCCTGAGAAAAACCTCCTTTGTCAGCAGCTTATGAGAGAATTTGCTTTATTGATGGAACAAGCTTCAAAGAACCAGTTAGTATTGAAAACATTTCATTCCTTTTTTTTGGGCAGGAAAGATGTGATTGTTACTTTCAAACTTAATTAAAATTAAGTTAAACCTAATTATTATCACTTTAAAAGTTTTCTGTTAAATGTTTCCCTTTTATTCTTTCACTTGGATATTTTCTACCATTTCCCTTTTCCTTGTATATATAAAATATTTGTATTAATGGTTTGATTGTAAATACCCGCAATAACTGCCATGAAATGTAGCATAGAACATGGAGAGTATAGCACAGGAATAGGGCCATAGACCCACGATGTTTGATGCCAAATTAATCTAATCCCATCTGTATGCACGTGGTCTTATCTCTGTCTATAAACATGAGGCAGCTTGCAGATGTTGAAAATCCAAGCAGTACGCGCACAATGCTGGAGCAACTCTGTAGGTCAGGCAGCATCGATGGGGAAAAGTAAACAGTTGACATTTCGGGCTGAGACCCTTCAGGACTGAGAAGGAAAAGGGAGAGATGCCAGAATAAAAAGGTGGGGGGAGGGGAAAGGGGCTGACTAGATAGTGATGAGTGAGACCAGGTGGGTGAGAAAGGTGAAGGGCTGGAGGAAGAATCTGACTGGAGCGGAGAATGGACAGTAGGAGAAAGAAGAAGGAAGGGACCCAGAGGGAAGTAATAGGCAGGTGGGAAGAAGTGAAAGGTCAGAGTGGAAAATAGAGGAAGAGGGGAGAGTGGAAATTTGTTCACTGGAAGGAGAAATCAATATTCATGCCGTCAGGTTAGAGGGTACCATGATGGGACATAAGGTCTTAGTCCTCCTCCCTGAAGGAAGCCATATCTTGGTACAAGAGGGCATGGATCGACATGTCGGAATGGGAATTGGAATTAAAATGTTTGGCCGCCGGGAAGTCCCATCTGTGGCGGATGTTGTGGAGGTGCTCGAAGAAGTGGTCCCCCAATTTGCGACAAGTCCCACCAATGTAGAGGAAGCTGCATCAGGAGCACTGGATGCAATAGGTGACCCCAGCAGATTTGTAGGTGAAGTGTTATCTCATCCGGAAGGTCTGTCTGGGGTCCTGTATTGAAGTGAGGAAGGAGTTGTAGAGGCAAGTGTTTCACTTAGGCTGATTGCAGATACTGGAGGGAGACCAGAGGAAGGAATTGCGGAAGGAGCAATCCCTACCGAAATCCCGGGGGTGGGGGTAGATGTGTTTGGTGGTAGGATCCCTTTGGAGGTGGCAGAAGTTGCAGAGAATATGTTGGATGCAGAGGCTAATGGGGTGGTAGTAAGGACAAGAGGGACTCTATCACTGTTACAGCGGCAGGAAGATGGAGTGTGCATGGATCTACGGGAAATGGAGGAGATGTGGGTGAGGGTGGCAACATCAACAATAGAGGGAGGGAAATCTCACTCCTTAAGAAGGATACCTCTGTCCTGGAACGGAAAGCCACATCCTGGGAACAGATGTGGCGGGGGTAAAGAAACTGAGAAAAGGGAATAGCATTTTTACAGGAGATAGGGTGGGAAGATCAGTGGTTGAAATTACCATGGAAATCAGTAGGTTTATAAAAGATGTTCATTGACAGTTTGTTTCCAGATATGGAGACAGAGATGAAGAAGGGGAAGGAGGAGGAGTCAGAAATGTACCAAGCCCTGCCTGTTCATGTGTCTTTCTAAATGCCTATTAAATGCTGCAGTTGCACCTCCCCTGGGAGTACATTCCAGATATCTACCACTCTTTGGAAACATAAAACTTGGCAAACATCCCTTGAACTTTCTCCCTGTCACCTTAAAAAATTGCCCTCTAGTATATGACAATTTCCATCCTGGGAAAAGCCTGTGACTGACTACCCTGTATGTGCCACACAATTATCCAGTCTCCCCTCAACCTCCAACAAGTACAGAGAAAATTATCCCAAATTTGTCCAGTCTCACCATGTACCATAGCTAATGCTCTATAATCCAGGTTTACATCCTGATGAACCTCTTCTGTATCCTCACATTTCTTCCAGTAATGCAGTAAGCAGAGCTGCACAAAATACTCCAAATGTGACTTGGCTGAAGTTTTATATAGCTGTCGTGACTTGTCAACTTTTATACTCTATTCCTTGACTGATGAAGGCAGCCATGCTGTATGCCTTCTTTACCACCCTATCTAATTGTGTTGCTACTTTCAGGAAGCTGTAGACTTTTACCCCAAGACCCCTCTGCACAGCAAAGCACCTAAAGATCCTGCCATTTACTGTATACTTTCTTCTTATACTTTGGTGTAACACCAAAGACTCCATCAAATATCTACAGATGTACCATGGAGAGTATTCTTACTGGTTGCAACAGTGTCTGGTATTGGGAGTACAGTGCACAGGATCGGTAAAAAGCCGCAGGGGGTTGTCATCTCAGCCAGCTCCATTATGGGCACTAGCCTCTTCACTATTGAGGACATCTTTAAAAGGTAATGCCTTAAAAAAGGTGGCATCTATCATTAAGGACCTCTACCACCCAGGACATGACATCTTTCAGTACTACCATCAGGGTGGAGGTACGGGAGCTTGAAGATACACATTCTGCATTTTAGGAATACACTTCTTCCCCACTGTCATCAGATATCTGAAAGGTTCATGAGCACCATTTTGCTCTACTTCTGCACAATTTATTTTTAATATTTAATGTAACTTATTTTTAATGTATTTCACTGTACTGCTGTTGCACTACATCTCTTCTACAAATTTCACAAGTGTTGTCAATGATAATAAATTCTATTCTGATTCTGATTGACTTCCCAAGGTGCAGCTCCTCAAACTTATCTGGACTGATCTTTATCTGCCATTGCTCTGCTCAATTTCTAACTGATCTATATCCAAATGTATCCTTCAGCAATCTTTCTCCTTGTCCACTTTTTTTTTTGTGGATAGTCAGCCAGTCTACATTTTTGTCCATATCAGTTATATATCACAAATAAAAGAAGGTCCAGCACTGGACACAAGCTTCTAGTCAGAGTAACACTTTCTCCTCCAATGCACTCAGCCTTCTGCGGCCAAGTCAATTTGAAATCTCATCTACCAAGTCTCTGAATCCCTTATGCCTTAATCTTCTGGATCAGCCAACCATGAGACGCATTGTGGAATACACTGTCCTACCCTCATCAATCATCTTCTTCACCTCAAAGTTACTCGACAGTAGTACTTATACTTCGATCATCAGGTTTATGTGGCAAAACTTCCCCTGTGCAATGCTTTGCTGAATATCCATGTCCATGCTTTTCCAGATAAGAGTAAATACTGAGAAAGTAGTAGTACTGTAGGAATATCCCTATTGCTTTTCTTTAACAAAGGAATGTCAGTGGCTTTTCACCAGTCCTCTGGTATCTTGCCTTCAGAGGACTTTTATATCCCTCAGGGTGCCTGCAATCTCATCTCTTGCAAATCTCCGTAACCTGTGAGAGATTTCATGAAGAAATGGGGGCTTTCCACTTTTGCATTCTTCAAGACACTCAAGACTTAATAAAAACATTTCCTAGAATATCAGCTTATGTCGTCCTGACCTCATTATTCTCCATGACCTTCTTGATTCAGGGGTCCCAACCTTTTCTATGCCATGGACCCCTACCATTAACCAAAGGGTCCATGGAGCCCAGCTTGGGAACCCATGCCATGGTGATGCTAAGTGCTCATTAGTAGCTCACCCACTTTCTCCAGCTCTGGGTATAAATTCCCTTCTTAGTTTTGAAGTGATCTTGCCATCTGCTTGGCTATTCTTTTGCTTTTAACGTATATATTAAATGCCTTACTTTAATCTTACTCACCATGGATATTACCTACCAGCCTACAGATCTAACCAGCCCACCAGGGATAGAGTCCCCCTGGTCCTCACCTATCATCCTACCAGCCTACAGATCCAACGTATAATCCTCCGTAACTTCCGCCACCTCCTACGGGATCCCACCACCAGCCACATCTTCCCCTCCCCCCACTCTCAGCTTTCCGCAGGGATCGCTCCCTATGCAACTCACTTGTCCATTCATCCTCCCTCCAGGCACTCATCCCTGCAAACGGAAGAAGTGCTACATCTGCCCCAACACTTCTTCCCTCATCACCATCCTAGGCCCCAGACAGTCCTTTCAGGTGAGGCACCACTTCACCTGCGAGTCAACTGGGGTGATATACTATATCCGGTGCTCCCGATGTGGCCATTTATACATTGGGGAGATCAACCGCAGACTGAGAGACCGATTCGCCGAACACCGGTGCTCAGTCCTCCAGCAGTGGCGGGATCTCCCTGTGGCCACACACTTCAATTCCACAGACCACTCCCACTCCGATATGTCTGTCCATGACCTCCTCTACCGTCAAGATGAGGCCAAACACAGGTCGATGGAGCAATCCCTTATCTCCCGCCTAGGTAGCCTGCTACCTGCCAGCATGAACATTCAACTCACAGACCTCCGTTGATACCCCTGCCCTCCCTTTACCCCATCCCTATCTATAATTTTAGTCTGGTTCTCTTTCTCTCTCTTCCCCCCCCCCCCCCACACTATAATCTCCCCCCAGCTCTACCTTTCTTTCTCTTTTATTTCCCATAATTCTCCACCTTCCCCCTAGCCCATTTCCCTCCAGCCTATCACTTCCCAGCTCTCTACTTCATCCCTCCCCCCACTAATTATCCCCCCTCGACCATCCCATGTTACTTCACTCCTGATAAGGGTTTCGGCCCAAAACATTGTTACTACCTCCTCCCATAGATGCTGTCTGGCCTGCTGAGTTCTGCCAGCATTTTGTGTTTTTATTTATTTCCGGCACCTGCAGATTCACTCATGTTGCCTATGGATATTTCCCAGATTCTTTTACCCTTCCTGACTCCCTGTTTAATTTCTCATAAGATTCCTTTTACTTTTTGACTAAATTTGCAACATTGCTTGACATTCAAGTTTTCCTAATCATGCTATTCTTGCTGCCCTTAACAAGAACACTTTGATCCTGAATTCTGACCAGCTGATCTTTCAAATGACTGCCACACGGCAGATGTGAACTTGCCCAATAACAGCAATTTCTAAACTGCACTCTTCAGCTCCTGCCAAATATGATTACCTTCTCCCACTTTAGCACTTTCTCCCAAGGTCCAGTCTTCTCCACATACATAGATACCTTAAAATGTATGGAGTTGCAATCACTCGGAGTGCTTTCCCACACTTATTCTTTTATTCTCCCTGATCAGTAGTGCAACTTCCCTGCATCGTTTGAAATGAGACTGATGAAAGAGAAACTGACTTTTCTCCCCACCTATTACCAGCAAAGTCAGGGAAAGGTGGAAATTTGGTCTTTAACTTGCCACGTTATATCTACAGCTTGACAGAACTGAGGAGTACAACGTGGTGGAGCTTCAGACATGTTTTCATCAGGTCTTGATGAAGTTCGATAGTTCATGTGTAATACTATGGCTTTTTAAAATTACATTTGACTTGTTTGAATCTTTCAAGTTGCATGGCAAAAGCCAATTATATTTTTAAATTAATCTGTGATTCATAGACTGGGGAGGGACTGCACTGTTGTTTCTGCCCTTAGAACTGTTTGGTGATGGAGGATGAGAGAAGAGTGGAAACCAAATTCATTACACAGAGATAAAACTGGATTCTGGTTCAGTCCAATGTCTCATGTTCGTCATCTAGTGGTTACACAAGGAATTGCACCTAAACTATTCAATTCCCCTCCATCTGAAGAAAACAGGAAACTTTGCAAAAAAAAAACTAAATCTTAAATAATGTTATTAAATTTTGATAGCTTTTTAAAAAAATAACAACTGTGTATTATCTGTCCATGGTGCTTTGCTTTTTGTGTACTAACCCACTTCTCAACCATTTTTGAACTTGTCAGAAAGGCACATGATGATCTTATTTTCAAGTGCTCTCTTCTGTCTGATGAAGTGTATCCTAGTTCTCTCAGAGTCAGGTCCATTTTGCTACCCTCCGCAAAATTAAATTTGAATCTCATGGTACATCTAATCTATGGTAGATACATAGGTTAAAATGCATTTTAACCTATGGCTTTGGCAAAAAAAAAGTCTCAATATTTGTCTTGTTGGTTACTGAATAATTCTTGCTATTTTGTTTGCAGCCAAAATGTATTTATTCCTTCCTTTGCACTCCTTGTCATGCTTTTGTGTGTGTGTGTGAGAGAGAGAGAGAGAAAAGGCTCAAGCTTGCTAGCATGAGTGTGTGGGCTATTTTCAGGACAATCAAAGGGCTTCGCAGGGATAAATCCACCTTCCATGAGTAAGGACTAGAGCTTCATGTGGTTGCAGCATTTTTCCTGCCTTTTCCCAATCCTTAAGTTTCACAAGGTGATTGGAGTCCTGGTCATTTCTGAGTGGTTGTCAGTTTTTTGATTCCAAAATATTCGTCTAGTGTCATGCTTGCATATCCGCGTTGCTCTGCAATAATTAAGACAGCTATCGTTGATTGCAAAATTTTATTTTGGATAGTTGATTCTGAATTTCAATAGCACAAGCAAAAAGTTCAGAAGTTCTTCAGCAATATGTCAGTATCTATAAGGCTTCTTGACCATATTTGATCTGGCATCAGGTAAGAAGATGGACAGATTGAAATTTAAACTACTTCTTTTATCACTCACAATGAAATGATGCCATGATATATTTGTTAGGTGTTACATTCCACTTTGTTTTGAGATAAACTGTGTACTTATTAAATGCACAAATTGTATTTGCGTGGATAGACATGATTTATCAAGTTTGCTTAAATGTTTATTTTTGTCTTTAATCAGGTTTCTACCTGCCTTGATTACTGCTGTACTCACAAATCATCTTGCCTGGGTCCCCACTGTTATGCCAAATGATCAACCACCTATTAAAATTTTCTTGGAAAAGCATTCCTCTCAAAGTGTTGATATGCTTTCAAAATCCAACCCCTATAATCCGCTGTGGGCCCAATTAGGTATGTTTTATTTTAAGAGATGTTTTTACAACTGGACAATTACTAAATCCATTTCAGTTGTGCAAGTAACCCACACCACACCAATGTGCTTTAATAAAATCTATTGGAATGCTCAAATATACAATAGATCACATGAATTGTTGAGCTTGAGTTTAATGTCTGTGCCTATCCAAGCTGTCAAAGTTAAGGTGACTGTTTTCCGTTCCTGGCGGTGGGGGGTTATCTCGGCAAGCCTTCTCCTAACAGGTTTGACAGGGTATATACGGAATTTCCCCAGGTCAGGTTGTCTGTAACCTGTGGTCACAATCTCAAAAGCAGCGTACAGCCAAAGAGTACTGCACTGAGAATAAACTTCACTCGGTGTAGTCAGTTTTTAAAATTCTTTATTCCAGAAGACTGTAGGTGCTTACTTGCTAAGTAAGTTCAAAGCCATTTGAATCTTTTTTTTCCAGATATTAAGGGATTAGGGCAGGGGTCGGCAACGTTTACCACTGAAAGAGCCAATATGGACCCATTTCCCACAGAAAAGAAAACACTGGGAGCCACAAAACCCGTTTGACATTTAAAATGAAATAACACTGCATACAACGTTTTTTTTTTGCCTTTATGCTATGTATAAACAAACTATAATGTGTTGCATTTATGAAATTGATGAACTCCTGCAGAGAAAACGAAATTACATTTCTGCATGCAACAAAAACATTTTGAACACCGAAAAAAAGACGTTGGGTTGAAGGTTACTCCATAGGTAGCCTACCTTGGATCGAAGAATTAAAAGAAAGCATGCACTGGCGGGTGTCAGGCATTGGCAGTGGTGATGTATATTAATAGCGATAAAAAACAAACGCAGCGCTAAAATAAAGACACTGCAGTCAAAGATAACTTTATTCGAACTGAACAGCCTTGATTTAAAGCCTCCCTCAACCAGTCCCCGTGGGCGCGGATGCTGCAAAAGACACGTACTCACAAACCCCCGTAGGCTATCTCCCTTAGCCAGAACGGTGGCTAATTGTGAGCCGGTTCGGATGTGCCAGGAAATGGGGTCTCCACAACGTTTTTAGATTGTACAAGATCACCATAATCTTCAAATTTCGAATTACATTTCAAAAACTAACAAACCACGGGGAGCTGCAACACAGAGATCAAAGAGCCGTGGGTTGCCGGCCCTTGGATTAGGGTTTAGTGTTATACTAAGGCAAAATATTAGTGCTCTTAATCCATTTGAAATAGACTTTGAGAATCCAGTTCCTGTGGTTTCACATCCATTGGGAAAACTGCAGTTGGGCTCTGTGTACTTTTTTGGAACTGCATTGAACGGGAGACCACTGGAGAAGTACAAAAGAAAATTTGTTTGGATGCTTAACATAAGGTTATGGAGGGAAATTTATACGAGGGTGATTGATAAGTTCGTGGCCTAAAGTAGGAGTCAATTTTAGAAAACCCAGCACATTTATTTTTCAACATAGTTCCCTCCTACGTTTACACACTTAGTCCAGCAGTCGTGGAGCATACAGACCTTGGACCTCCAGAAAGTGTCTACAGCCGGGGAAATTGATAAATTCGTGGCCTAAGGTAGAAGGAGATGAGTTATACAGCTCTTCTTACATGCATATGCAGTTCAACTCAGAGTGATTATGCAGAAAGTTTGAAGTTAGTAACTAATCAGGTGTGATTGATAAGTTCGTGGCCTAAGAGAGATGGAGATATTAATAACTTCAAACTTTCATCATAATCACTCAGAGTGAACCAATACGTGCATGTAAGGAGAGCTGTATAACTCATCTCCTATCACAGGCCACGAACATATCAATCACCCTTCATATTGTTGTAGAGCCATTCATAGTTTGTTTTGTATTTAGTTTGTGAGGAAGCTCAAGTTCTTTTGCATAGGAAAATAATTCTGTTTCAAAGCGTCGGTTTACCTTCATCTTCATACAACCATCAAAAATATTCTCTTCTAATATTAACCATTTGATTTTTGACAGTTGATCTGCATGGTGCAATAGGTTCTCCTGTGCGATTAGCCCGGACAGTGGTGGTTGGCAAGCGGCAAGAACTGGTCCAGCGTCTACTGCACTTCCTCACCTACTTCATTCGATGCTCAGAGCTGCAGGAAACCCAGCTAGTGGTGGAGGGGGATGGTGATTCTGAAATGACTGAGTCAGTGATGACCACATCCCTTGAGAAAGGAGAGGTAGAAGAGTCCGAGTATGTCGTGGTTACAATTCACCGAAATAAAAGCTTCCATTTTCCAACCATTTTACAAAATCAGAATATTCTTTCAGAGAACAGCACTGTTGGTATCCAGAGTGAGAAATGCCCCCTTCATCCTAGGAAAGGACAGCAAGGTGATAACAGGCAGAAGGAGGCAAGTGGTTCAAATGTTGCATTGGTACAGTCTCACAGGAACTTGTGGGAAACCAATTGTGGTCCAAGCAGCTGTACTGCAAATCTGCCAGCCCTTTGTAGGGAAGATGCCATCAAGCCGTACAAAGAAAGCATACACACTGTGCCGGAAGCCAAGACCGAAACATTGCTCTCTGTCAGATCTGCTGCTGTAGACCAAAGCCACATCGTAGAACCGGTAATTGAAAAACAGCCTCCTGATAAACAGTTGCCTCCTTCCATTCCTTGTAGTGAAAATCATCTCCAAAATTGTCCCACTTCAATGCAAAAAGTTACTTTTCAGATTGGTGAATCACTCTCGCCTGACTCTGATACGGAAACCAAGAGAAAAGAGACCAATGAGGCACTACAAAAGGGCATTGGGGAGCTTAAAAAAAGAGCACAAGAAGACTTACTGAACAAACCTTTGGGCCAAAGCAAAACAAATCGGATAAAGGAAACATTGTCCAGTGCACACAATTATGAATGGGATGCTTCACATGAAGGAAGCTTGAGTCTATTTGATGAGTATTTTAATGAAGGCAACTTAATAGAAGCAAAGACCATCGATGATCTTCCGAAAGAAGATTTGCAAGTCGAACAGCAGAATATTTTGGATCTGGGGCTTGGTATTCAGGACAATGACCAGCAATATGGCATGAATGGAAGCAGTTGCATTTGCACTTGTAAAGTGTATGTAACAGATTTAGAATCACATTCACTCAGTTCTGCTGAGCAGAACACCAGAGACAAGGCCTCCCTTCTTAATCACTCTGCAGAAGATTATCCACAGAAAAAACCACCACCTGTGATTGAGTGGGATATTCCCAGAAATGAAAGCTCAGATAGTGCCTTGGGTGACAGTGAGAATGAAGACGCAGGGCATGAATTGTCCAGACATAATTACTACAGTACAGAGCAGGATGACTGGCTGGAACAGATACCTTTTCCTGGGTAAGAGCAAATATTTTGTACCAAGCAAGAAAATCTTGCAATATATTAATTTGTGAATTTTCTGTGACATATGTACAAACTATCAAATGAGATTACTTTTGTTGAGTTACATTATTCAGGAAAGTTGACATGAATTTGAAATTGGATGTTTTGCTTGAGTGACAAGGACATGGTGAGTTGGGGATGACTCATCCATTGGGAAACTTGCTAGAAGCCCTCTGAATATATGCAACACACTGTTCACATCTAAGACAGACAGAATATATTACATCTTTATCCTCCCCACCCCCTCCAATCACCTATTCTGGTTGGAAGTTCAAACTTCAGGATTGGTTGTAATGATAAAGAAGGCAACCTTCGCCCATGTAGCCTTGCAGTGAGTGACATGCTGCTCTTGGGAGATAGTGCAAAGAAAGAAAATGAATTAATTTATTTAAAAACAAATTGTGAATAAAATCATAATTGCTAAAGCAGATTAAGCTGAATTCACCCTGTCACTGCTTGATAGACAAGTACTGATCTAGTGTTGCAGCATATTTCTCACAGAATCAGTGTAGTGGATTGACTGTGTGATTACGTCAGTGCTTTTATGTTTGACTTTACCATGCCCCTTCCCAAAATGGTTTGGTTACCTCCTGTTTTAAACATGCAACAATTGTCTACACATGGCAGTTCTACAAATGTGTAGACATTAATTGAAAGTACTGGCATTGTTTCAGTTCAGAAAGTGGATTCAGAATATGAAATTTCTCTGTAGTGAAGGATGGTAATTTTATTGTTGGAACAATAGCAGCTATAAATATAGATATGAAATTTTATAATGGGGAATGATTGATACGATTGTGATGTTGCAACAGGCAATCAAGCAGTGGATGCAAGAGTTTATTTCATGTGAGGCAAAGTTCACTTTCTGCATTTTCAGCAAAAATTATTATTGCTACTACATAAGAATGTTGGTAGGCTTCAAAGAATGATTCTCACTTTCAAACGCAACCTTAGTCAGTGTTTAAAAATTCAGGACCGGAAGTAGTTTATTATATATACATGTGACTACAGAATAGCTCTTTATTGGCTGTAGAGGGTGTAGTTCAGAATCCTGATGGGAAAAATATCATCAGTATACAAAACATTATTTAGATTGGGTCTGTCTTGTAAATTGACATTTGCTGCCTGAGACTGGAGGGTGAACTTGGCTCTGCAAATTACATGTTGAACTTTCGTCTTCTACATGATGTATAAGATTAGGAATCATTTATTATTTATAGTTTTCCACTTTCATTTTTGCTGCTGCTGTCAAGCGCATTCTGTTGTTTCAATGACTAACGTAACAAAAAAAAGTTGCAGTTCTGTAACTTAAATGTTTGTAGGATTTGCTGTTTTTAATGGAAACTCTGCAGTATATCTGTCCAATAACTGAGCACAGAATGTTCTATATAGCGTACTTTTAGAAATTGGACGGGAAAGAGAGTTTCTTGGGTGTCTTATGTCTCAAAACACCCTCAAGTAGATCAATCATATTAATGAAACATTTCCTAATAAAAACAAATCATAGCTGTGCATTTAAAATTCCTTTGGAGCAACATACACAAAATGCTGTAGAAACTCAGCAGACTAGGCAGTGGGGGTGGGGGGGGAGTACAGTTGACATTTCGTGCTGAAACGTCAACTGTACTTCTTTCCATAGATGCTGCCTGGCCTGCTGAGTTTCTCCAGCATTTTGAGTGTGTTGCTTGGATTTCCGGCATCTGCAGATTTTCTCTTGTTTATGAAAATTCCCTTGGGCAGGGACGGGGTGAAATTCTGTTAATGATTTACAAATCAGTTTCTGAACGGAACAGGAATACTATGAAGTACTTAGGTCAGTTGAGGACAGATGAATTTCAGTTTATCATTCAACCATTTCACTACCTTGCTAACCTTGCTGTTGAGTTAATTTTAAAACTTTTGGCACGTGGTTTGATCCTCCATGAATTATAAAGACCCTGTAAATGTTTTTTTTAAAGTAAAACTTAAGCACAGGCTTTATTCTTTGTTATACCCAGAATTCTGGATATGATAAACCTGTGAATTGACAACTGCATTAAATCCATGAAATAGGAGTCACTTTTCATTCTGAATGAATGACACAGATACCTCCAGGTTCGAAGCAGAATCAACAGTTCAATAGTTAATCGGTTGTATATAACAAAATTATCTTACCAGAGTAGTTAATTAATTCTTAATCGTGAATAGAGAAACTTAAAGGATTAACCTGGTTATATATTTATATATCTCCATTATAATAGTTATGCTGTAGATCCTTGTTTGTCTCCAAAGTATCTCCAGTCACATCCTGTTTCTTACAATGTAGGTTTCTGCTTCAGAAAGAAGTAAACTTCAGCAATTGCTTAACTTTTTTACCTACACAGTGGCCACTATTACATTGAAGAAGTACCTTATAAAGTGGCTGCTGAGTGTATTTCCATATATTCATGAATTTCTGCTGCTGTAGGGCGTCCACTTCAAGATTTGATGTGTGTTCAGAGATGCTCTTCTGCACATTATTGTTGTAATGCATCGTTATTTGATTTACTGCCACCTTGAACCAGTCTGGCCATTCTCATCCCACCCCTCTCATGAACAAGGTGTTCTTGCCTACAGAACTGCTGCTCACTGGATTTTTCTTCACATCATTCTTTGTAAACAATAGAAACTGTTGTGCATGAAAATTCCAGGAGATTAACAATTTCTGAGATACTCAAGCTACCCCATCAGGCACCAAGAGTCATTCCACAGTCAGTCACTTAAATCGCATTTCATCCCCATTACGACATTTGACCTGAGCAACAACTGAACCTCCTGACCATGTCTGCATGCTCTTGTGCTTTCCATTTCTGCCTCATGATTGACTGATTAGATATTTACATAAACAGGTGTACCCAATCAAGTGAACACTATGTGCCTATATCCCTGCTTTAATATTTACATTGTGGGTCCTTGTTTGACTGCAGTGTCTCCACTCACATTGGGCTACTCACAACATGGGTTTCAGCTTCAGAAACAAGAAAGCAAATACAATGTAAAAAGAAACATGAAAGCAAATTTCAAGAGATCAAAGTTCAAATAAATTTATTGTCAAAGTACATGTATGTCACCATATAGAACCCTGAGGTTCATTGTTCTTGTGGATATTATAAATTAATACAAAGAAACACAATACAATCAACGAAAGACTGTGCACAATTAGACAAAAGAACTAATGTGCAAAAGATAATCTGAGCAAATACAAAAAGAAAGAAAAAAAGTAAACATAATGATAAAAATAAACAGACAATAAATGTTGAGAAAGAGAGATAAAGAGTCCTTGAAAGTGAGTCCATAGGTTGTGGGAACAGTTTACTGTGGAGTGAGTCAAGTTATCTCCTCTGGTTCAAGAGCCTGATGGTTGAGGGGTAATAACTGTTCCTGAGCCTGGAGATGTGAGTCTTGAGGGTCCTGTACCCACCTCCCTAATGGCAACAGCAAGAAGAGAGCATGGCCTGGATAGTGGGGGTCCTTGATGTTGGATTTTCCACGATGGTGCTCCATGTAGATGTACTCAGTGGTGATCAGCTGCTTAACTTTTTACCGAAACCTGATTGTTCTTTAATTGTTCTTTTCCCTCCCTATAGATCAAATGCAATTGAAATAAACTGCAACAAACCCAGCATAGCAAATTTTGGAAGGTCTCTTTTCGGTGGTTATTGCCCTCATTATGTATCAGACTTTGTTTTGCATGGAACAGGCAGTGATGAGAGATTAAAGCAGTGTTTGCCCTCAGATCTAACACATGCTGTTCAGGTATGTCATCCATGATGCTGCTCACTTTCTTTTACAATGTCCAAAATAGTTTTTTTTTTAATGGAAAAGATCTATCACTGACACTGTTATAGCAAGCCACTATTAATTCACATTAATAAATCACCATAAGATACAAGAGCAAAATTAGGCCAGTTGGCCCAATGAGTCTTCACTTGGATTTCATCATAGCTGATCCATTTCCCTCTCAGCCCCCCTGCTTTTTTCCCCCATAACCCTTCATGTACTAAATAATGAAGAATCTCTCAACCTTTGCTTTAAGTATGCCCAATGACAGCCTCTACAGCCTCCTGTGGCAATAATTTACACAGATTCACAGATTCCTTTCCTGTCCATATACCTATCCAATTTTACTTTAAATGACAATACCAAACCTGCCTCTACCACTTCTACTGGAAGCTCGTTCCACACAGTTATCACTCTCTGAGTAAAGAAATTCCCCCTCATGTTACCCTTAAACTTTTGCCCCCTAACTCTCAACTCGTATCCTCTTGTTTGAATCTCCCCTACTCTCAATGGAAAAAGCCTATCCACATCAACTCTATCTCCCGCTCATAATTTTAAATAACCTCTATCAAGTCCCCCCCTCAACCTTCTACGCTCCAAAGAGTAAAGATCTAACTTGTTCAACCTTTCCCTGTAACTTAGATGCTGAAACCCAGGTAACATTCTAGTAAATCTTCTCTGTACTCTCTCTATTTTGTTAATATCTTTCCTATAATTTGGTGACCAGAACTGTACACAATACTCCAAATTCGGCCTTACCAATGCCTTGTACAATTTTAATATTACATCCCAACTCCTATACTCAATGCTGTGATTTATAAAGGCCCTCATACCAAAAGCTTTCTTCACCACCCTATCCACATGAGATTCCACCTTCAGGGAACTATGCATCATTATTCCTAGATCACTCTGTTCTACTGCATTCTTCAATGCCCTACCATTTACCATGTATGTCCTATTTGGATTATTCCTACCAAAATGTAGCATCTCACACTTAACAGCATTAAACTCCATCTGCCATCATTCAGCCCATTCTTCTAACTGGCCTAAATCTCTCTGCAAGCTTTGAAAACCTACTTCATTATCCACAATGCCACCTACCTTAGTATCATCTGCATACTTACTAATCCAATTTACCACCCCATCATCCAGATCATTAATGTATATGACAAACAACATTGGACCCAGTACAGATCCCTGAGGCACATCACTAGTCACTGGCCTCCAACCTGACAAACAGTTATCCACCAGTACTCTCTGGCATCTCCCATCCAGCCACTGTTGAATCCATTTGATAGGTTTCAATGGGACCCCCACCCCTCATTCTTCTGAATTCCACTGAGTACAACTCAACCTGGAAATTAACCTTTTGGGAATCCTGTTCAAGGACTCCCAATTCCCTCTGCACCACAGATTTTTGTATTTTCTCTCCATTTAGAAAATTGTCTATGCTTTAATATCTTCTACCAAAGTGCATCAGCATACATTTCCTGATATTGTGTTCCATCTGCCACTACTTTGCCCATTCTCCTAATCTGTCTAATTCCTTCTGCAGCCTCTCTGTTTCCTCAACATTTCCTGTCCCTCCACCTAACTTTGTATCACCCACAAACTTGGCCACAAAACCATCAATTCCATTATCCAAACATTTGACATATAATGTAAAAAGAGTATGTCCCAACACAGACACTTGTGGAACACCACTAGTCACTGGCAACCAACCAGAAAGGGCTCTCTTTTTTCCCATTCATTATCTCCTACCATTCAGCTAATGTTCTGTCCATGCTTGAAGCTTTCCTGTAATATCGTAGGCTCATAGTTTGTTAAGCAGCCTCATGTGGCACCTTCTCAAAGGCCTTCTGAAAATAAAAGTACGCAACATCTACCAATTCTCCTTTGTCTATCTTGGTAGTTATTTCTCCAAAGAATTCCAAAGGATTTGTCAGGCAGGATTTCCCCTTGATGAAAAAATGCTGACTACAGCCTATTTTATCTATGTGCATCCAAGTACCCTGAGACCTCATCCTTAATAATCGATTCCAACTTCTTCCCAACCATTCAGGTCAGACTAACTGACCTATAGTTTCCATTCTTCTGCATCTCTCCCTTCTTGAAGAGAGGGGTGACATTTGTAATTTTCCAGTCCTTTGCAACCATGCCAGAATCTATTGATTCTTGAAAGACCATCACTAATGCTTCCACAATCTCTTCAGCCACCTCTTTCAGAATGCCAGGGTGCACACCATCTCGTCCAGGTGATATAATTACCTTTAGACCTTTCAACTTCCCAAGTACCTCCTCTCTAGTAGTGGCAATTGCACTCACTTCTGCCCCCGACACTCCTGAACTTCCACCATACTGCTAGTGTCTTCCACGGTGAAGACTGATGCAAAATACGTATTCAGTTTGTCTGTCATTTCCTTGTACCCCATTACTACCTCTTCAGCTTCATTTCCCAGCAGTCCGATACCTACTCTCGTCACTCTTTTCCTATTTATGTATCTGAAGGAACTTTTTGTATTGGCTAGCTTACTTTCATCTTCCATCTTTACTGCCTTTATGACTTTTTTTTATTTCCCTTCTGTTGGTTTTAAAAAGCTTCCCAGTCTTCTAGTTTCCCTTTAATTTTGTCCTCCCTTGGGCTTTTATGTTGGTTTTGACTTCCCTTGTCAGCCACTATTGCATCATCCTGCCTTTAGAAAATTTCTTCTTTTGGATGGATCCATCCTGTGAATTGCTCCCAGAAACTTGGCCATTGCCGCCATCCCTGCTGGTGACCCCTTGCGATCAACTTTGGTCACCATTTCCCTCAAGCCTCTGTAATTCCCTTTACTCTCCTGTAATACTGATACATCTGACTTTAGCTTCTCTCACTGAAATTTTGGGGTGAATTTTATGATCACTTTCCCTGAAGGGTTCTTTTACCTTAAGCTCTCTAATTCTGATTCATTGCACAGCCCCAGTCCAGAATACTTGATCCCCAAGTGAGCTGAACTACGAGCTGCTTTAAAAAGCTATCTTGGGATCCAGCACCAACCAAAATTTCCCAATCTACCTGTATATTGAAATACTCCGTGACTATTGCTCTTTTGACATGCAGTTTCTGTTTCCCATTGTAATTTGTAGCCCACATCCTTGCTACTATTTGCAGGCCTGTATCTTATCTCCCATCAGGGGCTTTTTATCTTTGCTGTTTCTTAACTCTATCCATAATGATTCTACACCTTCCCATCCTTTGTCACCGCTTTCTAAGGATTTGATTTCATTTTTACCAAAAGAGCCACCCCACCCATTCTGCCTACCTGCTTGACCTTTCGATCCAGTGTGTATCCTTGGATATTAAGCTCCCAGCTATAAACTACTTTCAGCCACAAGTCAGTGACGTCCACAACGACATATATGCCAATCTTTAACCGCGCTACAAGTTTATCTGCTTTATTCCCATGTACTGCATGTATTCAAATATAACACCTTCAGTCCCGTATTTACCTCTCTGGATTTTGTGCACCTTTTACTTTGCAACTCATCCCATTGGCTGCAGTTTTGCCCTATCATCACCCTCTCCTTACAGTGTCACTACACTTTGCCTCTGTTTGTAAACCTACTGCCTCATTCTCAGCCCTTTCGCTCTGGGTCCCATCCTCCTGCTAAATTAGTTTAAACCCTGCCAAACAGCTCTAGCAAACCTGCCCACAAGGATATTGGTTGCCCTCAGGTTCAGGTGTAGCATGTCCCTTTTTACAGTTCATACCTTTAGCAGAAAAGATCTCAATGATCCATAAATCTGAACCCCTACCACCTGCACCAGTTCCTCAGCTATGCATTCATCTGCCAATTGTGCCTCTTTTTGACCTTATTGGTGCGTAGCACAGGCAGAAATCCAGAAAATACTACTCTGTCAGCCCTGCTTTTCAGCTAACTCCCTAAAATCACTCGTCAGGACATCCTTGCCTTTCCTACCAATGTCATTGGTGCCAGCATGTACCAAGACTTCTGCACTCTTCCCCTTTAGAATGCTGTGGATCCAATCCGATGCATCCCCCTGACCCCAGCATCTTGGAGGCAACATACCATCAGGGTATCTCTCCACAAAATATCATCTCTTTTCCTCTAACTGTGGTAACTCCAATCACTGCTGTAGTCCTCTTCACCTCTTCTCATCTGAGTCACAGCACCAGACTCAGTACTAGAGACCTATTCACTGCAGCTCCCCTTGGTAGGTTGTCCCCCTCAACAGTATCCAAAATGGTACACTTTATTTTGAGGGGAATAGCCACAGGGGTACTCTGCACTGGCTGCCCATTTCCCTTCCTTCTCCTGACAGTCACACAGTTACCTGCCTCCTGCAGCCTAGGGGTGACTATCTCCCTGTAGCTCCTAACTATCACTTCCTCAGTCTCCCCTATAAGCTAAAGGCCATCGAGCTGCAGCTTGATGCACCTGATGCAGATGTGGTTATCGGAGAGGCTGGAGGTTTTCCAGAGTTCCCACATCTCACACTAAGAACACTATATATAGATCACCCCTTAGCTCCTTATGTTCCAAAGAGAATGAACCCAGCCTATTCAATCTCTCCATATAATTACTGTCCCACATTCCAGGTAACATCCTGGTGAATTTTCTTTACATCTATTGCTACTACACCCTTTCTGTAGCGTGGTGGCCAGAACTACGTTCATTAACCCAAGCACTGTTGAGTACGTGTGTTGTGCTCAATGCTTTGGCCATGAAGGCAAGCATTTCAGTGCTGCTTGTGCTGCTTTTGCTGCCCTATCCATCAGTGTCACCACATTCAACAAGCCATGGACTTGCACCATGAGATGCCTTTTCAATCAAGTTCCTCAAGGTCCCTGCCATTTACTGTGTGTCCTATCAGAATTTGCCATCTATAACATAATTAAATTGTTCGGCTGTTTCAAGTAGCAGCCAAAAATGAGCCCCATAGTTTAAAGGTTTCACTTAACATCACAAGAGGTACGATCAATAGATTCTATGACAAGAGAAACAGTGGTTTAAATTTGCCTCTTTCCTAAATTTTCACTTTCTGGTCTTTGACCTGAAACATTTACTCTGTTTTTGTCTTCACTGCCCAAGTTGCTGAGTATTTCCAACATTTTCAGTAGGTACATTTAATATCAAAGAAATGTAACCAATACACATCCTGAAGTTCTTTTTCTTCACAAACATCCACAAGAACAGGAGTGCACCAAAGAATGAATGACAGTTAAATGTTAGAATTCCAAAGCCCACACCCCAACTCCCCCCTCCCACACACAAGCAGCAGCAAAACAACGACCCTCCCCCCCCCAGCAAAAAAGCATCTACACCCTCCATCGAGCACTCAAGCATGCAGCAAAGCATCAACAAAGACACAGACTTGCAGTACCCCAAAGACTACTCGTTCACCCGGTAATTTGACATACCATAGGCTTGCTCTCTCTCCCTAATGAGGGAAAAAGGCAAGTCCCTGTTTCACAGCGAGAGAGGAGACATAACAAACAACTTGCCGATTTATGGTGTTAATCTGTTGCGTTGCTTTTTCCGAGCTCTGTGCCCAAAGAACTCAGGTCTCTGGACATGCAGCCAGCTTGCTGCTTTTCAATCTTCCATGTAATCCCACGTCATATCAGGCCATTCAGTTTCCATTTCCATCATCTGCAGTATTTTTATTTCCAAAGGACAACAAATCTTTTCCATTTCAAATGTGCTAGCTTCATGTGGCTTTTATTGATATGAGATTCCAGATAATTTATCTGAGCTTCCAGGTTAAGGCAACACCAAACCTGTAAATCTGCTGGGGTCTTCTGTTGTGTCTGATGCTCCCATTGCAGCCTCCTCTTCATTGGTGAAACCTGCAGTAAATTGGGGGATTACTCTGTCAAGCATTTCCACTTCATCTGCCACAAGTGGAACTATCCAGTAGCAAAGCATTTTAATTTTAATTCCAATTCCCATTCCCATTCCAACATATCAGTTCATGGCCTTCCTCGTATGCTAAGATGAGGCCATCCTCAGGTTGGAGGAGCAACTCTTTATATTCCGTCTTGGTAGGCTCCAACCTGATGCCATGAATATCAATTTCCCCTTCTGTTTTTAAAAAACAAAATACCTCCACCCCCTCCTCTGTTTCCCACTCTTACCTTTTACCTCTTCTCACCTGCCCATTACCTCACCTTCTTTCCCGTTCTCCAAGCAGATTACTACTTCTTCAGCCCTTTACCTTTCCCAGCCACCTGGCTTCACCTATCACCTTCCAGCTAACTTCCTTCCCCACCACCCCACTTCCCCACTTCAGTCTGGCATCTCTCTTCACCACCACTACCCCCCACCCTTCCTTCTCAGTCCTGATGAGGGGTCTCAGCCTGAAATGTCAACTGTTTACTCATTTCCATTGATGCCTGACCTGAGTTCCTCTAGCATTTCGTACGAGTTGCTTTGGATTCCCAGCATCTCTGGACTTTCTCCTGTTCCAGATAAATTTAATCAATTGACTTCAAGTTACTCAAATGATGTGGGAGGAATGTGTCTTCAGATTATAAGTTATGTTATTAGTACTCTAGATTGTACAGTAAATAATCTCTTGTATGCTATTTATGCACTTAATTTACAAAAGACTCTGTTACTACCAACTTGTAAGAAGAAAGGAACTGTTGTTTACAAAATATTAAAAGTAAACAATATTTTTCCTCCATGTTAGAAGATGGATGATATGTTCCCAATATTTGCCAGTGCAGATTTGGTATGATGACGTTGATTTTAGGATTTCATTATGTTTAGTGCTCCAAGATAGAGAATGTATTAACCATTCTACGTTCTTTTTCTGCTCAGCATCCTGTGTTGGATGAACCGATAGCAGAAGCAATTTGCATTATCGCAGATATGGATAAGTGGACAGTCCAGGTTGCAAGTAGCCAGAGACGTGTCACGGACAGCAACAAACTAGGGAAAGAAGTACTTGTATCCAGTTTAGTGTCTAACCTACTTCATTCCACTCTACAACTTTACAAACTAAATCTGTCTCCAAACTTTGTAAGTATTCAAGACTGGGAGCGATCTTTTATCTTATTTGAGGTTTATTCAGATATAAAATAAAATATCAAGTCAAACAAAGTATCACGGCTGCTATTGACTACGTTCACATCTAGCTTCCATCATCCTTAAACTCCACAATTGCAGTTGATCACTCATCTCAATAGAACCACAAGTTAATAAATGTGTAAATCTATTCTAAAGCCTGTTACCAGGAAATGATGTGTATATCTAAAGCAGCAACCAAATCCTATTTTAGAATTGTACTAGGGGACCCAAAAAAAATTCAAACTGCTTCTGCCTCCAATGTGCCTGTTTATCTTGTGTGATAGTGTAACACTAGTGCACTTTAGGAATGATGATACATGCAGAAAAGAAATAAACCTTTTTTAAAGCAGTGAATGTTGTTTTAATTATTACATCTAAGTAAAGAGGCTAATGATTTTGGCAGCAGAATGGCCAAAAGAAGAAACTTAGTCAAAAAGTTTCAGAAGATAGAAAGATGGGACTAAATCTTGTAGATTAAGAGCATGGGCAAATTGAAAGGAGGCTGGAAATGAAGAAATGCCCTTTGCTTTATTTTTGAAGAATGATCAAATTAATTTCAAAGAAACCAATTATATATGGTACTGTACAAAAGTTTTGGGGGTTTGTGTGTAATGATAAACCTGATTCTGATATGGGTCTGTATTGTGGATTGTGAGTGGGAAGGGGCCAGGGAGAGGGGAATCATGGTTGGGAAGAGGGGAGGGAGTGGAAAGCACCAGAGAAACGTTCTGTAATGATCAATAAAGCAACTGTTTGGAATCAAATGATCTTGCCTGGTGTCTCAGGGCTGGGTGTGTGCACCCACCCCCCCCCCCCCCAAATTCCCCCTCTGGCACTCCTTTTCTGCTATCTGTCCCACATCCCTCCAGTGGCGCTCTACCCTCGCTGTTCCCAACATCTTTTGCTCCCGCCATATTTACAAATTCACTCTACATTCCATGTTTGCAACCACAGTACTGTGCAAAAGTCTTAGTGTATATGTATGTGTGTGTGTATGTGTGTATATATATATATATATAAATGTGCCTAACACTTTTACACAGTACTGTACATTTGGATTCTAAAAAGATGTTTGTAATCAGGAATAAGTAAAACTCCACCAGAAGGTATTTGGACTGTTGCTGTGATAGCAAGTCATCATCTGGTCAAATTTGCTGAATGGTTGCTGGTAAAGCCAGGTTTGGTCATGGTTATTGGGATGAAATTGCAGATCTGAGGAAAAGAATACATTTTACAAGGCCGTACCAGTGATTAGAGGATAAGATAAGTGGGGGCTTGGGGAAATTCATTGCAAATGAGTTAGAGAAATTGATTCGGAACAAATCAGTTTTTTGTAACATCTTTATTGTTCTGTTGTCCCCCAAACAACACTAACCTTTAATTTGGGGCATCTTCACTTCACAACTAGGAACTAAATAGAAGCTCTTCTCCTTTAACATTCCAGTAATTAGTTCTGGTTGTAGATCTGATTTTCATGCAAAAGGCAGCTGCTCCCCTCCTAACACTTACACCAGCTGTTCATAAAGACATTATGTATTTCATTGTGCTAGTCATGAGCAGACTGCCAAGAATCTTCACAACTTGTCTTAAATATTAAAAAGGATTAATATTGAATTAATCTGTATTTGTTTATATATAGTGTATAATGCACCTAGAAGATCGCTTGCAGGAGCTATATTTCAAAAGCAAGATGTTGTCAGAATATCTGAAGGGCCAAATGAGAGTTCATGTGAAGGAATTGGGTATGGTTTTGGGGTAAGGAGTTTTAATCTTTCAAGCAGTGAATTATGTATGCCATTATTCCAGCTGTTTTTTTTAAATTCCACATGAAGAGGAAACTTTTACAGAAAATATGTCATCCACCTATGTTGTAATGCTCTGAGTCACAGTCTTAATAAGGGCATTAATTGATATCAACCAAATTATTTCTATATTTGTCTGTTGTAACTTCCTTTCCCCTATTTTAGCTGATTTCAAATGTACACACTCACTGGTGGTATCAGTTAAGTCACTTAAACTAGCAAGATCCCAAGGTTATCTGTCATGATCTCTAGTGTCATTTATTTCACCTTTCTTGCTGCAAGTGAAGACCTAGTTTAAATTTAAAGTCTTTTGGGGAATGAGTGATAGAGTGGCACATTACACAAGTATCAAGACTCTGACTTGGAATGATACACCTCAGAAACAGGCACTTTGACCTAATTAGTCTAGGCCAACCATTAAGCATCATTTTATACTGTTCACATTTCTAACAAATCTCCCCCAGGTTCTGATATTCAAAACAACAGGAACGTGTAGTGGTGGGATCACAGGAAAAATGTATAAATTCCACACAGATGCCACAAGTCAGGTCACTGGGACAGTGTGGCATCAACAATATGCCACTGTGCTGCAAGTATCTTCCAGGGGTGTTCTTAATTTTCCCTCAACTTTTTTTCTAAATTATTTATTCAGTTCCATGCAAAGGCACATTTTTTAATGTACCTCAATGATTTACTGTAAAGTTCCATTTGTATTTGGGTTTTGATTTCATTTCCTTTGTAACCTTTTCAGCTACAGCTATCATATTTAGCTACAACCTTGTCAGCCATTGACTGTATACTTCACGTTATATAATAATAAATAAAAGTTGAGAGTGTGGATGTGGAAAATCTCCCACCTCCCCTCCACCCTTTAAATTTTACTTTCTGCCAGATAATTTAGTCCACCACCTAATGGGGGACTGGGAGAGCATTTGTATATCAAATTGATTAAAGACTGGAGGTTCCTTTCCTTGTAGTAATATATTTTTTTTAAAAACCTGAAAACTTTTTGTCATTTATTTTGTTTAACAACCACCAGTTTTATTGATTAACAATCAGAAACAATAACTGACAATTTTGTTTACTTATTTTCCTGTAACCCAAGGCTTATTTTGTTTCCTCTCAGTGCCATGTTTGACTTAAACAAATGGACCTTTGTATTTATTTCAGCACAGAGTAGGCCCTTCTGGTACTTTAAACCTCACCGCCCCAGCAACTCCCAACAACACCGATTTAACCCTAACCTAATCAAGAAACAATTTACAATGACCAATTAACTTACCCAATATGTCTTTGGACTGTGGAAGGAAACTGGAGCCCCCGGGGAAAACCGATGCATTCCATTGTGAGGATGTACAGATATTGCTTACAGAGGATGCTGGAATTGAACTCCTAACTACATTGCCCCAAGCTGTAATAGCATCACACTCAATGCTGAGGCACCATGGCAGCGTAGCAGTTAGTGCAACTCTGTTACAGTACAGTGCATCAGAATTTGGAGTTCAATTTTGGCGTCATCTGTTTAAGAAGTTTGTACATCCTTCCCGTGTGTATATAGGTTTCCTCCGGGTGCTCCGATTTCCTCCCATAATCCAACGATATACCAGTTGGTAGGCTAATAGGTTGTTGTAAATTATCCTGCGATTAGGTTGTTGGGCGAAATGGCTAGTTGGGCAGAAGGACCAGTTTGGCGCAGTATCTAAATTAAAATTAAAGTCAAGATCCAGAAACTTAGCAAGCTTAATTTTGGTTAATGAAGTGCATTGGATAGAGAAAGCTCAGTGTCTTGTTAAGGTAAAGATGCATATGTCTGTGTCAATTTGAACTAGAATAGACTAGAAAGCTATTTTTGCCCCTCTTTAAACAAAAGCTTCCAAATGCATAAGGTGAAGGAATACACAAATACTTAATTTGCTTTCTGGAACTCTGAAGTAAAATTACTCATGTTTTCTTCTTTCATAGGATTGAATCCAGTGACCTGCCCTTGCTGGCAGCTGTAGCGAGCACTCATTCTCCGTATGTGGCCCAGATATTGCTTTGAATTTCCTGATTGCCAAGTTATGTTAAACATTTGAAAAAGGAAATGACTGCACAGAATGGAAGACAACACCAAAATATTTACATTTTCCATGCGTGTAATCCTATGTTCTTGTCTTATATGGCAAGGTCCTTGCATCTTAACGGCATGAAAATGCCACAGAAGAATATCACCTTGGTAGAAGGAAGAAGATTGGTACTGAGCAAAACAGTTATTTTTCTCACTGTTGAACTGTTTAAAGCAAGTAGAAAGTTTTGGAAGGGGAGACCAAAAAAAAAGAATAGTGAAATATTCTTTTTCAGTGTTTAACCGTTATTTGAACAACTACATTTTTAAACCAAGAGCAAGAAATTTCAGCTTTTTCTTCTGACTTGATCTAAAACTATGATGTTGCATGTATGGAAATTTTTTGACTTCAGGGAAGTCGGACTAACTCCTGTTTTTACTGAACCTGCACATATTTGCGCATTTTTATTTTTTGTACTCCATGGACAGAGTATTTGGAAAGATGTTTTGTATGTTTACTTTTACAAAAACCCTCTTAAGAATAAACTTTAAAAAAAAAGTCTGTTTTAATGTTTTAAGTATATTGATGTAACTGACAAGAATTGAACAGTGCTAATTATTGCCTTTAATTAGAGGAATTGTTATCTGTGATTGCTTTCGCTTCACCTTTCTAAAATTTAAGCATTGATGCAACAATTTGGTTAAAATCATATAGGAAAGATCAGTCAAAAATTCAATACATTCATTCATTTGTATCAGTAACAGACCTTCAGTCAGGAATCTGACCAAAATTTATTTGAAAATGCTTTGTAATGGAGAGGGAAAATCAGTTCAATGCTGTACTACCTCAGTTAATTCTGCATCAAGGGATGTAACATGCTCTCATTTCTCTGCTACCAAATGCTAGATTAGCTGGATTTTATTTATAATTTGTCTGCCAATGTTATGCATGTTATTCAGCTCATGGTGCTAAGTGATGCAGTAAAGTACCAAATTCAGGCACTGGCACCACATGTGGGTAGAGCTCATGAGAAGAATCTAGAAGTGGAAGAAGAAATGTAAATTTTAGCTAATTAACTGGTGAGAATAGGCATCTTCAACATGTGGTTCTGGTTCTGGATGGTTTAATGCATTCCTAGTTGATCATGTGAATAAAATAAAGTGAAAAGACAATCGTATTTTCATGTCCATACTGAATTCTGTACATGATCCTAACTACATTAATTTTTGCAGTATTTTTCAACGTTTTTATAATAGGGTAATCTCTCTAAGACTTTTTACATATCCTCAGAACCCAGTGCCAACCAGGCAGAGGGTGGATTGGGAATGTTGGGTAAGGATATCTATCATTTAGCAATCCAGTTTGACCATCACTATAACAACTAAAATCTTTCAGGTGTGAAGTAGTATGAGGGTGAAATGCAGACAATAAACCAAAGTAAATAAAATATTTTAAAATAGCCATCCACTCTGGGGAAAAGTAGTTAAATATTTAGTAATATTTTCCATTGGAACTCCTGGTGTTTGTACTGATGTCAAAATTGTATCTATGTGATGCAGCAAGAGTTATTTATGTTTTATTTTCTTTTCCCTTTCTTCAGTATTCATAGAAAAGTATTCCAGCTAAAGCCTTTAAGAGAGTGGAAGATTAATTTTTATAGCAGCACTAGCAGATTGCTAGGATTGCAGGATTGCAGATCTGCTAGGATTGCAGACACCATTTACTGTTCTGGTCAAGATATAGCATGGAGAAACAGGAAATATAAATCTTAGCCGGACAAAGGATTGAGAGGGCAATTTAAAATGAGAGTGCCTTTTGAACCCATCACAGTGACGTTAAAGTACAAAATAAAGTATCTTTGATATGGCTTGGACTTTATTCTGCATAAGATTCTGAACTATGAATTGATTTTGTTAATATAATCACAGCCTTAATCAGAGGAAATTTCCATCAAGGCATGGGCTAACAATAATAAAAACGTATTTGGTTTACTTTAATAAGGGATACTTGGATTGCTTGGGAGAAATCCTGTTAATTTCTCATCCTCTTGTAGTTAAGGGCAGTGGGTTTGTACAAGGCTTTTCTTTCATGCATTATGGTTTTAAAGTCTTAAGGGAGATTTTGTGTAATTTTTCAAAATAACTATTACAAAGTAATTTCTAAATTGCAACATGAATGCTGATTTAAGAGCAAGATATTATTGTATTTAATATTTTGTCAATTGTAATTGTCTCTTACAGTATTTTTAATTTATTTGACTCAAATGGAAGTTGTCTAAACTGCACAAAACATCCAGGACATCCTGTAAATATTCTTCTTTCAGTGTGCACTATTGTATTAACCATTTGTTACTTTTGGAGAATTCTGTGCAATAAATACATGAGAAAAAATTAAGGTTGGGCATTTGGCCTACAGTTTGTTTTAACACAAGTAGTTCCTTCACAAGTTAATGCCAACTATTTGAGAATTCATTGAGGATTACTATTCAGCTTATTACATACCACTCTTGAGATTGTGTTTTCAATTTAGTAGCAATATTTTGGGATGAACTTTCATGGAAGTTCCTTAAAACTCCTTCATGAGGTTGAAACTTAATTAAATTAGATGTGGGTTTCATTGAACTTGCTTGCTGATATTGTTTATTGTATATAACAAAAAGAAGAATGTTGTTTCAAGATTTTTGAGAAGATCTGCTATAGTAAATTGGGCTTGATAAAACGAGTGAGTTCCACCTTATTAAGTTGGACATTCAACCTTGGCTTGGCAAGCTAGCAAATCGTCCATATTCATGTAAGAGCTGATCGACACTCTTAAAATAGCAAATGCTGGAAGGTTCATTGTTGTGATTCATTAACTGTGCCTGGCTCCACATAATGCTGCTAACGTGTTGAGTTAGTTCCAGAATTTTTAGCTTTCCCCCAGATTTCCAACAGCTCCATTTTCTCCCAACTAACTCCACTCTGCATTGTTGTGACATGTATTTAAGTAAATTGGATAGAAGGCTTCCTGGCTTGATGAATCTGGTATGAGTCAAAAGTCTTGTCATTCTTTCAATCCTCGATATTTTTTTTCATTTCATTTTTAAAATCTGGATGAATCAGGCAAAGCCAACATTGCCCATTCCCGTCAGCACTTGCAGACTGCAGTGAGCTGCCTTCTTGAACTAAAGCAGCCCTTGGGTACTCCCACAGTTCTGTTTGGGTGGATGTGCCAGGATTTCATTCCAATGATAAAGAAAGACTGACAATGTACTTTCAAATGAGGATGAAGCACAACTTGCCATAACTAGTTTATCATGCTTTAATACATACTTTCAGTTCCTGTGGCCATTTCTTGATAACTTTTTCTTATTTTATTTTGCTATTTTCTTCCATCAAGGGAAAGCTCCCAAAATGAAAATCTAAATATTTTTAACTCAAAGTTGAGTATTTCCAATAGTAATATGATTTTCTTTATTATATTCACTTATTTCCAACCATGTACATCTACCATTTTGGAATGTGACCTGTAATATTTTCCCCTCTATCTTCAAATAAATAATGCACAAGTAGAATTTACTATAGACTGCTACCAAGTCAAGCAAAACAATCTTGACAAAATTTATGTATAAATAATACCAGGAAGTATTTCAACTGTAGATGTCCTCACAGCTGACTTTCAATATTCCAGAATGCCGGATTTGGCATGGGTCAGCAGCAGTGTACAAGAATGTTGTGGTTAATTACAACAGCCACACTTGCCATTACTTTTGAGATCATCCCACGGCGTTTAGTTTGTCTGACTTCAGAGGAGCAGTGACTTTAATTTTTATTATCCATTTGTAAAACAGACAATGCAGGTTTCCTGTGTTTGTCTTCTCTTTCTCAACAGGATTTTATGGAAAATGTAGAAGAGATCAAATGCTAGTATTTTTTTAGTGCAACTTACTGCTCCCTTGTTTTGTTTAATTTTGTGAGCTCTCTTAAAGTAAGAATTTTTTTGCTCCCTATACAAAGTCTGAAGTGGTACACCCCAATACAAATTCTGTATTGCACCCCAGATGATGTGAAGTTTAGTCAGTCCTGAAAAGGTAGCAGGAGAACAAATTAAAATAGCCCATGGCTCAAAAGGCAAATAAAAGTGTCCTTGTTACTTGCTACTGGGATTGTTTGCATCTTTCTCCTTAATTCTCTTGGCTCTAACCTTGAGCATGTTGACTCTTGTCAAGATCTAGTTACAGTTCACTAATATTTTGAACATATGAGCCTTTATTGTGGATAATTATAGTCTCTTTTGCCATGGGAAAGTACCTAAGGCAGGACTTTAAACTGTCTCTGTGGAGATTCTATTTTCCATAGAAGCACTATTTCCAACATTGGCCTGTAACAAGATTTTTAAGATGTTTATTTGTTTACAAAATGTTATCTGCAGTGATTTTAAAATACATTTTAATCTTTCACCAATCAATTAACATTGGTAGGAGAGATACAAGAAACATACTAAAATTATTTAGCCCTGATAAATGAGACTGTCAGGATAATTATTAGAATAATGGAAGATTTAAACTCGCGCAATCTTCTTGTCATGGATAACATATTAAATCACAAAATACTATGCTTAAAGATTAAAGAACAGGAAAATAGAACATGAACGAGCACTTTCTTCTAAAGAAACTAGTAGGGTGAAAAGTGTATGGAAAGATCACCCATAGAGGAAATAGGAAAGAAGCTTTCAATAATCTCCTCCCTGCAGGTAGAGTGAATCTTATGTACCAACTGAAATTTGTTCAAGGTAAATTTATTATCAAAGTACATATGCAACCCTGATCATTTTTATGGGCATGTTCAATAAATCTATAATAGAATAATAACTATAATAGAATCTATGAAAGACTGCACCAACTGGGCATTCAACTAGTGTGCAAAAAGAAAGAAATAATAATAATAAATAAGTAATAAATATTATGAACATGAGATAAAGAGTCCTTGAAAGTGAATCCATGAGAACATGTTGGTGATGGGGCAAGTGGAGTTATCCCCTTTGGATCAAGAGCCTGATGGCTCAAGTCTATTAACTGTTCTTGAACCTAGTGATGCGAGTCCTGAAGCTCCTATACCACCTTCCTGATAGTGGCAGCAAAAAGAGAGCATTAATTGAGTAGTGGGGTCCCTGATGATGGATGCTGCTTTCCTGCAACAATGCTCTGTGTAAATGTGCTCAATGGTGGGGAGGGCTTTATCCATGATGGAATTGGTTGTATCCATTAATTTATGTAGGATTTTCCATTCAAGGGCAATGGTGTTTCCTTATTAGGCTGTGATGCAGCCAGTCAATACTCCACCACACATAGAAGCAACACTCACAAAATGCTGGAGGAACTCAACAGACCAGGCAGCACTTAAGGAAGAAAGTAAAAAGTCAATGTTTCAGGCCAAGACCCTTCATTAGAACCTGATTTTAGATTGCTACTATAACTTTGTGCCTTCTCTAAAAATATTCTGAAGAAGGTTCTTAGCCTGAAATGTCAACTGTTTACTCTTTTCAATGGACACTGCCAGGTTTGCTGAGTTCCTCCAGCATTTTGTATGCATTCCTCTGGATTTCCAGCATCTGCAGATTTCCTTCTGTTTAATGATACATTTATAAAGGCTGTCAGATTTTTAAATGCTATGTCAAATTTTTGCAAACTTGAGGAATTAGAGGCACTGCTGTGCTGGGCTACGCTTTGCTGCCTCTGCATTTGATGCAGATCCTTTCTGTTGTGCCTTGACCAGCTGAAGCACACAAAGGAAATCAGCTGTATCCTGAAGCAGAGAGAGCTACTCCATAGTTTAAGGCAAGTACTAGCCTTGTACTTGCCCAGGAATGTCCCATTTGTCAGGAAAATCCAACAGAAGTGGGGTATTCATTTGCTGCAAATAGAATGAGTCACCCCAACACAAGGGGAAAGTGTCAAAGTTGCATGTAGGCCTGTATATTTCTCGCTCTGCTTTACCTTACAGAGTCACAGAGAAACCCATAACAAAAACATTTAATGGCCAATATAACTTGAGGCTAAGCACAACTCCAACAACAGATTTAAGTTAGCTGACAACACCAAATCTAAGGTGATGCTGTATTAGCACATTGGAGGGGATTGAAAATCTAGCTGAGTGATGCCACAACAACAACCTCCCACTAAAGGTCAGTAAGACCAAGGAGTTGATTTTACCTTCAGGAGGAGAGAACTGAAGGTAACTGAGCCGGTCCTCATCAGGGAGTCAGAGAAAGAGAGGGTCAGCAACTTTAAAGTCCTTGATACTATCATTTCAGAGGACCTGTCCTAGGCCAAGCACTTAAGTGTGATTATGAAGAAAGCATGGCAACACCTCTACTTCCTTAGACATTTGCAAAGATATGGCATGATATTTAAAATTTTGACAAACTTGTGTAAATGTGTGGTTAGGAGTACACTGACTGGCTGCAATATGGCTTAATATGGAAATACCAAAGCCCTTGAACAGAAAGTCCTACACAAAGTAGTGGATAAGGCCCATTTCACCATGGGTAAAGCCCTCCCCACTATTGAGCACATCTACACTGTCACTGGAAAATGGCATCCATCATCAGGGACCCCCACCACTTAGCCCATGCTTTCTTTCTCCTGCTGTCATCAGGAAGAAGGTACAGGAACCTCAGGACTTACACCTCCAGGTTCACTAACAGTTTTTATCCCTTAATTATCAGGCTGTGGAACCAGAGTGGATAACTTCACTTGCCCCATTACTGAACCACTCACATTACCCATAGTTGAAGGTTCAAGGTTCATTTTATTGTCAAAGTATGCATGTACAATACAACTCTGATATTTGTCTTCTCCAGATAGCCATGAAGTACACATGAAAAAGTAAAAGAAACAAAACTTGCAGACCTCCGAATCTCCCACTCCCTCCTGGCAGAAAAAAACAATAACAGCTAATCTCTCCCTCCCTCCCCCACATACAGAGACAGAACAGCAGCAATAACAATCCTTGACCTCCTCTGCAGAAATAAAAACAGTGATAATAATCTGCTCCACTATTTCATCACGGCAGACCCAATTCTCCTCTCATCCACAGTCTCCTAGCTTTCTCCCTGCCCCATCCCTTCATGTCCTGACCATTCAAGAATCTACCAACCTCTGCCTTAAACACATATAAAGACTTGGCCTCCACAACTACATGTGGTGAAAAAATTCCACAGATTCACCACCCTCTGGCTAAAGAAAATCCTCATCTCTGTTCTAAAAGGACAGCCTCTATTTTGAGGCTGTGTACTCTGGACTCTCCCAACATAGGAAGAGTCCAGAGTCCTCCCCACATCCACTCTTTTAAGGCCTTTCTCCATTTGATAGGTTTCAATAAGGTCATCCCTCATTCTTCTGAACTCTAGTGAACACAGACCCAAAGCCATCAAGCACTCTTCATATCACAAGCCATTCAATCCAAGAATCATTTTTATGAACCTCCTTTACCCCCCCCCCTCCAGTTTCAGCACATCCTTTCTAAGGTAAAGGGCCCAAAACAGCTCATAATATTCCAAGTGAGGTGTGGTGAACTACATATACCTGTCTGGACACGCCCCCCCCCCCCGCTGACTGTTCCTGTGGCTCCTCCCACGGACCCCGGTATAAAGGCGATTGGGGCCTGAGCCCTGCCCTCAGTCTCCAGGATGTAGCATGGTGGTCAATTGCTGCTTGTTCTTTCTTCCAGTCAATAAAAGCCGATATCTCGCCTCATGTTATTGATGGTGCATCATGAGGTGAGGCCAAATGATATTAAATATTAAAAAAGTCCTGATGAAGGGTCTCGGCTCAAAATGTTGACCTCTCCGTAGATGTTGCCTAACCTGTTGAGTTCCTTCATCATTTTGTGTGTTGCTCTGGATTTCCAACATCTGAAGAATCTCTTGTGTTTATGATTTTGTTTTATTTTCTGAGAAGCAATTTTATATGTGTCTTTGAGGAAATTCAAACAGAAGTTAATATATAAAGGGAATGCAAACAGATATTATGAAACCTCATATATGACATATACCTTCTGTCCATGAATCTGTCGTTTGTCATCATTTTGACATTTTCCCTAAACATTTAAAATAAAAACTGCTGATGTAAATATTTAAATCATATCTGTACATAAACAGCTGAGTGTCGCTGAGTTAAAGCCCTCCTGCTGTTAAGTAATGCTGGGACTAGTACATTTGAATCAGTTGCTTCTTTGATTTCCTCAGTCTTCTCAATACTCTCTGGAGGAAAACAACTTCATTGAATTTTTTAAACTGTGGTTACCCACATTTTCAAACTGTATAACCTGGTTCTTCAACCCTCCTGAAATCTCCATCCAGTTACACATGTCAAACTCAGTTGTTCATCCGGCCAATCTCCTATTCCAGTCTTCAAAACCTTTTGGTATTGAAGAGCTCTGATTTGACTCCTTCCTGAACTGTGAAAATAAGCTGTTTTTTTAAAAAATATAACATAAATGTAGCTTAAATATAATCAAGGGGCTGTTTTACAATTAAGAAAGCCAATTGGCATTGATGTGCGGTATTACGGCTAAGGAGATGACCCGACAGAGGGAATGATGGATTAAACCACGAGTATTTCCTGTTCAAGTTAAGCGATGGTTGAGAAGGGCTGATTTTCGAGACTGGCTAAGGGATAGCAGTGTGATGTGGGTGAATGGGTTGGGAAGAGAACACAAAATGTGAAGAGCCTTAGAGGTTTTCACACAAACTGTTGGAAAGCAGCTGAACAGAGTATGTTAGTGGGCAGTAGCTGAGCAGCAAGTCGTCATGGAAGAATGAGAAAGAGAGTAGTGTCAAATAAGGTAATAAAATGGCAAAAGAATTGATCATCTGAATAAAAGGCAACAGGTTTACAGCAAGAACCAAAGTTTTTTTAAGAACCAACAGTGAAAATGGAGAGGAATCACAACTGTAACACGAGGGATTTAGCTTCGCCCAAACATGAATACAAGTGAATTCATGTTTTGCACCAAACATGAATACAAGGGATTGTCATATGTTGAAAGATTGGAGCGACTGGGCTTGTATACACTGGAATTTAGAAGGATGAGAGGAGATCTGATTGAGACATATAAGATTATTAAGGGATTGGACATGCTGGAGGCAGGAAGCATGTTCCCGCTGATGGGTGAGTCCAGAACTAGAGGCCACAGTTTAAGAATAAGGGGTAGGCCATTTAGAACTGAGATGCGGAAAAACTATTTCACCCAGAGAGTGGTGGTATGTGGAATGCTCTGCCCCAGAAGGCAGTGGAGGCTAAGTCTCTGGATGCATTCAAGAGAGAGTTAGATAGAGCTCTTATAGATAGCGGGGTCAAGGGATATGGGGAGAGGGCAGGAACGGGTTACTGATTGTGTATGATCAGCCATGATCACAGTGAATGGTGGTGCTGGCTAGAAGGGCCGAATGGCCTACTCCTGCACCTATTGTCTATTGTCTATTGAATAATATGCAAAGGAAACAGACACAAAGCACTAAGAAAGAAACAAAAGGAAAGAACAAGTGAAGGGCAAACTATGCAACACAGGCAACATAGAAAAGACATGCACTATATCATTCAAATTCCAATATCATTGTAAAGAGTGTGCTTCTTCTCCAAAAATATACTTTACATGTGAAAAATGGGACATTGCCATGTCTTCATTCACTCTACCAAGTCCATCATTATTCTTAGTTATACAATTTACAAATGTCAACATACTGTCAGTTTTTCAATTCGTCACTGAAGTGGTTTACTGGAAGGAGATGTTGGGAACCAGTTAATGAGCATTGAAGGGAATAATTGCAGCTTGCAAAGGGTTGAGCATGTAAGCCAACACAGTAATGTGCCTGGTGCAAGCTGAGCAAGCTCAAAGGACTCAGACACAGTTCACTAAATCTTACATACAAGCAACTCAAAGACATGCACGTGTCACAATGATGAGGTCCTAGGCAGGATAAACTACCCCAGGTGAAGTACAATAACTAGTTGTGATGTAATGAATAGTGATTGAGGATGGACAAGCAGAGTAATGTGTAACATTTTGAATGGTTGCTAATGTTATGTCAGGGGACTTGTGACCTGTACTTTCAGGAAATGATTTCTCAAAACACAGGAAAAGTCATCCTACTAGTGGTGTAATCTAAAGACTGATTGAGATTTGATTAAAAGACCATGTGCTAGGCATTGGTGCAAAGTTCTCCACAACATTATGGAGAGAGGGATGGCATCTCACTGAGAACTGTGGAAGCAGATGAGTGTGGGCTGAGCTACCTTGTGAATACCTGTTAAACTGCCACTCAGGGTTGAAGAGCCAGAGTCACCAGGGTCTGGTACCCTGGGTTCACTTGAGTCAGTTAGCAAGGGTCTGGATGAAACCTGCACAGCAAGGTACTACTCAGCATGAGATTTCGGCGGGTCCTAAAGAGGTGGACTCCCAACAAACAGACCAAACCTATTGAGGCACAGTGAAAAGCTGGTCTTGAATACTGTTCTTAGATATCATTTCATTGCACAGTGCATTGAGGTACCACAAGGTAAAATAACAACTATGCAGAATACAATGCAACAGCTATAGAAAACGTTCAGTGGAGGTAGACAATAAGGTACAAACTTGTCATGAGGTAGATTGCTAAGTTAAGGGTCTATTATATTGTAAAAGAAATTTCCCTCCTTGACTGCTCCTTTCAATGGATGCTTCCCAACCTGCTGAGTTCATCCAGCTTGTTTGTAAGTGCTAGGCCTGCAACTTTTCACAATATACATTAACGATCTGGAAGAGAGGGCTGAGGCAGTGTATCTAAGTTTGCTGATGATACTAAATTGAGTGGAAAAGCAAATTGTACAAAGATACAGAGAGTCTGCAGAGCAATATAGATAGGTTAAGTGAGTGGGAAAGGTTCTGGCAGATGGAGTAAAATGTTGGTAAACGCGAGGTCATCCTCTTTGGAAGGAAAAATGAAAGAGCAAATTATTATTTAAATGGTAAAAAACTGAAGCATGCTGCTGCAAAGAGAGACTTGGGAGTGCTTGTGCGTGATTTACAAAAGGTTTGTTTGCAGGTGCAGTAGAGGCAAATTGAATGTTGGCTGTCATTGCTAGAGCGATTGAATTTAAGAGCAGGCAGGTTATGCTGTACTGGGTACCGGTGAGGCCGCACCTGGAGTACTGCATGCAGTTCTGGTCTCTGTACTTGTGGAAGGATATACTAGCTTTGGAGGTGTTGCAGAGGAGGTTCACCTGGTTGATTCCAGAGATGAGGGGGTTAGACTATGAGGAGAGATTGAATCACCTAGGACTGTACTCACTGTAATTCAGAAAAATGTGAGGAGATCTTATTGAAACATATAAAATTATGAAAGGGATAGATAAGATAGAGGCAGGAAAGTTGTTTCCACTAGTATGTAAGACTAGAACTAGGGGACATAGCCATTTGGGGGAGTAGATTTAGGATGGAGATGAGGAGGAACTGCTTTTCCCAGAGAGTGGTGAATCTGTGGAATTCTCTGCCCAATGAAGCAGTGGAGGCTACCTCAGTAAATATATTTAAAACAGGTTGGAAATTTTTTTTGCCTAGTAGGGGAATTAAGTGTTATGGGGAAAAGGCAGCTAGGTGGAGATGAGTCCATGGCCAGATCAGTCATGACCTTATTAAATGGCGGATCAGGCTCAAAAGGCCGGGTGGACAACTTCTGCTCCTATTTCTTATGTTCTTATGTCCATCCAAATACTCATATATCCAGTTTCTTAGAATACCTTAGAAAAACTTTTCCACTACTGACATCAGGCTCACCAGTCTATAATTTTTTGTTTTATTTTTAGAGCCTTTCTTAAACAGAAGAACAACATTAGCTATCCTCTAATCCTCCAGTACCTCACTTGCTACTAAAAATGTTTTAAATATGTCTGCTAGGGCCCCTGTAATTTCTGCACTTGCCTCCCACAGGGTTTGAGAGAACACCTTGTCAGGTCCTGGGACTTATCCACTCTAATTTTCCTCAAGACAGCAAACACCTTCTCCTGTGTAATCAGTATAGAGTCCATGATTTCGCTGCTGTTTTGCCTCACTTCAATAGATGCTATGTACATCTCCTGAATAAATACAGATGCAAAAAAAAAATCCATTTCCAACTTCCCCTTCTTAAATTCCACAATTAATTCCTTGGTCTCGCTGACTTTGAGCTGAAGGTTGTTTTTATAACTTATCTCACACTTGTATGCCTCCTTGTCACCATCTTTGATTCTGCCAACAATACTAGCGTCATTGCTAAATTTATAGATGACTCTTGAGCTGTGCTTATCCACACAGGTAGGGAGAGTAGAGCATCCAAATAGGATGCTTTCTGTTGGGTGTCTTTAAAAATTTTTAAGCATCAATAGAGACATGGCAAATTTCTTTATCCTCCTGAGAAAGTAGAGGAGTTGGTGAACTTACCTTGCAATGACATCTATGTGGTTGGACAAGGACAGTCTATTGGTGATGTTCAATCTAGGGGCTTGCAACTCCCAATCCTTTCCACCTCTGCACCATTGATGTAGACAGGAGTAATGAGCACTTTGTGAATTCAATGACCAGTTCTTTTGTTTTGCTGACATTGAGAGTAAGCTACCAAGTTATTAAACTCTTTATCTCCTTCCTGAACTTTGAAACATCATTATTTGGGATGTGGTGGTATTATATGCAGACTTGTAGATGAATTGCACAAGGAAATACTTTTTTGGGAAAAAGCAAAATGGAAATACTGAAACACTTGAGCATATAGACATTAAGAAAGAGGTGGAGCTTTTGAAAAGCATTGTTAGATAAGTCACCAAGACCAGATGAGAAATACCCCCAGGCTAATGTGGGAAGTGAGGGAAAAGATTGCTGAGCCTCTTGCAATGATCTTTGCATCATCAATAGGGACGGGAGAAGTACTGGAGGATTGGAGGGTTGCAAATGTTGTTCCCTTGTTCAAGAAAGGAAGTAGAGATAACCCAGGAAATTATAGACCAGTGAGTCTGACTTTAGTGGTGAGCAAGTTGTTGGAGAAGATCCTGAGAGGTGGGATTTATGAGCATTTGGAGAGCCATGATATGATTAGGAATATTCAGCAAGGCTTCGTCAAGGGAAGGTTATGCCTTATGTGGCTGATTTAATTCTTTGAGTATGTAACAAAACACTTTGATGAAGACAGAGCAGTGGATGTAGTGTATCTGGATTTCAGTAAGGCATTTGATAAGGTTCTCCATGCAAGGCTCCTTCAGAAAGTAAGGAGGCATGGGATCCAAGGAGACCTTGGATGGAGAATTGGCTTGCCCACAGAAGGCAAAGGTGGCAGTAGATGGTTAGTATTCTGCATGGAGGTCAGTGACTAGTGGTGTTCTGCAGGGATCTGTTCTGGGACCCCTTCTCTTCGTGATTTTTATAAATGACCTGGATGAAGAAGTAGAAGGGTGGATTAGTAAGCTTGCTGATGACGCAAAGGTTGGGGGTGTTGTGGATGGTCTGGAGGGTTGTCGGAGGTTACAGTGAGACATCAATAGGATGCAGAGCTGGACCGAGAAGTGGCAGATGGAGTTCAACCCAGATAAGTATGAAGTGGTTCATTTTGGTAGGTCCAATTTGAAGACAGAATATAACATAAATGGTAAGACTCTTGGCAGTGTAAAGGATCTGAGAGATCTTGGGGTCTGTGTCAATAGGACACTCAAAGCTGTTTCACAGGTTGACAGTGTTGTTAAGAAGCTGTATGGTGTGGTGGCATTCATCAACTGTGGGACTGAGTTTAAGAGCTGTGAGGTAATATTGCAACTATTTAAGACCTTGGTCAGGCCTCACTTGGAGTTCTGGTCACCTCACTATAGGAAGGATGTGAATACCATAGAGAGAGTGCAGAGGAGATTTACAAAGATGTTGCCTGGATTGGAGGGTGTACCTTATGAGAATAGGTTGAGTGTATTTGGCCTTTTCTCCTTGGAATGATGGAGGATGAGAGGTGAGCTGATAGAGGTGTATAAGATGATGAGGGGCATTGATCATGTGGATAGCCAAGGCTTTCTCCCAGCACTAAAATGGCTAACACGAGGGGGCATGGTTTTAAGGTGCATGGAAATAGGTACTGAGGGAATATCAGGGGTATGTTTTACACATAGAGAGTGGTGGGTGCATGGAATGCACTGCCAGTGGCCGTGGTGGAAGCCAATACAATAGAGTCTTTTGAGAGCCTCTTAGATAGTTACATAGAGCTTAGAAAAATAGAGGGCTATGTGCTAGGTAAATCTTAGGCAGTCTCTAGAGTCAGTTACATGGTCAGTACAACATTGTGGACCGAAGGGCCTGTAATGAGCTGTAAATTAAGAGTAGCTTTATGTACCACATGGACTGTACATTAAAACATACAGTGAAATGCATCGTTTATGTCAAATCAAACCAGCAAGGGTTGTGCTGGGTAGCCCACTAGTACTGTTAACAACTCCCTAACCCTAACTCTAAGTCTTTGGGATGTGGGAGGAAACCAGAGCAGCCAGAGGAAGCCCACATAGTTACAGGAAAACTCCTTACAGACAGGCATGAATCAAACCCCGAGCTTACTACTAGCACTGTAAAGCTTTTACGCTAGCTGCATATTTTTAAAGCAGCAATGGCCACGATCATAGGAACAGCTCCAGTAAACCAGACAATGGGAGTGAGACAGAACAAAGGAAAGCCAGCGTAAGAAGACCAAGATAGCAAATGGACATTTTACAGGGCACACTCAGGTGTGCCAGCAACTTAAACAAATGACATAATTTTTAAAACTGTTGATGGATAAGTTAGGCGTAGCACACCAGAATATATTAGAAGACAGAATTGATCAAGATGGTAAGGTTATGAAACCTTAGACAACAAAGGACTAAAGCAGTCAAATAGCCATAGCAATGCAATGGGAAATTCAGAAATCTGCTTCAACCGTAATCACACAGCAGCTGTAATCATCCATGGCCAAAGACAGACAACATCGGGAAATATGGAAACTCCATTAAACCTGGATGTGAAGTTAAGAACTGCTGAGGGCCAGGATGAGAAAATGCAGGGACTCAGGCAATTGCAAGCTTTCCCAAATGAATGCTTCACCATCTGAGGAGGTGCAATTAAAGAACAATTGATTAAGATAATCATAAACTAACAGAAACAAATCAGCTGCGGAGGCCCTAGGCCCATGTGATAAGGGACTGCCAGAGTGATATCTAAATAGACACTCAGGCATCAGTGTCCATGAATGGGGACCCAGTTACGACTGATAAAAGTGAGCCACACATCTTGTAACTAGGCTGTATAATCCTTTCAGTACCGTTATGGATATACGAAGAACTTGAAGGTATGATTCTGGAAATAGACATACAGTGTGAACTGAACTTGTTGATAAATGTTTAAAAATCTGAACCAATGCAAGGCAAATGACCCAGAACCCAAGCGTCACATACAAAATGCAGGAGGAGCTCAGCAGGCCAGGCAGCATCTATGGAAATGAGAACAGTTGACGTTTCGGGCTGAGCAGGACTGAAGAAAAAAAGATGAGGAGTAGAGTTAAAAGGTTGGGAGAGTGGAGGGAAGAACACAAGGTGATAGGTGGAATTGGGAGGAGGGGGGTGAACTAAAGAATTGGTAAGTTGATTGTTGAAAGAGATACAGGGCTGGAGAAGGGGGTATCTAATAGGAGAGGACAGAAAGCCCTGAAAGAAAGGAAGGAGGGGAGGAGCACCAGAGATGGGCAGGCAAGGAGATAAAGTGGGAGAGGGAAAAGGGGATGGGGAATGGTGAGGTGGTGGGGGGGTGTTGAGCCATTACCAGAACTTTGAGAAACTGATGTCCATGCCGTCAGGTTGAAGTTACACAGACGGAATATATCCAGAAGAGTTCATACTATTCATGGAGAAAAATGGCATCAGATACTTCAGGTCATTTCCTCACCGCCCAGCAACGAATGGGTTAGCTGAAAGGTTTGTCCAAATGTTTAAGAAGTCCATTAAAACTACGGACAAACAGGACATTTCTCTACAACATGAGGTGGACTATCTCCTTTTTGTGTATCAGAATTCTGTTCATGCAATGACAAATCAAACACCTACAATGTTATAACCAGCAGGAATCTGAGATCTTGGGTGGACTTCCTGAAACCAGATCTGCGGAGTGAACTGCAAAATAAACTGAACAGTCATTTGCCAAGTGAATCAGCTAGGAGCTTTGAGGTTGGACAGGAAGTCCTGGTGTGCGATTACTGAACTGGACCACTAATGTACACAGTAGATGTTTGAGATCAGACATGAAGATGTCTTGTGGACCAGAGACTGAATGCTCAACTGAAGAACACACCTGAGTCAACTGCATCCAACAAGACAGACACATTCCAGTCACTGGTGATGATCATATCACAAACATCAATGTGACACCTGCAACAGAGAAAGTTTTCTTTGACAAGACACCCTCCAAACCTGATGCCACTCCACAGGCCCAAAGGCACTATCCTGAAAAAAAACAGAGCACCATCCAAAAGACTGATTCTTTAGGACAGCGAAGTTAGTTATGGAATATTATTGTGAAAGCATATTTATTTGAGTATGGTTTGATAAAGGGAAACTGAATGTTTTGTTACATATGCATTTGTATATTATATTAATCTATAGGCTATGGAAGTGTAATGTATCGATCCATTTCTTTTAGAGCAATGACTCTCCTTAGCACTACACATGGATTGATCAATGATCTGTTGTCTATGCACACACATTGATCTGCTCGCTCTCTCTCTCACTGCAATGTGAATACACCAGTTAAAGCCAGTGTAGACAAGTATGCCATATTCCTTCTTTACAATCTTATTCATTTGCATAGCCGCTTTCAGTGAACTCTGGACCCAGACCATAAAATCCCTTTTTACCTCAATGCTGTTAAGGAGCCTACCACTAACTTTAGACCTCTTCCTTTCATTTGACATCCCAAAGTGCAATACCTTACATTTGTCCGGATCAAACTCCATCTGCCGCTTTTCTGCCCAAATGTTTAATTGATCTATATCTCATTACAGCCTTTGCTACTGTCCATTTCTCCACCAATCTTGGTGTTATCCACAAACTTGCTAATCTACCCAGCAACATAATCACATTGAGGTCCCAGGACTAATTCTTGTGAAACACCACTAGTCACTGACCTCCAACCAGAATAGTTCTCCCTGGAATTCAGGCCCTCTAATTCTGGCAATATCCTCTTAGATAATTCTGCACTCTTTCCAGTTTAATAAAAAAGGCTAGGAAATACAGTACTCAAAAGAGTTATATCTTAATTCACAGGGTATAAGAAATAAGGTGTACGCTCTTACTGCACTTATAGAGATTGTCAGGTATGATATTGTGGCCATCATTGAGTTGTGGCTGAAGGATGGTTGTAGTTGGGTGCTGAATTTCCAAGGCTACAATATTAAGATTAATTGAAAAAACTTTTTCAAGTATATAAAAATACAAAGGAGAGTTAAGAGTAGATATAGGACCAGTAGAAAATGAAAATGGAGAAATAATAATGGGGGACAAGGAGATGACAGATGAACTAAATGAGTATTTTGCATCAGTCTTCACTGTGGAAGATACTAGAAGTATGCCAGATGTTGAAGGGTGTGAGGGGAGAAAAGTGAGCAGAGTTACTATTACAAAGGAGAAGGTGCTCAAAAAGCTGAAAGACCTGAAGGTACATAAGTCACCCAGACAAGATGAACTGCACCCTAGGGTTCTGATAGAGGTGGTGATAGAGCTGTGAAGGCATTAAGTAATGATCTTTAAAAAATCATTGGACTCTAGGGTGGTTTTGGAGGACTGGAAAATTGCAAATGTCACTCCAGTCTTTAAGAAAGCAAGGAGGCAGCAGAAATGAAATTATAGACCTGTTAGCCTGACCTGAGTGGTTGAGAAGATGTTGGAGTCAATTGTTAAGGGTGAGGTTATGAGTACTTGGTGACACAGGATAAGATAGGACAAAGTTTGCATGGTTTCCTTCAGGGAAAATCTTGCCTGACGAACCTGTTGGAATTCTTTTGGGAGATTACAAGTAGGATAGATAAAGAGGATCCGGAGGATGTTCCATATGTGGACTTTTAGAAGGCCTTTGATTAGGTACCATACATGAGGCTGCTTACTAAATTACAAGCCCATGGTATTACAGGATAGTTACTGGTATGGTTATAGCATTGGCTGATTGGTAGGAGGCAGTGAGTGGGAATAAAAGGATCCTTGTCTTGTTGGCTGCCAGTGACTAGTGGTGTTCCACCAGGGCGGTGTTGGGACCGCTTCTTTTTATGCTGTATATCAGTGAATTAGATGATGCAATAGATGGCTTTGTTGCCAAGTTTGCAGATGATATGAAGATTAGTGAAGGGGCAGACAGAGTTGAGGAAACATGAAGGCTGCAGAAGGACTTAGATTAGGAGAACGGGCAAGAAAATGGCAAATAAAATACAACGTTGGAAAATGCATGGACATGCACTTTGGTAGTAGAAGTAAATGTGCAGACTATTTTCTAGTCTGAAAATCCAAAAACCTGAAATGCAAAGGGACTTGGGAGTCCTTGTGCTGAACGCTCTCAAGGTTAACTTGCAGGTCAGGTCATTGGTGAGGAAGGCAAATGCAATGTTAGCATTCATTTTAAGAGGTCAAGAATACAAGAGTAGGGAGGTGATGCTGAGGCTTTCTAAGGTACTGGTGAGGCCTCACCTTCAGGATTGTGAACAGTTTTGCGTCCTCACATCTAAGAAAAGATATGCTGGATTTGGAAAGGGTCCAGATGAGGCTCACAAGGATGATTCTGGGAATGAAAGGGTTATCATATGAGGAACGTTTGATGGCTCTGTGTCTGTACTCACTGGAATTTAGAAGGATGAGGGAGGATCTCATATAAACCATTCAAATGTTGAAAGGCCTAGACAGAGTAGATGTTTCCCATGGTGGGGGAGTCTAGGACAAGAGGCCATAGTCTCCGGAGAGAGGGGCGTCCATTTAAAACAGAGATGTGGAGACATTTCTTAAGCCAGAGGGTGGTGAATTTGTGGAATTTATTACAACAGGCAGCTGTGGAAACCAGGTTGTTGGGTATGTATTTAAGGCAGAGATTGATAAGTTCTTGATTGGACATGGCATCAAACATTACAGGGAGAAGGCAGGGAGTGGGGCTGATGAGGGGGGAAAAGGGATCAGCCATGATTGAATGGCAGAGAAGACTTAATGGGCCAAATGGCCTAATTCTGCTCCGATGTCTTATGGCCTTATGGTCTCATCTTTCCTATAACTGGAAGACCAAAACAGTGCACAATACTCCAGGTGTAACCTCACCTACAACTTGTACGTAACATTCTAATTTAGTGCATGACTAATGAAAGCTGGCATGCTAATAGCCTTTTCCAGTATCCTGTCTTATTGTAATGCTGCTGTCAATGAACTCTGCACTACTAAATCTCTCTGTTCCATTACACATCCCCATTACCATACCATTCATGCTAGAAGTCCAACACAGGTTTGGTTGTCCAAAATGCAAAGCCTCATACTAATCTGTTTCTTACTCCATGACTCACTTCTCTAACTGATCAAGATCTTCCCGTAACAACACCTCTCAATTTTGTGTCAAGCCTTGTGTATTCATATGCAAATCACTAATATAAATAGACAAACAACAAAATGAATTCCCTGCAGCACACCACTAGACACCAGTTCCTATTCCATGTAACAACCTTCAAGCACCACCCTGTGCTTCCTACCTCCGAACCAATTTTGAATACACCAGACTAGTTCTTCCTGGATCCAGAATCTTCTGGATGAGCCTACTATGCACAAGCTCATTGAAGAGCGTGCTAAAGTCCGCATAAGCAACATCCATGCCCTAATCTCATCTCCCATTTTGGTTACCCCTTCAAAGGAAAACTAAAAGATACATCCCATGAAATAAAAGATATTTCCCATGTTCATAGCCATGTTGATTTTTGTTAATCAGACTCTTGTCAATCCACATGTTGGTAGATACAGTCTCTCAAAATTCCCTAGAGCATCTTCCACATTACTGATTTCAGGCTGACAAGCTGTATCTCCTCGGCTTCTCCTTGCTGCTCATCTTAGACAATACCTTTAGGAACTTCACCTGTGGCTAATGATGAAGTATCTCTGCAATGGCCTCCACAATTTCCTCTCTAGTTACGCACAAAACATGAGGGCAGATTTCAAAAATCAAAGTAAATGATTAAAGTACATACATGTCACTACATACTATCCCAGAGATTCATTTTCTTGAGGGCATATACAACAGTAAATATTGTTGGATCTCTGTTTAATCCTGATCTTAGAATTCTTCCAGGAGTCAAAAATGGTGAGCAGTCTTAACTCCAAGGTTTCAGTTTAATTTAGAGTACAAACAAAAATCAAACTACTAAGCAAACTAAATAAACAGAGAAATGATGCTAAGAGTGGACTGACATTAAGGTGTTTAAGACAAAGGAATAAGAGATGAGCTTCTGAAAATTCCATCACTTTTATTGATAAGATAAAAGAAATTCCTTAGATAGGAAAAAATTAGTTAATAGGCTACATAGTTAAAACAACTACATCACTTGGGCCATGTGCTAATACTTAGCCAATGAAAAATGAGAAAGGTGATAAACTGTTAATTTAACTTCTATACCGCTTTCTGCCAGTGAGTGTGAAACATGAATTTGTTGAAAAGTACAATTCTTACAAAAAGTATTATTAAAGAAAACAGTGGTTTCCAACAATACAAAGATTCACAATAGAATCAATGAAAACCTGCACACAACCTGCACACAAACGTGCAACCAACGTGCAAAAGACAACAGAATGTGTTAAGCACAAAAAAAGAAAAAAGAACAACAAAATAACAATAATAAATAAATAGTTATTAAACATCGAGAAACTGAATTGCAGAGTCCTTGAAAGTGAGTCCATAGGTTGTGGAATCAGTTCAATGTTGGGGTGAGTGAAGTCATTCACTTTGGTGCAGGAGCCTGATGATTGAGGGGTAATAACTGCTCCTAATTCAGGTGGTGTGGGACATAAGGCTCCTGTTCCTCCTTCCAGATGGCAGCAGTGAAAAGAGAGCATGGCCTAGATGCTGGTTAAGCCCTGCAAATTTTCGACCTTAATGCACTGTAAAGCTGCAACAACCTCCTCCATGGTAATAGGAATGCTCAAAGGTTTCAAAAGTACATTTAATGTCAGAGAAATATATACAATACACATCGTGAAATTCTTTTTCTTTGTAACCATCCAGAAAAACAGAGGAGTGCCTCAAAGAATGATTGACAGTTAAATGTTAGAACCCCAAAGAACCCCCTAGCTCCCCCCCACACATAAGCAGCAGCAAAGCAACGATCCCTCCTCCCCCACCAGCAAAAAAAAGCATCAGCGTCCCCCACCGAGCACGCAAGCGTGCAGCAAAGTGGCAATAAAGATACAGACTTGCAGTATCCCAAAGACTACTCGTTTACCCAGTAATTCAACTAGTAAGGGAAAAAGAGATGTCCCTGTTTCACGGCAAGAGGGGAGACATAACAAACAACTCGCTGATTTACAAAGTTAAAAGATTGTTGCGTCATTCTGAGCTCTATGCCCAAAGAACTTGGGTCTCTGGGCACACAGCCAGCAGCCAGCTTGCTGCTTTCGATCTTCCATCTCCCATGACACACCAGTTTCCTGCAGAGGCACCGACCTTGAGTCCGCCTGCCTCCAGAGCCACAAAATCCCAGGACACTGAAGGTGCACTCGTCTTGTAGGCTGCATCCTTGGTATATCAAATAGCGGCCAGTTGTGAGACCTCAAGAGCAGGTCCCATTCCCGCAAAGAACCGGAGTCAGTGTTTAACTCCAGGTCAGGGTCTTCAAAAGAATCCTGAAAGGGAAACATAGAAATATTAAAGATAGAAATAGAGCGGTCCTCCTAAGCTCCAAAACATCTCCATGTGTTTCCTGTATTTCTTGAGCAATCATGGTTTTCTCCTTTATAAATACCAAAGAGAAACATACATTAAAAACCCCACCCACTTCTTGTGTCTTGAGATACAGGTGGCCCTACTGATCTCTAAGGAACCTACTCTCTCCCTAACCACCCTTTTATTCTTAATATAGTGATAGAACTTATTAGGATTTCCCTTAAATCAGCATTTCACAGGGGTTTCATAACAGTTCTAATAAGCCGCATTGCGTAATAAGCCAAGCACCAAAGGACAAGAATTAACCTCAGAGGATGAAGGTGGACCTGTAGATATTCTTCTATAAGCATAGAAGTACAGTATTGAAAGAGGCAGGTTTCAAAGTAAGCCCAAAAGTGGCATGATTGGAACAATCACAGACTATAGGCACAAGATACAATATTAACTGAGGGACTTTTTTTGGAAGACATGCTTCATCCCATGGCAGGCCAAATGAAGGGTCTCAACCCTAAATGTCAACTGTCCATTTCCTTCTACAGAAGCTGCATCACCTGCTGAGTTCGTCCAGCAAGTTTTTGCTCCAGATTCCAGCTTCTGCAGCCTTGTGTCTCTGTCAAGCTATGTATGAAAGATTGATGAGGGATTGGTGGTGGAATGGCTTGGGAAGTGATTTGGTTAAACTTTGGCAATGATGCATACTACATGGTCAGTATAATGTTTGAGAGCCAATTAAGGCCAAGTCGACATAAATGGCAAAGACCAGAGAACTTACAGAATGACTCTACTGGAACTCTTGCAGTGCAGGAGCCACAAGGTTACTGTTTAGTAATGATAGGTGGGTGGGAGGATTTCGCACTAGTACAGGACACAATGTATGCATTCATACACCACACAGTCTTCACTTAAACTAAAGACAAGATGTACAATCCAAGTACCAGTGGGTACTTCTGGGTAGCAATTAAATGAGAATAGTAAAGGGCTATATTAGGAAGGACAATTATGTGAGCTGAGAAAGCAGGAGAGGCCATAAGAAAACCAACAGCAGTAAAGGTATAAAGAATAAATGGATTAGTGTCCAAGATATGACCCAAAATGGATTGAGTTTTCCCCTTTGTGCACATCCTTATATGAAGTGATATTGATCAGTGTTACATTTGATTACGTGCATATGAAAAAGGGAAAGGCAAAAGATCACAATTAAAACTGGTCACTGATCCACAGGAGCAAGGGTCTAGCTCAATATAGGAAGAAGAAGTATAATGTATTATGTGTGCATTAATTTGTTTTACAGATTGGTGATGACTAGAATTGTGCCTTTTCTTAGATAGTGTGGCTATCATGATGGTGCTATGTGATGAACCTAATGATCAGAACAATTCACACAGAAAGAGCTATAAAACAGAGAAGGAAGGAATGTAGTTTGTACACCTCTTACAAGAACACTGGCTGGGTTTGTTTCTTTCAATTTTCTATGGATATCAAGAAAAGGGGCATTAAACATTTGATGTGGGTAAATGTGAGTCCAGTACCATGTGGAATGGCTAAAATCTCTAATATAAAGAAATGCATAAAGAATCAACAGGTAAAAGGCAAAGTAGTGGGCGTATATATCTTGACATGAGAAGACAGTACTCCAAGATAGACTAATAAAAATGCCGTTACTACACCTGGTCTGATGGCAGCAGAGGAACCCACATTTTTGACTAAGGCAAAGAACCACAAACCTCACATTGGAACTGTCATGCGCTTAAAATTAACAATGCATTCAGGAAAAGAACTGCTATAAATCGTTGAGAGGAAGCAGCCATATGACAATATAAAACATTAAGTTGTACCAGTGTTGCTGAATTTGACAGTGTTGCAACAGCCAAAGTATTGTAGTGAATTTGACATTATTGAGAATTTGATTGTGACTGGTTTTGTGGTTGTGGACTCACTTCCATGAACTTCAGTTCTGCATGTTATTTGCCTATTTTCCTTGTTTGCACAATGTGTTTTTGTGTTTGCACATTGAATGTTTCTCGTTCTTTTTTAAATGGGTTCTATAGGGTTTTTTTTGTTTTGTTGCTGCCTGTAAGGAGATGAAACTCAAGGCTGTATATAGTACATGTACTCTGATAATAAAGGTACCTTGAACCTTTAAAACGGACTAGTAAGCCGTTGATTCTAAAGGTGCACAAAATTCAAAGTGCTTGTTGCATTCCATCACAAATGTAATCAAATGTTCATTACATCATTACATCCCAATGTCCTTTTGCTTATTGTCCAAGGCACAAGATTCACTATTCCTGTTTTGTTTTGTTCTAAGTCCTGATCATTTAGTCAGAATCAGAATCAGGTTTATTACCACTGGCATGTGTCCATCACAAATGTTCAATTCCCTCCACTGCTTTAAGGAGTTTGTAGGTTCTCCCTGTGACTGCTTGGGTTTCCTCCAGGTGCTCTGGTTTCCTCCCACAGTCCAAAGACATACCAGTTGATAGGTTAATTGGTCATTGTAAATTGACCCATGATTAGGCTCAAATTAAATCTGATGATTGCTGGGCGGCACAGCTTGAAGGGCCAGAAGGGCCTATTCCAAGCTATATCTCAAAAAATAAGATTGGGTGGAATAGATTTAGGATGGAGATGAGGAGAAACTGACTTTTCCCAGAAAGTAGTAAATCTTTGGAATTCCCTGCTCAAGAAAGCAATAGAGGCTACCTCATTAAGTATATTTAAGATAGTTAGATTTTTGCATAGCAAGGGAATTAAGGGTAATGGGGAAATATGTGGACTAAGAATGTAGCAATGGAGTATAGAGGCGTTGCAGCAGGGAACAAGGAAGTGGGTTCTAAAGGGCAATTTAAAGGAGGAAAGAAGGAGTAAAGCAGGACTTCAGAAATGCAGAGTTATCAAAAGCATTCTTGTCATTGAGACAACTGTCATAAGAATACAAAAATGTCCAGAATGAGAATAATTCATCTGACTCAACAGAACTATCAAAAACAATGTTCAGACTACATTATTGTTTAATAAATAATTAACTTCGCCACGTAGTTCCTTGACTGTGGTTTCCTGATACTGTCTGCCAGGCAGTAGTTGCCTTTATAAGATGAATGACAAAAATAGATAATATGATTCTTCTTTTTCCTTCTACACAGATGCTAACTATTCTACTATATAGCTTTGTCCATTTCAGTTCAGATTTCAAGCATCTGCAGTAGTTTGCTTTTGGTTTAATTCTAATGAAGCACTGCCTTTCAGACTGACAAAGCCTCCACGTCCTATGCTCTGTTTTCAAAGTCAGCGTTACTGAATGGATGCAGTGGAAACTTAAAATCCAAAGGACAAATGAAAATGCTGTAAGTATTCAGCAAATTAGGCAGCATTTCCTGGGAAGCTGAGTAAAGGTGTCAGTTTAATGATGTTTCTTCAAATCAGAACATTATAAATAAGTTTTAAGGATGGAAAGTAGTAAAGGTGTGGGAAGGGAAGCATAATATATATTAATCTTTTCAATATGTTTCTCTTTTTCAATTCCCCACTCTGGCCTCCTAACTCTTCCTCTCACCTGCCTATCACTGCACCTGGTGCTCCTCTTTTCTTTTCTCCCATGGTCCTATCAGATTCCTTTATCTCCGGCCCTTTGCCCCTTCCACTTCTCCCCAGCTTCTTACTTCACCCCCTCCCCCACCTAGCTGGCTTCATGAATCACCATCCAGCTTGCCCTCCCTTCTCTCCCCTCACCTTCTTAACCTGGCATCTCCCCACTACCTTTCCTGTCCTGATGAAGGGCTTCAGCCTGAAACATTGACTGTATATTCATTTCCATAGATGCTGTCTGGCCTTTTGTGTTCCTCCAGCAATTTTTGTGTGTTGATGTGTGTGAAAGATACCAAAAGGAATCAAAGGGGTATCATTGAATACCAAAAGGGTGATGGTGCATAGCGGAAGTAGGTGGCAAAAGGACAAGAAAAGAAACAAAGTATGGGGTTAGAGGAAGTTCAAATGGAAATTTTCATCCTGAGTTGTTTATATCAATATAGGGTCTGAAATATGTATGTGTTGAAAAATAATACACTAAATGAATGTAGCTGAAGTTTTTTCATGCTGAACTAATTCTGATTTTATCTTGCTTGATCTCTCTGCAAGGTTTTCATGTAACATTTTCACGAGAGCATTTTCTGTACACAGGCTCAGATATTGGATCTTAGTGGGTATTGCAGTCAAACTTCCTTTTCCCAAATGATCCCAGGGGAGTGCATTTCTGAAGATGTTGCTGAGAAGTGATTCCTCAAGAAGAGTGGCATTCTTTTATTTCTCCAACGCTGACATACACCTGCATCTGCAGGGTTTAGCCACAGCACCAAGCAAGCATCAATTTCTACACTCAGTACTTCTCAGTGAGCTGGTTTAACCCAATAAATCACTTGAGATTGATCTTTATATCAGGTTTAAGAGAAAAACATTAGTATACCCTGGAGCGTAGAAAAATGAGGGGAGATTTGATGGAAGCATGAGAAATATAGGTAGTGTAAATGCACGCAGGCTTTTTCCACTGAGGTTGGGTGAGACTAGAATGAGAGGTTATGGGTTAAGGGTGAAAGATGAAACATTTAAGGGTATTGTGAGGGCGAACTCCTTCACTCAGAGGGTGGTGAGAATGTGGAATAAACTGCCAAAGGAAATGGTTGATGCAGGTTTGATTTCAATACAGTATTTCAAAGAAATTTGGATAAGTGTATGGACAGGAAGGGTATGGAGGTCTGGATGCAGATCAATGGGACTTAGCAGAATAATAGTTCAACAGAGACTAGATGGACTGAGGGGCCTGTTTCAGTAGCATTCTATGTTTCTATACTTTTACAAATAATGTATTGCCTTTTTTACTTCAGTTGTCAGAAGTTAAATGTAGCTTGAACTACTGAAACAAAAAATACAAGAAAATATGCTGGAAATCCTGATCCTTTTGCTACAATAAGTGTATGGGACACTGGAATAATGTTGAAATTCCCCTTGGGTTTGAATAAAGTATCTATCTATGTATAGTCCTGATGAAGGGTCTCTGCCCAATATGTTGACTGTTTACTCTTTTCCATAGCTGCTGCTTGGTCTGCAGAGTTCTGCATTTTGTGCGTGTTATTGAAACAAAAACCTTTTTTGCTGGTTAAGAAGAATACATGAGAGCTGAAATAAGATGTCAATAAGGCTCACAATTATGTAAAATTAACAGCATGGCAAATGGCAGAAAATTGGAGAAGGCTTGATTGGCCAGATGGCCTTCTTTGGGTTTTTTTCAGGAGCTAAAATAGTTCAATGAATCTTATTTAATAATGTGTAAAGTGGATCAAATTTGCACTTAGAGCAATAAGTCAGAATTATTGTGGAAGAGTGCATAGGACGCTACAAACTTGATTCCATTGTATTTTATCACCTTTGGTGGGTACTGGCACAATTTGGAAACATTCTTTCTGATTGCCATTATTGTTTTATGCCCAAATTACCAGATTAAAAAATGGGCCACTTTTGCACACTGATTTTCCAATAAAACTGTGGCAATATGAACAAGAAGCAGAAGGAATCCCAGAAAGATGATTGTCTCAGCCCGAAACGTCGACTGTACTTCTTCCTATAGATGCTGCCTGGCCTGCCGCATTCCACCAGCATTTTGTGTGTGTTGCTTGAATTTCCAGCATCTACAGATTTCGTCATGAAGATGAAGTGATATTGTTTTCATTATTTGTATATAGCCCACAGAACTTTGCTGTGGTTCACCAGCACCATTTTGAAAGGGACACAACAACAATCTCCTACTCAATATTCACAAGTGCAGAGAGCTGATTATTAACTTCAGGATGAAGAAACCAGAAGTCCATGAGTCAGTCCTCATTGAGAAACTAGGGGTGGAGAGGGTCAACATCTTTAAATTTCATGGAGTTATCATTTCGAAGGACCTGTCCTGGGCTCAGCACATAAATGCAATTATGAAGAGAGAATGGCAGCGCCTCTACCTCCTTAGAATTTAAAATGTTGGCAAACTTCTATAGATATGTGGTGGAGAGTTTATTGACTGGCTGCATCACAGTCTGGTATGGAAGTGCCAATGCCCTTGAACAGAATATCCTACAAAAAGTAGTGGATATGGCCCAGTCCCTCACAGGTAAAACTCTCCCCGTCATTGAGCACATCTACACAGAGTGTTATTGCAGAGAAGTAGTATTGATCAACTGGGGTATCCACCACCCAGCTCATGCTCTCTTCTCACTGCTGCCATCAGGAAGAAGGTACAAGAGCCTCAGGACTCACACCACCTGGTTCAGGAAATGTAATTACCCTTCAACCATCTGGCTCCTGAACCAGGGAGGATATCTTAACTCAACTTCACTAGCCCCATTACTAAATTGTTCCCACAACCTATGGACACACTTTCAGGGATTCTTCATCACATATTCTCAATATTTATTGCCTGTTTATTATTATTTTTTCCCCTTCCTTTTTGTAGTTGCACCGTTTGTTGCTTTTTGCACACTAGTTGTCTGCCCAGTTGGTGCAGGGTTTTTCATGGGTTCTATTATGGTTCTTCGATATATTGAGTGTGCCCAAAAGAAAATGAGTCTCAGGGCTGTATATGTACTTTGATAATAAATTTACTTTGAACTTTGATTAATATCCATGATTTCTACAGATCGCTGCTGAGGTCACAATATTCAATATTTTTAATTCCTATTTCCAGTACTTTTCCCCAGAGACATTTCTTGGTTGACCAAAAAAGTTACAGAATACTCTTAATCATATTAACAAAAGCCAGTAATAAAACATACAACAGCACAAAAAGGTTGATAGACATAAATTGTGCTTCCTGTCCTGATAAAGGATGTTGGCCTGAAACATTGACTCTTTATTTCTCTCAGTAGATGCTGAGTTCCTCCAACATTTTGTGTGTGTTATTCAGGTTTTCTGGCATCTGCAAATCCCTTGTGTTTACTAAAGAGTAACAACCTCTTTGGTCCATGACATCTATGCTGACCATGATACTAACTTAAACTGCATATTTTTCACCACTTCTCCTGGCAGTATGTTCTGGGCACCAACCACCCTCTGTGTAAACAAAAGACTTGCCTCATAATCGTCCTTTAAACTTTCCATTATTCGCCTTAAAGTTAAGGCCTCTAGAATCTGACATTTTCATCTTGGGAAATGGACTGATTATCCAACCTATCTAGGCCTCTTTTTTTTCCAACATACTTTTATTACATTCCCACATTTGGCCTCTAATACTCCAGAGAAAACAATCTAAGTTTGTGCAAACTCTCCTTAGAGTTAATACTCTCTAATCCACACATCTTGGAGAGCCTCTTCTGCACCCTCACTTAGCCTTTACTTTCTGTAATGTTCGAGCCATAACTACTCTCTATACTCCAAATGCAGTTTAACCAATTTTTAAATAAACCCTACGAATGATTTATACAAAATGCACAACATGATGCAGGATACACACTGTTCACTGAAACTGCTGCTATCAATAAGTATTCTATTCATAGTAGATGTGCAAAGTTTTAAATAAATGGCTACATTAACCCTAGTTGGTGTATGTGTGTGAAGTGTATCTACAGCTTATGCTTTAAGCCTCTGAAGAGCGCAGTTATTAATTAAGAGAACATATCCTGAATAAGATGGAGAAGCAAATGGGCAACTCATTATTGATCTTGCCCATTTTTATATTAAAATAGTTCATGACCACACATTAGAAAGTATTTTGAAGAGGGGTGAGGGCAGTCATGATCAATATTGTAAAACATGAACATGTAAAATACAAGCAGTAGCCCCCTCATTCTCTTGTCCCTGCTCTGTCACTCAGTCAGAGCTCAGTGGATCTTTTACCTCAGCATCATTTTCCTCCGTTAAACTCAAGACTGGAGCTGAAAATAATGGCAGAATCCCCATAATTTACTTGCTTTACAGAATTCCAATGATTCACTCAATTCTACTGATGTTCAGTAGATTCTTCTCATTCGCTGTCCTGGTTCTAGAAACCCCAATGATTTGAAATATTCTTTCTCACTATGTCAAACCCCAGAATTTTTGCATATTTCAGTGAGATTACAATTCCTCCTTAACTCCAGAGAGCAGAAATCCAGTTTGCTCAGTCTCCCAAGAATGCATCCAATTCTTTATACTTGTTTCAAATCCTCTCTCAACAAAAAATATAATTTACTTCCACAATTGCTTGCTCCATTGTAAGTTACTTTTCTATGATTGTGTACAAAGAAACCTAGGTCCTCGTGAAATTCAGCAGGCCAGGCAGCACCTATGGAAAAGACTACAGCTGACCTTTTAGGCCGAGACTGTTCAGCAGGTCTTGGCCCGAAATATTGACAGTACTCTTTTCCACAGATGCACCTGGCTTGCTGAGTTCCTTCAGCATTTTGTGTGTGTTGCCTGCATTGCCAGCATCTGCAGATTTTATTTTGACACCATGAAATTTTCAAATTTGCACGATTTATAAAAATATTCTATTTTTTGATTTTTCACATTAGCTCACTTTTGCCATGTTCTCAACTATCCTGAACCAAATTCTGTGCATCCTCTTATAACTCACACTATCTTCAGTAAACTTGTAATGCACTGGATTCCCTCTTCTAAATCACTGAAGCAAACTGTGAAGAGAGGGAACCACAAAGCCAATCACTGCAGTACTTCTTAGTTTCAGCTACTTTAGCCAAAATTTATGATTATTCCTACTGTTTTCTGTCTATTATCCATCCCTTAGACCATACCAGTGTAATTACCTCAATCATAAATCCTTTAATTTTGTGAAATAATTTCCTCTCACTTCAGCTATCCTAACAGCAGTCTGCATCTCAACACTGGTGGACATAAAGCCTGCACTCAATGACTCATACTCTGTGGTCAACAGCTTTGAAAGTTGATACCTTGAAGTCCTTTTCATCATTGCTGGTGAAACAGGCCAACTTCAAGAATGCGTTCCTCAAGTTCTAACAACAGTCCCACCAAGGTCCCAAACACCTTCAACCATGGCTACATAACAATCAAAGATGCCTACTGAGCAATTCCCTTAACCTTGGCAACTCAGATCACCAGGCTGATGCTGAAACATGAGGATCCAGCACAGAAAGTTATTCTGTGCTGGTCTCAGGATACAGATGAACTTCTATACCATTGCTTAGAGTCAGTAGTCTAGATCATATTCAAAGATTCAATACTTAGCCTAGATGAGAATGTCACCACTGTCACAGATTTTAATAACAAGTATGTTGAGAACACCGGAAGAAACAGGAAAATCCAGGTGCTCCCTCACCAGAAACCATTGATGAACTGGGAGATACACTCTCTACTAAAGTCTAGGACCAGAGCACTCATATCAGTTGACCCTGACCTTCAAAGAAATCAGTATTCAACCTTTGTAATCAGTATTCAACCTCTGTAAAGCCCTCAGAGATGCCAAGAGTCAATACAAGAGTCAATCCTGTCAGCCGTGGCAGGGCTTGCATCCTTAACAGGTTACATGACAGAATTACTGACAACAGTGCATCCTTTCCTGGTGAGCTTAATATATTTTTCACAGGTTCTAATCAGAAGGGGATTGGGATGTCATCACCCACTTCAACAGTCCCTTTGCAGCCATGATTTTTCTCAGCACTGATGCCCCACAAGCCTGCGTCCTTAATCTCCCTATTGTACTCCCTATACACTCACAACTGCATGGCCAGATTCTGTTTGAACTCCACCTACAATTTCCAGATGATGCAAATGTATCAAAATTCAAAGTTAATTTATTACCAAAGTACACACGTCTCCATATATAACCCTGAGATTTGGTTTCTTGCATGCATACTTAGTAAATCCAAGAACCATAATAGAATCAATGAAAAACCACACCCAAAAGGGCGGACAAACAACCAATGGGCAAAAGACAACAGACTGCAAAAAGAGAAAACTAAATAAATATCGAGAGCATGAGGAGTCCTTGAAAGTAAGTCTATAGTTTGTGGGAACAATTCGGTGATGGGACGACTGAAGTTGTGAAGTTATCCTCTCTGGTTCAGGAGCCAAATGGTTGAGGGGGAATAACTGTTCCTGAACCTGGTAGTGTGAGTCCTGAGACACCTGTACCTTCTTCCTGGCAGTAGCATGGAGAAAAGAGCATGACCAGGGAGGTAGAACTCCCTAATGATGGATGTGGCTTTCCTGCAACAGCGCCCTGTGTAGATGTGCACAATGGAGAAGAGGGCTTTACTCATGATGGACTGGGCCATATCCACGATGATTCAGAGTACAGGAAGGAGACAGAGAGCCTAGAGACATGGTGTCATGACAACATTCTTTCCTTTAACGTCAACAAAAGCCTCTCAGAGTCAAACCCTACATCCCCATTGTGAGAGCTGGAAATGAGTAAGGCTAGCCAACAGAGATCAGGTGAAGTTGTATAGGCCATTCCCTTGTACAATAGATACAATGGATTTCAGAAACATTGATGAACTTCAGCCATAACATTGACTTTGGACAATGGAGATGGGAGGTCATCAAAGGCCTATGCTCCACTATGAGCCAAGGACCCAAGAAGAAGAATGTCTGCAAAACAAAAGAGCAGGTCATTGACTTCATAGAAGGGGCAGTGGCAAATTCACTGAAAGAGGAACAACTGCTGCAATTCACTTTAATTCTCCATTCAAATCTTTCCAATCTTGACCTCTTAAGATACTCTATCAGTAAAGCCCAATGTTAATTTGAGGAAGAGCATCTCATTTTCTGACAGCACAACACAGTGCACATGACTCAATACAGATTTCAACATTATCAGATTATCTTCAATTTTGGATTTCCTATAACTGCAGTCAGCAAAACTTCACAGTTATTGCATTGTTTATATTTTGTCTTTCCCTAGTTAATCATCCTACTTTACAGTAGCCTAGCCAGATCAGTTGTGATTAACAAAGTCTTCACCATCCTCTCAGTTGTTCCACCTCCACCAACCATTATACAACTTTGCATGGTCTCCACTTTATTACACACATCACTTTGTCCTCTTTAGCCCAACCCTTTAACTGTAAGTTATAAATATTGATTTTCCAAGTCCTGATGAAAAATTATCATAAAGCTGGCAAACATCGGGCTGGCACTGGAGCAGCTCAGCACTGTGATCAGCAGTCATGAAACAGTGTACCCTGATGCCTTCCCGAACATTGTGGAGTCTTCAGCTAGGATAGTTTGAAAAAGTCTCTGACAAACTAGAACCAACATGTCACCCTCAGAATCAAGAGGAACCAACACATGGTCACTGTTACACCTCCATCAAGAATGCTAATGGGGTCACCTCACTCCTAAACTTTGGCAAGTCCAAATCACTTGGCTGTACTTTTACTTCCTGCATAAAGGCAGTGCCTGATGACTGCAGCACCAGTGATGAGAAGCACAAAGGTATGGTCAAGGGTAGCGAATGAGCGTTTACAGGACTGCCTTGAATTGGTTGACTGGACCATGTTCAGAGATTCAGAGAATGAATATGCTACGGTCATTGCCAATTTCATCAAGACCTGAGTGTATGCTGAGTTTTTCCAAACCAGGTACACCGGGTGGATACTGACAACCTGTGCCAACCAACTGGCTGCAGAGCTCAGGGACAGTTTCAACTTCTCACTGCTGTAGCTGGAGGTGCCCACCTGCTTCAAAAGTGCATCAATATACTGGTGCCCAAGAAAGCAGGGTAATACCCAGTATCAGTCACACCTACCGTGATGAAGTGCTTTGAGAGTTTATTAATGGCTTGAATTAATCTTGACTGAGCATGCACCTGGATCAATTGTAATTTGCTTATTACCACAATGGGTCTACAATGGATATGATCTCACCATCTCTCCCCTCAGATTTGCAGCACCTACACCACAGCATAATAATTCTATTTATTGATTACAGTTTGGCATTTCAACACCACAATCCCCCCAGTACTGATTAACAAGCTTCAAAACCTGGGTCTCTGTACCTCTCTCTGCAATTGAATCTTTGACTTCTTTCTTGGGAGACCACAAGACTCCTTTCTTGTGGATCCTTAATAACATCTCTTCCTCACTGATAATTAATAGATTCACTTCCAGGATGCTTGCTCAGCCCACTGCTCTACTCTTTCTTTTCTTATGACTGTGTGGGTAGGCAGAGATCAAATGGCATCTATAAATTTGCCAATGACACTGCAGTTTTGGCCCAAAGCAATGAGTCAGCAATTAGTTGTGGCATAGATTGGCTGGTGGAATGGTGTCACAATAACAACCTTGCACTCAGTGTCAGCAAGACCAAGGAATTGATTGTGTACTTCAGGAAGGGAAAGTTTGAACAACACACTCTAATCCACACTGAGGGGCCAGCAGTGGAAAGGGTGAGCAGCTTCGACGTCAACATCAGGTCTCGGCCAGAAACGTCAACAGCACTTCTCCCTATAGATGTTGCCTAGCCTGCTGTGTGTGTTGTTGTCCATTCATGAGGTGGTGCCTTAAGATGACATTCATCATTAAGGACCCTTGTTATTTGTGATATGCCCTCTTCTTATTACTACCATCAGGAAGGAGGCCTGAAGACCCTCGCTCACTATTTTAGGACCAGCTTCTTCCCCTCCGCTATCAAATTTCCGAATGGTCCACGGATACTACCTTGTTAATCTTTTTTGCACTATTTATCTAATTTTGTAACTAAAAGCATTGTTTATATCTATTGCTGCTGCAAAACAGCAAATTTCAAGACATATGTCATTGACAATAAACCTGATTCCTCTCTTCACAGAGGCTACCTAACCTGCTGAATAATTAAGGCACGTTGTTTTTGATTTGAGTCGATTCCAGGCCGGCAAACAACCAGTAAGCGAGGAACACACGCTCCCGCACGAACCCGCCGCGGCGGGCCTGGAAAGGCAGACGAGAGAAGTGAGTGCAGAGGCTGGAGAGCTGGCAAGTCGGCGCTCCGCCGCCATGGCGCCGCCGTTTGATTGACAGGAGGCGAGGCCCCAGAGCGCGCATTGCGCGTGCTGCCGGCGCCCCGACTTTGCGCTGGAGTTTGACAGAGCGGCGGACGGAGGAGCCGAAACCGGCGGGCAGAACTTTCCCCCGAACGTCACGGACAGAGGTTTTTCCTCTTTTATCGCCGCATGGGAATCGGTCTGAAAATCGCAAAGTGAATTCTGGCTCTGAGTCGGTCGCCGTTTTTTTAAAAAAAATGTGTGGCAACGGGGTCCGGAGTCTGGATTGTGCCCTGGGCTTTTACTCTGCTTGTGAACTTTGACGGAGGCGTCGGTCGGGAGGATATTGAAAGCAAACTTCATTGAGTCTGATCTCCCCTTTTTACCCCCTTGTTCTTTCGGGTCTCGCCGCTCCCGGAGACTTTGGTTTCAGGTGGTAAGGGAGCCCGCGGCTCACAGGGATAATGACTTCCTACGTGGACCTACTTTTCAAGCAGGTTTTAATGAAAAAACCGTCAGAAAGAAGCCAGCAGGTAATTCCTTTAAAAATATAACCAGTATTCACACTTTTGAAGAGAGATACCCTACTTTCGACAGCACGCGCTGACCGCTTAAAGGGAGTGTCCGTTGGGCTTTAATTTTCATTGTGCCGACTAAAACGTACGATTTGGCGGGTGGGAGAGAATGTATTGACCTTCTTGTAATTAGTGTTTTGCGAATGAAACTGCTATTTGCAAAATATAGTTACACAATCCAAATGGAAAAAAAAATAGTCCTCCAAGTTCAGGAACATTGTTTCCCTGAACAATCAGTATTTTGCAAACATGCCGATTTAAGGAGTTCTGTTGTGAAAATCAAACCATTGTTAGAACTTTTTAAACCCTGGGAACAATACTTCAGTGGGCTTAAAATATTGTAAGCTTAATTGTTCCATCTACATTGTCAGAATTTGTTTTTGTGCAGTTTAACTGTCAACAGCACAAGTTTGTTTTCTTTTATGTGGGTAGAGGTTATTTCTAGATTTTGCTTTTGTTTGGCGTTCCAGTGAATGTGTAATGTACTAGTTCATTCTTCCTGTGTGAAATCTGCCCTTCAAAGGTTGAACTTTGTGATGGTTGGTTTAATATTAAAAATGTGTACTACCACAAGGTTGACATCAGTTCTCCTTTTCTACGATTGCTTAATGATTTTTTCCAGCAATATGATTCAGTTGCAACAAAATTAGAACTGAATTATAAGTTTATCTTTATTGAACTTTCTATTCCTGCGTTCCAATTAGTGATTGAGGCTGTAATGCAAGTAGATGTGTTTGTGATCCATTATTGAGTTGACTTGATTTCATACTCAAAATACGCATAACTATATTAACTAGGTCTTGAACAGGTATAATGGGCTAAAAGGCTTCCAGCCAGCATTACAACTGGTGTTATAATTATTTAATTATATCTTTAACAGTTGTAAATTTTTTATATTTTGTCTATTTAATTTGAATGCCCATCTCCCGTGAAAAGTTACATCTAGTATTCAGAATGAATTGAGAGAAAGTCTGCAGATGCTGGAAATCTGAGCAACACACACAAAATACTGGAGGAACTCAGCAGGCCAGGCAGCATCTAGGGAAAGAGTACAGTCGACGTTTTGGGCCAAACCACTTCTGCAGGACCCTCCATCCTGTGTGTTGTTCAAAATGAAGTGCTTTTGATAGGAACATTTTGAAATGATGAAAGGATACTTTCCTTGAGGTAGGAAAGTTTTAATATCTAATTTTTCCTTGCTGTTTACTTGGTGCCAAAAGAAATGAAGGTATTAAGTGAGGTTTTGGATCATAGTAGTGTAATGAGGACAGTCATGGAAATTATAGGCCAGCGAACTGATTTTCTAACTTTTGTAGGGAAGTTACTGAAGGGAATTCTGAAGAACAAGGTCTATCATCTCTTGGATAGTCAAGGCCCGATCAAGAATAGTCAGTAGGGGTTGTGTCTTTTGGAGTTTTTTTTTGAAAAAGCGGCTAAGGGGATAGTTGAAGATAGGGTAGAGAATGTTGTCTATATGGACTTTAGACCTGAAGATTAGTATTATGTTTTGTAACTTCAAATTAATTAAAGGGAAAACAAGGGAATCAGGAATGTGGGACTAACTTCAAGTTTATTTAAAGCAAGGTGTGAATGTATCACGTGGTAGCATGATGATGTATGCAATTCATGTATTTATACATATAAACTTGTAATGAATTATTCAAATTAACAAGAATGCTTAATTAAACAATATTTATACAAGATCACTTAAATATTAAATACATGACAGTTGGTTGCATGAGATTTGGTAGGGGATGGTGAAGCTAGAGAGGTAGATTCAGAATTGGGCCTGATAGGAAGCGAAAGATAATGTATGGTTGATTCTTTGACTGGAGGCCTGTGACAAGTGGGATGACCCAGGGTTTGATGTTATTTATTATTTAGGTATTGTTTGAGTATGAGTGTACATGGCTGATGAACAAGTTTGATGATACTAAATAGGGCACAGTGGTAGTGCAGCCGCTAGCCCAAGGCTGTTACAGCTCAGGGTGTTCAGAGTTCTATCCTGCTGTTGTCTGTAAGGAGTTTGTACATTCTCTGCATGACCACATGGGTTTCCTCTGGTTGCTCTGGTTTTCTGCCACAGTCCAAAGAGACGTGTGAGAAGTTTAGACTAACGTTAAAAGTGGGTTGCCGGGCAGAGTGGTTCGTTTGGCCTGAAGGGCCTTTTCCACGCTGTATCTCTAAATAGAATTAAATGGGGTCTTGTTGATAGTAAAGCAGATGACATTCGGTTACAAGAGATCTTGATCAGTCAGGGGGATATACTGAAAAATGGCAAATGGATTTCAACTTTGATACATGTGAGATGATGTATTTTGGATATTCAAACCAGGGTAGGGCTTATACCGTGAATGGCGGACACTGACAAGTGTTGTGGAGCAGAGGGATCTGTAATTACAAGTGCACAGTTTGCTGAAAGTGACTGCACATGTAGACAGGGTGGTGGTGAAGGCTTTTAGCATGCTGGCTTTCAGCAGGCTATCACATTTGAGTTATTCTGTTGCAATTGTAAGTCATTGGTGAACCTGCTTGGAGTATTGTGTACAGTTTTGGTCACACTGTTAATGGAAAGACATTGTCAAGCTGAAAATAATGCAGAAGAAATTTATGAGGGTGCTCGCTGGACTAGAGAGTGTGAGTTGTATGGAGAGGTTGACCGTGATGGATCCTTATTTCATCAAGTGCAGAAGAATGAGGGATTAACCTCCTGGAAGTTTATTAAATCATGAGAGGTATAAATAAGGCAGATGGTCTATGTCTTTTTGCCAGTCTTGGGGAGTCCATAAGGAGAGGGGACAGATTTAAAATTGACTTGAGAGGTAAATTCTTTACACAGAGGGTATTGAGTACTTGGAACAAATTGCCAGATAAAATGGTTGAGGTGGGTACAATTGCAATATTTAAGAGGCATTGGATAGGTACATTGAGGAGGGGTTTGGAAGATTATGCACTAAATGTGGGCCACTGAGACTAGCAGGGAGGATGCTGTGGTTGGCTTGGGTTAGTTGAGCCAAAGGGCCTATTTCTGTGCTCGATTATCTCTGACTCTGTCACAGATTCCGTAGCATATTAGTTTCTAGATTTAAAAAAATTCTTGAACTATCAGTGTGTGTTTTGTGTTGTCATAAGATGATTTTGGGCAATGTTCAACATTTTAGTAACAAATTTTTTCCCCTCCATCATCAGATTTCTGAATGGACAATGAATCAATGAGCAGTAAATCACCTTTTTCTCTTATTTTGTACTGCTTATTCATCTTTTTAATATATGTTTCTCATAATTTATAAGATTTTTTGTACTGTACTGCTGCCACTAAATAACAAACCACACCATACTTAAATATTTAGTATGTCAATGACAATAAATCTGATTCGGCAGATGACACAAAAATATATCAGACCAGCCCAATAATATAGGCAAGCTAAATAGACCAATTACTGCAATATGTTTAACCTAATGTTTGTAACTGATTTGAATTGTATACTTTGTGCTATCATTATTAAAAGGTGTTAAATTATGTAATTGTATATTCAATTTGTTTGGTAGCAAATGCCGTGGTTCTAGGAATTTCAGTATTAAGTTCTGATTGGAGAACTGGGATTGAGCTGCAAAGATTGAGAGTAAGCAAAAGAGTCAAAACAAAACATCTGAATAAAGTAGCCGGATGATTGTTTCCATTATAAGGATTATTCTAAAACAAAAACTTAAAAGCATGCATTAAAAATACTAGAGAAATGTGAGGGGAAAAATCTTTACTTCTGAGAATGGTCATGACCTGGAATTTGCTGCCTGGTGGCATCGTGGAAATGGAACCAATTGGTACATTAAATGGTGATTTAGATTGCTCTGCCTTGGAGACAAAGTTTGGAGAAATGAATTATCATGTTTTACATAGAGATGGCTTCCTGTGTCACACTGATGTGATTCTAAATGGCTATGTCTTTCAAAAAAATGTCTTTTAATTTGACTGTTAGTGTAGAACCGCAGTGCTGTTATGTGAAAGTAGCATCTGTCATTAGGGATCCCACTCTCCAGGTTGTGCTCTGTTCTTGCTGCTGCCATCAGGAAGAAGGTACAGGACCCATACCACTAGATTCAGGAGCAGTTATTCCCCCTCAATCATCAGCTTTTGAACCAGCGAGGATAACTTCACTACTGTTCATCACTGAACTGTTGCCACAACCTAGGAACTGACTTTCAAGGACTTTTCATCCCGTATCTTAATATTTATTATTTTTTCTTTTTGTATTTTCACAGTTTGTTGTCTTTTACACATTGATTGTTCATACATCCTGTTGGGGGTGGTCTTTCATTGATTCTGTTGTGTTTCTTGTACTTATTGTGAATGTTCACAAGAAAATAATTCTCAGAGTTGTATATGGTAATATATTTATAATTGGACAGTAAATATACTTGGAACTTTGGTTATATGTATTGCATATATTGATAGCTCATTAGTATGCCAAGGATCAATACTTGTAAAGGAGCTTTGGTATGAGTAGAACCATGAAATAATATTCTCCAAATTTCATGCTGAAGATCATATTGCTTGCTGCTTTTGGAAATGTGTTTCAAGAAATTGATAGGTACAGGGTAATTGGACAACTGGCCTCCAGTTTTCTGATGCCTTTTTCTACTTTTTTTTAATGTTGTGATATCAGGAAGCACATGGTTTTGGTTCATGAAGATTGAGTGGTTGCCAGTGCTGTGCTGTACTTCCTCCTTTGTCCGTCCAGTATACATTTAAAGGCACTGGAGTACACCTTGAAAAATGGTTGCAGTTGTTGGAGGTCAAACTCGCAGCTCTAGAACATTATTGATGGAGTTTCTCAGCCTTGATCATTTGTAACTCTGAAGATCTAAAACTTGACAGAGAGAGATTCAGTCATGAATTCACAACTTCACCGGTTATATCGGGAAAGTGGAAGATATGCCAGGTATTTCAAAGATGCAAGGAAGAAAATCTGACTGTTGTAGCCAATGATATTAAAGATAATACCAAAAGTTTCTTCAGATACATAGTGTAAAAGAGAGGCATAAGTAGATATCAGACCGCTGAAAAACTGGCAAGAGTATTCAAGGACATTTTCAACCTCTCACTGCTATGGTTGGAAGTTCTCACCTGCTGCTTCAAAGGGGGAGCAATTATACCAGTGTCTAAGAAGAGTAGTGTGAGCTGCCTTAATGACCGTCGCCCAGTAGCATTCACATCTATGGTGATGAAATGCTTTAAGAGGTTGGTCATGGCTAGTATGAACTCCTGCCTCAGCAAGGACCTGGACCCATTACAAATTGCCTTTCATCACAATATTTCTACAGCAGATGCAATCTCAAAAGCTCTTCACATGGCCTTGGATCACCTGGACAATCCAAACACTTAAGTCAGGATGCCGTTTATTGACTATAGCTCAGCATTTAACACCATCATTCCCACAGTCCTGATTGATAAGTTAAAGAATCTGGGCCTTTATACCTCCCTCTGCAATTGGATCCTTGACTTTCTAATTGGAAGACCACAAACTGCAGATTGGTGATAATATCTCCTCCTCACTTACAGTCAACACTGGTGGACCTCGGGGCATGTGCTTAGTCCACTGCTTTATTATTACTGTATCCTTGATTGTGTGGCTAGGTATAGCTCAAATACCATCTATAAATTTGCTAATGATACAACCATTACTGGTCAAATCTCAGATGGAGATGAGAGGGCATACAGGAGTGAGATATACCAACTAGTTGAGTAGAGTCGCAGCACCAACATTGCACTTTGTCAGTAAGATGAAAGAACTGATTGTACCTTCCTGAAGTGCACATGAACCAATCCTCATAGAGGTATCAGATGTGGAGAGGTAGTAATGGTGGACAAGGAAATGACAGGTGAACTGAATAAATGTTTTGCATCAGTGTTCACTGTAGAAGTTCCAGGGGTCATGAAGAATGTGAAGTTACTCGAGAGAAGGTTTTTGTGAAACTGAAAGGTCTGAAGGTAGATAAGTCACCTGGACCAGATGATGTATACTCCAGGGCTCTGAAAGAGGTGGCTGAAGAGATTGTGGAAGCATTAGTAATGATTCCAGAATCACTGGATTCTGGAAGACTGGAAAATTGCAAATGCCTCTCCAAGGATGGAGAGAGGCAGAAGAAGGGAAATTATAGGCCAGTTAGTCTAACATGAGTGTTTGGGAAGATGTTGGAGTCAGTTATTAAGGATGATGTCTCGGGGTACTTGGAGGCACATGATAAAATAGGCCTACATCAGCATGGTTTCCTCAAGGGAAAATCTTGCCTGACAAATTTCTTGGAATTCTTTGAAGAAACATCAAGCAGGACAGGCAGAGAAGAATTGGTTGATGTTGTCTATTTGGATTTTCAGAAGGCCTTTGACAAGGTGCCACTCATGAGGCTGCATAACAATGGTATTACAGGAAAGATTTTAGCATGGATAAAGCAGTGGTTGATTGGTAGGAGGAATAAAGCAAGCCTCTTCTGGTTGGCTGCTGGTGACTGGAGGTGCTCCACTGCGGTTTGTGTTAGGACTGATACTTTTTGTGTTATATGTCAATGATTTGGATGATGGAATTGATGGCTTTGTTACAAAGTTTGCAGATGATATAATGATAGGTGGAGGGGCCGGTAGTTTTGAGGAAGTAGGGAGGCTTCAGAACGACTTAGACAGATTAGGAGAATGGTCAAAGAAATGGCAAATGGAATAAGGTGTTGAGAAGTGTATGGTCATGCACTTTGGCAGAAGAAATGAAAGGGTTGACTATTTTTTAAATGGAGAGAAAATGCGAAAAACAGAGGCGCAAAAGGATTTGGGAGTCCTTGTGCAGGATTTCTTACAGGTTAATTTGCACTCGTGCGTCATTACTTGAAGTATTGTGAACCGTTTTGGTCCCCTTATTTTAGAAAGGATGTGCTGAAACTGGGGAGGTTCAAAAGAGGTTCATGAAAATGATTCCAGGATTGAGTGGGTTGTAATGTGAAGAGCATTTGATGGCTCTGGGCTTGTATTCACAAGAAGTCAGAAGAATGAGGGGTGACCTCATTGAAATCTGTTGAATGGTGAAAGACTTTGATAGAGTGCATGTGACTTCAAGTCCAAGACCAGAGGATACAGTCTGAAAACAGAGGGATGTATATTTAAAACAGAAATGGATAGATTCTTGATTGGTTAGGGCAGGGGTCGGCAACCCGCGGCTCCGGAGCCGCATGCGCTTCTTTCATCTCTGTGCTGCGGCTCCCCGTGATTTGTTAGTTTTTGAAATGTAATTCGAAATTTGAAGATTATGGTGATCTTGTACAATCTAAATAAAACGTTGTGGTGACACCATTTCCTGGCACATCCGAACCGGCTCACAATTAGCCACCGTTCAGGCTAAGGGAGATAGCCTACAGGGGTTTGTGAGTACGTGTCTTTTGGAGCATCCATGCCCACAGGGGGGCGGGTTGAGGGAGGCTTTAAAGCAAGGCTGTTTAGTTCGAATAAAGTTATCTTTGACTGCAGTGTCGTTATCTTAGTGCTGCGTGTAGCACACCGCCACAACGTGTTTTTTATCGCTATTTATATACATCACCACTGCCAATCCCTGACACCCGCCAGTGCGTGATTTCTTTTAATTTTTCGATCGAAGGTAGACTAACTATGGAGTAACCTTCAACCCAACGTCTTTTTTTCAGAGTTCAAAATATTTTTGTTGCATGCAGAAATGTAATTTCGTTTTCTCTGCAGGAGTTCATCAATTTCATAAGTGTAACACATTATAGTTTGTTTATACATAGCATAAAGGCAAAAAAAACGTTGTATGCAGTGTTATTTCATTTTAAATGTCAAACGGGTTTTGTGGCTCCCAGTGTTTTCTTTTCTGTGGGAAATGGGTCCATATGGCTCTTTCAGTGGTAAAGGTTGCCGACCCCTGGGTTAGGGAATGAACGTATATGGGGAGAAAGCATGAGATTGGCGCCGAGGATGAAATGGCAGAGCAGACTTGATGGGCCATATAGCCTCATTCTGCTCCTATATCTTATGGTCTTGCAGCTATAGAATGGTCTCCTTGTAGTTTACCAGAAGGCATCTCATTGCCAGGGACCTCATAAACAGCCTCATCCCAATGAGCGAAGAGCTTTTTCCCTGAATTGTAGTTACGATTTTGTCTTGGTAGAGCATGACACTAAAGTTGTGCTGTGAGAAACAACAACTAAGCGTGACTTTTTCTGGCTTGGCTATAATCTTGTGACTCTGCTGGGAGAGACTGTAGAGCACTCTACTGAAATTTGATGATCTGCAGAAGTTATGAATGAACCAGGTTCCATTTTCTTCATGATCGCATGCAGGCTATGACCTCAATGAACAGGTCTATATCAGAAAGATTTCAGTGCAGTCTGTTGACAAATAAGATGTCTTGTTGTGTAAGATGCTCCATCTCACCCCCAGCAAGTTTTATGTTGAATTTGTATACAGACATGGAAAGTCTCAGCCCACATCAGTTCCATTCCAGAATCATGGTTAATGTAACCTCGGTAGTCTAGCAATAATATGCAGGCAGTATATTTGATGTTGACAGAATTGAGTATTCTACCAATTTGTTTTGCTCTCTGCCAATAAGTTTAAGGCACAGAAAAATGGAGATGACTTTCCATATTTCAGGATGGATTTGCAGGTGGTTTTCTCTTGTTCTTGTTCCTGCTGCCTTCCATGGTGATAGAAGTAACAGGTTTGTGAGAAGTTGGAGTCATTGATAAAATTGTTTTTAGATTTAAGAACAAGAAACTTGACATGATCCCACTATTCCTCCAGTATATGTTTATGGGACATGGATAATCAGCATGAGATGTTACAAAGCATGGAGAGATAGATAACACTGGAGTTATTTCATGTCTACTGGTATGATTGACGAATCAGCATCAATAGCCTCTATCAAGCCAATTTCTCCAATACTGAGGTGCTAATCATGCACATTAGGTTATTTTGGGCAACCAATGCATTAAAGTACCTAACATCAGCCTCTTGAAATAGACACTCTCTTCCAAGCTAAGTGGACAGAGTGAAAGATGCAAGGACCTTAGGATATGGGTGAAGGAATGTAGCATTCTTACTGACTCCCAGGAATTATTGGCCTATGATTGCTCAGAGTGTAGGAAAAACATTCAGAACTTTAATTCCATATGCATAGAAGCTTAGCAAAAGTAGCTAAGGAAATGCAGCACCTCCCAAACTAGTGGTCACTAACATTTTTTAAGCCCAAGATCCCCTACCTCGGCCTTAGTGAAAGGCGAGATCGACTCCAAAATGATTAGTTACATGCATGCACACTGGGGCAGAAACCGCACAACCCGGAAGTAGAAATAATGCATAAACACCAGGGGTACCCACCCTTTTTTGCACCGCGGACTGGTTTAATATTGACAATATTCTTGTGGACTGGCCACGGGGTGGGGGGAATGTTAAAAACGACAGGAATACAATGATACTCGAAGCAGGTTTCTTATGTTTAGTCTATTCCGCAATTTAATTTTCACGGCTCTTGGCACTTAGCTTCTGTCCCACGCTGCTCATGTTTTTTCCGCTGAAAAAACTCAGCGGGTTCGTCTTTAAGTGCAGGGTGCTTGGACTCAGGGTACTGAAGCAGTTTTGAGGGCTTCATTGCCTCATTAGATAGCCTCCCAGCCCGAACTCCAACCTCTGCCCGCTCGCCACCAGATGCCCTGGCCAGGTACAGTGGGTCGTGGGTTGGGTGAGAGGACAAGGTCAGGACTGGAGGTCCCCATACCCGGGTCATGGCGGTCGCAGTCCAGAGAGAGCAAGCGAAAGGGCACCTGCCTCTCTTGTAGGATCTATCGGCTGACAAAAGTTTGTTTCAGCAGATCGCAGCGAGGTAGCTGCTGTGATACTTATGAAACCTTGAGGCCAAATTAGGTAGTCTGCGAATATTTTAGCACCGGATTCCCCACGAACATTCGGTGTGCTAAACAGGTTTAGAGGCAGTGCCCATCTGTCCGCGCTCCGGGCCAGTAGCATCGGCGGTTCTCGCTGGCCGCGCTCTGGCACAGTAGCATCGGCACTTCCCGCCGGCTGCGCTCTGGGCCAATACAATCGGCGGTTCTTGCCGGCCGCACAAGGCGAACACTGGCACGAGGGTGTCACTGCGTTTTTGCGTTTAGGCGACTGATGACCTCGCGTGGGTTCAAGTTCAACAGTGGGCGTGACAGGGAATGAGGAAAGGTGCAGCTGACTCATTTTGTTTCCTCGCGGCCCAGTGGTTGGGGACCACTGAAGTACACTGTGTGGTGCAGGGGAGCTATACGCATGCACACTGGGCAGAAAGAACAGAACTAAACCCCCGCAATCTGGAAACAATCTCTCAACAGTATCTGTGTATTTATTTTTCATTTTTTTGGGATCTACTGGGAAAGTCTCAAAGATCAACCAGTCGATCGTGATCGATGGGTTGGCAACCACTATCCCAAACCATCCATTTCACAAAGCACCATCAGCCCCACCTGCAGCAAAACTTGTGAGTCCTATATTGGTATCATCAGGCATCACGTTACCCATCTTTGCAATTTAAAACTTATTTTTCCTCACTGTTCTCCATTATGAAGAATGGTCTTTGACTTGGAAATGCTAAATCTCTTCCTTCCCCAGATGTTGCTTGAATTCCTTAGTGTTGACTTGCTGAGTGTTGCAGCATTTTCCATTTCAGATGAGTGCAAATTTTAAAAATATATATCACATAAAAGAAACTCTGCGAAGTTTTTTTCTAAAGAATTATCTGATTTTTCAGTTTTATGTACCATCTGTCCAATTAAGCTTCAAGTTCTGAGACATATCCTGTGACAAGAAGTCAATGACTGACTGATCAAACAGGGACAAAAAAGGTTTCAAGTGGTGTTGTATATTAAAACAAAATCATTAAAAATGGATTGCCTTTGCATTCTTCTTGCACGTAAAAGGATAACATTAATAAATATTCTCTATAGTGCTTTGCCAATAGCAGCTTTTGAAATGTTAAAAGTTTAAGAAAAATTGTGGAATATCCAACTAGCTAACATAAAAAGTTAAGCTATTAGAACACTCTTTAAGAGTTTTAATATTAAGAATGTTATTTGAACAGTCTTTTAATAAGAAGGGTATGATGAACATGATGAAGCAGTGCATGCTTTACATATTGGAGCAAAAAGCTCTTGTTCTTTTCACTTGTGGGGTTATGTGGATGGTGTTACTGACAAGCGCAGATGATTCAATCGGGTTTGCTATTTTTCAGTCAGCTTTTTGAAAAAATAAGCTGTATCATGATCCTGAATCTGATGAGAAGTACCAATGTTCATTTTACAATATAGTGTGACTGAGTTTGATAACTCGGCTATCTGTACAGATACATATTTTACAAATTTACTATACTTCCCATTCTCTTTCAGTCAGGATCTGAATATTTTGTACTAGATAGAATACATTTTATTCAGCTGGGTTTGGTGATTTTTAATTGTTGACAGTCATTGACGATTTGGCATCAGTGAGTTTTTGATACATAGACATTTGTCTCTCGACAGTTAAATGTGTAAAAAGCATTCCAAGTTGCTGTGTTATGTTTGTGGCACAATAGAATCCTGTCAATGATTGACAGAAAGCAGCAATGGTACCAATAAACAAATATTTGGACCAAATACCTAAAGTAGCTTGGCTGTTAAAAGGTGACATGTACTTGGAATATAAACCTGGCAACAATCAATATTTTCCCACTCCTTCAAGCTGATTGGTTGCCTATATTTTCAGGGGGTGTGATGATTAAACTAGATGGATTAATGCTTGTGGATATGGCTCTGTAGTCGTGGAGGACTATGAAATTTTTCCAATGTAGCCCAATGTTGCTCTATGTTTGTAGCACTATTTGTTAAATGCATATTCACATGATTTAATATGAGATCTCAAAATATGTGTAGCTTTATCTTCACTCTTTTTACAAAGAAATGTATTCCTTATTTGCTTCATATGTACACATATGATTTCTTTGTTCTTTGATGCAGAGAGTATCTTTTGAGCATCAGATTTGGCACTGCTTATTTTCCAACAGAATTTAAAATGTAATTGGCATCTCTGTTGTTACCATTTTCTTCTTGGCTACTTTTGAGGCAACTAAAGCTCTGCTAAAACAATCAATTGCTGCTGCCCTCTCTATCATTCCATTTATTGCGCCTCAAGCATTCTAATAAGCATTCTGATAACTTATTCAGGGTTATAATAAACTTAACTCAATCATGTTCATGCTTGACTCTGACAGGGAAAGGATAGATTCAGAGCACATTTTAAGCACATAAGCACATTTTCTGAAACCTGATGGAAGCAGACCCCTAAAGGTAGGGAACACACACAACACACTCCTGTAGGTAGGTGCTTAGTGGGTTAATTCAGGAGTCTGTTACCAGCTATTGGGTTTCATTTTTCAGCATTTTCATTTGGGCAATTATGAGAAATATGTTTTATGTTGATTTTAAAGAACTGATGAAACAAAAAAATGTGCATTAAGTAGATACTTAAGTTTTTAGAATGATGTGCACTAAAATGGGCTTCAAATGATAAACAGTGGCAATTCTGGAAGATGTATGTATATAACTGGAGCATGTACTTAATGTAGTAGGCCTCTGTTAGTCTCGCTAGACCATGGATTTGCACCTTGGAAAGTTTCCAGGGCACAAGCCTGGGCAAGATTTTATTAATGGAAGACCTTGGAGTGTGTTGTCCAAGGGAAGGGCATTAGGACCCATACAGCCTGGCACCAGTGTTGTCGCAGAGCAATGTGTGGTTAAGTGCTTTGCTCAAGGACACACACGCAAGCCTGAGCCAAGGCTCGAACGAGCGACCTTCAGATAACTAGATGAACGCCTTATCCACTTGGCCACACGCTTAATACTTAATATGATAGTCTTAATACAAAGTTATGTGCAGTCACATTTTTGGCAGAAGACAATACCTACCAACATGGGTTGTAAATAAAACTGTCAATTTTATTGACAGTGGGTTGCACAAGATGTGTAGCTAACTTCTTTTGTAGGTGCAGTGGTAATATTAACTAAGGTGAATTTTACTAGAATTCCTAAAGCAATGCTTGATTGTTGACTTGTGTAATGAGATTTTGTGCAGCAGAATGAGCTTTGATTTTAAAAGCTCATTGAATGTAATATGAAATGAGACTGGACTTACTTTCTAGAAGTTAAGGTGGGACTGAAAAAATATTGCCAGTGATACACATGGAGATCCAAGACAAAAGGCAGGGTATTCTTTGCAGTAATATTTACAACCAAGAAGACAATGTATTGATTTAATCAAGAATTGTATTAGATAGGAATCCAAAATGAATTGATTTTGAAATTCAATATCTTAATTTCAAAGTATCAAAGTTAAATCTTGAATCATTCAGAATGTAAATCCTTTGAAGTTATTTTCACACTTTTAAAAACCACTCATTTCATTTTCAATTAATGTTTTAATTGACATGTACACCATTTATATTCCCATTTGTTTGAAAGCCTCTGAGGATCAAACATTGGGTAGGTGTTTATTTCTGTCTAATTAAGCTCCATAATAATACCTAGTAGGAAATCGCTTTCTTCATTCAGTTGTTATTATTGGTATACTTGGGCTTATTTCATTAACATAAAGGAATGGGGAAAAGATGAAGACAAAAGAAGCCAGACACCTAATGATTAATATACTTCTATTCTGGCCAAACTGAGCATGAATTATTGTAAGTGCTTTACATATTGTACACTTAGTTTAGTAAAGGACTGATCTGGGGGAAAAAGCTGCTCTAATGCTATATTATTTCTGATCGTGTGAGATCAAATGAATTATTCTGGTTGCATCACAGCCTGGTATGGTCATTCCAGTGTCCTTGAATGGAAAACCTATGTAAAAAAGAAGTGGATACAGCCAGTCCATCACAGGCTAAGTCCTCCCCACCATTAAGCGCATTTACAGGAGTCAGGATCGGGTTTATTATCACTGGCATGTGCCGTGAAATTTGTTAACTTAGCAGCAGCAGTTCAATGCAATACATAATATAGAAGAGTGGAGAAAATAAATAAGTAAATCAATTACAGTATATGTGTATTGAATAGATTTTTAAATGTGCAAAAGACAGAAATACTGTATATTTTAAAAAAATGAGGTAGTGTCCAAGGATTCAATGTCCATTTAGGAATCAGATGGCAGAGGGAAAGCAGCTGTTCCGGAATCACTGAGTGTGTGTCTTCAGGCTTCTGTACCTCCTACCTGATGGTAACAGTGAGAAAAGGGCATGCTGAGTGCTAGGCATTCTTAATAATGGATGCTGACTTTCTGAGACGCTGCTCCCTGAAGTGTCCAGGGTACTTTGTAGGCTAGTACCCAAGATGGAGCTGACTAGATTTACAACCCTCTGCAGCTTCTTTCAGTCCTGTGCAGTAGTCCGTCCCGTCCCCCCCCCACCCCATGCCAGGCAGTGATGCAGCCTGTCAGAATTCTCTCCACCGTACAACTACAGAAGTTTTTGAGTGTATTTGTTGACATGCCAAATCTCTTTGTATTCCTTGCTTTTCTTTTCAAATCTTTTTATTGTTACTGTTATTCAAAAATAACACAGGTACATCAAACTAACAACACTTACAATGCCTCAAAAAAAAAGAAATTATCTTAAAGATTGAAAATTTTTGTGAATAAAAGAAACACCCTACTAAGCAAGAAAAGTGAGGGGGAGAAAAAAGAAACCCATTGGGGGTACAACCCCGGAGCCATGCGTCATACAGAAAGCTTCTAAAAATAAACATCAAACTGCCAACAAGAAAAAAAATATATCAAAAAAAATTAAATTCAGATCGTGGAGGAAATCTATCAGTTAACTGAAATGATAATAATGAGCAAATGAGCCCCGTCTCTTCTCAAAATCAAATAAAGGTTCAAAGGTTCGACTTCTAATTTTCTCCAAGCTAGGACACAGCATCACTTGAGAGAACTATTGTGACAAAGTAGGAGCTGATATATCCTTCCATTTCAACAAGATGGCCCTCTTAGCTATCAATGTAACAAACGTCCTTTACTTAAGATTAAACAGGATTGGAAGGAACTCAATTTCACTTTTATATGGGAGGATTGGATGCGGATTCTGAAGGTGGTTAATTCTTCTTCGATTTGTACTAGTCATTCACTGATTCAATTTTAAATTGTACATTGTTACCATTTGACGAAGGAGAAACTTTCTAAAATATTTCCCAATGTTGACAAGTTTTGTGATAGATGTAAAACTGAGATAGTTACACTGACACATGTTCTGGTCATGTTCTATATTAAAACAGTTTTGGAAGTCAGTCTTTTTGACAATTTCTAACACACTCGGAATCAACTTACAACCTAATAAATAGACTGTGCTTTTTGGAATAATTCCTCAAAATATCCATGGTATTTCTGTCTCTTCATACTCCTAATGGTAGTACAGCTGCTGTCTTGCCTTCTTTATAACTACATCAGTATGTTGCGACCAGGTTAGATCCTCAGAGATCTTGACACCCAGGAACTTGAAACTGCTCACTCTCTCTACTTCTGATCCCCCTATGAGGATTGGTATGTGTTCCTTCGTCTTACCCTTCCTGGTCTACAATCAGCTCTTTTGTCTTACTGATATTGAGTGCCAAGTTGTTGCTGTGGCACCAGGTGTGTTGTCGTAGGAAAGCAGCATCCATCATGAAGTACCCCCACCATGCAGGCTATGCACTCTTCTGCTGCTGCTATCAGGAAGCAAGTACAGGAGCCGCAAAGTCTCACACTACCAGGTTCAGGAATAGTTCTTGCCACTCAGCGATAAGGCTCCTGAACTAAAGGGGATAACTTCACTCACCCTAACACTAAACAGATACACAATTTAGAGTTACACTCGTAAGGACTCTACAACTTGTGTTCTCAGTATTGTTTGTTTGTTTATTATTTTTTGTATTTCCATTTTGTCGTCTTTTGAACATTGGTTGTTTGTCTTTGTCGTGTATGCTTTTTTAATGATTTTATTATGTTTCTTTCTATTCTCTGTGATTGCCTGTAAGAAAATGAATCTCAGGGAAGTATATGGTGCCATATATGTACTTTGAAAATAAACTTACTTTGAACTTTGTTCTACTGATCCCTCCCTACATCTTTGCCACTGAAACTAACTTGTATTCTCTCTGTCAGGTTTGTCAAGTGGTCTTTGATCTAAAATTTTAATTTTTCTCTTTCTACAGATGCTTCTTGATTGACTGAGTGCTTCAGCATTTTCTGATATTATTTAATACTTGGTTCATCTATTTTTCCAAGTATTCACTGACACAGTAAAAGATAAGAACCTTTCATCTTGGCTCATAACTTTAAAACAATACACATTTAATTATGTTCCACAAATGCTGTTCCAGTTATTTTTATTTTAAACAGAAAACTAAAATCAAAGGAGTTCCACTTCTGAGAAATGTTTTGTATTGATTGTGCCCATCCAGATACTGATTTTAGATATTTATAAACCCATAGTTAGTTAAAAGATAATAGAATCTATTTGCATGTTGCATTTAAGCAATTCACATTTTCCATAATTGAAATTCACTTTAAACAGAATCTGGTAGTTTTTCTTCTCCTCTGCTGTGTGCTCCCACCTTGCCAGCAATCTGCATCTATTATTTATCACTTGAAGTACTTGAATCTCCTTCCCATCAGACAAAAGGACTGTTCAATTGCAGTTATATTATAAATAAACTGGGGCACTTAAACCTTGTTAAGTTTCTGTCATTTGCTGAGCATCACCTCTGAACTGAAGCCTCATCCTGATTGTACAGTTGAAATGAAAACCCAAATCTATTTTACCTTTCATCCATTTGAACAGGTGAATGACCTTGCAGCAACATAACCTAACTGAAAGGTGAAGGTGGGCCAGAGAGAAGTGAACCACATAGAATAGAAAGTGTATTGGTAGATTAGGCATACCAGTCTATATTTGGATTGCTGTGCCAGAAAGGCTTGAGTTAATGATTCTTTCCTAAGCTAAACAAGAAATGTGAAAGGGAATGCAGGTAGGCCTGGGTTACATAAACGTTCTATCCTGAAAACTATCTGTAAGTCGATTTCTCCATTTTTCAGGAAAATCCTTTTCTTATAGCTACCTGTCACTCTTAAGTACATTTGCTATAGTTTAATCATTGAATAATCAGCCTAACACTACCCATAACTGAACCACAAGATATGTACAGTATTGAGTTATTGTAAATGCTATTAAACATTTTATTCTTATTGCTACCTTGTAATATACTAAAAAAAACAGGAGATTTGCATAAAGTTAGATTACCATAAATCAGGTTTTTCATAACATGAAGAAATGCATTTATAAAGTGTACAGGTCCTCGGGGTACAAATGCCTGAATTATGGATACCATGTAAACATAAGCAACCATTTGGCAAACCAGTGGAATGGGTGAAGGTGGATCTGCTGTACAGCTGAAGGCATCTTTTGGGGACGTGGGAATGGGACATTTCCAAATGCCTTCTCTCCTGACCTCCACCCCAAGCCTCAACATTTGGAAGCTGGGCCGAGCTGAGAGAACTTGCATTACTAAGACTCGCTCATTCCCTGAGTCAGTGATGCCAGATGGCAGCTGCTCTTCCTGTGCTTGTTCTGTCCTGTCACAGTTGGTTCTGTAATCCTCTCCCACACATTGTTTTTGTTCATTTACAAATTATAAACAGTTTGGTTCATGAACAATTCTTGGCAGTGTAACCTGGGAACTGCCTGTACTTGATGAATGAAATACTTGTAAATTATAGTTTTACTGTAAAGATATGGCAATAGATTTTTGACGCATTGGAGATTCAGAAGCCAAGAGTGGATCAATGTATACATTTAGGTTTGCTATAGGGAGTTATTAAATATCAATAATGTAAAAAAATCTTAGATTTTTTTGTACAATGTCCAATGTGTGTTTCTATCAGACTTTGATTTTTCTCAGGAATCATAGAACTTTATTGCACAAAAATGAACCCTTTTTGCTCACCTTATCCATGCCAATTATGATGCCTTTCTGCTCCATTCCTGTTTGACTTCATTAAATCCAAACCCCTTCAACCCCTTTCCATTGAAGTACCCATCCAAATGCATTTTAAAGTTGTAAATATGCCTAAGTCTACCACCTCCACTGATGGCTCATTCCTAATAAACAGGAGCTTCTGTGTGGCAAAACCTGCTTTTCAAGTCTTTTCCTAAATCTTTCCCATCTCTCCTTAAACCTATGCCCTTTAGTATTTCACTTCACTGCCCTGGGAAAAAGATTTTGACTATTTATCCTATCTGTGCTCCTCAATTTTATAAACTTCAATAAGGTCACACCTTATGAACAGCGTTTGATGTCCCTGGGCCTGTACTTGGAGCTCGGAAGGATGGAGATGGCCAATCTTAATTGAAATCTACCAGGCACTGAAAGACTTGGATGGAGAGAAAATTTCCATTAGTAGGAGAGTCTGGGATCTGAGGGTATAGCATTAGAATAAAGAGGTGTTACTTTAAACCTGAGTTGCAGAGGAATTTCTTCAACCAGGGGATGATTAATGTGTGGAAATCGTTGCCATTGAGGGTTATGGAGGCCAAGCAGAGATTAATACATTCTTGATTGGTAAGAGGGCTAAGGGTTATAGGAATGGGGCTGGAAAAAAAGAACCATAATTGAATGGCAGTGCAGATTTGAAGGGTTGAATGGCCTAATTCTGCACCTATATTTTGTAGTCTTGTGGTCCAGTTTGTTTATTGAGCTACATTTGGAATTTTTAATTTATTTGTTACAGGTTTGATCGTGTGCTCCAAAATTTTGGACTAGGTTTTCAGATCATATACTCATTTAGCTACTGTGTACTGTCTTCTATCAGACTCCCAGAGCCTTGTGGAGTTGCACAGAAAATTGGAAAACTCCTGAACAATTTCTTCTGCTCCTAAAAAGAAAAGGCAATTGAGCATTTCTAAATAAATCTGGGACCTAAAAGTATTTTTCAGATTTAAAACAAAATCTTACTGGGTGGTTTTTGTGTGACTTTGCAAAAAGACAGAGAGAGCATGTGTTTTATCTTTACTGAGCTGATCTATTGTGCAGGAAGGTTATAATAATGCCAGTGGAATAATAATTCTTGCAAGCTAGGAGATTTTGAAGTATTTGGATTGAGGAATCCAAGATCCCAATCTCTTTCCATTGTAATCACTGATGGAGAAGTTATGATGAGGATTCTTCCTTGAGATTTCAAAGGTGAAGTTACAGAACAATTTTATTTGCAAAGAGTGGTGAAAGTTTGGAATTCTTTTCCTGCACACAATTGCTTTCAGGCCAGTAGTAAGTTTCAAATCTGATGTCTATGTAGTTTTTAGCAACAAAAGTCTTATGGAATAATATGCAAAAACAGGAATATTGCAAGCAAGTTAAAAGTTCTTGTATAGAGCTGTGAAAACTACTCTACAGGAACAAAAAAATAATTAAAATGTTGTGATACTGGTGTTAAATTGTCTGCTCTTATTCCACTATTATTTTGTTCAGTGAGATATTTCTTTTATAAATTGATTAGCCTATTTTTAAAAGAAACTTTTTCTTGCATTTCAATTTTCCGACTCTTCCCCTTTCTCACACTCATCACAAAATGTAAATGTTACCCAAGGGATTGGTTTGGTTGGTGTAGTTCATTACTTTTGAATACTGAGGTGTGTAACAGTGATTATGGCTAATAATTAAAATTATTTGCCCGGTACCTAATTGATCAATCTTATCACCCTCCTGTTTTTTCTTGGCCTACATACAATACGCAAGGATTGGTTTCACTGCTACTGTGCTATTGATTCATCTTTGTGCACAATTTCTGAAGATACTGAATCTATTTAAGGTGGGTTTAGAGAAAGAGCTGTACAACATGATCTTAAAATGACAGAAGGAAAGTTAAATTTGATTCATCTGGGAGTTATGTGGGCTGATACATTGCTATAATATTAATTGTAACAAGGTTCACCTTGCCCTGAAACAAGCCCAGTCTTGTGGACGTAATGTTGCTCTGTACTACCAGTATGCATGCTAGGTATTGCCAGAATTTATTCTGCAGTTAATATCAATATGGCATTCAATTATTGTTTTATTTATAATAATGACAACCAGTGAATATTAAAAAAATTTCTGTTCAATTATGTTTCAAATTCTCTGGAGGGCCTTTGGGGTCTTGGGGTTCAGCAATAGAAGATCAGCAAGGATGTTTGTAGGTAATGAATTTTAATATAAAATTGCCAGCTATGTTCAATGTGAGTAGATAGCAATTAAAATAGAAAATCACTCTGAGTCAAAAGAAAATTACCACTGGGGGGGATTTGAGACTAACTTTTGTATTCCAACTAAACACGGATCAGAGTTTTGAAATGTATTTGCGTTAATCTAAAATGCTGTTTTACATTGGTCAGTATGTTAACTAAATTGTTTGATAGGTAGTATGAGTAATGCATTTCCTACTTGATCTGATCTTGAGAGAGAGATTGGTGGATATTTGGTTTTGCTTTTCACATGATGTAGTTTCTTTGATTTGCAGAGCGAAGAGGTTTAGCGTATGTTTTTCATTTATTTTTGGCAATAACTACCACTGTTTCATTCCAACTAACTTATTTTTAGTCTCAATAAAATAGTGCCAATTTTACAGTATGATAGAACCACATTTTCTGGTGCATATGCAAGAAGTGGAATTTTATTGAATATGAAGTTTATTTCTGGAGGCTGTAGATAAAAAGAAACTAATCACATTCAAGTGTGGAATTGCATCGAAGAATTTTGTATTCAAGTTTTTTGGTAGGATTTCCGATTGAGATATGTTATACTTGTGTAGAAAGACAGGACAAAACATGATAATAATTTGAGAAATTGCAACCAAGGGGATCCTGGGCCACCAAAACAAAATTCACAATTGTGGGTAGTGAAGTCGGACAGAAATTGGAAAAATAACATTTGACTTAACATTAATTTCAATGGCATAAGCACAATACTTGGTATAATAATGACCAACTCTTTGAAAGATCTTGACAGCTACAATTCCCCATGTGTGTGCTCTGGTCTTCAAAGCTGTTGCCATAAACCTCATCAAAAAAAATCTTACTTTCTTTGTCCTTATCTCCAACCAAAAGATATCAATTTCCACGCGTTTTTTGATAATACCCAGCTTTCCTTGATCATCCCCTGGCGAGGTCCTTTCATTGTCTTTAAATTGTCAGTCTGCATGGTGAACATCTAGCAGAGTATGAGTAGTAATTTTATTGACCCTAAATACTTTTGTCACTGTCACCAAGTTTGTTGCTTGGCTACTGAGAGCATCCCTATTCCTAGTGAATGTCTGAAGCTGCATCAGACGGTTTACAACAGTTGCTAATTTAGCCTCGAAATACGATTTGAAGCTCAAATTGCAGCAGCAGGAAGAGCATCTATTGCCATCTTTATAATATTGCTCTGTTTTGCCTGTGAGTTTGTTTAGTTGTATTTGAAACCTTTGTTCATGCCTTTGCAGCGTGTCTGACCTGCTGAGTTCATCCAACATTTTGTGTTTGTTACTCTACACAGTAACAAAGGCTTTCTTTGTTTCTTATCAGATTATATCTTCCATACTGTTTAATCCTAAACATATGCCCTGAATTGAACTAAATCCTGATCACCCATCACATAGACATTGCTTTCCCACATTAGGTCCTGGTATCACATTTTAAACATAGTTTTTAGGTCCTTCAATGGGTTTTCTTTTCGTAATCGCCTAGCTGGACAATCTCCAAGATAGCTGCACTCCTCCAATTCTGAACACTCAACCATCCCCAAAGTTTATTCATACCTTTGCTGATTTGTGCCTTCAGTAACATAAACTCTGAGCTCTCATTTTTCCTTTAGATCTAATAACTTGTATACCTCTGTTTCATCTCAACAATATTTCTAAGACTCCGCCTTTAATTTGGATTTGATGGGATTTTCGGTTAAGATGGTGCCTGCAGACAGTACTCCTTTGGTCAATGTCTGGATAGATCATGAAACCATATACAGTACCTCACTTTTATGTCTTTTCCATTTGCTTTTTGTTTTAAATGTAATTCTGGAACTATTGGAGCCTGTGATTTGCCATTTGGAGATTGTTTGGGTGTTTCAGTGCTCTGCAGTCTCCAAGAGAATTCTGAGAGACAGAGGCAGTGTGCGCGAACCTCGTGGCAAGATGACTGCTGGATGGGGCGTGAACCGATGTTCGACTCCATTTTACCAATTAAAGCTCCCATTGTTTGCTGATTAAAGCCATGAGGGAGATAAAAAAAATTGAGGCAAGTGTGGAAGGTGAGCACCAGCTGCCTGCCTTTTGATTGCTGGTTGGATTGCTCTGCTGCTGGAGAGGGAAAGACCAGCAGCTGTGCCTGGAGAATTTTACTCAGGTTCTCTGTGTTTTGGATATGGACTTGGACTATAGACTTTTTTTTTCCAGTCTTTAAGTATTTTTATATTCGCCTGATCTTTCTCGTTTTTTTTTGTATGTTGTGGAGAGGGATTAAGGGGAGGGGTTGATGTGTTCAGTTTTTTGTGCAAAGGAGGGATTTGGGGGTTGACAATCATGCTGCTGTTCTTTCTTGGTTTCATGGCTATCCAGAGAAGAAAAATTGCAGATAAATACATTGATAATAACTGAACCTTTGAATGTTTTACTAATCAAGCTTTTGGTCATGTGCTTTAATCTTCTCAAGGGTCTTGCTGTCTTGATTTTGTTAGATGCTTCCGAAAAGCACCTATTGGCTGTTTTACCATGTTGAAAGCACTAATTATTGAAGAAATTCATGGCCCACTGCAAAGCACAGCACCATTTGAAATACTTGCTAAAGGATTACTACAATTTCATTAATTCTGAAGGTTTAGGGGAAGAGATAATAGAAATATTTTTTCTTTGTGTTAGAAGTAACCACCTTCTTTCTTAGAAGTAACCTTTCAGTTAATTTCAAAGTTCATGAGGGTTATATCTCAACCACAGTTGCTTTCTAGTGTACAATAATTGCACTGAGATTTGAGAAATATGAATGGAAATCAGAATAAAGTTTAATATCACTAGCATATGTTGTGAAATTCGTTGTATTGCAGCAGCATGATGTTATAATACATAAAATCTATAAATTACAATAAGTATATATAGAAATTTGAATTAAATAAGTAGTACAAAGAGAGGGGAAAAACACTGATGTAGTGTTCATAGTTTCATTATCCATTTTGAGATCTGATGGCAGAGGGGAAGAAGCTGTTCCTGAAACCTGTGTGTGTCTTCAGGTTCATAGGCAATGAGAAGTGGACATGTCCTTGATGATAGGGTGTCCTTAATGATGGATGCTACCTTTTTGAGGCATTGCCTTTTGAAGGTGTCCTGGATGCTGGAGAGGCTAATGCCCACGATGGACCAGGCTGATTTTACAGTTTTCTGCAGCTTTTCCTGATTCTGTGCAGTGGCTCCTCCATACCAGATGGTGATGCAACAAGTTAGGATGTGGTTGTTATGGGGTAAAGGAATGACTAGAATATTTAATCAATGGTACTGATGAGAGATTGTATCTGATGTTGGGTCTTCAAGTGGTGGTGTTGTTGGAAGCCATGGAATTATTTTTATGAACTGTGCAGCATGAAATGAACAACATTTGTGAATGAACGTGTTATTAATGTGTTCAGCGTTTATTTGTCTTTATTAATTGTCCCCTGACTTAACATAGGGTGATATTTGAAAGTAGGGTCAATTATAATGTCGAGTCTAGCGTTATGTACAGGACAAGTATGGATATAAGTGAACTGGGAAATTTTTCAGTGATAACCTGGTTGTTTCCTGGTAATGCTTACTGATTTATTTAATTATTAAAATATCCATTTTTATGATGGGATTTGAATTTGTGTCTCAGGAATGCATTATGCCGTAACCATCTTGCCTTCCCTATCGCGTCAGTCTTGGTTTGTAATATTAATTATTTGCATCTGTTGGAAAACAAATCAATGGAGTGCTGTCATTGATGTAAGTATTTTCTGACCTGCTGCTTAAAATCAAAATCTTGGAACAATTGAATTGAAAGCACTTAAGTTGTCACAAAGGATGCAATTGTATGAATGTAATTTATATTCTTTGCTGCTAACCATTAGTTAATTAGAACTTGTAGATTTTGATCTATGTAGCTAAGCTTGGTTCTGAAATAAGAACAGAAGTCGCTTTTGTGTTTGCACGCCAGGAAGCATCTGCTTTAAAGAGAAATGGGGCTAACTTTTCTCACTTTGAGAGTCCATTGGAACTGGGCCATAAAGTTTGATGTAAGGTTTGTAATTTGCAGGAAGCTAGGAGTGGTAGAGAAAATTGGATGACAACAAATTGGAACTAAATGTGCGGATTCTTCCTCAATAAATGGTGTAAGTTGGTTTTAGAAATTGTCAGCAGCTAACTTGTCTACACTTGATTTATTTTTGTAAACAAAGTGTTTAAATATTTAAAAATAGTTAAGAAGTGCTAAATTTCCCTTAGTTCTTAGAACACTAAAAAAAATGATCTGTTAAGTACAAATAAGTTTTTCTTTGTTAATGTATTTGAGCATGGTTTACCCATAAATTGCTAGTCTCAAGCACTCCAAGCTTCATTTCAAAGGCACAAAAGCATGTCACCATTTGCGAGGGTTTTCAAACTGTTATGTTTTGTAACCTTATCATCCTTACTGCTAACAATGATGTCATCCAGGTAACCCTGAGTGCCTGGACAACATTGCAACACCTGGGCCATAGCTTTTGCCAGAGTACAAGTGTAGTTGCTGCTCCAAAAATAAGCTTATTATAGCGATAAAACCTTTTGTGAGTGCTTATGGTGAGATCTCCATCTGTAGATAATACTCAGCTAAGTCCACTTTGCTGAAGTGTTTTTCTCCAGAAAGGTTTGCAAGGATATCCTCTATTCTGGATAGAGGATATTGAGCTACTTTTAGTACTGGGTTGATGATTACCTTAAACTCACCACAGATCCTAACAGACCCATTCTTTTTTGGCTACTATGAACACTGGCATTGCCCATGGACTCCACTCAGACTTGGACAGAATTCCTTCAGTGTCCATCTGATCTAGCTTACTGGCTACTTGATCATGGACGGTATAAGGAACCAAACGGGCTTTATAAGACATGAATGTGGCATTTTTATTTAACACCATTTAAGCCTTGATATGTTTGAATTTTCTAATGCCATTGTTGATCACTGCTGTGACATCAGCTTAATTCACTTTCAGTTGACCCTGTTGCAGGGGATCTGAAATGCAAAAGGTAGATGGATCTTCAATCAAGTTGTAGTTGTCTCAGCTACGCATGACCCCCCCCCCCCCCCACCCCCTGGCCAGTTTTGGTCCTCTCAGTGTGGCTTGATAGTTGTATTTCAATGCTACAAATGTCATTCCAGCCAGAATGATCTTTTCTCAGGTATAAGTTCTTAGTTGGATATCTGCAGGCTTCAGTTCATTTAAATGCCACTTAAACTCACTTTTAGGATTGACTGAAACAGCTGAGCCAGTGTCGAATTCAATTTTAATTAATTTGTCGTTCACTTCTGGTGTAAGCCATATTGCTTGTCTGTTGTTATTTTTCACATTGCAAATCTCAAAGCTACCTAGCCCTGTGTCACTCTCATCATGATCAGAATTTTCATCAACAGCATGCATATTGGTGCTCTTTTTGAAACTGCAACTTAACTCTCATCTTTTTTTCTTCCCTGTGCAGTCCATTTATTTTTGTTTGCCCAACATGCTCTGTATATATAGTTAGTTGCATTTTCTGCAAGTTTTGCTTTTAAAACTGCATGAGACCGTAAGACATAAGAGCAGAATTAGACCTTTCAGCCCATTGAGTCTGTTCTGTCATTCCATCATGGCTGATCCCAGATACCACTCAACACCATGCACCTGCTTTCTTGCCATATCCTTTGATACGATCCCTGAACAATCAGGAAACTACCGACTTCAGCTTTAAGTATACCCACAAACTTGGCCTCTACTGCAGTGTGTGACAGAGCATTCCACAGATTCACTAATCTTGCTAAAAAAAATCCTCCTTACCGCTATTCTGTTCTAAAAGGTCGCCCCTCAGATTTGAGGCTGTGCCCTCTATTTCTGGATCCCCCTGCTAGAGGAAACTTGCTCTCCACATCCACCTTATCTAGTCCTTTAAACATTTGGTAGGTTTCAATGAGATCCTCCCACATTCTTCTAAATTCCAGTGAGTACAAGCCCAAAACTACCAAACACTTCTCATATGTTAGCCCTTTCATTCCTGGAATCATCCTTGTGAACCTCTTCTGGAATCTCTCCAATGATAGCACCTCCTTTCTGAGATATGGGGCCCTAAACTGTTGACAATACTCCAACTGCATCCTGACTAGTGTCTTATAAAGGCTCAGCATTATCTCCTTGCTTTTATATTCTATTGCCCTTAAAATAAATGCCAACATTGCATTTGGCATCTTTATCACAGACTCAACTTATAAATTAACCTTCTGGGTGTCTTGCATGAGGACTCTTAAGTCCCTCTGCATCTCTGATATTTGAATCTTCTCCCCATTTAGATAATAGTCTGCACTATAGTCCCTTTTACCAAAATGCATTATCACACATTTCCCAACACTGTATTCTATCTGCCACTTTATTTTCCTATTCTACTAATTTGTCCAAGACCACCTGCAATTGCATTGCTTCCTTAGCACTACCCACCACTCCACCAATCTTTGTATTATCCACAGACTTTGCCACAAAGCCATCAATTCCATTATCCAAATCATTGGCAAACAATGTGAAAAGTAGCGGTCCCAATACTGACCCCTGAGGAACACCACCGCTAGTCACTGGCAGCCACAAAGAAAAGTCCCCCTTTATTCCCACTCACTGCCTCCTGCCTGTCAGTGATTGCTCTATACATGACAGTATCTCTCCTGTAAAGCCATGGGATTTTATCTTGTTAAGTAGCCTCAAGAGTGGCACTTTATCAAATGCCTTATGAAAATCCAAGTAAATGTCATCCACTGCCTCTACTTTGTCCACCCTGCTTGTTACTGCCTTGAAAAACTCTTAACAGATCTGTCGGGCAAGGGTTTGCATTGGTCGGGTGTATGTGAGCCCCTGCCACAATGGTAATCCAATTCGTTTGGCCAGGCTGGGTTGTGTTGAGATTTTGCAATATTGTTCATGCTCACTTTCACTCCTGATTGCAACTCAATTGTGAATCTGTCTGCTGTTTCCATTGATACCACAATTTCAACTGCTCTTTTAAACCTAAGTTGTGCTTCAGTTAGGAGCTGTTTTTGAATGCTTTCTTGTAAGATTCCTCAAACTAAATGATCTTTCAGTGCATCATAAAGCCTGTCACTGAACTGACAATGTTCAGACAATCTCTTCAATTCAGCCATGTATGCTGAAATGGACTGCTGCATCCTTTTGATTCCTCTTATGAAACAAAGTGCTTTGCAGCCAACAATGGCTTTGGTTTCAAAGGTTCCTGCAGTAGTTTCACGATATCAGCAAAGCTCATTTCGACGGAGTTTGGTTGGAACAGTTGAATTTTTAAGCAGATTGTATGCTCTTCCACCCAATGCACTCAGCAAAACTGGCACATACTTCTTAATGTCTATTTAATTAAAAATACAGCTCAATTCGCTCAGTATGCATATTCCAATTATCTGTTGTGCAGTCGAACAAGTCTAACCTTCTAATGTAGCCTGCCATTCCTCCATTTCTGCTTTTTCATAAGTAGTACTCATGGTTTATGAACCTGTTAATTTTATGTTTCCTGCCTTTTTCTTAAACTCGAATGTCTTCTCTTGTGAAGAAAGTGCTTTTTATAACTCCAGTGTGTCGCTGCATTTATACAGGTAAGTAGTTGTCTCGGGTTTGTTTTAAAACTTACTTATCGCCACTGTTTATGTGTTGTAACTCCATAACATAAACATAATTGAAAGAAAAACAAGGGAGCTGAGAGATGCGTGTAAGTTTCATTTTTACTTTAAATGAGGGGTGCTGGTATGTTGTGGTGTGATGAAGTGTGCCATTCATATAAGTTTGTGTACAATCTGTAATGAATTATTTAAATGAATGAGAATGCTTAAACAATATATTTAAAATATTACCCAAATATTACTGAAGTATTAAATGCACAACACCAACTACCTAAACTGCAGTATGACTGGTCTAGGATATATTTGGTGTATATGATTTGAATCACAACATGTAAGAGAAGTTTGTATGAGTACATGGATGGGAACATTCTGGATGGCTGTGGTTCAGGTGTGAGTTGATGGGTGTAGGCAGAATAACAGTTTGGCACTGACTAGATGTGCTTAGTGCTCTATGGCTATAGTTAAGTGATACATTTGATTCACTTCAAGGGCATATATCAAAGTATTTTGTGTACTTTAAGGATTTCCTTAAGGTTTGATTGAGGGGTGACTGCGCAAGCCTGTGGACGTCAGCGAGTTAGACCGGTGCGAAGAGTTTAAAAGGAAACAGATTTTTCTTCAGTGGTTTGATTGAGGGATGACTGCGCAAGCATATGGATGTCAGCAAGTAAGACCGGCTTGAAGAGATTAAAAAGGGACAGCTTTACAGAGCAGACAGTGGAGTAGAGGGAGACAGTAGGAGGGCTTTGGTGCAATGGGGCTTCAGCGATAATGGGTCGAGGCCAGGTAGGTTATCTGTGAAGAATAGAATCAGGAAGTATGTCTGTGAGGCTGGTGTTGTGTATTGGGTATCAGATGTGGGAAGTCTGGGAGACTCACAGCCTCCTGGAAGGCCGCATCTGCGCCAGGTGCAATGAGTTGTGGCTCCTTGGGGACCGGGTCAGGGAACTGAAGATGCAACTCAATGACTTTTGCTTGGTCAGGGAAAGTGAGGAAGTGATAGAGAGAAGTTATAGCAAGTAGTCACGCAGGAGCCTCAGGATACAGATAAATGGGTAGCAGTCAGGAGAGGGAAGGGCAAGGGGCAGATGTTGGAGAGTACCCCTGTAGCTGTCCCCCTTAACAATAAGTACTCCTGTTTAGTACTGTTGGTGGGGGGGGACAGGGACTGCCTACCTGGGTGAAGCAACATTAGCTGCACCTCTGGCACAGAGTCTGTCACATTGGCTCAGAAGGGTAGGGAAGGGAAGAAGACAGCAGTAATAAGAGACTCTATAGTTAGGGGGTCAGACAGATGGACACAGGAGAGAAACACAGATGGTAGTTTGCCTCCCAGGTGCCAGGGTCTGGGATGCTTCTGATTGTGTCCACGATATCCTGAAGTGGGAAGGTGAACAGCCAGAGGTCGTGGTACATATTGATACCAACAACATAGGTAGGAAAAGGGAGGAGGTCCTGAAAAGGGAGGAGGTCCTGAAAACAGACTACAGGGATTAAGGAAGGAACTTGAGAAGCAGGGCCTCAAAGGTAGTAATCTTGGCATTACTACCTGTGCCACGCAACAGTGAGTATAGGAAAAGAGTGAGGTGGAGGATAAATGCATGGCCGAGAGATGGGGGGCAGGGATTCAGATTTCTGGATCATTGGGACCTCTTTTGGGGCAGGTGTGACCTGTACAAAAAGGACGGGTTGCACTTGAAACTGCGGGGTACCAATATCCTGACAGGGAGGTTTGCTAAGGCTATTGGAGAAAGTTTAAGCTAGAATTGCTGGGGGTTGCGAACTAAACTGAAGAGATAGAGGAAGGGGCTTTTGCCTCTGTTACGCGTGGGTATCTTGTACTTCTCATGTGACAGTGGTGTTGAAGCTATACTGGACTTAAGGTAGTGGTTTTGTGATGGTGGAGTGATGTCAATTTCAGAGGGATAAGGGCAGATCAGAGGTGTCAGTGTTGCAATTAAATAAAGGAGACTACGGAGCCATGAGGGAAGAGCTGGCCAAAGTTAAATGGGCGGATGCCCTGGCAGGAAAGACAGTGGATCAGCAGTGGCAGATATTCTTGGGCATAATACAAAAGATGCAAAAGCAGTTCATTCCAATGAGAAGGAAGGATTCAAAGAGGGGGAAGGGGCCACAGTGGTTGACAAAGGAAGTCAGAGATTGTATAGCATTAAAGAAAAAGAAGTATGACAGGGCTAAGATGAGTGGGAATACAGATGATTGGGAAAGTTTTAAGGAGCAGCAGATCTTAACTAAAAAAGCAATACGGAGAGAAAAAATCAGGTATGAGCTCAGTCTAGCCAGGAATATAAAAGGGGATAGCAAAAGCTTTTTTAGCTATGTGAAGAGAAAGAAGATAGTTAAGAACAATGTTGGCCCCTTGAAGAATGAATTGGGAGAAATTGTTATGGGAAACAGGGAAATGGCAACAGAATTTAATGCCTACTTTAGATCTGTCTTCACCAGGGAGGACACAAGCAATCTCCCAGATGTATGTCATAAGATATCAGAGGAATTGAGACAGATTGACATTAGGAAAGAAAATGTGATGAGTAGACTGGTAGGACTGAAGGCTAATAAATCCCCGGGTCCAGATGCTCTACATCCGAGGGTTCTAAAAGAGGTGGCTCAGGAAATTGCGGATGCATTGGTAATCATTTTCCAATGTTCCTTAGATTCAGGATCAGTTCCTGAAGGTTGGAGAGTGGCTAATGTTATCCCACTTTTCAAGAAGGGAGGGAAGGAGAAAACGGAGAACTATCGCCCTGTTAGCCTAACGTCAGTCGTGGGGAAGATGCTTGAGTCCATTATTAAGGACAAAATAGTGGCACATCTAGATGGCAGAAATAGGATTAGGCCGAGCCAGCATGGATTTACCAAGGGCAAATCATGCTTGACTAATCTGTTGGAGTTTTTTGAGGGTGTAACAAGGATGTTAGACGAGGGTAAGCCAGTGGATGTTGTATACTTAGATTTTCAGAAGGCATTTGATAAGGTGCCACATAGGAGATTGGTGAGTAAAATCAGAGCTCATGGCATTGGGGGCAGGGTTTCAACATGGATAGAAAACTGGTTGGCAGATAGAAAGCAAAGGGTAGCAGTGAATGGGTGTTTCTCGGACTGGCTGGAGGTGACTAGTGGGGCACCACAGGGCTCTGTATTGGGACCACAGCTCTTTACGATTTATGTCAATGATTTAGATGAGGGCATTGAAAACTATATCAGCAAGTTTGCTGACGATACTAAACTGGGTGGCAGTGTGACATGCGAAGAGGACGTTAGGAGAATACAGGGAGACTTGGATAGGCTGGGTGAGTGGGCAGATACTTGGCAGATGTCATTCAATGTGAATAAATGTGAAGTTATCCACTTTGGAAGCAGGAACAAGAGGGCAGAGTATTGTCTGAACGGAGTAGAGTTAGGTAAGGGAGAAATGCAAAGAGACCTAGGAGTCCTAGTTCACCAGTCAATGAAGGTGAATGAGCAAGTGCAACAGGCAGTGAAGAGGACAAATGGAATGTTGGCCTTTATTACAAGGGGAATTGAATACAAGAGCAAGGATGTCCTTTTGCATTTGTACAGGGCCCTGGTGAGACCACACCTGGAATATTGTGTACAGTTTTGGTCTCCAGGTTTAAGGAAGGACATTCTGGCAATTGAGGAAGTGCAGCGCAGATTCACTAGGTTGATTCCTGGGATGGCAGGGCTGTCTTACACAGAGAGATTGGAGAGATTGGGCTTGTACAAGCTGAAATTGAGGAGATTGAGAGGGGATCTGATTGAAACGTTTAAGATAATTAAAGGATTTGATAGGATTGAGGCAGGAAATATGTTCCAGATGTTGGGAGAGTCCAGTACCAGAGGGCATGGATTGAGAATAAGAGGTCAGTTATTTAAAACAGAGTTGAGGAAGAGCTTCTTCTCCCAGAGAGTTGTGCAGGTGTGGAATGCACTACCTCGGAAGACGGTGGAGGCCAATTCTCTGGATGCTTTCAAGAAGGAGCTAGATAGATATCTGATGGATAGGGGAATCAAGGGATATGGGGACAAGGCAGGGACTGGGTATTGATAGTGAATGATCAGCCATGATCTCAGAATGGCGGTGCAGACTCGAGGGGCCGAATGGTCTACTTCTGCACCTATTGTCTATTGTCTATGTCATTTTCCCGCCAGTAGAGGTCATGTGACAGTTTTTTTTAACAGGGTATAAAAGTAGGACCCCTCCCTGTGAGGAGGGGTAGTTCATGGCTGGATTTGCAGTTTTGACTCCATGCTACTGCGTGGTCCAATATTATGATGCAGTTTCGTTGAAAGGTGGAGTTTTATTTAATGCCTAAAGTTTAAAAGGTAATTGCCAGCAGTTTCTTTATAATACTGCCAGTTAAAAATCAGTGGAGAGCGAAGATCAGAGTTCGGGAGCTAAAAGATCGAGGAAAGTCGATTTCGACGGTGAAACAGGTTCGACCTTGTTTGATCCTCATTCGGAAGGAATTCGTTGGCTGTGCCCATGGTAACCCCTGCAAATAATAGCAGAAAGGGTTGGGTACAGTTTTGTCAAGGAAAGCTCAGTGCCTTTAAGCCGTTTCATTTTCATCTTCGTAAATTAACCATATATAACCATATAACCATCACAGCACGGAAACAGGCCATCTCGGCCCTCCTAGTCCGTGCCGAACTCTTAATCTCACCTAGTCCCACCTACCCACACTCAGCCCATAACCCTCCACTCCTTTCCTGTCCATATACCTATCCAATTTTACCTTAAATGACACAACTGAACTGGCCTCTACTACTTCTACAGGAAGCTCATTCCACACAGCTATCACTCTCTGAGTAAAGAAATACCCCCTCTTGTTTCCCTTAAACTTCTGCCCCCTAACTCTCAAATCATGTCCTCTCATTTGAATCTCCCCTACTCTCAATGGGGATCTATTGAATAGGCATCTCTCAATGCCTATTCAAGTCAACTCTATCTATCCCTCTCAAAACTTTAAATACCTCTATCAAATCCCCCCTCAACTTTCTACGCTCCAATGAATAGAGACCTAACTTGTTCAACCTTTCTCTGTAACTTAAGTGCTGAAACCCAAGTAACATCCTAGTAAATCGTCTCTGCACTCTCTCTAATTTATTGATATCTCCAGGAAAAGTATAGTTCGACTGGGAAGCACAGCAACACGACATGAAAGAGAATTTAAATCGTCTAAAAAGTCTCTCCTTTAATGGACTGGAAGCGTTTTGAACTTTTGCAGTACTACTTTGAAGAACTGTTTTTGCAATATCGCTTTAAGAACTGTTTTCGCTTTATTCCTTTAGGAACTGTTTAAACTGCCGCACAGCAGCTGATTTCCGGTTACGTTAGTTGTTTGTTTACTTTTTGGGGGGGTTTTCAGTGTTTAATAAATGTTTTATTTGTTATTTTAAAAAAAACCCTGCCTCACTTATATATTTATTGTTGCTGAATCTGTAACAACTCACAAATAGAGAATACTTGGAGGGAGTATAGGTAGGTGATAGAGAAGTGATGCACTCAGACCAATGGTTTGAGATGTGCCTATTTTAATGCAAGAAGCATCATGAACAAAGCAGATGAGCTTAGAGTGTGGTTCAGTACATGGAGCTATGATGTTGTGGCCATTATAGAGACTTGGATGGTTCAGGGGCAGGAATGGTTACTTTGAGTGTCAGGCAATAGATGTTTCAGAAAGGACAGGGAGGGAGGCAAAAGAGGTGGGGGTGTGGCACTACTGATCAGAGGTAGGGTCATGGCTGCTGAAAAGGAGGTAGTCATGGAGGGATTGTCTACAGAGTCTCTGGGTGGAAGTTAGAAACAGGAAGGGATCAATAACTCTAATGTGTGTGTTTTTATAGACCTCCCAATAGTAACAGGGACATGGAGGAGCAGATAGGAAGAGAGATTTTGAAAAGGTGTAATAATAACAGGGTTGTTGTGGTGGGAGATTTTAATTTCCCAAATATTGATTAGCATCTCCTGAAAGCAAGGTGTTTAAATGGGATGGAGTTTGTTAGGTGTGTTCAGGAAAGTTGCTTGACACAGTATGTAGATAAGCCCACAAGAGGAGGCTGTGTTTGGTCTGGTATTGGGAAATGAACTTGGTCAGGTGTCAGGTCTCTCAGTGGGAGAGCATTTTGGAGATAATGATCAGAATTCTATCTCCTTTACCATAGCATTGGAGAGGGATAGAAACAGGCAAGTTAAGAAAATGTTTAATTGGAGTAAAGGGAAATATGAACCTATCAGGCAGGAATTTGGAAGCTTAAATTGGGAACAGATGTTCTCAGTGAAATGTACGGCAGAAATGCGGCAAATGTTCAGGGGATATCTGCATGGTGTTCTGCATAGGTAGGTTCCAATGAAACAGGGAAAGGCTGGTAGGGTTCAGGAACTGTGGTGTACAAAGGCTGTTGGAAATCTAGCCAAGAAGAGAAGGAAAGCTTACGGAAGGTTCAAAGAACTAGGTAATGATAAAGATCTAGAAGATTATAAGGCTAGCAGGAAGGAGCTTAAGAATGAAATTAGGAGAGCCAGAAGGGGCTGTGAGAAGGCCTTAGTGAGCAGGATTAAGGAAAACCTCAAGGCATTCTACAAGTACAGTCGGTCCTCCTTATCCGCGAGGGATTGGTTCCGGGACCCCTCGCAGATACCAAAAAATGCGGATGCTAAAGTCCCTTATTCAATCTGTCTGAATACAGTGGACCTTAGGACCCAGTGGAACCCCGAACCTTATTTAACCTGTCTCAGTGCGGTGGACATTAGGACCCGGCGGTGGAGCTCTGAATCCGCAGTGTTCATGAAAATAATCACGATTGAAAATAAAGTGGAAATAATAAAGCGATCGGAAAGAGGTGAAACGCCATCGGTCATTGGAAAAGCGTTAGGCTACAGTCTGTCAACCATCGGAACAATTTTAAAGGACAAAATGAGAAAGGCCCTGCCCCGATGAAAGCTACAGATTACTAAGCAACGCAGTGGTTTAATTATTGGGTTTTGGGGTTCTGGGTTTTTGATTCTCTACATTAACCTGGCATGATGGAGAGCGCATTCGGGAGTGATCTGTCACTGGATCGAACTCCGGAGCTTTAGTTTCCGAGCCCGACGCTGAAGCACATGTTCTTAAGTGTTTTATATGCAAAGAAATGTAAAATATATGCTATATACTAAGGCAAACGTTTAACTAACTGACGCTAAATCAAGTCAAGTCACTTTTTATTGTCACTTCGACCATAATTGCTGGTACAGTACATAGTAAAAATGAGACAACGTTTTTCAGGACCATGGTGTTACATGACACAGCACAAAAACTAGACTGAACTACGTAAAAAAAACAACAGCAAAAAACTACACTAGACCACAGACCTACCTAGGACAGCATAAAGTGCACAAAACAGTGCAGGCATTACAATAAATAATGAACAAGATAATAGGGATAATACTGGATGTACCTGTTCCGACTTACTTAGGAAGAGAACTTACGATTTTTTTCGATCCCAATCCACGATAACCTGCGCACGTCCTCCCGTATACTTTAACTCATCTCTAGATTACTTATAATACCTAATACAATGTAAATGCTATGTAAAATAGTTGTTATACTGCATTGTTTAGGGCGGGGGTCGGCAACCTGCGGCTCCCGAGCCATTTGTGGCTCTTTCACCTCTGTGCTGCGGCTCCCTGTGGCTTTGGGAAATAATTGGTCAGTATTTAATTAAAATGTATTTTATGTTAGTTTGTTAGCTTTTGAAATGTAATTCTAAATTTGAAGATTATGGTGATCTTGTACAATCTAAGTGTGGCGACACATTTCCTGGCACATCCGAAACGGCTCACAATTAGCCAGCATTCCGGCTAAGGGAGATAGCCTACGGGGGTTTGTGAGTACGCGTCTTTTGCAGCATCTGCGTCCATGGGGGCTGGGTTGAGGGAGGCTTAAAAGCAAGGCTGTTTAGTTCGAATAAAGCTATCTTTGACTGCAGTTTACTGACACGGCTACAACGTGTTTTTATCGCTGGCTGTCCAGACGGAAGGTGCTGAAACGCTTTGTCGCGTGTCTGGAAGAAGTGAAAACTTTCCTGGGCAGCAAAGGGCTCACCTTTCCTGAGCTGGAACAGCCAGAGTGGCTGGAAAAGCTACACTTCATGGTAGACATGACAGCGCACCTGAACACGCTGAACACAGCTCTTCAGGGGTAAGGACGTACAGCCCTGCACATGTTGGAGGATGTTTTGGCATTCGAGCGCAAGTTGACAGTGCTTGCCAGAGATTTACAGAAAGGCACTTTGTCTCACTTCCCCAATTTGAGAGAGTTCAAACAAGGTCACGACATGATAATTTCGGAGTATTTACATTCTGCAATCATCGCAATGCAAACATCGTTTGGGAAACGCTTCTGTGAGTTCAGAGAGGAAAAAAACACATTATCCTTCCCGGTCACTCCCTTAAGCATCGATCCTTCCCTACTGAATACGACTGCATTGGCAGGTGTGAGTCAACCTGATCTTGAGATGGAACTGGCCGACATAGCCGACAAAGACATATGGGTGTCCAAGTTTAGACGCTTGACAGCAGACCTTGAAGATGTTGCCCGTCAGAAGGCCGTTCTTGCTCAGAAACACAAATGGAGTGATATTGAAAACCTTCCAAAACCGGACAAACTTGTGTTCGAAACATGGAATGCTATGCCCGACATTTATGTAAACATTAAAAAGTATGCGCTTTGAGTCCTGTCGATCTTTGGATCCACATATGTAAGTGAGCAGGTGTTCTCCAACATGAACTTTATTAAAAACAAACATCGCGCACGTCTCACAGATGACAGCTTGCGATCCTGTGTAAAGATGAAGGTGACGTCATACAGCCCTGATGTGCAGACGCTGTACGCTGAGGTCCAGGAGCAGAAATCCCATTAACCAAGTATGATAAATATTTTAATTGCCTATTATTTTATGTATATTCATATTTTTTCATTGTTCAGTGAAATAGTCCTTTTATTTTTCAGGCTGACAGCTGGCTGATGTTATTTTTGGTTTGCTGCTGGCGGAAAATTTAAGTTCGGCGTTTTTCATAAATACAAGAAGGACTCAAATAGACATTGAGTATTTTACTTAAAAGTAACTTTCAACCCAACGTCTTTTTTTTGGAGTTCAAAATGTTTTTGTTGCATGCAGAAATGTAATTTCGTTTTCTCTGCAGGAGTTCATCAATTTCATAAATGCAACACATTATAGTTTGTTTATACATAGCATAAAGGCAAAAAAAACGTTGTATGCAGTGTTATTTCATTTTAAATGTCAAACGGGTTTTGCGGCTCCCAGTGTTTTCTTTTCTGTGGGAAACGGGTCCAAGTGGCTCTTTCAGTGGTAAAGGTTGCTGACCCCTGGTTTAGGGAGTAATGACAAGAAAAAAAAGTCTGTACATACTTGAACAACAAGTGCTGGAAGAGCACTTCTGGGTTTTCTCCGTTGGTTGGTTGAATTTGCGCATGTGGAACTCAAGGATAAGGAGGGCCACCTGTATGTGAAGAACAAGAGGATAAGACATGAAAGAATAGGATCAATCAAGTGTGACAGTGGAAAAGTGTGTATGGAAGCAGAGGAGATAGCAAGATACTTAATGAATACTTTGCTTCACTATTCACTACAGAAAAGGATGTTGGCGATTGTAGGGATGACTTGGAGTGGACTGAAAATATAGACAATAAGAAAGAGGATGTGCTGGAGCTTTTGGAAAGCATCAAGTTGGATGTCTCTGGGACCAGATGAGATGTACTCTAGGCTACTGTGGGAGGCGAGGGAGGAGATTGCTGAGCCTCTGGCAATGATCTTTGCATCATCAATGGGGACGGAAGAGGTTCTGGAGGATTCGAGGGTTGCAGATGTTGTTCCCTTATTCAAGAAAGGGAGTAGAGATTGCCCAGAAAATTATAGATCATTGAGACTTACTTCAGTGGTTGGTAAGTTGATGGAGAAGATCCTGAGAGGCAGGAATTATGAACATTTCGAGAGGCATAATATGATTAGCAATAGTCTGCATGGCTTGTCAAAGGCAGGTCGTGCCTTACGAGCCTGATTAAATTTTTTGAAGATGTGACTAAAAACACTGAAGGTAGAGCAGTAGATGTAGTGTATATAGATTTCATCAAGGCATTTGATGAGTTACCTCATGCAAGGCTTATTGAGAAAGTAAGGATTGCTTTGTGGATCCAGAATTGGCTTGCTCACGGAAGGCAAAGTGTGGTTGTAGACGGGTCATATTCTGCATGGAGGTTGGTGACTGGTGGTGTGCCTCAGGGATCTGTTGTAGGAACCCTTCTCTTCAAGATTTTTATAAATGATGTGGATGAGGAAGTGGAGGGATGGGTTAATAAATTTGCTGATGACATAAAGGTTGGAGGTGTTGTGGATAGTGTGGAGGGTTGTCAGAGGTTACAATGAGGCATTGAAAGAATGCAAGACTGGACTGAGAAGTGGCATTTGGAGTTCAACCCAGATAAGATTGAGATGGTTCATTTTGTTATGTCAAATATGATGGCAGAATATAGTATTAATGTTAAGACTCTTGGCAATGTGGAGAATCAGAGGAATCTTGGGGTCCGAGTCCATCGGACACTCAAAGCTACTGCGCAGGTTGACTCTGTGCTTAAGGCATACAGTGCATTGGCCTTCATCCACTGTAGGATTGAGTTTAAGAGCTGAGAGGTAATGTTACAGCAATGTAGCACCCTGGTCAGACCCCACTTGGAGTACTGTGCTCAGTTCTGGTCACCTGATTACAGGAAGGATTTGGAAACTATAGAAAGGGTGCAGAGGAGATTTACAAGGATGTTGCCTGGATTGGGGAGCATGCCTTATGAGAATAGGTTGAGTGAACTCAGCCTTTTCTCCTTGGAATGGCAAAGGATGAGAGGTGACCTGATAGAGGTGCATAAGATGATGAGAGGCATTGATCATATGGATAGTTAGAGGCTTTTTCCCAGGGCTGAAATGGCTAACATGAGAGGGCACTGTTTTTGAGGTGCTTGGAAGTGGATACAGAGGAGGTGTCGGGGTTAAGTTTTTATGCAGAGAGTGGTGAGTGCGTGGAATGGGCTGCCCGTAACGGTGATGGAGAGGGATATGATAGGGTCTTTTAAAAGACTCCTGGATAGGTAGCTGGAGTTTAGAAAAATAGAGGGCTATAGGTAGCCTTAAGTAATTTCTAAGTAAGTACATGTTCGGCACTGCATTGTGGGCCGAAGGGCCTGTATTGTGCTGTAGGGTTTCTATGTTTATGGCACATTGCCTAGATAGAGGCTTTCATTTACATCCCAGAAGTAGTCAGATATCCTGTTAGTCCCTTTTGTACATTTCCTTTTTAGTAGTCTGAGTATTGAAAGAAATTGAATAGAAGTAACACTTGGAAACTGAAATCCATCAGAGACTCGTTTTGTTCGTTTTCAGTATAGGCCAATTTCTTGCCATTTCCCCTTTCCTGCACCCAGCAAAGTATATCCTTGAATTTCAGGAAGGGTGTTAACTCGTAGTTGTACTCAAGTGTTGTGAATGTTTGATGAGCTCTTCTATTTTGGCCAAGTTGCTTATTATTGACTTGAGTGAATGCATGAAGTGAATCTTGGTGGAGCTTTTGATCATAGTGGAACAGTGTTATTAACTCCAAAACTTTTTTTTTAATATTACCTAATCACCACCTTCAGTAAAAAGAGTTTGCAAATAAACTTCCATCAGTTTCCCAGGATGCCACTTTAACCTGTGGCCTACACTCATTTACCATCTATAAACTTGAATTTGAAAGTGATGTAATTGCCTCTTTCATGGTCTTCTAATGTCTGAAACAAAGGCAGTTAGAGAGGGAGCATAAACAGAGAAATATAAAAATAATCACAAACAAGAGAAAATCTGCAGATGTTGGAAATCCAAGCAACACACACAAAATACTGGAGGAACTTGGCAGGCCAGGCAGCATCTATGAAAAAGAGTACAGTTAATGTTTCAGACCGAGACCCTTTTGCAGGACTGGAGAAAAAAAAAAGTGAGGACTAGATTTAAAAGGAGGGAGGAGGGGAGAGAGAAACACTAGGTGATGGGTGAAACCTGGAGGGGGAGGGATGAAGTAAAGATCTGGAAAGTCGATTGATGAAAGAGACAGAAGGCCATGGAAGAAGGAAAAAAATGGGAAGAGCACCAGAGGGAGGTGATGTGTGGGCAGGGAAATGAGGTGAGAGGGATAAGTAGATGGGAAATAGTGAAGGGGGAGGGAGTGGAGGCATTAACGGAAGTTTGAGAAATTGATGTTCATAAAATCAGATTGGAGGATACCCAACCAGAATATAAGTTGTTCCTCCAACCTAAGTGTGGGCTCATCACAACAGCGGAGGAGACCATCAATGGACATATGGGAATGGGAAGTGGAATTAAAATGGGTGGCCACTGGGAGATCCCACTTGTTTTGGCGGAAAGAGCGTAGATGCTCGGCAAAGTGGTATCCCAATCTACATTGGATCTCACTGATATTCAGGAGGTCACACTGGGAGCACCGAACACAGTAACTGACCCCAATATACTTGCAGGTGAAGTGTCATCTCACCTGGAAGGACTGTTATGGCCCTGAATGTTAGTGAGGGGGGTGGTGTAGGGGCAGGTGTTGCACTTGTTCCGCTTGCAAGGATAAGTGCCAGTTGGGAGACAGTGGGGAGGGACGAATGGACAAGGGATTTGTGTAGGGAGCGATCCCTGCAAGAAATGCGGTGTAGGGAAAGAAGTGTTTGGTGTTGGGATCCCATTGGAGGTAGCAGAAGTTTCAGAGAATTATGTGCTGGATGTGGAGGGTGGTTGGTGAGGTCAGGAGGAACCCTGTTCTTGGTGGGGTGGCGGGAGGATGTGGTAAGGGCAGATGTGTGTGAAATGGAAGAGATGTGGTTGAGAGCAGTGTTGATGGTAGAGAAAGGGAAACCCCTTTCTTTATAAAAGGACAACATCTCCATCGTTCTAGAATGAAAAGCCTCATTCTGAGAGTAGATGCGGCAGAGATGGAGGTATTGAGAAAAAGGGATGACATTTCTCCATGTAGCAGGGTGGGATGAGGTGGTACAAGTAGCAGGATAAACATAAAAACAGTGAAATGTAGAGCTTTAGAAAATGTCCAGGATTTCAGGTAATGTTGTGGGGAAAAAGAAAACTAAGTCAATATTGCATCTGGATTTGTGCTATATCCCCAGGTTAATGAGGAAAGGAAGAGGAAAAATGAAAGACAATACAAATTCCATTTAAATCTATAGATGGATCAGCTGTGAATAGTAAGTCTTCAACATTCTCAACCAGCAACACCACCAATTTGTCCTTGTCATTCTTTGTCTTCATTTTATCATTTTTGTCTCTCTACTACCCCTTTGCCTTCTCTGCAACTAAAAATGTGAGTTCCTGATTTTGATGTACAGTCATCAACGGAAATGTTAGTTATATTTTATCTCCATAGATGTGAGCTGATCTGAATTTTATGTTGAAGCAAAAATGTATCTTGCTCAAATAATTTATTCCTGACCCTTTCTGCTAATGCAGGGGTGGAGGAAGCAGGAATTCACTATTCTCAATGATTCCTGATAATCTTATAATCCTTTCTCCATGTCTACTCAAAGTGGAGAAGGAACATTCAGAATGGTTTTAAGAACCCAGAGTCCATGTATACTTGTTCTATGCAAAACCAGCGTAAGCGGTGATGGGACAGCTTCCTCACAATAATCTGCTTTTCCCCCCGCCCACCTCATGGGGCACCAGCAACCCCATTTGTGGTAGAGTGCCTGGTTCCAGTCAGTCACTTCAGAATCCACAAGATGAGGATGGGTGCAAGTCATCCTGTTTCCAAAGGGACTGCTAAAAAAGGAGCAAAAGAAAGAAATGGTCATGTTTCTCTTCTCTACCAGGAGATAACCAGAACAAAAACGTGTGACTGGTTTGTTCTCATGTGCAACAAGTTCAAAGTTCAGTTTTCACTTTGGAGGTTGAGCAAGCATACCTTGAAGCTAAAATAATTTGTGACTTTTTAAAAAAAAATGCACTCAGTTCTTCAGTGCCTAAAGCATTTGCAATCTTGTATGAGCATTTCATTTTAGCTGAATTGTTTCATATCCTTGGCAGGTTGAAGAAAATATTTATGTTGCAAGTGTGACTGCTTGGATTTTTTCCCCAGGGGAAGAGCTTGTGGAGAGAATTTGTAGCAAAATTCAACTGATATTGTTAGACCAGTTTTTAATTTCTCTGTCACACTTGCACATCAGACAAGTTGCTGAACAAGCTATTCAGCAGAGGGTGGATACTGCATTTTTAGCTACTTATCCTTCAGGCTTGTTTAGTTTGTTGTTTTGGTCTTTTGAATCTCTCTCCCACAGCTGTTCTCATAATGAGGCATTCCATTCCAGGACATTTGGGGTTTCCTTTTATTTTTACAGAAAATGGGTTTCCCCCCACTGCTTTCAGTGCAGCCCACACTAGTACCCCTCCATTTCCTGAACATCTGCCTCACCCATTAACCCTCCTCCCAACATTACAGGGATGTGGTTCTCCTTGTCCTTTATCTACCAGCCCACGGGCTTTGGCATCCAACATATCATTCTCTGCGACTTCCAGCATCTCCAGTGAATCCAGCCATCAGGCACATCTTTCTCTCTGCTGTCCTTCCCTCCCTACTTTCTGCAGGGATCACTGTCTTGGTGTTTCCTTCGTCTGCTCATCTGTCTCTATTGATCCCCTCCAGGCACTTATTCCTGCAGTTGCACTTTACTATTGCACCTGTTCCTACACCATCTCCCCCCATCATTGCGGGCCTATGAACAGTAATACTAGGTGAAGCAACACATCACTTAAGAATGCATTGGTGTCACTCCATGTAGTGCTCTTGATGTGGCCTCCCCTTCATGCCATCTGTCATAACAGCCGGATCTTTTGGTGGCCAGTTATTTCAATTCCACTTCCCGTTTCCACATTGACATGTTTGTTCATGGCTGACTCTAGTGCAAAGCTAAATGCAGAGTAGAGGAACAATATCTCATATTCTGTCTTGCTAGTCTGCAATTCGATGGCATCAACATTGATTGCTGTAACTTCAGGTAACCATTCCCTATTGTTTTTCATCCCTCCTACCTTTGCTTTCTCTTTTCACTGGCCTCATTATCTCTTTTCCTCTCCCCTGTTCTTGTGACTTGCCCATGATCCACACCTTCATTTGGTTCCCCACCTCCTTCCCTTATATCATGGTTCATTGTCTTCCCTGTCAGATTCTATCTTTTGAACTTTGCTTCCTCCAGCTATCACTTACCAGCTTCTCATCATTCTAACTTCTCTTTCCCACCTACTTATCTCCCCCCTCCTCCCCCTGGATTCACCTATCATCTGCCAGCTTGTGCTCCTGCCCCTTTTCTTCTGGATTCTGTTCATTTCCCATCACAGATGCTACTTGACCTGCTGAGTTCCTACTGCATTTTTTAATGTTTCTGAACCCTGTGTAAACCTGTATATTTAACAATCCCATTTTAAAAATAATTTACAGGCATTACTGCCATCTGAGGAAATGATATGGAAGCCTTTGCTGATTGTAACCCATTTTATTCAAGAAAATTGACACAAATTGCTGGGCAAGAAATGGTCAAATGTAAACAAAAGTTTATTTATTTAAAATGTGTGCCACTCTGGCTAGTATCACTTGTTTAAAATTGCTTTGAAAGAGACTGAAGGTATTTTGCATTGAAACTGAATCATACTGGTAAAATCTGTATGTGGTAGGATCAAATAGGTGGGAATGGTTGACCAGTTAGTGAGAGTGAATTGGCAATCAATAATAGAAGAAGAAGGGTGGATTGATAAGGAGGCCGAAGGGACAGCAGTTGTGAGGGAGTGCTACGTTACTTAAGTAGATCTCCTTTCCCCAGTGCTGGTCTCCCCTTTGAGTAATACAAAATCAGGTTTTTAGTATTGTGGTGTGGGTCATCTACATAAAATTTAAAAATTACCGAAGTGTTAATCCAGACATGCATTGCATATTGTTGGGTGGCACTATGGATATCTGCGGTCCTTCAAGTCTTGGACACACAAATAGTGAAAAAGAGAATTGTGATGCTTATTCAACTGTTGCTGATTTTCCAGTACAGTTGAGTTTTCATTGAAATGAAATGCAGAGTATAATAAAATGTGGCACTGTTCTGATTTTGGTGATGGAATAATATAACATCTATAGTACATAGTGATGCCATTTGGCCCATTGATTATGTGATATTGATATGGAAAATTACATGTAAATGCCTTTGAAAATTTGTGAAGTGGCTTTTAATGGAAATAAGCAAATGGAATTGTATAAGTTTTAAAGTATGTAGTAATTTCATTGCTTAATTAAATAAGGGATGATTGATTTGGCTATTTTCAATAATTGATCTGTGAAATGATTTCAAAACTAACTTTAAAATAATGTCTTAATATTGATCTTTCTGTGATATACATTTTCTGGATGGTTATTAGTGTGTTAGGAGACTTGACATGCTGGTCTTGGAGCCGCAAGCTAGAGCACCTTGAAGTGATTAACCCTATGATCCCATGTCATCTTTTTGGATTTCCTAGTTGCCGTTAGATTATTTGCAAATGTGCTTTGATGATGAAGGGGAGCTGACCTCTTAACAGTATGAAATACCACAATCCCAGTTTGATGAGTTTGCTATGTTTGTCCTGGTTGTTGCATTTTATGAAGGAAAAATAGCTGCTTGGTGTGAAAGACTTTTGAGAATTAATTTTGCATCTGATAGAACTATTTAAGGTTGAAGTTTAAAGTGTAAATAGTAAAGGTGCAAGGAGAGAATACTATTCAAGCAGGCTATTAATTTGGACAAAGAATGAAAAAGGAGAATATATATATAATTTCCATGTTTTGCTTGGTTTGAGATTAGTTGGGTTTCTTTTCACGTTGTCTAGAGTAATGATTGTGTGAAATTGACCAACTTAAAAACCGTTAAGCTTAAGAAGATTTCAATGAGTAAGGGTTTGTTGGATGTTAACACAAACAAAACATTTCACTATGTTTTGATATATACGTGACAAACTCAAATCTCGAGTAATGGCACTATTAGAAGATTTATTGCAAGCCCAACGATTGAAAGTGAAATCAAAATCATTTCTGAGCTGCCGTAATCGCAGGTATTTTTTAAGGGCATCAAATAGCCTTGTACATATTGTAAAGTTAAATGCTGCTTAATTTGTATTTTGAAAGAAGAGGCTGATTTACATTAGGCATTTGAGGGTGATGGGATGAGATAGATTATAAGTGATTTGGGGGAATGAAAAATGATTTATTATGTTGAAAATGAAATAAAGGTGAGTAACTTCGGGGGAAAAGATGAAAGAATCTACGAATAATCTTATCCAGTGGAAATCTAAATTGCAGACCATTGAGTGGGTAATGATTCTTGGCTTTGCCAGTAAGGAAAATTGACTGCAACTTGTTGAGTGGATTTTTCTAGCATCATTACTGCATAGGAAACCTTCAATATGTTTTTCTTTTCTGGCAAAAACTTACACATATTCAAAGATTCAGATTAAGTGAGGTAATGTTTTTTGTGAACATGTGGAAATAATCAGCTTCATGGCTGAGGCAGACCATTTATTTTGCCTAGAGGCAGTGCAGTGGGTGAATGGCACTCACTTCACATCTGGAATAGAGTTCTGACTGGAAATGGCATTCCCATGTCTCCCAACTAAGTGGGAGCTAGAGCTTAGATGTTTTTAAAAAAATTGGATATCAAAGCTATTCTGAAAGTTACCACTCTCTATTTTATTCATCTTTGTTGTGGCATTAAGAGGGTCCTCATAAGCATGACATTGACATAGAAAAGAAAGACCTGCACTTTGTCATGGCTTCAGGCCAAATAAAAAAGTTAAGTAATGTGGATTTAAAAAAATAAAGACATGGCAGACTACTCAGTCTCTACCATGTATTTTATGAAAATGCCGTTTTTTTTTTGAGTGCTGGGCAACTACTGTGTATGTGTTTTTAAAAAAAATTGTCCACAGGAAGAGCTCAGGATCTGGACCTTGAACAATAGCTGTGTGATTGTAATGTGTTTGTGAGGGTGAATTTTGCAGCTTAGTTGTTAAGCAGGTAGTGAGGGAATGGGTAACCACTAAACATTTCTGGAACCCATGGTACATTGTGCAGGGCCTCACTGAGTGCATCAAGCCCTCTATCTGGTTTTCCTGTCTTGATGTTGGAGAAGGCTCCTAAAAGGAAAACGGACAGGGTTGACTTCATAGCACCATAGTTGATTGAACTATATATGTTGTTTAAGAAACATTAAGGTGTAATGAAGGGGGATTTGGAAGTTAAGGGGATAGATAAGTGTTTCTGATGGTAGAGCAAAATATAAAATATAGCAAGTGCTGAATTGCTGATCAATTTAGATTTTCTCCTGAGTTTCTCACTATACAGAAATGAGTCTCCAGCCAATGCATTTGCTAAGTGATATCAAGAAATGGCTGAGGGCATTGGATAAAGTAAAAGATGTGACACCAGACAAGATCCTAGTTGCATTACTAACAAAATTTGTTTTCCAGAACTAGTTTCACCTATAGTCCAAAGTGTTCCATTGCATCTTCCCAAAATTTACTTACTTATTTACCATTCACAAAAGAGAACAAATCTAGCCAAGTATCAAACAATCTACTCTATGAAGCAAACTAATGGAAGTCATCATTGGCTGAGTTATCAAGTAGCATGAGTCTCCAATCTTCCTGCAAAGTTTTGGTTTCAGTGGGATAATTTGGCTCCAGATCTTCACCCAGCCTTGGTTCAAACTGAATTAATAAGCTGAATTCTAGAAGTGAACTGAGAGTAACTAACCTTAACATCAATACATCGTTTGAACCAGAATACAATCAAGGAAATCTGGTAATGTTATGAAGTTGGTGGGCATTAAAAGAGTAACACTCTTTGGTTGGAGTCGTATCTCACACAAAGGAAATTAGTTGTGGTTGTTAAAATTAAACCACCACAGTGCTTAGGCCCAACAAGTTTCCGCTGTTCTGTCAGTGATGACTTTTTCATTACAAAGTCTGAAATATGGTTTGTATAATGTTCCAATACTCAGCAAATGCAACAGTCTGTACTTGCTTGAGACCTTACTTAGACAATATTTAGGTATGGAGATATAAGAGACTACAGTGCTGGAATCTGGAGCAACAAATAAGGTGCTGCTGGTATTCAGCAGGTCAGGCAGCATCTGTGGAAAGAAATGGACTGGCATCACATGGAACATTTGGGCATGGGCTAGTTAGCATGGATACAGGCCCTTCAGCCCAACAGGTCAATGCCGACCATGGTATCCACCCACACAATCCAAATTCCAGTCCATATCCTTGTGTGTATCCAACCAAGGGCTTAAAAATGGTACTGTTGTATTTACCTTAAGCATTTCCTCTGACTTCATCCCATATACTCATCATCTAATGCATGGAAAAAGTTGCACCTCAAGACCCTTTTTTAAATCTTTACCCTCTTAGCCTAAATGTGTGCTCCCTAGTTTTGTGTTCCTTTACTCTACCATCCATCTTATCTGAGCCCCTCATCATTTTATAAACCTCTATCAGGTCAGGTCATCCCTCATTTTTATATGCTTCAAGGAATATACACCTACCATGGTCTTTAACTCAGGGTTTGAGGGAGGGAAAGTCACGGGGACAAACATCAGTGCTCATCAAGGCATGAGCAGTGAAAAGGGTGAGTATTTTCAAGTTCCCAAGCATCAGCTCTGAAGATCTTTCCTGGGGCCAACATATTGAGGCAATTATGAAGAAGACATGTCAGTAGCTATATTTTAGGAGTTTGAGGAGATTTAGCATGTCACTAAAATGGAGATCATTCTGACTGGCTGCGTCACCGTCTGGCATGGAGGCACCAGTCCACAGATCATAAAAATCTGCAGCGGGTTGCAAGCTCAGTTCCATCATGGGCACTAGCCTACCCAGCATCGAGGACATCTTCAGAAAGCAGCACTCATCATTGAGAACCCCCCTTACACAGGGCATGCTTTCTTCTTACTACCACCATAAGAGAGGAGGTACAGGAGCCAGAAGATACACACTGTTTTACACACTTCTTTCCCTCCACCATCAGAATTCTGAATGGACAATGAAGCAACCCATGACCACACCTCAATATTTTGCTGCCCACTCGCATTATTTATTTATTTATTTAATTAAAATATATTTGTAATTATAATTTATAGTTTTCTATGTATTGCACTATACTGTTGCCTCAAAACAACAAATTTCATGACAAATGCCAGTGATATTAAACCTAATTCTGATTCTAGTCCAGGCATCATCATCGTAAATCTTTTCTGCACTCTTTCCAGTTAACCACATCTTTTCTATAACAGGGCGACCAAAACTGCACAGTGCTCCAGGTGTAGGCTTACCAATGATTTGTGCAATTGAATTGCAACATAATGTTCTTACTCCTGTACTTAGTGCCGTGACTGATGAAGGTCAGCGTAGTAAATACCTTTCCACCATCCTGGCTGCCTGTGATGTTTTTAATGAACTGTGCACTATGTCTCTCTATTTCATTACCATTCAGTGTATACATACTATGCTAGCTTGACTTACCAAAATGCATCATCTCACACTTGTATGTATTGAAATTCATTTACTGCTCTTGGACCACTCCCCTTACTGATCAAGATCCCCAGAACCTATGACAACCTTCACTGTCAACCATAAACTGGCTGATTAAGCCTTGTGAATTTGCATCCAAATCATTTATATAAAGGATAACAAGCAGTCCCACACTGACCCCTCTGGCACGCCACTTGTCACCAGCCTCCATTCTGAGAAACCTCCATTCAGAGCGGGCAGCGGAGTCCGTGGAAGTAGAGTCCTGGGCTTTGGCTAAGTGGGCTTCGGCGTAAGGGGACTTCGGTAAGCTCGCTGAGGGGAAGAAGGTAAGGTCGCTAGGTGCTTTTTAGACTTATTCTATTAATCCAGTTCAGGTATGGGGGAGACAGTCAGAGCAGTGGTGTGCTCCGTATGCAGTATGTGGGAGGTCAGGGTCAACACAGTTGTCCCTGATGACCACACCTGCAAAAGGTGCGTCCAGCTGCAGCTCCTATCAGACCGAGTTAGGGAGTTGGAGCAGGAGCTGGATGAACTACGGATCATTCAGGAGGTGGAGGCAGAGATAGATAGGAGTTATCAGGAGGTAGTCACACCAAAAAACCAAGAAGTAGGCAGATTGGTGATGGTCCAGAGAGGCAGGGGGAGCAGGCAGAGAGAGCAGAGCACCCCTGCAGCCATTCCCATTAACAATGAGTATACCTTACTGGATACTGTTGATGGGGATGACCTACCAGGAATGAGTTGTAGTGGTCCTGCCTCTGGCACAGAGGTTGAACCCTCAACTAGAAAGGGGAGGAGGGAAGAGAAGAGAGCGATAGTTTTAGGGGACTCTATAGTTAGGGGGGCAGATAGGAGATTTTGTGGGGCAGATCGGGAGTCTCGGATGGTATGTTGCCTCCCTGGTGCCAGGGTCCGGGACATCTCAGATCGGGTGCAGGCTATTCTTGAGAGTGAGGGCATGAACCCAGATGTAGTGGTCCATGTAGGGACCAATGATGTAGGTAAGGTGAGTGAGGGGGTCCTGCTTAGAGAGTTCAGGGAGTTAGGAGTGAAGCTGAAAGGCAGGACCTCCAGGGTGACAATCTCGGGATTGCTTCCTGTGCCACGTGCGAGTGAGGCAAAGAATAGAATGATTATGCACATTAATACGAGGCTGAGAGCATGGTGCAGGAAGGAAGGGTTCAGGTTTTTGGATAATTGGTCTTTGTTCCAGGGACATTGGGATCTGTTTCGAAGGAATGGTCTACATCTGAACCGGAGGGGTACTAACATTCTTGCAGGAGTATTTGCCAGTGCTGCTCGGGGGGGTTTAAACTAGATGTGCAGGGGGCAGGGATCCAGATCCAGAGGGTTGGTCAGAAGGTGCATGAGGTTAAATGTGTACAAGGTTTGGGTGATCTTGAGAAGGTCATCAAAATTCAGGGTGCAATTTGCCCGATGGAAGTTCAAGGAGCTGGGTTAGATACAGTAGACAGTGTTTTAAGCAAAGAGAGGAGGAATGGGCTAAGAATTCTATACTTGAATGCGCGTAGTGTCAGAAATAAGACAGATGAGCTTGAAGCTCAGATGAAAATGGGGAACTATGATATTGTTGGGATAACGGAGACATGGCTGCAAGGGGATCAGGCCTGGGAATTGAGTGTACCAGGGTATACGTGCTATCGTAGAGACAGAAATATGGGAAGAGGGGGTGGGGTGGCCCTGTTGGTGAGGAATGAGATTCAGTCCTTAGCAAGAGGTGACTTGGGAACAGGGGAAGTAGCGTGTGTGTGGATTGAGCTGAGGAACAGTAAGGGTAAAAAGACCCTAATGGGTGTTGTGTACAGGCCCCCAAACAGTAGCGTGGATATTGGGTACAAGTTGATTAGGGAGTTAACATTGGGATGTGCTAAAGGTAATGCAGTCGTTATGGGAGATTTCAACATGCAGGTGGACTGGGAGAATCAGGTAGGTGCTGGACCTCAGGATAGGGAGTTTGTGGAGTGTCTAAGGGATGTATTTTTGGAACAGCTTGTGCTTGAGCCAACCAGGAACGAGGCTATTTTGGACTTGGTGATGTGTAATGAACAGGAATTGATAAGTGATCTTGAAGTAAAGGAGCCATTAGGAAGTAGTGATCATAACATGATAAGTTTTTATCTACAATTTGAGAGGGATAAGGGCAGATCAGAGGTGTCAGTGTTGCAATTAAATAAAGGAGACTACGGAGCCATGAGGGAAGAGCTGGCCAAAGTTAAATGGGCGGATGCCCTGGCAGGAAAGACAGTGGATCAGCAGTGGCAGATATTCTTGGGCATAATACAAAAGATGCAAATGCAGTTCATTCCAATGAGAAGGAAGGATTCTAAGAGGGGGAAGGGGCCACAATGGTTGACAAAGGAAGTCAGAGATTGTATAGCATTAAAGAAAAAGAAGTATGACAGGGCTAAGATGAGTGGGAATACAGATGATTGGGAAAGTTTTAAGGAACAGCAGATCTTAACTAAAAAAGCAGTATGGAGAGAAAAAATCAGGTATGAGCTCAGTCTAGCCAGGAATATAAAAGGGGATAGCAAAAGCTTTTTTAGCTATGTGAAGAGAAAGAAGATAGTTAAGAACAATGTTGGCCCCTTGAAGAATGAATTGGGAGAAATTGTTATGGGAAACAGGGAAATGGCAACAGAATTTAATGCCTACTTTAGATCTGTCTTCACCAGGGAGGACACAAGCAATCTCCCAGATGTATGTCATAAGATATCAGAGGAATTGAGACAGATTGACATTAGGAAAGAAACTGTGATGAGTAGACTGGTAGGACTGAAGGCTAATAAATCCCCGGGTCCAGATGCTCTGCATCCGAGGGTTCTAAAAGAGGTGGCTCAGGAAATTGCGGATGCGTTGGTAATCATTTTCCAATGTTCCTTAGATTCAGGATCAGTTCCTGAAGATTGGAGAGTGGCTAATGTTGTCCCACTTTTCAAGAAGGGAGGGAAGGAGAAAACGGAGAACTATCGCCCTGTTAGCCTAACGTCAGTCGTGGGGAAGATGCTTGAGTCCATTATTAAAGACGAAATAGTGGCACATCTAGATGGCAGAAATAGGATTAGGCCGAGCCAGCATGGATTTACCAAGGGCAAATCATGCTTGACTAATCTGTTGGAGTTTTTTGAGGGTGTAACAAGGATGTTAGACGAGGGTAAGCCAGTAGATGTTGTGTACCTAGATTTTCAGAAGGCATTCGATAAGGTGCCACATAGGAGATTGGTGAGTAAAATCAGAGCTCATGGCATTGGGGGCAGGGTTTCAACATGGATAGAAAACTGGTTGGCAGATAGAAAGCAAAGGGTAGCAGTGAATGGGTGTTTCTCAGACTGGCTGGAGGTGACTAGTGGGGTACCACAGGGCTCTGTATTGGGACCACAGCTCTTTACGATTTATGTCAATGATTTAGATGAGGGCATTGAAAACTATATCAGCAAGTTTGCTGACGATACTAAACTGGGTGGCAGTGTGACATGTGAAGAGGACGTTAGGAGAATACAGGGAGACTTGGATAGGCTGAGTGAGTGGGCAGATACTTGGCAGATGTCATTCAATGTGAATAAATGTGAAGTTATCCACTTTGGAAGCTGGAACAAGAGGGCAGAGTATTGTCTGAACGGTGTCGAGTTAGGTAAGGGAGAAATGCAAAGAGACCTAGGAGTCCTAGTTCACCAGTCAATGAAGGTGAATGAGCAAGTGCAACAGGCAGTGAAGAGGGCAAATGGAATGTTGGCCTTTGTTACAAGGGGAATTGAATACAAGAGCAAAGATGTTCTTTTGCATTTGTACAGGGCCCTGGTGAGACCACACCTGGAATATTGTGTACAGTTTTGGTCTCCAGGTTTAAGGAAGGACATTCTGGCAATTGAGGAAGTGCAGCGTAGATTCACTAGGTTGATTCCTGGGATGGCAGGGCTGTCTTACACAGAGAGATTGGAGAGATTGGGCTTGTACAAGCTGGAATTGAGGAGATTGAGAGGGGATCTGATTGAAACGTTTAACATAATTAAAGGATTTGATAGGATTGAGGCAGGAAATATGTTCCAGATGTTGGGAGAGTCCAGTACCAGAGGGCATGGATTGAGAATAAGAGGTCAGTTATTTAAAACAGAGTTGAGGAAGAGCTTCTTCTCCCAGAGAGTTGTGGAGGTGTGGAATGCACTGCCTCGGAAGACGGTGGAGGCCAATTCTCTGGATGCTTTCAAGAAGGAGCTGGATATATATCTGATGGATAGGGGAATCAAGGGATATGGGGACAAGGCAGGGACTGGGTATTGATAGTGAATGATCAGCCATGATCTCAGAATGGCGGTGCAGACTCGAGGGGCCGAATGGTCTACTTCTGCACCTATTGTCTATTGTCTATTGTCTAAACAACCTTCAACTACCACCTTCTGCTTCCTATATTAGAGACATTTTGAATCCACCTTGTTTTGAACCAGAAGTAAGATTAATTCATCTTTTCTTTAGTGGGCAAAGGCAACTGATTAATTCAAACCAGACTGTTAGAGGCTTGATTCTTGGGCTAAACTGATTTAGTGTTACCCTATCTAACCTATTCTTTAACTTAACAACACACTCAAAATACTGGAGGAACTTAGCAGGGCAGGCAGCATCTATGGAAAAGAGTAAGCAGTCAACATCAACTGTATGCTCATTTCCACAGATGCTGCCTGTCTGTGTGTGTGTGTGTTATATAGATATATATACACACACAGACACACACTTGGATTTCCAGCATCTGCAGATTTTTTTCATGTCTGCTATTCTGTCAGTTGTCTATTTAACAAGACATCCAAGCATGGCCCTTGTCTGTTGGAATTACAAAGGAACTTCAAAGACCATACTTGAAGAAGAGCAGTGGAATTCTCCAGATGACCGCGTACAATTTTTCCTCAACTATAACCAGTTCTGAATGAGATAATAACTTGATAAAGTTCATTCTTTTCCAGAAAAAAAGATATACGTGCACAGATTAACTGTTGAAAATGCTTTAATTCTAAGGGCCCAAAACTCAAGTGTACTTTAATGGAAGTAAAGCTTTTAAAATCATCCTGTGAATTTTGAGATGGGAATTTTTATGTATGTTATTCTTTTCAGTAAATTTATTTTGAATTGAATTGACTTTATTACATCCTTCACATACATGAGGAGTAAAATCCTTACGTTATGTCTCTGTCTAAATGTGCGATCATAGTAATTTATAATAAATAAAACAGTCATTGTAACATAGAAATACACTCAAATCAGCGTGAGTTAATCAGTCTGATGGCCTGGTGGAAGAAGCTGCCACGGAGCCTGTTGGTCCAGGCTTTATGCTCCAGTACTGTTTCCTGGATGGTAGCAACTGGAATAGGTTGTGGTTGGGGTGACTTGGGTCCCCAGTGATCCTCGGGCCCTTTTTGCAAACCTGCCCTTGTAAATGTCCAGAATCATGGGACGTTCGCAACTACAGATACGCTGAGCTGTTGGCATCACTCTCTGCAGAATCCTGCGATTAAGCGAGGTACGGTTCCCATGCCAGGCAGTGATGCAACCAGTCAGGATGCTCTCAATTGTGCCCCTGTAGAAAGTTCTTAGGATTTGGGGGCCCATACCAAACTTCCTCAATTGTCTGAGGTGAAAGAGGCGGTGTTTTGCCCTTCTCACCACACAGTTGGTGTGTACAGACCACGTGAGGTCCTGGGTGTTGTGGATGCTAAGGAACTTAAAGCTGTTTACCCTCTCAACACCAGATCAATTGATGTCCATTCTTCCTGTAATCTACAACCAGCTCTTTTGTTTTTGCGACATTGAGGGAGAGGCTGTTTTCTTGACACCACTGTGTCAGAAAGATGACTTCTTCCCTGTAGGCCACCTAGTTATTGTTTGCGATAAGGCCAATCAATGTAGTGTCATCGGCAAATTTAATTATTAGATTAGAGCTGTGGGTGGTGACACAGTCATGCATATACAGGGTGTAAAGGAGGGGACTCAGTACACAGCCCTGAGGGACTCCTGTGTTGAGAGTCAGAGGTGTGGAGGTGAGGGGGCCCACTCTTAGCACCTGCTGATGATCTGGAAGTCCAAGAATCAGCTGCACAAGGCAGGGTCAAGGCCAAGGTCTCTGAGCTTCTTGTCGAGCTTGGATGGAACTATGGTGTTGAATGCTGAACTGTGGTCCAAGAACAGCATTCTCACATAAGCATCCTTCTTCTCTAGATGTGTAAGGACGGTATGTAGAGCAGTGGCTATTGCGTCATTTGTCTATCGGTTGTGTTGGTAGGCAAATATAAAACCAACAGTTATTATTTGTATCTTTATTGTTAAAACTTAGCTAATATCCAATCTGCTTTACTGGTGATATTACTTGGTTCTGCTATGGATGAGTGACAGAGGAATTGGGAGTCACTTGGATAGTTATTTGTTTCTTAGTTTGTGGAGTCTGGCTGTGCAGAAATTGGTTTATGTAGTTACCTGGGGTAGGTTTAATTATGTAAAGTGCGGCATACTTTCATTGCATATTAATTGAATTCTTTTGTGGCTTTATAATATTCAAGGGCTCTGATGGATTTTAACTTCCTAAGCTTTATATACTTTTTCTTCATTGTTTGACCTCAGTGATTTTCAATGTTCATATCACTCAGTAACTGAGGCACCACGGTAGCATGGTGGTTACTATTGCAGCTCGGGTTGTCAGAGTTCAATTCCAGTGTCCTTTGTAAGGAATCTGTGTGTCCTCTGTGTGGAAGACGTGGGTTTTCTCCAGGTGCTCCAGTTTCCTCCCACAGTCCAAAGACATACTAGTTAGTAGGTCAATTGGTCATTATAAATTGTCGCATGATTAGGTTAGGATTAAATGAGGGTTGTCAGGTTTTGCTGGATAGTGTGGCTCGAAGGGCTGGAAGGAAGGGCCTGTTCCATGCTGTATCTCTAAATAAATGTAATTACATTTCCCAGCCTTGAAGCAGGTTTTGGATGGTGTTGCAGAGATAGGGAAGTAAATTGTAATGAAATAAAGTATAGATTTTTTTTTATAGTAGATGAAAATGTGTTAGATTGTTAAACAGCAAACAACTGTGGACAAAGTTTTCCATTTTTCTGCTTCAATTTGGTCCAGTGGAGTTTCACATATTTATTCACTGTTGCTTAGCAACAGATGTGGAATGCTTATACAGTCGGCCCTCCTTATCCGCGGGGGATTTGTTCTGGACCCCCCCTCCCCCCCCACGGATACCAAAATTCGCGGATGCTCAAGTCCCTTATTTAACATGTCTCCGTGCGGTGGACATTAGGACCTGGCGGCGCAGATCTGAATCCGCAGTGTTTCTGTTCACAAAAATAATCACGATAGTGATTGAAATTAAGGTGGAAGTAATAAAGCGATCAGAAAGAGGTGAAATGCCACTGGTCATTGGAAAAGCATTAGGCTACAGTCGGTCAACGATCGGAACAATTTTAATGGAGCATGTGAAAGGCCTTGCCCTGATGAAAGCTACAATTATTACTAAGCAACGCAGTGGTTTAATTATTGAAATACGTATGTTTCTTAAGTGTTTTATATGCATAGAAAGGTAAAATGTGTACTATAAAGGAAAAACATTTGACTAACTGACGCTAAATAATACCAGATGTACCTGTTCCGACTTCAAATCCATCTTAAAGATGGACTCAGGAATGGAACTCATTCATAACCCGGGGACTGCCTGTACTTTTAAGTCATTTCTAGATTATCTATTACAATGTAAATGCTATGTAAATAGTTGTTATACTGTATTGTTTAGGGAATAATGACAAGAAAAAATAGTCTGTACATGCTCAAGCAACGAGTGCTGGAGAGAGAACTTGGGTTTTCCTGATACGCAGTTGGTTGAATCCGCATTCCGAGAATAAGGAGGGCCGACTGTATATACAATTAGAGAATGAGGTCTCTGACTTGTTTTTGATTTTCTAAAAAAAAGAACAATCTTGGTTATTTAATCATAGAATGTGGGCAAAGCTTACAAGTCAGCGCTTATTGAAATACTTCTATAATTTTGGCAGTGATGTTGCAGAGAAAATTCTAATTTTTGACTAAGCTACGATGAAAGAACAGTCTTGGGCATTCCAGCTCACTTGGTGTTTAAAAAGGAGTGGAAATCATGGAGATTAAATGCTAAAACAAATGAAACAAAAAAGCAAACGATTATTTGGAAGCAGGTGCAAAGAGAAGACTTTTAATCTGAAATTGAACTTCATGCTGAGTTAGAGAACAGTGTAGTTAATCAATACACATTGCAAAATTCACACTTTTTATTTTGTATCGTTATCCTGTTCTTACCTCATGATATTCATCTTCAAACCTATCATCTCAAGTTGGATTCATACCATTGTTTTGATTTTTTTTATATTGCAAATTTTGTGTATTAGAAGGGGACAAGTCATAAATATTGTTAAAATGTTTTCTTCAAATCCAATTTATTATCCTTTTCGGCTGGAGGTCTGAAACTTTAAATTGTATTATACCTAGAAACCAGTACAGGTGAGTTCAAAATAATTTATTATCAATGTACATATATGTCATTATATACAATTCTGAGATTCATTTTTCTCTGGGCATACACAGCACATCTATAGAACAGTAAGATCAATGAAACTTCAGAGTGTAGAAGACGACAAGCTGTGCAAATGCCAATATAATAAATAGCATTAGATAACAAAAACATTAAATAATGAGTTAGAGTTCTTAAAGTGAGATCATTGGTTGTGGGAACATCTTAGTGGATGGGCAAGGGGGTATAGCTGTCCCCTTTTGTTCAGGAGCCTGATGGTTGAGGAATAGTAACTGTTCTTAAACATGGTGGAGTGAGTCCTGAGGCTCTTGTACCTTCTACCTGATGGTCTCAGTGAGAAAAGAGCTTGACTTGAGCGGTGACGATCTTTGATGCTGCTTTCCTATGACAGCATTTCAAGTAGCTGTGCTCAATAGTTGGAAGGGTTTTACCTGTCGTATACTGGGCCAAATTCACTACCTTCTGTAGGATTTCCGTTCAAAGGCATTGCTGTTTCTATACCAGGCTATGATGCAGCCAGTCAATACACACTCCACTACACAACTATAGAAGTTTGTCAAAGTGTTAGATGTCATACCAAAACTCTAGACTCCAAAGGAAGTAGAGGTGCTGCTGTGCTTTCTTCACAATTGCACTTGTGCAAGGTCAAGGATGGATCCTCTGTAATAGTAACACCCAGGAATTTAAAGTGGCTAACCCTTTCCTCTGATCCTCCAATGAGAACTAGATCATGGATCACTGGTTTCTCTCTCCTGAAGTCTACAACCAGTTCCTTGGTGTTGCTGACATTGAGTGAAAGGTGGCTGTTATGTCACCACTCCTCCAAATTTTCAATCCCTTTCCTGTATGCTGATTCATTACCTCCTTTGATTCAGCCCATAACGGTGGTGTCAGCAGCAAACTTGAATATGGTATTGGAGCTGTGCTTAGCTACACAGCCATAGGTGTAAAGTGAGTAGAGCAAGGAGCTAAACACACAGCCCTGTGGTGCAAGCATGCTGATGGAGATTGTGGAAGAGATGTTGTTGCCAAACTGAACTGACTGGAGTCTATAAGTGAGGAAATCCAGGATCCAATTGCACAAGGAGATATTGAAGACACGATCTTGTAGCTTATTGATTAGTTTGTGGGGGGTGATAGTGTTGAATGCTGAGCTATAGTTGATAAGGAGCATCCTCATATGCAACTTTGCTGTTTAGATGATGTTCCAGGATTGAGTGAAGAGCCAGTAAGATGGCATCTGCTGTGGACCTGTTGTTCTTGGAGGCAAATCAGAGCAGATCCAAGTTGCTTCTCAGTCAGAAGCTGATATATTTCATCTCTAGCCATATTGGCATCTTATATTGTGCATGGCAAGCTGTTCATACACTCCGCTGACCAGCAATTTAAAGGGATGATCATTTGATTAGCCTGCTGCATGGATTTTTCTGTTCGTTCCAAATGATAATGTAACTGTTGGCATGATAAGCTTCAGATCCAGATGCTTACTGTTGATTGACACAGAATCAGTTGCTTTACTTGGCCTCACTTAGCCATTTACTTCGGTGTAAAACAGTAGCCCTTTTTATTCTTTGACTTGTTTGTTAATTTTGTATGTTTCCTTAACCTCTGCAATCCTAGTGCAATTGGGGGGGGGGGGGGAGAGAAAAGGAGAAGCTATTTCCATTTGTGGTTTGCTGCCTGAACTTGTAATTAATGTGTCAATCTTGCAATTTTGATCTCAAGGGGACGAAAGAAAATAGGAATTGTAGGTGGGACGGTGGATTTGAGGCAAGAGCAACTACGTGGGACAGTAGGGCCTCCTACTGCTTGTACTGTTGAGGCAAAAGCAGGTAGGGTGGGAAATAGAAATACTAAATTAGTGTACTAATGATTTCTCCTTGTTGGATTCTAGCATCTGCATTTTTTTTTAAAAATAAATTTTCCCCTTTGCTTATCTAAAGTGTAGAACTTGCAGTTTTGATCTGATTATGTTTTTGCTAATGTTAATGATATTGTGATTGATTTTACAATTGAGTTGTTGGATAAAGACTCTGCATTGAATCTTTGTTACATATAGACTGAGGAGCAATTAGTTTTGGATGAGACATTAAACCACACACCCTTGCACATTGAACCCTTGAACACTACCTCACTTTAAAAATATATTATTTCTGTTTTTGCACGATTTTTAATCAATTCAATATATGTATACTATAATTGATTTATTTACTCTATTATTTTTTTCTTCCATATTATGTATTGCATTGAGTTGCTGCTAAGTTAACAAATTTCTTTCTTTCTTTCTTTTTCAATTTTTTTATTGATTTTCATATATACATATAAAAAAACATAACATAATAATGAGTAAATTATGAATACAATAGACTTGAAGTCACGTTGATAATAAGATAACAATATCCTATTAAACATCAGTATGAGACATTAAACCACACACCCTTGCACATTGAACCCTTGAACACTACCTCACTTTAAAAATATATTATTTCTGTTTTTGCACGATTTTTAATCAATTCAATATATGTATACTATAATTGATTTATTTACTCTATTATTTTTTTCTTCCATATTATGTATTGCATTGAGTTGCTGCTAAGTTAACAAATTTCTTTCTTTCTTTTTCAATTTTTTTATTGATTTTCATATATACATATAAAAAAAACATAACATAATAATGAGTAAATTATGAATACAATAGACTTGAAGTCACGTTGATAATAAGATAACAATATCCTATTAAACATCAGTATGAGACATTAAACCACACACCCTTGCACATTGAACCCTTGAACACTACCTCACTTTAAAAATATATTATTTCTGTTTTTGCACGATTTTTAATCAATTCAATATATGTATACTATAATTGATTTATTTACTCTATTATTTTTTTCTTCCATATTATGTATTGCATTGAGTTGCTGCTAAGTTAACAAATTTCTTTCTTTCTTTCTTTTTCAATTTTTTTATTGATTTTCATATATACATATAAAAAAACATAACATAATAATGAGTAAATTATGAATACAATAGACTTGAAGTCACGTTGATAATAAGATAACAATATCCTATTAAACATCAGTAGAAAAAAATACCTTAATCAATCAAGTCCATATGATTATATATGAAAAAAACAAAAATAACCATTAAAAGAAGAAAAAATTTGAAAATATGTGAAAAAAGTATATATTAAGAAAAATAAAACACTAAACTAAACTAACATGGGCAATAGTAATAGCTTACAAGTATATGATAGTGTCAAAAAACTCCAGAACTCCATACCTGAACATGAATAAGCAGAAAGAAGGTCTGGAAAAGGCCAAATTAATTCATATGAAAATGTCGAATAAACGGTCTCCAAGTTTCTTCAAATTTAATTGATGAGTCAAAAATAGTGCTTCTAATTTTTTCCAGGCTCAGATAAGAAATAGTTTGAGAAAACCACTGAAACGTGGTAGGAGGATTTACTTCTTTCCAGTTTTGTAATATAGACCTTCTGGCCATTAATGTTACCAAAGCAATCATTCGTCTGATTGAAGGGGAAAACTGATTACCATCTTCATTTGGTATGCCAAAAATTGCAGTAATAAAATGAGGTTGTAAATCTATATTCCAAATTGAGGAAATGGTAGTAAATATGTCCTTCCAATAGTTATGTATCGTGGGAAACAAATTTCATGACACATGCTGGTGATAATAAACCTGATTCTGATTTAATTGATTATAAAAGACCTTGAGATTTGATGGATCTGAGCCTGTACTTGGAGTTTAGAAGAATGAGTGGATCTAATTGAAACATATCCTTTTGTGCAGGGGTTCCCAACCTTTTATGCCATGGACCCCTACCATTTATCTGAGGGGTCTGTGGACCCTAGGTTGGGAACCTCTGCTATATGGGAGAGTCTAGGAGCAGAGAGCACAACCTCAAAATGCATGCTTTCCTTTAGAATAGGGATGAGGGGGAATTTCTTTAGTCAGAGTCTGTGGAGGCCAAATCATTGGGTATATTTAAAGTGGAGGTTGATAGTGTCTTGATTAATGAGAGTGTCAGGTTATGGGGTGAAGGCAGGATAATGGGTTTGAGAGAGATAATAAACCAGCCATGATGGAATGGCAGAACATACACAGAGTCATAGATAGTTAACAGCACAGAAACAGGCGCTTTGACCCATCTAATCCATGCCAAATTATTTAAACTGCCTAGTAGTCCTCAATATCCCTCCCATCCATATATCTATCCAAACTTCCCTCAAATGTTGAAATCAAAATCACATCCATCACTTGCACTCACAGCTTGTTCTACGCTCTAACCTCTCTCTGAGTGCGGATGTTTCCCCTCATGTTCCCCTAAAGCATTTCACCTTTAACTCATGACCTCTAGTTGTAGTCTCACTCAACCGCAATGGAAAACTTCAGTGAATGCCTCATAAGTTTGCTTACCTGTATCAAATCTTCCCTCAGTCCTCTGTGTTTTAGGGAATAAACTTCTAACATGATGACACAAAGGTTGGGGGTGTTGTGGATAGTGTGGAGGGCTGTCAGTGATTACAGTGGGGCATTGATAAGATGCAAAACTGGGCGAAGAAATGGCAGATGGAGTTCAACCCAGATTAGTGTGAGGTGGTTCATTTTGGAAGGTCAAATATGATAGCAGAATATAGTATTAATAGTAAGACTCTTGGCAGTGTGGAGGATCAGAGGGAGCGTGTAGTCTGAGTCAAAAGGATTCTCAAAGCTGCACAGTTTCAAGTCTGACTCTGTGGTTAAGAAGGCATATGGTGCATTGGCCTTCATCAACCGTGGGATTGAGTTTCAGAGCTGAGAGGTAATGTTACAGCTTTATAGGACCCTGGTCAGACCCCACTTGGAATACTGTGCTCAGTTCTGGTCACCTCACTACAGGAAGGAAGTAGAAGCAATAGCAAGGGTGCAGAGGAGATTTGGATGTTTCCTGAATTGGGGAGCATGCCTTATGAGAATAGGTTGAGTGAACTTGGCCTTTTCTTCTTGGAGTGAAGTAGGATGAGAGGTGACCTGATAGAGGTGTATAAGATGATGAGAGGCATTGATTGCGTGGACAGTCAGAGGCTTTTTTCCTGGACTGAAATGACTAACATGAGACGGCATAGTTTTAAGGTGATTGGAAGTAGGTACGGACGAGATATCGGGGGCAAGTTTTTTACGCAGAGGCTGGTGAGTGCGTGGAATGGGCTGCTGGAGACTGGCGGAGGCAGATACGTTAGGGTCTTTTAAGTGACTCCTGGATAGGTACATGGAGCTTAGAAAAATAGAGGGCTATGGGTAACCCTAGGTAATTCCTAAAATAAGTACATGTTCAGCACAGCATCGTGGGCAGAAGGGCCTGTATTGTGCTGTAGGTTTTCTTTGTTTCTATTCAATCTTTCCTTGTAACTCTGGTCCTTCAGTCCAGTCCTGGCAACATCCTTGTAAATTTTCTTGGTATTCTTTCAACCTGGTTTGTATCTTTCCTGTAGTTAGATGACCACAACTACACACAATTCTTCAAATACACCTCATCAATGTTTTATACAACTTCAATATAACATCTTGTCTCCTGTACTCAATACTTAGATCTATGATGGCCATTGTGCCAAAAGCTTTCTTTACGACCCTATTTACCTGTGGCACCACTTTAAATGAATTATGGACCTATAATCCCAGATTCCTGTGTTCTACCGAAATTCTCAGTGTCCTACTGCTCACTGTTTAAGACCTACCCTGGTTGGTCCTCCCAAATTGCAACACCTCACACTTGTTTGTATTTAATTCCATTTGCCGTTTTTCAGCCCATTTTTACTATCTGGTCCATATCCCACTGCAAGCTTTCATGGTTTTCTTCGCAATCATGTTGTCATCTGCAAATTTGCTGATCCAGTTAACCACATTATCATCCGGTCATTGATGTAGATGACACACAACAGTGAACCCAGCACTAGTCCCTATGGCACTTCACTAGTTCTAGGCTTCCGGTCAGAGAGGCAACCATCTGCAGCCACTCTGGCTTCTTCCATAAAGCTTATGTCTAATCCCAATTTAATAACTCATCTTGAATGCCAAGTGACTGAACCTTCTTGACCAGACTTCCATGTGGGACCTTGTCAAATGCCTTACTGAAATCCATGTAGACAACATCCACTGCCTTGCCTTTGTCAACTTTCCTGGTGACATCCTTGAAGAACTATAAAATTGGTTAGACATGGCCTACCATGCACAAAGCCTTTCTGACTATTCTTAATCAGTCTATGTCTATCCAAATACTCATATATCTGGTCCCTAAAATGTCTTCCTGTAACTTTTCTATTACTGATGTTAGGCATACTGGCTTATAATTTCCTGGTTTATTCTTAGAACCTTTCTTAAACTCCAGAACAAAATTAGCTACCCTCCAATCCTCTGGTACTTCACCTGTCACTAAATATCTCTGCTAGGGCTCCTGCAATTTCTGTCTTTGCCTCCCACAGGGTCTGAGAGAACATCTTGTTAGCCCCTGGGGATTTGTCTACCCTGATTTGCCTCAAGTAGCAAACATCTCCTCCTCTGTAATCTTTATAAGGCCCATGACCTTCTTGCCACTTTGCCTCACTTCTATAGACTGTGTCCATCTCCTGAGTAAATACAGATGCATAAAGTCCATTTAAGATCTCTCTCATCTCTTTTAGCTCCGCAGATAGATTACCATTCTGATCTTCCAGAGGACCAATTCTGTCTCTTTTGCTCTTAACATATCTGTAGAAGCTCTTAGGATGCTACTTCAGTCAGAGCAACTTCATCTCTTCCTTTAGCCCTACTGATTTCTTTTGTCCCTTGCACCTGATCTCTGATTCGATGGACTGAATGGCCAAATTCTGCTTCGTTGCTTTATAGGATTATTTGGAAAAGCTGAGTTTTTATCCCTGATATTCTTGTTAATATTTATCCCTTCAATCAATATCACTGACAATACTGCAATTGTTATCACCTGCAACTCTGTGTTTCCTATATTACAGTATGAAACTGTTTTCCCAAAAGTTTTGGATTGCAAATCTTTCTTGGGACTCCTTTGAGCTAGGTACTGTATAAATGCAATTTTTTCAATTGATGATTTTTCTTTATAAAATGGGAGTCAGTAGTATGTTAAGTGATATAAATCCACAAAGTATAATGTATTTTTGTCTTGTGAAACATTAAAAAGGTTCAATAAATCGTTATTTCTACAGTAGTGAAACTTTTTCATTACTAAAATCCCTTTAAAGTATGAAAACATCCATGCACAGAACTGTGATCTGACATAACTGTGCAATTGGGAGATTGGTTAAATAATGAGTGACCATGGAATTTTATTGAAATTGGTTTATTGACACATATACGGAGATACAGTGAAAAGCATCCATCTGTCTCGAAGGATAGTTGGTTGATGCTCATCGCAAGTCTAGACGGAAAGTATGGAGATCCTGACATGCCCTGTCGTCAAGACCCCCCTCTTGGCCTCACCAGTGTAGTCCAAAGGAAAGCTTATGATGTAATATGTTTGGCACCAGCTTGGCTGCAGAAGCCGCCAGAAAGATGTTCAATGACGTCCAACTGCCTTATGGGCTCCACTCCGGATTTGTTGGGGATCTGGTTCATGAACACCAGGGTGTGTCCAGGGTGGCCTGAGTGTTGCATGTGCCTTTCCGTCCTTTATAGTTTAGCCTGAGTCTAAAAGGAGTTCGGTTTCCATGTGTTGCCAGTGAGGATGTACTACATGAGGTTTGCTGTTGGAGAGGCTACGTACTGGCAGAGCGAGACTTATACATTCAGCTCTTCTTTTTGCAAGACTGCTTGCTAGCAGTGGAAGCTGAAAGTGAGAGTACATGCACTACCCAGTACGCTACCACACTAGATGTTTCACAACCATTTTGACACATTTTGACAGAGAAAGTGGTGCAGATAAGCAGTAAGATGCAAGGTTTTGTGATGAGGTAGATTGTGAAGTCAAGAGTCCATCTTGCAGTACAAGGGTCCAATCAATAGTCATATAACAGTGGGGTAACAACTGACCTTGAGCTTTTTTTCAGACGTTTGAGTTTTCTGCTTGATTGGAGAGGGGAGAAGAGAGTGTCTGGGATAGGTGGGGTCATTAATTGTGTAGACTGGCTTATAGAGACAGCACAAGTATGGCCTCAGTCGATGGAGGGGAGGATGATAGTTTCTGGGATGTGCTGAGCTGTTTCCACAACTCTGCAGTCACATGTCGAACAGTTCCCATACCAAGCCATGATACATCTAGATAGCACACACAATATGCTGGTGGAACACAGCAGGCCAGGCAGCATCTATAAGGAGAAGCACTGTCGACGTTTTGGGCTGAGACCCTTCGTCAGGACTAACTGAAAGGAAAGATAGTAAGAGATTTGAAAGTAGTAGGGGAAGGGGGAAATGCAAAATGATAGAAGACCGGGGGGGGGGGGGGGGGGATGAAGCTAAGAGCTGGAAAGGTGATTGGCGAAAGTGATAGCGAGCTGGAGAAGGGAAAGGATCATGGGACGGGAGCCCTCAGGAGAAAAAAAGGGGGGGGGGGGGAAGCACCAGAGAGAGATGAAGAATAGGCAAACAACTAAATACGTCAGGGATGGGGTAAGAAGGGGAGGAGGGGCATTAACGGACTCTCACAGCTACCTGGACTATTCGTCTTCCCACCCTGTCTCTTGCAAAAATGCTATCCCCTTCTCACAATTCCTCCGTCTCCGCTGCATCTGCTCTCAGGATGAGGCTTTTCATTCCAGGACGAAGGAGATGTCTTCCTTTTTTAAACAAAGGGGCTTCCCTTCTTCCACCATCAACTCTGCTCTCAAACGCATCTCTCTCATTTCCTGCACATCTGCCCTCACCCCATCCACCCGCCACCCCACTCGGGATAGGGTTCCCCTTGTCCTCACCTACCACCCTACCAGCCTCCAGGTCCAATGTATAATTCTCCGTAACTTATGCCACCTCCAACGGGATCCTACTACGAAGCACATCTTTTCCTCCCCCCCCCCCCTTCTGCTTTCCGCAGGGATCGCTCCCTATGCAACTCCCTTGTCCACTCGTCCCCCCACCATCCCTTCCCACCGATCTCCCTCCTGGCACTTATCCTTGTAAGTAGAACAAGTGCTACACCTGCCCTTACACTTCCTCCCTCACCACCATTCAGGGCTCCAGACAGTCCTTCCAGGTGAGGCAACACTTCACTTGTGAGTCGGCTGGTGTGGTATACTGCGTCCGGTGCTCCTGGTGTGGCCTTTTATATATTGGTGAGACCCGACGCAGACTGGGAGACCATTTCGCTGAACACCTATGCTCGGTCCGCCAGAGAAAGCAGGATCTCCCAGTGGCCACACATTTTAGTTCCACGTCCCATTCCCATTCGGACATGTCTATCCATGGCCTCCTCTACTGTCAAAATGAATCCAAACTCAGGTTGGAGGAACAACACCTTATATACTGGCTGGGTAGCCTCCAACCTGATGGCATAAACATCGACTTCTCTAACTTCCATTAATGCCCCTCCTCCCCTTCTTACCCCATCCCTAACATATTTAGTTGTTTACCTGTTCTCCATCTCCCTCTGGTGTTTTCTTCCCTCCCCCCCTTTTCTTTCTCCCGAGGCCTTCCGTCCCATGATCCTTGCCCTTCTCCAGCTCTGTATCACTTTTGCCAATCGCCTTTCCAGCTCTTAGCTTCATCCCATCCCCTCCGGTCTTCTCCTATCATTTCGCATTTCCCCCTCCCCCACCCCCACTACTTTCAAATCTCTTACTATCTTTCCTTTTGGTTACTCCTGACCAAGGGTCTCAGCCCGAAACGTCGACAGCGCTTCTCACTATAGATGCTGCCTGGCCTGCTGTGTTCCACCAGCATTTTGTGTGTGTTGTTTAAACTTGAAAAGATCTCACTTATCTATCCAGTTACAGCCAAAGAACCATTCCATTCCATTCTCCATTTCCATACCATTCCCTATGGGTGTCCTCCAAGAATTTATATTTAGCCCTTCCTATACATTATCATTATTTTCCCTCAGCAACTTTCCCTCAACTCTCTCAAGAGAGAGAGTGACTACTATTGATCTCCTATCTATCTCCAGCTATCCATCATACACCAATCAATAAGCATAAATTTCCCCCAACTAGGATTGGGTAAACCAAGGCTAGTAGTTTGTATCACTATCACAAACACTCCTCTTTATCTTATGATACCTTCTCTTTCATGACATGACAATCATCTCAAAATAACCCAGAAGAATGTTTCCAATCAAAGTTAAATTTTACTCTAAGATACAAGTCACGCTTCCTGACTGAGTAGCAATTAGTTGTGTAGCATTGTTTGAAGTTAATTGTTTCAACAAGAATAAAGATCATTCCTGTAAATGATTTTCATCAGAAGAATAACACATTTGTGGGAGCAGCAACTTTTTCACACCAACCAGCATCAGAATTTGCTCAATTTTATTTAAGATGAAGTTAAAAAACATAGAAACAAGATCTGCCTGAACAGATCCTGGGTGAGAAAGATGTGTAATTTTTATTTACAACTCATTTCAAGAAATGATATACTGGCTGTTTAGATCAATGACAAAAGATGGTTTCATGATTCCTCTTTTGTGGTCAACACATCAAGTATAAATCTCAAAACCTGACCTCTTCCTCAGCCAATATGTGCAGCTGACTTAATGCAGGATCAGTCAATACTCTGAACTACCTTAAAGAATTACAAATACCATTCATCTAGTGCTGTAAATACAGAAGTGAAGCTGATTACTACAGCATCAGCTGATCACACTGTCACAAGAAACACACAAAACTGCCAAATTTCTGTTTTCACAAGTTTCCCTTCCCAAATTCTTTTGTTCATTTCTGTTGTCAGCATATTTCAGAAGCATTTTTAACCAGAATGAATACAGTTTTGAACATGTCTCAGGTTTTTAAAAGGCTAAAGATATTCAGAACATCTAGTTTATTTTGCTTTCCCTTTTAAAAAAAAACAAACAATAAAACTATTGAAAGAAATATTTAGCAGGATTACAGGAAAAAAGTTAATATTTCAGTATCAGAACAGTTCAGAACTATAAACTAGACATTGCAAAGTCAGGCAAACTATTCATTATTCATTCTTCCTACCCATACTTCTATAAATACCTTTCAATTTTGTTATACAAAATTTCAATTCCAAACAATTTTATTTTCAACATCCAGTAGTCACAGTCAATTAAAAACTGGAAAAGCTGAAATGATCGTTTTCAGCTCTCACCAGAGAATTATACCATTTCCAATAATTCTATCTCACTTCCTCAGCACTGAATCAGAAATTTTGGTTTAAATCCTCCACCCTTATTAAAGAGCTTCTCTTTACAGACACTACTGTCTTCATTGTATCCTGCAGCAGGGACTCTATATTGACTCCCAGCTCCTCAATATCTCCACTGTAAAATTTTCATCCCTGTATTTAGATACCTTAATAGTCTAAACCCAGCCTGTCACTGCTATCCGATTTAGTCATACACTCTTCCAGAAGCTGCATGTTGACTGGTCATCCATCTCTATACTCATTCCACCATGTCAAGCCCACGTTTTAACATTCCACTCTAAAAGATCTTTGCTCACAAACATGTACATTTCGGGTCATCTATAAAAGGTTTGCCAACAACAGCACATCCTATCCCAATGAGCTTACTGCAATCTATGTACATTTTGAACAGACGAAAATTATACATCACCACTTACCTCAATGTCCTCCAATGCACCCAAACCCAAATTCACCATTGCAGATGCAAGATCAGTCTACAAGAGAGTAAGCCAGTCTAGCCCAGATGGTGTCCCTGGCCATACCCTCAGATCCTGTGCAGATCACCTTGCAGGGTTATCTGCAGGCATTTTTATCCCTCCCTTCGTAAATCAATGGTCCCACCTGCTTTAGGAAGACCACTATCTCCCTGATACTCAAGATAAGGTTCCTTAACGAATACCACCCAGTGGCTCAAACATTGACCATCATGTAATGCTTCCACAGACTTGTCATGGCACACATTAACTCCAGTCCTTCAGACAACCTCGACCCTCTGCAATTCACCAAAACAGTTCGACGAAGGATGCCACCTCCCTGGTCATCTCTGGAACATTTGAGCAATTAAGACACCTACACTAAACTATTATTCATTGACTAGAGCTCTGCCTTTCAGATTATATTACCAAGCAAACATATCACCAAACTCCAGACACTAAGAATCACAATAGCTCCCTCTGAAACTGGATTCTTGACTTCCTGACTAGCAACAACACCTCTACCATGATTATTTTATACTCGGGTGCTCAACAAGATCATACACTCAGCAGCCTAGTCTACTCCCTTGTGCACTCATGACTGTGTGGCCAGATTCTGCTCTAATTCTATCTACAAGTCTGAAAATGACACTACCATAGTGGGCCATATCTCAAACAAAAATGCGTTCGAGTACAAAAGGAAAATGGAGAAGATTAGCAACATAGTATAATGAAAAAACCATCTTTTCCTCTAAGTCAATAAAATGAAATAGCTCGTCATTGACTTCAAAATGGGGAGCAGTGTACATATTCCTATCTACATCAGTGGTGCTGAGGTCAAAGGGTTAAAAGCTTCAAAGTACCTAGGAGTGAACATCATCTAGTATAACCATGTAAACACCACAGCCAGGAAAGCTCATCAATGCCTTGACTTCCTTGGGAGGCTAAATAAATTTACAAGTCCTATTGACTCTTAACAATTTTTAATTGATGCACCATAGAAAGCATCCTATCTGGATGTATACACAAGGAAATCTGCAAATGCTGGAAATTCAAACAACACACACAAAATGCTGGTGGAACACAGCAGGCCAGGCAGCATCTATAAGGAGAAGCACTGTCGATGTTTCAGGCTGAGATCCTTCGTCAGGACTAACCAAAAGGAAAGATAGTAAGAGATTTGAAAGTAGGTGGGGAAGGGGGAAATGCGAAATGATAGGAGAAGACCAGAGGGGGTGGGATGAAGCTAAGAGCTGGAAAGGCGATTGGCAAAAGTGATACAGAGCTGGAGAAGGGAAAGGATCATGGGACGGAAGGCTTTGGGAGAAAGTAAAGTGGGGGGAAGGGAAGAAAACACCAGAGGGAGATGGAGAACAGGCAAACAACTAAATATGTTAGGGATGGGGTAAGAAGGGGAGGAGGGGCATTAATGGAAGTTAGAGAAGTCGATGTTCTTGCCATCAGGTTGGAGGCTACCCAGCCAGTATATAAGGTGTTGTTCCTCCAACCTGAGTTTGGATTCATTTTGACAGTAGAGGAGGCCATGGATAGACATATCCGAATGGGAATGGGACGTGGAATTAAAATGTGTGGCCACTGGGAGATCCTGCTTTTTCTGGCAGACCGAGCGTAGGTGTTCAGTGAAATGGTCTCCCAGTCTGCGTCGGGTCTCACCAATATATAAAAGGCCACGCTGGGAGCACCGGATGCAGTGTACCACACCAGCCGACTCACTGGTGAAGTATAAGGGCAGGTGTAGCACTTGTTCCATTTATAAGGATAAGTGCCAGGAGGGAGAACGGTGGGAAGGGATGGGTGGGACGAGTGGACAAGGGAGTTGCATAGGGAGCGATCCCTGCGGAAAGCAGAAAGGGGGGGGGGGGGAGGAAAAGATGTGCTTCGTAGTAGGATCCCGTTGGAGGTGGCATAAGTTACGGAGAATTATACATTGGACCTGGAGGCTGGTGGGGTGGTAGGTGAGGACAAGGGGAACCCTATCCCGAGTGGGGTGGTGGGTGGATGGGGTGAGGGCAGATGTGCGGGAAATGGAAGAGATGCATTTGAGAGCAGAGTTGATGGTGGACGAAGGGAAGCCCCTTTGTTTAAAAAAGGAAGACATCTCTTTCGTCCTGGAATGAAAAGCCTCATCCTGAGAGCAGATGCAGGGGAGACGGAGGAATTGTGAGAAGGGGATAGCATTTTTGCAAGAGACAGGGTGGGAAGACGAATAGTCCAGGTAGCTGTGAGAGTCTGTAGGCTTATAGTAGATATCAATAGATAAGCCGTCTCCAGAGATGGAGACAGAAAGATCAAGAAAGGGGAGGGTGGTGTCAGAAATGGACCAGGTAAATTTGAGGGCAGGGTGAAAGTTGGTGACAAGGTTAATGAAGTCAACGAGCTCAGCATGCGTGCAGGAGGCAGTGCCAGTGCAGTCGTCAATGTAGTGAAGGAAAAGAGGGGGATGGATACCCATATAGACTTGGAACATGGACTGTTCCACAAAGCCAACAAAAAGGCAGGCATAACTGGGACCCATACGGGTGCCCATGGCTACACCCTTGGTTTGGAGGAAGTGGGAGGAGCCAAATAAATTATTGAGAGTAAGAACTAATTCCGCTAGATGGAGGAGAGTGGTGGTAGAGGGTAATTGGTTAGGTCTGGAATCCAAAAAAAGCAAAGAGCTTCGAGACCATCTCGGTGGGGGATGGAGGTATATAGGGACTGGGCGCCCAAAATAAGAGGGTGGGGACCAGGGAACTTAAAATCATTGAAAAAATTCAAAGCATGAGAAGTGTCACAAACATAGGTGGGAAGAGATTGAACAGGGGGGGATAAGACAGTGTCAAGGTATGCAGAATTTCCTCGTGTTTGCTCTTTTGAAATTTCATTTGTTGGACTAAAGAATAAGCCAAACTGGATGAGGAATGTTTCAGTTGTATCTTGGTGCATGCGACAATAGTAAAACAATTCCAGATACCATATATCCATATTAAAATCAAGATTGTGTTAAGCTGGTGCTAAGGTGCAATGTCCATTGATGTCAGGGCTCAGCCTTAGTTGTTTTTAAGGTTTGCAGTGATGGTTTTTGAGTCAATGCGGAGAGTTGGAGATCAGGGTTTAGGGAGTGGAATGAGAGGGTTAGGGGTCTGCGGCAGTAAATGAAGAGTCAGGACAGGAGCCAGTCAGCAATCCTGGACGTCAAGTTGGCAGCCCTTCCTATATATTATCATTATTGTCAAGTCTTGGATTGAAGGTCTGTATGGGCATGGGTCATAAGTGCTGGTGACTCCTAAGGTCACGAGCGTCAGAGGACCATGCAAGGCCTCTTGAAAATTGAGGCTTGAAAGACAGTTATGTTTTAAAAAAAACAGGCCTGAAGGATCTTGGGGTACCCAAGTCACTCCAACCACAAACTATTCCAGCTGCTACCATCCCGGAAACGGTATCACAGCGTAAAAGCCAGGACTAACAGGCTCCGGGGACAGCTTCTTTCACAGGTCATCAGACTGAATAACTCATGCTCATACAATTGTATTTCTATGTTATGTTGACTGTCCTGTTGTATGTACTATTTATTACAAATTACTATAAATTGCACATTGCACATTTAGACAGAGACATAACATAAAGATTTTTACTCCTCACATGTGAAGAATGTAAGTAATCAATTCAATTCAAACTTGTGATCAGTGAGGCCTGGTATTGGGGCCTATAGGTCAGACCTGTGATTAGTGAGTCCTTCGGTCATAGCCAAACGTCCTGGGGTTGATATCCAGAGGTTGGTGAAGTCCAGAGGGCAAAGCCAAAGGTTGAAGTTCAGAGTTTGCCGAGTTTGAAGCCAGAAGGTTGAAGACCAAAGTCAGCAAGTTTGGAGGTAGAGGACCCAAGGTTAATGTCCCTGAGTTGCTTCTTTGGAGGTCAGAGCCCTTTGTCTGTGAGTCTGAGCCAGGCCTGGAGTTGGAGGTCTCTGTGTGTGAGTGGGTTTATGGGAGGGGGGATGGAAAAGGGTCTTAATTTACTGCTTGTGTTTGCTGAACATCGTGGGCATGCTGTATTGGCACTGCAATGTATGGCGATAGTTGCGGGCTGCCCCCAGCACATCTTTGGGTGCGAAATGTCACATTTCACTGTATATTTTGAAGTACATGTGATAAATGTATCTGAATCAATACGTATGATTATGACTTACCGGCAGGAAAGTTTTGGCAAATGAAAGACCAATAGCTAGGAATTGAGGTTACTGAAATAACTTCAGGAAGAACTGTTTCTAGATTTGGATGATAAGAAGCTATGTTTTGATAGAGGAGGGGATCTCAAAGTTCAAAGTACATCTCTATCAAAGTATATATACATTATACAATCTTGAGACTTGATTCCTTGCAGGCAATCATAAAACAAAAAAAACCCCAAAAAAACATTTTAAAGAAAGACCAATCAACACCCAATTTGCAGAGAGAGGGGAAAAAAAAACTAATTGTGAACACAATAAAAGTAAGCAAATATCATTTAGAAGCAAAGTGAGTCCTCAGACATGAAGCCTTGGGCAGCCGGAGCAAGCCCTCAGCCTCTGCCTTAGTGCAGTGAAGAATGGAGTAACCGTTGCCGAGCAGCTAGCAGAACCACCCTGCCCCTCCCCTCCAGTCCTGACACCCCGCCTTTTCAATCCATTTGGCCCGGCATTTAAATCATCCAAACATCGGTTCATTTCTTGCTCTACGATCTGGGCCCTATCACATTGATAAGCTTTGAGCCTGGACCCTACAGCCATGTTTTGGTCCATATCCACCTTTTCGAATAGGCCTAGTGCTTGTGTTGATCAAACCTTGCTCTCAGTTTGGTTAGGTGGGCCCCGAATCTCCTCTGCTCTGACTTTGCTCTGCATGCCCTGACTCTGTCTCTAATATTCCTTGTCCTCAATCCAACTTTGCATTGCAAACACACTTTGACCCTCGACTGAGCCTCGCCTTTGCTCATGCCTTCATTATTTGTGGTGATCGTTTCCCATAACATTTTTTTTTAAACAGAAAAAGTGCTTTCATTAAAGTATTTAGTTGTATTTCTTGCATTGAAAACCACCAGTAAGTTGTTGCTTGCCCTCAGCAGCTTCATCTTAAACCAAAGGTCTATTGAAAGTAATTGAAAAGAGTTTATCTGTGATTAGGACTACCAAAGCCACGTGAGCTGCTACTGTTAAAGGGGAGGACAGAGCAGGGTTTTAGGGAATCGATGTGGAGAGAATGAGAAGTTAAGGCAAATTGCAAATCATTAAACTGCAATTTTAATAGATTGCAATTTTCTTGAACTTTTGTGAGCATGATGAAACAAGATGAAGCTTGAAATCTCTGAGAATGCAGTAGCATACTCAGTGCAGGACTGAAAGAGGGAAACAATGGCAATATCTAAGAGATGAAGTTCTCATGGATCTTAGCATAGAAAATGAGGAACTTAAGAGTCAAATAACCTGGAACAAGGTCAGATGCTGAAAGTAAAAGATGCTGAGAAATGGAGAGAATGATAAAGTGATGGGGTTAGAGAAATAAGCTTCAGTGGCATTTGGCATGCTTACTGAAACAAATTTTAATGTAACTTTTGAATGTTTATTAATACTGTTGTAATTTTTTTCATGGAATTGTCGCACCTTGAAATGTTTACTTTATTGAATTGGATAAAATCTGCAGTAACATCTTCAGCCATAAACCTGGACGAGCTTGCTTCTAGGCTACCATGCTGCATTTCTACATGTAAAGAAGAGTTGCGTGAAAGTGGAATTGATTTGGTGGATCATCTAATGTGTTATGCTAGGAACTAGGATTGTAGTTTTGGAGGTCTGTCATCCAGGTGTAAAGCATTGATTTCGGTGGGGGGGGGGGGGGGCGGTGCAATGCACGTGCTGCTGTCTACATCAATGGTGCTGAAGTCGAGAGCTTCAAGGTCCTAGGATTGAACACCAATAATATGTCCTGGTCCAACTATTTAGACTCTTTTCCTTCCTCAGGAAGTTTAAAAAAATTTGCATATCCTGCTGACACTTATCTACTTTTATGCACCATAGAAAACATCTTATCCAGGTACATCACTGCTTATACTGTAAGAAATGCAGAGAGTGGTGGTTACAGCTCAGCGCACCACTGATTCAGCAAAGCTGTCAACAGAATCAAAGCCCCCACCCACCTTAGACATGTTCTCTTCTCCCATCATGCAGAAGATGTAAAAGATATGAAAGTATGTACCACCAGGCTCAGAGACAGCTTCTATCCTGTTATTAAATGGTTGTACAGTTAGATATGGTGGATACTTGACCTCTCAGTCTACCTGGTTATGATCTTACCCCTTATTGTCTACCTACACTGTACTCTCCCTTACTGTTAAACTTTATTCTGTATTCTGTTATGCTTTATCTGGGGTACTATCTTAGTGAAATGTGTAATGATTTAATCTGTATGAACAATATTTAAGACATGTTTTCAGTACAGCTCAGTACACATGACAGTAATATTCCAGGCTCCCTAAGATATACAAGGAGGGTTTCTCCACCCCCCCCCCCCACTCCCGCCAAGGCCTGTCATCAGTGTGATAGATTCTCCAACTTGCTAGCTCACTAAGCATTTAACGACCATGCTGACTCCCTTTGTTGGGGGCTCTGAGCTTCACATCATGAATTCGACCAACTTCGTTAAAATGATGACCAACACCCAGCTGAACCCGGAGGACATAATGGTCAGTTTCCATGTGGTGTCCCTGTTCATGAGAGTTCACATTAAGGACAGCTTGGTCCTCCCGCGGTCAAGGTTTGATAAGGGTACCGTTGACCTTTTTGAATACACCCTTTTATTGATGTATTTGCACTATAAGGGGAACTACTATGAAAAAACAGATGGAATGGCCATGTGATCACCTTTGTTGCTGGCTGTTGCTAATTTCTACATGGAGGACTTTGAGGAGAGGGCTCTGAGTTTGTTACCCAAGTGCCCCAAATACTACTACAGGTACGTTGATGACACCTTTGTAGTGTGGCCTCATGGAGTCCAGGCACTTCAGTAGTTCTATAACCATCTGAACAGTATACATTGAAATACTCAGTTTAAAATAGAGATGGAGAAGAATGGTTTTCTCCCATTCCTGGATATTCTAATATGATGGAAACTGGATGGTGGCCTCGGACATGGTATCTATCGGAAACCTCCTCAGACAGACCTATGCTTCAACAATAATAGTCATTACCACGCCTCCCAATGTAGAGTTTGATTTCTACTTTGATTAACCATGCAAAAACTATTTCGGTCCCGGAGATTTCCTCTGAGGAAATAAGACGATTACACATGTTTCTACAGAATGGCAAAATGGTGAAAGAAATCAATTGGACCCTTAAAACGGCTGATGGAAAAACCAGGAAACCTAACAATGAGGAGGAAAATGTTGCTACTGCCTGTCTTCCCTATATTTCCACAGTTTCTGGAAGGACTGCCAGGATCTTGAAGAAATACTGGATTAATACCAGCCACAAACTTCTAAGGAAACTCATGTCACAGCTTACGTGGGTCAAAGTTGATCTGGGAGTGAAGTCAACTGGCGTTTACAGAAATCCTTGTGAATGTGGAGCAGTGTACATTGACTGCTCGTTGAAAATGTGCATCAAGGGGCACATGAGGTGTATCCATTTGAGTTACCTGAAGAAATTGGCTTTAGCAGAACACTGCACTTGTAATGGCAATAGGATTGACTTCAGTGACACAAAATTACTGTGCTGCGCCAGTGCTTTTTGTGCTGCCTGGTAAAGGAAGCCATTGAAATGGAATGAGAGGAAATTAATTTTAACAAAGATGAAGGTCTCACTAAGAAAGAACTAGAGTTCGATTGTAAACAGGGTGGGAGAGTGGAAACCTGATTGGATGAGGACTGACCAATCAGGAGGGACAGACTACAGGGGTATATATGCCACTGGACTAGACATGCCCAGGCATCATCCCTGAAGAAGATGACAGAGTTTGTCATCGAAATGTCGGTTATAATCGATACCTATACCCAGCTGGAAGCCTGAGAAGAGTTTATTTGTAGTAATATTCCAATTCCACAGGTGGACTTCATATTTTTGGGTGATCTTCCCTTTACAGTTTCTAACTTCTTAGTATGCCAGCCCTACAGAGCTAACTTGTAACTTCTGCCAATGTCCATAAACAAGACTGTCCAGACAGACCTGTTCTTTCAGTTTGCTTTTGCCCCACTGACTTTGTTTCTTCCTGCATTAACCCTTTCCATTCACTTCTGTGATGCTTCAAATGTTCTTTACCTAATCAGCAGTTTTCATATTACTAGTCCCAACCAAGTCATCTTCATCATGGGTTAAAATCCCTCTACCTTCCGTATCTCATCAGGAAGGTGTGAGGACTATCAAATCTTCCTTGAACAGAGGCCCAATGAGTCACAATCTCTTGCCTCCATCACCAGCAAATTAATTTATGGCTGAAATCTTCCTCAGCTTAAACAACTTGAATTCTTAAACAACTGTATAGCTTGAATTCTACTGTACAGATCAAACTTGTAGCAATGGGTTCTACCATGGGTCCAAGCTATACTTGTTTTTTTGTATGGGATAAATAGCAGTCTTGGTTTCAGTCCTACTTGAGCCCACTCCAACTATTTTTAACAGTAAATGAATGACTATAGTGGTGCTGCTTCCTGAACTCATGCAGCGGAACTGAAACAATTCATGTCATTTGCTGTCATTTTTCCATCCTGTCCTCACCTTCACATAGTCTGTCTCTGACTCTTTCCTTTTGAATCAGCATCTCAGAGGTTAGACTAGTCACAAACATTTCAGTCCATAGACTGTTTATTAAAATATATTTTTATTGAAGGAATGACACAATACAGAATACATAATGGTTACATTTCCCTCAATTTTTCTTTTATGTCTTACCCCTAAACAAATGTCCCCTCACCTGCCCTCCCTGAACATACCATGGCAGCTAATGTATTTACAATAAGCAATTCACAAATACAAGTACGGACATTTCACAGCCATACCCCCACACTACTTCAAGACGAAGGCCCACACACATCCAGCTGTTGACTGTGCCTCTGCTGTCCTAGCAAGGCTCCATTCCATTCTGTGATGTCATTTGTTGTGATGATTAGCACCTGCCTTTTCTGTTACGAAAATCTAATTTACTTTCTCTTTTTTGCCAGTGCTGATAGTGAAGGATCTGAAACATTTTGCGTAGAAACACAAACAAAATGCTGGAGGAACTCAGCAAGTCAGGCAGAATCTATGGAATTGAATAAACAGTCAATGTTTCAGGTTGATATCCTTCTTCAGGACTGGAAAGAAAGGGGGAAGATGTCAGATTAAAAAGATGGGGGGAGGGGAAGGAGGATAACTAGAAGGTGATAGGTGAAGCCTGGTGGGTAGGAAAGTTTAAGGGCTGGAGAGGAAGGAATCTGATAGGAGAGGAGAGTGGATCATAGGAGAAAGGGAAGGAGGAATGGACCCATGAGGAGGTGAATGGCAGATGAGAAATGTTATGTGTCCAGAGTGGGGAATAGGAGGGAGAGAGAATTTTTTTTACCGAATGGAGAAATGAATATTCATGCATCATATTGGAGGCTACCCAGACAGAATACAAGGCGTTGTTCCTTCATCCTGAGAGTGGTGGCCTCATTCTGGCACAAGGGGAGGTCATGGACCAACATGTTGAAAAGGGAATGGGAACTAAGATGTTTGGTCACTGGGAAATTCCTTGATTGGTGGATGGAGCAGAGGTGCTCGATGAAGCAGTTCCCCAATTTAAAATGTGTCTCAGCAATGTAGAGGAGACCGCATCAGAAGTACTGGACATATTAGATGACCCCAGCAGATTTGTAGTTGAAGTATTGCCTCACAGGGAACGACTGTTGGGGTCCTAAATGGAGATGAGCGAGGAGGTGAATGGGCAGGTATAGCTCTTTGGCCACTTGCAGGATTAAGTGCCAGGAGGTAGATTTGTAGGCAGGGACAAGTGGACAAGGGAATCACAGAGAGGGTGATGCCTGTGGAAATCAGAGTAAGGTGGGAGCATAAAGATATGTTTGTTGGTAGGATCCCATTGGAGAGGGCAGAAGCTGTGGAGCATGATGTGTTGGATGCGGAGGCTCATGGGGTGGTGGGTAAGGCTAGAGGAACTATCACTATTAAGGTGGCAGGAAGATGGAGTGAGTGCGGAGGTTCGGGAAATGGAGGAGGTAAGGATGAGGACAGCATCAGTGGTAGATGAAGGGAAGCCCTGTTCTTTGAAGTCAGAGGACTGCTCTGATGTCCTGGAAAGCAAAGCTGCATGCTGGAAAAAGCTGAAGTGGTGATGAAGAAATGGAGAAAAGGGAATAGCATTGTTACAGGAGACAGGGTAGTGAGAGGTATAGGTAGGATAACCATGTGAATTGGTGGGTTTATAAAAGATGTCAGTTGACAGTTTGTCTCCAGATATGGAGACAGATATTGAGAAAGGAGAGGGAGGTGACAGAAATGGACCACGTGAATTTATGGGCAGGGTGGAAGTTTGAGGAAAAGTTGATGAAATTCACAAGCTCAGCATGGGTGCATGAAGGAGCATCAGTTCATTCAGAATCACGTTTATTATCACCAGCATGTGATGTGAAATTTGTTAACTTAGTAGCAGTAGTTCAACGTGATACTTAAACTAGAAGAAAAAGCAATAATAAATAAAATTAAAAATAATAATAAATATACAAGTAAGTCAATTACAGTATACATATATTGAATAGATTAAAACAAAAATACAAAAAAACAGAAAAACTGTAAATTAAAAAAGTGAGGTAGTGTCCAAGGATTCAATGTCCATTTAGGAATCGGATGGCATGGGAAGAAGCTGTTCCTGAATCGCTGAGTGTGTGCTTCAGTATCTCCTACCTGATGGTAACAGTGAGAAAAGGGCATGCCCTGGGTGCTGGAGGTACTTAATAATGGACACTGCCTTTCTGAGACCCCACTCCCTGAAGATGTCCTGGGTACTTAGTAGGCTAGTACCCAAGATGGAGCTGACTAGATTTACAACCCTCGGAGTCAGCGGGAGACGCTCATGGAGTGAGTACTGTTTTGGATTTGCTCCATAACCTTTACTTTTTTTTAACCTTTGATCACCCTTATCCAGCTTATTTTTACCTACACCGAAAGTTTCTTTGTTACTTTTTTTTGAACTTACTGTTAAGAGTTTGTTGTGAATTTTTGAAGATATGCAAACAGAAATGTCTCTTAGGTCTAAAGGACGAGAACCTGTGCGCAATCCGAACGGTAACGGAAAGAAGCAGGCACAGCCACAACACACTCAATTCACTTATGAATTGTTTATGGAGGTTTTGGACAAAAAATTTGATGAACTACAACAATTTTTTAAACAAGATATAAAGGCTTTTCAAGATTACATGGTTAAGACGGATTCAGTAATTAACCAGCAGCAAGCTCTTATCGCATCTCTGCAAGAAGACGCTCGGAAATGAGATTTGACTATTGAAAAACCGCAACAGGATTTAATTTTGACTGGTGGAAGCACTTAAAGCCAAGAGTGTCGATCTTGAGAATCGGTCTGGAAGACAGAACCTACGTATACTTGGTCTTCCAGACGGCATAGAAAAAGATGACCCTTCAAAATATTTTGCTCAACTATTAAAAGAAGCGTTTCCGTCGATTTTCCCAAATAACCCTCCATTATTGGATTGCGCACATAGAATTCGGCGTCGATCACCGAGTGCTACAGATAAATCTTCTGTTGTAATTGTCTGGTTTCATTATGTACACGACAAAGAACAACTTATTCGTGTGGCTCGTCGGGCAGGAATGGTTAAATTTCAAGAACACTACTTCTGTTTGGTTGAAGATTTTAGTCCTGATCTTATGAAAAAAAGGCTTCTTTTCAAACCGTTGATGGCTGAATGTTATGAGAAAAATTTGAAACCTGTGCTCCTATACCCTGCGAAGCTTAGAATTTCTCCACCAGATGCTCCACGTCAGGTTTTCCTTTCTACAGCTGAAGCGAGAAGTTATCTGGATGAGAACTTCCCTACTGCTACAGACACCAGTCTCTAATAAATGAACGATTCTGATCGTATAAGATGGTTCTCGATTTCTTAAACCAGAATTAACCTCTGGTTATTGGTGTAGGTTTATCCTATACTTTATATTTAAGTTAAAGTGTGTTTTTGTCATATCAATTGCTCTGTTTTATACACTTTAACCATTATACTATATTCTTGACTATTAATTTTGTTCCTTTGAAGGTATATTTTTAACCCTTTGAAAGTGAATTCTTTTTGATTAAGATCGTGGTTTTTTGAAAAATATTTTTGGTTTTGTTTAAGATGGCGTTATTTTTTTTCTCTCGTCTTCTTCCTACAATGCATCGCTTATCATAGCTTAAATATTTTTTGTTTTGCCTGGGCTATAGCCCGATTTATAAGCTTTTAGTGACTATATTCTTATTTTTTACAACTAACTATTTAGAAGTATGGTTTTTAGTATAGCGATTTTAATTTTTAAAGTTGGGGTGGTTTTATATATATATATCCTTTATATACGGAGTGGTCTTCCGCTGACAGGGGGGTAGAATTAGTCTCATTCTTTCCTTTTTCAAGCCATATTTTGGCTTTTTCTCTTTTTCTTGTGGGGGTGGGGGATGGTCTGTTTTCTAATTTTATTTTTTCTCTATCAGTTTGTTTTAGATTTTTCATTTGGGCTGTTTTTGAACTTCAAATATGTCTGCGTTGTCGTCACTTCCAGGTCCGCTCTTTACTTTTGTTCCTCTTCCGGGTGCATGAGTTTACAAGTTGGTTAACCCTTTCTATACCAAAGGGTTGATTTTAGAATTATGGCTCAGACCATTAATTTTGTGTCTTGGAGTACTAATGGTTTAAATCATCCGATTAAACGAAAGAAGATTTTCAAAGTATTCCAAAGACTTAATGCTCATATCATTTTTGTACAAGAAACTCATGTGAGGAAGGAGGACAAATCTCGCTTTTTTAGGTTTTGGCGGGGTCAACAGTATCATGCAAATTCGAACGCCAAAGTAAAAGGAGTTTCAATTTTTATTGACTCCTCTATTCCATTTGTTCAACACAATATCTTTTCGGATCCGAATGGTAGATTTTTGTTAATCATGGGTTTACTTTGTAATAAAAAGGTTGCTTTGGTTAATGTTTATGCTCCAAATGTGGATTGTCCTGACTTTTTTAAGTCCTTATTTACTTCTTTACCCAATCTAAATGAATATAAGTTAATAATGGGTGGTGACTTTAATTGTTGTTTAAATCCTTTGATGGATAAATCTTTATCTATTCAGACTTTACCTAATAAGTCGGCCACTTGTATTAACTCCTTCTTGACTGATAATGGAGCTTTTGATGTTTGGAGATTTCGGTATCCTAACGACAAAGAGTTTTCTTTTTTCTCACATGTTTATCAGTCTTAGTTGAGAATTGATTATTTTTTTGTTGACTCTTGTTTTATTCCATCGGTAATCGGTTGTAATTACGATATTATAGCTATCTCTGACCATGCTCCATTAATACTTTCTATTCAATTTACGGATACAGTTTCTAATGCCAGACAATGGTGATTTGACTCTACCTTATTGCAGGACTCGGACTTTATAAAATTTATGAAGAGGCAGATCGATTTCTTCTTTTCAACTAATTCCACGGATGATATCTCCTGCGGAACACTTTGGGACACTTTTAAAGCGTATATACGTGGACAGATTATCTCTTACTCTGTTGGTTTGAGAAAACGCATTAAGAAGGAAACTCTCTTATTGGTCGATAAAATTAAAGAGATTGATAAGAAATATTCGATCACTCCTAGTAAGGAGCTTTACAAACAAAGGGTTGAACTTCAAATGGAACATAGTTTATTACTTACATCTCTGATTGAAAATCAATTAATGAAAACCAGATCTGATTTTTATATACATAGTGATAAATCAGGTAAACTGTTCGCTGGTCAATTGAAGAATGCTTTGGTTAAACGTCAAATCACTAAGATTTGTCAGCAGAATGGGAATTTGACAGTTAATCATGATGAGATAAATAAGGCATTTCAAGACTTTTATACCTCCCTGTATCAATCTGAATTCCCTCAGGATCGTAATACCATGTGTGATTTTAATTTAATTTCCCAAGATTATCATCCGATGATCTTTCAATATTAGATACTCCTATTACGGATATAGAAATTAAAGGGGCTATTTCCTCAATGAATTCTGGGAAAGCACCAGGTCCAGATGGGTATACAGTAGAATTTTTAAAATGTTTTTCCACTACTCTTTCTCCTTGGTTATGTAAGGTTTTTGAGGAAGCAATTAGATTGGGGAATTTGCCACAATCTTTTTATAGAGCTTCCATTTCTCTAATATTGAAGAAAGATAAAGACCCCACTGACTGTGCATCCTATAGACCAATATCTTTATTGAATGTAGACTCCAAGATTTTTTCCAAGTTACTGGCATCCAGATTGGAGAAGGTATTACCCAAAATTATTTCAGAAGATCAAACCAGTTTTATTAAAAATCGCTATTCTTTTTTCAGCGTTAGGAGATTACTGAATATTGTTTATACTCCCTCACATGGCACTTCAGAATGCGTGATTTCATTAGATGTGGAGAAAGCATTTGATAGAGTTGAATGGCCTTACTTATTTAATGTGTTGGGGAAGTTTAATTTTAGTCCGACATTCATTTCTTGGATTAAATTGATTTATCACACTCCAGTAGCCTCAGTGTTTACCAATAATCAAAGATCTCCATTTTTTCGCCTATTTCGGGGCACTAGACAAGGATGTCCTCTTAGTCCATTACTATTTAACATTGCCTTAGAACCTTTGGCAATTGCCATCAGAGAATCACAGGATATTTTGGGTATTAATCGTGGGACAGACATTCATAACTTATCTTTGTATGCAGATGATTTATTATTATTCATTTCTAACCCTGAGAAATCTATTCCAGCAGTTTTATCATTGTTGGCTCAATTAAGTGAGTTTTCTGGGTATAAGTTAAATCTTAATAAGAGTGAATTGTTTCCTTTGAATAGACAGGTCCCAATATATGTAAATTTACCTTTTAAATTAGTTAATGACTTATTTATTTAGGTATCAATATCACAAAAAACCATAAAGATTTATTTAGGTTTAATTTTTTACCCTTAATTGATCAGATTAAAGGCTTGTTTATTAAGTGGTTACCATTATCTCTATCTCTAATAGGCAGGATTAATGCTATTAAGATGGTTATTTTACCTAAGTTTTTATATATTTTTCAAGCGGTACCAATTTTTATTCCGAAATCTTTTTTTTACTAATGTTGATTCAAAAATTTCCTCATATATATGGCAGAATAAAAATCCCAGGTTAGGTAAAATATATTTATAGAAGACAAAGAAGGAAGGTGGGTTAGCATTACCTAATTTCAGATTTTATTATTGGGCAGTTAATATTAGATATTTGTCATGTTGGTTGAAAGATTGGGGTGGATCTGTTGGCCCTCATTGGGTGAGTTTAGAAATTAAATCTGTATCAGGTTATGCTCTGGGTTCTATTTTAGGGACTTCTCTCCCTTTTGCTCTTTCTAAATTGCTGAAACGAATTGACAACCCGATAGTTAAACATACTTTACGTATATGGTTTCAATTTCGGAAATTTTTTGGGTTGACTCAATTCGTTTTAAATAGTCCTATTGTATTTAATTGCTTTTTCCATCCTTCCATTATAGATCAAGCTTATTCGGCTTGGAAAACTAAGGGATTGCTAAGATTTTCTGATTTATTTTTGGACAGTTGTTTTATGTCTTTTGAGCAATTATCCAACAAATATCTAGATTTCATTTTTTTAGATATTTACAGATTAGACATTTTTTAAGTACTGTACTCCCTACGTTTCCAAATTTTGTGCCTTCAGATCTTTTGGAGAGTTTGTTTGAATTAGACCCTTTTCAAAAAGGGCTTATTTCAAAACTTTATAATATAATTATGAAGATATGTTCAGAGCCCCTTTATAAGACCAAAAGGGATTGGGAAAGAGAGCTTAACCTTATTATTCCTAGTGAGAATTGGGATAGAATTCTTCAATTAGTTAATACATCTTCGATATGTGCCAAAAATTCATTAACACAATTTAAGGTCGTACATAAGGCCCATATGTTCAAGGATAAATTAGCTCATTTTTACTCTTATATAAATCCTATTTGTGATAGATGTCAATTTGAAATCGCGTCTTTAACTCGTATGTTTTGGTCATGTCCGCTTTTGAAAAAATATTGGAAAGATATTTTTGATATTATCTCTGCAGTTTTGAATATTGATTTACAACCTCATCTTATTACCACAATTTTTGGTTTACCAATGATGGACTCACTGCATTTATCTTCTTCCGCTCATCAAATGATTGCATTTCTAACTCTGATGGCTGGAAGATCTATATTGTTGAATTGGAAGGAAATTAATCCTCCCACTGTATTTAATTGGTTCTCTCAAACTCTGTTATGTTTAAATTTAGAAAAAATTAGAAGTGGTGTTTTTGATACTTCTATTAAATTTGAAAAGATATGGAGACCATTTATTCAATATTTTCATATGATGTAATGTGACCTCGTTCCAAGTTCATTTGACTTTCCAGCTTTTAGCTTATGTATGTTGAGAGGACCGGAAGTGACGGCATTGATGATTATTTATTCTTGTGAGATATTATAAACAGCCCTTTTTTTTTCTTCCAACGTTTCTTTTTTTTCTTCTTTTTTTTGCTTCTTTTTTCTTCTTTATTAGTCATTAGATTAGTAGATTAGTTAATTTTGCATTATATATATATATATATATATATTTTCTTTTTCTTTTTTCTTTTTTTATATCATATATTATGAAATATCTGGACTTACCATGTTCATACATATACTGTATGGTTTATGTCATGGTAAACCCATTTATACTGTAACCATTGTTTGTCTTTTTTCATCTGTAATGGGAATTTGTATGTTTGTAATTTTTTTATTAATGTATCATTTGTATTTTGTCCATATTATTAATAATAATAAAAAGATTGAGAAAGAAAGAAAGAGATTTACAACCCTCTGCAGCTTTTGGTCCTGTGCAGCAACCCCTCCATACTGGATAGAGATGCAGCCTGTCGGAATGCTCTCCGTGGTACAATTATAGAAGTTTTTGAGTGTATTTGTTAATATTCCAAATCTCTTCAAACTCCTAATGAGGTATAGCCACTGTCTTGCCTTTTTTATAACTACATCGGTATGTTGGAACCAGGTTAGAATCTCAGAGATTTTACACCAGGAACCTGAAGCTGCTCACTCTCCCCACTTCTGATCCCTCTATGAGGATTGGTACGTGTTCCTTCATCTTACCCTTCCTGAAGTCCACAATAAGCTCTTTCATCTTACAGATGTCGAGTGCCAGGTTGTTGATGTGGCACCACTCCGCTCGTTGGCGTATCTCACTCCTGTACACCCTCTCGTCACTACCTGAGATTCTACCAGCAATGGTTGTATGGTCAGCAAGTTTTTAGATGGTATTTGAGCTATGCTTTGCCATACAGTCATGTGTATATAGAGAGTAGAGCACAGGGCTAAGCACACACCCCTGAGCCACTGTTGATTGTCAGCAAGGGGGAGATGTTGTCACCAATCAGACTGTGGTCTTACGGTTAGGAAGTTGAGGATCCCATTGCAGAGAGAGATACAGAGGCCCAGCTTCTGCAACATCTCAATCAGGATTGTGGGAATGATGGTGTTAAATGCTGACCTATAGTCAATAAACAGCATCCTGACATAGGTGCTTGTGTTGTTTAAGTGGTCTAAAGCAGTGTGGAGAGCCATTGAGATTGCGTCTGCCATTGACCTATTGTGGTGATAGGCAAATTGCAATGGGTCCAGGTCCTTGCTGAGACAGGAGTTCAGTCTAGTCATGACTAACCTCTCAAAGCATTTCATTACTGTAGATGTGAGTGCTACAGGCAGCCCACATTATCCTTCTTAGGCACTGGTATATTTGTTGCCTTTTTGAAGCTAGTGGGAACTTCCTCCTGTAGCAGTGAGAGGTTGAAAATGTCCTTGAATACTCCCGCTATTTGGTTGGCACAGGTTTTCAGAGACTCGCTGGGTACTCCATCGGGATCTTCTGCCTTGCAAGGGTTCACCCTCTTTAAAGACAGCCTAACATCGGCCTCTGAAACTGAGATCACAGGGTCATCAGGTGCAGCAGGAATCTTCACAGTGCAGTTGTGTTCTCCCTTTCAAAGTGGGCATTAAAGACGTTGATTTCATCTGATAGTGAAGCATCACTGCCATTCATGCTACATGGGTGGGCCCCATTTTTCAAACGTTCGCTTTAGGACAGCTCGCTGTTACGAAAGACCTACATCAGTACCTGTTTTCGCTAACCAAAGAGGAATTCCGCTTTTATGAGAAAAAGATGCGTGCTTTATACGTGTGTTTACACCAAGAAAGACTACCATGACCATGAAGCCTTGTGAGGGCAGTTGTGTGTGTATGCATGTACGTGCGTACTCATGTACGTACATAGGCGTATATGTGCTGATTTTTTTTCTCCAAATCGATTTTGGCTCGCTGTCTTCCTGATTTTGATAAGAAGCTACACTGTACATAAAATATTTCTTCTTCATATAGGCTGTATATTTACCATATCATTCCTGCTTTTACTATATGCTAATATTAGCTTTTATGTGCTATTTAGTATGATTTGGTAGGTTTTTTTGGGTCTGTGAACGCTCAAAAATTTTTCCCATATAAATTAATGGTAATTGCTTCTTCACTTTACACCGTTTCAGCTTACAAATGGTTTCATCGGAACGCTGTACTTTCAGATAGCGGGTGAAACCTGTATTGGGTTTCACTTTGTAGGAAGTAAAGTCTTGCAGACCCTGCCAGAGTTGCGTGCATCTGATGTCACCTCCATCCTTGTTGGAAATTGTCTTTTCACCCTTGAATAGCCCTCTGCAAATCATACGTGGTTTTGTGGGCAGGCCTGAATGCCATAGATCTAGCCTTCAGCACATGATGTACCTCCTGGTTCATTCACAGCTTTTGGTTTTGGAGTGTACAGAGTCTTCATCATTGTACTAAAGGAAGGGTTGAGGAGCATTAGAAAGGTGTGGCTGTACCTGCTGTTTTTATTTCAGATTTTCTTCAACTGCATTTTTAAGGCCAATGCAGTGCATTACCTTGCCAGCAGAGAATATATTTTCCCTTTATTTTTGCTGTTGAATATAATGCACCACATAATGGTTTTATTTTATGGATATAATCTTCTAGTAAGCCCTGCCAGTTATCATAGAGAACATTACTCAAGCTTTCTGAACTGTAATGAGATATTACTGCTGAAAGTAAGTGGTATGATGCCACACATTAGGAATTGGTTGAAAATTGTCAGTAAATTAGGCCTTTGTTAATGACAATGTGATTTAAACTGAGTATTTCCCATGTAATAAAGATAATTAATTGTTTGCATAAGCCTTGGAGTATATTCTTGCAGATCATGAAACCAGTTGTGCATTTTTTGCACTTAACATTGAAATGGTCTGAGAGATGTTTAGCAAGGGAAGTCTTGACGCTGAAATAATAATCTGTGTTTACTTGTAGAAGTGGGTAATTAGAATATTTAACTATTTTTCATCCCCTCTTCAAAGTAAAGGCTGCTTGAACTTGAGCTCTGAGTATTTGTCTCGTGATGATGCAGCAAAATTGGATGCTGTCATAAATCATTTAAAATCACTGAGTTCTGAGAGTGTTGTAATGCAGCCTGAAACAGCCTTTCTCAGCTTATGAAATTCCAACTCAAAGATGCCTTTTCATTTGTGTTCCTCTATAATTATAGTCTACGATGTTAACTTACCAATACAATTCAAGACATTTATTATGAAAGAATGTTTAAATTATACAGCCTTGAGAGAGATTTGATAGCTCACAAGTAGCTACAAAGTAAGAAACCAAGAAACCAAACTAAGAACCCAATTTAAAAAAATAGAATAAATCTAAAAGACCACTCGGTGCACAAGAGAAATTGAAAAAAAACAATTAAAATCATGTAAACAATTCACGTGAACAACAGTGCTCCGAGCCAAATTTGAGTTCTCAGATCCAAAGCCTTGCTTATCAGTTCATCATATTAGCGGACACAGAGCACAGCACCTGGGGCAGTCTTCATAGCCTCAGCACCATGGAGATGACCATTGTGGAAAATGAGCAAAATCGGCTCTTGTCCCAACCTGGGGCGGCGATTAAATTGACCCAACAACAGAACAGCGAAAGATTCTGTGTCCTGGAGAGAGGAGTGAAGATTGTGGAGAGTGAACAAAATTGGCTCTTGCCTCTGATCTGGGCCGGTGTTTAAATCTTCTGAACAGCAAATCATACCTCGCACTTGGACTGGGCTACTGTGAAAGGCTCTGGGCCTAGACCATATCGTCCAGCAACTTGATCCGGGCCTACATTCCTTTACTCAGCTCAAAGCCGCTTCAAACTCTTTAAATCAACTCGGTGCCCAGAGTGATCCTATGTTGCACCCAGGCTGGTTGTATAGACACCAAATCTCCTTGGTCCAGTCCCCAACTTTACCTTTCTGCACTTAGAGCAAATCAACCTCCACCTGGGCCATTTGTACGGGCACCAAATCTCCTCGGTCCAGTCCCCAACTTTACCTTTCTGCACTCCGAGGAAATCAGCCTCCACCCGGGCCATTTGTATGGGCACCAAATCTCCTCTGTCCGGTTCCCAACTTTACCTTTATGCATTCAGAGGAAATCAGCCTCCACCCGGGCCATTTGTATGGGCACCAAATCTCCTTTGTCCGGACCCCGACTTCTCATTTCTGCACCCAGAGCAATGCACCCGGACCAGTTGAACGAGCATTGGGGTTTCTCTACCTGGGCTCTGACTTCACCGCCCAGGCCCAACTTCTCCTTTTGGTGCCCAGAGCAATCAATCCTCACTCTTGGGCCATCTGTATGGGCATCAGAACTCTGCCTGCAACAATTCCGCAATGCACCATCTCGGCTCATCCCCTGAACTCGCCTTGCCAACGCTCACTCCTTTACTGTTCGTGGTGATAATTTAACATAATTTATCTCAGGAAAAAGTATTTTTTAGTGATGCTTTTTGTTGGATTTCTTCGCTTTTTGACTGGTAGGGAGACTTCACACACATTTGGTAGTGCCATCTTTCTTAAGGTATGGACTCTTCCTGAGCTGTATTAATTAGACCTACATTATAACATGTTTCTTTTGCATTATTACCTCTCTCCTTGATTGAAAGCAATACAATATTGCATTAATGAAGTCTTAAGATTTTTATGGTTGAGTAAATGAGGCCTGTAACATTGTCTTTTTTAAAAATTCAAGGTAATTGTTGAATGTTGATCAATTGGTAAGAAGTTAAGACTATTGATGCAAAGAGTAAGAAATTAGCATCTAATCATGTTGAGAGCCAATTTCTAAATAATACCACTTTTAAATAAATGTTTTAAATCATTCTCTTTGTGTGTACAACAGATCACATGATAGGGAGTTCCTGGTATTGCTGGCTTTGATTTATGGGCCAGCATGGAGCATCCTGTGATGTTGAGGAAGCCAAAATATCTCTGGTCCAGCATCTTTTAGTCCAGATCTGATATAATTAATTCTAATTAAGATCTGAAATCATTTAAGATCTGTACTAATGTAGCTAATTAATTGATCAGTGCAACTTTTCGATCATAACTGACAGTTTCTGAACTTTGGGAAGCTTCAGTTACAGATGGTAGTCATCCATCTTCCATTTCCCACAACTGTGCCACAGCAATAAAATGTATTACTTAAATCTTACAGGGAAAATAAGCTACCTTTTGTAATACCTATTCAAAAAGAAAAGGGAATGCTTCATATTCAGATAATTAGAGCAATACAAAAGTTATCCTTTGCCCATTGCATGAAACAGCCCAGACTTGACATTAAGTTGGCTAACCAGCTGAGAGAAGTCTGAGAATAGCTGCTGTGAGACAAAAGAATGTTAATTTGGTGCAGGTGGATTTTGCTGCTGAGCTATGAGATGTAGCTTTCAGGATGCACACTGATGAGTGATTGTGGGCCATTTTTGGGCACTAACAGCAACTGTCCATGTGTTGGCAGACTGACTGGAACTTACCATCTCACCACCACTTCCCATTGGACATCTTTCACTCCCTTTTTTTTGGAATATATTAAATAGCTCTTCCTAGCCTGACATTTGATGTTGGCACAAACCATAGCAAAATCTCTGGGCAAGGGAGAATTGGGGAAGATGTCAGCATTTATTACATCTATCAGGATGTGATGGGAGATACTGTGGATCTCTCAACACATGTAGTGCACTTGCAGAGGACATGGATTTGAGAACAGAAATTGTCGCCAGGTTTTGGCTTATTGATGTGCAGCACAAGAAAATGTCTTCCTTTAAAGTTCACTGATGTACACAGCTATGAGTGGTCAGACAGGGTGACAAATGAATAGCACTAAGCAGGGTACCAAGATGGGAATGAATTTGATACTGGCTATAAGGCAAATAAAGAGACTGAAGGGTGGGTTCAATTTTAAATATGTAAAATACTGAAGGGATCAAAAATGAACAAAGTACTATTAAGCTTAGGTGATCTGTTAAGGGTTAATTTGCAGATAAAGAGTGGGTAGTACTGAAATAATTATGTGACATAAAAATCTGTGTATCTGTAATAAGCAAAGGCTAGTGATTATAGTTAAGTAGCTATGATCAAGAATTCAATTAAGGAAAATGCAAGGATACATGAGAATCCGGCAGACTGGGGAGCCATGAAAAACCACAGAGGGATACAAAGCATGTATTGTGATATCAAAAGTGAGTATCAATGGTAACTGTAAACTTTGCATAAATATTGAGAAGTGTCTTTGAATTTGATGGCTCCATTCCAGCATATCAGTATTAAATATAGGGTGCAGAAGCATAGTAGTTATGTTACACACTGAGTACTCCTAGCTGCTGGATTAATGACCTGGAAACATTCACATTCCAAAGTTGACTTGAATATGCTGCTTGTGCCTATTCTGATCAATATTTGACAGTGAATTCTGTGTCTAACGTTTAATAGTATTAAAAGTAAAAGTGGATAGTCCATTGACTGTTGAATTTGGATTTGGCACAAGCATTCCCAGTCTAGTCAACCCCAAGATGTTTCATTGTTAACATCAGAGGTTTGTGCCAATATTAAAATCACAGCTTGAATTAGTCATGATCACAGTCCCAATGCTCCATCATGCCTTAAGTGCTTGGAAAAACCATTGAAGGTAGCAAGGATGTATAACTTGCTCTGGCTTTCATGCCTATCACAAGAATGTTCAAAAAGTATTACTTCTGGAAATGCTTGGAAGAAAATTGCTTCAGAGTATTCAGTCTAGTAGCTGTGAGAGCATCGTGAGGACGGGAGTAAGGGTACCAGTTATACAACTTTTCTGTACTACTTGTGGCATTGAGAGCTAGTAACAGGAGTTCACTTAGTTCTTTGAAGCTGCTATCATTCAATAAAATAGATCATTGTCTTTAGCTACCTGAATACAATGGAACTTGAAATTCTAGTTATTGCCACTAGAGTGTGCTATAAGCATTAATATCTGCTTGAGTAACGAGCCACTTTGTTTTACTGGTTCAGTTAATATGTTTAGAGAATTTAAAAGAATAAAAAAATTTGAAAGGGCATGTACGATAAACTATATATACAGCTTTAAATATCCTTTGTGGTTGAGGCTAGTATTAAGTGCCTGATTTTATTTTCCATCTCAAATTGCCTGGAAAGTAGTTGACATGGTCATGGTGCTCCACAGTTTTCAAATACTAACTTAAAAACAAATTATAGTTTGCTCATAATCTAATATCAGTGATGTGCTGTATCAAAGCACAACTGTAAATATTTCTAAAAGGGTCTTTTTTTTAGGGCCAAGCTATTTTCCTTCCTCCACTTCCTATCCATAAGGTAATATGGAACAAGCAGTATGGAAAGGTAGCGTAGTGGTTAGCACAACACTTCACTGTACAGGCAACCTGGGTTCAATTTTTGTCATTTCCTGTAAGGAGTTTGTATGTTCTCCCTGTGACTGTGTTGGTTTCCTCCAGGTGCTGTGGCTTCCTCCCAACAGTCCAATGATGCACTGGTTGGTAGGCTAATTTGTCTTTGTAAATTGTCCTGTGATTAGGCTAGGATTAATCTGGGGATTGCTGGGTGGCATGGTTTGAAGGGCCTATCTTGTACTGTCTCAATAAATAAATAGAATTGAGTAAGTATTGCAATCTGTACCATTTACTGATTATAAAATTGAAACCATTGGAGAGGAAAACTTTTGTTGTTGCCTTGATACATATTTTTGTGAAGTGATATACTGTAGCGATGTGCTACATGCAGCGCTGAAATAACAACACGTAGTTGGTGAGCTGCAGTTGCAAAAAGAGGTTTATTCAAACTTCGCGGCCTCGCTTTAAAGCCTTCCTGTTCCCACCCTCCCCGGGCGTATTCACAGTGCCGTCCCGCACGCGGGCTTTCCTTCTTGCTGGTGAAGCAGGCTTGGCGCCCTCTGTGGGACCAGTCTCCATGCCGGCGCGCACCACTTTGTGAGCCGGTTCGAGTGTGCTGGGAAGTGGGTCGCCACATAACCCCCCCCCCCCCCCCCCCCCCAAGAACCGGCGATACACCCCCCAATGTCCTCAGTCTGAGTCGGACTCTGTTTGGGAGGTCTGCCTCTGTGCCGCGGTGCCTGAATCTCGACTGGCTGCGCCGTCCACATGGGCTGGTTTGAGTTGGTCCACTGTGAAAACCTCCTCTTCCCCCCAATGTCCAGCACAAATGTGGACCCGTTGTTTCTGATCACTGTAAATGGCCCCTTGTAGGGCCGCTGTAGCGGTGCCTGATGTCCGCCCCGTCGTACAAAAACAAACTTACAGTTTTGCAGGTCTTTGGGTACGCAGGTCAGGTTCTGTCCATGCTGTGAAGTGGGTATGGGGGCCAGGTTACTGAGCCTCTCGCGTAGTTTCCCAGGACCTCTGCAGGTTCTTCCTCTTGCCCCCTTGGGGCTAGTATGAACTCTCCTGGGACGACCATGGGTGCGCCATACACCAACTCAGCCGACGAGATGTCTAGATCCTCCTTGGGCGCCGTGCGGATTCCAAGCAGGACCCAGGGGAGCTCGTCCACCCAGTTTGGCCCTTTGAGGCGGGCCATGAGAGCCGACTTCAGGTGATGGTGGAAACGCTCCACTAGTCCGTTCGACTGTGGGTGGTAGGCAGTTGTATGGTGCAACTGTGTCCCCAAAAGGCTGGCCATAGCTGACCACAGGCTGGAGGTGAACTTGGGCGCCTCTGTCGGAGGTAATGTGGGCTGGTACACCAAAGCGAGATACCCAGATTGCGATCAGTGCTCGGGCGCAGGATTCGGAGGTGGTGTCAGTGAGCGGGACCGCCTCTGGCCATCTTGTGAACCAGTCTACGATAGTCAGGAGGTGCCTCGCTCCTCATGACACTGGCAAGGGGCCCACGATATCCACATGAATGTGGTTGAAACGCTGGCGGGTGGGGTGGAACTGCTGCGGCAGAGCTTTGGTGTGCCACTGCACCTTTGCCGTTTGGCAGTGCATGCACGTTTTGGCCCATTCACTGACCTGCTTGTGGAGTCTGTGCCAAACGAACCTGTTGGCTACCATCCGGATGGTTGTCCTGATGGAGGGGTGTGCTAAGTTGTGAATGGAGTCAAAAACGCGCCGCTGCCAGGACGACGGGGCGGGGTTGGCCAGTGGTGACATCACAGAGTAGGGTCCTCTCACCTGGGCCTACGGGGAGGTCCAGGAGCTGCAAACCGGAGACTGCAGTTCTGTAACTAGGGATCTCCTCGTCTGCCTGCTGCGCCTTTGCCAGTGATTCACAGTCTACCCCCTGGGACAGGGCTTCGATGTTAGGGCGGGAGAGGGCATCTGCCACGACATTGTCCTTTCCCGAGACGTGCCGGACATCCGTCGTGTATTCGGAGATGTAGGACAGATGTCGCTGCTGGTGGGACGACCAGGGGTCGAATACTTTCGTGAATGCAAAGGTAAGCGGTTTGTGGTCTGTGAACGCAGTGAAGGGCCGACCTTCTAGGAAGTACCTGAAATGCCGGATTGCCAGGTATAGCGCCAACAGTTCCCGGTCACTGTATTTGAGCTCAGGTGGTTGTAGGTGTTTGCTGAAAAATGCCAGGGGTTGCCAGTGACCCTCGATGAGTTGTTCCAACACTCCACCGACTGCTGTGTTAGATGCGTCCACTGTGAGGGCGGTAGGGACGTCCGTTCTGGGGTGCACTAGCATCGTGGTGTTTGCCAGGGCTTCTTTGGTTTTAATGAAAGTGGCGGCAGACTCCTCATCCCAGGTAATGTCCTTGCCCTTTCCCGACATCAGGGTGAACATGATTTGGGCTGCTGAGGGGAGGAAGCGGTGGTAGAGATTTACAATATCCATGAATTCCTGAAGGCCTTTGATTGCGTTGGGTTGGGGGAAATGGTGGACCGTGTCTACCTTGGCGGGCAGAGGGGTTGCCCCGTCTTTAGTAATCCTGTGGCCCAGGAAGTTGATGGTGTCGAGCCCGAACTGGCATTTGGCCAGGTTGATTGTTAGGCCGTATTCACTCAGTCGGGCGTAGAGTTGACGGAGGTGGGACAGATGCTCCTGACGACTAGTGCTGGCTATGAGGATGTCGTCCAAATATATGAAAACGAAGTCCATGTAGCGTCCCACCGCGTCCATTAACTGCTGGAACGTCTGTGCGGCATTCTTCAGGCCGAATGGCATACGGAGGAACTAAAAAAGGCCGAGAGTGGTGATGAGTGCCTTTTTGGGAATGTCGTCCGGATGCATTGGGATTTGATGGTATCCCCGGACGAGGTCTACCTTGGAGAAGATCCATGCGCCGTGCAGGTTTGCTAAAAAGTCCTGAATGTGCAGCACAGGGTAGCGGTCCGGTGTTGTAGCTTTGTTCAGCCTGCGGTAGTCGCCGCATGGTCTCCAGCCCCCTGTTGCTTTGGGCACCATGTGCAGGGGGGAGGCCCATGGGCTGTCAGACTGCCGTATGATCCCCAATTCCTCCATCCTCTTGAACTCCTCCTTCACCAGTCGGAGCCTGTCCAGGGGAAGCCTTTGAGCACAGGCGTGGAGGGGTGGTCCTTGTGTCGGGATGTTGTGCTGTACGCCGTGTCTGGGCATGGCTGCTGTGAACTGCGGCACCAGAACAGATGGGAAATCCGCCAGGACTCTGGTGAAGCCGTTGTTGGACAGCGTGATGGAGTATAGGTGTGGGGCCGGCAACTGGGCTTCACCCAGGGTGAACGTTTGAAAGGTCTCAGCGTGGACCAGTCTCTCCCTTGGCAGGTCGACCAGTAGGCTGTGAGCTCGCAAAAAATCCGCTCCCAGGAGCAGTTGGGCTACAGCAGCCAGTGTGAAGTCCCACGTGAACTGGCTGGAGCCGAACTGTAGCCGCACCGTATGGGTGCCGTAGGTCCTTACTGTGCTGCCGTTCGCGGCCCTCAGGGTGGGACCTGGTTCTCTGTTGCAGTTGTTGTAACTCATTGGAGGTAAGACGCTGATCTTGGCTCTGGTGTTGACTAAAAAGCGGCATCCCGACTGCTTGTCTCAGACATACAGGAGGCTATCCTGATGGCCAGCTGCCGTAGCTATCAGCGGCGGCTGGCCCTGGAGTTATCTGGGAACTTGCAGGGTGGGCTCAGCGGCCGGGCCTGGTCTGGTCTGCTGCTGGGAGCGTGGGCTGGTGATCTGTGCAACGGACGCCCCACTTTCCTCCTTGGCTTTCCACAGTACGTCTGTCCGGGCCGCCACCTTCCTGGGGTCGCTGAAATCAGCGTCGGACAGCAGCAGGCTTATGTCCTTGGGCAGCTGCTCCAGGAACGCCTGCTCAAATATGAGGCAGGGCTTGTGTCCTTCGGCCAGGGACAGCATCTCATTCATCAAAGCCGACGGTGGCCTGTCCCCCAAACCATCCTGGTGCAGTAAGCCGGCAGCTTGCTTGTGCCATGAGAGTCCGAAAGTCCTTATGAGCAGGGCTTTGAATTCTGTGTATTTGCCGTCCTCTGGGGGCGACTGTATGAACTCTTCAACCTGGGCGGCTGTCTCCTGGTTGAGGGAGCTCACCACGTAGTAGTAATGTGTGGCATCTGAGGTTATCTGCCGAATGTGGAATTGGGCTTCTGCTTGCTGGAACCATAGGTGAGGTCGCAGCGTCCAGAAGCTTGGCAGTTTTAACGAAACTGCATGAACAGATGCGGCGTCATATATCTCTGGTCCAAATATCGTTTGGGCTGTCGGGCTCACCAATTGTAGCGGTGTGCTACACGCAGCGTTGAAATAACGATACGAAGTCAGTGATCTGCAGTTGCAAAAGAGGTTTGTTCAAACTTCGCGGCCTTGCTTTAAAGCCTTCCTGTTCCCGCCCTCCCCAGGCGGGAATACTATAGAGGGTGCGTATTCAGGGTGCTGTCCTGCGCGCGGGCTTTTCCCCTTGCTGGTAAAGCAGGCTTGGTGCCCTCTTTGGGACCGGCCTCAATGCCGGTGTGTGCCACTTTGTGAGCTGGTTCGAGTGTGCTGGGAAGTGGGTTGTCACAATACTACATAATCAAATTGCAAGTAAATAGCTGAATGTTTAAGGTTCAAAGTAAATTTATTATCAAAATACATACTGTATATGTAACCATATACAATCCTAAGATTCATTTTCTTGTGGGCATTCCCAGTAAGTACAAGAAACACAACAGAATCAGAGAAAGACTGCACCCAGTAGGATGAACAAACAACCAATGTGCAAAGACAAAAAGAAAGAAAACAATAATAGTAAATAAATAAGCAATAAATATTGAGAACATGAGATGTAGAGTCTTTGAAAGTGAATTCTTAGGTTATGGGAACCTGGTGGTGTGAGTACTCAGGCTCCTGTACAACCAATATGATGACTGCGGGGAGAAGAGAAAGTGGCCTGGATAGTGCATGTCGTTGATGCTGAATGCTGCTTTCCTGTGACAGTGCTCCATGTAGATGTGCTCAATGGTGGGGAGGGCTTTACCAGTGATGGGCTGGGCTGTATCTACAACTCTTGTTGGCTTTTTTGTTCAAGGGCATTGGTGTTTCCATACTAGGCTGTGATGCAACCTGTCAATATACTCTCCACCTTCACATCTATAAGATCTGTCAAAATTTCAGATGACATGCTGAATCTTTGCAAACTTCTAAGCAAGTAGAGGTGCTGCTGTGCTTTCTTTATAATGGAACTTCCAGATCCTCTGATGCAATGACACAGAAGAACGTAAAATTGGTTATTCTCTCCACCTTTAATCCTATGGATGAGGACTGGTCCATAGATCTCCAGTTTCCTCCTCCTGAAGTCAATAATTAGCTTGTTTTTCTTGCTGACACTGAGTGAGAGGTTGTTGTTGTGACCAGATTCTCAATCTCCCTCCTATATGCTGGTTCATCGCCAAATTTGATTCTGCGAATGACAGTGGTGTTGTCAGCAAACTTATGTATGGCATTGGAGCTATGCTTGGCCTCACTGTCACAACTAGAGTAGAGAAGTGGGCTAAGCACATAGCCTCATGGTGTACCTGTGCTGATGGTGATTATGGAGGAGATGTTGTTGCCAATCTAATTTGACTAGGGTCTGCAAGCGAAGAAATCCTGGATCAAATTGCACAAGAAGGAATTGAGGCCTCGGCCTTGAAGCTTATTGATTAGTCTGGAGGGGATGAATAGTACTGAATACCAAGCTACAGTCAATGAAGAGCATACTGATGTATGCATCTGCTGTCCAGATGTTGCAGGATTGAGTGAAAAGCCAGTGAAATGGCATCTATTGTTGACCTGTTGTGATAGTAGGCAAATAGGGTTGGATCCAAGTCACTTCTCAGGCAGAGGCTGATATGCTTCATCACCAACCTGTCAGCGCACCTCAAAACAGTGGATTTGAGTGTTATTGGGCAATTGTCATTGAGATAGTTTACCAGGTTCCTGTCTCAGTGACCATAATTGAGGCTCTGGTATAATCGTCTCAAACCTGTCTCAAAGTTACTGGTATAATTGAAGACCAACTTGAAGCAGGTGGGTACCTCAGACTGGTACGTGAGTAAAGTTCTGGATCTTTGTTGTGCCAAACAGATTTTATGTTGCACTTCCTCTAAGTTTTAATAGCTTATGTGTCCTTCATTTTTTTTTGCTTATCTTCCAGTTAATTTTAGCTGAAACGGTTTATTTTAAAAAGAAACAGCTAGCTTGGGTCCATTTACTGGACTGAAAGGATTGTTTTTCATTTGTGAACGAAACAGCTATTTGCAGTTACATGTTAAATGATGTGAGAAGGAAATTCCATTGTTGTCTGAGGATTTTAATCTTGATTTTTGGCTCCAAAAATAACATTATGTAATTAATTTCTTGCAGCATTGCGTTTTTTAGTACAATGCAGTTCCTTGAAGGGTCATTTCTTGTTTTCAGAGCATTTTACTCACTGCAGCTGATACTATCGTTGTTCTCAAATTGTTCTCTAGCTCTCTTGTCCTCACAGTGGTGCTGTATTAGTCTCCATTAAATTGTCTCTTGTATAAATCAAGGCTGTGTCATTGCTTCAACATACCACTCAATCTTTCACATTGGAATACTGCATTTCACCTCAAGCAAACTTCCTGTTGGAGTGAGCTAATCTATAGGAGAAATGGAAAACTGAAACTTCACAACTATGTAACGTACTCTAGCAGCGGCCTAGAATTTCCTTACCTCATAGCCCTCTATTTTTCTAAGCTCCATGTACCTGTCTCAGAGTCTCTTAAAAGACCCCATTGTATCTGCCTCAACCACTTTCGCTGGCAGTGCAATTCACGCACCCACCACTCTATGTGGAAAAACTTGCCTCTGACATCCCCTTTGTACCTACTTCCAAACACCTTAAAACTGTTTCCCCTCATGTTAGCCATTTCAGCCCTGGGGAAAAGCCTCTGGCTATCCACACAATCAATGCCTCTCATCATCTTGTACTCCTCTATCAGGTGACCTCCCAGCTTTCATTGCTCCAAGGAGAAAAGGCCAAGTTCATTCAATCTATTCTCATAAGGCACACTTTCCGATCCAGGCAATATCCTTGTAAATCTCCTCTGCACTCTTTCTATAGTATCCTGTAGTGAGGTGACCAGAAAAGAACACAGTACTCCAAGTGGGGTCTGACCAAGGTCTTGCGTAGCTGTAATATTACCCCACAGCTCTTGATTTCAGTCCTATGGTTAATGAATGCCAGTACACCATATGCCTTCTTAACACTGTCAACCTGCGCAGCAGCTTTGAGTATCCTATGGGCACGGAACCCAAGATCTCTCTGATCCTCCACACTGCTAAGAGTCTTACCATTAAAACTATATTCTGTTTTCAAATTTGATCTACTAAAGTGAACCACTTCAAACTTATCTGGGTTGAAAACCATCTGCCATTTCTCAGCCTAGTTCTGCATTCTATCGAACTCACGCTTTTAACCGTCCAGACTATCCATAACACTCCCAACTTACTAATCCCCCCCCTTCTACTTCCTCGTCCAGGTCATTTATAAAAATTACAAAGTGAAGGAGTCCCAGAGCAGATCCCTGTGGAACACCACTGATCACTGTCCTCCAGAATACAAATCATCCACAACCACCCTTTGCATTCTGTGGTCAAGCCAATTCTGGATCCACAAAACAAGGTCTTCGTGGACCCCATGCCCCGTTACTTTCTGAATGAGCCTCGTAGGGGGAACCTTATCAAATGCCTTACTGAAGTTCATATACTGTACATCCACTGCTCTGCCTTCATTAATGTATTTTGTTACATCCTCAAAGAATTCAGTCATGGTCATAAGGCATGACCTGCCCTTGACAAAGCCATACTGACTAACCCTCATTAGATTATGTCTCTCCAAATGCTCATAAATCCCACCTCTTAGGATCTTCTCCAACAACTTGCTCACCACTGAAGTCAGACTCACTGGTCTATAATTTCCTGGTTTATCTCTACTCCCTTTCTTGAACAAGGGAACAATGTTTGCAACCTTCCAATCTTCTGGTAATTCTCCCATCCCAATTGATGATGTTGACGTCATCGCCAGAGGCTCAATAGTCTCCTCCCTTGCTTCCTGCAGTAGCCTAGTGTATATCTCGTCTGGTCCCGGTGACTTATCTAACTTAATACCCTTTAAAAGTTCCAACACATCCTCTTTCTTGATGTCTATATGCTTAAGCGTTTAACCATATAACCATATAACAATCACAGCACGGAAACAGGCCATCTTGGCCCTCCTAGTCCGTGCCGAACCCTTAATCTCACCTAGTCCCACCTACCCGCACCCAGCCCACAACCCTCCACTCCCCTCCTGTCCATATACCTATCCAATTTTACCTTAAATGACACAACTGAACTGGCCTCTACTACTTCTACAGGAAGCTCATTCCACACAGCTATCACTCTTTGAGTAAAGAAATACCCCCTCGTGTTTCCCTTAAACTTCTGCCCCCTAACTCTCAAATCATGTCCTCTAGTTTGAATCTCCCCTACTCTCAATGGAAACAGCCTGTTCACGTCAACTCTATCTATCCCTCTCAAAATTTTAAATACCTCGATCAAATCCCCCCTCAACCTTCTACGCTCCAATGAATAGAGACCTAACTTGTTCAACCTTTCTCTGTAACTTAATTGCTGAAACCCAGGTAACATCCTAGTAAATTGTCTCTGCATTCTCTCTAATTTATTGATATCTTTCCTATAATTCGGTGACCAGAACTGCACACAATATTCCAAATTTGGCCTTACCAATGCCTTGTACAACTTTAGCATTACGTCCCAACTTCTATACTCAATGCTTTGATTTATAAAGGCCAGCGTTCCAAAAGCCCTCTTCACCACCCTATCTACATGAGACTCCACTTTCAGGGAACTATGCACAGTTATTCCTAGATCTCTCTGTTCCTCTGCATTCCTCAATGCCCTACCATTTACTCTGTATGTTCTATTTGGATTATTCCTGCCAAAATGTAGAACCTCACACTTCTCAGCATTAAACTCCATCTGCCAACGTTCAGCCCATTCTTCTAACCAGCATAAATCTCCCTGCAAGCTTTGAAAATCCACCTCATTATCCACAACACCTCCTACCTTAGTATCATCGGCATACTTACTAATCCAATTTACCACCCCATCATCCAGATCATTTATGTATATTACAAACAACATTGGGCCCAAAACAGATCCCTGAGGCACCCCGCTAGTCACCGGCCTCCATCCTGATAAACAATTATCCACCACTACTCTCTGGCATCTCCCATCTAGCCACTGTTGAATCCATTTTATTACTCCAGCATTAGTACCTAACGACTGAACCTTCTTAACTAACCTTCCATGTGGAACTTTGTCAAAGGCTTTGCTGAAGTCCATATAGACTACATCCACTGCCTTACCCTCGTCAACATTCCTTGTAACTTCTTCAAAAAATTCAATAAGGTTTGTCAAACATGACCTTCCACGCACAAATCCATGCTGGCTACTTCTAATCAGATCCCGTCTATCCAGATAATTATAAATACTATCTCTAAGAATACTTTCCATTAATTTACCCACCACTGATGTCAAACTGACAGGTCTATAATTGCTAGGCTTCCTTCTAGAACCCTTTTTAAACAATGGAACCACATGAGCAATACGCCAATCCTCCAGCACAATCCCCGTTTCTAATGACATATTAAAGATCTCCGTCAGAGCTCCTGCTATTTCTACACAAACTTCCCTCAAGGTCCTGGGGAATATCCTGTCAGGACCCGGAGATTTATCCACTTTTAAATTTCTTAAAAGCGCCAGTACCTCCACCTCTTTAATTGTCATAGGTTCCATAACTTCCTTACTTGTTTCCCACACCTTAGACAATTCAATATCCATGTTTCATCCATGTAAGTCATCCTCACAATTGCCAAGGTCCTTTTCACCGGTGAGTTCTGAAGCAAAGTATTCATTAAGTACTTCTGCTACCTCCTCCGATTCCACGATTTCCACTATTGCACCTGATTGGTCCTATTCTCACATGGCTCATCCTCTTGCTCTTCACATACTTGTAGAATGCCTTGGGTTTTCCTTAATCCTGCTTACCAAAGCTTTCTCATGGCCCCTTCTTGCTCTCCTATTTTCATTCCTGAGCTCCTTCCTTGCTCCCTTGTAATTTTCTAGAGCTCTAACAGTACCTAGTTTCTTAAACCTTTCATAAGCTTTACTTCTAAATAGATTTTCTACATCCTTTGTACATCGTGGTTCTTTTACCCTACCATCCTTTCTCTGCCTCAATAGAACATAGCTGTGTAGATATTCCCTGAACATTTGCCTCATTTCTGCTGTGTATTTCCCTGAGAACATCTGCTCCCAAGTTCCTGCCTATTGGCATCATATTTCCCCTTACCCCAATTACTTGTTTTCACAAATTGTCTGTTCCAATCCCTCTCCAGCTCTGTGGTAAAGGAGATAGAGCTGTGATCACTACCTCCAAAATGTTCTCCCACCGAGAGATCTAACACCTGACCAGGTTCATTTCCCAATACCAGATCAAGTACAGCCTCTCCTCTAGTTGGTTTATCTACATATTGTGTCACAAACCTCTCTGAACACACCTAACAAACTCCAACCCATCTAAACCCATTGCTCTAAGGAGACGCCAGTCAGTATTAGGGAAGTTAAAATCACCCATCACAACCCTATTATTATTGCACCGTTCCAGAATCCACCTCCCTGAATGTTCCTCCGTGTCTCTGTTACTATTGGGGGATCTATATATAAAAAAAACACCCAGAAGAGTTATTGTTCCCTTCCTGTTTCTGACTTCTACTCACAATGACTCAGTAGATAATCCCTCCATGACTTCCTCCTTTTCTGCAACCGTGATACAGTACTATCCCTGATGAGTAGTGCCCCTCCCCCACCTCTTTTGCCTCCCTGCCTATCCTTTTTGAAGCATCTAAAGCCCGGCACACTCAGCAGCCATTCCTGCTCCTGAGTCATCCAAGTCTTTGTAATGGCCACAGATCATAGTTCCACGTATTGATCCACACTCTTAAGGTTCATTCGCCTTACTTATGATACTCCTTGCATTAAAATAGACACATCTCAAACCATCTAGCTGAGTGCTTCTTTGCTTTATCATCTGCCTGTCCTTCCTCATAAACTCCCCACAAGCCATCACTACTTGTGTGCCAAAGGGGATGTTTTGAATGGATTTCAAAGTGCAAAGTAAATTTATTATCACAGTCTGTAAAGTCTCTATGACTATCTTAGGATTCAATTTCTTGGAGGCATTAACAGTAGAACAGATGAGTACAATAGAATCAATAAAAATATGGATGAATGAATAGTACTGAGAATCTGAGTGGTAGTGTCCTTGAAAGTTAGTCCACAGGTTGTGGAATCATATCAGAATTGAGGTTAGTGAAAATATCTTCACTGGTTCAGGGTCCTGATGATTGATGAGTAATAACTGTTCCTGAACCTGGTACTGTGAGACCTAAGGCTCTTGTACCTCCTTCCCAATGACAGCAGCAAGAAGAGAGCCTGTCCTCGGTGGCGAGGGTGCTTGATGATGGATGCTGCTTTTCTGTGGTAGTGCTCCATGTAGATGTGCTCAGTGGTGGGGAGGGCTCTGCTTATGATGTACTGTGCTGAGTCTACCACATTTTCTAGACGTTTCTATTCCTGAGCATTGGTGTTTCCATACTAGGCCATGATGCAACCAATCAGGATACCTCCTTTGAGAACCTATGAAAGTTTGACCAAGATTTTTAGATAACATGATAAATCTGCACAAACTTCTAAGAAAGCAAAGGTGCAGTTGTGCCTTCCTTGTGATGGCTCTAATGCAGGCTGGTCCCAGAATAGATTCTCTAATATGATTATGCTAAGGAATTTAACCTTTCCCACCTCTGATCCCTTAATTAGGGTCGGCTCATGGATTTCCAGTTTCTTCTTCCTGTAGTGAATAATTAACTCTTTGGTTTGCTGACGTCGAGTGCAGTGTTGTTGTTCTGGCTCTTGTCAACCAGATATTTAATCTCATATATTCATCACCACCTTTGATTCAGCCAACAGCATTGGAGCTGTATTTATCCACACTTATTAGAATAAAGTGAGTAGAGCAGTGGGAAATCGCAAAACCTTATGGTGCATCTGTGTTAATGGTGATTATGGAGAAGATGTTGCAAACCTACACTGACTGGAGTCTGGAAGTCGAGGATCCAGTTGTAAAAGGAGGTTTTGAAGCCTAGGTCAAAGAGCTGAGTCATTAGTTTCAAGGGAATGATAGTGTTGAATGATAAACTGTAGTCTGTGAAGAGCATCCTGATATACTGTATATATAGCATTGAGTGTTCCAGAACTGAATGAATATCCAATGAAATGGCATCTTCTTGACCTGTTAGTACAGTAGGGAAAACGGGTCAGAATTTTTATGCATTTATGTTTTAAAGCATCAAATTTTTGTGTAGTCAGATGTGGGTGAGAACCAGCATCTCCATATACTGTAGCAAGTATTGCTGAATAAACATAAATATCCTTGTTCTTTTTTGATAAAATCCTTCCACCACATCTTGTAACCTGTCTGGAGAGATCTCAGTAGTAGTAATTGACATTTTCATATTACTACCAAATATGATAAACAGTTTAATATTAAATAGCAGTGTACATTTGTTCTTTGAGCTATAGTCCATGCTAAGTAAATCTATTGCATTTTAAGACGATTATTTTCCTGTCATCAACATGAGAATCTTGCCCAAGGCTTAGTACTGTATTTGATATATCTTCATTCTGTGTGTGTGATGCCTGAAATGTTCACAGTATTTAGATAAATGGCAAACTAGTTTTGAAGGGAATTTAATGCAATGCCATTGTCTACAGTGACTATATTCCTGTTACTTTGCTCTTGAATGACAACTATCTTTAACCAATTTCTTGATTCCGCTGACTGCTTGACTTTGTAGATGGGATCTGAGTGGCCTCTGAGAGCAGTCCATGTAGTCGCAATACACCTTTTCTTTTCTATGAAGTGGTATTCAGCTGGTCTCTGCTGAGAAGTCTCATTGAGGGAGATTAACTTCTATAGTCAAAACGTCAAATTGTTGCTATTGTTATGGCGCTAATGGCAGTCTGTTGTTTGGCGATCTTACAGACCTATGGTATTTAAAACTACAAGTTTACATTGCTTAGTTTCCATCACTCAGTAGCACTCACACCTACAGTGAGGAAATGCTTTGAGAGGTTGGTCATGACTATTGTAATTTGCCTATCGCCTCAATAGATCAACAGCAGATGCAATCTCAATGGCTCTTCACACGGCTTTAGACCACCTGGATAACATGAATACCGTTGTCAGGGTGCTGTTCATTGACTATAGCTCAGCATTTAATACCATAATTCCCACAATCCTGATTGAGAAGTTGCAGAACATGGGCCTCTGTACCTCCCTCTGCAACTTGATCCTTGACTTCCTAACCAGAAGATCACAATCTGTGCGGATTGGTGATAACATCTCCTCCTCGCTGATAATCAACACTGGTGCACCTCAGGGGCATGTGGTTAGCCCGCTGCTCTACTCTCTATATACACATGACTATGCGGCTAGACATAGCTCAAATATCATCTATAAGTTGCTGATGATACAACCATTTTTGGTGGAACCTCAGGTGGTGATGAGATATGCCAAATATCTCAAATATCAAATCATGTAGTGCTGCTACAGCAACAACCTGACACTCGACATCAATAAGACAAAAGAGCTGATTGTGGACTTCAGGAAGGGTAAGACAAAGGAACACATACCAATCCTCATAGAGGGTTCAGAAGTGGACAGAGTGTGCATTTTCAAGTTCCTGGGTGTCAAGATCTCTGGGGATCAAACCTGGTCTGAACATACTGATGTAGTTATAAAGAAGGCAAGACAGTGGCTATACTTAATTAGGAGTTTGAAGAGATTTGTTATGTCTACAAATACACTCAAAAACTTCTATAGATGTACAGTGGAGAGCTTTCTGACAGGCTGCATCACTGTCTGGTATAGGGTGGGGCTACTGCACAGGACCGAAAGAAGTTGCAGGAGGTTGTAAATCTAGCCAGCTCCATCTTGGGCACTAGCCTATGAAGTACCCAGGACATCTTTAGGGAACGGTGTCTCAGAAAGGCGATGTCCATTATTAAAGACCTCCAGCACCCAGGACATGCCCTTTTCTCACTGTTACCATTGGGTAGGAGATACAGAAGCCTGAAGGCACACACTCAGCAATTCAGGAATAGCTTCTTCCCCTGTGCCATCTGATTCCTAAATGGACTTTGAAGCTTTGGACACTACCTCACTTATTTAAAAAAAAATATAATTTCTGCTTTTTACATGATTTTTAATCTATTCAATATAAGTACACTGTATAGAGTATTTTCTGAATAAGATTTACTTATTATTTTTTCTTCTATATTATGTATTGCATTGAACTACTGCTGCTACGTTAAGAAATTTCACATCACGTCAGTGATAATAAACATGATTCTGATTCTGATATGCACCAGCAGTACAATATCACATAAGGCATAACAGTGAAGTTTCAAGTTCAATCCTTGATCTTTGTTAAACCTTACAAAATAGGCTGCAGTGATGGTATAACGTTGACCAAGTTGCCCTTGTGAGCAGAAAAAGATTGAGCTTTTCATCAAAATTAAGTGATTAATGATGCAAAGAAATGTTTTGCACATCGGTATGGACTTCACCTAATCAGATTTTTCAATGAAAAGTTGTGTCTGGCTGTGAGATCAATATGTTTTTTATTGGCTGTGAACTGAGGAGATTATAGGGTATGAAGGCCATGAGACTGAAAGTGAATAGGATGTAGGGAAATATACACCACATTGGTCAATACACTTTGGAGAACGGAAGTGAAAATTTAAGCCAGGAAAAGGATTTCAATTTTGTCACAACACATTTTTAATTATAATCTACTTCATAGTTAAATAGACGTAATGCTGAACCTCATCCTGTTTTGACTCTTCTCCTTTCTTGTTGAAAGGTTAGTGGTTCCCTATGTTTGATGTGAAAATTGAAGTAAAATTTTACTTCCGTTTCTTTGTGATAAATCCATTTGATTTATTCCACACTTCTCTAAGATTGAGCAAATCAATACCAGTGATTTAAATATTGAATATTGTAAGGTATGCCTGTGCAGAAAAAGGAAATTAAGCTAAAGCACAAGAATATTGCTGATATGTTTGTGAAATGGTATTTCGATGTATCCCATTTAATTGAAGATACTTTTATTAATAAAATTTTTTGGATGAGATACTATAGTGAGATCCATCAGCTTAGAATGGTTAGACAGGAGTAAAATGCTGTTCTTTGTGTCCTAGACACAAAGTATCTCTACCACCAGTTTGAAATGAGACATGAATTATCTGATCATAATTACAATACTTGCATTCGATTCTCTGCTTTGTTAAATTCTTTACTCTTTTCCCATCTAATTGTAATAACTCTGAAATACCAAAGTATTCCTTTGGCTGCATTGGAATGAGGTAATGAATGAACTATAGGAATGTATTAAAATTTTTTACAACTTGCCAATAAAGAATATTGGAATTGACATGAGATCTCAGTAATATTTTATCCAGTTGTATAGTTATTACTTAAGAAAATGTTTGATTTTAAAATACAGCTACGTTTTAATTTGAGAAAATTCAGTGTTGAAGCAAATAGTGGAATGAACAAGGATGTGTTTGTTGTGCCCCATAAATGCTATATATCGACAAATACAAGGTATAGTCATTGTTTTTTCATAGAGTAATGGGAAGTTTACCTGTTTTCCTTTTGGAAATGAAGGGTGGGAGGTGAAGAAGGTCAGGAAGAAAACAAACAAGTTGCTAATGTTTCATTGAGTGACCTAGACCCTAATAGGCAATGGAGTGTGGATTCTTGCACAGCTGGCAACACTGCAAAAATCAGTCATTGAGTAAATTCAGGTTCAAAACAAGAGTAGGTGTTTCATTATGTGGCAAAGGATGATAGGTTAAATTTCGCTCAATGCATTCAATTTCAAATATGTAGACAGATTTTAATACTTTGTGATCAAATATTCTTGTACTAATAACGATGATGAAACAACGTACAAAGAGGAGGTAGAGTAACTGGAAGAATGGTGCAAGCACAATAGGTTGAGTCTCAACGTGGACAAGACCAAAGAGATGATTGTGGACTTCAGGAGATGCAAACTGCCCACTCCTCACTGCACATACACAGCTCTTCTGTGGAGAGGGTTAGGGGTTAGGAACACCAAGTTTTTGGAAGGGCAGGTAATGGACAATCTCACCTGGTCCCTCAGCACCACCTTTTTGGTCAAGTAAGTATAGCAGCATGTCCACTTCCTGAGGGGATTAAGGTGAGTGAAACTCGCCTTAGTCCTCATTCTAACCAATTTTTACAGGACCACCATTGAGAGTGTCCTGACCAACTGTCTAGTACACAAATTGTAAGGCACCTGACCACAGATCCCTACAAAGGATTATCAGGACTTTTGAGAGGATCATCAGGTTCTCTCTCCCACCCATCAGAGATATTTATCAGGAGTGCTGCATACTTAGGGCCCTTAGTATTGTCAATGATCGCTCCTATCAGTCCAACAATCCCCCAGGCTGTAAGGTGACTGAACTCCCTGCCACCACCCAAGTCTCATCACACATAAAACTACACTGTTTACTTTTTAACTTGTCATAAATGCATCTTATTATTTGTTAATTTACTTGTGGTGATATTACTTTATATGTTATGTGTTTGAGTTGTGTGTACTCTGTTGTGCACCTTGGACTGGAGGAATGTTGTTTCATTTGCCGGTATACATGTGTATGGTTAAATGACAATTAGATTCTTATTATATGTTTATGTCATTTAACTTGTTTTTTATAAATGGTTGAAAAAAGCACTTGGATTTAGAGTAATAGAATACTACAACACAGAAACAGGCCCTTTAGTCCATGCCAAACTATTCATCTGCCTAGTCCTTCATATTGACCATAGCCCTCCGTACCCCTCCCATGCGTATGCCTATCTTAATTTCTCTACATGTTGGCATCAAACCAGTATCCACCACTTCTGCTAGCAGCTCGTTCCACACTCTCTCCACGTTCTGAGTGAAGAAGTTCCACCTTATGTTCCCTTTGAATAGTTCACCTTTCACTCTTCACCCATGATCCCTAGTTGTAGTCTCACCCAACCTCAGTGGAAAAAGCCTGCTTGCATTTACCTATTGATACCCCTCATAATTTTGTATACCTTTATCAAATCTCCTCTCATACTTCTATGCTCCTAATCTATTCAACCTTTTCATGTAACTTAGGTCCTCAAGTCCTGCCAACATCATTATGTATTTTCTCTGCACCCTTTCAATCTTATTGATATCTTTCATGCCAGTAGGTGACGGAAACTGTACACAATACTCCAAATTAGGCATCATCAAGGTCGTATACAACTTCAATGTTACATTGCAACTCCTGTACTCAGCATTTTGATTTATGAAGATGAATGTGCCAAAAGCTTTCTTTTACAACCCTGTCTACCTATGGTGTCCCTTTCAAGGAATTATGGATCTGTATTCCCAGATCCCTCTGTTCTGCGGCTCTCCTTAGTGCCCTACCGCCTACTGTGCAAGACCTACCCAAGTGCAACACTTCACAATTGTTTGCATTAAATTCCATCTGCCATTTTTCAGCTCATTTTTCTAGCTGGTCCATATTCCGCTACAATCTTCAATAGTCTCTCTCGCTGTCTACTACACCCCCAATCTTAGTGCCTTAGGCAAATGTCCTGATCCAGTTAACTACATTATCATCCAAATCATTGTTACAGGTGACAAACAACAATGAGTCCATCATTGATCCCTGCAGCTGCAACATGTGTAGCATACTAGATACAGACCTCCAGTCAGTGAGGCAGCCATCCACTACTGCTCTCTGGCTTCTGCAAAGCCAATGTCTAATTCAATTTAATATCTGATCTGGAAAGTCAAGTGACTGAACTTTTTGACCAGCCACCCATATGGGCCCTTGTCAAATGCCTTGCTAAAGTCCACGTAGACACCATCCACTTTCTTGCCTTCATCAACTTTCTTGGCAACATCCTCGATAAATTCTATAAGATTAGTTAAACATGACCTGTCCCTCATCAGTCCCTGAACAAGTAAATGCTTTTATATCTGGTTCCTTAGAATAGCTTTCAATAATGTATGTACTACCGATGTCAGGCTCATTGGCCTATAGTTTCCTGGTTTATTCTTGGAGTCTATCTTAAACAATGGAACAACATTAGTTATCCTCCAATTCTGTAGCACCTCACCCTTGGCTGAGGATATTTGCATGATGTCTTTAATGATTTAATGTACTTTACAGTCACTAATGTGAAATTCTTTTCTACACAGACCTTCTAAACTTTTCAGAATTTACTGTAATCAGAACCCATTGTTTTGACCCCCTTTTACTTAGGGATTTTCATATTTGTATGATGTCTGCTTTAGTTCTTATTCGCCTTGATTCTAATTAAAAGCATCCCTGGCTTAACAAAATCTATTCATGACACAGCTTCTTTTGCACTGTGAATGGTGTCACACATTTTCCTTGTAACTGCTCTAATGCAATTGAAGACTTCCAGAATAATATACCATTGCTGAATTTCTAATTGTGTGTAACCCCTGCTATTATCCCTTATGCCAATTTTGATATAATTTGCAAACATCTCAATCATGTCTTCTGTCATTAAGTCCAGATCATTGATGCACACTACAAAAAATAAGGGACTCCTCCTCATTGGGCTGTGTGGAGGTTCAATGCTTTCTGACACCATTGTATCACACCTTCAACCCCAGCGTTGTACTGGTAACAGGATGAGTTTGTAGGTGTGAAGAAGTCAAAATTAACTTCGATACAAATGCCTGATAATAATTTGAAATTAAGCTTATGATGTAATATAGATAGCTATGCAAATTTAGTTGGATAGGTCAGAAATAGCAGTCCCTCTGTAAAACTTTTCTGAACAACTTCAACATCTGGCAGGTCTGGAAGCAATGTGTTACAAAGTTCTCAGCTGTATACAGGATTAAGCTGGCTCTGAGCTCAAGGTTAACAATCTTTCAAATTCATTGGCTAGAATATTATTGAGTTAAGCCCCATGCTTACAGTTCTCACTGGATTACATGTGCTTGCCTTGTTTGTATCTGGAAGGATAATTTTATTGGTAGATACTAATACAAGAGTGGAGTATCAAATGTTTCATAGCACCATTGCCTTGGATATATAGGATGGGCAAAATAGTCTTCTGCCACTCTGTGTAAACTTTGCCAGCAATGCCACACTTCTAGCTCTGCAATCTATGACTGATGTCAGCATTTTTCAATGCTTCTAAATGAATTCAATCCTACGGTTAAACACGAGGAAATCTGCAGATGCTGGAAATTCAAACATCACACACAAAATGCTGATGGAACACAGCAGGCCAGGCAGCATCTATAAGGAGAAGCACTGTGGACGTTTCAGGCCGAGACCCTTCGTCCTGATGAAGTCAACATGTGCTTCTCCTTATAGATGTTGCCTGGTCTGCTGTGTTCCACCAGCATTTTGTGTGTGTTGTTTCAAAACTACGGTTGATGAATAGGTAAAATATGTATTTAAAACATACTTTAACATTCAAAATGAAGTAAATTGGGGGACCAGTATCCTGGCGGGGAGGTTTGCTAATGCAATTGGGGAGGGTTTAAATGAGATTTTCAGTGGGGTGGGAACCGAAGTGAAAAGGCAGAGGATGGGTAGTTGATGCACAAGTGGAGATAACTTGTAGGGAGTTTGTGAGGAAGGATAGGCAGAAGATAGAACAAGGATGCACTCAGCCAGATGGTTTGTGATGTGTCTTATTTTAATGTAAGGACTATCATAACCAAGGCAGATGAACTTGGAGTGTGGATCAGTACATGGAATATTAGACTTTATTGTCTCAGGGGCAGGAATGGCTGCTGATTGTGCATGGCTTTAGATGTTACAAAAAGGACGGGGAGAGGGGCAAAAGAGGTGGGAGCATGGCATTGTTAATCAGGGATAGTGACACTTGTAGAAAATGTGGAGGTTGTGGAAGGGATTATCTACTGAGTCAGTATGGGTGGGAGTCAGAAACAGGAAGCGGGCAATAATTTTACAGGACCCCCCCCTCCACTCCCCCAATAGTAACAGTGTCATCGAGGAAGCTGATAGGGAGGCAGGTTCTGGAATGGTGCAAGAATAATAGGGTGGTTGTGATGGGAGAATTTAACTTTCTTAATATTGATTGGCATCTCCTTAGAGCATGGGGTTTTAGCACGAGTTTGTTAGGTGTGTTCAGGAGGATTTCCTGATGCAATATGTAGATAAGCCAACTAGAGAGGATGTACTTGATCTGGTATTGGAAAATGAAGGTCAGGTGTCAGATCTCTCAGTGGGGGAGCATTTTGGAGGTAGTGGTCATAATTCTATCTCCCTTACCATAGTTCTGGAGAGGGATTGGAGCAGTCAATTTTGGAAAACAATTAATTGGGGTAGGAGGAAATATGATACCAATAGGCAGGAACTTGGGAGCAGATGTTCTCAGGGAAATGCACAGCAGAAATGAAGCAGAAGTTCAGGGAACATTTGTGTGATGTTCTGCATAGGCATGTTCCATTGAGGCAGGGAAAAGATAGTAGGGTAACAACATGGTTTACAAAGAAAATCTGGTTAAGAAGAAAAGAAAAGCTTACAAAAGGTTCAAGAAGCTAGGTACTGATAGAGTTCTAGAAAATTGCAAGGTTGCCAGAAAGGAGGTCAGGAATTAAATTAGGAGAGTTAGAAAGGGCCGTGAGAAAGCCTTGCTGAGCAGGATTAAAGAATTCTACAAGTATGTGAAGAACAAGAGGATGAGCCATGTGAGGATAGGACCAATCAGATACAATAGTGGAAACATGGAGTCGGAGGAGATAGCGCAGATGCTTAATGAATACTTTGCTTCAGTATTCTCCAGGGAAAAGGACCTTAGCAATTGTGGGGATGACTTGCAGTGGACTAAAATGCTTGAACATATTGACATTAAGAAAGAGGATGTGCTGGAGCTTTTGAAAAGCATCAAGTTAGATAAGTTGCCAGGTCTGGATGAGATATACCTCGGTTTACCATGGGAAGCGAAGGAGGATATTGCTGAACCTCTGGCAATCTTTGCACTATCAATAGGGATGGGAGAAGTACCGGAAGAGAAAATGAATAGAGATAACCCAGGAAATTGTAGATCAGTGAGTCTTGCTTCAATAGAAGGTAAGTTGTTGAAGATCCTGAGAGGTGGGATTTATGACTATTTGGAGAGCATAATCTGGTTAGGGATGGTGAGCATTGCTTTGTCAGGGGCAGGTCATGCCTTACAAGTCTGATTGAATTCTTGGAGGATGTAACAAAACACATTGATGAAGTGGATATGGATGTAGTGTATTTGGATTTCAGTAAGGCATTTGATAAGGTTCCCCGAGCAAGGCTCATTCAGAAAGTGAAGAGGCATGGGATCCAAGGAGACCTTGCTTTATGGATCCAGAATTGGCTTGCTCATAGAAAGCGAAGGATGGTTGCAGATGGTTCATATTCTGCATGGATGTTGGTGACCAGCAGTGTTTCGCAGGGGTCTGTTCTGGGACCCTTTGTATTTGTGCATTTTTTAAATAAATGACCTGGATGAAGAAGTAGAAGGTTAAGTAAGTAGGCTTGCTGATGACACAAAGGCAGGGGTTGTTGTGGATAGTCTGGAGGGTTGTCGGGTCACAGTAGGACATGAATAGGATGCAGAATAGGGCTGAGAAATGCCAGGTAAGTGTGAAGTAGTTCATTTTGGTAGGTCAAATTTGAAGAGAGAATATAGTATTAATGGCAAGACACTTGGCAATGTGGAGGAACTGAGAGATCTTGGGGTCTATGTCCATAAGACATTCGAAGCTGCTGTGCAGGTTGACAGTGTTAAGATGCCGTATGGTGTGTTGACATTCATCAACCGTAGAATTGAGTTCAAGAGTTGTGGGATAATATAAGAGCTACATAAGGGCTTGGTCAGACCCCACTTGGAGTAATGTGTTCATTTCTAGTCACCTCACTACAGGATACTACAGAAAGAGAGCAGAAGAGATTTACAAGGATGTTGCCTGGATTGGAGATTGTGCCTTATGAGAATAGGTTGAGTGAACTTGGCCTTTGCTCCTTGGAGCGATGGTGGCTGGGAGGTGACCTGATAGAGGTGGACAAGATGATGAAAGCCATTGATTGTGTGGATAGCCTGATGCTTTTCCCCAGGGCTGAAATGGGTAATAATGAAGGGGCATAGTTTGAAAGTGCTTGGAAGCTGACATGGACCAGCAGCACCTCGCTGCTTGTTAAAAAGGCACAACTAAGACTCTTCTTCCTCAGAAAGCTGTAACAGGCCAAACTCCCACAAAAGCTGTTGCTTAACTTCTACAGAAGCACAATTCAAACCATCAGCACCATAGTGTGGTATGCCAGCTGTACAGCCGCTGAGCGACAAGACCTGCATCATGTGGTGGAGGCAGCCCAGCGAATTGTCAGGATGGAGCTCCTAGGACTGAACACCATCTATTCCAGCAGACTCAATAGGAAAGTAATCAGTATAACCAGAGACACCACACACCCCAGCCACTCCCTGTTTGACCCGCTTCTGTCCATCAAAAGGTTCAGGACACTAAAAACCAGAACAAATAGACTGAGGAACAACTTCTACCCCAGAGCTGTGATCTCCATCACACCACTCCCACAGAACAATGAATGAAATTGTGAGCACACACAAGGACTCAAATACTTGCATTAATAGCACTTTGTGCATTACTGTGACATTCTGCTGCTGCTGTAACTTATTTTATGCTACTCATCTATTTAATACTGTTTTCCTATTACTGTCTTGTCTTTATCTATAGCTTTGTTTGATTGCTTGGGAGGAAGCCAAACAGAGTTTCATTGTGCCTATGTATAATGACAATAAAGATCATTCAATTCAATTCAAAGTAAATATAAGGGGGATTTCAGAGGCAAGGTTTTCACAGAGAGACTGGTTGGTGCATGGGATGCACTGCCAGCAAAGGAGGTAGATGTGGATACAATGGGGTCTGAGATAAGTAGATGGAGCTTAGAAATAGGGAGCTATGTGGTAGGGTAATTCCAGGCAGCTTCTTGAGTAAGTTACATGGTTGGCACAACATTGTGAGCTGAAGGGCCTGTAATGTGCTGTATGTTGTAAATGTAAAATCATCTATTAAAAATATGAAAACTTTTTAGCAAAACAAATTATTAATAAAATCTTTCTTTCTGTTAGTTGTAATATTGACTAAGCTGAAGTATACTGAGGGCTACCATAAAGCTCCTATTTCAGGAATGAAGTATGCGTGCATAAGGAAATCACTGGTGGAAAATTTGAGATTTCCATAATCGCAGAAAAATATGAATTTGCTCAATTAGTAAGACATGGGTTCCCTTATAGTCTCTAGCATGACCTATTTGGATTTAGTACATTTCCTCATTTCCCCCATGATTGCTAGGACATCTCTTGAATACTTTGGTGTCAACTCACATCCCACATAAGTCACATGCATCGGTATCATGATACAATAAAGGAAATTGCAGAGGCATGAGAGAAGAGCTTGCCTAGGTGGATTGGAGGAGGATACTGCTGGGGATGATGGCAGAGCAGAGATGGCTGAAGTTTCTGGGAATAGCTCACAAGGCGCAGGATGGATTATCCCACGGAAAAAGTTGTTATCAAATGGGAAACTGAAGTTGATGAGGGAAGTTAAGAACTGCGTTAAAGCCAAGGCAAAAGGCATATAAGGTAGCAAAAGTGAGTGAGAGGTTGGATGATTGGGGAGCTTTTAAATTCTAACAAAAGGCAACTAAAAAAAGCTATAAGAAGGAAAAAGATGAAATATGAGGGCAAACTAGCCAATAATGTAAAGCGGAATACTTAAAAGTTTTTTCCCCAGTTATATTAAGAGTAAAAGGGAGGTGATAGCTGATATTGGACCACTGGAAATGAAGTAGTAATAGGGGACAAAGAAATAGAAGATAAACTTAAGTACTTTGCTTTGGTTTTTACTGTAGAAGATACTAGCTATATGTCAGTGGTTCATGACTGTCAGGGAGCAGCAATGAATGCCATTGCTATTACAAAGGAAAAAGTGTTAGGCAAGCTGAAAGATCTTAAGGTTGATAAGTCACCTGGACGAGGTGGACTACATCCCAGAATCCTGAAAGAAGTTGCTAATGAGATAATGGATGCATTGGTCATGATCTTTCAATAATCACTAGATTTTGGAATTTTTTCAGAAAAATAGCGAATCTTTAAGAAGGAGGGGAGGCAGAACAAAGGAAATTGTAGGCCAGTTAGCCTAACCTCAGTGTTTGGGAAGATGTTGGAGTCTATTTTTAACGTTGAGGTTATAGAATACTTGGGGGGGGGGGTGGGGAAAAAATTAATATTTTAAAAAATATTAAAAAAAAGAATACTTGGTGACACAGGACAAGGTAGGACAAAGTCAGCATGGTTTCCTTAAGGGAAAATCCTGCCTGATTAACCTGTTGGAATTCTTTAAGGAGATTACAAGTAGGATAGATAAAGTGGATGTTGTATATTTGGACTTTCAGAAAGCCTTTGACAAGGTGCCACACACGAGGCTGCTTACAAAGTTAAGAGCCAATGGCATGGTTAGAGCATTGGCTGATTGGTTGGAGGTAGCGAGTGGGAATGAAAGGATCATTTTCTGGTTTGCTGCTAGAGACTAGTGGTGTCCCACAGGGGTTGGTATGCTGTCTATCAATGATTTACATGATGAAATAGATGGCTTTGTTGTCAAGTTTGCAGGTGATATGAAGATTGGTGGAGGGACAAGTAGTATTGAGGAAATAGGTAGGCTGCAGAAGGACTTAGATTAGGAGAAAGTGCACGAGAGTGGCAACTGAAATATAGTGCTGGAAAATGCATAGTCATGCACTTTAGTAGTAGAAATAAATGTGCGTACTATTTTCTAAACGGGGAGAAAATCCAAAAAATTGGAAATGCAGAGGGACTTGGGAGAGCTTGTGCAGAGCACCCTAAAGATTAACTTGCAGGTTGAATCATTGGTGAGGAAAGAATGTTACCATTCATTTCAAGAGGTCTAGAATACAAGAACAGGGATGTGATTATAAGGCACTGGTGAGGTCTCACTTTAAGTATTGTGAACAGTTTAGGGGTCCTCATCTTAGAAAAGTGCTGTCATTGGAAAGCATTCAGAGGAAGTTCACAAGGTTGATTCTGGATTGAAAGGGCTGTCATATGAGGAATGTTTGAAAGCTCTGGATCTGTACTCACTGAAATTTAGGAGGATGAGGGGAGATCTCATTGAAACCTTTTGAATGTTGAAAGGCCTAGACCAGGGGTCAGCAACCTTTACCACTGAAAGAGCCACTTGGACCCGTTTCCCACAGAAAAGAAAACACTGGGAGCCGCAAAACCCGTTTGACATTTAACATGAAATAACACTGCATACAACGTTTTGTTTTGCCTTTGTATAAACAAACTATAATGTGTTGCATTTATGAAATTGATGAGCTCCTGCAGAGAAAACGAAATTACATTTCTGCATGCAACAAAAACATTTTGAACTCCGAAAATAAGATGTTGGGTTGAAGGTTACTTTTAAGTAAAATACTCAACGTCTATTTGAGTCCTTCTTGTGTTTATGAAAAACGCTAAACTTAAATTTGCCGCCAGCAGCAAACCAAAAATAACGTCAGCCAGCTGTCAACCTGAAAAATAAAAGGACTATTTCACTGAACAATGAAAACATATGAATATACGTAAAATAATAGGCAATTAAAATATTTATCATACTTGGTCAGGTTGACTCACACCTGACAATGCAGTCGTATTCGGTAGGGATGGATCGATGCTTAGGGGAGTGACCGGGAAGGATAATGTGTTTTTTTCCTCTCTGAACTCACAGAAGCGTTTCCCAAACGATGTTTACATTGCGATGATTGCAGAATGTAAATACTCCGAATTTATCGTGTCGTGACCTTGTTTGAACTCTCTCAAATTGGGGAAGTGAGACAATGTGCCTTTCTGTAAATCTCTGGCAAGCACTGTCAACTTGCGCTCGAATGCCAAAACATCCTCCAACATGTGTAGGGCTGTACGTCCTTACCCCTGAAGAGCTGTTTTCAGTGTGTTCAGGTGCGCTGTCATGTCTACCATGAAGTGTAGCTTTTCCAGCCACTCTGGCTGTTCCAGCTCAGGAAAGGTGAGCCCTTTGCTGCCCAGGAAAGTTTTCACTTCTTCCAGACACGCGACAAAGCATTTCAGCACCTCCCCTCTGGACAGCCAGCGATAAAAACACGTTGTAGCGGTGTGCTCACGCAGTCAGTAAACTGCAGTCGAATAACTTTATTCGAACTAAACAGCCTTGCTTTTAAGCCTCCCTCAACCCAGCCCCCATGGACGCAGATGCTGCAAAAGACGCGTACTCACAAACCCCCGTAGGCTATCTCCCTTAGCCGGAATGTTGGCTAATTGTGAGCCGTTTCGGATGTGCCAGGAAATGTGTCGCCACACTTAGATTGTACAAGATCACCATAATCTTCAAATTTAGAATTACATTTCAAAAGCTAACAAACTAACATAAAATACATTTTAATTAAATACTGACCAATTATTTCCCAAAGCCACAGGGAGCCGCAGCACAGAGGTGAAAGAGCCACAAATGGCTCGGGAGCCGCGGGTTGCCGACCCCCGGCCTAGACAGAGTAGATGTGGAAAAGATGTTTCCCATGGTGGGGGAGTAATGGACAAGAGGACACAGCTTCAGGATAGAGGGGTATTCATTTAAAACAGTGTTGCGGAGAAATTTCTTTAGCCAGTGGGTGGTGAATTTGTGGAATTTATTATCACTGGCAGCTGTGGAGGCCAAGTTGTTGGGGGTGTTTAAGGCAGAGCTTGATAGGTTCTTGATTGGACACAGCATCAAAGATTATGGAGAGAAGGCTGGGGAGTGGGGCTGAGGAAGGGAGAAAATGGATCAGCCATGATTAAATGGAAGAGCAGACTAGATGGGTCAAACAGCCCAATTCTGCTCTGTGTCTCATGGTCTTATGATCTTATTGAAACCTATCAAATGATGAATGGACTAAATAGGGTGGATGTGGAGAGGATGCTTCCTATGATGGGGGTATCCAAAATTAGAGGGCACATCCTCAAAACTGAAGGGGGAATGAGGAATTTTTTTAGCCAGAGAGTGGTGAATCTGTAGAATGCTCTGCCACAGATTGTAGTGGTGGCCAAATCCATGGGCATTTTTAAGGTGGAAATTGATAGTTTCCTCATCAATCAGGAGATCAACGGATATGGTGACAAGTCAGGTGTATGAAGTTGAGTGGGATCCAGGATCAGCCTTGATGGAATGGAGGAGCAGACGTGATGGGCCAAATGGTGTAATTCTGTTCCTAGGTCTTATGGTCTTATCCCAAAGAAGGGTGGGTTGGTTAATTGGTCATTGTGAACTGTCCATTGTGGATGTTAATTAGAGTGATGATGGGAATGTGAGAATTTGGGGAGAATTAAATGGAATTCGCAAAGTGACTGCTCAAAGGCCCAACAAATCCGCACTGACCAAAGAGCCTGTTTCTTCACGGTATGACTCTATAACTCTAGCCTGTTTCTTCACGGTATGACTCTATAACTCTAATTGTCTAAGTGAGGATGTCAGATTAACTGTGCTTTATTGCATTTTGAACGCTTGAGAGAAGAGTACCACCAGTTTATTCAGCATCAGCAAAAGCAGCAGGTGTATATGTTGGAAATGTATGGAAGAGTGGACCTTCTCAAGGAGGCGTATAGCAGGTATAAGCGGGTTGGAACAAATGAGGTAGCTATGGAGTATTAAAAACTGGAAGAACACACTTCAGAAAGAAATCTGGAGGGCTAAAAGAAAGCATGAAGTTGACCTAGCAGACAAGGTGAAGGAGAATCCTAAGGGATTCTACAGAAATGCTAAGAGCAAAAGGATTGCAAAGTAATCCTTGGTCCTCTAGAATATCAAAATAGTGATTTACATGTGGAACAAAAGGATGAGAGAGATCTTAAATAGAGTTTTTTGCATGTGTATTTACTCAGGAGATAGACACAGAGTCTAAAGAGTGGGGCAAAGCAATAGTGAGGTCATGGACCCTATACAGAACATGGAGGAGGACATGTCTGCTGTCTTGAGGCAAATTAGAGTGGACAATTTCTCGGGGTCTGATAAGGTGTTCCCTCAGACCCTGTGGGAGGCAAGTGCAGCAATCACCAGGAACCCTGGCAGAGATATTTTACTCATTGTTAGAAACAGGTGAGGTACTGAGGACAGGAGGATAGCTAAAGTAGTTCCGCTGCAGTGAGCCTGACAGCAGTAATGGGAAGAATTATTGTAAGGTATTGCAAGGGACTGGGTATATGAGTATTTGGATAGACATGGACTGATGAGGGATAGTCGGCATGGCTTTGTGCATGGTAGACAGTGTCTGATCAATCTTGTATAGTGTTTTTTGACGAAGTTACCAGGAAATTTGATGAAGGCAAAACAGTGCACGTTGTTTACATGGACTTAAGCAAGGCATTTGACAAGGTCCTGCATGGGAGGTTGGTCAGGAAGATTCGCTTCGCATCCTAGATGAGGTAGTAAATTGGATTAGACATTGGCTTTGTGGGAGAAGCCAAGGAGTGGTGGTAGATGTTGCCTTTTGGCTTAAGGCCTGTGACCTGCAGAGTGTCATGGGGCTTGGTGCTGTGTCTATTGTTGTTTGTCATCTGCATCAATGATCTGGATCACGATGTGGTTAACTGGATTAGCAAACTTTTGGATAACACCAAGACTAGTGGTGTAGTGGACAACGAGGAAGACTAACACAGCTGGCAGTGGATCTAGACCAGCTGGAAAATGGCAGATGGAATTTAATGCAGACAAGTACAAGGTGTTGTACTTTGGTAGGACCAACCAACGTAGATCTTACACAGAGAATATTAGGGTACTGATGAGTGTGGTAGAACAAAGGAATACAGGTCTGTAATTCATTCATAAACTCATACGTAAGGCCAGTGATGTTGTGGGGGTGGAACTGGACTCTCTGCCAGTGGAGTCTGAAAAGAGGATGCTGTCCAAGTTGCATGCCATCTTGGACAATGACTCCCATCCACTACATAATGTACTGGTTAGGCACAGGAGTACTTTCAGCTAGAGACTCATTCCACTGAGATATAACACAGAGCGTCATAGGAAGTCATTCCTACCTGTGGCCATCAAACTTTACAACTCCTCCCTTGGAGTGTCAGACACCCTGAGCCAATAGGCTGGTCCTGGACTTATTTCCACTTGGCATGATTAACTTATTATTATTTAATTATTTATGGTTTTATATTGCTATATTTCTTCACTGTTCTTGGTTGGTGCGGCTGTAGCGAAACCCAATTTCCCTTGGGATCAATAAAGTATGTCTGTCTGATTGTAAGTGGTAGATAGAAAGCTTTGGCATGTTGGCCTTCATAAATCAAAATACACAGGAGATGGGATGTTATGTGAAGTTGTATAGGACGTTGGTAAAGCTTAATATGGTGTATTGTGTCATGCTTTTGTCACCTACTTACAGGAAAGATGTAAATAAGGTTGACAGGAGACAGAGGAAACTTACAAGGATGTTGCTGGGACTGGAGGATCTGAGTTATAAGGCAAAATTGAATAAGTTAGGGCTTTATTCCTTGGAACGTAGAAGATTGAGGGGAGATTTGATAGAGGTATGCAAAGTTAGGAAGGGTATAGATGCAAACGCAAGGGTGAATGCAAGCAGTCTTTTTCCACTGGGGTTGGGTTGGACTTGAACTAGAGTTCATAGGTTATAAGAGAAAGGTCAGATGTTTAAGGGGGAACATGAGGGGAAACTTCTTCAGTCAGAGGGTTGCGAGAGTGCGAAATGAACTGCCAGCACAAATGGTGCATGCGAGCTCAGTTTGGTGGTGTATGGGAGGGGTAATGAGCTCTATGGTCTGGGTGCAGATCGATGGGTCTAGATAATTTGTATATTGACACTGCATTGCAGGTGCACAAGTGAAAAACCATCATGTTATTTTCATCTTGAATGAATTTGTTAAATGGGACAAAATGTAAACCGACATTCCGGAAGTTAACAATATTAGTCAGTTTTCTTGGTAATTTTATTTGTGCTTGAAAATGTATGTCATGATATGATGTTATTTTTCTGAGAGAACCTTGAAAGTTGTAATCTGTACTTGAACTGAATTGGTTTATATCTTTTTTGAACAGGATTTAGAAATCATTTACTCACACCTCCATGGCATGGATGTACTTTCTAATTTGAGGGAACACCAACTCAGGTAAGCATTAACAAAAATACTGGATTTAAATGTGTAAGCCATTTGCCTTTTCATGTTCTGTGTATCAGTTGACTCCAGCTACATCTCCTTTACTTGGTTTGATAGTTTATGGAAGGGGATTGGACTGGAAGCAAAGAAGGGCAGTATAAAGAATTGAGGGCTGATAGAGGGATAGGGCCATGGAATTCTTAGAAATACAGATACTTAAAATGTTATACCAATAACATTTGTTAATAGTCAGAAAAATAAAAATGCAGGGCAATGTGTTGGTGAGGCATTTGAACATGTTTTTTAGAAAGTGTGTCTTGGAGGATGTCAGTCTACTATTAGGAGTTAGGAGTGGTCTAAAGATACAGGTTTTGGAAAGTACTGTATGCATTCTGAGGCTGGTGTCTGTGTCGTTGGTGAGCAGGCTAATGGACTCTCAGGGAAATGGATGAATAGCTGGTATTGACCTTCAGTGGTTGGAGCTGGGATCTGGTCCTGTCTGGTTGATCTTTATTTTTTGGTCACTTATATACTGTATAATCATGTACAATTATGCAGTATAAAATGCAGCAAGTTTGTTTTATGTTGTAAACTTCTGGGGCACCTGGGCGCGACTCGAGTAGCAACAGTACTCCCAATGGATACGATTAAGTGTTCCCGTTTCAGCCTGTTACAGCTAAAAGCACAACTGCTTCCAAGGTCAGTACAGTCAACAAAGGTGTCTTAATGTGTTTAAACAAACTTATTGCTGCTTGAAACTGATGGAAACGACACTTGTTTTTTGTCAGAAGTGCCCATGGAGGACACCTTGGAGGAACCGCAGGTGTAGATCAGGGTTACAAGTGCGTTTAAGGAAACGATGTTTTAAACTCCCTATACTGACTATCTTGCTGGCGAACGTGCAGTCTGTAGTGAATAAAATTGATTATCTCAGAGCCAGGGTGCTGAATCAGAGGGACATTAGGACCGTGTGTGTCCTTTGTTTCATGGAATCCTAGTTAACCCCTTCCATACTGGATGCAGCGATCCAGATCGACGGGTTTACTATACACCACCAGGGTAGATATATAGAGTCCTCAAAAGCAGAGGTGGAGGAGTATGCATCATGATGAACTTTTCTTGGTGCATGAGTATATCAGTGCTGTCTCAATTCTGCTTAACAGACCTGGATTATCTAGCAGTAAAGTGCCTTCCTTTTTACCTACCACAGCAGTTCCCTGGGGTCATTTTGGTAGCAGTTTACATTCCAGCTCAAGCCAATGTCAAGCAGGTTTCAGCTGATTTGAATAATGGGATCAACATGCACAAAACAGTGCACCCTAACGCCTTCATCATTGGTTTTGGAGATTTTAACTAGGCCAGTCTTGAAAAAATCACTAAGCAACTACCTTCAACAGATCACTTGTAATACCAGAGGAAACAATACACCAGACCATTGCCACACCACCATTAAGAATGCCTACCATGCTAATCCACACCCTCACTTCGGGAAGTCTGATCACCTAGTTGTACTTCTACTCCCTGAGTATAGGCAGAGACTGAAGACTGCAGCACCAGCAGTGAGGGCCAAGAAAATTTGGACAAGGGAAGCACAAGAGCGCCTACAGGACTGCTTTGAATTGGTGGACTGGACTGTATTCAGGGATTCATCTTTGAATCTGGATGAGTATGCTGCAGTTGTTACCGTCTTCATTAAAACCTGAGTGGGTGAGTGTGTGCCTACAAAGACTTACTGTACATTCCCAAACCAAAAGCCGTGGATGAACCTGGAGGTACGTCATCTTCTGAAGGCTACATCTGTGGCGTTCAAGTCTGGTAACCCAGGCCAGTACCACAAAACCAGGTATGATTTGCAGAGGGCTATTTCAAGGGCAAAGAGACAATTTCAAATGAGATTGGAGGAAATAACAGATGCACAGCAACTCTAGCAGGGTCTGCAAGACATTACTTCCTACAAAGTGAAACCCAGTAGTATGAATGGTAGCGATGCTTCACCATCAGATTAACTCAACGCCTTCTATGCTCACTTTGAAAGGGAGAACACAACTACAGCTGTGAAGATCCCTGCTGCACCTGATGACCCTGTGATCTCCGTCTCAGAGGCCGATGTTAGACTGTCCTTAAAGATAAGTGAACCCTCGCAAGGCAGAAGGTCCTGATGGAGTACCCACCGAGTCTCTGAAAACCTGTGCCAACCAACTAGCGGGAGTATTCAAGGACATTGTCAACCTCTCAGAAGTACCCACTTGCTTCAAAAAAGCAACAATTATACCAGTGCAAAAGAAGAATAATGTAGGCTGCCTTCATGACTATTGTCCAGTAGCACTCACATCAATTGTGATGAAATGCTTTGAGAGGTTGGTCATGACTAGACTGAATTCCTGCCTGAGCAAGGACCTGGACCCATTGCAATTTGCCTATTGCCGCAATAGGTCAATGGCTCTCCACACAGCTCTAGACCACCTGGTCACCACAAACACCTACGTCAGGATGCTATTCATTGACTCTAGCCCAGCATTTAATACTATCATTCCCATTTCCTGATTGAGATGTTGCAGAACCTGGGCCTCTGTACCACACTGCAAAAGGTTATAAATCTAGTCAGCCCCATCTTGGATACTAGCCTACAAAGTACCCAGGACATCTTTAGAGAGCAGTGTTTCAGAAAGGCAGCATCCATTATTAAGGACCTCCAGCACCCGGGACATGCCCTTTTCTCACTGTTACCATCTGGTAGGAGGTACAGAAGCACACACACAGCGATTCAGGAACAACAACTTCCCCTGTGCCATCCGATTCCTAAATGGACATTGAAGCTTTGGACACTACCTCACTTTCTTTTTTAAAATATACAGTATTTTTGTTTTTTTTTAAACTTTTTTTTAAATCTAGTCAATATATGTATACTGTAATGGACTTGTTATTATTGTTTTTATTTTATTTATTTTCTCTCTGCTAGATTATGTATTGCATTAAACTGCTGCGTTAAATTTCACGTCACATGCAGGTGATAATAAACCTGATTCTGATTCTGACACTATCTTTAATTTTAAATGTTTTAGATAATTATTTTATCTGCATTCATCTTAAATGGATTGTTTTGGTTTTCTGTATTCTCACTCTGCGTTGAGCAAATGGGGAAACTATTCACCAGAGATACACCCATTGAATTCAATAATATAGGTTCAGAAGAGTTGGAATAACTAGTTTGTTTCTTTTAATAACAGCCCCGCACAGAGAGATCCACCAGTACTGTAGGAACTCCAAAGGTATTCTTCTGTTCCCTTTCATGTAGTGCATTCATGCACCAGTTCATTGGATGATCAGCTTGGTCTCAGTTGTTTTTTGATCCTCTTCAGGTTTCACAATGAATAAATCATGTTTAGGAACTGGGATTTATTTAACAGAAATAATGCTGAATTGATTTACTAGTTCTGTGATCTGTTAGTCTAGCTTTCGGGAAGGTGGGTTTATCAGCCTTGGACCTAGGAGAAGGAAAACTCTGATTTTAAACCTGTGCTGCCTTGTGGCCATTCTCACCCATGGGAGAGGCTTTGCGAGTACACCCCGAAGAAGAAATCTGGAGCTGGGGTCCCTAAGGCAGTTTGATGTTGTTTACAACTTCACGTTGGCAGCCTCTGCGACGATACTGGTGCCAAGCTGTATTGGCGCTTGCCCTTTCCTTGAAATGTATCAGCGATGTGGAGAGGGGGGAACCTGCTGCATGGGCACAGCCAGTTTTTCAAATCTTTCCCCCTGGGCTAGCACCCTGGAGAGGTCACAGTCCACCAGAGGCGCAAACCTATGATCCCCTGGGATCACAGGCTGCCTACTAGTCTAGCTATGTGGGATTACTGCAACTCAGTAGTTTAAATCCTTCCAGACTTTGGTTTTAGGAAAAAAAAGAGAAAATTGATGTTTAGAGATCCTAATTAAAATCCCAAATGGGATACTGAGAATATAGCTGATGCCTTCTGAGGCAACCAGAGCAACTTATTTGAATTTCTTGGTAAATGTTACATTCGTAGTGATCATCTATCTGTTGTGTTCTTCCAGACTGAATATTTGTAGTTCTTGGATATCCAAGTTTCAGCCATGAATGCTAGTTCTGAAATGTAGCAGTAAACTACAGTTAGAAACAAAAATGATGGTTCATCTTTTGGACTTCCTCTATTGTTGACCCTGAATTTAGTTTGAAATCATTTATTAATTTATTTCTGGTGTTTAGAAGCTAGTTTTCCTATACAGAAGGTTCAAATGTTATCATCTAGCAATGGTATTTACAATAGAATAATGTTAAACCTTTACTATGCTAATGCTTGTCTTTTCAGATTGATGTGCACGACAGTACGTTATGAAAAGCATGATGCCAATGAAGTCTTGTTCTAGTAAGTAGTTGTAATGTCACATCTTTCAATGTGTTTGTCAGTTTTAAACTCACATTTATTTCTATGTTGCAATGTTTCTTCCTGTCCTTGCAGAAACAACCACTGGTTTTGTTGTTACAGTGCAAATAATGCTGAATTATGCAGAATTTACCAAAAAATACTAATGCTTTCAGTGCAACTGCTAGGTGCTTGGGTGAATGTTTGATCTTGAAATATCAATAGATATGTTATTTCTATTGCTATTTCAAGATGTTAAATTAACAGTAGAAGATATAGCTTCCCTCATTGCAGCACTATGAAATCTGTATTACAGTAGTTTGTGAAGTAGCCACTTAGTTCAACTGATTCCTGTCCAGTATTCAGTCACTCCTAATGTTGTGGGAAATTTGATTTTCGATTATCAACCAGGACTGATGCAGAGGAATCTTGTATCATCACACTGAGGGTTATGTTGACTGCTGATGTTTAATGTGTATTTTAAGTTTTTAAGCACGATGAGTTTTTGAATTGATGGAAGGAGAAAATTAAACATTACCCTAACTGTTGGAGAAACAAGGTCTCTTTCTAGTTGAGGGAAGTGTTCTGCATTAATACTCATTCTCATATAAACTATTTTGTCATAAGAATTACCAAGATTTTAGGAGTACAGTACATAGTAAAGTTACTATAGTAATCATAGAAATGGAGTATTGAATTCTAGGGCATGAGTGGCAGCTAGCAAAGTTAAATTTGAATGGTATCAATGATAGACAATCTAAAACTTCAAAGTTGTTGTAAAACAAAATCTTGTTTCTTAATATGTCTTTTATGGTAAGTTGTCATCCTTCTCCAGTCTGTCTCATTCCTCCCTCACGGAGTGATTTGCCCTTAATTATCCTTTGAAATGTTGTTCAGTTTAAGGAGCAGTGAAGGACAGATAGCGTTGCCAGTCTTATCCTCTAGCTTCCATTGTGACAAAGTGCTTTGAGAGGCTAGTCATAGCACACATCAACTTCAGCCTCTCAGTCAACCTTTACCCATGACCCATTGTGATTTGATCACTGCTAAAATAGGTCCATGGGGGAAATGCAATCTCCGTGGCCCTATATTGATATCTGGAACACCTGAATAACAAAGACACCTATGTCAGATTCTGATTTATTGACTATAGTTTTAGTACCGCAAACTCCTAGACTGAGAACCCTGAATCCCAAAACGACTCCTCCTGGAACTAGATCCTTGACTTTCTGCAGTCAGTGGGATAGCCAGCAATACCTCTGCCACTATTGTTATCAATACTGGTTCCCCACAAGGCTGCATCTTTAAAGCCCCTCTACACTCTATAGACTCACGACTGAATGTCCAGATTCTGTCTATAGACCAATTAGGATTTTGCCCACCATAGTGGGCAGATCTCAAACAGTTCTATATCTATGATTTAGTTCAGATTAAATTTATCTATGTCATTATTCTGTTTCTTTGACAGTCCATTTACAAATTTATCAAATCATTCTACAGATTTTCTTTTGTCCTTTAGTGTTTTGTACAATATACTTTAACCTGTTTTCTCCTTTTTATTTAGTCCTGATAGTATTGCAACCTGCTGGTATATCCTCCTTTCGGGATGTGTATTTATCAAAGAATCAATGTTTCTTCCACGTTGCAGGTAATTTATGCATTTTTCTTTGTGTAAATGACAACCATGTTTGGACTTTGACACTCAAATAATTGACTGTGAAAAGCAAGTGTATTGTGGGATGTAAGAAATATCCACTTTTATTCACTTGAACTACATTGTAGAGGGACTGTTGTTGCAATGAAATCTTAACTCTTTTTGCTAAGTTCTGTCTCAGTTCCCATTGCTCTTTATTAGTCTTTTCCTGGTGACCTTTTTCAGGTGAGTTATCTGAATTTTAAATTAATCAATAAACCAGAACTGAATTAAAGTTTTTGTGCTGGAGAAATGCAGTACATTTCTAGCAGCTGGTCTTTTTACCATTTAGTTGCATTAATAGTTGATTTATAATCTCAGTTTTAGCTGTTTGTTATTGATGCACATTCCTCGCTGCAAAGCAGCCAAGGTTTAACTTCCTTATCCAGGTGTCTTCAGTTTATGCTTTATCCCATGGTTATTTATTTGGTTAACAACTTTTTTTTTGCGGAAAGAGCCTGAAGTACAATCCAAACTATGATAACTCAAAATACATCCACTTTAATTTACCATGCACAATCCGATATTGATACGTTCGTCATGTTTAATGGCAATAATGAACTAGTTCTCACCACTGCTTGCCAGCCCTCGCCACTTCACTTACCACCTTTGTCTGGCTCTGTGTCATTCTATTTGCTATGTGTCTGGTGTTACTGTTCACCTTGCCAGTGGCTTACCGTCTTACAGTAAACAGAAAATTATGCAAATACTTAAATTAGACAGCATCTATGGAGAGAAGAACAGAGGAGATTAATATTTATTTTTCATTATAAATTAGCACATTGATGTAAATATTACTATAATGTCGGTATTTATTGCCTTGCACTAAACTGTCCCTTGAAGGCTTCAACCCTAAAAATATGAAGTCATTCACTTTGGAATGTTGAACTTGAAGACAGAATTGCAGGATTCTTAACAGTGTGGAGGAACAGAGGGATCTTGGAATACAGAACATGTCTTATGAGGATAGGTTGAGCAAGCTAGGACTATTCTCTTTAGAGCAAAGGAGAATGAGAGGTGACTTGATAAAGGTGTACAAGATCGTAAGGGGCAAAGATTGAGTGGATAGCCAGATACTTTTTCCCTGGGCAGAAAAGGCTAATATCAAGGGACTTGATTTTAAGGTGATGGGAGGTAAGTATAAGGGGGATGTCTGAGGTAAGATCTTTACACACAGTGATGGGTATGTGGAACACCCTGCCAGGGTTGGTGGTAGACACATTAGGGATATTTAAGAAACTCTTAGATGGACAAATGGATGACAGGAAAATGGAGGGCAATGTAGGAGGGAAGGGTTAGATTAGTCTTGGTGTAGGTTCAAAGCTCGGAACAACACTGGGCTGAATGGCCTCTACTGTGCTATAATGTCCTATGTTTTAAAACTTCATTTCTTTCATTTGTTAACTTATGAAACAGAAAATTATGTGTTGAGAGCCTGAAGTTTTCTTTGTTGCACCCTAAAGAGAGACAACTTGTGGAATCAGGTTTATAGTTGCTTTATAGTGTTACAGTAGCATTACAAGTGCACAGATATAAATATTAGAAGTAGAAATAATAAAAAAAAGTTACCACAATCATTACTCACTGAATGTGGAAGTCTAAACATAAGGAAGTGAACCTTATTAGAAAAAAAATAGAGAAACAACATTAAAAGTACCCCAACTTTTGTTATATTTTTATAATTAACGTAATGCAAAAATTATTAGTATCTTATTTAATAGTGGAAAAAGCTCTGGTGTATTCCTGATAGCGGAGGCAGAGATGGGCGCCGTGGTAGCAGAGCAGTTAGTTCAATGATGTTACAGCTTGGGGCTTTCTGGAGTTGAGAGTTCAATTCCAGCGCTGTCTGTAAGGAGTTTGTATGCTCTCCTCGTGAATCACATGAGTTTCCTTCAGGTGCTCTGGTTTCCTCCCAGGATCCAAAGACATACCAGTTAGTCGGTTAATTTGCCATTGTAAATTGTCCTGTGATTAGCTAGGTTGTGTGGCTCGTTGGGGCAGAAGAGTCTGTTCCAGGCTGAATCTCTAAATAAATAAAGGTGTTAAATGATCTGTTGTTGGAATAGAAGTTTTGTTTTTAATCTTTAATGATGATTGTAACAGAGTCTTCTACAACCTGATGTAATTGACCCCTTTTTGATACAGTGGATTCTGGTTAATTGGGACAGTATATTTTGGCCCAATTAAGCAGCTGCCCCAATTATGCACAGTTTCGTGGAAATAGTTAAAAAGGTATAAAACTCTGTGTTAGTTCCTAATAGTTATTAATGGAGGAATGCATCCAATGTATGCTAGGAGTCCTGATGAAGGATCTCGGTCTAAAACATTGACTGTTTACTCTTTTGATAGATGCTGCCTGGCCTGCTGAGTTCCTCCAGCATTTTGTGTCTGTTGCAAAATCAGACACCTAGTGTAGATAATGGACTGCTTTCATACATTGCTTTCAAAGATTGCTACCTCCAAATTTTAATTTTCATTGCAACAAATGATTGTCAATCCCTTCAAATTCTTAATAGTTCCTAACTTGCTGAAGTAGTGAAATTGTTTCATTTTCACTCTTGCCCATTTCTGGCATCTCCAAGCCTGAACACTTGAAATTACAGTGTTGATGAGAGTAGTTCAGCTGCTGTGTGGTAATATGTGGGCCTCAGGACTTAACACTGTTTCCATGCCATTCCTTGGGTCTGTCAGTAATTTCTCTTTTGGTTGACATAGCACTTGAATCAAGTGGTCTCTCTCATCACCTCCGTATGATGGAAGCCACTTTCTCTCATCATTAGTAGTCTATCCCAGTCCAACTACATAGATTCCATGGCCAAGAAAGCTTACCAAAACCTCTGCTTCTTCAGGAATCTAAATAAAATTGGCATTGCCCCATTGACTCTTGCCATTTTTTATTGATGAACTGTAGAAAGCATCCTATTTGGATGCATAACAGCTTGGTATGCCAACTGTTGTGCCCGTAATTGCAAGAAACTGCAGAGAGTTGAGACAAAGCTCACAGAAACCAATCTCCCCTCTGTGGACTCTGCCTATACTTATCGTAGCCTCAGTAAAGCAACCAGTAGAATCAAAGATCCCACCATTTGGGCATTCTCTTTTCTCCCCTTTTCTGCAAAGGAGAAGATACAAAAAGCCCAAAAGCATGTACTACCAAGCTCAAGAAGAGCCTCTATCCCAATAAGGTTCCTTAGTATGATAAGATTGTCTCTTGAACTCATAATCTATCTCATGATCTTTTGGGCAGAAAGTACAAAATCTTGAAAGGGTGTACCACCAGACGTAGACTGCTGTAATAAGACCATTCAATAGTTCCCTAGTACAATAAGATGGACTCTTCATCTCACAATCTACCCTGTTATGTACTTGCACTTTAATGTTTACCTGCACTGCACATTTTTTTTTAGCTGTAACACTTTATTCTGCAAAGCTATTGTTTTACCTTGTTCTATCTGAATGCATTATGTAATGAATTGATTTGTATGAACAGTGTATAAGACAAGTTTTTCCCCGTATCTTGGTACACGTGACAATATAAATCAATTCCGATTCCATCAATTTTTGGCTGAACATGCTTAAATTCATGTTACCATTGCTGAGCTTGTTACTATAGTGAGATCAGTGGGGTGAGGAGAGCTTTACAGTCAGATAAAGAGAGGGGAGACAGCAGATTTCATTACATCCATTGGGAGGTGAAGGGACAGAAGTTGGGATCTGGTCAGTCATTTAAAACATGAAGTAGGTGGTGCCAGTCCCGAACCATGCACCATCTTGTGTTTCTGTGCAGCTGCAAGACTTACCTGAACCTGCTTGATACTACCCTTCACTGACTTCCTCTCCACATGTAGTCGTGTGTGATTTGTTACTTGATCTGCCCAAGTTCCTGGAGCAGAGTAGGAAGGGGAAGTTTCACACTAGGTACCCAATATAACAGTGCCGATAACATGAATGCCTTTTTTTTAGACCTTTAATACAGGTGTCCCCAGTTTTTCAAACGTTCTCTTTACATCAACTAGCTGTTACGAAAGACCTACATTAGTTACCTGTTTCCGCTCACAGAATATGTTTTCTCTGTTACGAAGAAAGGCAGCGCGCGAAAAAGCAGCCAAGCTTCTCCCCAGAACCGCATTTAGCCACCATTGTTTAAACACGTGCCTGTGAGCATCTGTGCTTCACTGTATGTTGATTAATTTTGCAAGATGAGTTCTCAGGTACCTGAATCGGAAAAGCCTAAAAAATTTCATAAGGGTGTGACACTTAACGTAAAACTAGACAAAAACATTTCGATCGTGGTGAATGAAGTAAGGACATTGTCCGCGCATTGAATTTGCCTGCGTCCACCATTGGCACTATTTATACGCAGAGAGAAAGAATTTTGAAAACTGCTGATGTTACTGTTGGTTCTGCTCGTAGCAAAGTGGTTTCTCTTAATCGGCATCCAATAATGGATAAAATGGAAAGTCTTGCTTGAGTGGATTGATGGGTATACAAAGCGTGGTGTTCCGTTAAGTTATCTTATACTTACGGAGAAATCAGTCAGTCTTTTTAATAAGCTGAATCAGAAAGCACTGGACGATGGTGATGAAAGTGTTGCGAAAGTGGAATTTAAAGGCAGTCATAGGTGGTTTGATCGGTTTCTGAAGCGAGGGCAGCTTCAGAGTTTAAAGTTTACTGGAGAGAGTGCTTCGGCTGATACTGAAGCTGCCGAAAAGTTCCCAGCAGAACTGAAGAAAATAATTACAGAAGATGGTTATTCATATAAGCAAGTGTTCAACTGTGACGAAACTGCAATTTATTGGAAAAAATTGCCAAGCAAGACATTTATTTCGATAGAAGAAAAGCAGGCTAAGGGACACAAGGCATTGAAGGACAGGTTTACCCTAATGCCTGTGTAAGGGGGGGGGGGGGGGTTTCTTCTTTTTTCTTTGTTTCTGTGTAATCAAAAGGGCTTCTTTGTTTTGCTAACAAGCAGGAATGCTCCTTTGTTGCGAGAGAGAGTGCTGGAAACTTGTTGGTTAAAATTTACTGATAACGAGAATGGTATTCCTTTGTCAACCAAATGGAGATTAATGTTCTTTCTTCTGAGTCTGTAAGCTTTTGTTGACGGGCTTTTCGGGAGATCGGCGTGAGGGGATAGAGAGAGAGGATGCAATGCTGTAAGCTGGGCGAGGAACGGACCCCAAGCGGGGGTCCGAGGCCCGGAGGTATTCCGAGGAGGGGGGGATGAAGCTGGATGTGCTTGGTTGACCACTCGGTCCTGAGCCGTGAGTCGAGGAGTTCGGAGGGGATCGAATGATGGCCAGAAGACCTCAGTAATTGAGCTGCAACGGTTGTGCACGAAGTGGTTTGGACTTTGATCAGTTTGGCGCCTTTTCTTTATTTTTTCTCTTCATATATACTGTATCGTTATTAATCACTTAGTTATAGTAACCTTTATAAATTGTACTCATTTAATCGCTTATGGTGTACTGTCTGTTTTTGGGCGAGGCGGGGACATCACACCGCATTCACACCAGCTGATTACCCAGTTTGGCGGGGCCGAAGGCTGCTCCCCCCAGATGAGAATGAGCTGAGCGAGCCTGAGGCGACCCGGGGGGTTACACCTATTGTTAACGCCGCTGGTGATGCTGTCCTTAAACTTCTACTAGTGTACCATTCAGAAAATCGGAGGGCACTTAAAGATATTGATAATAAAACACTTCCCGTTGTGTTCTGTTCACATCCAAGTGGTTGGGATACCCAAGTGCTTTTTTCTGAGTACATGAGTGGATACGTTGGTCCCTTTGTTGAAAATTACCGTAGAGAAAATAACCTCGATATTAAGTGTCTTGTGATTGTCAATAATTGTGCAGCTCATCCACCTGGCATTACAGAGTATGGCAGTAACATTCGTGTTGCGTTCTTACCGCCGAATACGACATTGTTGCTGCAGCCGTGTTACCAAGGCCTAATAGCCACAGTTAAGGCTTACTATACGCAAAATGTGATGCGTTTTATTGTAAGTGCCACAGAGAGGGCAACTCCGAGGCATCTTTGCGAGAGATCTGGAAAAAGTACGATATAAAATTGGCAATTGGCAACATTGGCGATGCTCTCGATAGGCTAACAGTCTTGATGAGAAATGGTGTTTGGAGGAAACTATGTTCCGAAGCAGTGAACGATTTTAAAAGCTTCGGACCATTACGGCAATAGTGAGTTTGGCTAAGGAGGCTGGGTTTGTGGAAGTTGACGAAGATGATGTTAAAGAGGTTTTGGCATCCCATGACCAAGAACTGACAGATGAAGAGCTGATGCAATTGGAAGAGGAAAGGATAACAATTGAAACCGAATGCAGTAGCGAACAGCACAGATGTGAAGTCGTCCAGGAACTGAATGTGAAGCAATTGTGTGAGATTTTCGCTGCAATTGACAACGCTGCAATGACTGCAGAAAAGGATGACTTTAATTTTGAAAGGGTACTTTGGTTTAGGGTAGGTTTGCAGGATGTTTTGAGTACTTACAAAGAATTGTATGATAGAAAAATGCGCGAGGCTAAACATCAAGCATACTGTCGTTTTTCAAGCCTTCCACATCAGTCACAGCAGATGACGAACCTTGACCTTCAAAATTGAGGCAGGTAGAAGAAGGCGACAGATGATGACGAGATGACACCCCAGTCTCCTCTAACTTCCACCACCCCAACCTCCGACGACTGAGCCTAATGCACCATCATCAGTGTGCTCACTGTCTTCCCGATTCCAGTAAGTGAAACTACACTTATTTCTACTTTATATAGGCTGTGTATTTTTATGTGTTATTTGGTATGATTTCTTACTTGGTTTCATTTGGCAGCTTCATAGATTAAAGTTTACTCGAGAGTGCTGCCGAGTGTGCGTGCGCCAAATGTTTCTGCCGAGAACGCATGCCCTGAGTGTGCTGGTGAAAGCGCTTGCGTGAAAGTTTTGCTACGGTGGACAGTACTGTAATGTAATGATTGCAGAAAAGTATTTCTACTTTATATAGGCTGTGTATTTATCATAACATTCCTGCTTTTACTATATGTTACTGTTATTTTAGGTTTTATGTGTTACTTGGCATGATTTGGTAGGTTATTTTTCTGGATGTGGAACGCTCACAGATTTTTCCCATATAAATAAATGGTATTTGCTTCTTCAATTTACGACATTCCGGCTTACGAACCATTTCATTGGAACGCTCTACCTTCGAATCATGGGGGAAACCTGTATATTAATTGGTTGGAATGCATCCTAAGCACATGCTGTATCAGTGTACCTGTTATAATATGGTGACATGAGTATTTGCATCCTGAGGCCTGGATTATTGATCCAGGTACTCGCGTTTGAATGCCACTATGATATTAAAGTAAGTCAGGAATTATAAAAAGCATTATATATCAATTACAAAAACCATGAAGTGGCATAGTAGCATAGCATTTAGTGCATTTGTTTTATAGTGCCACCGATCACTATAGGGTTTTGATTCTCACTGCTGCCTGTAAGGAGTTTGTACGTTCTTCCTGTAGTTATCGGTTTGTTTTGGGTGCTGCTGTTCCTCCCATATTCAAAAGACATACGGTTAGGATTAGTGAGTTGTGAGCATGCTATTGTTACGATTCAGCAACATTGAATATAGAATTGAGACAGGTTTGTTTTATAAACAAATAAAACTTTTATTAAACACTGTTTTAAAAAAAACAGAAGTAAACAAACGACGAACTTAACCGGAAGTCAGCTGCTATATGGCAGCTCGAACAGTCCTTAAACGAGAAATATGAACACAGTTCTTAAAAGTAGTAAATGCAAAAGTCCAAATGATTTACACAGTCAATTAGGCGAGACTTTCCTAGAAGTAATGAATTTCTCGACGTCACGACATTGCTTCTGATCCCAGCCATATGCCTTGCCCGAAGGAAATAAAATGGCTTAAAGGCACTGACTTTTCCTTGGCGAAATGCTGCATCCAGCTCTTTCTGCTATCACAATGCAGGAGCTATCTCAGACGCAGGTTACTAATTCCTTGAACGAATGAGGATCAAGTAAGGTCGAACCTGGTTCGCCACCGACACCACCAACTTTTCTAGATCCTTCGGGTTTTCCAGACTTCAATAAATTCTTCACTCTCCGACTGGACTTTAACTGGCAGCGATTTTTAGAACTGCTGGCACAACGATTCTTGCAGTAGAAATTAAAACTCCACTTTTAAAACAAAACAGTGTCATAAAATCAAATACGCAGCAGAATGGAGTCACTGACGAATTAAGCCATGAACTGACCTGCGTCACAGCGAGGCATTCTCCTTTTATACCTGTTGAAACAGGCCATGACATGACCTCTCACTGGCGGGGAAATTACATCACTCCACCATCACAAGACCATTACATCATGCCCAGCAGAGCCTCAGTTACATCATGGTCATGTGACAGGCACAAGATACCCACGGGTACGTAACACTATGTGGACACCAAATGTGTAGCAACATTCCAGGACTGGTTGTTGTAACAAACTATCTGATTTGCTAATATAGTTCAGGGAAGATTTATTTGGTTTGGCCCATGACTCCAGATCCATTAACATGATTGTTACCCATTTCCTTGAATTGAGGAGCATATAGGGATGCTCAGATGAATTTGGGGATTTTCATGAAGTTCACATTGTCATGGATATTTTAAGTTAAATAAAGAAAAGTTTTCAAACTTAACGTGCCTCCAATGTGCATATTTTAGCTCTCAAGTGCAGGTAGTCAAGTGCAAAGCTTGTTTTGCCGGTACTTGCAAAATACCCAGGGTGAACCAACCAATAAGGAGAAATCATTTCAGCCAATTTATAATCTGTTGCTATATAATTTAACTATCTGGCAGCATTTAACTTTGAGGTGCAGTACCTTATCAATTACATCTAGAAAGTTGAGTAATCAAGATGCAGAACCCTGGATGACTTTCTGCCTTTATCTTCCACTGCAATCCTTGATCATTTATGGTTGTTAAGGCCACTTGGAGAGTCCCAGTATTTTTCCAGTCAGGGTTTTTTGTTCTGCACAGGACTATGCCATCAGCAAATTCTTATAAATTTTTGAATAAAAAGTTATAGGGTTCTATAGAAACCTGTTTGTAAAAGATTCTACTTGTTTCTGTATTTTCAAGTCAGATTGGGAAATAAGTGTCATCGCAATGGGAATTGTTTTCTTCAAAACTGATCACATGAAGAAGGCAGTTGGCAAACTATCATTTGGAAAATAGTAGTGTATTTTGAAGAAGTTTTGTTACTTTAAAAATGTATTTTGTTATTAGTAGGACATATTCACACTGATGTTTGGGTTCCTGGTTTTGAGTAAGGTAAGGAGAGGTTGTATAGAACCTGTCCTTCTCGTAAGAGGACAGAAGAAACATTGAAACTCAGAGAAATGTTCCAGCACTTTATTAATAAGTTATAACTTTTGTATTTGGGGAATGACTTGGGAGTTTGCAACTTGATCAGTCTGCTGTTGTATATGATAAGTGGAGGCAGAAAGTACAACTTGGAAATTTAATGAAGCAAAAAGGGATTAATTAGAACTAATTAACGCCTTACAAGTATTGACTGAATTCAGCAAAATATTTTTTCTTATTGTAAATTTGCTCATTTAAAATGCAAATTATTTAGTTTGTATTAGGCACTTGAGTGTAGGAATAAAAGCCAATTTATAATAAACCCCTATGCAGGTACTGCCCAGAAATGCAAAGATCCTATAGGAACCCACATTTCAGTGATTTAAAGCATTTCTTTGTTTCTTACGTCCTTTTGTGTACCAAATAACTCCTCTCCTATAAAGGTCTCTGAAGTTTGACTTTGTGAACTTCAGTAAATTCTTCTGTTTTTCTTTGTGACTAGACTGACTTGTAAGCTGATTGACAATAAACTGCAAATCATAAGACCATAAGATGATAAGACATAGGAACAAATTAGGCCATTCAGCCCATTGAATCTGCTCTGCCATTCCATCATGGCTGGTCCTGGATCCCACTTAACCCCATACACCTGTCTTCTTACCATTTCCTTGAATGCCCTGACCGATCAGGAAAATATCAATTTCCGCATTAAATATACTCACGGACTTGGCCTCCACCACAGTCTGTGGCAGAGCATTCCACAGATTCACTACTCTCTGGCTAAAAAAGTTCCCTCTTGCCTCTGTTCTAAAAGGTCACCACTCAATTTTGAGGCTGTGCTCTCTAGTTCTGGATACCCCTCCCCCCTCATAGGGAACATCCTCTCCACATACACCTTAAACAGTCTTTCAACATTTGGTAGCTTTTAATGAGATGTCCCCTGTATTCTTCTATATTCCTGTAAATAAAGGCCCAGTGCTGCCAAATGCTCCTCTTATGTTAACCCATTCATTCCTGGAATCATTCTTGTAAACCTCTTTTGGACTCTCTCCAATGGCAACACATCCTTTCTGAGATACGGGCCCCAAAACTGTTGACAACATTCCATGTGTGGCCTGACTAGTGTCTTAAAAAAGGTTCAGCATTATCTCCTTGCTTTTATATTCTATTCCCCTTGAAATAAATCCCAATATTGCATTTTCCATATTTACCACAGACGATTCCTATAAATTAACCTTCTGGGAGTCTTGCGCGAAGACTTCTAAGTCCTCTGCACCTCTGATGTTTGAACCTTCTCCCCATTTGGATAATAGTCTGCACTGTTGTTCCTTTCACCAAAATGCATTAGCATACATTTCCCAATTCGATCTGCCACTATTTTTTACCCGTTTTTCCAATTTGTCGAAGTCCTGTTGCAATCACAGTGCTTCCTCAGCACTATCTACCCTCTACCCGTCTTTGTATCATCTGCAAACTTTGCCACAAAGCCATCAATTCCATTATCCAAATCATTGATAAACAATGTGAAAAGTAACAGTCCTAATACTGACCCCTGAGAAACACCACTAGTCACTGGCAGCAAACCAGAAAAGGCCCCTTTTATCCCTACTCTCTGCCTCCTGCTTGTCAGCCATTCGTCTATCCATGCTAGAGTCTCTCCTGTAACACCCATAGGATTTTATCTTGTTAAGCAGCCTCATGTGTGGCAGCTTATCAGATGCCTTCCAAAAATCCAAGAAAATGACACCCACTGCCTCTCTTTTGTCCACCCTGCTCTTTATTTCCTCGAAGAACTCTTAACAGATTTGTCAGGCAAGGTATCCCTTTACAGAAACCATACTGGCTTTGACTTATTTTATCATTAGTCTCCAAGTACCCTGAAACCTCATCCTTAATAATAGATTCCAACACTTTCCCAACCACCAAAGTTAGGCTAACTGGCCTATAATTCCTTTCTTTTGCCTTCCTCCCTTCTTAAAGAGTGACATTTGTAATCTTCTCGTCCTTCAGGACCATGCCAAAATCAAGTAATTCTTGAAAGATCATGACCAATGCATTTGTTATCTCTTCAGCTACCTCTCTCAGGTTTCTGGGATGTAGTTCATCAGGTCCAGGTGACTTATGCACCTTAAGACCTTGGAGTTTGGCAAGCACTTTTTCCTTTGTAATAGCAATGGTACTCACACCTGCTGCCTCACACTCATGGACCTCTGGCACCCTGCTAGTGTTTTCCACAGTGAAGACTAATGCAAAGTACCTATTAAGTTCATCTGCCATTTCTTTGACCCCCATTACTACTTCATCACCATCGTTTTCCAGTGGTCCAATAACAACTCTTGCTTCCCTGTTGCTTTATATTGTTGGCTAGTTTGCCCTCTTATTTTCTCTTTTCCCTTCTATAGCTTTTTTTAGTTGTCTTTTGTGGATTTTAAAATCTTCCCAATCATCCAACTGCCCGCTTACTTTTGCTACCTTATATGCCCTTTCCTTGGCTTTTATGTAGTCCTTAACTTCTCTTGTCAGCCATGATTGTATATCCCTGCTGTTTGAGAACAGCTTCTGTGGGGCATATCTATCCTGTGGCTTTTGAACTCTTCCCAGAAACCAGCTGTCTCTGCTCTGCTGTCATCCCTGCCAGTATCCTCCTCCAGAACACTTGGGCAAACTCCTCTCTCATGCCTCTAATTCCCTTTTATTCCATTACAATACTGATACATATGACCTGCACTTCTCCCTCTCAAATAGCAGTATTCAATTCAATCATATTATTATCAATGACTCCTAAGGGTTCCTTTACCTTAAGCTCCCTAATAAGATTGGATTTATTACACAACACCCAATCTAAGATGGCCTTTCCTCAAGTAGACTGAAGCACACACTGCTCTAAAAAGCTACCAATTAGGCATTCAACAAATTCCCTCTCTTGCAATCCGACACCAACCTGCCTTTCCCACTTCTTCTGCATTTTGAAGTCCCCCGTTACAATTGTTTCATTATCCTTATTGCATGTCCTCTCCAGCTCCCTTTGCAATCTCAACCCCACATCTTGGCTACTATTTGGAGGCCCGTATATGATTCCCACAATTATTTTTTTACCCTTCCAGTTTTTTATCTTTACCTAGAAGGTTTCAACATTCCCTGGCTCTCCCCTCTTTCTAAATATAAAGTTCCATCTCTTACTAACACCACCGCCTATGCCTTTCTGCAGGTCTTTTTCATACAAAGTATACCCTTTGATGTTAAGCTCCCAACTATGGCCTTCTTTCAGCTACGATTCAGCAATACCCAGTCTGTAATTGCACCACAAGTTCGACCACCTTATTCCAAATGCTATGTGCATTTAAATACAGCGACTTCAGTCCTGCATTCTTCGCCCTTTTAGATTTTGCCTTTGTAACATCATGAAAGATCACAGTCATCCTGCTCATAGATTGTTTGTCTCATTTCCATCAGGGTGTAGGCTACATAGTATCCATGCCAGGACCGCCAAACTCAAATACAGTTACTTTCTCCAAGCAGTGAGGCTGGTCAACACCACCACCCAGTGACCCACCCCTCCATACCCCAACCTCCACTACTTTATCATTTCCTGTCAGTCGTCCTATGTACAGATACTCCCGTGCCCAGCATTAATTCATGGACATATAATCAATCTAGTATATATGATATGTATATATATTTATTGTGTTTTTAAAAATTCTGATTGTGTTCTTATTGCTTTTTTGTGCTGCATCAGATCCAAAGTGACAATTATTTTGTTCTCCTTTACACTTATGTACTGGAAATGACATTTTAAGCAATCTTGATAACAATTGGAGGAGTCATTGGTTTTCCTTACCCTTACATAAAAAAAAAATCTCCTTGCATAAAACTAAATGCCATTAGGTCATATTAAACAAATTGCTTCGTGATTATTTAAGCTGATTCCAGTTTGCAAATCCAGAATATTTTAAAAGCTGAATTCAAAATTTTGATTCTAGCATTTTGTGTGTATTTTTCAAAATTTGAAGTTGACTTGGTGGGATTTGAACTGGATTATTTGCCTATGTTTTAATTGTCATTTGCTAGAGAAGAGGGAGGATGGATTCTATATTAGTAAAAACATTGTGTTCTGCGTGAAAAATATTTACTGAAAATGATTACCATGCAGGGGTAATGTCTCTGGAATATTGCATTAGAGGTATCAGCTCTACAAGTTACCACAGCATTGTAGTACCATCAGAATATTTTGACTGCTTCAAATTCATTGAATTGTTTAAAAGTAAGGCAAGTTAGCATAAACCAATTTGTTTAATTGTCTGTCATTCTATTTGGTCTAATATGCAAGTGTGTGTTTGCTTAGAGATCAGTATATTTTGGAAAGTTTTGTTTTAAATTTTAAGGTAGTTTAAGAATGGCTAGACTGCATTGTTTACTTAATAATACATGGGAGAGTAGTTTAGCACTTACACACTAGAAACCATGGGAAGTTGGACAAAAATATGTATAGACGACAGATTTGATTTTTTTGGAAGAATAACTTATTGGGTTAGCTTAAAATGTTCACAGGATTGTGATATTTTTAGTGTTTATTTAATTTAAAAAATGCTTCTCTTCAAATTTAATAAATTGTATTGAGCGTTATTTCTTCCCAATAGAAAAGTTTATTTTCAGTGTAACAGTTCAGAATCATAGTAGCAATATATTATTAATACAAAAGTGCACATGTTAAAGCATCTTAAAAATGAACACCAAATTTAATGTACATAATTAATTTCAGGTCACTAGCTTTTCTTGTGTTTGTCTAAATCCAGTGCACGAGAGAGGAGAGCAGAGCAACTGCACTTGTTAATTCTGCAGTCAGTCATTGATCTGTACTACTTTCAGTATTTTTTTAAGCATCTGTTTATTTTTCTCTTGGTAATATCCCTGTGTGTGACTTACTGAATTTGGGCCATCATTTCTTGTGTTGAATTACCATTTGTTGAAAAAAGCAGGGGTTTCTACAAGACAAGGCAAAACACTTACTTGTTTGGGCAACCTAATTTCTCAAGTTTAATATTTTTTTTCATTTAATCTAGACATGGTTGGGAAAAGAGGTCAGGCCGTGGGTTGGAAGGGCGTGCCATCCTGCTTTGGAAAATTTAAATCATGGTCACAGCATATTTGTCTTCTACATTGTATTGATGAGCTGCAGCTGCCAGATAGCAGTTGAAGTCTCAAGCTGGTATGCAGGCAAAATTGTCGACTTCAGAGCAATTTAACCGTGTTGTTTTTGAGTCTCTGGGATCACTTTCAGCAGGAAATGCACATGCCTTGCTCCTGGTGAGCAGAGAGCCAAGTTCAATGCTTGCTTTCACATTCAGAGAATGGAAGGGGAAAAACTGTAAAAGAGGAAGCTCAAGTCTGGAAAAGAAACAGGGGCAAACCGTGTTTCTGGCCTAAAGCAAGTTACTCAGTTGCAACAGTTTTGAAGTGAAATTTTATATTCACTTCAGTATTTTTTTCCCAAACTATTTTTACTTGGACACTTTGTTTCGTCGTCTTAATTCAGCTGGGCTTAATACGGAGTTGTACTATAACAGCAATATTTGTTAACCAAGACCTATAGTACAGTCTGATCTTGGTGAGTTGCTGGTGTACTTCTACATTCATGAATGGAAGTTATTTCGGAGGAAAATGGTGCTTTAGATGAGAGTCCACTTTAGGTAAAGAAAATTTACACAAAGTCATCCAGCTAATGGTATGTTTTACTTTATCATTTTTCAGTTTTGTGTGTTGTTTGTAGCTGGAATTTTAATCAGATTCTTTCAGTAATTATTTACAGTTAACTTGAAAAATTCTGGTTTTGTTAAAATATTTAATGGATCCATTACTGATATATTCTTTTCTAAGATTGACTCCATTGCAGTGAGGATTTATTTTTAAGCATCTGTAACTTTTTATAACCAGAGATTGACTTTGATATTAAAAGAATCAAGGAATAAGGGATTAATGAGGGAAAATAGTGCTGAGGTAAAAGAACAACCGTGATCTTACTGAATGATGGAACACACAAGAGACTGAATTGTCTACTCATGTTCTTAATTAGGATTTCTTTTTGAAGTCATTACAAATTTTATGAACCTACATTTGTTACAGGAATTGCACCCAATGGAGTATTGCTTTTATTTGGGAACTTATTCAATGATTCACATGTGCTTTAATCATAAAGCCATAGTCAGAGGTTAGGGTTCTTTTTGCAGAATCTGATGTTGAGTCATAGGTACAGAATTAGTAAATAGATTTAGTAAACTGGTACATTAGTTAAAATGGTTTAAAACTGTATCTTTAATTTATGTACACAACTTGCCAGTCAGTGTTAGCAAAGCAGTATCAGAGTTGTTTGAAATGTTGATACTACCTTTATAAAGACATTTTATCACGAGAGAGAGAAGAGAACATCTTTCATTGCAAGAATGTCCTTATCTGAATATTTTGCAGACTAATTATACTTAAAAGGGTACAGGAAAGGTTCACAGGTGTGATGCCTGGACCAGATAGAAAGAGTTATTAGTAGAGATAGGATAGTCTGGGACTTTTCTTTGGAGTGCAAGAGGCTGAGAGTTGAACTTATAAAGACTTAAAAAATTATGAAGGGGATGGATGGGGTAGATAGTCTGTCTTTTCCTCAGGATAGCAAAGTTTAAACCAGAGGGCATAGGTTTAAGTTGAGAAGTGTAGGCTTAAAAGGGGATCTGAGGGGCACTTTTTTTTTTCATATAGTGTGTCCATAAATGGATCTAACTGCCATAGGAGGTAGTAGAAGCAGGTACAACATTTAAAAGAGATTTGAACAGGTTTATAGATAGGACACAATTAGAGAAAATGGACCAAATACAGGCAAATGGGATAAGCATTAATGAGTTGGGCCAAAGGGCTAATTTCTGTGGCTATATAACTCAGAATCTATAAAATGAGCCAGCATTTCTTCATGGCTTCTCTGCTGTATGCCTAAACATCTTGCATTTAATCAGGGCATTTGCTGCACTCCTGACAAAGTTACAGTGCTCAAGTGCACTTGTGGTTGTCTGAGTTGTGACAATTCATCTTATTGCCGGTGTTGCTTCTAACATAGGATTATCTATATAACATGCAGGCAAACATCATATACGTTTATCAATAAAATCTTTTCTGACAACTAATTCTCAGCAAAGCATTGTTAAAATGGACTTTTTCATGCTTATTCAGATTGGAAATATTAGGGAACTACAGAAGGTAAGGTCAGTCAAATTCCAAGAAAATGTTCAAATTTCCAATGAAATGAGAAATACAATGTTGTGTGGTTTAAGCATTGACGTTTTCTCCGTAATACATGAATATGTGAATTTTCCAGATATAAGGAGTCCCCATGTTATGAACGACCTGACTTACAGAAATCTGACTATGTATTACACAATTTTGCCATATATTTTGAAGAAGTTTTCAAGCTACTATCTATAATAAAAATGTATTCATTAATGATACCTTATATTCAGCTGAGTTGAGTTGGGGCTTCCGTTGCGTCCTAGTTGTCTGGATACGCAAGCCTGGGCAGTACTAAATGGAGAGCAAGCTGTTGCCCATAGAGTAAGCTTTCCCTCTCCACCCATCTGTTGAGCCCAAATAAATGGCAGACGCAGATATAGTTTGGTGCCAGCAGTGTTTTAGGAGTTGCTAGTTAGCATTGAACGGCATGTAGGACCCCAACTCAAGAGTACATTAAATTATTCATTATATATTTCATTAATTATGTGTACTGTTGGGATTTTATTCAGTAAAGTGAAGGAAGTGCCTGTAGAGCAGTACAATATAGATAGATACAGAAAATGAGCATTTCTGACTACAAAGAAATTGGCTTCAGGAACGGAACCTTTGCATAACTGGGTGTTGCCTATATCATGATAATGTTATGGGTGTCAACCATACCCCTTGCTGCTTTTTGTAAAATTTTGGTGCATTTGTGGGGTGCTATTTTGAGTTGAAGTGCCTAATTTCTAGTTAAATTTAGGGTGAATGCTCAACTTTCTATAACTAGGGATTTTGATCACCTCAAGTTAAAGGCTGACATTTCACTTGTTATTTACTGATAATAAGAAGTGAAGTGTCACGCTAGGAAAATAGGAAATTGAAGACTTGCTTCCTCTGTTGCAAAAAAAAATACATGAACAAGGAACTGCAAAGCAAGGTGAAAATATTTTAAACCACATTCATAAAATGGAGGTCACCCATTTTGAGGTAACAAAGTCTTGAGCTAGTTGTGCCACGACTGCTATAGAATACCACCTAGTGGTTGACTCTTTAATAGCATTGATAGAGATTTAGAATCAGAATCAGGTTTATTATCACTGGCATATGACGTGAAATTTAACGCAGCAGTTTAATGCAATACATAATCTAGCAGAGAGAAAATAAATAAAATAAAAACAATAATAACAAGTCCATTACAGTATACATATATTGACTAGATTTAAAAAAAGTTTAAAAAAAAACAAAAATACTGTATATTTTAAAAAAGAAAGTGAGGTAGTGTCCAAAGGTTCAATGTCCATTTAGGAATAGGATGGCAGAGGGGAAGAAGCCGTTCCTGAATTGCTGAGTGTGTGCATTCAGACTTCTGTACCTCTTACCTGATGGTAATAGTAAGAAAAGGGCATGCCCTGGCTGCTGGAGGTCCTTAATAATGAGACACCACTCCCTGAAGATGTCCTGGGTACTTCGTAGGCTAGTGCCCAACATGGAGCTGACTAGATTTACAAACTTCTGCAGCTTCTTTGGGTCCTGTGCAGTAGCCCCTCTATACCAGACAGTGATGCAGCCTGTCAGAATGCTCTCCATGATACAACTATAGTATTGAGTTTCAATGATTTTTATGATTAACAATCCCAGTCATGACATTTGGAAGAAGAGATTTGATGTGACTATGTTCAAACTGCTTTTCAGATTCTACAGAAGCTAAGTGATTATTATTGTCACAAATGGCAATAAAATTGTGCAATGCAATAGTTGTTAACATTGTTTCTAAGTGATCAAAGTCATGCTGGATAGGTTAGTTGGTCATTGTAAATTATTCCACAATTAGGTTTGGCTTCAAAGGCTGGAAGGCACCACTTCGTGCTTCATCACTAAAGAAAGATTGAATATTCCCAAGGTACTTTTAGAAAAGAAGAACAATATTAGAAAAGGCCTGATATTAAATAATGGGATAAAGTAGAGAGAAAATGTTGCTTGGAAAATCAAGAAGTGGAATCGGTGCGAGTTGTACATAAATTAATAATTGTGTATGGTGCGGCGTAAATCATGAAATTAGAAGTTCGTGTAACAAGATTAATGGAATAATTTACAAGAGAGTAAGACAATTATAATAGTTTATGTATGAAGAGGATAAACTGAATTCTTTGTAATAGTTTGGAGTTTGGAATATTCATGGACTTTTATGGTTTTATAAGTAACTATTGTGGAGGCACAAAGGAGGAAACAGCTATTTCAGATATTATATAATGAGGAGGCTTATTTGATGCTGTGGAAATCAAAGGGCCTTTATGAAACGGGTCAGAATATGATATAATTTTACATCAAAATCAGAAGTAATTTCTAACTGGAATCAGTTTCTTAAATCTGAATAAAACGAACTATAGGTGTATGAAGTGTTAGCTGGCTGCACTAGATTGGGGAAGCAACATTAAAAGGAATGCAGTTACTCTGAATGGCCTCTGAAAGCGTCTAAAGATTTACTAACGCAATCACGAGGAAATCTGCAGATGCTGGAAATCCATGCAACACACACAAAATGCTGGTGGAACGCAGCAGGCCAGGCAGCATCTATAGGAAGAAGTACAGTTGACGTTTCGGGCTGAGATCCTTCCTCAGGACTAACTTAAAGAAGAGATAGTAAGAGATTTGAAAGTAGTAGGGGGAGGGGGAGATCCAAAATGATAGGGGAAGACAGGAAGGGGTGGGGTGAAGCTAAGAGCTGGAAAGTTGACTGGCAAAAGGGATACACAGCTGGAGAAGAAAGAGGATCATTGGACGGGAGGTCTAGGGAGAAAGAAAGGGGGAGGGGAGCACCAGAGCGAGACGGAGAGCAGGCAGGGAGTGATTGTGAGAGGGACAGAGAGGAAAAAAAGGGAGAAAAGAAGAAAAAAAAGGATGAATGAATAAATAAATAAGGAATGGGTTAAGAAGGGGAGGGGGGCATTAACGGAAATTAGAGAAATCAATGTTCATGCCATCAGGTTGGAGGCTACCTAGACGGAATATAAGGTGTTGTTCCTCCAACCTGAGTGTGGCTTCATCTTGACAGTAGAGGAGGCCATGAATAGACATACCAGAATGGGAATGGGATGTGGAATTAATATGTGTGGCCACTGGGAGATCCTGCTTTCTCTGGCGGACAGAGTGTAGGTGTTCAGCGAAACGGTCTCCCAGTCTGCGTCGGGTCTCACCAATATATAGAAGTCCGCACTGGGAGCACCAGATACAGTATACACCAGCCGACTCACAGGTGAAGTGTCGCCTCACCTGGAAGGACTGTCTGGGGCCCTGAATGGTGGTGAGGGAGTAAGTGTAAGGGCAGGTGTAGCACTTGTTCTGCTTACAAGTATAAGTGTCGGGAGGGAGATCAGTGGGAAGGGGTGGTAGAGACGAACGGACAAAGCTGAAAGTGGGGGAGGGAAAGATGTGCTTAGTGGTGGGATCCTGTTGGAGGTGGCGGAAGTTACGGAGAATTATATGTTGACCCAGAGGTTGGTAGGGTGGTAGGTGAGGACAAGGGGAACCCTGTCCCTAGTGGCGTGGCGGGAGGATAGGGTGAGAGCAGATTTACTAAATGGTTTATGAGAAAATATATAAGATTAAAAGAAACAAGGTGAGTAGTTCTACTGGAGCTATCACGAGAAGTTATAGAAATATTAGATCGAAGAGTCTAATGTGAGATGTGTGTTTGATAACTTCAATACTTAATCATGGACAATGTAATATCTATCACTATTTGGACAGCTTTGTCTTTGCAGTGTTTCTAATAAACAGGCATGTTGCACTTATAGTCACTGCATGTACAGTAAGCCTCAATTTCACAGCATGTCTTTGGGCAATTACGTGACCAAAGAATCTTGTAATAGGCAATAAAAACACCAGGATGTGTAATCAATTACGGTAAATACATATGTCGCTGGGTGTGTGCTTTTAGGCTTCTGTACCTCCTTCCCAATGGTAATAATGAGAAGGGGTCATGTCCTGGGTGATTGGGGTCCTTAAAAATGGATGTCACCTTTCTGCGGCACTACTCCTTAAGGATGTCCCGGATACTAAGGAGGCTGATACCCAAGATGAAGCTGATTTAATTTTACAACTTTCTGTAGCTTCTTTTGGTCTTGTACAGTAGCCCACCCCCCTCCCCCCGTCCCCCAATACCAGACAGTGATGTAGCCTGTCAGATATAACGATATATCTATAGATGCTTGCCAGTGTTTTGGGTGACAAACCAAATCTCTTCAAACTCCTAATGAAACTCCTAACGTTGTCCCAACTTTTGATGCAGCCATAAGGCAAGACAGAGATCTTGACACCCAGGAATTTGAAATTGCTCATTCTCTCCATTTCTGATACCTCTATGAGGATTGGTTTGTGTTCCTTTATCTTATTCCTTCCGGAAGTTCACAGTCAGCTTTTCCATCTTACTGACATTGAGTGCAAGGTTATTGCTGTTACACCACTAAACTAGTTGGTATATTTTGCTCCTGTACACCTTCCCAACTCCATCTGAGATTCTACCAACTATGAATCAGAATCAGGTTTATTATCACTGGTATGTGACATGAAATGTGTTAATTTAGTAGCAGCAGTTCAATGCAATACATAATATAGAAGAAAAAAATAATAAAGAAGTAAATCTTACTCAGTTTACTTTATACAGTGTACATGTATTGAATAGATTAAAATTGTGCAAAAAATAGAAATACTATATATTTTTTTAAAAAGTGAGGTAGTGTCCAAGGGTTCAATGACCATTTAGGAATTGGTTGCCAGAGGGGAAAAAGCTGTTGTGTTCAGTTCTGGTCACCTCATTATAGGAAGGATGAGGAAGCTACGGAGAGGGTGCAGAGGAGATTTACCAGGATGTTGCCTGGATTGGAGAACAAGTTATATGAAGCAAGGTTAGCAGAGCTGGGACTTTTCTCTTTGGACCGTAGAAGAATGAGAGGGGACTTGATAGAGGTCTACAAGATTATGAGAGGCCTAGATAGGGTGGATAGTCAGTACCTGTTTCCCAGGGTACCAGTAGCAAACACCAGAAGGTATATGTAAAAAAATTAAGGGAGGGAAGTTGAGGGGAGACATCAAAGGTAAGTTTTTTAAACAGGGGGTTGTGAGTGCCTGGAATGATTTGCTGGTGATGGTGGTGGAGGCCAAAACATTAGGAGTATTTAAGAGCCTCTTGGACAGGCACATGGATGAAAGAAAAATGGAGGGTTCTGGGGTAGTGTGGGTTTAGTACTTTTTTAAATGATTATATGGGTCAGCACAACATGGAGGGCTGAAGGGCCTGTACTGTGCTGTAGTGTTCTATTGTTCTGTTCCTGAATCGCTGAGTGTGTGCCTTCAGGCTTCTGTACCCCCTACCTGATGGTAACAGTGAGAAAAGGGCATGCCCTGGGTGCTGGAGGTTCTAAATAATGGACACTGCCTTTCTGAGACACTGCTCCCTAAAGATGTCCTGGGTACCTTGTAGGTTAGTACCCAAGATGGAGCTGGCTAAATTTACAACTCTCTCCAGCTTCTTTTGGTCCTGTGCAGTAGCCCCCTCATACCAGACAGTGATGCAGCCTGAAAGAATGCTCTCCATGGTACATCTATAGAAGTTCTTGAGTGTATTTGTTGACATACCAAATCTCTTCAAAATCCTAATAAAGTATAGTTGCTATCTTGCCTCTTTTGTTGTATCATCAGCAAAGTTATAGATGGCAATTGAGCTACACCAAGCTATACAGTCATGGGTATGGAGGGACTAGAGCAGTGGGATAAACACACCCCTCCCCACCCCCGAGGTGTGCCAGTGTTGATTGTCTGTGAGGAGGAGATGTTATTATCAATCCGCACAAAATGTGCTCTTGTGCTTAGGAAGTCAAATTGTCCAGGTCATCTAAGGCTGTTTGAAGAGCCATTGAGATTGTGTCTACCGTAGACCTATTGTAGTGATAGGCAAATTGCGGTGGGCCCAGGTCCTTGTTGAGGCAGGAGTTCACTCTAACCATGACCAACACCACAAGGCATTTCAATACCATAGATATGATTGCTACTGGACGATGGTTGTTAAGGCACCATTATAATTGTTGCCTTTTTGAAGCAGTTGGAAACTTCTGATTGTAGCAGTGAGAGGTTGAAATGTCCTTGAATACTTTCATCAGTTGATTGCCACAGACTTGAGAACCTTACCAGGTACTCCATTGGGGCTTGCTTTAAGGTTCACCCTCCTTAAAGACAGTCTGATATCGACCTCCGAGACAGAGATCACAGGGTCACCAGGGGCAGCAAGGATCTTCACAGCTGTAGGTATGTTCTCCCTTTCAAAGTGGGCACAGAAGGCACTTTCATCTGGTGGTGAAGCATTGGTGCCATTCATTCTATTGGGATTTGCTTTGTAGGAAGTAATGTCCTGAAAACTCTGCCAGAGTTGACGTGCATCCAAAGTTGCCTCCAAATTTGCTCGGGATTGTTTCTTCATTCTTGAAATAGCCCTCTGCAAGTCATACCTGGTTTTCTTGTACAGACTTATATGCTATTGAACTAGCCCGTAGCAGGTGACAAATCTCCTGGTTCATTTACGACTTTTGGTTTGGGAATGTACAGTAAGTTTTCATTGGCACACACTCATCCACACGGGTTTTAATGAAGTTGGTAACACCTGCGGCATAGTCATCCAGATTTGTAGTGAATCACTGAATACAGTCCAGCACACTGATTCAAAGCAGTCATGTAAGTGCTCCTGTGCTTTCCAGGTGATCAGACTTTCTGAAGTGAGAGCTTGGAATAGTATGGTAGGCATTCTTGGTGGTGTAATAGCAGTCCAGTGTATTGTTTCCTTTGGTACTACAAGTGATTTGTTGATGGTAATTATTTAGTGACTTTTTCAAGCTGGCCAGGTTAAAATTCCCCCAAAATGACGGTGAAGGTGCCAGGGTGTAATGTTTCATGTATGTTGATCCCATTGCTCAGATGATCTAGAGCCTGTTTGACATTAGCCTGAGGTGGATGGAATATACACTGCTACCAAAACGATCGCTGAAATCTCCTGCGGCAGCTAAGATCGACGACACTAATAGCGAGATATTCCAGCTGTGGTAAGCAGAATTGGGACATCACTGATACATTTGTCACCAAGAGGAACTGATCACGAGGCATACATCTCCACCTCTGTTTTTGAAAGACTGGATGGTTTTATCCTATCGGTATATAGTGAACCCGTCAATCTGAATTGCTGGTCCGGTGCGGAAGGCGTTATCCAGGGTTCTGTGAAACAAAGGACACAAGTGATCATAATGCCCTCTGGTACAACACCCTAGCTCTGAAATCTTCAATTTTATTTACTAGAGACTGTATGTTTGCTAGCAAGATAGTTGTATTGGGAGTCGAAAACACACCTGTACGCCTGATTGGCAGCCACGTTTCCTTTGAGGAGTCCGACAAGAAGTACAGCCACAATTGGCATTGTTTCCGGCAGTTTTAGACAGCGATTGTTCAAATGCATTGGGGTGTTTTATTAACTGTACAGACCTTTGGAGTAGTTTGAATTCTCAGCTTTATCAGGCTGAAATTCAAATATTTAATCATATCCATCCAGCTGTGCTACATGAGATCCCCTTCAAGCTGCCCTGGAAGTAGATATTAAAGGTGGATGTATCCAATTCTGCAAACTTTGCTAAGTGAAGTATCTGGTACAAGAATGTATCAGAAGTCACAATATAATTAACTTAGTTGTTTAAAGCACACAAAATTTATATATCATACTACTTTCAGTTTTTTGTTACTTAACAAAAAATAATGAACTGATCCAAGCCATCAACAGTTTGCACCAATAAAATAGAACTTAGTGTATGTACACCTGATGTGCTCAGTCTCTACGTCTTGCCTGAGTTGTACTTAATATTGTTAAACGACCTGATTTAGGGTGGATCTTATGTGCTCTTGGTCTTGCATTCAGTTTTGTATATCAGTTTCAGTGACATCTCTGTTCATTCTTCTGAACTCTATTTGTGGTTTGTGAATAGCTGAGACCAAGCACTGATTACTTTTGCTAATCTGAAATAGAGCTGTTTGTTCCAAATCTTTGCTTTCTGTTTGTTTAAACTGTTCCTTAGTCCATGCCAACATTTTGACCACAATGTGATGTATTCAAATCTTATTGACAATTCTTGTGCGTGGGACCTTACTGAAAGCTTTCTGAAAATGCAGTACACCATATCAGCTGGATCCCTCTGATCTATACTAATTGCAGATTTTAAAAAATCCAACAAAGTAGTCAAATATGGTTTCACAAGTCCTTGGTAATTCTGTTCAGTCCTAATCTTTTTAAGCTGATCAGACACTTCAGCAATTTTCTTGCTGAACACTGAGCCTTAGGTTCTCTACTTCTGGTAAGTTTTTTTTTGTCGTCTTCCTTAAAATTGTTTAATTTTTCCTCCATTTCCTTATTCCACATTCTGCCTCAGAATGTAAGGGATGCACATTTTTACGCCTTGTAATCCATTTGATTTCTTGCCTTTTTAAAAATCAATTTATTGACTGTCCTCTGCAGAGTCCTAAAGTGCTCCCAATCTTAAAGCTTGCTGCTTTTTTTTTGATACCATTACATTTCTCTTCAGTAAATGAAAATCGAAAAATTGCATATGCTGAAAATCTGAAATAAAATCAATGTTGGAAGCACTCAGTAGCATTTGTGGAAAGAAAAACTGAGTTAATGACACAGGTTGCAGGTGAAGAGACTCTTGTTAGCTTGTTCTAATCTGATCCTAATTAAATATTAAACCATTGCCCATCTTGTTTTTCTTTTTGGTTATCCTTGCTAAATGTAGAACATCCTTGAATATTCTGTTCCCTTGCAACAACATGTGAGATGGTTAGAATTGCTGCTGCCCATTGTTCTAATCCTGGTAGCAGTGTCTTCTTTTAAGCAACAGTAGCATTATGTACTTGAATTTTTCAATCCCAGTGTCAAGTCAAGTTTATTGTCATTTAAGTATACACACGCATATCACCAAACAAAACAGCATTTCTCCAGACCAGAAAGCACAGTAGTATACATCACACACGTATAACACACAGTGACTGAAGAAAGTAGGAATTAGATCTAAAAATAAACAAAGTGCATAAGTTAAAATATTATAGGGTACATTACAAATTATCCGGTGTCACTTCAAATACTCTATGCGAGGTGTTCAGAAGCCGAATGGCCTGAGGGAAGAAGATGCTTTCCATCTTAACCGTTCTTATCTTTATGCAACGGAGTCTCCTGCCTGATGATAGAATGTCAAAATGCACTTTTATTAAAATGCCTTGAAAACCTGGCTGAGTGCTGCCATAACAACTTGTCACTAAACGTCAGCAAGACCAAGGAGCTGATTATTGACTTCAGGAATAGGAGACTGGAGGTGCTCATCAGGGGAATCAAAGGTGCAGAACGTTGGCAACTTTAAATTGCCTGGTGTTATCATTTCAGAGGACTTGTCTTGGGCCCAGCACTTAAGTGCAATTACGAAGAAAGCACAGCAACATCTCTGCTTAAAAGTTTGCAAAGGTTCAGCATGACATCTAATACTTTGCCAAACTTCTATAGATGTGTAGTGGAGAATATGTTGACTGGTTGCATCACAGCCTTGTATGGAAACACCAATGCCCTTGAATTGAAAATCCTACAAAAAGAAGGGGATACAGTCCTGTCCAACAGGGGTGAAGCACTCTTGTCCATTGCATGAAGCATTATTGCAGGAAAGCAACATACATCATCAGGAATCCCCACCACCCACCTCATGCTCTCTTCGCACTGCCGTCATCAGGAAGAAGAATGTAGGAACCTCAGGACTCTCACTATTAGATTCAGGAAAAGTAATAACTGCTTATCCATCAGACTCTTTAACCAGTGGGAATAACTTCATTCAGCTTCACTCGCCCCATCACTGAACTATTCTCACAACCTTTGGACTCACTTTCATGTGATTTTCTTGATATTTATTGGTTATTTATTTTTTATTATTTCTCTTTTGTATTTGTACAGTTTGGTGCCTTTTAGGCATTGGTTTGTCTACCCTATCAGATGCATTATTTCATTGATTCTTTTGTGATTCTTGGATTTATTGAATATGCCAGCTAGAAAATGAATCTCGGGGTTATGCATGGTGACAAATATGTACTTTGATAATAAATTTACTTTGAACTTCTTAATATTGATAATATTGTAGAGTTGTAGATCTTGGAATAATGGAATTTGACCTATAAAGCTATATGTTCATCAGTTCGATTTGACTTGCAATTGTTAGAATAACACAGTTCATTATATATCAAACACTTAATTAAGTCATAAGCTTTTATTTTGGATTCAGAACATGATCACTTACATCTCATGCTTTCCATTCACATATTGCTGAATCTCTTGCTCTTTGTTCTTGCCATTCATAGAATTAATTCTATTTTAAGACTTTTTGTATCATACAATTTATAGTAATTATGATTATAGGGTAAACTACTTTTATTTTGCACCTGGTTTGGAAGTTGAGTCATGTTTTTATATTGAGAGCAATTGCTTCCTTTGAACATATTTTTGCACTAATTTCATGGTATATTTTAATATCTGCATGTAATAGGAATAAGTTCATCACTAAAATATTGCCAAATGTTCAGGATCTGATTTCAACAAAACTGCTGTAAGATTAAGTTGAGACAGACTGTGCAGTGTCCTACTTTCCTGCAGTCCTTACACAGAAAAGAGGATAGCCATCTGAACGATGATGTGACCTGCAATTAGCCATGCTTTTCATACAGTCTTTTCCAATATTTTTATTAGTTTCTACTTAGAAGAGTACAGGGTACAAGAAAGTATATATAAAAGGTCAAAAAAGATAAAAAAAAACACCAACTACATTATACCTTTTCATAATAACAATCTCATTACCCTGTATTCATGTAAATTAATCAAGTTATATTGCATTATACTAATTTATTACAAAAAAATCTGACCCCTACCAAGACCAAAGCTGTTTAATAAGGAGAAAAGAAGGTAAAATACCTTCTCATATAATAAAAAATTAATATAGCCAACATGAGTTTAAATGATGAATTGAAGGTTTTGAAAATAATTCAGAAAAGTTTTGTTTGAAAGTCTTGATGAGATTCAGAAATTGAACAACGAATCTTCTCTAAATCTAAACATGACATAATGTTGCATAACCATTGACCATGAGTAGCAGGAAAAACATCTTTCCATTTCAACAAAAGCGCCCTCCTAGCTATAAAAGAGCTAAAGGCCAAAATATGTAAATCAGTTGCCTTCAGCTTAATATCTTGTCCTGCAACAATACCACATAGGGCTGTCAGAGGGTTAGGCTTAAAATTGACTTTAAAAAGTAAGGAAACAGTTTGAAAAACTTCCTTCCAATATTTTTCAAGATTCGGACAAGTCCAAAACATATAAATTAATGAAGCTTCTCCATTATTACATCTGTTACAGTAGGGAGATATATCTGAATAAAAACGAGATAGCTTAAAATTAGTCATATGAGCTCTATGTACCTCCATAAATTCCATGAGGGAATGACGAGCACATAGCAATGAAGCGTTAACTAGTTTAAAAAATTCATTCCAAGTTTCCTCAGATATTGCCTTATTGCAGTAAATCTTGTTCCCAGTGATTCTTAATTTTGTCTAAAGGAACATTCCTCATCTCCAGTAACGTACCAAAAATATTAGATATTGAACCATTATGAAAAGATGTCAAACTAAAAATAACATCTAGTAAGTTCTTATCTGAACTTATAGGAAATGTACAGAATTGAGAACTTAAAAAGGCTCTGATTTGTAAATATCTAAAAAAAAAATGAGTTTCCGGCAAGCTATATTTAGCTGACAATTGCTCAAATGAAAAAAGGTTGTCTCCAACCAACAGATCCCAAAAACATTTAATACTGATCCTCTCCCATTCTTAAAAACTAAATCAGTCATGGAGGGTTTAAAAAAATTAGAATAAATGGGATTTGAAAGGGAAAATCTCAATAAACCAAAGTGTTTTCGAAATTGTATCCAGATCCTCAGAGTATGTTTAACTATTAAATTATCAGTTAGTTTACTTACAGATAAAGGAAGTGAGGATCCAAGAAGAGAAATAATAGAATATTTATTAACAGAGTTAGCTTCTAAAGAGACCCATACCGGACAATCTACACGATTACATAATATAGCCAAAACGTAAGAAATTGTATATTAACTGCCCAGTAATAAAACCTAAAATTAGGTAAGGCTAAACCAGACTTTTTAGATTTTTGACGATGAACTTTATTTAAACGAGGATGTTTATCAAAAAAGGATTTAGGAATAAAAATTGGTAAGGCCTGAAAAAGATATATACATTCAGGTAGAATATTCATTTTAATAGAATTAATTCATCCAATCAACGATATTGAACGGGGTGACCAATTTAATGGTATCCTTTTTGCATGATTCAATAAGTTAAGAAAGTTTTCTTTAAACAGGTGTTTCTAATTTTTAGTGACTGTTACACCCAAATAAGTAAATTGATCCCTTACAACTTTAAAATGGAGATTAGTATTAATCGATACCAAATTATTTAAAGGAAATAATTCACTCTTATGTAGGTTCAATTTATATCTTGAAAACTGGCTAAAACAGGAGAGTAAAGAAAGTAAGCCAGGTAATGAGGTTTCAACATTAGAGATAAACAGCAATATATTATCAGCGTAAAGTGAAATTTTGTGAGTAATGCCTCTCCTTAAAATACCACAGATATCATTAGGTTCTCGAAAAGCTATGGTAAGGGGTTCTAAAGCTAGATCAAAGAGCAAAGGGCTCAATGGACAACCTTGTCTAGTTCCACGATGAAGTTTAAATGGTTTGGAATTTTGAAAATTAGTAAGAACCTGAGCAGAAGGAGATAGATAAAGTAATTTAATCCATTGAATAAAATCTGGTCCAAAATCTAAAGTTTTAAATAAGTAATTCTATTCAACCCAATCAAAGGTCTTCTCAGCATCTAAGGATATCACACATTCCGATATTTCCTGGGAGGGAGAGTAAATAACATTTAATACATGGCTTATATTAAAATGGAAATGTTGGTTTTTAATAAATCCAGTCTGATCATTGGAAATAATAGAAGGTAGAATATTTTCAATCCTACGAGCCAGAACTTAAAAGATATTAGGATCAGCATTGATTAATGAAATTGGCCTAATGAAGAGCATTCAGTTGGGTCCTTGTTCTTCTATAGGATAAGCAAAATAGAGGCTTCATAGAAAGATTGAGGCAAGCTACCCAATTTGAAAGAATCCAAAAAGACTAAGTGTAACTGAGGTATAATTAATGAAGAAAGAGCCTTATAAAATTCTTCAGAAAATCCATCTGGACCCAGAGCCTTCCCAAAGTGTAATGAACGTATAGCCTTGGCAGTTTCCTCACAAGAAATGGGTTGATCCATCTGTTTACAATTATCTGCAAGAAAGTGCAAGGATATTTAATTGATCTAGAAAATTATTCATTACAGTATTATCTTTAGGGGAATCAGAACTATAAAGTTTAGAATAGATTTCTGTAAAGGTATCATTTCTTTCAGAGTGATCAGTTGTCCAATCACTATTAGTTTTGAAAATTTCTTTAATTTGTTGTTCAACTACAGAAGTTTTTAATTGGTTGGCTAATATTTTGCTTGATTTATCTCCATAAATGTAAAATTGAGTTTTATCTTTAAGAAGTTGGATATGTTATCAGAAAATCATATTTAGTTTTAAATTCAACATGTTTTTTATTTAAAACAGATGCTGGACCTGTAGCATATTTTGGATCTAGTTGTTGCAGCTGATTGGCTAATTCAATTCTTTCTTTATTAGCTTTATTCTTAACACTCGCAGTATAAGAAATAATTTGTCTTCTAATATAGGCCTTGAAAGTATCCCATACAATAAGATTAGAAGTCTCTTCCTTTTTATTCCCTTCAAAAAACAAAATAATATGCCTCTCTAGAAATTTTAAAAATTCCTTATCAGATAACAAAGTTGTATTAAAACGCCAGAATCTGTTTGTTTGAGGAAGACCAGGGAGATTTAAAGATAGAAATACAGGAGAATCATCTGAAACAGCAATTTCTTTATATTCATAGGAATGAACTGATGAAATCATTTGACTATCAATAAAAAAATCAATCCTGGAATACATATGATGGACATGGAAAAAAAAACAAGTACTCCCTATCTAAAGGATGTGAGAAACGCCAAATATCAACAATACCACATTTCAATAAAAAAGATTGAATAAACAAAGCGGATTTATTAAGAGACGCTGGTTTAGAAGATAATCGGTTTAAAATTGGGTCTAGCCGGCAGTTAAAATCTCCCATCACGAAAGAATAAAGACTCAGATCTGGTAAAAACGAAAAAACAAAACACTCAAGGAATCCTGGATCATCTACATTTGGGGCATCATACACATTAGCAAATACTATTAATTTATTATCTAGTTTTCCTGAAACTATAGATAGTCCCCGAGTTATGAACGTCTGACTTACAGACAGTTTGTACTTACAAACCGAGGAAGGAGAGCGCCGTCCACCATTTTAAGTCGGATTGTGATGCTGTCCGCCATTTTAAGTTGTTGCCATTGACACTGTGTTGAGTGTGTAACTTTGTATTTGGCTTAAATTTTTCTGAGCAAGATTCACCCTGACCCCGCCCCCCCCCCCCCCCCCCCCCGTTACGGTTGGCTGGTGGCGCAGTGAGATCAGTGCCAGGCTCGAGAACGAAGGTTCCCGAGTTTGATCCAGTGACAGACCGCTGTTGAGCGTGCGAGGTTGATGTCAATCCAGTGACTCCCATACCATCCGTGCTGGGTTGATACCGAGTTTGCAACTCGACCTTGTAAAAAAAACACTGCCACCTCCTGTTTAAATTCCCATGTGGAATATTGTGGAGGATCAAATACCCAAACCCAGCACAGCCCCCACTTGTTCCATTTAACCCGTCTCAGTGTGGTGGTCCTTAGGACCCAGTGGACCTTGGGAGCCAGCAGAGCTCGGGACTCACCGCCAGCAGTGTTTCTGTTCCATTGACGGGAAGTGATCACAATTGAAAATAAAGTGGAAATAATAAAGCATTTGGAAAGAGGAGAAACGTCATCGGTCATTGGAAAAGTGTTAGGCTACAGTCGGTCAACGATCGGATCAAGCTCAAAGGATTAAGTATAAAGTAAGAATAATGGAGCATGTGAAAAGCCCTGCCCTGATGAAAGCTATAATTATTACTAAGCAATGCAGTGGTTTAATTATTGGAATACATACGTTTCTTAAGTGTTTTATATGCATAGAAAGGTAAAATATATTCTATATACTAAGACGAATATTTGACTAACTGACGCTAAATAATACTGGATGTACTTGTTTCGATTTACGTACAAATCTGACTTAAAGACGGACTGAGGAATGGAACTCGTTCGTAACCTAGGGACTGCCTGTATAACAAAACCTCCATTAGTATCAGACACTACTTTATGTTGGACAAAGAAAAGTGTATTATTATCTATAAGAATTGAAACTCCTCTAGATTTGGCCTGAAAAGACGAATGAAAACAAAGTCCATTCCAACGGCTAAAAAAAGTAGATTATCACATTTGTGTATGTGAGTTTCTTGTAACAAAAAATATGGGTCTTAAATTTCCTAATGCAAGCAAATATCTTACTATGTTTAACAGGGTGATCTAACCTTTTCATGTTAAAACTGAGTAAATTAATAGTTTGCTCCATTTTTAATATTATTTAAAGGAAGGGTTAAAATGTAAGCTAAAACCAATCCACAAACCTTGAGAAATGGTAACCAAGCAACAAGTTGGTTAAAAAAAAATTGGGAAAACAGCTTCTGAGAAAAAAAACCATACCCCCCCCCCCCCCCCCAAAGACAGAAGACCGACCAATAGAAAGCCGGCATCTACAACTAAGGACAACCTCCCCAAAAAAACCTGGAGATTGCTCCAATTAGTTCCAATCCAGACTAAACATTATCCAAACAAGAAATTCAATTCTCGTAAATCAAAAAAAACAGTATTAAAAAATACAAAAGGAAATTAGTTACAAAGGTTTTCCAAAAGTAACAGATACAAATATTCATACAGAAAGACGTTAAACATTTAATCTTATATCTTCATGAATAAAACAGGCTAAGCAGTTAGTTTTCAAATTTAAAAAATCTTTATGCTTCAGCATTCAAATAAAACCATTAGAAGGATCCATCTTTAATGAGATTTTCAGTCAAACTGGCTAGCCAAGGGACGGGTTAAAACCCTTGTTAAAAAAAATTCTAACAAAGCTTGTTTAAATTTAGCACATTCCTGCAAAACATCAGGTGAATAGTCTTTGAGAATCTTAATATTCCACCCTATAACGAATCATGTCCCTTCGACCGGATTTGCGAATTAAGTTTCTTATTTAATCTTGTGTCTTTATGTAAGGACAAACCAAACAGCTTGCCTTTGTATTTTAAAAACCTCTGTGCTTCAGCAGTCGAACAAAACTATTCGAAAGATCCATTTTTAAGTGTGATTCTGAGTCAAGCTGGGTAGCGAAGGGAGGGCTTGATACCCTTATTAAAAGAACTTGGACATAGCTTCTTTGAATTTAGCACGTTCCTGCATAACCTCAGGTGAGTAATCTTCAACAGTTCTAGTCTTGCAACCATGATAGTCAATCATGCCTCTTCAACAAGGTTCGCATATTAACAGTTCCTTTGTTTTAAATTCATGAAAACAACTTATCCCTGAACTTAGTATATCTCTGTTAGGAGGGCTAAACATGGGAGACCTGTGAACTCGATCAATCATAGGCAAAGACGCCAAAATTTCTGGAAATAATTCTTGCAGAAAGTTTGCAAAGAATTCCATAGGATGATTACCTTCGGTTAATTCTTCGAGACCCTGAACCCATAGGTTGTTCCTTCTGCTTATATTTTCTATGTTGATAATCTTCTGTCTTAACTTTTCATTGGATTGCTTTTCACAAAACTTTTACAATTCTTCCATTTCCATTTCCAGAGATGACAAAATTGCTTCAATATTTTTTAAAGAGCAAACAGGGAGAAATCTGCAGATGCCAAAAATTCAAACAACACACACAAAATACTGGTAGAACACAGCAGGCCAAACAGCATCAATAAGGAGAAGCACTGTCGACATTTCGGGCCGAGACCTTTCGTCAGGACGATACTGCTTGGCCTGCTGTGTTCTACCAGCATTTTGTGTGTGTTGTTTCAATATTTTTTATATGTTTATCGTGTTCATTAAAAGTTTGCTGAATAGAATCCAATTTACCATCTATTTGCTCTGTTACGAATGTGCCACAACTCTTGAGGGGCTGAAGGGTACAAAGTAGCCCCCTCCTTTTTGAGAATCACAAGATCGCTATTAATTCGGGTCTGGGACCCAGGAAATGAGAGAGAATCCACAAGGTTTTGGAATGTGTCCTGGCCTCAGCGAAAACAAAACCCCTGATAACGGCTATTGTCTCTTGGAGATGGAATTGTGTATTGAGTACTGTACTATTCATTGAAGCCCCTCAGGGGATGACCAGAGTGGGCTGGTTGAGGGATTGCATCATCCCAACCTGATTGACATCTGAGATCCCGTGAGTAAGGATAAAAGAGGGTCTGGGGAACAACCCCTTTAGACGCACCAGGAGAAACGCTAGAAATCTCATGACAGCGTTTAATAGCGACAGCCGGTGGGGGACTCGTGTGCGTCCTTTCCCTTTTGGCTGGGATTGGCGGCCTCACCACGAAAGAACGGCTTTAGCTAAAGGAGAGGCCACAAGTGAACGGCCACCCCAGCGGGACTCCCGAAATCATAAAAGTTGGAAAACCTGCAGCAGTAACTGTTCCCATTCTATTCCTATTTCTCTCTCTCTCCAACAAAGTGCAACACAGCGACAACCAAAAGGCTGTAGCCTGAATGAACTGAGTGACTTCTATATTTCCATCGGACAATACGTTTATCCCCTAGACAACGATAGAGCTTATTTCTTATTGATTATTATTATACCCGCACTTTTAGATTTAGTATTGATGACGTATATTATCTGTATGTTTGCATTGATATTATTTTTGTGTATTTTTACTAATAAATACTGTTAAAAATAGTACCATCAGACTTCAACGGACCTCTCTATCTTTGCTGGTAAGTGACCCAGTTACGGGATTCGTAACAGTTCAAATTCAGAGCTGAATTGTTGAAACTTCTCAGAGACTTCTTGTGTATGATTTTGCAGCAAATCCATAATAGAATCCAAAGAAGCAGGGGATTCATCCTTTTTAGTACCTCTGCCACCCCTTAATGTAGCCATATTGGAAAAAATATCACACTTCAAAAAGAAGTTTCAAGACAGGTTGGAAATAGTAAGATAATTAGAGTTGGAGCAATGGCAGATTGCTGTTACTCCATCAGCCACCACCAGGAAATCTCTACAGTCAAATAACCAATGCTACTTCATAGGAACATATCAAATAAAGCCATATTGACAGTATATGGATATGTAGGAGAAACAAATAAAAGCCTAATGAGAAGTTTTATTTTTAAAGAGGGCTGTAAAGGTGAAGGGAAGAGAATGCTGAGAGGTTTAGACTTTCGACACAGAGGTCTAACCCTCAACATAGCTGCCCCTCAGGGCTGTGTCCTAAGCCCCTCCTTTACTCTCTGTATACCCATGACTGTGTCACCACCACAGCCCCAATCTGCTAAATAAATCAGCTGATGGCATTTATTGGCATAATCTCAAATAATAACTAGGTAGCCTCCAGAAAGGAAGTCATCACCCTGGCACAGTGGTGTCAAGAAAACAACTTCTCCCTCAGTGTCACAAAAATAAAGGAGCTGGTTATGGACTACAGGAGGAATGGAGACATGCTAACCCCTATTGACATCAATGGATCTGGGGTTGAGAGGGTGAACGGCTTCAAGTTCCTTGGCAAACACATCACTGAGGATCTCACTTGGTCTGTACATACCCGCTGTGTGGTGAAAAAAGCACAACAGCACCTTTTTTCACCTCAGATGGTTGAAGAAGTTTGGTATGAGACTCCCAAATCCTAAGAACTTTCTACAGGAGCATCCTGACTGGCTGCATCACTGCCTGGTATGGAAGCTGTACTTCCCTGAATCGCAGGACTCTGGAGAGAGTGCTGCAGACAGCCCAATGCATCTGTAGATGTGAACTTCCCACAATTCAGGACCTTTACTAAGACGGGTGTGTAAAAAGGGCCCGAAGGATCATTGGGGACTCAAGTCGCCCCAACCACAAACTGTTCCAGCTGCTACGATCTGGGAAACGGTACTGCAGCATAAAAGCCAGGGCCAACAGGCTTCAGGACGGCTTCTTCTACTAGGCCATCAGACTGCTTAATGCATGCTGATACAGTGTATTTCTATATTATAAAGTATGTACAGCAGGACAGTCAATATATTACAAATTACTATAAATTGCAAGTTGCACATTAAGACGGAGACGTAACCTGAAGATTTTTTACTCATGTATATGAAGGATGTAAGTAATTCAAGTCGGGTCAGCTGGAGACGCTCAGGGTCAGCTGGAGACGCTCATGGAGTGAGTACCGTTTTGGATTCGCTCCATAACTTTTACTTTTTTTAACCTTTGATCACCCTTATTCAGCTTATTTTTACCTATACCGAAAGTTTCTTTATTCTTTTTTTTTGGATTTACTGCCAAGCGTTTGTTGTGAACTTTTGATGATATGCAAACAGAAATGTCTCTCAGGTCTAAGGGACGGGATCCCGGACGTAATCCGAACGGTAACGGAAAAAAGCAGGCTCCGACACAACAAACACCATTAACTTTTGAATTGTTTATGGAGGTTTTGGATCAAAAATTTGCTGAACTACAACAATTTTTTAAAGAAGATATAAAGGCTTTTCAAGAGTACATGGTTAAGACGGATTTAGTAATTAAACAGCAACAAGTTCTTATTGCGTCTCTGCAAGAAGAAGCTCGGAAGCGAGATTTGACTATTGGAAAACTGCAACAGGATTTAATTTCGACCATTAAGCTGATGGAAGCCCTTAAAGCCAAGAGTGACGATTTTGAGAATCGCTCCAGAAGACAGAACGTACGTATACTTGGTCTTCCAGACGGCATAGAAAAAGATGACCCTTCGAAATATTTTGCTCAACTTTTAAAAGAAGCGTTTCCGACAATTTTCCCGAATAACCCCCCTTTATTGGATCGGGCACATAGAATTCGGCGTCGATCACCGAGTGTTACAGACAAACCTTCGGTGATAATTGTCCGGTTCCATTATGTACATGACAAAGAACAAGTTATAAGAGCAGCTCGTCGACTAGGAATGATTAAAATCAAAGATTTTTCCTTCCGCCTGATCGAAGATTTTAGTTCAGATCTTTTAAAAAGAAGGCTTCTTTTTAAACCGTTGATGGCTGAATGTTATGAGAAAAATCTGAAACCTGCGCTTCTATACCCTGTGAAGCTTCGAATTTCTCCGTCGAATGCTCCACGACAAGTTTTCCTTTCAACTTCAGAAGTGAGAAAATATCTGGAGGAGAACTTCCCTACTGCTACAGACACCAGTCTTTAATAAATGAATGATTCTGATCGTATAAGATGGTTCTCGATCTCTTAAACCAGAATTATAATCTGGTTATTGGTGTAGGTTCATCCTATACTTCATACTCAAGTTAAAGTGTGTTTGCGTCATGTTAATTGTTTTGCCTTATACACTTTAATCATTTAACTACATACTTGTCTATTAACTTTGTTCCTTCGAAGGTATATTTTTAATTCTTTGAAGGTAAATTTTTCCTTGATTAAGATGGTGGTTTTTTGGAAAAGATTTTTGGTTTTGCTTAAGATGGCATTATGTTTATATTTTTCGTGTTTCTTCCAGACAAGGCATCGCTTATCTCAGCTTAAATATTTTTTGTTTTGTCTGGGCCAGAGCCCGAGTTATAATTGTTTTTAGTGATTATATTTTTATTCTTTTTACAACTAACTATACTTAGAAATATGGTTTTTATTATAGCGATTTTATTTTTAAAGTCGGAGTGATTCTTTTATATATATCCTTTTTATATGGAGTGTTCTTCAGCTGACATGGGGGTAGGATTAGTCTTACTTTTTCTCTTTTTAAGTCATATTTTGGCTTTTTCTCTTTTTCTCAGGGGGTGGGGGGGATGGTCTGTTTTCTAATTCTATTTTTTTTGTACCAGTTTGTGTTAGTTTTTGTATTTGGGCTGTTTTTGAACTTCAAATATGTCTGTGTTGTCGTCACTTCCGGGTCTTCTCACTACTTTTGTTCCTCTTCCAGGTGCATGAGTTTATAAGTTGGTTAACCCTTTCTATACCAAAGGGTTGATTATAGAATTATGGCTCAGACCATTAATTTTGTGTCTTGGAATACTAATGGTTTAAATCATCCAATTAAACGAAAGAAGATTTTCAAAGTATTCCAAAGACTTAATGCTCATATCATTTTTGTACAAGAAACTCATGTGAGGAGGGAGGACAAATTTCGTTTTTTTAGATTTTGGCGGGGTCAACAGTATCATGCAAATTCGAATGCTAAAGTAAAAGGAGTTTCAATTTTTATTGACTCCTCTATTTCATTTGTTCAACATGATATTTTTTCGGATCCGAATGGCAGATTTTTGTTAATTACGGGTTTACTTTGTAATAAAAAGGTTGCTTTGGTTAATGTTTATGCTCCAAATGTGGATTGTCCTGACTTTTTTAAGTCTTTATTTACTTCTTTACCCAATCTAAACGAATATAAGTTAATAATGGGTGGTGACTTTAATTGTTGTTTAAATCCTCTGATGGATAAATCTTTATCTATTCAGACTTTACCTAATAAGTCGGCCACTTGTATTAACTCCTTTTTGACTGACAATGGAGTTTTTGATGTTTGGAGATTTCGGCATTCTAATGACAAAGAGTTTTCTTTTTTCTCACATGTTCATCACTCTTATTCAAGAACTGATTATTTTTTTGTAGACTCTTGTTTTATTCCATTGGTAATCGGTTGTAACTATGATATTATAGCTATCTCTGATCATGCTCCGTTATTACTTTCTATGAAATTTACGGATACAGCTTTTAATGCTAGACAATGGCGATTTGACTCTACCTTGTTGCAAGACTCTGACTTTATTAAATTTATGGAGGAGCAGATCGACTTCTTCTTCTCAACTAATTCTACAGATGATATTTCCTGCGGAACACTTTGGGACACTTTTAAAGCTTATATACGTGGACAGATTATTTCTTATTCTGTTGGTTTGAGGAAACGTATCAAGATGGAAACTCTTTTATTGGTTGATAAAATTAAAGAGATTGATAAGAAATATTCGATTGCTCCTAGTAAGGAGCTTTACAAACAAAGGGTTGAACTTCAAATGGAACATAGTTTATTACTTACATCCTCGATTGAAAATCAATTAATGAAAACTAAATCTGATTTTTATATACATAGTGATAAATCTGGTAAACTGTTAGCTAGTCAATTGAAGAATGCTCTGGTTAAACGTCAAATCACTAAGATTGGTCAGCAGAATGGGAATCTGACAGTTAATCATGATGAGATAAATAAGGCATTTCAAGATTGCTATACTTCCCTGTATCAATCTGAATTTCCTCAAGATTATAATACCATGTCTGATTTTCTGGGGAAATTAAATTTTCCAAGGTTATCATCTGATGATCTTTTGATATTGGATACTCCTATTACGGATATAGAAATTAAAGGGGCTATTTCCTCAATGAATTCTGGGAAAGCACCGGGTCCAGATGGTTATACAGTTGAATTTTTAAAATTTTTTTCCGCTACTCTTTCCCCTTGGTTAGGTAAGGTTTTTGAGGAGGCCATTAGATTAGGGGATTTGCCACAATCTTTTTATAGAGCTTCCATTTCTCTAATATTGAAGAAAGATAAAGACCCTACTAATTGTGCTTCTTATAGACCTATATCTTTATTGAATGTAGACTCCAAGATTTTTTCTAAGTTACTGGCATCTAGATTGGAGAAGGTATTACCCAAAATTATTTCAGATGATCAAACTGGCTTTATTAAAAATCGTTATTCTTTTTTTAACATTAGGAGATTGTTGAATATTGTTTATACTCCCTCACATGATACTTCAGAATGCGTGATTTCATTAGATGCGGAGAAAGCATTTGACAGAGTTGAATGGCCTTACTTATTTAATGTGTTGGAGAAGTTTAATTTTAGTCCGATATTTATATCATGGATTAAATTGATTTATCATACTCCAGTAGCCTCAGTGGTTACCAATAATCAAAGATCTCCCTTTTTTCGCCTATTTCGGGGCACTAGACAGGGATGTCCTCTTAGTCCATTACTATTTAACATTGCCTTAGAACCTTTGGCAATTGCCATCAGACAATCACAGGATATTTTGGGTATTAATCGTGGGACAGATATTCATAAGTTATCTTTGTATGCAGATGATTTATTACTATTCATTTCTAACCCGGAGAAATCCATTCCAGCAGTTTTATCATTATTGGCTCAATTTTGTGAGTTTTCTGGGTATAAGTTAAATCTTAATAAAAGTGAATTGTTTCCGTTAAATAAACGGGTCCCAATTTATGGAAATTTACCCTTTAAATTAGTTAATGACTCTTTTACTTATTTAGGGATCAAAATCACAAAGAACCATAAAGATTTATTTGGATTTAATTTTTTACCCTTAATTGATCAGATTAAAGGTTTGTTTACTAAGTGGTCACCTTTGTCTCTATCTCTGATAGGTAGGATTAATGCTATTAAGATGGTTATTTTACCTAAGTTTTTATATATTTTTCAAGCGATACCAATTTTTATCCCGAAATCTTTTTTTACTAACGTTGACTCTAAAATTTCTTCATATATATGGCAGTATAAAAATCCCAGGTTAGGTAAAACATATTTACAGAAGACAAAAAAGGAAGGCGGGTTAGCATTACCTAATTTCAGATTTTACTATTGGGCAGTTAATATTAGATATTTGTTATGCTGGTTGAAAGATGGGGGTGGATCTTTTGGCCCTTGTTGGGTGAGTTTAGAAACTAAATCGGTATCAGCTTATGCTTTGGGTTCTATTTTAGGGACTTCTCTCCCTTTTGCTCTTTCTAAATTGCCGAAACGAATTGACAACCCGATAGTTAAACATACATTGCGTATATGGTTTCAATTTCGGAGATTTTTTGGGTTGACTCAATTCGTTTTAAATAGTCCTATTGTATCTAATTGTTTTTTTCACCCTTCCATTATAGATCAAGCTTATTCAGCTTGGAAAACTAAGGGATTACTAAGATTTTCTGATTTATTTTTAGATAATTGTTTCATGTCTTTTGAACAATTATCCAACAGATATAACTTGCCGAGATTTCATTTTTTTAGATATTTACAGATTAGACATTTTTTAAGTTCTGTACTCTCTACATTTCCAAATTTTGTGCCTTCAGATACTTTGGAGAGTTTATTTGAATTAGACCCTTTTCAAAAAGGGCTTATTTCAAAACTTTATAATATAATTATGAAGATACGTTCAGAGCCCCTTTATAAGACTAAACAAGATTGGGAAAGAGAGCTTAGTTTTAGTATTTCTAGTGAGAATTGGGATAGAATTCTTCAATTAGTTAATACATCATCATTATGTGCCAAACATTCACTAATACAATTTAAGGTTGTACATAGGGCCCATATGTCCAAGGATAAATTAGCTAATTTTTACTCTCATATAAGTCCTATTTGTGATAGATGTCATTCTGAAATTGCGTCTTTAACTCACATGTTTTGGTCGTGTTCATTTTTGGAGAAATATTGGAAAGATATTTTTGATATTATTTCTGCGGTTTTGAATATTGATTTACAACCTCATCCTATTACCGCAATTTTTGGTTTACCAATGTTAGATTCACAGCATTTATCTTCCTCAGCCCGTCGAATGATTGCATTTCTAACTCTGATGGCTAGAAGATCTATATTGTTGAATTGGAAAGAAATTGATCCTCCCACTGTATTTAATTGGTTCTCTCAAACTATGTTATGTTTAAATTTAGAAAAAATTAGAAGTGGTACTTTTGAGACTTCTATTAAATTTGAAAAGTTATGGAGACCATTTATTCAACATTTTCATATGATGTAATATAACCCTGTGCCAAGTACATTTGATTTCCCAGCTTTTAGCTTATGTATTTTGAGAGGACCGGAAGTGACGGCATTGATGAATACTTATTTTTGTGAGATATTATAAACAGCCCACTTTTTTTTTTCCTTCTCTTTTGTTTGTTTTTTTTTCTTTTATATTACTTATTAGTTATAGTTATTAGATTAGATTAGTTAGTTTTGCATTATATAATTTTTTTTTGTTCTTTTTTCTGTTTTTTTTATATTATACATTATGAAATATTTAGATTTACTATGTCCATACACATATCTTATGGCTTATGTCTTGGTAAACTCATTTATATTGTAACTATTATGTATGTTTTTTTTCATATGTAATGGAATGTGTATGTTGGTAATTTCTTTATCAATATATCATCTGTATTTTGTCCATATTACTAATATTAATAAAAAGATTTAGAAAGGAAAAAGTAATTCAATTCAAGTATCTCATTTTTGATTTGCACATTTTAACATCAGAGTTAACCTTATCTTCATCCATATTAGATGCCAGCCTTTTAAGTTTATCTTGGATCCATGTGAAGAATCATTAACTGAAATGTTGATTCTGCTGTCCTACTGAGTACTTGTAGCACTCTGTTCATATTTCAGATTTGCAGTATCTGTTGTTTTCTTTCTAATTGTTCCAGCACTTTTAAATCTTTCCCTCTCTTTTTCTGCATCCAGACATTCTTGCATCTCCTTCTACATCAGTTCTAGGCAGAAGGTGAGCCAGCTCTACCACCACTTGTGTTATTCATTTTGGTCTCTAGTCTACCACAAGTGTTCCCTTTGTTCTCTTCTTGCTCTTGCTTGTCTGCAGTTTAAAATGTTTAATTTATAACTTGACTGTCCTGATGAACAGCCACCCCATGCACAAATGATGTCCAATATACTGAGTATTTCATACTTTCTGTTTTAAGGGCTGGGCTGCAAAGCATGTTTTAAACTTGAGTAGGAGCAAATGGCTGGAATTGCAAGAGTGCAGAGGTTGAGAATTATGAAGAAGACCAATGCAAACCTTTTCAATGGGGGAAAAAATTGTTTCATTGCTCTTGAGTGATGTACTGCACTTTAAGCCAGCTATTTATAGTATATTTTCCAGACAAATTTTGCTGATTATTGTGCCAGCTTACAGAATGTCTATTAAATTTTAACATGTTTAGTGAATAAGTTAGTTATTGTAATATCTTACTGATTTGTTGCTTCATGTCGGATGAAGGTTTTGAGTGGATTTAGTACTAATACAAGAGAATATTAATAAAAAATCATGATCTTTGATAGCTCATGTATAAAAAAATTTGCCTTTTGATAGGATGTTGGCTTTTCATCTGTGAAAAATTTTGCTCCTCGTTGTAATAAGAGCACCTGCATGGAAGCAACATGATATTAGAAAGCAACATGAAAGCAACAGGAGGAAATCTGCAGATGCTGGAAATTCAAACAATACACACAAAATGCTGGTGGAACACAGCAGGTCAGGCAGCATCTATAGGGAGAAGCACTGTTGACGTTTCGGACTGAGACCCTTCATCAAGACTAACTGAAAGGAAAGATACTAAGAGATTTAAAAGTAGGAGGGGGTCGACAGTGCTTCTCCCTATAGATGCTGCCTGGCCTGCTGTGTTGCACCAGCATTTTGTGTGTGTTGTTATGATATTAGTAATGTCAATAAGATTACTAAAAAAAACCCTGTAAATGTAGAAATGTGATTTACTGTTTTGTATCTGTCAATTCTCAACATTTTCAATCACTTGTAGTCATTTTTGTGAACTTGTATTCTGTGTTGAGAGAGTGTATGCAGAAGTGGTAGTTTCTCCAGACACCAAGTTTAGGCTCTTGTGTGACATAAAGTGGTAAATACAGGTTAACAGCAGTTGAGTACAACAGAATATTTTCCAGCCAGCGGAGTGTAGTCTAGAAACCAGCATTGTTATTAACCTAGGGCAAGATATTTAGTCTCACTTTCGTGAATAGAGACTTTGTTGGGTTTATATTTATGATTGTATTCTTGTATTAAGATGGAAAACTAAAACATTCAACGAGTACACAAATATTATACAGTGGTTTCCAGCTAATTGGTTAATCGGTTAATCGGGGCAGCCGCATACTTTGGGACAACTCTTAACAAAAATTAATTGAGAACATTGCTGAGATTCCCTTCATTTATTTGGGACCCTATTCCACTTAATTGGGACAGGAGACTGTTGCCAAACAGATTCTAACTAGTGTCAGTTGTGTGGCATTTACACACCACACTGCTTCGAGTGAATAGTTGTTCATTGTAATTGGAAGAGGCGCAGGTGTCAGTGGACCAAAGTTTAAAAAAAACAAGCAAGAAGAACTAGCTAAGAAGCTCAGTCACAAAGATTTTAAAACAACAGGTGATGGTTTGTCTCGATGGAAATATAGGCACCATTAACTTCAAGAAGACACACAGTAGGAAAGATGGTGCTGGTGCTATAAATGTAGAAACACAGAAATCTACAAAACTCTCTGAGTTGCTTTGAACATTTTGTGTAGATGATACCTACAATTCTGATGAAACATGGCTTTTGTTAAAATCATGCCATGCCGGATGGTTCTGCACTAGGTGCCTGCTCTGATTTTGTTCATTCACAGTCAATTAAAACAACACAGCAGTGTTCACAGGATGAATTCCTTTGTTGGTAACTGTTATGAATTAATATCCAGCTTATTGTACTGTGGTAGCACTGTATTGGCAGTGTTCTAATTTGTTCATTTAAATACACAATTTATTACTCAGTTAAATAGTAGTTTGTCTTTTTTATACTTTTAACATTTTTTTTCCCATGAAACTTTGGATAATTAAAGCAGCCGATAAATTGTGCCACTGTATTTGCAAATTCATTTACATTCAATTTTTAATGTTTGGGGTAAAATATGTGTGTGAAATAGCAAATTATTGCTTGAGCAATAATTTAACTATTATTCACCTTCTCAACCACCTCTCTGTTTTTTGGATGATCCATTATCTGATATCAGTGCTGATATCTTCATAACACTACATTTGCTAACTCCCCATTGCTGGATGGATCTTGTAGTTTTAATGTGAACAGTGATCAGAATTGTGCATGTGTTAGTTTTTTTTAAATTAGTTTTTTTATACATTTTGCAAATTAAAAAAACCCCAAATCAGAATGAGGAACATTAATACAGTGCAAAATTAAGCATACAATGACAATATGTTACAAAGAAAGAGAATTTAAAAAAAAGCACCTAAATTGAAGACAAGTAAACTTAGTATCCTCCCCAAGCCCCACAACACAAAAAAAAACTCCAGACCAACCACAACACAATATAGAGAATATAAATCAGGACAATCAAACTCCCAGACTGTGAATACACTTAGCAACAGAGGATAATTAATGCCTACTACCAGAAAAAAAAAGGGAGCTGAAAGCAAGGGACCGAAAAAAAGAAAAAAAAACCCTAGTCAAGAGGAAGGTTATGAAAGTACTCGATAAAAGGTCCCCAGACCTTATGGAACTTTAAATCTGAATTAAGAACTGAATAATGAATTTTTTCGAGGTCCAAGCAGGCCATAATGTCGTTAAGCCATTGAGCATGAGTGGGCGGGGCAACATCTCTCCATCTAAGGAGGATCAAGCGTCTAGCCAGGAGAGAGGCAAAGGATAATATTCGGCATTTGGTCAGACTCAGACGTAAATCTGTCTCGCCCCAGAAACCGAACAAAGCAATTAAGGGGTTTGGTTCTAGGTGCTGATTCAGTATATATGATAACGTAGTGAAAACATCTTTCAAAAATTTCTCCAAGCTAGGACAGAACCAGTACATATGAATGAGAGAGGCCTCGCCCCTCTTGCATTTATCACAAAGCGGACTAATGTTAGGGTAGAATCGAGATAGTTTAGATTTAGGCATATGGGCTCTATGAACAATCTTAAACTGTAAATGGCGAGCACAAAGAGAGGTTGAGTTAACCGATTTGAGAATCGAGTCCCAACTCTCATCAGATAAGGAGATATTTAAATCCTGCTCCCATGCCATTTTAATTTTATCCACAGGGGCCCGTCGTAAGGCTGCTAACTTATCTCGAATAATTGATATTACACCTTTACCTAGTGGATTAATGGAAAGAAATAAGTCCATAGCATTTTTCGCAGGCATTTCAGGAAAGTTAGGAATTAAAGGAGCAATAAAATGTCTAATTTGGAGATATCTAAAAAAATGAGCATTGGGCAGATTGAACTTAACAGAGAGCCGCTGAAAAGAAGCGAAGATCAATGAAAAGATCTTCAAAATGCCTAATGCCCTTCCTATACCAAACATGGAATGCTGAATCGTATGTAGTAGGTAGAAAAAGGTGATTATGTACGACAGGGCTGGGAACGGAAAAACCATGGAAACCATAGCATTTCCTAAACTGAGCCCATATACGCAAAGTGTGTCTAACAAGAGGATTAGCTATTAATCTGGACAGACTACTAGGGAGTGCAGAGCCAAGAAGTGCAGAGATAGATAGTTCTTTAGTGGGGCTCAACTCCATTGCCACCCAATTAGGGCACTCGGGTTGGCCATGGAAAAAAGACCAAAAGGTCGCACAACGTACATTAGCTGCCCAGTTATATAAACAAAAGTTAGGTAAAGCCAGTGCATGTGTTAGTTTTGATACATATACACTTTTACTTTTGATAAAGAGAGAAATTTTAAAAGTTTTGTTGTTCTGTAATCTGTGTCATTCTGCACACACTGTATGACCACATTCAACAATTGATAAAAACGATTGAGAAATGATTGAAACCTTGACCTGGAGATGAAATAAATTATCAACAAATTTTCCTATCTGCTGTCTTTGACATTAACAAATATTCAAAAAATAATTATTTTGTCTCAGATTTTGGAGCTTTTTGCTATGAACTGTAGTAGGAATGATAGTATTAAACAATGAGCTGTACTCATTAATACTTGCATCATGTTGCCGTTTAGTGTTGTCTAGGTGATCCAAGGCTGCATGAAGAGTCAATGAGATTGCATCCACTGTAGACTTGTTGTGATATGCAAATTTCAGTGGGTCCAGGTCCTTGCTTATCAAGTCGTCAACTTTTATTGTCATTTCGACCATAACTGCTGGTACAGTACATAGTAAAAATGAGACAACGTTTTTCAGGACCATGGTTCACAAGACACAGTACAAAAACTAGACTGAACTAGGTAATAAAAAAAAACACAGAGAAAGCTATACTAGACTACAGACCTACACTGGACTGCATAAAGTGCACAAAAATAGGACTGGCATTACAATAAATAATAAACAGGACAGTAGGGCAAGGTGTCAGTCCAGGCTTCGGGTATTGAGGAGTCTGATAGCTTGGGGGAAGAAACTGTTATATAGTCTGGTCTTAAGAGCCCGAATGCTTCGGAGCCTTTTCCCAGACGGCAGGAGGGAGAAGAGATTGTATGACGGGTGCATGGGGTCCTTCATAATGCTGTTCCTTTGCGGATGCAGCGTGTAGTGTAAATGTCCGTGATGGTGGGAAGAGAGACCCTGATGATCTTCTCAGCTGACCTCACTATCTGCTGCAGGGTCTTGCGATCCGAGATGGTACAATTTCCGAACCAGGCAGTGATGCAGTTGCTCAGGACGCTCTCAGTGCAACCCCTGTAGAATGGGATGAGGATGTGGGGTGGGAGATGGACTTTCCTCAGCCTTTGCAAAATGTAGAGATGCTGCTGGGCTTTCTTTGCTATGGAGCTGGTGTTGAAGAACCAGGTGAGATTCTCAGTCAGGTGAACACCAAGAAATTTGGTGCTGTTCACGACCTCTACCGAGGAGCTGTCGATGTTCAGCGGGGAGTGGTCGCTCTGTGCCCTCTTGAAGTCAACAACCATCTCTTTTGTTTTGTTCACATTAAGAGACAGGTTGTTGGCTCTGCACCAGTCCGTTAGCCGCTGCACCTCCTCTCTGTAAGCTGACTCGTCGTTCTTGCTGATGAGATGCAAGTGTTGATTCTAGACATAACCAAAGCACTTAATCACCATAGATGTGAGTGCTCATAGCTGTAGTTTTATTCTCCTTTTTAAAAAGCATTGAGCTCATTTGGGAGTGAAAAATTACTGCCATTCATATCAGGTTTTGCTTTGTAGGAAGTAATGGCCTGCAAACCCTGCCAGAGTTGACATCCATCCGATTCCACCTCTAATTACACTCGAAATTGTTCTTTTGCTCTTGAGGTCACCCTCTTTAGATTGTACCAGGCCTTCTTGTATAGTATTGGATCACCAGACATGAATGCCACAGATCTAGCCTTCAGCAGGCTATGAATCTCCTGGTTCATACACAGCTTTGATTTGGGTATGTACAGTATGTTTTCAGAGGCACGCACTCGTCAACGCAGATTTTAATAAAGTCACTGACAACTGTGGCATATTCATTCAGGCTCAAAAATGAATCTCTGAATATTGTCCAGCCCACCAACTCAAAGTAGTCCTGTAGGTACTTCCCTGCCTTCCTTGTCCATACCTTTTTGTTCTTATCTACTGTTGCTGTGGTCTTTAGTCTCTGCCTGTACTCAGGGAGTAGAAGTACAACTAGATGATCAGACTTTCCAAAGTGTGGGCATGGGATAGCATGGTAAGCACTCTTATTGATGGTATAACAGTAGTCCAGTGTGTTGGCTTCTCTGGTTTCACAAGTGATATGTTGGCGATATTTAGAGATATTTTCAAGCTGGCCTGGTGAAAATACATCAAAATGATGCAGAAGGTATCAGGGCATGCTATTTCATGCCTATTGATTATGTCATTCAGTTCATCGAGAGCCTTTTTGACATTGACCTGAGATGAAATGTACACCACTACCAAGATGATGGCTGAAAACTCCTGTGGCAGATAAAATAGACAACAATTGATCGCAAGATGTTCGAGGTCAGGTGAGGAGGACTGGGACAAACCACCATGCTTGTGTACCACGAGAAGTTAATCATAAAGCATACTCCAACTTCTCTGCCCTTGAAATAGTATGCAGTCCTATCTTGGTGATGAATAGTAAAGCCAGTAAGCTGTATTGCTACATCCAGGATTGCGGGGGATATCCAAGTTTCCGAGAAACAAAAAACACAACAGTCCCTGATCTCCCTCTGGTACGGCAATCTTGTTTGTGGTCGTCAATTTATTTTCCAGAGACTGTATATTTGCCAGCAGAATAGCCAGTAGTGGAAGTTGGCACCTGCTATTCCTTAAATAAACTTTTAAACCAGTGTGACATCTTTTCTTCCACTGTCTTAAAGGGGATCTACACTTATGACTGGAGACTGCCGTCTGAAATTCGTTGACTTTGAGTAGCAATATATTTTTAAACGCCTTGAACTGGTGATGCTTACTGTATTGTCCATGGCTGTGGCTGTTTACTTCAGCTGTGGCAGTCTGATACAGGAATATTTGATGATTTCCATTGGAGCAGCTCACACAAGTCACCTTCTTAATGGCAGCACCAGAAGTTTCTACCTCATTAACGTTTCTTTCTACAATAAGGTGGACTCTTCAGTTCACAAGACTACCTGGTTATGATCTTGCACTTTATTGTTTACCTCCACTGCACTTTCTCTTTATCTGCTTTACTTTATTCTGCATTCTTGATTTGACTTGTCCTGCCTGAGTGCATTGTGTAATGATTTGATCTGTGTGAACAGTATGCAAGGTAAGCTGTCACAATATCTAGTACATGTGACAGTGATAAAACAGTTTCCATAAAACTCCATGGTCACTTGTTTAACCAATCTCCCTATTTCACCTTCCTTGGTTCATTGCTCAGTTATGTCAGATCACAGTTGCAAGGTAATGTTTTCACTGTATCTCAGCACAATAAGAAACGAATTCCATTTCCACCTATATAGCCTCCCTTGACAAATCCTTTAAGTACTGCAGCTCTGATGATTTTAAAGGAGGTTGTCCAGTGAAACAATATGGGTGCAACTCTCCTCCTTCCTTCCTTTCACCTCTGTAACACCACAGAATTGTACCCAGAGCTATCTGTCCTGTCTCAACCATGTTTATGTAATAGCAATAATATCCCAATCCCATTACCTATCCATGCTCTGAGTTCATCTATCTTACCTGTCAGGTTTTTTTTGCATTAAAGTAAATGCCATAGATCAGAGCATCCGATCTCCCTGCCTGTACTGCCTGCTGGACTTGATTGAATTCACTTCTATATTTGCCATAATTTTATTAACCCCAGCCTCTCTTGCTCTCTCTGTTTCTTGTACATGATCCTTAAATATTTCTCTGTTTAAATAATTAGTTTTATTTCATTTTTCTTTTTCCAAGAAAACAACTTCATGTTTTTCCACGTTATACTCCATTTACCAATGTTTAGTCCATTCACTTACCCAATTCTTTATAAACTTTTTATAGCTTGCTTTATCCCTCACTGCAAATTTGGCTTTCTTCCTCAAAAGCATTAATGCATATTATAACCAGCTGTTAATTGCATCCTTAATAATTGATTCTAGTTTTGATTTTAATTACATCAATCAAGCAAACTGGCCTATAGTTCATTTTTGCTCTGTGCCTCAAGCTCTTAATGAATAAACATATCTCAGTAACAGACACAAAATGCTGGAGGAACTCAGCAGCCAGGCAGGATCTATGGAAAAACGTATAGTTAACGTTCCCTCCAGCATTCTGCGTGTGTTGCTCGGATTCCTAGCTGCTGCAGATTTTCTCTTGTTTGTGAAACATATCTCAATGACAGTTTTCCCATTCTTTAGTTCATCTTCAGAATATATTAATTTTTAGAAGATTGCAATCAATGCTTCTATCATTTTAGCCATTCCTTTTAGAATCTTGGGCCTCAAACCATTAGATCAAGGGCGTTTATCAGTCTTGAATTTTATTAAATTGCCTAATTCATAGATTCTAGTGATGGTATTTATTTCTTCTGTATTTTTTCAGCAATGGGTGGATTGTTTTTAGTATCACTTGCTAATAATTCTAAGGAAATATATGCAACTCCTTTGCATTTCCTTATTTCCCCCCCCCCCATAAATAGTTTGCTAACCTCATTCTGTTCAATTGCTGTATTCACTTTTACTTCGCCCTGTTTTCTTGCAGTTCTGGTAATCATGGATGAAGCTACAACGGAATACTTTTTGATATAATGATTGAAGTAATATTCCTGCTGTAAAATGGTTTTATTGCTTATTTTTATTTAAACAACCTCATCTGCGGAGTGAGTTCAAAGAGGAACTAAGGTTGATTGAGGAGAAATCAACATAGTCACTGAAGCATTCTCTGTCTTTCTGTGCATCAACAATTCCTTCCTGTTTTGTTTGAAAGGTTCCAATCCAATTCTGGAGTTAAATACTTTTTAAGCAGTAAAGTACAGTAGTAAATAGATATTCCCTTGTAAAAGTGGTCCCCATGATATTTACCTTAAATGCAAGAAAAATATGAAAATGATAGGAAGTTGAGAGGCAGTGAGGAAAGCAGATGTTAAACCTACAAGCAAAAATGAAAACCGGAAGGTTGAACATGATGGAGCTAACGTTCTGAGTTGCTCTGTTTATTAGCTGTTAACAAAAGTTGGTTGCCGAAGGAGCAGGGCTGGCAGCTGAATGCTGAGGTTGAATGAGACCACAAAGGAGAGTTTGAGGAGGGTGATTCAGAAGATTCAGTTTCAGAAGGTGATGCTAATGTGGAGTAAACTGTAGTGGACGTGGTGGATGTGGGTTCAAGTAGAACACTTAATGGAGTTTGGATAGGTACATGCATGATGGAAGTATGGAGAGCTATGGTCCGGGTGAAGGTAAATGGGACTAGGCAGAAAAATCAGTCAGAAAGAATTAGTCTGCAGAATCTGTTTCAGTGCTGTAATGCTCTATGATTCGGCATCTGGAAAGACAGTGTGATTGCGGGACTGTCACAGCAGGAGGAGGAGCGAGGGGCTCGGGAGAGTGCTGAGTGCTGGGAAGCAGCTGAGGAGTTGAGGTGAATGTGCTTTAAAAGGAGCGTGGATGGCAACTGAAGGGTTAAACAGTGTATTGATTAGTTGATTAGAGGGAGTGAGTACTTGAGATAATTGGCAGGGACAAATAAAAGGAGGGGTAACGGAAGAGGAGCGGCCAGTGTGATTGTGGCTCAGGGTAGGAGTGGAGCTTTGAGGCTTTGGCTCAAGAGGCTTCGGTGAGCAGAGGCTGAGAATGAGCTTGCTCCCAGTGAGGTAAGGCTGGGTAAGTTCCTTTAATTAATTTAATTAACGTAGGAGTAGGTAATGGAGGCAGCAGTTAGGGCAGTTGAGTGATTCGTATGCAGTATGTGGGAAGTCAGGGTGAGCACAATTGTCCCTGATGACTACACCTGTAAAAGATGCATCCAGCTGCAGCTCCTGACAAACCAAGTTAGGGAACGGGAGCTGGAGCTGCATGAACTTCAGATCATTACTGAGGCAGAAATAGACAGGAGTTTCAGGGAGACAGACACCCCTAAAAGGAGGCAGGTAGCTGGGTGACTGTCAGGAGAGGGAAAGGGAATAGACAGAAAGAGCAGAGCACCCCTGTGGCTGTTCCCATCAACAATAAGTATATACCGTGTGGGATACTGTTGGTGGGGTTGACCTACCAGGGACAACTTGTAGTGGTCGCAGCTCTAGCACTGAGACTGAACCTCAACTCAGAAAGGAAGAAGGGAAAAGAGGAGAGCAGTAGTGATAGGGAATTCGATAGTTAGGCGGACAGGTAAGAGGCTCTGTGGGAGAGATCGAGAATCCCGGATGGTCTGTTGCCTTCCTGGTGCCAGGGTCTGCGATATATCCGATAGAGTTCTCGGTATTCTCAGGAGGGAGTGTGAGCAGCCAGATGTCGTGGGCCATGTTAGGGACCAATGACTTGGATAAGGAGGAGGAGGAGGTACTGCAAAGAGAGTTTAGGGAGTTAGGTGCAAAATTGAAGGACAGGACCTCCAGAGTTACAATCTCAGGATTGCTACCCATGCCACGTGCTAGTGAGGCTAGAAATAGAAAGATAATGCAGCTAAATACATGGCTAAGGAGATGGTGCAGGAGGAAGGGCTTCATGCTTCTGACAATTGGGCTTTGTTCCAGGGAAGGTGGGACCTGTTCTGACGGGACGGTTTGCACCTGAACTGGAGGGGGACTAACATCCTTGTGGGTAGATTTGCTAGTGCTGCATCGGGGGTGGGGGGGGGGACCAGAGTGTTAGAACAGATAGCGAGGTGGAGGAGGACAAAGGTCATGCGAGGACTGCATGTATAGACAGATATCAAAGGTTTGTACATGATAGAAATGTTCTCAGGTGCATTTATTTCAATGCAAGGAGTATTGTAGGTAAGGCAGATGAGGTTAGGGCGTGGATTGGCACGTGGGATTATGACATTACTGCTGTTAGTGAGACTTGGTTGCAGGAGGGGCAGGACTGGCAGCTTAATGTTCCTGTGTTCCATTGTTTCAGACGTGATGGGGGGAGGGACGAAAGGGCGAGGAGCGGCATTACCAGTCAGGGAAAATACCACAGCTGTGCATGGACAGGTCAGCCCGGAGGGCTTGTCTCCATAGGCCATATGGGTGGAGCTGAGGAATGGGAAAGGTGTGACCCCACTAATAGGGTTGTATTCTAGGTTGCCCAATAATCAGAGAGAATTGGAGGAGCAAATCTGTAGAGCGATAGCAGACTGATGTAAGAAACAGAAAGTTGTAATAGGGGATTTTAACTTTCCACATTGACTGGGACTCCCACACTATGAAAGGGCTAGATGGCTTGGAGTTTGTCAAATGTGTTCAAGAAAGTTTTCTAAATCAATATATAGAGGTACCTATGAGAAAGGATGACATCCTATTAGGGAACCAGATAGGTCAGGTGACAGAAGTATGTGTAGGTGAACAGTTTGTGTCCAGTGACCATAATATCATTAGTTTCAAGTTAATTATGGATAAAGATAGGTCTGGTCCTCGAGTTGAGGTTCCAAATTGGAGAAGGGCCAGTTTTGTGGAAATGAGAAAGGATCTGGGAAGAGTTGTTTTATGGCAAGGATGTGTTCAGTAAGTGGAAGGCCTTGAAAGGCAAAATTTTGAGAGTACAGAGTTTGCATGTTCCTGCCAGGATTAAAGGCAAAGTTAACAGGCATAGGGATCCTTGCTTTTCAAGGGATATTGGCGATCTGGTTAAGAAAAAGAGAGAGGTGTATAGCAGGTATAGGCAATAAGGAACAAATGAGGTACTTGGAAGAGTATAGAAAATGTAAGAAAATACTAAAGAAAGACATCAGGAGGCAAAAAGAAGACATGAGGTAGCTTGGCAGATAATGTGAAGGTAAACCTGAAGGGTTTCTATAAGTATATTAAGAGTAAAAGGATAGTAAGGGACAAAATTGGTCCTCTAGAAGATCAGAGTGGTCGTCTATGTATGGAGCCTCACAAGATGGGGGAGACCTTAAACAGTTATTTTGCATCAGTATTTACTTGTGAAACTGGCATAGCATATATAGAAGCAGTAGTGTCATGCAACATATAGAGAGGGTAGCTCGTGTTGTTCAGTTGTTTTAAAAAAAGGCTCCAAAAAGTAAACCAAGTAATTACAGGCCAGTGAGCCTGACATCAGTAATAGGTGAATTATTGGAAGGTGTTCTGAGAGATCAGATATACAAGTATTTGGACAGCCAAGGACTGATTAAGGATAGTCAACATGGCTTTGTGTGTGGTAGATAGTGTTTAACAAAGCTTGTAGAGTTTTTCGAGGAGGTTACCAAGAAAGCAGATGAAGGAAAGGCTGTGGATGTTGTATTCATGGACTTTAGTCAGGCATTTGACAAGGTCCCACATGGGAGATTAGTTCAGTAGGTTCAGACACTAGGTATCCATGGAAAGGTTGTAAACTGGATTTCAAATTGGCTGTGTGGGAGAAGATAGAGTGGCAGTGGATGATTGCTTCTCACACTGGAGGCCTGTGACTGGTGGTGTGCCTCAGGGATCTGTGCTGGGACCATTATTGCTTGTTGTTAATATCAGTGATCTAGATGATAGAGTGGTAAATTGGATCAGCAAGTTTGCTGATGACACTAAGATTGGAGGCATTGTAGACAGCGAGGAGGGCTTTCAAAGCTTGCAGAGGGATCTGGACCAACTGGAAAAATGGGCCAGAAAATGGCAGATGTAATTTAATGCAGACAAGTGTGAGGTGTTGCATTTTGGAAGGACAAATCAAGGTAGGACATACACAGTAAATGGTAGGGCATTTAATTAAAGCTTTTAATATACAAAAGTATTTTAGGATACTGTGGAGAATGATGAAACATAACTGGTGCTTTAATGAATGCAAGTCCTCTGGTTTTACAAAAGCATTTCCCCATCTTGGGTTACAGTGCAATTTGGGGTCACAAAGAGATGTGGTTGCAAAGACATTGATAGTGTAATGTTAGAAAAATCTTTTTCTGTCGTCAGTATAAGGTTTTATGCCATTTTTTGAGCATAATGGCATTTCTCTTTTGAATGAATTTTAAACAAATTTGTTTAATTACAGTATTTAAAAAAAAATAGGCCACAAAAAATTCCAGCAGTTAATGTTCTGAGAGAAAAGATTGCAAACATTTTTCAGCTATTATTTCCTTGTTTTCATGCCTCAGTCTGTGCTCGCTTGCTTCTTAATGATTTTTATTTTATTTAGCAATACAATGTAGAATAGTCTCTTATGGCCCTTCAAGCCACGCCACCCCAGTAACCCCCAACAAATCCAATTAAGCCTAACCTAATGGCAGGACAATTTACAATCACCAATTAATCTACATTTTTGTAATGTGGGAAGAAAACAGAGGACCCAGAGAAAACACACACATTCCACGGGGAGCACGTACAGAGAACCATTTACAGAACAGCACCAAACTCTTGAGTTCTGGAACACCCTGAGTTGTAATAGCATTGTGCTACTGTGGCATACAGCATTATGAGAATTGAGACTTAGAGGCTAATGGCATCATGAGTTTGCAGTAAAGAAGACAGAATACATACTGTGATTTCTCATTTTTCTTCGGGTGCCTTTAAGTATTTGTGCAAGCAATCAATCTGTTATACTGTGTTCACACACCTGTGTTTACCCATGCTACTAAGCAATTAAAAAGTACCTGGAACAGCAGGTGGTGTTTTTGTCATGTTTTCATGATCCTTGCTTCATTGTGAAATATTTAATTATTATGTATGTAACTCTGGTTTGATTCAAGATTTTTAAATGTCATTTCATGTACACATATGTAATGATAGTAAAATAATTGTTACTCTAGATCAGATACAATGCAAAAAAACCCCACAGAAGATGAGAACAAATAATAATTTAGAAACTCACAATAAATCTAAATGCATAAGAAAGCTTATATACAATGTATGACCATAAAGTGATGTTAACCTGTACATAAGGTGACTAAAGGGAAATAATAAAGTGGAATTAGTGGGTGGTGGTGTTGATCATGCCTACTTCTTGAGGAAGATAACTGCTTTTTGAGTATGATGGTCTTGGCATGGATGCTACATAGTCTCCTGCCTGATGGGAGTGGGACAAGCAGTTCATGAATAGAGTGGGTGGGATCCTTCATGACATTACTAGCCCATTTCTGCCAGCTTTCTGTATACATGTCCTTGACGGCAGGTTGACTGGTGTCAGTGATGCAGTGATGGTGTACATAAGAAGGACTAAGCAGAAGTATGGCATTTGTCCCCTACGATTAAGGTGTTGATGCCGAGGGCAAAAGACAAACTGATGTTCAGCTCACTTCTCTCAATCAGCCAAGATCTCCTATCTGAGCCTATCCCATCTTCCTGTGTTTAACTTGTCTCCCCCTCTTCTCACTGCCATCATTGGACAGGAGGTGTAGGAGTCTTGGGTCCCAGCTGTCTGTTCAGTAATAGTTGTTGCCTGCAGTAGTCAGGCTCCTGGATTGGATTCAATTCCCTCAGTGACTGTGGACTTGCTTTTGGGGACTCTGAAATTCATGTTGTTTGTATCATTTGTTTCCTTTTTGTTGTTTGATGACTTGTTCTTGCTTTACACATGGATTTTTGTTGGTCTTTGCTGTGTGGGGTTTTTTTGTGGATTCTGTTGTTTTCTTTGATTTGTGGCTGACTAAAAAAAGATAAATCTCAAGGTTTCACATGCTATACATGCCTTGATAATAAATTTACTTTGAACTTTGAAGCTTGCTCTGCTATTCAGTAACATGAAGGCTGAACCTTTACCTCAGAATAATTTCTGTACTATTACCTTGAGTCCCTAATATCCAAAAATCTGCCATTCTCTTTCTTGAATATACTCTGATAAAGCAGCCACAAGCCACTTTAGTAGTAAATTACAAAGAAACAGGACCTGGATGGCTCAGGGGCAGGAATGGCTACTTAGGTTACCAGGCTTTAGCTGTTTCAGAAAGCACAGGAAGGGAGGCAAAAGAGGTGAGGGCATGGCATTGCAGATCAGAGATAGTGTCATGGCTGCAGAAAAGGAGGAAGTTGTGGAGGAATTGTCTACTGAGTCTCTGTGGATGGAAGTTAGGAATAGGAAAGGGTCAATAACTCTGCTAGGTGTTTTTTATAGACCACTCTATAGTAACAGGGACATCGAGGAGCTGATAGGGAGACAGATTCTGGAAAGATGTAATAATAACAGGGTTGTTGTGGTGGGAGATTTTAGTTTCCCCAATATTGATTGGCATCTCTCTAAAGCAAGGGGTTTAGCTGGGGTGGAGTTTGTTAGGTGTGTTATGGAAGGTTTCCTGACACAATATGTAGAGGAGAGGCTGCACTTGATCTGGTATTGGGAAATGAACCTGGTCAGGTGTTGGGTCTTTCAGTGGGAGAGCATTTTGGAGATAGCGATCAAAATTCTATCTCCTTTACCATAGCATTGGAGAGGGATAGCAACAGACAGTCAGGAAAGTGTTTAATTGGAGTAAAGGGAAATATGAAGCTATCAGGCAAGAATTTGGAAGCATAAATTGGGAACTACAGCAGTAATGTGGTAGATGTTCAGTGGATACTTGTGTGGTGTTCTGCATAGGTACGTTCCAGTGAGACAGGGAAAGGATGGTAGGGTACAGGAACCATGATGTACAAATGCTGCTAAAAATCTGGACAAGAAGAACGAAAACCTTATGAAGGGTTCAAAAAAACTATGTAATGATAGAGATCTAGAAAATTATAAGGCTAGCAGGAAGGAGCTTAAGAATGAAATTAGGAGAGCCAGAAGGGGAGATGCAAAGGCCTTTGGTGAGCAGGGTTAAGGAAAACCCCAAGGCATTCTACATGTACGTCAAGAGCAAGAGGATAAGACGTGAGAGAATAGGACCAAGCAAGTGTGACAGTGGAACAGTGTGTATGGAACCGGAGCAGATAGCGGAGGTACTCAATGAATGCTTTGCTTCAGTATTCACTATGGAAAAGGACATTGGCAATTGTAAGGATGACTTACAGCGGACTGAAAAGCTTGAGCATATAGATGTCAAGAAAGAGGATGTGCTAGAGTTTTTGGAAAGCATCAAGTTGGTTAAGTCATCGGGACCGTATGAGATGTACCCCAGGCTACTGTGGGGGGGTGGGGAGGAGATTGCTGAGCCTCTGATAATGATCTTTGCATCATCGATGGGGATGGGAGCAGTTCTGGAGGATTGGAGGGTTGCAGATGTTGTCTCTTATTCAAGAAAGTGAGTAGAAGTAGCCCAGGAAATTATAGATCAGTGAGTCTTACCCCAGTGATTGGTAAGTTGATGGAGAAGATCCTGAGAGGCAGGATTTATGAACATTTGGAGAGGCATAATAATATTAGAAATAGTCAGCATGGCTTTGTCAAAGACAGGTCGTGCCTTATGAGCCTGATTGACTTTTCTTGAGGATGTGACGAAACACATTGATGAAAGTAGAGCAGTAGATGTATATATGGATTTCAGCAAGACATTTGATAAGGTACCCCTTGCAAGACTTATTGACAAAGTAAAGAGGCATGGGATCCAAGGGGACCTTGCTTTGTTGATCCAGAATTGGCTTGCTCACAGAAGGTAAAAAGTGGTTGTAGACAGGTCATATTCTGCATGGAGGTTGTTGACCAGTGATGTGCCTCAGGGATCTGATCTGGGAACCCTTCTCTTTGTGATTTTTATAAACGACATGGATGAGGAAGTGGAGGGATGGCTTTGTAAATTTGCTGATGACACAAAGATTGGGGGTGTTGAGTGTTAGAAGTTACAGCAGGACTTGGATAGAATGCAAAACTGGGCTGAGAAGTGAGAGATGGATTTCAACCCAGATAAGTGTGAGGTGGTTCATTTTGGTAGGTCAAGTATGATGGCAGAATATAGTATTAATGGTAAGATTCTTGGTCATGTGGAGAATCAGAGGGGTCTTGGGATCTAAGTCCATAGAACACACAAAGTTGCTGCGCAGGTTGACTGTGTGGTTAAGAAGGCATATGGTGTATTGGCCTTCATCAGCCGTGCAATTGAGTTCAAGAGCTGAGAGATAATGTTGCAGATATATTGGACCCTGGTCAGATTCCTTTTGGAGAATGTGCTCATTTCTGGTCACCTAACTATAGGAAAGGTACAGAGGAGATTTACAAGGATATTGCCTGGATTGAGGAGCATGCATTGCGAGAATAGATTGAGCGAACTTGGCCTTTTCTCCTTGGAGTGACAGACGATAAGAGGTGATCTGATAGAGATGTATAAGATTATGAGAGGCATTGATCGTGTGGATAGCCAGAGGCTTTTTCCCCAGGCTGAAATGGCTCACACGAGAGGTCTTAGTTTTAAGGTACTTGGAAGTAGGTACAGAGGGGATGTCAGGGGTAAGTCTTTCACACAGAAAGTGGTGTGTGCGTGGAATACGCTGCCAGGGATGATAGTGAAGCTGGATACAATAGGGTCTTTTAGGAGCCTCCTGGATAGGTGCATGGAGCTCAGAAAAATAGAGGGCTGTGGGTAACACTAGTTCTTTTCTTAAGTAAGTACATGTTTGGCACAGCATTGTGGGCCGAAGGGCCTGTATTGAGCTGTCGGTTTTCTATGTTTCTATGTTTGAATTGACAGGACTGTACGTAGCCTGCTGGCTTGGGAGGAGGAGATCAAAATTAAAAGCACTTGGTTAAGGTGAAACACTGATTTAGTGGTGACCTAATTTTCCACTCTGAAAATGTTCAGAAGATATCTCTCACACTCATTCTTTTAGTTATAAATATCATTAGTAATCTCATTGGTATTAATTACAATTTGTAACTTAGTAAGGCTTGTAGTGGGGGTACTGTTTTTTTTACAGTCAGTCAGGATTCCCACAGCAGTGTGTGTGTGTGTGTGTGTGTGTGTCACACACACACACACACACACACGTATACATAGAAGTCCTGAATTTCTGCATTGTTGTTCACTCTGTTGTTCTGAGTACGTTCCAATGGTGGAAATGGTGTGTAAACCTCTAAGGTTCCTCGAATATCTACTGGGAAATTCACATGACTTCATTAATTTCTTTGGAAATGAATTGCTGTGAGTTAAATAAATTTTATGTTTTCAAGCTATTTTAAATGAGATTAAGTGTTTTATGTGTTTTTTTTTGTGATGACTGTTTTTTTTTAATCATCCCAAGTCCTTCCAAGTTTTATATAGCCAATTGAGGCTGGGACATGGGTCAATCTACTTGAACACTTCAATAAGATTGATGATTAGTACTTCAATGGGATTGATGTACTATGAGCTTTACTGATTACATTAAAGCCATTGCACTAGCATTTCATATTGAAAGTCCATTTTGCATTAAGAAGAGGTTTAGGAGATTGGTGATTCTGAGTGGTTTGAAGCTTTGGACATATTTTTGGGACAATGCTGAATGGATGAGTAGTTGTATCACATAACTACCTATATTATAGTCTTCAGCTCAGTCCGTGTATCTTCTTATGACTATGTATAATATGTGTTGCTGATAAGTTTGATTTAAATATTTTCCTTTTCTTTTACATGTAGTTTTGGCAAGCAATCTGCTGGAAGTCTGAGACGAGGTTGTGAATGTATCGTTTTAGAAACTTCAGAAATGATTGTGGTAAGAATAATTAGAAATACTGTATAGGATTTCTTTTACATGACATCTTGTGCTTCTGTAAATATGATTTAGCTGTTTAAGGTATTGGCAACATGTACTTTTGTGGCATTTATAGGGTTTAAACCAACCTTTACAATGAACCCTTTGTTGCCTCTGGCCCCAAACGTGCAAGGGCTCCCTTAGCTATGAATCACCTGACTTAAAGAAATCTAACTACGCACATTCACCCTTACAATTATAAAGCAATTTTTAAGCTGGTAATATTCATAATAAATTTCATGGTGTTAATTAATGACAGTGCATAATATATTTCATTTAGTTTATTTATGGGTAGTGAAGGGTAATTGTTCAGTGAAGTGTTATTATTATTGCAAGGGTACATAGAGCAATACAAACAGGTTACAACAGAAACTGATGTTTCTGACTTATAGAGAACTGGGCTTATGGACAATTTGTAGGAATAATACTCTTATATAATCTGGTGACTGCTTGTACATGCCAAAAGTTTTCAAGTGTTTAACTGTCTTTGTAAAATCTAACTTTTTTCAGGTTTTCATTTTCCATTTTGAGCTTCCTGAGGCTATTTGCTTTATAAACCAGGTGGTTTTGCCTTTTTCAATCTTAACTCGTCTTGTTTTGAGACCCTGGAGAGAGACCAATAGAGATGAGCAGTTCTGGCTGACAGCAAGTACCTGCAGTAACTGAGTCAGCCCATTTAAAAAAAAATTATTATATGGTGATCTTGCAGAGTCAGTAGGAATACCACAGTTTCCTGATTTTCCCTGATTTTTCATTTACAGCAAGAATCCTAATCAGCTTTTAAAATCAACACACACAAAATGCTAGTGGAACGCAGCAGGCCAGGCAGCATCTATAGGAAGAAGTACAGTCGACGTTTTGGGTGGAGACCATCGTCAGGACTAACAGAAAGAAAAGATAGAAAGAAATTTGAAAGTGGGGTGGGGGGGATGGAATCCGAAATGATAGAAGACAGGAGGGAGAGAGATAAAGCTAAGAGCTGGAAAGTTGATTGGCAAAAGGGATACGCAGCTGGAGAAGGGAAAGGATTATGGAAGGGGGGGAATAATAAATAAATAAGGGATAGGGTAAGAAGGGGAGGGGGGGCATTAATGGAAGTTCCCCTCCTTTCCCCATCCCTTATTTATTTATTTGTTTTCCCCATTTTTTCTCTCCTTTTTTTTTCTCTCTCTGCCCCTCTCACAATCACTCCTTGCCTGTTCTCCATCTCCATCTCCTCCATCTTCCCCCTTTCTTTCTCCCTAGACCTCCCGTCCCATGATCCTTTCTCTTCTCCAGCTTTCCGGCTCTTAGCTTTATCCCTCCCCCTCCCGTCTTCTCCTGTCATTTCAGATTCCACCCCCCTTCCCACTTTCAAATCTTTTACTATCTTTTCTTTCAGTTAGTCCTAACGAAAGGTCTCGGCCCGAAACGTCGACTGTACTTCTTCCTATAGATGCTGCCTGGCCTGCTGCATTCCAATAGCATTTTGTGTGTCTTGCTTGAATTTCCAGCATCTGCAGATTTCCTCATGTTCAGCTTTTAAAATATCAGGTTAGTGACATAATGTGGAAGAAAAATATCAGTTAGTCTTCCTCTCTTGAATTAATGGATTCATGGTTAAAACAAGAGAGCCTTTGACTTTACGGTAAACACACCTATTAATCTCTTAATATGCTGAAAGTCACAATGTGAATGAAAATGGAAATAAAAACTACATATGCCGAAAATCTGAACTAAAAAGAAAATACTCGGGGTTTTTCAATTTGGTGTTTTGTTGATTGTTCCAAAATATGAAAATAATTTAAATCTACTGCTACACTGCCATGTTCCTGAATTCTTTCTTCCAATCAGTGTGTTGTGTCAGTGTACCAATTTGCCTGAAGTCAACTGTTTGACCGTTTAAGATCAGCTTCAAGTATGAACTGAATTTCTTTTTGCTGCTATCTGCAATAAAATATAACTTTTTTATTCTTTAAAATGTTGGTAAAATTTGCTCTGTTTTGTACCCAGTGAAAAGGACCTGATTGGCTTGTAATTTTGTTCATAAAATGACCTTGTGACTAATTTTCTTAACTGTCCAGAATGATCAGTGTGGATGTGGTGGGCCGAATGGTCTGTTTCCATGCATGACTATGATGACCTATCCTTTAATTGGTATACTTGCTAGCATGTGGCAGTTGAAGTTACAGAGATTACAATGATAGAAGTACTGTTAAATCTGCCACCAAGTTCCTTGGCTTTGTGTTCCAGGACCTCATTCTTTGTCTTACCTGTGTTGACAATATCAATATGAACCAAGATTTCTTTCTCTTTAGGATTTCCTGTAACAGCTTTGTGAAATCTTTGACTTTGATACAAAAGTGGCAAGACACCATCCTGGTGCTGCAGCTGCAGAAACACTTGACTAATCCCCTCACTATAGCACCTCTTACCACAACTGCTTTTGTGCTGTTACGTCTGAGCTATCCATAGTGCTTTAATCATGGTATCTGGCGACATACCCCAATAGTGCATTCACCTACCACTATTTTTCTACACAGAGAAAGTGTGAGGTTTTCCATCTAACTGCCTGTCTCCTTTCCTCTGCCTCATGGTCATCAATTCCTTCTCTAATTGCCTGATTGTGTATTAGCAAAGAATGGACTGCATTGCTTTCCTGCAAAGAAATGTTGAATTATTTGTACTCTTTCCAGCAGAAGAGCCCTGTGAGTATGTAAGCATGTTATTATTGATGTTTGGATAAACTACGTGTCAGTGCTCAATTTGTTCTTTTTGTATATCTTGGCCTTGAAATTTCCACCGTAGCTAATTAAAAGACCTACTTAAAAGTAGCTATCCCTTGCCGATTTAAAGAAAACTTTCTGAGCCACCAATAAATGGTAACTATGCAAAAATAATATTTGGTCATTAGTATACTGCATGTGGTTTTCAAAAAATAGATATTATCTTTGATGAAAGCCATGAGATGCTTGACAGATTTCCTGCAAATATCCTGTTTATATCCCCTGACAATGGAAACAAACTTTTGTAGAGTATTGCAATGGCTGATGTAGAAACTACATAACAAGGCAATTGATACTTTTTTCAACATTAAAAATCGGGCTATGTGATGCTCTGTCTTGACTCTGCACGTACAATATGAACCTGTGGCATGCTTAGAAAGAGACTAAAATTTGATGTATCTTAAGCATTTTGTAGCCAAACTTTTTTGATTTTGTTAATACGAATGCACAGTGTTAAAACATGACTGAACTGAACCAGACTATATATTACATCTGTAGAGCAAGCATTCTGTGGTTCTGTAGTATGCGTGAAGGGTCATTGTCAAATGCAGTTTTTGTGTCAAGTGGGTTAAGACCGGATAATTGAATAAGGATACTGGCTGAATGGATAGCACAAATAGAAACAATTTATTTTTTAATTCACTATGGGATGTGACTATTCCTGATCAAGTTGTACATAATATGGATATCAAATTTTTAAAAATTCTTCTTGTCCTACTGCTGATGTTCTGCTGCTTTTTGAATGCAGTTATCCATATTTACATATGTGTTTGTTGAAATTATTTAACCAGAAGAAAAAAGATCTTGTTAGAATATCTCTTGAGTCCTATTCCCTTCTATTTTATCTTATCACATTTGTTGCTGTTCTTGATGGCGTACTGGGGCTAAATGCATACCACTTTAAAATAATTAATATTGGCCTGGCAGTGGGCTGTTTCCTGATGACATTAAAACAAGTCATCACATTTAAGTTTGAGCTGGTCACAGTGATATCCAGATGTAGACATCTTTATTTGATTAAAAACTTGTATTTCATGAATTTCATGTTTCTTGGCTAAGATGCTGGTAAACAGATTATTTAACATAATAAGATATAGGAGCAGAATTAGGCCATTTGGCCCATTGAGTCTTCTCCTTTGTATGTCATTTTAAAAAATAAACTTCACCCCCTTCGACAGCAAATACGAGGAAATATGCAGATGCTAGAAATTCAAGCAACATACACAAAATGCTGGTGGAACGCAGCAGGCCAGGCAGCATCTATAGGAAGAAGCACTGTCGATGTTTCGGGCCAAGACCCTTTGTCAGGACTAACTGAAAGGAAAGATAGTAAAAAATTTGAAAGTAGGAGGGGGAGGGGGAAATGCAAAATGATAGAAGACAGGAGGGGGTCGGGTGAAGCTAAGAGCTGGAAAGGTGATTGGCAAAAGGGATACAGAGCTGGAGAAGGGAAAGGAACATGGGACGGGAGGCCTAGGGAGAAAGAAAGGGGGAGGGGAGCACCAGAGGCAGATGGAGAACAGGCAGAGTGATGGGCAGAGAGAGAAAAAAACAAACAACTAATTATGTCAGGGATGGGGTAAGAAGGGGAGGAGGGTCATTTACAGAAGTTAGAGAAGTTAGTGTTCTTGCCATCAGGTTGGAGGCTACCCCGACGGAATATAAAGTGTTGTTCCTCCAACCTGAGTGTGGCTTCATCTTGACAGTAGAGGAGGCCATGGATAGACATTATCAGAATGGGAATGGGATGTGGAATTAAAATGTGTAGCCACTGGGAGATCCTGCTTTCTCTGGCGGACAGAACATAGGTGTTCAGCGAAACGGTCTCCCAGTCTGCGTCGGGTCTCACCAATATATAAAAGACCGCACCGGGAGCACTGGATGCCGTATACCACACCAGCCGACTCACAGGTGAAGTGTCATCTCAATCTGGAAGGACTGTCTGGGGCCCTGAATGGTGGTGAGGGAGGAGGTGTAAGGGCAGGTGTAGCACTTGTTCCACTTACAAGGGTAAGTGCCAGGAGGGAAATCGGTGGGAAGGGATGGGGGGACGAATGGACTAGGGAGTCACGTAGTGAGCAATCTCTGTGGAAAGCAGAAAGAGAAGGGGGAGGGAAAGATGTGCTTGGTAGTGGGATCCCGTTGGAGGTGGTGGTAGTTATGGAGAATTATACGTTGGATCTGGAGGCTGGTAGGGTGGTAGGTGAGGACAAGGGGGATCCTATCCCAAGTGGGGTGGCGGGCGGATGGGGTGAGGGCAGATGTGCGGGAAATGGGAGAGATGCGTCTGTGAGCAGAGTTGATGGTGGAAGAAGGGAAGCCCCTTTGTTTAAAAAAGGAAGACACCTCCTTCGTCCTGGAATGAAAAGCCTGATCCTGAGAGCAAATGCGGTGAGGACAGAGGAATTGCGAGAAGGGGATAGCATTTTTGCAAGAGACAGGGTGGGAAGAAGAATAGTCCAGGTAGCTGTGAGAGTCAGTGGGCTTATAGTAGATATCAGTAGATAAGCTGTCTCCAGAGAAATGCAAGAGACAGGGCGGAAGAGGAATAGACCAGGTAGCAATGCAAGGACAGGGTGGCCTGCTGCGTTCCACCAGCATTTTGTGTGTGTTGCTTGACCCCCTTCAACATCTCAACTCAATGTGTAACATTAGAAGTTGCACTTGACATTGGTTAAGAATCTAGTCGAGTTTATTGTCATTTGCACAGGTACAGTGAAAATCTTAAATACAGCAGCATCACAAATACATAGTGTCATATAAACAGCATTCACGAGAAAAGCATAAATTATTGGCAGTTTTTACAAGAACATGTGTAATTATGATCTTCGTATTACCTAATGGTTCAAAATTTGTGGTCAATTTGTACTTGCACCCCACTAATATTTATAGGGGTTAGAGCTTGCCTCATGAGATAATCCAATGGTAACACACACCTCACAGCTCGATCCATGCCTTCCAAAGAAATCTTGTTGACAAGGTATTCTACAGCATAAGTGATCATTTTGGAGACAATGATAGGGATAACCCCTGTATTTTATCAAGGCTATCAAAAAACTGAATTGGAAAAGTGCTCAAAATGATTTAATTTAAAGTATATTTTAGTTTAAAAATCAAGGAAACAAATACAAAAATATTTAAATGCAATTGAACAATCATGTCCTGTTTATTATTTATTGTAATGCCTGCACTGTTTTTGTGCACTTTATGCAGTCCTCTGTAGGTCTGTAGTCTAGTGTAGCTTGCTCTGTTGTTTTTTTTTTACATAGTTCAGTCCAGTTTTTGTACTGTGTCATGTAACAGCATGGTCCTGAAAAACGTTGTCTCATTTTTACTATGTACTGTACCAGCAGTTATGGTTGAAATGACAATAAAAGTGACTTGACTTGATGAAAAGGATGTAATTTTATATCGCCACATTAACTTTTTGGAATTCTCGATGAAATTAAACATCCAAGTAGACGGATTGGAGAATTCAATGGCAGAGTGTAATTGAGAAAATACCATCAAGCAGCTGACTGGAACTTCAGCACCTTCACTTTTGAATGAAAATCCCCAAAATGCTTATGGTTACATAAGAGGTGAATATCAATTGTTCAGAGAACTGATGACTTTTTCCTGTAAAATCAGGACCTGTAACTCAACAAATTAAGTATGCATCAGCTCAAAACTGAAAAGTTAGTAAGATATTTTTATATTTAAAACTGGTGATGCCTTGTATCCTTTTTTTCTTCATAGAAGAAACAAATCATAGAACATTTAAAGAGACCATTATGAGGTCAGATTACTTAATTAAAGATAAGAAACAGCCTCTAAGTTTTTGTTTTGCTCTGAAGGACCAGAATGAACATGACTAAACAGGAAGATAATTGTATCTACTGAATATGCTGAATTTAGATTTTCATGGTAGGAAATTGAAGAACTAGTTGATAACTGAAAAGAATTTGACAAATAAATGTTACATTGAACAAAATATAGCTCATAATAGAAAAAAATGTTCAGTACTCACAAAACAAGCATGTGATTTTTGCATTGATAAACCGTTATTTACAGTTTCCTGAAAGGAAGGAAGCTGTGGCCTCCAGCTCATTGAAACACAATTTTTCACAGTTATAGTGCGGCTGTGCTTGTGCGGTTTCTATCCCAAGAGCTCCTTTCTCATGTGCATAGTTTAATGTTTTTTTCACATTTCTGATGAATCTGTTAAGATTCCATAGACTCTCTTTGATATGGAAGAACTGGATGTTCAATCAGGATCCTGAACATGTATTTCAGGTTGAAAATGTGAGTGAAAATGAAGAGAAGAATCTACAGAGAGAAGTTACAAACCGGCAGTCTCGTCGCCGCTTCAGAAAGATTAACCTGAAAGGGGAGCGACAAACAATTACAGATAATGTGGATTCATACCATTCTGATGGACCCCAACAGACCAGCACTTGTAACATGGTAAATAATCCACATAATGTACTTAATATGCTCTTTTTAAATGAACCTTAAGTGAAGTTTAAAACTAACATTGAGGATTCTGGTAATGGCACTACTTTTGAATTTTTTTTAAAAATGTAAATTTAATAAAGCTATTTCTTGTTTAAATAAATTGTATTTGAACTGAAAGTTCTGTTAAATTTTGAAGGATGGACTTCTAAGCAGAGATTGCAACATATTTAAAAAAAAAGCTGCTTTTTTTTAAAAAGTGTGCGTCAAGATGAGCATCCAGTAAGTCAAGAAGGTACTTTAGTGGTATGACTAATTTCACACAGCTTTTGATCATTCAAGTGGGGTTTTCCATTTGAAATAACCTTTCATATTTACGAACATCCAGTGGCTGTTTTCCTACTTTCTGTCTCAAGTTATAGAAGAACCATAATAAATTCCACTAAAAATGCAGTTGACCAATCAGAATAAAAAGGTGGATAATCAGCTGGTGCATTGCACCTTTGAAATGGAAGGCATGGTCTGAATCTCTGATTTGTGGGAACTCTTGCATATGCCAATTTTTAGTGGACATTTGTTTTCACCGAAGCCCTTTCCCAAATACACTGAACCTTAACAGCAAAGAGGAATGCTGTTTTAGCAGCCTTTGCCTGGTTTAAGTAATTGTAGAGATTTCATGGACCATACCAGGGAAGAAAGTACACTTCAGGATTGTAATGCACCTTCAAAGATTTTTTTTAAAAGATTTGCACAGTTCAGCCATCTTCTGTGTCCACAAATATTTTTTGTTTACAGCTAGTGGATACTTTAGAAATGATTTTGTGCTGAGCAGAGTTTTACGAACAGCAAATGAAATAAATGATTGAGGCATTCACTCAGTGGCCTCTTTATTAGATATAACTGTACACCTGCTTATTAATGCAAATATCTAATCAGCCAATCGTGGGACAGCAATTCAATTGTTCAGTTGTTCACAGCAAAGATCACAATAGGTAAGAAATGTGATCTAAGTGACTTCGATATAGAGTGACTGTTGATGTCAGACAGGGTGGTTTCAGTATCTCAAAAACTGCTAATCTCCTGGGATTTTCGAGCACAACGCTCTAGAGTTTGCAGAGAATTCTGTATAAAAATATTAAAAACACTCTCTGAGCGGCAGTTGTATGGGTGACAACGTCTTGTTAATGAGAGAGGTCTGTAGAGAATGGCCAGACTGGTTCAAACCTACAGGAGGGTTTTAAAAAAAGCTGCTTTTTTTAAAAGGTATCTATCAAGATAAGCATCCAGTGAGTCAAAAAGGTACTTCAGTGGTGTACCTTTCAGCAACATCAGTAAGCACACTTTACTACAGTAGTGTGCAGAAGAGCATCTCTGAATGTACAGTACATCAAACCTTGAAGTGGAAGGGCTTATAACGCTAGAAAACCACACCAAGCTCCATATCTGTACCTAATAAAACCATAAGACATAGGAGCCGAATTAGGTTATTTGGCCCATCGAGTCTGTTCTGCCATTCAATGTTTTTTTTCCCCTCCTCAGTCCCAGTCCCCAGCTTTCTCCCTGTAACCTTTGATGCTGTGTATAATCAAGAATTGATCAAGCTCTGCCTTAAGTAATGACCAGGCCTCCACAGCTGCCTGTGGTAATAAATTCCATAAATTCACCAATATTGAATTGAATGGAATTGAATCTTTACCTTCACATACACGAGTTGTAAAAATCTTTAGGTTATGTCTCTGTCTAATTGTGCAATGTGCAATCATAGTAATTTATAATAACATATAATAAATAGAACAGTCAGTGTAATATAGAGTACACTCAAATCAGTGTGAGTTCATCAGTCTGATGGCCTGATGGAAGAAGCTGTCTCCGGAGTCTGTTGGTTTTTATGTTGCGGTACTGCTTCCTCGATGGTAGCAGCTGGAGTAGATTGTGGTTGGGATGGTTTGGGTCCCCAATGATCCTTTGGACCCTTTTTACACACCTGTCCTTGTAAATGTCCTGAATCATGGAAAGTTCACTACAGATGCAATGGACTGTCCGCACCACTCTCTGCAGAGTCCCTTGATTAAGGGAGATACAGTTCCCATACCAGGCAGTGATGTTCTCAGTCAGGATGTTCTCAGTTGTGCCCCTGCAGAAAGCTTTTAGGATTTTGGGGGCCCATACCTAACTTCCTCAACCATCTGAGGTGAAAGAGGCACTGTTGTGCCTTTTTCACCGCACAGCTGGTGTGTACAGACTACGTGAGGTCCTCGGTGATGTGGATTCCGAGGAACCTGAAGCTGTTTACTCTCTCAACCCCAGATCCATTGATGTCATTAGGGGTTAGCCCATCTCCATTCCTCCTCTAATCCACAACCAGCTCCTTTATTTTAGCGCCATTGAGGGAGAGGTGTTTTCTTGACACCATTGTGTCAGAGAAGTGACTTCTTCCTTGTAGGCCACCTCGTTATTGTTTGAGATATGGCCAATCGATGTAGTGTTGTCGGCAAATTTAATTAGCAGATTGGAGCTGTACAGTCATGGGTGTACAGGGAGTAAGAGAGTCGACTCAGTACGCAGCCCTGTGGGGCTCCTATATTGGGTGCCCCTCTGTGGCCACTGAGTGTATATTATGCTCCAGACATTATGAAAGCACATGGGTTCTTCTTTATCTACATGACCTTGACAGCCTTTTATCTTCCATAAGACAATGGGGGTAGAATTAAGCCACTTGGCCCATCGAGTCTGTTTCACCATTCCATCATGGCTGATTTATTATCCCTCTCAACCCATTCTCCTGCTTCCTCAAAATCCAAAGTACATTTATTATCAAAGTATGTATACATTATACAACCTAGAAGATTCAGCTCCGAACAGGCAGCCACAAAATAAATAACCCCATTTATAAAAAAACGACTGTCAAACACCTAGTGTGCAGAGGAAAAAGAAACAAATCACGCAAACAATAAAAGTAAACCAATAACATTCAGAACTTAAGTCCACAAAGAGAGTTCAGCCACTGACCCTTAGTTCAGCGCAGAACAGAGCAGTAAGCATTCTACAAATTCCTCCTCTTGGGATCCAACACCAGCCTGATTTTCCCATTCTACCTGTATACTGAAATCCCCCATTACTATCTGTTTGGGGACCTTTTTATATATCTTCCATCAGGGTCTTTTTATCCTTGCAGTTTCTTAATTCTACAGACAAGGACAAGGACAAGGATCATGTGATCCTGTGTCTCCTCTTTCTAAGAACTTGATTTCATTTTTACGAACAGAGCCACCCCACTCCCTCTACCTTCCTGTCTATCCTTTCGATACCATGTGTATCCTTGGATGTTAAGCTCCCAACTATGATCATCTTGGGTAAATTTAAGGAGTCCCTGGTAAGATTTTGCAACGCACTGTGATGATCAGCAGTAATTAAAACTTAGATTGTGATCCAAGCTGGATTGTATCTAGCTTTCTGATGAGTTGCACAAAGGCTGCAAGGAGTCCAGTTTACAAAGCATACCATCCATCTGACAGTAACAGGATGGCCAAGAATCTGGGATACACTATAACCCATCTCCTGCAGTATTCCCGGGGCATTTTCTGGTTGGCTGCCAGTGACTAGTGGTGCTCCTCAAGGTTCAATATTGGGACTGCTACTTTTCACATTGTTTGTCAGATAATGGAATTGATGGCTTTGTGGCAAAGTTTGAGGATGTTATGAAGACAGTTGGAGGGGTTGGTAACATAGAAACATAGAAAACCTACAGCACAATACAGGCCCTTCGGCCCACAAAGCTGTGCCGAACATGTCCTTAGAACTACCTGGGCTTACCCATAGCCCTCTAGTTTTCTAAATCCCATGTATCCATCCAGGAGTCTCTTAAAAGACCCTATCGTTTCTGCCTCCACCACCATCTCCAGCAGCCCATTCCACACAGTCACCACTCTCTGAGTAAAAACTTACCCCTGACATCTCCTCTGTACCTATTTCCAAGCACCTTAAAACTATTCCCTCTTGTTCTAGCCATTTCAGCCGAGGGGAAAAAGCCTCTGACTATCCATGTGATCAGTGCCTCTCATGATCTTGTACACCTCTATCAGGTCACCTTCTCTCCAAGGAGAAAAGGCCAAGTTCACTCAACCTATTCTCATAAAGCATGCTCCCCAATCCAGGCAAAGTCCTTGTAAATCTCCTCTGCACCCTTTCTATGGCTTTCACATCCTTCCTGTAGTGAGGCGACCAGATCTGAGCACAGTACTCCAAGTGGGATCTGATCAAGGTCCTATATAGCTACAACATTTCCTCTCGGCTCCTAAATTCAATTCCACGATTAATGGAGGCCAATACACCATATGCCTTCTTAACCATAGAGTCAACCTGCGCAGCTGCTCTGAGCATCCTATGGACTCGGACCCCAAGATCCCTCTGATCTTTCACACTGCCAAGAGTCTTACTATTAGTACTATATTCTGCCATCATATTTAACCTACCAAAATGAACCACTTTACACTAATCTGGGTTGAACTCCATCTGCCACTTCTCAGCCCAGTTTTGCATCCTGTCAATGTCCCACTGTAACCTCTGGCAGCCCTCCACACAATCCACAACACCTACAACCTTTGTGTCATCAGCAAACTTACTAATTCATCCCTCCACTTCCTTATCTAGGTCATTTATAAAAAATCACAAAGAGTAAGGGTCCCAGAACAGATCCCTGAGGCACTCCACTGGTGACTGACCTCCATGCAGTTCTGGATCCACAAAGCAATGTCCCCTTGGATCCCATGCCTCCTTACTTTCTCAATAAGCCTTGCATGGGGTACCTTATCAAATGCCTTGCTGAAATCCATCTACATCTACTGCTGTTCCTTCATCAATGTGTTTAGACACATCCTCAAAAAATTCAATCAGTCAAGACCTGTCCTTGACAAAGCCATGTTGACTACTCCTAATCATATTATACCTCTTCAAATGTTTATAAATCCTGCCTCTCAGGATCTTCTCCATCAACTTACCAACCACTGAGGTAAGACTCACTGGTGTATAATTTCCTGGGCTATCTCTACTCCCTTTCTTGAATAAAGGAACAACATCCGCAACCCTCTAATCTTCCAAAACCTCTCCCGTCCCCATTGATGATGCAAAGATCATCCCCAGAGGCTCAGCAATCTACTTCCTCGCCTCCTACACTAGCCTAGGTTACATTTTGTTCAGTCCTGGTGACTTATCCAAGTTGATGGTTTCCAAAAGCTTCAGCACATCTTCCTCCTTAATATCTACATGCTGAAGCTTTTCAGTCTGCTGCAAGTCATTACTACAATCACTAAGATCCTTTTCCGTAGTGAATACTGAGGTAAAGTATTCATTAAGCACCTCTGCTATTTCCTCTGGTTTCATACACACTTTCCCACTGTCATACTTGATAGGTCCTATTCTTTCATGTCTTATCCTCTTGTTCTTCACATCCTTGTAGAATGCCTTGGAGTTTTCCTTAATTCTGCCCGCCAAGGCCTTCTCTTGGCCCCTTCTGGCTCTCCTAATTTCCTTCTTAAGCTCCTTCCTAGTAGCCTTATACTCTTCTAGTTCTCTAACTTTACCTAGCTCTCTGAACCTTTTGTAAGCTTTTCTTTTCTTGACTGGATTTATTACAGCCTTCGTACACCACGGCTCCTTTACCCTACCATAACTTTCCTGTGTCTTTGGAATATACCTATACAGAACTCTACACAAATATCCCTTGAATATTTGCCACATTTCTTTCGTACTTTTCCCTGAGAACACCTGTTTCCAATTTAAGCCTCCAATTTCCTGCCTAATAGCCTCATAATTCCCCTTACTCCAATTAACTTCTCTAATTTGTCTGTTCCTATCTCACTTCAATGCTATTGTAAAGGAGATAGAATTATGATCACTATCTCCAAAATGCTCTCCCACTGAGAAATCTGACACCTAACCAGGTTCATTTCCCAATACCAATCAATTACAGCCTCTCCTCTCAGAGGCTTATCTACATTCTGTGTCAAGAAACCTTCCAGAACACACATAACAAACTCCATCCCATCTAAACCCCTTGCTCTGGAGAGATGACAGTCGATATTTGGAAAATTAAAATCTCCCATTACGACAACTCTGTTATTATTACACCTTTCCAGGATCTGTTTCCCTTTCTGCTCCTTGATATCGCTGTTACTATTGGACGGCCTATAAAAAACACCCTGTAAAGTTATTGACCTTCCTGTTCCTCACCTTCACCCACAGACTCCCTCGACAATCCCTCCATGGCGTCCACCTTTTCTGCAGCCATGACACTATCTCTGATCAACAGTGCCACGCCCCCACCTCTTTTGCCTTCCTCCCTGTCCTTTCTGAAACATCTAAAACACAGCACTTGAAGTAACCAATCCTGTCCCTGAGCCATCCAAGTCTCTGTAATGGCCATCCCATCATATCTCCAAGTACTGATCCACGCTCTAAGCTCATCCGCTTTGTTCACAACACTCCTTTCATTAAAATAAACACATCTCAAGCCTCTAGTCTGAGCACGTCCCTTCTCTATCACTTGCCTATCCTCCCTCTCGCAATTTCTACAAGCTTGCTCTATCTGTGAGCTAACCTCCTCTTCCCCAGTTTCTTCAGTTTGGTTCCCACCCCCCAGCAATTCTAGTTTAGACTCTCCCCAGTAGCCTTAGCAAATCTCCCCGCCAGGATATTGGTCCCCCTGGGATTCAAGTGCAACCTGTCCCTTTTGTGCGGGTCACACCTGCCTCAAAAGAGGTCCCAATGATCCAGAAATGTGAATACCTGCCCTTGCTCCAATCCGTTAGCCATGCATTTATCCTCCACTTCATTCTATTCTTATTACCTTTGAGGTCCTGCTTCTCAACTTCCTTCCTAACTCCCTCTAGTCTTTTTTTAAGGACCTCTTCCCTTTTCCTACCTATGTCATTGGTACCAATATGTACCATGACCTTTGGCTGTTCTCCCTCCCACTGCAGGATATCTTGAATGAGATGTGAAACATCCCGGAGCCTGGCACCTGGGAGGCAAACTATCATCTGAGTTTCCTTCCTGCATCCACAGAAACGCCTGTTTGACCGACTAACTATAGAGTCCTCTATCACTACTGCCTTCATCTTTGCTTCCCTACACTTCTGAGCCACAGGGCCAAACTCTGTGCCAGAGGCCTGGCCACTGCCGTTTCCCCCAGGTAAGCTGTCTCCTCCCCCCCCCCCCCCAGCAGTACTCAAACAGGAGTACATATTGTCAAGGGGTACAGCCCCAGGGGTACTCTCTGGTACCTGACACATCCCATTCCCCTTCCTGACTGTTGCCCACTTGTCTGTCTCCCTTGGCCCTGGTGTGACCACCTGCCTATAACTCCTCTCTAACACCTCCTCGCTCTCCCTGACTAGGCGAAGGTCATTGAGCTGCATCTCCAGTTCCCTAACTGGGTCCTGACTTAGTGCTGGTAGTGCTGAGGAAGCAATGTGATTGCAGAAGGACTTTGAAAAATTGGCAGAATGGGCAAAAAAGCGACAGATGGAAAACTGTTGGGAAATGTATGATAATGCATTCTGGTAAAAGTAACAATAGTGCAGACTATTATCTAAATGGGGAGAAGGTTCAGACATCAGACGTGCAGAGGCACTTGGGAGTCCTCGTGCAAGACTCCTAGAAGGTTAATTTATAATTTGAGTCCGTGGTAAAGAAGGCAAGTGCAATGTTGGCACTTATTTCAAGGAGAATAGACTATAAAAGCAAAAAGATAACGCTGAGCCTTTATGAGAGATTAGTCAGGCCACACTTGGAGTATTGTCAACAGTTTTGAGCCCCTAATCTCAGATAGTAGAGTCCAGAGGAGGTTCACAAGGATGCTTCCAGGAATGAAGGGGTTAACATATGAGGAGTGTTTGTCAGCTTTGGGCCTGTACTCACTGGAATTTAGAAGAATGCTGGGGGATCTCAATAGACAATAGGTGCAGAAGTAGACCATTTGGCCCTTTGAGCCTGCACCACCATTCTGAGATCATGGCTGATAATCTACTATCAATACACTAATCGTATTATCAGTAATTAGACATTTCAGTTGTGTTCAGTAACTTAGTCGGAGGTGTACACTTTTATACTTGGCAGGATGGGGTGGGAAAGGGAGAGGGACAGGTTTCTCATTGAAACCTACTGAATGTTGAAAGGACTAGATAAGGTAGATCTGGAGAGGATGCTTTCTATGGTGGGGTATCCAGAACCAGATGACATGGCCTCAAAGTTGAAGGATGACCTTTTAGAATGGAGGTAAGGAGGAGTTTTTTTAAGCCAGAGAGTAGTGAATTTGTGGAATGCTGTTCCACAGACTGTGGTGGAGGCAAAGTCCATTGGGTATACTTAAAGCAGAAGCTGATAATTTTCTGACCTGTCAGGACATCAAAGGATATAGCGAGAAGGCAGGTGTATGGGGTTGAGTGGGATCTGGGCTCAGCCAGGATGGAATGGTGGAACAGACTCGATGCACTGAATGGCCCAATTCTGTTCCTATGTCTTATAGTCTAAGGACACCTTTATCTACCACATGCAACTTCAGTATTTCCACTTGTTTGTTCTTCTCCACTCTTTTTATCAGACCCCTTCCTCTTCCTCACTTTCTCCACTTGGCACTCCCACTTTTAAACCCCTCTTTTCACTAGGGCAGTCCAATTGTCTACCCCCATCCCCTCTTCATTGACTCTTCATAAGATTTTTCCAGACTTTTTTTTGTCGTTTCCTCAACAAGGAATACCCCGTCCCTGCCACTGCCCTTCCGCCCCTCTCCCTTTCCCACTCCATCCTGCCAAGTATAAAAGTGTACATCTCCCACTAAATTACGGAACACAGCTGAAATGTCTAATTATTGATAATACAATTAGTGTATTTAATAGTCATTATGTTTTCTTTGAAAGATGACCAGCAGAAATGGTTGCCCAAGGAACAGGATGGGGAAGCCCATCATAATTAAGCATCAGGTGATTATTGAAGGCAGTGTGTTTTGCTGTCCTGATACAAATGATTATGAATCCTTGTGGATGAGACACTGCAAATATGATGGGGGAGGTAATATTAGCTGGTAGATATTTTGTTAATCAAGTGTTATGCTCCCTGTTTGTCAGTATTGGAACTGCAGAGTGGTTATTTTCATACATTGTCATACTTTGGAGACTGTGTAAAGATAATGAGGGGCTGAGTCATTCACCATGGAGTACCCAGTTTCTGATCCTCCTGCCATAACATAGTATTCAAGTTGCAGGTCAAATCAAATATATGCTCTATGGCAGGATGTTAATTTGGAGGAAGTGTCAATGGTTAAAATTTGATTTATGGATCAGTTATCATTTCATGTTTGAATATTGTCCTGTAGACAAGTATGGACCATTTAATTAACTGTCATTGTAAGTTTGCACTCATTTCTTTCCCTACACTCCACCCCTTCTCTTACGCATGCATATGCCAACACTTGAGGTAATTTTGGCGGGGTCAGGGATAAGCCAGATGAAGGCTGAGAGGACTAAAATATTGTCTGGGATAATTGTTTTGGTTTCGCCTGCAACAAATGGAGTGCTTTCCTTTTGATTTCCATTCATTCTATCTGGAGTTTCTTAATGGTTCCTAGTTGTAAAAAGTCACCTGTTCTATTACACTGTTTGGTTGATGTTTGGATCAAAATTCTATATTATTCTTGTAGGTAATGCTATAACTGTACAATTCAATGGTTTCACCTGATTGTATTGAAAATGAAGTGGGTTATTCCTTCATGTAGTGATGGAAATTGACCTGAAATTTGCCTCCTGCATAACTGAACTCAATATTTCTTGTGTGTTCTGCTTTTAAATATAGATCAATATTGACATGAGCATAATTAATTTAATCAATTGATCTTTTTCATCTAGGTTATGGTGAATAATTTGTGATAAATTAAGTATTAATTGGAACAGTAATTTGAGGACAATGACTGTTACAGGATTTTATTTTGATTTAGAAATTGATGTTAATTTCTCTTTATATTGCAATTAGAAAAGCTTCATTTTCAAAGAAAATATCCCAGCAGAGGAGCATTAAATAAGAAACATCTGGCTTGTACAAAATAAAATATATCAGTAGCTTAATAGGTTCTAGTAGTGGTATAAATGCAGCATGGGTTAAATAAGTATGATCAAATCAGTCAACTTGGAATATATCTGCATTGCTAAAAATTTAAAGATGCTGTGGAAGATTTACTAGCACTTTTTTATCAATCCACTTTTAGGCTTTATTCTTTACTTCTCCTCAAACTAACATTGAGGGACGCTTTAAAGTTTGGTTGATGCTATTATTACATCCCTAATTTGTATTAGTGGACATATTCAAAGTTTGAAGTAAATTTATTATCAAAGTACATATACTGTATGTCGCCATATGTAACCCTGAGATTCATTTTCTTGTGGGCATATTCACTAAATTCATAATAAGATCAATGAATGTCCACACCATGTTGGGTGTGTGCAAAAGACAACAAACTGCAAATACAAAAAGAAAGAAATTATAGTAATAAAAAATAAGCGATAAACATCTAGAACATAAGATGTTAGGACTCAATAGGACTGGAAAGTGAGTCTGTTAGTTATGGAAACATTTCACTGATGGGGCAAGTGATGTTATCCCTTATGTTCAAGAGCCTGATGGTTAAGGGGTAACCATCCTGTTCCTGAACCAGGTGGTGTGAGTCTTGAGGTTCCCGTATTCTTCTGATGAAGAAGAAGAGAAGAGAGCATGACCTGGGTGGAGGGGGTCCCTGATGATGGATACTGCTTTCATGCGACAATCCTTCATGTAGATGTGTTCAGTGGTTGCAAGGGTTTTATCTGCGATGGACTGAGCCATATCCAGTGCTTTTTTGTAGGATTTTCCACTCAGGGTCATTGGTGTTGCCATACCAGGTATATGCTCCACCACACATCTATAGAAGTTTGTCAGAAGTTTTGGATGTCATTCTGAATCTTAGCAAACTCCTAAGGAAATAGAGCCAATGCCGTACTTTCTTCATAATGCACTTATTTGCTGGGCGCAGGACAGGTCCTCCAAAATAATAACACCTAGAAATTTAAAGTTGCTCTGATCCTCCTGTCAGGACTGGCTCATGGACCTCTCATTTCCTCCTCCTGAAGTCAATAATCAGCTCCTTGGTCTTGCAGACATTGAAAAGGTTGTTGTTGTGGCACCACAAATTGTTAACCATCCTCCACATATGCTGATTCATCATCACCTTTGATTCAGCTTATGATAGCAGTGTTGTTAGCAAACTTGAATATGGCTTTGGAGTTGTGCTTAACTACACAGTCACAAGTGTAAAGTGAATAGAGCAGAGGGCTAAGCACCTGTGCTGAATGATATTACAGTCAAAATGAAAAGATTTGGATTTGCTTGGACCCAAAGTTCGTATGGTTTTCTATTCTGAGTCAATGGTTTCACCAAAATTTATTGTTTCTGGTCCTGTGACTTGGAATGGATCAAACTACTAGGACGCTAAGTCTCCTGATCCATCATTACTAAGGATACTGTGGGGAGTTGAAACATTACATGCAGGCCATCAAAACAGTAGCCAACATTAAAAAAGAGATGTGGTCATAGGTCACGTTGAGAAAGTGACCTAACAGGCACTTATCTTCAGCTTCAATGTGAAATAAACTCCTGATGCTTTTGGCTTCAGCTATATATCAGCTCTTATTTTATGTAGTTTTAATTACTCCTTTCCATTCTTAGTACTGATTTTTAGTAATTATTGAGCTGTGCAGGTGATCACTCTAATTTTGAGACATTTTCTTTGTATCTTCAGTAACTCAAAGTTGAATTAAAACTAAATTCAATTTAATGTGTGAGCACTTAGGCCATGGATAACCACTATAGGTGAGTATTTAGCAGATGTACCTTTGCATTTTGATCTAGTCAAATGGCTTATGGAACAATTTTAGGATGTTTTCTAAAATGGGTACCATGCAAAGTAAAGGTTGATTTATTACGTTTATTGGAGTTATTCTTTTTATTTTTTCTGCAAAATAGGATGACCTTCCTCATGCCATCTCAATTTATCACCAGATTACATGGTGCCTGTTATTCAGAACTGCCAGACCATCACCTGAATTGCTTCTGGAAATTCTGTAGCTTTCACATAGATGAGTTTTACTGCTTTATAGTTTGGATGATTTTTGTAGTTGCTGCTGTTTCATATTCTTGTGGTTAATCATGTAACTAGGGCAATAAAACAACCGGAAGCAAAATGCAAAATCTGCACTGTCTTATCTTTTCCAGACACATGTTATAATTTTGTATTTGCAGCATTTTGCACTGTCGCATAGAATGGTGACATGTCTGCGGTTTGAAGTTTCCTGTGGTGTCTGACAAGAACCATTTTATAAAGAAAAGAATTGTTGCAATATTTGCAAATTGAAAGCAATCTTTTCAGAAACCGTGTCAACCTTTCCTCTTGTGCAATTCAGTACTTCACTACTACATTTGTGATTCTGTATAATGCTCAGGTCAGAAACATTTTGTACCACCTCCCAACCCATGACCTCTTACTAGATTGAGCTGCAATTGCATAATAGTTCCACCTTCTCTTTGTACTTCTCTGACATGGAAACAGAACCTTCATCATCTCTGGGTCTAAATTTCAGAACTATCAGCATTTTGGGCCAAAATACCAACTGTACTCTTTTCCTAGATGTTGCCTGGCCTGCTGAGTTCCTCCAGCATTTTGTGTGTGTTGCTTGGATTTCCAGCACCTGCAGATTTTCTCTTGTTTGTGATTCAAACCCTTTATGGTTCATTTTGAGTTAAAATTACATTAAGTACATTTGGTCTTTTTAATCTTTATTTTTAATGCGCTGTGATCTGCTGAATTAAGTATTAAATTATCTTGTATGTTTTAGTAAAATATCTGCACTATATATTCTAGTTTTAGAACCTTTCTGTGCAAGTCAGATGTGAAGTGACTGTCTAGACTTCTGTTATTTGTATTATAGTGCAGATAGAGAAAGAAAGATTTCCTTCTTACCTCCTGTAAATTTTAAAATAGCATTGGTTGAGGACTGGGAGCTAACCTATTTTTGCCCTTTCTGTAGCAAAAATTTTGTTATTTGCCTAGGCTGTAAATTGGAGACCTTTGCCAAAAATCAATGGAAAAATGTATCATGAATGATTTGCCACTTTACAGAAGCATATGGATATTTGAAACTGACTCTAAAATGACATTCAGAGTCTATAAGCATTGAACAAGGTAGCGAAGGACATAAAGAAGTGAGATAGCTGGAATGGGCAGAGCATTCTAGAACTTGTGTCCTAGATTGCCCAAGTAATGTTGAAAGGTTAATCCTAGTGTTTTAAAGTACTCCGGGCTTGTTGGAGGACTGAAGGATGTTACAAGGTAAATAAATAAGGTAATAGTTTTCCAGATTCATTCAAATTTATTAATTTTGGAGATAACATTGTCACATTTGAAGATTTTGAGAACAGATAGTTTTCACTGTGTTACAATTCAGGTGGACCTAGATGGCAGAGGTTTATTGAATCTAAGCTCAGCAAGTGGCCAGTGTGTTCAGGCTATGGGCAGTCAAATTTAAGTCTGTCATTAGAAGGATGGAAATGGTGCTGATAGTATTCAGTTTGTTGCAAGAGCAGCAACAAACCAAAAGCGTGCTCCATTGCTTAACCTTTCCATTCCTAATTGCAATTAGCATAGAACTTCAACCTCCTTTCGTACATTTAAAAGCAAATTGATGAATGATTTACATATGGATCTGCAAAAATGGCTGCGATTTTCATTTTGTCTTCTCATTATTGTTATTCATGAGTTGCTGATTCTATTTTAAGAAATTACATCATCTTGGTTGTGATGACAACTGTGCTCCCTCTTCAGGGGAATATCATATTCTCATTATATGCTGTGCTGCAAATCTCACTGATGCTTATAATTGGGCCTGTTCATGATATGTTGGTGAGCCCTTGAAGGAGAACACTTAGGACCACTGGGCCTGAAGGCTAAATTATATTTTGCTGCTGGGGAAGTAAGGCAAAGCTGTGTTCAAAAGGCAAGGGAATGGGTGGAGTATATTTTCGGACAGGAATTCCTGAATTTCACAAATAATGAGAGCTCTGCCTGCTTTGACTTTACATAATAATAAAAAAAGATAAGCAGACATTTTTGGGTGTTGCTAGTATAAGAGATTTCCAAAAAATTGCAATCAGTATTTCTGAATCCCAGGGAAACAATTTAAGATTGGCTTTAGTAAGGTTAGGTTTACAATTACATCTGGCTTTCCAATGACCATTGCAGGCAGTTGTTTCAGAGAACAATATTGATGTTTGCGCAAAAAAACCTATTAGAAGACTAAATTATTTATGTGGGAGTTATTTTCAAACGTTTTTAAAATAAAGTCAAAAATAGTATATTCTTTCCTAATCAGTTAATTGATAGCATCATCAAAACTGCTTTTCTGTGACTATTGTTCTGAATTTATTCTTTCTTGCATTATGTAGGCCATCATCTCATTATAGTATAATGTTTTCAGGTTTTATTAATGTATATGTATAATGAGAAATGGTAGAAACTATAGTTATTTTATTGTTCACATGCTGGTATCCTGAACTGTTGTTTTCTCTAGCATTTCACCACCAGAAATGCTGCACTTTTACAAAATTTCATGTATACTACCAAAGCAAAGGAATAGTACAGCTTCAATATTTAGCTGCCCCTTTGAAGACCAAATCTCGATAAAATTACATTGGCACTGTAACTTATATGTTTCCACTTATAAGATGGACATGTCACTGTAAATATTAATTTCTCATGATACTTATGAGGTTATGTTACAGTTGAATGTGATAAAATGAACATTTGTATTATGGAATTATGATAAATATTGATCAGTGTTGATCCTGTTGCAAGGTTATTGCTTTTATCGTAAACAGATCTATTGTTCATACTGCTAAACCCACGATTGTTCTTTCCTTAGCCCCCTTTACTCACCAGGAACCTGAGTGCGTATTTTATATACATGACCCCAAGTGATAAACATGCTGCACTTGGTCATTTTTGGCAGTTAACTTGCCCTGAAACATTTGGCATAGTAGCCACCATTCCAGATGTGCACACAGGGCTAAAGACGGTTCAAAGTGATGAGATCTTTAGGTTGCAGTTATGTAGAGTTACCACATCATATAGCATGGAAATGGGCATGTCGGCCAATCTGGACCATGCCAAGCAGGATGTCCATCCAAGCTAGTCCCATTTGCCAGCATTTGGCCCATAACCTTCTAAACTTTTCCCATCCCTATATCTGCCCAACTGTCTTTTAAATGTAGTTATTGTACCTTCTTCAACACTTCCTTTGGCACCTCATTTTACGTACTGACCATCCTCTGTATATGCCTATGTGTATGAACGAATGAATGAATAAATAAATAAATAAATAAAGTTGACCCTCCAGTTCCTGTTAAATCTTACCCTTCTCACACTTTAAAATTATGCCCTGTAGTTCTTGATTTCTCCAGCCCTGGGAAAAGGACTGCACCTATTCACCCTAGTTAAGCCCTTCGTGATTTTGTACAAAGATCACCTTCTAGTTTCCTTAGAGCACACACTAAATGTTGGAGGAACTCAGCAGGTCAAGCAGTTTCAATGCAAATGAACAAACAATTGACGTTTTGGGTCAGACACTTCTTTGGGACCGGAAAGGATGAGAGACGACGCCAGAGTACAAAGGCGGCAGGGGCGTGGAGGGGAAGGAGAACTAGCTACAAGATTAATAGGTGAAACCTCTCTCCTCTTTCTTCATCTCTGTCTCCATTTCTAGAGATAAACTGTCTACTGACATTATTCTTAAACCTACTGATTCCCTCAGTTACACTGACTATACACCTTCGCACCATGTCTCCTATAAAAATGCTATTCCTGTTTTGTAATTCCTTTGTCTCTACTGCATCTTTTCCCAAGATAAGGCTTTCCTTTCCAGAACATCAGAGATGTTCTCCTTCTACAAAAAAAATGGGGTTTCCCTACTTCCACCATTGATGTTGCCCTCACCTGATTCTCCTCCATTTCCCAGACATCTGTGTTCTCCCATCTTCCTATCACTTTCATAGTGGTAGTTTCTCTTGTCCTCACCTACCACTCCATGAGCCTTCGCATCCAACACGTCATTCTCTGCATCTTCTGCCATCTTCAACGGGATCCTACCGCCAATTTACCTCACCCCCCACTCTCCGCTTTCTGCAGAATTTTTCTCTTCATGATTCCGTTGTCCATTTGTCTCTTCCCACTAATCTCCCTTCTGGCACATGTCCCTGCTAGGGACAGAAGTGCTACACCTGCCTATTCACCTCTTCCCTTAGTTCCATTCAGGGCCCCAAACAGACCTTATAGGTGGGGCAACACTTCCCCTGGGAATCTTGTTTGATCATCTATTGTATCCAGTGCTCCCAATGCGACCTGCTCTACATTGGTGAGACCCGACGTAAATTTGGGCTTAACTTTGTTGAGCACCTCTGTCCCATCTGCTAAAAGCAGAATTTCCCAGAGACCAAGATCTTAAATTGATATCTCCATTCCTGTTCTGACATGTTGGTCCATGGTTTTCTAGCTAGTCCTGCTTCCCCTCCCCCTACCTTTTTATCCTGGTGTCTTGCCCCTTTTCCAGCCCTGAAGAAGGGTCTCAGACCGAAATATTGACAGTTTATTAATTTCCTTAGATATTGCCTGACCTGCTGAGTTGCTCCAGCATTTTGTGTGCTGCTCTGGGTTTCCAGCATCTGCAGAATCTCTTGTGTTTATACTTTTAGCTTCCTACCTACCAGGAGAAAGTACTAGCCTGTCCAAGCTCTCCCTATAATTCAATCCCTCAAGTCCTGCAACATACTTGCAGATCTTTTTTGTACACTTTCTAGTTTAACAAAATTTTTACTATAGTAGGAAGACCCTGTGAGGGGGAAGGTTAGATTGATCTTATAGTAAGTTAAAAGGTTGGCACAACATTGTGTGCTGACGGGCCTGTACTATGCTGTAATGTTCTATATACAAACTGAATTTAATATTCCCAATGTAGCCTCACTGCTATCTTGTACATCTGCATTGTGACCTTCCACCTTTTATACTCACTGTCCTGACTAATGAAGACTCATGTCAAAAGCCTTTGTTCTGTTTAGCTTGGAAGAAAAGTGAGGTGCGCATATTTGTCTCTTGGTTTTTTGGGAGTGATAAATTCTCCATGAACTGTTTTCCTTGTGGCACTTAGCAATGTAGGTAGAAGATTCGGGGGTAGAAATGTAAAGCTTAGAACTTCCAAATCTATTGGCTTAGATTGCACTGCAAACTCTTGGCTGTACTCTCTTGTTAGACCCATGGGCTTCAGGCTGAACTGTACATCTTTGGAATGTGGGAAGAAACCAGTACATTCAAGGAAACTCACATGGTCACTGTGAAAACATACAAAGTCCTTTTAGGCAGCAGCAGGAATTGAACCCAATGATGATAGCTTAGCTATCACCGCACTGACCTCTTAGTGCAATCTTGCCAGTCTTAGTGCAGTTTATGGTCATTTATACCAATGAGCACAAGATCTGTGAATCCATTGACTTAATGTGAGATTGTGGGGTTTTGATGAGCAAATAAGAATAAAATAACATTTCAAAATTATCTGTGATTTATTTCAGTCATCGATTAATATGTCTGTTAAGTAACAAGACAGCCCAGGAACAGGGCCTTTGTCCTACAATATCTGTGCTGAACCTGGTAGAAATTAAACTAATTATTTTCTACCCAACATGATCCACTATATTCCTGATATATTCATGTGCCTATCTTAAAACCTCTTAAACACCACTGTCTGCTTCCATCACTAACTCTGACAGCCTGTTCCAGGCGTCTCTTGTTCTCTGTATTTTTTTTTAAGAAGTAACATCCCCTTTAAACTTTCCCATTTTCAGCAAGTCTTGTAGTATTTGTGATGAGAGAAGGACCATATCCTTTTATTTTTGAAAGGTCTATTTCTCATTTGGAGTCTTAACAGAAATGCTTTTGAGTAGAATTATAACTAGTATGTATCTTGTTTTACTAATGCACAGAATAACATAAATTCTGTCTCATTGAAAATTCCATATAGATTTAACATTTGTTCTTTTTTAAGTGGTGTTCCAGCTGAGCTGTTTGATGCATGATTAAAAATGTTGATAAGGTACTGAGAGGGGGAAAAAACGCCAGTGGAGGAACTCAGAATAAAGGAGTGATTTCTTAACATTAGAGTTAACCTATGCAGGATTGATATTACGAGCTGGTCTAAATCAGTCGCTGCTGGTATTTGTAGAATGCCCAGAAAGATGTTCCAAAAAAATTATTTATGAAACTTTATCAAAGAAATGCTTGGTCAAAGCAGCAGATTTTGAGGAGCCAAGAGCAAGAAAGAGCTGTGGAGAGTTCTAAAAGGTAATTCTACTAACAGCAAAAAGTACAGCCATCAATGGTGAGTGATTAAAAATTGTGTATTCCTGAAGAACCGGTAGCTTGAAAGACATTACAGAGACATGGGAAGGCCACAGCAGAATTTGGAAATAAGGTTAAGGGTTCTGAAAATGATGGATTAATTAACTAGGAATCAATGTTGGGTCAGCAAGCACAAGGTTGAAAAATGCAACTAAATGCAAACTTCTATACAGGAAAAATACTCTAATACTCTTTTGGAACCTAGAACTCTTTCTACCTTATACATTATGTCAGGTGGGTCAGTTACAGTTGTGAGACTGAGAAAACAGATGATAGAGATGCAGCAATGTAGCACAATGTTCCAATGGCATTTATATATTTAAGAATTTTAAGCTTTGTTTCTTATATATTTTATTTTTCATTATAATTAGATATTTCTGAATGCTAGTGTCATTGGCATAAAGAGACCAGAAAGAAATGGCACTGGAGACTACTCAATCCATACTGATCATCAACCGCACATTTGTACTAATCCACAAGTAATCTCTGTTTTGATGTTTCCACATTCTCATCAATTCTACCACTCACCTTTCAACATGCACGTCCTTCAAAAGTGAGCAGGAACCCAGGACCTGAAGGAAGCACATGCAGTGACGAGTACATGCAGACTCCACACATACAGAACCTGATGTTAGGATTTGAACTCGGGTCTCTGGTGTTGAAGTATTGGCACCGAGTTGCACCACTGTGCCATGTGTGCTTACCATTACAATGTTTCTGCCGAAATGACATGGAGTGCTAGCGTACATGTTGTGTTATAGTTTCTAGAGTTAGACAAATCCACAGCCTTTTAACTGTTGAACTAAAGAAATATTTTTCTTATGATAAATTTTATAAATAGTGCCTTGATTTGTCGCACCTTGGGTTGAAAAATGTGTTAAATAATTAGCAGCAGGCCAAAATCAGTTTACTAATCTGATAGCTCAGATAGGTTCAAATAGCTACTCTCACAGTTTTGGGGATCTCCACAGTTCTGCTCCCTACCTTGGAACAATCTGTCAGTGATTGATGCTTAGCTAGGTGTCATTTTACTTGAATTCGTGTTTACTTGAAGAGTTAAATTAAAATGCAGGATCTATACTGTAACTGGTAAAGTACTTGCATACAAAGTATAAGAGCAGGGGTTACGATTTAAATTACAGTTTATTCCGAGGTTAGAAAATAGGTGAAGTATTATTCCAAAATGAGCTCTTATTTTTTATTACATTGTCAGGCTGCAGTGCAACATATACAATCTCCTGGTAAATACTCCAGAGATCTGGATTTGCTGATGTTTGATTGGTGTATTGAGGAAAAGGATGATGTCATCTCACTTGAGGGCAACTGACAGGAAATAAAATTTAGTGTCCATTATTTAGCTTTGAGTATGGCATCTGAAAGCAGATGACCAGAAAGAAATTTGTTAATGGACATTTGCATAGTGTTTTGTGCATTTCTTAGAAGGAGGTATATTAATATGTGCAGTACTTTATTTAGATTTAGCCTGGCAGAATCTTTGTTACAGAATTCTGATAAATAATACATCCCTTCATTATGTAAGCTAATTGATAGCTGAGTAGGCTCTGCACAAAAATTACATTCGAAAATGTAGAATACTTTCATAGTTACAGAACGGAGGAAAAACTCTACTCAGCAAAATCCATAGGAACAAAAGGAATGAAATGTTAATGTTTAAAAACAAACTAACCTTATTAACTATCCAATAGAGTATGGATAGAAAAGTGTGACTGCTGCTGTGTGAATCTGTTTGACTAGTGTTTTGCAGGAATTGTTCTTTTTATTGATTGATCTGTTTAGATTCATATTTTCACTGTTAACTTTGAACTTGGAAGCACATATTTATCTATATAAAGACTTTTTGGAATTTAGATATTCAGATTTTTTTTGAAATACGGCTCAATGCTCAATGTTTGTTAACTGGTTTTTATGGCAGAAAGCAGCATAGATACACAATTTTGCACGGCATAATTTGATAGCCACAGTAAATCATCTATTGTCTGTGCCATTAGGGAGTATTATTACAAGTATTTTTTTTAAACAGATCTAATTTGCTTGTGCTTTTTTGTTCATAAATTAGCACTGTTACTAATCTGATGTGAGCAGGTTTTTCCTTTTTTCTACTATATATAATTTTCTGAAGCTCTATTTACATTGATTCTGATAACCATTGTGTCTGCAGCTTCCGATGGCTGAGTTGATTGATCTGCTGCAGTTTCCAATGAGGCCTCTTGGAGATGATGTCATTGCTGTAGCTGTATTCTCCTCCCACCTTTTTTTCCTTGCCTGGTATTAGATATTTCATCTTGCTGTGAAGCATCCAATCAATAACTACTTTTCCTGAGGGACCTGCTGAGGAAACAAGCAAAGATACTCGATAGGAAATGGTTCTGTGTCATGTGATTTTATTCTAGCTGAAGATCCACAGCATATCATTTGCACTACGGAATGCAGAAGTTCGCGCTGGAAAACGGGGGTTGGATTATTTGTGACATTTTGCTGCTGCATTAAAGCACCAAGAAATACTAAAGTAGCTTGCACATCCTCCAGTGGTGTTCTGCAGTATCTTTGTACTAGCAGGTTCATAAAGTCAGCCTGGATATTCGGCTACCTCAACTACAATGGGCTCGCATTTCCAGAAGTGACTTCCTCCTTGCTCTTTTCCAAAATCTCTGCTTTTCCTCTTTTTCCTCCTCCCTTCTACTCACAAAAGGAAACTTGTTTTCATTATCCTGGAAATGGCTTTCCTTGTACGTTGCTATGCCAACTGCTTGCAGCCTTGGTCCTCCAAAGTAAGCACAGTTGTTTGTTTACCACCGAGTATTATCTTTTGCAAGGAAGTTAATTTTGAATTTTATGTCTTTTGCATGCTGTGTTGGTTATATCTTTTGTTACCTGTGAGATTTGTTATTCTGTTGTAATTGAGTAATAATATGTCAATGCTGGTTTACTGTTAGATTAATTACTAAAATCTAGTTAGCTAAGCTGAAGGGAGGTCAGCAGTGATGCCCTGTCAGTTGCAAGCAGTTGTTGGTTAGATGTGTTTCCATGCTCATTTACATCATTCCTGATTTTTACGAGTTCTGCTAGAAAGAAAGATACTAGAATCCAATGAAAAATTTACTGGCTGGTTTTACTGCTGTTTTTGAAATGAAGCTGTGACTAGTTAGCTTGTTAGCTTTTTAAAAACTGTTTCCCCATTTTACTCTGTCAACTATTATTGAAAATTAGTTAAAACAATTTTTTTTGCAGGTATACGTAATACTCTTAGAATTCATGTTGGCTCTTAAGCTTTGCTGCTTGCTTGTGTGGTTTCTGGATCAATTTTTTGTTCAAACCATTTAAGTTTGTAGTGTGTATCAACCTTGCACTTCAAGACTAGAGCATAAAATTTGCAGCTTAAAAGGAGGCTGCCTGAAATTAACATCATGATTTTATTATGGATTTGATTTGGATCTGTGGAGTCTTACCCAATAAAATGTTGTGATCAGTAGTTAAGTTTGCAGTAGTATATTCACACATTAATTCTCTCTGCACTCTATTCCAATTAGAAATATTTTTTAATGTACTGAGCTGTGTGCTACTCACGTACTTTGCTTCTCTCACCACCCACATTATTTTTAATTGCTGCTTGTGTCTGTAGCCAATTTGTTCCTCTGTTTATCTGCTCATCATATTAGGAACCTGAATTAATTATGTTTGAAAATTAATTGTTGATGCAGGTAAAGTTAACTTTGAATCTAGTGATGAATGCATCTTAGCAGTTAATTGCAAGTAATGAAAAGCATATAGCATTTGAGATTTGTAGCTGTCGAGATGATCAGCTTCTAATTTGTGCTTTGGCACAATATCCATCGTGTATAGAAATAAAACTCAGTTGTCAGATAGCTGTCATGTGTAGTGCAAACTGTGTATAAATAAGGACCAGCTTCCTGAATGTGGAGCAGACTCGATGGGCTGAAGGCCCTGATTTTGCTCCTTTGTCTTTTGGTCTAGAGCTCTACCCTTGTTTAGGAATGTTTAAAAAACAACACAAAACTCTCTGTCTTTGGTTCTGATTTGTGTCTATTTGTGCCAAACTCATGGATTACTTCACAAGAAAAGTCTTTGAGGGTGAAAGTATGCCAATTAATGTTTTAAAAGCAATTACGCAGTGCATAAAGCAAATGTCAAACTTATGAAAACCATACATAGAAGATACAAGCAAATGTTGGAAATAATCAACCGTCTCGGCAGTGTCTGAAATGAAAAACTAGATGACATTTAAAGTCAATGCCTTTTCATCAGATTTAGAAATTATTGTCAGATGCAAAGAAGTTGAGGGTAGAGTTGGAACAAAAGAACAAAAGAGAAGGTGCCTAAATGGATGGAATTGAGGAATGATAAATGATTTAAGAAAAAAGAGTTGCAGCACAATGCAAAAGGGCGTAGTAATGAGGGATAAGGGTTCTAGATTTTAGAAAGATAGGAGGTAATGGGGGCGAGATGGGATGGAATATCACAGATGCCCCTCGGGGGCCATAATGGAGGGCTCACCCACTGACTCTATATAGAACTCAAAAATGGTGCAATCCCTCTGATAGAGTTATACTAATTATAACACCCCCCCCCCCCCAATAGCTACTGGGACATGGGGAAAGAAATATGTAGGCAGATTAAGATGTAAAACCAACAGGTCTGTGTAGTTCCCTAATATAGACTGGGACCTCCTTAGTGCAGGAGGTTTAGATGAGGCAAAAAGTGCACCCAGGAGGTTTTCTTAAATGGACTTGTAAATATACCAACAAGTCGAACTATACTGGATCTGGTATAGAGTAATCAGGTGACTGAGCTATCATTGGGACAACAGTTAGGGAACAGTAATTACAACTCCTTAAGTTTTAAGAAAAGGATAAGCATGGAAAATAGCAGGAGAATACTATATTGGAACAGGACAAATTATGACAGTATTAGGCAGAAGAGTTAATCGGAACAGCTGGTTTGGAGAAAGTCCACATCTCATATATGGAGGGTGTTTAAAGACTAGCTGTACAAAGTACAGGATAGCTATATTCCAATAAGACAAAAAGGGCAAGGATAACAAGGCAAGAGAATCTTGGATGTGAAGAGGTGGTGAATTTAGTCAAGAAGGAAAATAAGGTTGAGGAAGCTAAAACAAACAGGACTTGTGAGGATTATAAAGAATCTAGAAAAGAACTCAAGAAGGAATTAGGAAAGCTAGGAGGTGCCGTGAAAAGTCCTTGGCAATACGGTTGAAGAGAATTCCAAGGCATTCTATTAATACATCAAAAGCAAGGGGATCACTCAGGAGTGGGTAAGACTTCCCAAGGAAAAAAGAGGGATGATGGAGGACGTAGTTGAGGTCCTGAATGAGTACTTTGCATTAGTATTTACCAAAGAGGAGGACATGGAGGATAGGGAGATAAATGTGGAGACTGTTTTTTCACCAGCAGCATTTCTTCTTTTTGTATGTGTGTGTATGTGTATACACACACACACATACATATATATATATATATCTGCACAGACCAATCATTACTCTGAGCAGAAAATTTGTACATGCCTCATAACTCTGCAACATGTTTTTTTTTCGTAATATACATATCAACCAAACACAAATCACAACTCACAACACAAATAACTGATGTCAGGCAGTCAAAACAACTTACAGGCGCAATGGCAAAAGTAAAATGTTTTGACTAAACAGTGTGACTGTTTAGCGGGCTGGTGGTTTATTAATAATGAGCTGTTGAGTTCCATTCTGTGTTTATTGTTACAAGTTGTAACAGTGTTGCTACTTGAAACACTGACAGTGTAAATACATTGAACCTTTAAGATGTTTCGTAGTAAAGGTTAGATTATATTCATTATATAATTTCACAATTATATTAATTGATTTCAAAATTATATTAACATTCTAAAGAAGGCAACAAAAGCTATGTGTGTGGGAATATTTCAGTTACTCCATGGCCGGGCATCCACACAGCTTAGAGGGAACAGTATCTGCCAAGGTATTTTGAGAAAAAGAAGCTAGTGTTGGGTCTCAAAAGAGCATTAAGATGGATAAGTCCTCTGTGCTTGATGGAATAAATCCCAGTTTTTTGAGAGAGGCAAGGGAAGATATTATTGGGACCTTGACCATTACCTTCATGTCCTCTTTAGTTACAAGTGAAGTCTCGGAGGTTTGACTAGAGGCTGATGTTCCATTATTCAAGAAGGGAAATAGGGATAATCGTGCAGTCTTAGACCAGGGAGGCTCATATCAGTGGTAGGGAAGTTATTAGAGAGGATTATTAAGGATACGTTTATGTGCATTTTGAACACTATGGCCTAATAGAGAGAGCCAGCATGGTTTTGTGCAAGCTAAGTTGTGTCTTGTTAATTTGATTGAGTTCTTCGAGAGGGAAAATGAAGGTGATTGATGAAGGTAGAGTTGTGGATGTTGTCTACATAGATTTTAATAAGGTGTTTGAGGCTCATCCAGTAGATCAAGATGGACAGGATCCACAGCGAATTTGCTATTTCAATGCAGCATTGGCTTGGCCTTAGAAGACAGGGTAGTAGTTGAAGTGACTTATTCTGCCTAGTTCTGCGACTAGTGGTGTTCCACAGAAAACTCTACTGAGACTTGCAAATATTGGTGGTGTGGTAGATAATGTAGGAGACTGCCAAAGGATAAAGCTGCATATGTATCAGTTGCAGATGTGGGCAGAGTAATGGCACATGGGTGACACAGTAGCATGATGGTTATGAGAGGCTATTACAGCTTGGGGTATCGCTGTTCGGAGTTCAGTCCCAGCGTTCTCGGTAAGGAGTTTGTATGTCTTCCCCTTGGAATGCGTGGGTTTTCTTGGGTGCTCCAGTTTCCTCCCAGAATCCAAAGACCCACTGGATCTTTGATCACTGTAAATTGTAGATTGTGTTAGGGTTAAATCAGCGTTGCTGGGCGGTGTAATTTGAACGGGCTATTCTGCGCTGTATCTCTTAAAAAAAATGGAGTTTAACCCAGCCAACTGTGAAGTTATGCACTTTGGGAGATCAGATGTAAAGGGATAGTACACCATTAATGGAAAGAACCTTAATAATGTTGCGGTCCAAGTCCATAGCTGCTTGAAGTAGTTACACAGGTTAATAGAGTGGTAGCAAAGACAAATAGGATGTTTACTTTTATTAATTGTGGAACTGAGTTCAAGTGTTGGGAGGTGTTACTGCAGATTCATAGAACTATAGTTAGCTGCATCTTGAGTACTACATTCAGTTCTGGTTGCCCCATTTTGGGAAGAATGTGAAGGCTTTGAGGGTATAGAAGAGGTTTATCGGGAAGCTGCTTTGATTAGAGGTGTTTGCTATAAGGAGCCATTGGGCTAACTTGGATTGCTTTTTTTTGGAGTGGCAAAGGCTGAGGGGAGATCTACTAGAGGTCTACAAGATTAGGAGGCTTTGACAGAGTAGGCTGAACAGTATCTTTTTCCTCAAGTTAAAGAGTCTAATACCAGAGAGCATGCATTTAAGATGACAGGGTGTTAACTTCAAAGGAAATGTGTAGGGCAAGTCTTTCTTTGCACAGAGTGCTGGAGCATGCAGTGTGCCGGGGTGGTGGTGAAGCCATAAATAATAGAAACATTTTAGAGGCTCTTAGAAGAGCAAATGAGCATGCAGGAACTGGAAGAATATAGTGTTATATAGGTAGAAAGGTTTAATTGGGTATTTGACTACTAATATAATTAGTTTAGCACAACATTGTGAGCCAAAAGACCTTTGCTGTCCTGTTGTGTGTTCTGTGGATCAGTAAGTGGCCCTAGAGATGATTATGGGAATCCTCATATCATCTCAACTGGTTAAAGCTGGTGTTAATGGTTGAAAACTGTGGTCTGCCTACTTCAAATATAAGAGTTTGTTTCTCAGGCATAAACTGAGCATCAGTGGAAAAGCATAGGAAGCTGAGCATAGAGAGATCAGAGTGGGTGTTGGACAAATAAAACTAAAATAAGAACTGTACAGAGAGTTGATGTTCTATGGTATGGTTATGGTATTGAGTTTTATCTCCAAACTTTATGAGAGAATGCAATGTGTGCAGGCAATGTTGTACACAAGTTGAAAAGTAGAACATTTTTGCGTGATTTCACCTGAAAATTGTTTGGAAATGACAATCTAAAAGGAGACAATACACTTTCTAAAACTGCATGGAACTGTGCCATGGGAAGATGAGGTACTGATGGTGTTAGAGAACCAGAATATCATGAAGGGACAGTTCACTGGAAAGATGTAAAATAAAGTAGCTTGTGTGCCATGCACTCTATAATTTCAAATATCACACCAATTTCCTGTGAATGAATTAAAGTATCACTGGGGAAAATTGTTATACCATAATTAACAATCTGTTGGAGCTGGCAAAATTTAAACAAGATCTATGTAATGGAGAAATACTTGCCTGTGTTTCACCTTTAAAAACTTGTGAATTAATGATTTAAAATGTGACATTGGAATTTCTAATGCGCAACCTAGAATAGCATTGAAATTACAACACACATGCAAACCAAGTTTGAGGATGATTACATTCCACATGAGCTGCCATTTAATTTCACGTGCTGTTATATTCTTGTTTTCATTACCTCCCTGTGAACATCTAAATGTTGACAACATTTCAATTTCCTCCAGAAATATTCTGTTCATCCACGATGAGCTTTTTTGAAGTCATCAGCAGATCACAAAAGTAGCCCAAGTTTTTTCCCCCCACATACTTAGGATGCTGTGCATTACAACATTGTATGTGTGTTACTTCATGTTCATATTTGTGTTCTCTGGACCTGAACTTTAAATTTACTAAAATGTTATAGCAAAAGCTCTGATCTAGCAATCTTGGGACTTTAGTATAGTGGACTAGCAGATTTTCAGGGCTGTCGGATATTGCTCCTGTAAATACCCGTATTTCATTTTTTAACTTGTTAGACATTTGAATAATTCATCTTCTAGTCAGCCAGTTGAAACATAGAAACATAGAAAACCTACAGCACAATACAGGCCCTTTGGCCCACAAAGCTGAGCTGAACATGTCCTTACCTTAGAACTACCTAGGTTTACCCATGAGTTAGAGAATAGGAAAATTACAAGCACTTTGGGTCCTGCTGTAAACCTCAGAACACTCAGCCACATAATAGGGATAATTTATGGTGGCCAACAAACCTACCAGGCTACAGATTGGGTGTTCCTGATCTCTGGTGCTCCAGGCTTCAGCTATGCACATGGCCAATAGTCCAAGTCCTGGTTGCTGTCGAGATCGATGGCGTTACCCAAGCATCATGTTTGCATTCTTGTCCGTAGACTTGCATTTGGGATTCAAGAGTAAGGCATATACCAGATCATTAGATTTCCAAACAATCAGATGGACTATCAACATTTCACTGTATATACTGTTGCTGTTATGTTTCACATTTTTGTATTCTGTGCTTGTTCCCAATTTCCAATATTGGCATTTTTTCTTTCACTTTTTAAGTCACATGGCTTAGTTGCCCATATCTCATTTCCTTAAAGGAAATGATAGTGAGCAATAAGTGTGCAAAAAATTACTGCCTTTGTAAATTCTCTGCAAAATCTGGTTAAGTAACCTGTAGTGCTGTTGACGACTAGTTCTAGGATTTTGATTTTGTGGCAGTGAAGGGGCATAAAATAGTTTGAACTGAGGATAATATTTGACTTGAAAATTGTGGCATTCCCAAGCATCTGCTTCTGTTGTCTTTCTTGTCTCTGGAAGCCATTAACCTCTGTTGGTTTGTGAAAATGAATCCCAAAATTGCTGGTTTATACATTTTACTCCTGTACCATTAACATATTATTATTAATTTAGACATTATTTTTACCATACTCAATCTTGCATGCAGTGACATGCAACTCCATCTATCATTCCACCATGAAAACCTAGAAGGCATAATTTTAGAATAAGTGGTTAACAATTTAAGACTGACTTTAGGACTGAGAGATATTTTCATCTAAATAGTTATGAATCTATGTAATCTTATATATCAAGCGGCTTTGGATATTAAGTCAGTGAATGTTTTCCAGGTTAGATCAATGGATTTTTTAAATGCAGGGGAATTGTGGACCTATGACAATCATATCAACTACCAGTGCAAGTTGAAGGGGTCTCCCGCATATTTCTGCTATAATTGTGTTCTTATTTGTTTCATTAATTCACTCTAATCCCTTATCTTTTGAGCTTGCCTACCCTTTATCCAAAAAAAGAACAAAACCATTTTAATTAAGATGGAACAGAAGTGTATTTTTATAAATATTAGTAATATCTACATACGTAACAAATATGTACTTCATAATTTAAGTGTATATATTTGGTGAAGAATACTGAACCTTTGCATAATAACTTGAAAAGTTGGACCATGATTTTTAATTTATTTTTTCATGTATATTTGTCAAAAATCATAGACTTGGACATGGATCTGAATGACAGTGAAATCTATGAACTGAGGAGAATAGGAAAACAGTTACTCTTCTGCTTTTATGTTGCTGACCTCTCAGGAATTATGTTCCTTTGTGGAGAATAGTTTTTTATGTTTTTGTATGTGATGCACAAGAATGGTTAATCATGTTGAATTACAGTCTTATTTTTATTGTTACCAAACATGTAAAGTGTTAAAATGGAAAAATAATGAGTTGGAATTAACATAGTAATTTAAGATGTTATTCAAGAAAAGTAATTTAATTGATTGCCTGAATGAATGTGCTTTTCATCAAATCAAGTGGTAATACTGTTGGTTTTCTTTCCTCAGACAGCCCTTTATCACGTTTCTCTCTCTTTCATAATCATTCTCTGTACTTGCAAACAGCCAAGCCTAGTTTCCCCTTTCTATTCCCAAGAACCTTGAAAATCAAAGCTGTAATCACTTTCTCACAGCATTCTTTTTATTTATTGAGATTTAATCCCCAAAATACAAGGTGAAGTGGAGCTGTTATATATATGTTAATTCTCCTCAGTCTCTTTGAAGCTCACAACATCCTCCTTCAATGTCACCCTATTGATCTGTTTGCTTGGACAACTCATGCATGTCTGCAGTTTTACCTGTAATGCAATCTTAGTTAGAACACAGTTAGGGGATGGTGACTTCTCCTTTAAAAAAAATCAGAAAATGCTGGAAAAACTCAGCAGGTTAGACAGGACATGTGGATAGAGCAGTGGCATTAATGTTTCAATGTTGATGACCTTTCTTCAGTACTAACAATTTTCATCAGAAAAATTAATCCATGTTAGATCAAATTTAGTCTTGAAAGCATCAAAAACTCATTCAGGTAAACATTGGGGGAAAATTGAGGCCACCAAATTAAAATCCATCCATAAATTCAGAATGCTCACTATTGATTTCATTCCCCATTTTTCTTGCATTATCTGAGCTTGAACCAAGTTATTGATAACCTCTATTCAAACCTGAAGAGACTGATTACTTCTGCCTTAACATAGTCTTTTCCTTCTTCCAGCCTAACTTTACTGAATTTCTAAGCCAAATCTGTAACATTTCCAGATTGTGGTCTTAATATCTGGTAATTTAAATCCTCTTGGGCATCTTAAATTCAACAATTTAAGATCAAAACCACTGTACTCTCCTTTATCTTCTGCTGACACTATTTTGCTATGCAGTTTAGATCCCAGATCTGGAAAGCTTTTTGCTTCCTCTAGATTCAATGGCACTTGCAGAGAAAAAAAAATTATTTGATTATACAGCAAAATGCTTAATGATCTAACTTTGTTTTAGATTATATAAATATACAAGGTATGAAGCTAAGAGTTCTGATGAGGTTATAAACCGATTGCCACTGGAGAAATAAGAACAAAACAGCTGTAAGGATATAAACTTGAAATTGAAGGTTTAGTGGGAATTGGGGGTCAATCAGTTTAGCAAGCTTGGCCAGCTGATGGCGTAGTGGCATCAGCGCCGGACTTCGGAGCGAAGGTTCCCAGGTTCAAATCTAGCCAGCTCACCTCCCGTGCTGGGTTGAATGTTATGCTAGCAACTTGGCCCCATAAAAACAAGAAAGCCTGCTAAAAAAAAAAACGCCATCACGATGGCGTCCCGATGACTCCACTCAGATTTAAGGGCTTTCTTCTTCTTCTTGTGTAATTTACTCCATCTTTGGTGCTCACTCTCATGATGACAAAATACTGTAATGCAATTTTCTTATTCTGTTATGTTTTAAATACATATTTAGTTACCCATTGTGTTTTACTGTCCTATGTGTTTTTCCTTTGTTAACAAGTTTAAAACATTTCATTTTATTGTCCTTCAAGTTTCTCCTTGGAGGCTCTGGTGAAAGTGCAGAAGAGGTTGCTAGGATTTTGCCTGGATTAGAGAATATTAGTTATAAGGAGATCTTGGATAACTTCGGATTATTTTCTCTGGCATGTTGGAGTCTGAGAGGTCAACTGATACAAGTATATAAAATTAAGAGAAGATTAGCAGGGTAGATAATCGGAGGCTTTTTCTCAGGTGAAAATATCAAATACTAGAAAGCATAATGTTAACATGGTGGGGGGGGGGGGACAGATTAAAGGAGATTTACACGGCAAGTTCTTTTTTCCTCAGAGAATGGTGAGTGACCGGAAAGTAATTTCATGTGAAAACAGATATGACAGCAGTGTTTGAAAGGCATTAAGATAGGTAACTGACCAGATGAGGAATTGAGGGGAAGAGACAGATGTGGATTTACAAATAGATATAGAGTTTAAATTGGCATCATGATTGGCACAGATGTCATGGGTCAAAGGGCCTGTTTCTGTGCAGTATAGTTAGAACATCTGCTCCCACTCTACCTTATAACAGCTCTTCTACATGTTTACATCTCTATTGAAGAATCAAAATTCTTCCCAATACATGGAAGTTTAAATTTGTAACATAAGTTGTATGTTTCATGTAGATTTTAGTTCTTACGAGTTGTGGAAAATATACAAAATTAAATCATTAGTCCAGTATTGTTGCACCTTCAGCTATGAAATTCTTATTTAAAATATTTGAGCTGCTATGATTTTCTGTTTGCTTTTCCCCTATCAACTATTAGCTGTTGATGAATTAATCTTGCCATTGATTTACCATGCCTAAATAGGTCAGCACCTGATTTTTTTGTTTCAAGGGTTCTGATTTATTGCCAGCATTTTTAGAATCATATTGTGCTTTGTTCATTATTCTAGTTTCTGGTTCATTGGTGATGTAATAAAGCAGATTTTGCTTTTTACTGTGGGATTTTCAGGTTCTCAGCCATTTTGATCAACATTTTACAAATCCCTTTCAACATTGTGGGTTGTTCGCAAAAATATGCGACAATTATCCTGGAAACGAACATATGAAATTATAACATGTGTCTGCTTTCTCAACTTGAGGTGGGGTGCATCCTAATGTGAAAGAATATCTTTAGATGGAAAAGACCACATTTACCCCATCCCAGCTAAATGAGGAGAAGAGAGTCATAATAAGTAGAACACAGAATAGGCCCTTCAACCCACCAAATCCATACTGACCATAAGCCACCATTTATACTCATCCTCCAATAACCTCATTTAAAAAAAAATTCTCCCCACACATTCCCATTAACTCCACCAAATTCACACAAGGGATGGGGAGATAGCAGTTTAATAACATGTACTGGCAGCATTGCAGGATTATGGGAATACCAAAAAATGTAGTTCTGATTGTTTCTGTTGAGAAATAACATAAAGCATATTTTAAAAGTAAATGTCACCTTTGAATGACCTACCATAATGTGTGAAATCCCACCATATCTAGAAATATTGCCCAGTTTTGTTGATCGTGAGACTAAATACAACATCAAATGTACAGAAATGTTCAGTAACACACTCAAAAAGCTGGTGGAACACAGCAGGCTAGGTAGCATCTACAGGAAGAAGTACAGTCGATGTTTTGGGCCGAGACCTTTCGTCAGGGCAGTGTATGCATTACCTGTTTATCTCTGCAGTCAACCAAAGCATCCTTTGTGAATTAATCATATTTGAGTGAAGTGTGTGGAGAAATGACTTTGTGCAAGGTATCTTCGAACCTGTATTGTAAATTATTTAGTGGCAGGCCCTGAGCAAAGCTTGGTTAACTTGCCACCACCATATAGTTTAATGCATGTACCTGGTCAGCCTTTAACTTCTAGGCAGAGTACTTTCACATTTTTGGGTTTGTTGTAATCAAAATTGATTTCCTAGCTAATCTTTGGAGCCTTGTATGTTGTCATTACTAGAAAATAACCTGGAGCAAGGAAGCAAGTTGAGTATGTTCAGAGAAAGCTGTGCCATCTTTTATGATGTTTGATTAGTCATCAACATTGACATCTTTATTCTTAAACTGGCTGTGAATCTTTATTAGGGAAGCAGTGTTGCCTGCTGTGTTAAGTGACTGGGCTAGACCGTAATTGGAATGAAACATAGATGCACTACTATATATGTTTTGTTTATCTATGAGATCAATCTCACTATAACTACATAGCCTGTCTTTACAGATCCCCAAGTTGCATCATCCATGTGTAGTACTGCTTTTTGGCTCCTCTACCCCGACTGAACACCCCCAATACTTTTTCTTCTCCTTTTACACAGGAATTGCACATTGTTATGTGAAAGCCTTATAAGTTGTTATCATAGCATCTCCAAATTTGCACACAGTGATTCATGTCTCAAATCTTGCTGATAGTCTGGCTAAACCATGCAGTTATTGTAAATGCTCTGCATATTCCAATGCAAAACCTTTTATGGATACATTTACAAGAAATGCTGGGGATTTTTTTTAGAAAGTGCATCATTCTGTCTAGGCTGAGCAAAAATATGGTTGTAGTTAAGGGCCAATGCAGGCGGTCATTACAGTAATGAGATTATCTAATGAGATGTTCTGTTTTGGACAACTGCTGCCAGAAGAGCAATTAATCCCTCTTGTTACTTTAATGGTGCTAATTATCCACCTATTCCATTTATAATGAATCGAAATAAAAGAGAGAGAAGTGTCTATGGACATAGAGGTTTTATGTTGTATTTTTAAGATTTCAGTATTGAATGTTTTAAGTTAATTTATTTTCAAATTATGACTGTCAAGCTATTTATGAAAGTAATCTTGATGATACTTTGTATCTTTATGCTGAATTTTTTCCCTTTGAGAGGCTGAAGAAATATTTGTATTTTTAATTTGGTATGAAGCCATTGCTTTAAATATTGGTAGGTAGTATTTAAACAATGTGTTTAGATGCCCTTTGGATATCATTGCTTGCTACTGGACACACTTACTGGTTTTAATTTCTTAATTTCATTGCATTATTTGTTAATGAATGCATTTAGTAGTGCTGTTTTAAGTCCATCAACTTTGCCAATGGGTTAGTTATTCTGATTAGAAAGTTTTTTTTCTTTATTAGTTGGGACAGTTTTTAAGTGAATTTCAAACCTCCACATTACTGGTTTGGAAGTTGGAATACCATTAATTGAATAGTGTACCCTTAAGTAGTGGGAAATCCTTGCCTAACATATATTAAATTCAACTGAAACTTCTGTCAGTGTTGACAGTATGTCAAAAATGCTACAAGTATTCAGGTAGTCAGGCAGCATTTGCAGAAAGAGAAACAGTCATGTTTCAAGTCAAAGACTTGTTATGCTGGAGAAATTAGATTCAAGTTGCAGGCAGAGTAGTGGATGGATGAGATGTGGAATATTAGGTTAATGTGAAGATAAACCGTTGATGAAGCAGGCTGATGGATATATGAAGGTAGAAATAGTACGAACAAGGGCAGATTAAGTCTAATGCATGGGAAGTTAGAGAAAACACAAATGTAAAAGCTGTGGGAATTCCCATATATCATATATATTCCCAATGTCCATCTATTCCACCCCCATCCTCTATAAACAACTTAAAAACAACTTGTTTTCATTCTTTCCCAGTTTAGTCAGCATCCTGGACCAGAAGCATTAACTGTTTCTCTTTCCACAGATGCTGCCTGACTTCCAGAATGTTTCCAGCATATTTGTTTTTATTTGATGAACTCAGTCTGCTTGTATTAGAGAGTTCTAAATAATGTCAGCAGAGTTCTCAATATAAAATACTCAGTTTTCACATAGTGATACCATTTGCAAGTTTCACATTTTTTGCTGCTTAGAGGATATAGTACCAATACTCTGAAATTAATGTTTGTGTTAGATTGAACATTATTGCAGATAACAGGTACCATATAAGTGCACGTGAAAAGTAGTTGGTGAGAAAAGATAATTCAATTCACCCAGCAGATATTCTAAGTATACAAGCTCCACCCTAATAAAAGATCCTGTAACAGATGAAGAAAGAAAACCTTTACAAAGCATGATGATACAGTGGTACAGCAAGTAAAGCCTCTTTCAAATAGAGGCCCAGGTGCCCTTTGGAGTTGCATATTCTTTCTGTGACCATGTGGGTTTCCTTGTGTTTCAGTTTAATCTCAAAAACATGTGAGTTGATAAGAGAATTGTATGCTGTAAAGGTGTAGATGAGGGGAGGATAAACACAGATTATTGTAGGATAAGCATAAATGGGTACTTAATGTTTGGCATGGATTTGGGTTGGAAGGACCTAGTTCCTGTCTGTACCTCTCTGACTATTAATTGTTGGGAGAACACTCTTTTCTGTAAACGATGGAGGTAATCAAAGCAAGTGGTGAATCAGCTGAAGCTGACACACAGCTCAGATAATTTTTGGATGGCTTTAGCATTCTCTGATAATAATGTGGGAAGGTGTTGGAGTAATCAGATTGAGAGATAACATGAGTTTCAACAAAAGATTAACTGAGTCAGTGTTTGAGAGTACTCAGCAATATAGTGGATATTAATAATGGTACAGATTTGTCCAGATATCATGGGGGGGCCCCGAGTCTTTTGAGATCGAAGTTGGACAGATCGTTTACACGAGAATTTCTGCATTTGCTGAAAATCCAAAGCAACATATACAAAATGCTGGAGGAACTCAGCATGTCAGGCAGCATCCATAAGCATGAATGGGTCAAGACCCTTCTACAGGATTGTCAGGGAAGGGTGAAGATACCAGAAGAAACAGGTAAGGGAGGGGAATAAGCATAGCTAGAAAGTGATGGGTGAAGCCAGGTGAGTGGAAAGGGTGAAAGGTTGAAGAGGAGTGGACCGTACTAGAAAGGGAAGGGGGGAGATGACAGGCAGGTAAAGGGTCAGAGTAGGGAAGAGAAGGCGGGGGCATTTTTTTTTTACCCGAAAGAGAAAATAATATTCATGCCATCAGGTTGGCAACTGCCCAAGTGGAATACAAGGTGTTTCTCTTCACCCTAATGCTAAAATTTAGGCTTTTAACGAATGGCTGCATTGAAAATAATATTCTTCCAAGTCTGAAATCTTACAAATTTTCAATGTTGTCTCATTGTAGTTTAACATAATGCTGACAATTATATGTTTTGGATGAGTGTGTTTTAGTATCAAAATTAAATTTCTGTGGGGGTTGTATTGGTAATTATTATATAATGCAGCAAAATAGGGACATCACAATATTTTTATGAATTGGTACAATAATAGTGTAATTCACCACATAAACTTGGTATTAGTTATCACCAGTGATTTTGAATGTGATTCTAATAAGTTATGGCTATTCATTAGTTCATACGTGGCCAGACTGGTGTATGATATCACTTACAGAATAATGTTACCAAGACCTGCTAAATCCTTCCTGCTAAATGCTTTATGAAGTATTTTTCTCTTTAGAGAAAAGACAGCTGACGACATTAGCATACTGTGACCAATTTAACAACTAACTGGTTTGCCAGCTGCCTTGGGGTCAGCCTTCAGCTACTGACATATGGATGATGCTCTTGGTTTTTTTTTGTTGTGCCACAATCTACTATACAATGCTATTACCAAATAGTAATTATTAAAAACCCGTTAAAGTTGGCACTATTTTTCATTCCAACGTAATACGATTAAATACCGCTAATAGTAGCAAATAAAAATCCCAAAACCTAATTCAATAGTCTTTCTATTGATTATTTTTTGCTGAAATGCTGGAAATGAGTTACATTGTTGTAATTTAATAGGGGCTTAAGACATGCAGATATTGCTGAAAGTGCTGTTTGAGTGATTCATTGCTATTGAACCCGAAGATGTGATTACGGCCTTGGTGTCAGTTATCATTGTATTGGAAAACGTATTTAATGCATTCCTTTTTGTCTCTGAGCTGTAATGCAAATCTTTCAATTGGTATCATATGTGTTGTGATCTGATGTTCAACTTTTCACTGAGATATTGTTGAATCGCAGAATTTAATTTCTAACACTACCATCGCCAGCATGATTTTACTCTTGATTAACAGATAACTTTATAGATCCCAAAGGAAATTTCAATGTCATAGTAGCATTACAAATGCACATATATACAAATATTAGAAAAGAAGTATGAAAGAATAAAAAATAAGTTGCCTCAAACAGTCTAAAGAGAGGGGGCATTACTTTCCCAGCTATAGGTTGACTCTTCACAGAGCCTAATGGCCAATGGTAAGAATGACTTTATATAGCACTTTTTTGGAGCAGCACAGTTGTCTTAGTCTATTACTAAAAGTGCTCCTCTGCTCAGCCATGGTGAGAAACATTGTCAAGATTTGGCGGGAGCTTTTATAGGGTCCTTTGTTCTACCACAGCTTCCATGTGTCTAGTTTCACTCCTGTAACAGAGCCAGCCTTTCTAATCAGTGTATTGAGCCTATCGGCATCACCTGTGTTGATGCCATTGCCCCAGCACACCACCGTGTAGAAGATTGTATTGGCAACAACAGTCTGGTAGAACTTGTGAAGGAGAGGCCTACATACTCCAAAGGACCTCAGTCTCCTCAGGGAGTAGAAGTGCTCTCGCCCTTCTTGTATACAGCCTCTGTGTTGGTGCAGCACTCAAGTCTGTCATCCAGGTGCACCACCAGGTACTTCTAGGTCCTCACCATCAATGTTAACAGGGAGCAGGACAATCTTCCTATTGTCCCTGTATTTGCCCTCCTGTCCTCCCTTTATACACACAACTATTCCTGAGTCATCAGAGAATCTCTGCACTCAACATGACTCAGTGTTGTATCTAAAGTCTGAGTTATACAGGGTAAACAGGAAGGGAAGTAATACAGTCCCATGTGGGGCCCAAGAGCTACTTATAGCCACGTCTGACACACAGCTCTGAAGCCGCGCAAACTGCGGTCTGCCAGTCAGGGTAGTCATTATCCAGGATAGTGGAAGTGCCAACCTGCACTGAACAGAGCTTTTCTCCCAATAATGAGGGTTGTATGGTATTGAAGGCTCATGAGAAATCAAAAATCACGTTCGTTACAGTGCTGCCCTGCTTATCCAAGTGGGAGTAGGTCCTGTTCAGCAGGTGGATGACAGCATTGTCGCGTCCAGTATGCTCCTGCTGGCATACTGCAGGGGATTGAAGACTGATCTGACCAGGGGTCGGAGGTGAGCCAGGACCAGCCTCTCTGGGGTCTTCGTGATGTGTGAGGTCAGGGCCACTGGACAGTAGTCAATCAAAACTTTCATTTGGCCCATGGGTACTGGGACCACACATGATGTTTTCCACACAGTTGGGACCTTTCTAGGCTGAGACTCAGAATGAAAATGCGCTGGAGAACTCAAGTAGTTACTCAGCACACTCCTTCGGTCCCAATGTTTTGCTGTGTCTGTGTTTCCCCAGAGCCCTTCTCACCTTTTCAGTAGTGAAGATGAGTCTACAGTGACTGGGGAGTTGGTGGAAGATGGGGGCTGCGGCAGATGAAGATCGGCACCATGGCAGTTGGCATATGGAGGTGTGGATGGCAGGTCAGGGGAAGGAGGGCATGTAGGCAGTGGTGTTTTTTCATGCACGTGTTGAACTGGAGGAGGAGAGGAATTGGTGCTGGGAGGAGGGGGTGTGAACAGGAGGGAAATTGTCAAAACTGTAAGAGAATTGGTTTAACTCATTAGCCCATTCACAGCTACATTCCAAGTTTCCACAGCTCGGCTGATCAAAGCCAGTGATGTCCTTAACGTCTGTCCACACCTCCTGTGTGCTACTCTGCCCAAAGCTTGTTCTCCAGCTCTCTCCCATATTCCTCTTTAGCCACCTTGATCTTCTCCTTTAGCTTCCTCTGCACATGTTTCAGTTCCTCCATGTATCCTGATCTAAATGCTCTCTTCTTGTGATTGAAAAGAGCCTTTAGATCACTGGTACCCATGGTTTGTTGTTAGGGAAGCCACAAATAGTCCTTGATGGTATTTACATTAACAGCCACCTTTTCATATAAAATTTGCCATATTCCCACAGAATCTGGCATGGGTGCAGAAACACTTATAGTTTTCTGGGTTTTGTTCTATTCTTGCTTTTTACTCCACATCTTTGCATTTAAGCTCGTTTGCCATGTCTGCTTTGTCTGGTGAGCCTGATGCTATTAACACTTCAGGACTCTGATGCTTCTTAAGTACACCAGGAGCAGTTAAGTCACAAACATCTATTAAGACTCCTTACGTAACAATTTTTGGATAGTTATTTGAAAAATAAAAAGTTGCAGTTTGTACAAGTTGGAAATCAAGTTAGTTTTCTGGCTTATAGTATTTAGTGTGAAATCTGAAGAAACCTGCAAAAAAGAAAAATTGAAAAGAATGGTGACATTTATATTTTTGAATATATCATCCTAGCATTGTTTTATGTGTGTGACAAAGACAGACAGCTCAGGACAGATTTGAACACAGATGTGCTTAAAGTGATATTTAAAGCATGTAAGTGACTGAATCAATGCAATTCTGTCCAATTATATGCAAATTAGTTAAATGGAAATCCAAAGTATAGCGTATTTAAAATCAGTAACAGAAAATAGCATGGAAGTGAGAAACCTTGCAGTCATTGACGACGTGAAGTCTCTAAATGTGCCAAAATACTCATTGTCCAAATGTGCTTGCCAGTGATTTGACTGGTTGGCACCAACAATACAGTTATGGTGTTTACCATGTGTATTTTTATATTTAGGATTTCACACTTATTTTGTACTGAGGTAATCACAAAATGCTCATAGCTACTAAATAAAAATTCATTCATCAATGAATGTTGAGTGTGATTTACTATAGGTTTACTGGCTTTTGCTGCATGTTTTGCACACAAGATGAATTAATAATGTTCAATACATCTTGGATATCACAACTGCTAAAGAAAAAATGGGAAAGAGAAATCAACTTGATAGTGAAGGAATATAATGGAAAAGCAAAGATAAACCTCAAGATGATAGGTGTCTGGATAAATTAACTATCTGCTAGAAATGCTCTGAGTTTGTAAGTTTCTATGGATAGAGGATGAGAAAGTGGTTCAGGTCAAAAACTATTGACGATAATGTGAAAAATTGGAACATACTTTGAGGAGGAACAAAACAAAGATCACGTCTGTTTATAAGGTGAAGACCAAGTTTGATTGAATGCTAAAATTATGCTGAAAGAGTAGTAAAATTTTTGAGGATGTGACCTAAACACATTGATGAAGGTAAAGCAGTAGATTTGTGTGTATGGATTTCAGCACGGCATTTGACAAGGTACTCCATACAAGGCTTATTGAGGAAGTAAGGCATGGGATCCAAGGGGACATTGCTTTGTAGATCCAGAACTGGCTTGCCAACAGAAGGCAAAGAGTGGTTGTAGACAGGTCATTTTCTGAATGGAGGTCGGTGATCAGTGGTGTGCCTCAGGGATCTGTTCTAGGACCCCTACTCTTTGTGGATTTTAATAAATGACCTAGATGAGGAAGTGGAGGGATGGGTTAGTAAATTTGCTGATGACACAAAGGTTGGGGTGTTGTAGATAGTTTGGAGGACTGTCAGAGATTACAGTGGGACATTGATAGGATGCTAAACTGGGATGAGAAGTGGCAGATGGAGTTCAGCCCAGATAAGTGTGAGGTGGTTCATTTTGGTAGGTCAAATATGATGGCAGAATATAGAATTAATTGTAAGCCTCTTGACTATAGGATCAGAGGGATATTGGGGTCCAAGTCCATAGGACACTCAAAGTTGCTGCACAAGTTGACTCTGTGGTTAAGAAGGCATACAGTGCATTGGCCTTCATCAATCATGGGATTGAGTTTAGGAGCCGAGAGGTAATGTTGCACCCTGGTCAGACCCCATTTGGAGTACTGTGTTCAGTTCTGGTCGCCTCACAACAGGAAAGATGTGGAAGCCATAGAAAGGGTGCAGAGGAGATTTACAAGGATGTTGCCTGGATTGGGGAGCATGCCTTATGACAATAGGTTGAGATAATGTGGCCTTTTCTCCTTGGAGCGATGGAGGATAAGTGGTGACCTGATAGAGGTGTATAAGATGATAAGACTACTATCGCCCAGTAGCACTCCATATTGACAGTGATGAAATGCTTTGAGAGGTTGGTTATGACTAGACTAAACTCCTGCCTCAGCAAGGACCTGGACCCATTGCAATTTGCCTATCACCATAATAGGTCAAAGGCAGACACAATCTCAATGGCTCTCCACAAGGCCTCCACCTGGACAACACAAACACCTATGTCAGCATGCTATTCATTTACTATAGCTCAGCATTTAATACCATCATTCCCACAATCCTGATTAAGAAGTTGCAGAACCTGGGCCTCTGTACCTCCCTCTGCAATTGGATCCTCAACTCCCTAAATGGAAAACCACAGCTTGTGCAGATTGGTGATAACATATCCTCCTTGCTGACGATCAACACTGGCGCACTTCAGGGGTGTGTGCTTAGCCTACTGCTCTACTCTGTGTATACACATGACTGGCTAGGCATAGCTCAAGTACCATCTACAAATTTGCGGATGATACAACTATTGTTAGTAGAATCTCAGATGGCGACAAGGGGGAGTACAGGAGTGAGATATGCCAACTAGTGGAATGGATCTGCAGCAACAACCTGGGACTCAACGTCAGTAAGGCGAAAGCGCTGATTGTGAACTTCAGGAAGGGTAGGTCAAAGGAACACATACCAATCCTCGTAGAGGGATCAGAAGTGGAGAGAGTGAGCAGCTTTAAGTTCCTGGGCCTCTAGATCTCTGAGGATCTAACCTGAACCCAACATATCAATGTAGTCGTAAAGAAGGCAAGACAGCAGCTATACTTTATTAGGAGTTTGAAGTGATTTGGCATGTCAACAAATACACTCAAAAACTTCTATAGTTGTACTGTGGAGAGCATTCTGACAGGCTGCATCACTGTCTGGTATGGAGGGGCTACTGCACAGGACTGAAAGAAGCTGCAGAAGGTTGTAAATCTAGTCAGCTCTATCTTGGGCACTAGCCTACAAAGTAACCAAGACAACTTTAGAGAGCAGTGTCTTAGAAAGGCAGCGTCCATTATTAAAGGCCTCCAGCACCCAGGGCATGCCCTTTTCTTACTGTTACTATCGGGTAGGAGATACAGAAGCCTGAAGGCACACACTCAGCAATTCAGGAACAGCTTCTTCCCCTTTGCCATCTGATTCCTAAATGGACTTTGAAGCTTTGGACACTACCTCACATTTTTAAATATACAGTATTTCTGTTTTTGCAAATTAAAAAAAAATCTATTCAATATACGTAATTGATTTACTTGTTTATTTATTGTTATGTTTTTATTTATTATTATTTTTTCTCTCTCTGCTAGATTATGTATTGCATTGAACTGCTGCTGCTAAGTTAAGAAATTTCATGTCACATGCTGGTGATAATAAACCTGATTCTGATTCTGATTCTAATCGTGTGGATAGTCAGAGGCTTTTTCCCAGGGTTGAATTGGCTAGCACGAGAGGACAGTTTTAAGGTGCTTGGAAGTAGGTACAGAGGAGATGCCAGGTGTTAGTTTTTCACACAGAGATTGATGAGTGCGTAGAATGCACTGCTGGCAACGGTAGTGGAGGCGGATACGATAGGGTCTTTTAAGAGACTCCTGGACAGTTACATGGAGCTCAGAAAAATAGAGGGCTATGGGTAACCCTAGGTTATGACGGCTTTGGTGGCTGAAGGGCCTGTATTGTGCTGAAGGTTTTCTATGTTTCTGAATGATTGTGAACTGCTACAGAGGGGTCATGTGTTGAAGTGGGATGTTTCAAAACGAGGAAAAAATAGAGTTAAAGCACAACAAAATAGGTTCTGGGGCAAGAACAAGTTGAAACCATAGATCTACTGGGATAGTTCTCCTTGGAGATGAAGTAGGTTCTGTGAAGCTGAGGAACTATGAAGCAGGAGGCTATGCAGGAAAATTAAAGGAAATTATGTCACTGTATGGAATACAGTGAGCAGGTAAGATTCAGAGGAGGAGGAGGAGGGGTATGAGAGGTATCAAAGAGCTGTCATTCAGATTTTGGAAGAGGTCAATTTGCCAAATAACAATGTCACTGCCATTTGGTAACCTGCTGAAGACTTGAAGAAAGAGTCTTTTCCATCCTTTCTTAAACAATATTACCAGCACTGGTCTCCTTCATTCCCTCGCCATCAGTAATTTTCTCTGCTCTTTCCACCATTATCAATTCTTTACAACTTAAGACATTGAGTTTCTAACTTCTCCAGTTTTGATAAAAGGTCATGGCCCTGAATCATTAAATTGTTTTCTCACTGAACGAACTGAACTTTTTTTTAGTGGAAATGCATTTCTAAATAGGCTGGAAATATATTCTTGGCTGAAGTTGGAAAAAGATGATACTTTGTATAATCTCCTATTCAGAAGAATCAGTAAAAATCCAGATACCGCGAATATTGCCTATGTAACAGAAGTCTTTCCAATAGAATTCACAGCCAAAATAAGCTCCCATTGGTGACCAAATAAGTTTTGTTATTCTTTTTACGGACATTTTTTTCCCAAGCTAGTTGCAGAGCTTATTGATCATCGTAATCTCTTCCTGGAATTTCAGTTGAAATATTGTGTTTCCAATAGAAAAGTTTAGAGAAGACGTACAAGGTTAGTAATTCATCCATATGAGCCCATTAAAATAAATCTGCATTGTGCTGTTCAAAGTTGGCTTGGCCTGAAATGAAGCAACCCTATTCAGATTTTTATGTGTCCCAGTGTCCAGGAAATTTGTGTTTTTTTTGTTCTCCCTTGCAGTTTTTTTCTGGCATAACACTCCCACACTTCAGCTGTAATGCAATACACACAGTTTCTCTGTGCTAACATTTCACTTGTTTGAAAAAAGATCCCTACTCTCAGAACAATCAGGTTTTATAGACCTTATTTCCCTTACTATTTAAAGACAATCATTTATATTGCATTATTTGTCCTTGTTTGAATCTGTGATAAGCTATGCCTTCAAATGCAGAATTGACTATTTTGGGCACTTCTGTATTAGGGATGTCACCTAACTATACTCAGAGAGGTGGCTTTATTTGTTTAATCTTCATCCCACAGAAGCGATAGAGCAGGCAAAAGTAGCTGACTGCATTGCAGACTTTCCCAGCGCAGTTATTCATGAACTGCACTAACGACCTCTCAAAGTATCAGTGTCTGACTGATGGTTTGAGAGGGCTGTAGTCTTGAAAGATCTTTGTTGTCCCCTTGAAGAAAGAGCATGTTTTCTCAGTTCTTTGGAGCACTTCACCATTGAAGAATCGACTCATTCATAACACTCTCATTTATCTGCTTTGCATGTGCACTAACATATCTGTTAACCCTTTGCAATATCCTTTCCCTTCTTTACAACTTATTTCCAACTTATCTTTGTGTAATCAGCATTATTTGCAGTCATACCGTTAGTGCCTTCATCAAAGCCATTTATAAAAAAAATTAAAATATTGACGCCTCAACAGATTTGTGCACCACAACTCATTAAACATTGTCAAGCACAAATAAAGACCTATTATAAATACTGTCTATGATTAGTTAGCCAATTTTCTATCTATGCGACTATGTTATCTTTTGCCCCCATAGGCTTTTATTTTCCACAGAGCCTTTCTAGTGGAACTTTACCAAATGCCTTCTGGCAATCCAAATACCTCTTTCCAGGGCATGTGGTATTTCAAAGAATCTCCAATAAATTGATCGGACATGCTTTCCCCTTGGCAAAGCCATGACTTTGCGTAATTACTATATTCTGTAAGCTACATGTTAAGCTATGGGCTTTCAGGTGCCTCACCATTCAGTGTGGGCATTCATATCTCTCCACCCATCATGGTCCCTGACCTTCCGAATTGTAGTTGTTGCCTTCCCTGTTTCTAAACATGGTGTTAATCCATCTATCATTTTCATTCTCTGCCAGCCTCTGCTTCTTTTTCCTTTCAGCTTTCCAGTTGTAACTAAATGTTCTAATGTCTCACTTCGCATATGGGCTTTAGTTTGTAGTTTTGTCTCTGCTTTCTCTTGAGCCTTCTCTCTCCTTTTTGATTTCACATTTATTCCCAGCTTTGATCCCTTACACACATTAGTTTAAAATCCTCTCTACTTCCACTGCTATGAAGCTCTCCAGAAAACTCAAACCAGTGTGGTTTCAATGTACATACATCATCCTAACTGTACAACTCATACCTTCTCCCGTACTGGAATCGATCGTCATGAACTAAAACACACTTTGACTACGCCAGTTTTGAGCCATATATTCATTTCTTGAATCTTAATTCCCCTAAACCTATTTGATGATTTCTCAGGGAACAATCAAAGATATTAACTTCTTGGTGTTGCTGATTAATTTGTTGTCAAGCTCCTCTGACTGTATGGAACTACTTTAACAAACGAGAAAATCTGCAGATGCTGGAAATCCAGGTTACACACAAAAAATGCTAGAGGAACTCAGCAGGCCAGGCAGTATCTATGGAAAAGAGTACAGTTAATGTTTTGGGCCAAGAACCTTTATCAGGACTGGAGAAAAGAAGATCAGGAGTCAGAGTTAGTGGGTGGGGAAGGGGACAGAGAAACACAAGGTGATAGGTGAAACTGGGAGTGGGGAGGGGAGGGGAAGGATGAAGTGAAGAGTTGGGAAGTTGATTGGTGAAAGATATACCAGGCTGGAGAAAGGGGAATCTAATAGCAGAGGACAGAAGTCCATGGAAGAAAGAAAAAAGGGGAGGAGCACCAGAGGGAGGCAATGAGCAGGCAAGGAGATAGTGAGTGGGGGAAAAGGGGATGGGATATAGAGAAGGTGGGGCATTATAGAAGTTCAAGAAATCAATATTCATGCTATCAGGTTGGAGGCTACCCGGACGAATATATGTTGCTCCTCCACCCTGATTGTGGCCTCATCATGCCAGTAGAGGAGGCCATGGATGGACGTCAGAATGGGAATGGGAAGTGAAATTAAAATGGGTGGCCACTGGGAGATCCTGCTTTTTGTGGTGGATAGTGCTTAGGTGCTCAGTGAAGCGGTTTCTCAATCTACTTTGGCTCTCACTGATATATAAGAGGCCACACTGGGAGCACTGGGAGCACTGGCTACAGAAGTTGGAGGGACTGTTTTGGGTCCTGAATGGCAGTGATGGAGGAGGTGTAGGGGGAAGTGTAGCTCTTGTTTTGCTGCAAGGATAAGTGCCAGGAGAGTGATCAGTGGGAAGGGATGAATGGACAAGGGAGTCATTTAGCGAGCAATCCCAGTGGAAAGTAGAAAGTGTGGTGGTGGGGCAGAAAAGTGTGCTTGGTGGTGGGATCCAGTTGGAGATAGAGTACTTTCCTTTGCCATACCTTTGTATATGTACCTTGTATACTGAATTCACTGTCTCTCGAGCCTAGTTAAAACATTCTACAGCATCAAATGTTTCAGATTGTTAGCTCTTTTGGTTCTGAGAATGAATGAATATCCTCCTTGCTACAGTGCATATAAGCAGTATTCAACCTGCCCCCCCCCCCCCCCCCCATATTGGGAAGTATTCATGTTTTATTGTTTCACATCATTGAATCATGGTGGATTTAATTTGGCTTTATTGACACTAATAAACAGAAAAGATTCTTCTGTGTCAAAGTGAAAACGAATTGCTACAATTTGATGTAAATTTATTTCAGTTATTAAACACAAAATAATTGATTGCATAATTACTGAACCCCTTAAATCAGAATTTAGTAGATGCACCTTTGGCAGCAATTATAACTTTTGAGTCAGTGTGAATAGGTCTCTTATCAGCTTTGCACATCTGTACACTGCAATTTCCCCCCCATTCTTCTGGCAGATTCTAGCCGAGATTTCATGTGAGCTTTTTTCAACAGTAGCTTTCTCTTTGCCACTCTCCCATAAAGCTGCGACTGGTGAAGTACCTGGGCAATTGTTGTTGAATGCGCAGTCTCTCCCTTCTCAGCCACTGAAGCTTGAGACTCCTCCAGGGTTGTCATAGGTCTCTTGGTGGCCTCCCTCACTAGTCCTCTTCTCGCACAGTCACTCTGTTTTTGAGGGCAGCCTGCTCTAGGCAGATTTACAGTTGGGCCATATTCTTTCCATTTCATAATGAATGACAACTGTACTCCAAGGGATATTCAGTGACTTGGAAATTTTAATGTATCCATCTTTTGACTTATGCTTTTCAATAACTTTTTTGTGGAGTTGCTTGGAATGTTCTTTTGTCTTCATGGTGTAGTTTTTGCCGGAATACTGTCTCACCAGCAGTTGGTCCTTACAGATACAGGTGTATTTTTATGACAATCAATTGAAACAACTTGACAGCACACACGTGATCTCCATTGAGCTAATTATGTGATTTCTAAAAACAGTTGGCTGCACCAGTGCCATATTAAAAGGGGTGAATACTTATGTAATCAATCATTTTATAATTAATTTAGATCATTTGGTAGAGATCGGTTTTCACTTTGACATGAGTCTTTTTCTGTTGATCAGCATCAAAAAAAGACAAATTGAATCACAGTGGCTGTGATCTTGATGAATGTCTCAGATGAATTGAAAGGCTGATCTAAATGTAAATGTAAGACAAATCTAAATGTAAAACAATATAACATGAAAACCTCCGAGGTGGGTGGAGGGTCAAGAGGTTTTATAGGCACTGTATGTAAAACCCTTCTACCACAACGTTCTTGCTTGTTCTTCCCTCTTCAATGACTTTCTGACCCTTGGTGTAATGGTCAATTAACGCATTCACCCTGTAAACTTCTATCCAAATAAACAGAAAAACCATAAACCCTTTGGACAACCTCAAAGATGCATGCCCCTGAACTCCTGGTCCTTATCAAAGTTCAAAGTAAATTTGTTATTAAAGAACATATTTGTCACTATATACAACCCTGAGATTCATTTTCTTGTGGGCATTCACAGTAAGTGCATGTAGCATAATAGAATCAATAAAAGACCACCTCCAAAATGATAGATAAACAACCAATGTGCAAACTACAACATGCTTTGCAAATACAAAAAGAATAAAAATAGATAAATTAGCAACAAATACCAAGAGTATGAGATGAAGAATCCTTGAAAGTGAGTCCGTAGTTTGAGGGGTGAATGAGGTTAAGTTATTCCCTCTGGTTCAAGAGCCTGATAGTTGAGGTATAATATCTGTTCCTGAACCTGGTAGTGTGGGTCCTAAGGCTCCTATACCTGCTTGCTTAGAATTATACTCTTCTGTCCCTGACTACAGATTTAAATCCAAAGACCATATCTTATGTATTGTGAGCACCTCCTGGTAAAACATCAACTTCACCTTCCCTGATGTGTTGCAGAGTTTGAAGATCATCTTCCAGCTCAATGATGTGAGTTGCACCTCCTCAAACTACAAATATTTATGAACTTAATACATAGGAGTAGGTTATTTCAGCTTTTCAACTCATCTGAGACATTCATCAAGATCACATTCATCAAGAAGGAAAAGAAGTAGCCGATGAAAAGCAATTGCAAGTTTTGCTGAGTGCATTAGGTAGAAAGGCATATAGCTTGCTTAGAGGTTTGACTGCTCTAACCAGACCAGTTGAAATGAGATTTGCTGATATCATGAAAGTAAGCAGGAATATATAGTACCAAAACTATTGTTGAATGCAGAATGCTTTAAGTTGCATAAGCAGAATGAAACAGAAGAGGAGGCTATTTCAGCATACATGGCTGAATGGAAGAGATTATCTGAACATTGTCAGTTCAACGATGGGCTTAATGATGCACTGAGAGATAATTCAGTTTGTTGAATCTTGCAAAAAAGCATTTAAAACTGGCTTCTAACTGAAGCACAACTCGTATTTAAAAGAGCAGTTGAAATCGCTGTATCAATGGAAATAGCAGACAGAAATACAATTGATTTGTATTCAAAAATACAAAGGAGTCATAGAAAAATAGAGGGCTATGGGTAACCTGAGGTAATTTCTAAAGTAAGTACATGTTCAGCACAGCATTGTGGCCAAAGGGCCTGTATTGTGCTGTAGGTTTTCTGTGTTTCAATGAGCATGAACAAAATTGCCATGTCTAAAGAGAAACCTAATTTGCTAAATGAATTGTGTTGCTGTTTGTGGCAGGGCTCACATACACCAGACCATTTGCAGGTTTAAAAGTGAAACGTGCAGAAAATGCAACAAAGTAGGACACATACAAAGAGCATGTTGGACAGATAAAAATAAATGGACTGCATATGAAGGACTAAAAAATACAATGCCAAATTGCAGTTTCAAAAAGAACACTAATCTGCATGCTATTGATGAAAAATCTGATAATATCAAGAATGACACAAGACTGGGTAGACTTGAGATTTGCAACGCGAAAGCTAACAATAGACAAGCAATATGGCTTACCCCAGAAGTGAACACAAATTAATTAAAATGGAATAGGACACTGGCTTTGCTGTTCCTGCCATTCCACAAAATAAATCATAGAATCATAGAAAAGTACAACACAGAAGCAGGCCCCTTGACACATTTAGTGCATGTCAAAGCATTGACCTGCAACCAGATCATAACCCTTCATACCCCTACCTCCATGTATCTATCCAAACTTCTCTTAATTGTTTAATTGAGCTCACATGTCCCAGTTGCTCTGGGAGTTTATTCCACACTCTCATGACCCTCTGAGTGAAGATATTTCTCCTCATGTTCCCCTTAAACTTTTCGCCTTTCACCCTTAACCCATGACCTTATTGTAGTCCACCCAACTTCAGTGGAATAAGCCTGCATACATTTATCCTATCTATACACCTTGGAATTTTGTACATCTCTATCAAACCTCCCCTTAATCTTCAACGTTCCAAGGAATAAATTCCTCACCTCTTCAATCTTTCCTAATAACCTGGGTCATGCAGTCCCAAGACATCCTTGTAAATTCGCTATCCTCCAATCCTTCAGTACCTGACCTGTCGCTAATGATTTAAATGTCTCTGCTAGGGTCCCTGCAGTTTTTGCACTTGCCTCCCACAGGGTCCAAGGGAGCACCTTGTCAGGCCCCAAGAATTTATCTGCTCTAATTTCCTTCTTTCTATAGATTCTGCATCCATCTCCTGAATAAGTACAGATATAAAAATCCATTTTAAGATCTCCCCCACCTCTTTTGGTTCCACACATACACTACCACTCTGATCTTCTAGAGGGCCAATTTTGTCCCTTGCTCTTCCTCTTAACATATCTATAGAATCCCTTAGGATTCTCCTTCACCTTGTCTGCTAGAGAAGCCTCATGTACTCTTTTAGTCCTCCTGATTTCTTTCTTAAATGTTCTCTTGTATTTCTTATACTCCATAAATACCTCATTTGTTCCTACCTGCCTATGTACCTCCTTTTTTTTTCTTAACCAGAGCCTCAAAATCTCTTGAAAGCCAAGGTTCCCTAAACCTGTCATTACTTTTTATTTTGACAGGTACATACAAGTATTGTACTTTAAAAATATCAATTTCAAAGGCATCCTACTTACAAGTACATCTATGCCAGAGAACAACCTGTCCCAATCCACACTTGCCAGATCCTTTCTAACTGTATCAGAATAGGCTTTTCTCCAATTTAGAATCTGAAACGGCAGAGTAGACCTATCTTTTTGCATGTTTACTTTGAATCTAAGGGCATTATGATCATTAGGTGCAAAATGTTCCCATACACAATCTTCTGTCACCTGCTCTGTGCCATTCCCTAATAGCAGATCAAGTATCGCACATTCTCTTGTTGGGAGTTATATGTACTGATTAAGGAAACGTTCCTGAACATATTTGTCAAACTTTGTCCTGTCTAGTCCTTTTACAGTATGGGAGTCCCAATCAATATTTGAAAAATTAAAATCACCTACTATAACGACCTTATATTTCTTGTAACAGTGAAAATGCTGTACCCAAGTTTTACGCAGCCTGTTGGGTTTCTTCTCTATAATAAGTAACCAGTGAGCTTAATTGGATTGGAGGCTGAAGGAATTCTTTCCACGGTTGAGTGGAGCTCATGGACAACACCAGTGGTCCCAGTAGCCAAGAAGAATGGGTCTGTCAGGATCTGTGGTGAATTTAAGGTCTGGAAGTAGATCAATGCTCAGGATAGAGGATATCTTTGCAAACCTTTCTGGAAGGAAGCACTTCAGTAAAGTGGACTTAGTTGAGACCTAGCTACAGATGGAGATGGAGGATGAGTTTAAAGTGTTTCTCACCATAACCACATAGGGCTTTATTGCTATGCTAGGCTTATATTTAGAGTATCATCTGCACCTGCTCTCTGGCAGGAAGCTATGGGCCAGGTGCTGCAGAACTGTCCAGGCATTCAGGATTTTCTGGATGATATTGTTACCAGTAAGAGTGACAAGGACATCTTCAAAATATCAAGATATTGTTAAGAATATTAGATTATGGGCTTAGAGAATGATGCAACAAGTATGAATTCTTTAAACCAGTCATCACTTACTGTAGTCATACAATTGACGCATAATGATTACACAAGTGTGCTGAGAAAATTTATGCAGTGCTGGATGCTCCAAATCCAAAGGACGTGTCACAGAATGTGCTTGGCATCTAATAATTGAATTTGCATAGCATATCAGTTTAACAAATCATTCTTCAATATCACAACCAAAGTAAAACAAACTTTTACTTATCTATTGTAGTCTATTCAGCCCTTTCAGACCATAATGGCTGCCAACAGAGCAATCCCGTGTGACCCATTCCCTTTCTCCTCCTCTCCCTCCTATTGCCCTGCAACTTAGCTTTGCTTTTGTTTTTTTTTGCTACTTAGCTACACTAAGGGATAACAAAACTGAGCACCTAATAGAAACTCATGTGGCCATGGGAGGACACAAAAACATTGTATAAAAGGCACCTCAAGTCAACATTACATCTGGATCCCTGAAGCTATGAAGTAATATATTAATTGCTAAAGCAACTGTTCTTCTTTGTGTGTAATAAAACAAATGACTATTGTAAGGTAATATCTATCTTTCCATTAATATCTTATTTATAATTTGCTTCCTCTCACTTTTTTCTCCCTCACTGCTGAACAAAAATGTTTCCACCATAGGTTTCGAACTGATTATTTTTTATTGTCTTTTTTTCTTTTACATTTTCTTATACGTACAATTCCATATTAGAAGTAGGCATGCTTAGAAGTCCCTATAATTTTGTGTCCAAAATTGCATTTGGGTTAGTATTCACTATATTAGTTACATGCTTCATTTCCTCTATCAGTATGGCTCTCTGTTTTATTCACAGACACTAGAAGTATGTATTTTCTAATTGACAGAGATAAAGAATTCTGACATTAACAACAGAAGAGTCTAAAAGTTAAAAAATTAGTTGGCAGATCACAAAGAGTGGGCACTCAGTTTTAGCAGATTACATTCCATATGGTTATGGTATAAATTATTCCCACATGTTCCAGATTTTGGTTCAGCAAGATAGAGGACTGCACAGGCCACAGGCTGAAGAAGCAGGTGACAGAACTTGCTTAGCAACTGCATAAATAATATTTTGTCCGATTATATTAGCTTCCCCTACAAGACAAAATGCATTTAGGCATAACTTTCCTTTGCCGTCTCTCCCCATTTGAGTTATAGTTTTTGTTGTTTTTTTTTTAATCGCCATCATCAATACCAAAGGTCATTTGAAACTGTGCATAGATACGCTGGCAGCTTTATAAGCAAGGTGGTGCTGGCGACATACGATGGTGTTTAACAGACTGCTCACAAACTTTATAGATGGTGTACTAAATATTCTATTTCTTAACTGCGATCACCTCATCCACAGCCTGTAATTTCCCTTTAAGGTATGTACTTTTTGGCAAATTTGACCCTCAAGAATACAGGTGCAGCCATCACTGGGGGCGGATGCTGTGTCGAGGCCCAAGAGCAGAAAATGAACCTGGCTAGGCTCCATTACTCTGTGCCAACTAAAGTGTTGAGGCCCAAGAGTGGACAAGGAACTGTGCTGCTTGCCCCCATTTGTCCTTCTCTTCTTGCTACCACCATCGGAAGAGAGGTGCAGGTGTCTTGGGTTCCATGTTGCTAGGTTTGGGAGCAGCTGTTGCCCTGCAGCCATCAGGCTACACTCACCTCAACGCTGAACTGACTCTGCAGCCATGGATTTACTTTCAGGGACTCTGAAGCTTATATTCAAAGTATTATTTGTTTATCTTTTTTTTACTATTTGCACAATTTGTCCTCTTGCACATTGAATGTATGTTTGTCTTTGTTCTGTGGTTTTTGTGGATTCTATTGTGTTTCTTTTTTTGTGGGTGCCTGCAAGAAGATGAATCTGCAGTTTTGTATATGGTATACATACCTTGAGAATGAATTTGAACTTTAAAATTGAGTATTGTATCAGGAGTGACTGGCAAACAGAATCAACATTATAAAATGCATACATTTGAAATAATTGTAGATGCAGATGTCTTACGGTCTAGAAATACACTTGCATCATAGTTCAGGCATACATGGTTGCTCTGCACATTGAGCTTTGCTTCTGAAGTTCGGTTGTATTGTGAATAGAATCGAGTTTCAAAAGCAGTGTCCAACATCTTAATGTTACCACGTCAGGTGCTTTGCACATTCGGCAGAAGGTGCATTCTGTGTTTTATTACAAAATCACTTCTATTTTCTTCAGTTTCCAATTTCATGGGTTCTGTTACTGCTGTTCTAACCTCACCAACTGAATGTTGTTAAGCATGTTCTTGTCCCTTACTGCCTCCCAAATACTCTAGATATGATGTTGCACCTCCAGCCACAGCTAGTCTGTGATAATGTTATAAAATATATTCTTAATTTGATGTGAGTTTTCTTGTGGATTAAGAACAGTGGAAAATAAGGAAGGGACAGCAGGTTAAAAGGATAACAGATGAGTTCAGGATGGACAATGAGTGTAACAGTTTTGTTTGAGATAGATTCAATTAGATCATCAACCCAGTTTACTGTTTTTCTTTGCTCGGAACAAGACCATAGACATATGTATTCTTCTGGGAGAGTTTGAATCCACCCAAAGGCAAACAGGACATCCAAAATCTCCTCTAATAGACAAGATATCAAAAAATGCAGCTCTGCTTGATGTTAACCAAGATGATACAGTCATACCTCTGGATTGAGGCTCAATTTTGTGGTCCTTTGCCCCACTAATTTTACCTTTTTAATAATAATTTCAAACCAGGGCAAAGTGCAGGAGGATCAGGTCTCCTCCATTGAGCATCTTGTTGGCAAATGTACAGTTACTTGAAAATAAGATTGACGATCTCAGGGCAAGGCTTGTTGTATCAAAGGCAGATAAGGCAGCTCTCAAATTATTTGTTACAGTGAGACCTCGTTAACAGCGAATGTGTCTGACGCAGCTATCCAACCAGAAGGTTTTATAATTTTCAGAATGGATCAAACCCTGAATTCTGGTACAGAATAAGGTGGTGACTTGTGCTTTTTAGTCTATTCTCATTGGTGCATGGACGTTGGGGTTATGTCAACTTCTTGTTTCCCTGACTTAGAACAACTAATGATTAAATGTAGACTATTCTACTTGCCTTAGGAGTTCTCATCCATGATCCTGACCGCAGCTTACATGCGTCCAGCAGCCGATTATAAGCAAGCTCTCGTGAAACGGCATGATGCTGCCCGTAAACAAGAAACTGCCTATCCTGATGCATTTCAAATTCGGCAACTTTAACCAGGCCTGTTTGAAAAAAACCTTGCCCAATTATCTCCAACACATAACCTGGTGCACCAGAAGTCCTAACACTGTAGACCACTGCTGCACTACATTAAGGAATGCCGATTGTTCCTTCCCAAGACTGTCAGATCATTTGGTTGTATTCCTGCTACCTGCATGCAGACAGAGCCTAAAGAGCAAGGTTCCAGTGATCAAGACAGCTAAGAGGTGGTCATGGGATGCTAAGGGACAGTTACAGCATTGCCTTGAGTCAGTGGACTGATCTGTATTCGAGGACTCATCTTAGAACCTGAATGACTATACCAGGGTTGTTACAGACTTTATTAAAACATCTCTGGATGAGTGTGTTCCCACAAAATCAGAAGCTCTGGATGAACAATGAAATCCAGTATCTGCTGAGAGCCAGATCAGAGGCATTTAAGTAGGTGATCAAGAATGCTACAAGAGGTCCATGTATGATCTCCAGAAAGCCATCTCTCAGGCAAAGTGGAGATTCTGGACTAGACAGGAATCAATGAGGGATGTTCGATGGCTGTGGCCAGATTTGAATGTCACAACCACCTACAAAGTTAAATCTTGTGACATAGGGGACAGTAGAGCTTTGCTTCCAGATGAGCTTAATGCTTTCTGTGCTTGCTTTGACCACCAGAATAGGGAGGAACCAGCGCATACCTATGTTTCCGTCAGCATAGTTGCACCACAGGACTTTGGTGCTTAGTCCCCTGCTCTATTTGCTTTTCACCTATGACTATGTGGCTAAACACAGCTCCAATGCCATATTTAAGTTTGCTGATGACACCACTGTTGTGGGCTTTATCGAAGGAGGTGATCAATTAGTATATAGGAGGGAGATTGAAAACTTGGCTGAGTGGTACAATAACAATAACCTCTCACTCAATGCCAGTAAGACCAAGAAACTGATTTTAGGCTTCAGGAGAGGGAAACGAGAGGTCCATGAGCCAGTAATCATTGGAGGATCGGAGGAGGAGAGGGTCAGTAACTTGAAACTCCTGGGTGTCAGAAGACCTGTCCTGGACCCATCATATAAATATTATTGTGAAGAAACCACTTCTTCAGGAGTCTGGAGGTTTGGCATGTCAACAAAAACAGTGGCAAACCTCTGTGGATGTGTGGTCGAAAGTTTGCTGACTGGGTGCATTATGGCATGATATGGAAACACCTATGCCTTTGAGTGGAATATCCTACAAAAGGTAGTGGATTCAGTCCAGTACATCACCAGAAAACCTCTCCCAACCTTTGAGTACCCTTACATGAAACATTGCTGTAGAAAAAAGTAGCATCAGTCGTCAAAGATCCTCACCACCCAGGCCATGTTGTTCTCTTGTTGCTGCCATAAGGTAGAAGTTATAAGTGCTTCAGGACTCACACCATCAGATTCAAGAACAGATGCTACTACTCATCCATCAAGCTCTTAAATGGAAGGGGTTCAAGGCTACACTTATTTAAGGTCTCTGTTATATCGATGGATGTTATTTATTATTATTTATTGCTACTTATTCATACAGTATCTGCATTTACAGTTTGTTTGCAGTTTACAGTTTAAAGTTACTGATCAATAGATGTGCTCAGTATGCCCACAGAAAAATAATCTCAGGCTTGTATATGGTGACATGTATGTACTCTGATAAATTTTACTTAGTACTTTGGACATTCAAGATCTCATCCAGTGGACAAGATAACAAAAAATGCAATTTTGCTTGATGTTAACCAAGATGATATAGTCATATCTATGGACTGGGCTCAATTTTGTGGTGCCTTGCCTCCCTAATTTTACCTTTTAGTAACTAATTATCAAGTATATCATAGTTAACCTTCAGAGCATCACTTCTGTGGTTGTGGTATTCCTCAACAAGACATAACCCCTAAAGCAAATTAACTGCCGAATTCAAAAGAGGTAATATACTGTAATCTAGGATAACAAAATGCATATTGGAAATTAATGGTTTAAACTTAGCACTGAGTCGTGAATTCTTCAGTGTGTCAATATTAAAACCATCCCAGAATTGAAAGCATTTTATAAGACGAGATTTTTTTTTAATACTTTACTGCCTATTTTTGTTCATTTCTGAATAAAATTTCAAGAATTGCACTTCATTTTTATTGGCGGTGATAGGTGAAGGGAAGCAAATTAAGCCAATAAATACTGGAAGATAGATTAGTTTGTAGGAGTTACAGCTCTTACCCTTAGAATCTTGATGCTCTGGATTGACAGTTGACAGATATCTGTTTACTTACACATGCTAATATCCACATTTTGAATTTTTTTTTTCAAATTTTGCAGTCCTGTACCTTGGTAGCTTACAATCTCAAGTACAATGAGTTGCTTTAGATTCAGATGCAAAATGCAAATTAATTTTCTTGATAGCTGTAAATTAAGAGAATATTTTAAAATTTACAGTATATTTATATTTTACAATACAGAATAGGCCCTTCTAGTCTTTCAAGGTACGCCGACAGTAACTCTAGCCTAATCAAAACTTAACCCTAGGCAGATCATGAAACAATTTACAATGATCAATTAGCCTACTAACCAGTATTTCTTTGGGCTGTGTGAGGAAACAGAAGCATCAAAGAGGAAAACCGTGCATTCCACAGTACAAACTCTTTGTAGAGGACACTGGAATCGAATTCCAAACGCCAGTGCCCCAAGCTATGAAAGCGTTGTGTTAAGCACTACGTTACCATGATGCTCCAATTCTATGATGAAAGCTGTATATATTAATCAACTGTAAATAATACTTTGAGTTTGTACTTTCTGGTGATTATGTGCTTTGTTCATAGAATTGTTGGTGAAGGATGATGCTGTTTTAACATATGAGGAGCGTTTGATGGCTCTGACCCTGTACTCACTGGAGTTTAAAAGAAGCGTTTAATTGGAGTAAGGGGAATTTTGAGGCTATCAGGCAGGAAATTGGAGGCTTAAATTGGGAACAGATGTTCTCAGAGAAAAGTACGAAAGAAACGTGGCAAATGTTCAAGGGATATTTGTGTGGAGTTCTGCATAGCTATGTTCCAGTGAGACAGGGAAGTTATGGCAGGGTACAGGAACAGTGGTGTACAAAGGCTGTAATAAATCCAGTCAAGAAGAAATGAAAAGCTCACAGAAGGTTCAGAGAGCTAGGTAATATTAGAGATCTAGAGGATTATAAGGCTAACAGGAAGGAGCTTAAAAAGGAAATTAGGAGAGCCAGAAAGGGCCATGAGAAGACCTTGGCGGGCAGGATTAAGGAAAACCCCAAGGCATTCTACAAGTATGGGAAGAGCAAGAGGATAAGACGTTAAAGAATAGGACCTATCAAGTATGACAGTGGGAAAGTGTGTATGGAACTGGAGGAAATAGCAGAGGCACTTAATGAATACTTTACTTCAGTATTCCCTATGGAAAAGGATCTTGGTGATTGTAGTGATAACTTGCAGCAGACTGGAAAGCTTCAGCATGTAGATATTAAGAAAGAGGATGTGCTGGAGCTTTTAGAAAGCATCAAGATGGATAAGTTCAACCAACAATACACACAAAATGCTGGTGGAACACAGCAGGCCAGGCAGCATCTATAGTGAGAAGCGCTGTTGACGTTTCGGGCCGAGACCCTTCGTCAGGAAGTTGGGTAAGTTGCTGGGGCCGGCTTAGATGTACCCCAGTCTACTGTGGGAGGCGAGGGAGAAGATTGCTGAGCCTCTGGCGATGATCTTTAAATCATCGATGGGGACAGGAGAGGTCCTGGAGGATTGGAAGGTTGTGGATGTTGTTCCTTTATTCAAGAAAGGGAGCGGAGATAGCCCAGGAAATTATAGACCAGTTGATGGCGAGGATCCTGAGAGGCAGGATTTATGAACATTTGGAGAGGTATGATATGATTAGAAGTAGACAGCATGGGTTTGTCAAGGGCAGGTCGTGCCTTACGAGCCTGATTGGATTTTTTGAGAATGTGACTAAACACATTGATGAAGGCAGAGCAGTTGAGGTAGTGCATATAGATTTCAGCAAGGCATTTGATAAGGTACCCCATGCAAGGCTTATTGAGAAAGTAAGGAGGCATGGGATGCAAGGGGACATTGCTTTGTGGATCCAGAACTGGCTTTCCCACAGAAGGCAAAGAGTGGTTGTAGACGGGTCATATTCTGCATGGAGGTCAGTGACCAGTGGTGTGCCTCAGGGATCTGTTCTGGGACCCTTACTCTTTGTGATTTTTATAAATGACCTGGGTGAGGAAGTGAAGGAATGGGTTAGTAAGTTTGCTGATGACACAAAGGTTGGGGTGTTGTGGATAGTGTGGAGGACTGTCAGAGGTTACAGTGGGACATTGAAAGGATGCAAAACAGGGCTGGGAAGTGGCAGATGGAGTTCAACCCAGATTAGTGTAAAGTGGTTCATTTTGGTAGAAACCACTTGTACGATAAATGTGATATCTCAATCTACCTCATTATGGACCTTGCATCTTATTTGTGTACCTGTACAGCACTTTCTCTGTAACTGTAACATTCTATTCTTCATTCTGTTATTTTTTTCCACTTTGTACTACCTCAATGTACTTTATATTAGGAATGATCTGTTGGGATTGCATGCAAAACGAAGATTTTCATTGTCTCTCAATGCAAGTGACAAGAATAAACCAATTATCAGGTTAATTGAAAAAAGCTCTCATAGACCTGTCAAGCTACAAATCATATTTACAAATTGTATCGCAGGGACTACATGCCGGAAAACCCCAGTACAATCCTGAATACATCCTGCCTCACTGGTAGGACAGAATCACCAGAGGTAGAGGCACAGCGTACTGGCAGTGGGAATAGGCCAACCAATGTCCAGTATTGTCTCAATATCTCGTGAGTCTTAGATACTTCAGGACACGCATGAGCAAAGAAGCCTCTTCCTGATTGCTATTTGCCATCATTTCACAGATGACGAATCAATGTTGAAGAAACTTGAAAGAAGCATTAAAAGTGGTAAGATCAGAAAATATGCTCTGGCTGGAGTACTTTGTCTGTCAACAAGGATGGCTCACTTGCATCAGCACTGATTGAAGAGCTGATTTGTGAAAAGCTTAGTTATTGTATTGTGTCTGTACACTTAGTGAGTAATCCAATTGGATGTCCCCCTTATCAATCCGGAGGTTGCATTTTTCCAAGTTAGCATTAATAACAGTTTCTGAAAACATCTTAAAGAACAAAGTCTTGTCATTACACTAATGACAGCTACCATTGTCTTGTAAGGGCCTAGAATTGTGCTAAATGGCTTGATCTTAGAAGAGATCTAAAACCTCATACTGGACTTAGATGAACTTGTGTGTATTGTTACATACCCCGTAACTGGGTCACTTACCAGCAAAGATAGAGAGGTCCATTGAAGTCTGATGGAACTGTTCTTAACAGTATTTATTGATAAAAATACACAAAAATAATATCAATGCAAACATACAGATAATATACTTCGTCAATACTAAATCTAAAAGAGCGGGTATAATAATAATCAATAAGAAATAGCTCTATCGTTGTCTAGGGGATAATGTATTGTCCGATGGAAATATAAAAGTCACTTTAGTTCATTCAGGCTGCAGCCTTTGGTTGGAGTCAAGAGGGACAGATGTTTTAAACTTGCCAGCTTTTCCTTTTTATGATGTCGATCCTTCGAGAGTTCCGTTTTTGTAGTCGGTCCTTTTAGCTAAGCTGTTCCGTGGAAGCCCGCCAATTCCTAGGCCAAGGAAAAGGACGCTCGCGAGCCCCACTGGCTGTTGCTATTAAACGCTGTCACGGGATTTCTAGCGTTTCTCCTGGTGCGTCTAAAGGGGTTGTTCCCTAGACCTTCTTTTATCCTTACTCACGGGGTCTCAGATGTCAATCAGATTGGAATGATGCCATCCCTCAACCAGCCCCCTCTGTTCATTGCCTGCGGGCTTCAATGAATAGTACAGTACTCAATACACAATTCCGTCTCCAAGAGATAATGGCCGTTATCCGTGGCTTTGTCTCTCAGAGGCCCAGGACACATTCCAAACCTTGAGGAATCTGCATGTCTCTCTCTCATTTCCTGGGTCCCAAACCCGAATTAATAGCGATCTTGCGATTCTCAAAAAGGAGGGGGCTACTTTGTACCCTTTGGCCCCTCAGAGTTGGGGCACAGTCGTAACAGTGTAGTGTCCTGATTTAGAACGACCCTTGCCTTGGATTACTAGGTAGCAATGTGTTTCTGGAGTCCTGTATAAGAACTTAAGTGTTTTGTGTCATTCTTCACTGTGGAAAACACTAGCAGTATGCCAGGAATTCAAGAGTGTGAGAGGCAGAAGTGAGTGTAGGTACTGTTACTAATGAAATGATGCTTGTCACCTAGGCCAGATGGAGGCCAACGTTCTGAAAGAGGTTGCTGAAGAGCTGTGGAAGCCTGAGTAGTTTTCTTTCAAGAATCACTAGATTGTGGAATTATTATGGTGGACTAGAAAATTGCAATTGTCACTCCACTCTTTAAGAAGGGAGGGAGTCAGAAGAGAGGAAATTATAGGCCGGTTAGCCTGACTTCAGTGGTTGGGAAGGTGTTGGAGTCCATTATTCAGGCTGAGGTTTCAAAGTACTTGGAGGCACATGATAAAATAGGCCAAAGAGAGCATGTTTTCCTAAAGAGGAAATCTTGTCTGACAAACTGTTGGAATTCTTTCAGGAAATAACAGGCAGGATAGACAAAGGAGAGTCAGTGGATGTTTTTGGAGTTTTAGAAGGGCTTTGACAAGGTGCAACTTATGAGGCTGCTAAACAAAATAAGAGTGAGTAGTATTACATGAAACATACTAGCATGAATAGATCTTTGGCTGACAGGAAAGAGGCAAAGAGTGGGAATATAGGGGCCTTTTCTGTTTGGTTGCCAGTGACTAGTGGTGTTCTGTGGGGGTTGTTGTTATGACCTTTTCTTTTCATGTTATTCGTTATTAATTTGGATGATGGAAATGATGGGTTTGTGGATGATATGAAGATAGGTGTTTGATTGGCAGGTAGCTCTAAGGAATCAGAGTCTGCAGAAGGAATTGGACAGATTGAGAGAATGGGCAAAGAAGTGGCAGATGGAGTATAGTGCAGGGGAAGTGTATGATCATACACTTTGGTGGAAGGAATAAAGGTGTAGACAATTTTCTAAATGGGGAGGAAAGTCAGAAGGGACTTGGGAGTGGCTCTGAATTTTCCAGAGCGTGTCGTTGCCGTTGTAGCTAGGTCAAGGTAGATAATGAGTTTTGTGCTTAGTTTCAGGTTCTTTGAATCTTTTTATAGTTGGTCAAAAGGTGTACAGGTGAACTGAAGATGGTGGTGCCGTAAATCTGATTGTTATTTTCTGTATTTGCTGAGAGGTGGTTCCTGGAAGATGGGAAGTGCTGCATATTCTTCAGGGCACCATACAAGTTTTTCAAGGCCTTGTACAGTCTATTTTTATATTAGCATATTAATAGATATGAATGGTATGTCCAAAAATTGGTTCTGATTATTGGATATTTACGAATTTACAAGAAACAGATTTGATTTACACATTCTACACATCTCTCCTAAGCACCTCAAAGTCAAACGCAAGTTTAATTTGTATGTTGTTTGCTTCATGCAGACAACAGAAATGTTTCCATTAGATAGTCACTGGAAAAATTTTTAGACTCCATATGAAGAATGCACAGAAATAAACTGCATGCATATATTTTGTAAAATATCCTTATCTAAAATGGACAACTTCTTGGTTAAGACTATTAAGTCTTAAATACTTTTCTCTTTCGATGCTACTTTATAATTTTACATTCTATGTGCATTCAGAGATCATTGTGACTTATGGAAAATGCATAAATCTACCTCCTTAATAAAATTTGAGCTAATATATATTGGGGAAGGAGGGACTTAAAAACTGGTAACAGTAATTGAAGATATACATTTGGATTAATGCTAAATTTATTGTTTTTAAAACGTGCCGCAAAATTGTGATTTTTATGTGCACTTTAAAAATATACAATTTCATTTAGTTACTAAATTTCAAAAATAATCAAAGAAACAAAAGTGTAATGGAATTTAATTACTCTGTGTCTATCACACTAAACCTTGAAATTACTATGGAGGAATTATGACTAATATTGTTAGAATAGCACAGTTCATCCTGATTTAAGAAACGTTTAATAATTGGCTAAATTTCAAACGAGAAATTCCGCAGATGCTGGAAATCCAAGGAGAACACAAAATGCTGGAGGAACGCAGCAGGCTAAATTTGTCAGGTTGTGACAGTACAAGGTCCTTGATTCTAAATTGTAAGCTAGTAAATTTTCTTTTGAAATAGTGCACTTGTCTTCATGAGCCTTTTTCTTGCTTACAATCATGCACTTGGAATTTTTTGAATATTTTCATAATTATGCTGTGTGTAGCATCTTTATTTTAAAATCACATGAAGCAGCCCTGTCATGAGAGTGCAGATTCAAAATGTGATGATAGTTATTAAGGACAAGGCATATGTATGCTAATGACTTCATTACTATCAGCTTTCCAAAATTATTCTCTCTATTGCCAGCATACTCCAAGGTAAAAAGGTTTTGAAGCTGAATAGAAGAAGGGAGGAATTGTCCTTTGTAATTTTGATTTGAATTGGTTCACAATGGAGGATATCAAAAACTTGGGCTGGGTTTTGGTGTCTGGTGATGTGAGCAAGATTTCCCCTCTCTACCATTGCCAAGAACATTACTAATATCTTCTTTATTATTATGTACAAGTTTCAAAGTATCGCGGGTAGTGTGGAGTGACAGATTTTCTTCCTAATCCCCTGCCACTTTCTAGGCGACAACCCGCAAACCTTCAGAATACAAAATTAAAGGCCCCAAGCAATTATTAGATTTTGGCATGTGGGAGCTTTCTACTCTTAAGGAACTTTTGCTATCTTGAAATCTTTTGTGCCATCTAATTTGCTACAATCTCATTTAGCATTGTTGTTTACATACATTAACTGCTGATCAAAATAAGTCCTGTCCTCCAGAAACTCATATCTAAAAGGAGATTTCTCTTCCAAGATCTGTGTACCACAAGCAACATACACGAGTATTGTCATTGACAATTCCAGCCCATCTCTCAGAATAGGAACCAAACCCATCATGTTTAACTCATAAACAAAGATGTTGCAGATGCTGGAAATCCAGAGTAACAGATACAAAATGCTGGAGAAACTCAGCAAGTCAGGCAGCATCCAGGAAAAGGAACAAACAGTCGATTTTTCGGGCTCTTTCAGTCCTGATGAAGGGTCTCAGCCAGAAATGTCGACTGTTTATTCCTTTTCATAGATGCTTCCTGACCTGCTGAGCTCCTCCAGAATTTTGTATATTTAGCTCTTAATAGTTGTGTTCTTTGGGCTGTATGAATATACAGCCATTTAAGACTATGATATTATCTAGTCATGTTGATCTATTGGATTCTGATGTTTTTGTTCTGAAGTTTTTCAGAAGCGTTACAAGAATGTTGAAATAAGGGAAGGAAGATGAACAGAGAGAGAAAGAGATGAAGAATCACAAATACAGAGACTGAACCAGTCTGCTGTGGTCCTTTGATGCCCAACTGCTGATAATAGACATTCCATTCAAAATCCATTGCTTGAATCAATCAATAAGATAGCCACTATTCAAGTAATGTAATATCTACCACTGAAACTAAGAAGCTTCCAGAAAAATGTGGTGGAACTGTAACCATTAGAAAACTCTCACACACTCTCTCTCTCACAAACACTCTCTCTCACACTCACACTCTCACACACACACGTATTTCTTTTGTGTATGTGTGTGTGTAATTTATATATATATAAATTATGTAATTCTATAAAAATACAAACAAGCCTAAGTTAACCTACAATGAAGGTAACAATTACACAGTCCAATCCAACATTCCCACCACCCCCCCGCCACCACTCCAACCAAGCCTTTAATTCCGAATCACACATTTAGACCAGAAGACATAGGAGAAGAATTAGATCTTTTGGCCCATTGAGTGTGCTCTGCCATTCAAACATGGCTGATCCTTCCTTCCCCTTCTCAGCCCCACTCCCCAGCCCTCTCCCCATGACTTTTGATGCCATGTCCCACCAAGAACCTGTCAATCTCTGCCTTGGATACCTGGCATCCACAGCTGCCTGTGGTAACAAATTCCACAAATATACCACCCTCTGACTAAAGAAATTTCAACACATGTCTATTTTAAAAGGATGCTCCTCCATCCTGAGGCTGTGCCCTCTTGTCCTAGACTCACTCATCCACAGAAACATTCTTTTCACATCTACTCTATCTAGGTCTTTCAACATTTGAAAGGTTTCAATGAGATCCACCCCCCCCCCCCACCCCATCCTTCGAAACTCCAGTGAGTACAGACCCAGAGTCATTAAACATTCCTCATCTAATAACCTTTTAATTCTGGGAATCATTCTCGTGAGCCTCCTCTGAACCCTCTCCAATGCCAGCAGATCTTTTCTTCGATGAGTCCAAAGCTGTTCACAATACTCAAGATGGGTCTTTACCAGTGCCTTATAAAGCCTCAGCATCACATCCCTACTCTTCTACTCTAGACCTCTTGAAATGAATGCTAGCATTGCATTTGCCTTCCTCACCACCAACTCAACCTGCATGTTAACCTTTAGGGTGTTCTGAACAGGGACTCCGAAGTCCCTTTGCATCTCAGATTTTTGGTTTTGCTCCCCGTTTAGAAAATAGTCTGCACATTTATTTCTACTACCAAAGTGCATGACCATGCATTTTCCAACATTGTATTTCATTTGCCACTCTCTTGCTCATTTTCCTAATCTTCTGCAGCCTTCTGCAGCCTTCCTGTTTCCTCAACACTACCTGCCCCTCGACCAATCTTCATATCATCTGCAAACTTGGCAACAAAGCCAGCTATTCCATCATCTAAATCATTGATATACACCATAAACCATAAAAAGAAGCGTTTCCAACACCGACCCCTGTGGAACACCTCTAGTCACTAGCCAATGCTCTAACCATACCAGTAACTTTCCTGTAATGCCATGGGTTCTTAACTTCATAAGCATTCTCATGTGCGGCACCTTGTAAAAGGCCTTCTGAAAGTCCAAGTATACAACATCCACTGCACCCCTTTATTTATCCTATGTGCAATCTCAAAGAACTCCCAACAGGTTCGTCAGGCAAGATTTTCCCTTAAGGAAACTATGCTGACTTTGTCCTATCCTGTGTCACCAAATACTCCTTAACCTCATCTTTATCAATTGACTCCAGCATCTTCCCAACCACTGAGGTCAGGAAAACTGCTTTATAATTTCCTTTCTGCTGCCTTCCTCTTTTCTTAAAGAGTGAAGTGACATTTGCAATTTTCCAGTCCTCTGGGGCAATGCCAGAGTCCAATGATTTTTGAAAGATCATTACTGATGCCTCTACCACTACCTTTCAGAACTCTTGTCTGCAGTTCATCTGGTCTGGGTGACTTAAGTACCCTTAGGTCTTTCAGCTTTTTAGGCATCTTCTCTTTTGTAACAGAAACTGCACTCACATCTATTCCCTCACAACCTTCAATATCTGGCACACTGCTAATGTCTTCTACAGTGAAGACTAACACAAAATACTAATTTAGTTCATCTGTCATTTCCTTGTCACCCATTATTATTTCTCTTGCTTAATTTTCTAGTGGTCCTATATCCACTCTCATTTCCTTTATTTTTTACATACTTGAAAAAGCTGTTAATATCCATTTTGACATTGTTTGCTAGCTTGCTTTCATATTTCATATTTTTCCTCCTAATGATTCTTTTAGTTGCTCTGTGTAGGTTTTAAAAGCTTCCCAATCCTCCAACTTCCCGTTGTTTGCTTTGTTGTATGCCCACTCTTTTGTTTTTATATTAGCTTTGACTTCCCTTGTCAGCCATGATTGTACTATATTGCCATTTGAGTATTTATTTGTTTTTGGAATACATCTATCCTGTATCTTTCTCATTTAGAATCATTAAACCTGAATATTCATAGGCAGAAGAACTTGTTATTCCTATGTTAAGTATAAAATATTCAAAAATGCACCAAAGCCATGGAAGTATTGAAAGATATTCATGGGATTATGCCATTGCTGGTAGGTTGTTTTCATGAGTAGGTACACTTATGTGAGTTTGAACTGCTCTGTGCATCATTTCTCTTGTACAAGTAAAAAAGATGTAAAAGATGTAAATGATGACAAGACATATCAGGACAAATATTATGACTTGCAAAATTGAGTAGCCCCTGCAGCCCCTGCTTCTGATTTAATTGGATCCAGTCAAAGAAATTCCATCAAACAGATTAATGTATTTCAGCTGTCTCTTTACGGGTATGATCAGCCACCTTCAGACCCATCAGGTATGTAAGTATAACACTTCTTGCCTACATAACTTCACGTGCCCCCCCCCCCACCCCACCAACAATTGCTAAGAGATCTAAAACCATATGGTTTTGAAGATCTATCGTACACACGGTGACTACTTCTGTTACTTTTTCCAAGACACCAACAGTGTCATTGCCTACTCTTTCAAATGCTGCATTAGCATTTTTGATTTATATTTATTGTGACACCATAAAATGGGAATATAATTCATGCAAGATGAGCTCCTGAATGTCTCGTTTTCTTCCAGACTTGGGATGTAAAGATAGAGTCTGTGTATATGTGATAAGCAGGAAAGACATAACCCAAATAACAAGATCCTAACCAACTACATGGAAGAGAGATATAAGCCCCATTTCTGCAACCAGAGTATGTATTATTCAATGAACTTAGACCAGTTCTTATTGTTTGTTGGGAACCTTACTGAACTGTCATTTTTTCTGATGGATATTGTCAATAAAAATTCCAGAGTCATTACCCCATTTAGGGCAACATAAAGTATAATTCCATAAACTCTGCCCTATTGGAATGGCACTTTCTGAACTCAAGTAAAATGTAGCTTTATAGTAAACACATGAAAATAGTTAAAGTTTTGTCATGAACATTAAATGCAAATATGGAGTGATCCCAGGATAAAACATGAGTAGGGTATGATTTGATTTCCTAAATCATGCTGATTTTATAACTGATGTAGTTTAAGGTGGTTCGTGGGAAGCATGATCATTGTATATTTGTCTCCCCTGACAGTAATGAAGCATGGACACAATGTCAGTGTCACTATTGCTAGATTGTGGTAATGAATTTTGCTACAGAACAGGGTGCACGCTTGTTCTGGTTCTACAGGAATTCCTAGCATTGGTGAATATTTTGAAGTGTGTTGTATATATTGACATACACAAAAACTAGAGGCATTAACAGCATCAGCAAATTCATGTGATACTTGCAAGTATACATTATGAGTCATTTCAATTAGCACATTATGAATAGGGAACAATAACTAATATTAGAATAAACATCATAATGTCTAGTAGTTATTGACTCTAGTTGAAGTGTTCTGGCTGGTTAGTGATTTGCTCACCATAACCCTGAAGCTGAGGCACAGTCAGAGGTTACTAGCATATTAATTTCAGTCCTTGTTGCCCCGTCTTGTACCAATTTAGCTTGCTTACAGTATTCACTATGTATCCAGTTACTTTTTTTTGACGGATTTAAAGGATGCAATTGATACAGTCAATTCAATTCAGTTATACCTTCTACTCTCACCACCGAATTGATAATTAACTGCACTTGATAAGAACCTTCCCTTTGAGCTCCCAGTGGTTATTTGTAGTCTGTGGTTTCTTAATCAGGACTCACTCACCGGAATTCAGGGTACGTCCTTCTGTTCAATCAGTCTAAGTGGCAGAAACCTGTTAAGAGGCAGACAGTAGCTTGGATTAATTTCACATATTAGATCACTAAACTGTCTGCCATAATGTGTATATCACCCTCTGAGATCAAGAGCTTCCGGTAGTGACATAGGACTCACTGTGACTATTTTGAATGGATTTAATTTAATTTTCATTTTTGGGGTTGCTCTGATGCTACATAAGATCATAGGAAGAGCTATAGGCCATGGTACACCTTCCTCATGATACTTTGCTGTCGTTTGATGATTCCATTCATTTGTTTGACTTGCTCTGATGATTGTGAATGCTTTGTACAATGAAAAGACCATTCAATGTTCATTAGTCAATATAATTGTGGGCAAACACTCCCAGTGGAATGTGTTACTTAGCCCAAGTTGATGTGACATGGCAATTCTCATCTAGGAGTATAGCCCTTGATCAGAATTTTTACTGTGTGTGTGGCAGTGGCTTTTTTGGCTGGATTTGCTTCCATCTATCTTGAAAACTGTCCATTATTACCAGTATGTCTGCCCACCCTTGATACTTGGTAAAGTAATATAGTCCACTTGTAAGTGTACAAATGGACCAGATGGGGCAAGAGCATTTAAATGTGGTAGCTGCTCCACTGCTCCATGATCTAGTTGTTCTTGCTTTATTTATTTTACACCTTCCTGTGCTGCCTCTTTTGTAATTTCACCTGTGAATGCATTTCCATGGTGTTCCATTATAGTTGCTTTGGAGTGGCTTTTACATTTTAATACAGCAGCTTCTGATGGCAGTTGCATGATATTCATGAGCTTTTATACTAGTTGACCATTGTTGATTGGGGTTCCTACACCTGTAAGAAATCTCCTTTGTCTCCATAATTTCCAAAATCATGAACACTCCAAAAGCATAATGAGAATCAGTGTGGATATCAGCTGATCTTCCTTCTGATATTTTACAGGCTTCAATCAGAGCTTTCAATTCTGCCTGCTGTTCAGTGCTACCAGGAGTCATGCTTCCTGATACCAGCACTTCTGTTTCAGAAACAATGGCCTATCCAGCCATTCAAATTACTCCCTTAATTGTTGAGAAGCCATTGGTGTACAGAATCAGAACTGAATTCAATAGAGTTGTTTCTTCGTAATAATTTTCATCTTCATGGCATGTTATTACTCTTGCATAATCGTGGTCATAATAAGACATAGGAGCAGAATTAGGCTATCTGGCCCATTGAGTCTGCTGCCCCATTTAATCATGGCTGATCCTTTTTTTATTTCTCCTCCTCAACCTCAGTTCCCAGCCTTTTCCCCATAACCTTTGATACCATGTCCAATCAAGAATCTATTGATCTCTGCCTTAAGTACACCCAATGACCTGGCCTTCAGAGTTGTATGTGGTAAACAATTCCACAAATTCACCACCCTTTGGCTAAAGAAATTTCTTTGTATCTCTGTTTTGAAAGGTCGCCCCTCTATCCTGCGTCTGTGTCCTCTTGTCCTAGCCTGTCCCACCATGGGAAACATCCTTTCCACATCTACTCTGTTCAGGTCTTTCAACATTAGAAAGGTTTTAATGAGATCTCCCCTCATCATGGTCTAACATCTCTATAGACTTTTGTTTTAAAAGTATAATAAATGTAAACCTAGGCTTAAGAGATGAATTCAGTGAGAAATTGTTCCGACAAAATATCATGATCTGTTGAAGGTGGTGTTATTTTCTTCTGTATGTTATTGTATTACTATAGCTAGGAAGGTATAATTTTCTATTTTGTTTTACCTATCCTGTGTAATAATAATTATAAGTACCAAGAAAGCAAAGTACATTTTAAAATAGTTACATTAACATGCAGTGGACTTCATAAACTGAAAATATATTTGCTAAAATGTTTTTCAGTAAATTGATCGTGTGAATGGCACAAAAAGAAAAAGTAAAATTGGTATTCAAATCCATATTTTGACATATTTGCAATACAGTCGTCGGGCTGGAATATACTGTTTAAAGTACAATGTCTTTCAAAGTGTTTATCTATTTTTGAATGACTAGATGGTGCAAACTGCAGACTGAGTTAAAATACTGTAACATTTTATCAAATAGTTGGAAGCTCTCTACCTACTAAGTATTCTAATTAAAGTATGTTTTTTTTCTCAACTCATCTCCCAGGGAGTTGCACATTCACACTCTATCATTCCATGATAGATCAAGGTTGACACTAATGTAGTAATCCTACTTAAATAGGTAGGGAAGGAAATAGGAAAGTCATTGTATCAAGTGATTTTTGTAACAGATTTTTATCACTTTTGGGGATCATGGAGGTCAATAGAATTTTGTGTGCTCCTAACTAGCTTTTTTTTAATTGTTTGAGTTTAATCATGGATGCTAGTATTATGGCCAGAATTGCTGGATAAAGTAGGATTAATTTTAGGTTCATGGTATAAACAAAACCATTATTTCACACATTTGAGGAATACTGTTCCTCAATTTGGTTATTTTGTTATTTGTAGAGTGAGCTATTTCTTGAGATTTAGCTGTTAATATTTGCAATGCTCACTATTGGCATAACTTAAACTTGTATTTTTTTCATGTAGTGTTTGCCATATGCCAATGCTGTTGTTCTCACACCCAAGCCAGGTTTTTCCTGTTGGTTCCACCCAATTAACAACAATAAATTAGACTTGAATGGATTAGAACAAAGGGCAGAAACAGTTATGTTAAACTTTAGTTTTGTGTTATATACTATTTCCTGTGAGTAAGAAATTCTGGTGGTACAGCTCTTATCGTGAATAAAAGCATAGATGTAACTCTGCACTCTAACTTTGATGCTGCCAACCATGTATATTCAGAAACGGTCAGCTGTGAAACAGTGGAGAATTTGCAGTCACCGAGAATTGCTGCTGATCTCCAAACAGAGTTTGTACTTGGGTAGCACGTTCCCCTGCCCTTCCCCCTTCACTTTCCCCCTGGGCAACAACACCCTTCCCTCCAACCAGCAAAAGTTAAAACTTGAAAATTAAGCCAACCTGATTACTAGAAGCAAGACCCTTGCAGCTGTCATGGAGTCATTTGGTGGAGTGAAGGTTTGGTAGTAGTGGGACAAAATTCAGATATTGGTAAGTGGCAGAACAGATTTCATCTATATTTTTATTGGATTTTGAAGTGTTTTAGGACATTATGATAATAAAGTGAAAAGTGCTGTTTAAAGCAAATCTTCTCTTGCAAAAAGGTGTCCAAAATTGCCCTGCAAACCAGAAGCTGGAAAAATGTTTTGAAGGTAGAAATTACAAAAGGAAGAAGGGAACACTGAGGGAGATTTAGAAAGAGACAGTAGTGTACTGGCTGAAAGAGGAAACTGTGAAAATGCAGCATCCAAGATAAATTTGCCAGAGGAAAGGATGTGCTTGTCATTATGTTTGGAATAGGTGAGGCAATAGAGAGCATAAATGTTATGAGGATAAGCTCAATGCAAAATGTTTTGAATGTTATACATCAGTTATACAGCTCAATAACATCATAAAATGTGATTGAGATTTCATAAGTGCTTCGCACAATTTAAAATAGTATTTACATGCACCAGATGTACCTTTTCAGGAAGCACAAGAGGACACATATGGTTGATGTAAATGCAATGCCCATTTGGCACTTTCTCCTAAATGAGTAATTAACCTAGTGTGGATTTTCTCAGCAGGGTGAAACTGAATGTGTGCTATTTTAAAGAAGTAGTCATGTGCTTGCAGATTTCTTAGGCATTATTTAAGAAAAATGTGCTGAAGCATAGCTGAATATTGTGGACCAAGTTTGGATAACTTTGAAACAAAACCAAAAAATGCTGGAAATACTCAGCAGGTTAAGTTGCATATGTGGGAAGAGAAATGGAATCAGCATTTCAGGCCAGAGACTCTTCATCAGAACAGAAAGGTGACAAAAGATGCTCCCGATGTGCAAAATGCATCTAATTATAAAGAGGGGAATTAAGGTGGCAGGCAACATGAGGCTTAGGGATGTCATTGCAGACTCAGTGCAAGTGTTTAGCAAAGAGATCACTCAGTCTGCATTCAAGGTGATCAGCTAGCTTTTATTTGTCATAGGAACATAAATTTTTCTAGCAGGACTCAAGTAACATGAAGAATAAGAGGAAAAGGACAAAGATCAAGGCTTGTTGGCTGGGAACAATGCAAGAGCAGGGCCAGAATGGCTTGGATAACAGTGTTCTGCGAGCCAGGGTCTTATGTTAAATTGTTGGAGAATCTGAAGACTAAAATTATCAAAATCACTGACCACAGAGATCACCTTTAAGCCATGCATCTGCACATAGAATTTTTCAGCCTTGTGACATAATTACTGACCGAATTACTTTGTTTTTGAATCAACAGCAGTTGATGATCTCTAATTTTGTTCACTGGTATATACAGAAGGTCATTAATGTTCTCTACTCAAGGGGAGAGTAACTTATTGCCCCTGGACATTAATATTTGTTTTAAGTAGACGGGTTTGCGTGTTTCTCAATGGTAAAGCATTTAGGGTGTTTCAGCCTCCTCATGATCTAGAAGATCATGAACACTAAGGTAATTATTTCCTGAAAGTAATGTATTGTTTTATGATCTCCAATAGAGGTTCTAATGATAACGTCATGCATCCATGAAGCTCCTGATTCTTTCAATTTGTAGCTGCTGTTATACTGCTAACCTGTGGACAGGGAGGTTTTCAGTAGCCATAGGGTTATATTGAAAGTTTAAAATATTTTTATTGGGGTCCTCAAGATAAGTATCTGCTATCTGGGTAGCTTAGGAAGTGATCTTCTGGAGAGAGGACGTAATTCTTCATCAACATATGTTCTTTGTAATCTGTCTTTCATGAAGGAAGTATCTTGCCCTCTGTGCAGATATAATGAAGGGGAGAAAGGCAGTTGATGGTGTCAAAGAGAGAACTCTGCCAAATTAACAATGGTCCCCACTTCAAGTTCAGATTTATTGTCTTCTAACTGTACATATACACAACCAAATGAAACAATGTACCTCCTGACCACTGTTTATCCACACAACATATATCACATACCGCACATAAACCATAAGCACTATTCTATAAAAAACAATAGAGTATAGTTCCATGCATGTAGTAAAGAGCAGCACAGGTAAACAGTAAACTGTCCAGTAAAATGCTCACTGTGCAGAAACGAGACCCTGGTGGCATGGTATGCATTAGTCTCAAAGCTTGAAAGAAGAAGCTGTTACCCACTCTTAGTCTTAGTCCTGATGCTTTTGCACCTCCTTGCTGATGGTAATGAGTCAAGGAGATTGTGGGATGGGTGGTAGGGATTCTCAACAGTGCTTTTGGCCCTTAGTCTGTAATGCTCCTCGTAAATGTCACAAATAGTGGGGAGGGAGCCCCAATGATCCTCTCAGTAATTTTACTGTTCTCTGTGGGGTCTTGCAGTCTGATACCTTGCAGCTTCCATACCATACAGTGAGGCAGCCAGAAAGGACACTCTTGATTATTCTTCTGTAGAAAGTTGTTAAAGTGGGAGTGGGGAACCTTGGATGGCTGAGTCTCCTCAAGAAGTGTAGACGCTACTGTGCCTTATAGTCTAGTGAGAAGGTATTGTGGGTCCAGGTTAGGTCAACTGTTATGTGCAGACCAAGGAACTTTGTGCTCTTCACTTTTTCAGTGGCAGAGCCATTGATATCCAATGGAGAGTGAGCAACCTGTGCCTTCCTGAGATCCATAATCATCTCTGTCTTGTCCATGTTCAGGCTCAGGTTTCTGTTCTTGCACCAGTTTAGTGAATAAACAGTTTGTGCCTTATTAAACTTGAAATGAAAGGCTGAATATCAGGAAAACCTTTGGAACAGGGATGATTTAAGCGCGAGGCCAAATTGAAAAGGCCAGGGTGTCAGGACTGGAGGCAAGGCGAGGGACGGTTCTGCTCACTGATCCACGATGCTTACTCAGCTTTGTTTTTCCAAGTGACAGTGTTTATGTCTCGAAATGGGCTTTGTATTGCATTATCTGTCACGCGGTGTTGCAACAGATGTTTCTCATTTCAATAGTGAGTAGTTGACAAAGGGAAGTGATATTATTGTGGCATTAAGGCATTGTCTTGGTATGACAGCCAACATTATTTTATGCAGTGAAACTGATAATGAAATTTCAGTGTATGAAGTTTATTTTTAGCTCTCAAAGTAGGTAAGCTGGCTGCTAGACAGGTTGTATAGACTCTTTCTAAACAGTGCACATAAAACATACCGAAGTGCTCTGCATTCAGCATTTCAGATTTGGTGTTTCTGTTGGATAGAAGATAAAAAAATTGCACAACACCCTTCATCATACTTTTTTTCTTTCAGCCATTTCCGTCAATTTTACTACTTAATTTTCCTCTTGTTTGTTTATTTTTGCTGACTCCTAATATGCATTTGTATTGTCTTGTGTCTTATCAAAAATCTGCCATTTAGTGCAAAAATCAGTGAACACTGGCTGGTCATTCTCCTACAGGGCACATGTCACTTGAGTCCAATCATATCCTTCCTTGAAAACTAGGTTGGGTTGTTGAATAGTGATTAGGATTGAAAATCAAAGATGAGATCTGAAGGTACTGACTTAACTTCTTGCCGAGCCCTGCACTGGAACAGTTAACTAAGCACAGTTCACGTATCAAGTTAAGTATTCCCCTGGTTTGTATACCCACCTGGGCAAATTCACAACCGTAGAACCATAGAACAATACAGCACAGTACAGGCCCTTCAGCCTTCCATGTTGTGCTGACCCATATAATCCTTTAAAAAAAAGTACTAAACCCACACTACCCCATAACCCTCCATTTTTCTTTCATCCATGTGCCTGTCCAAGAGGCTCTTAAATACTCTTAACGTTTTAGCCTCCACCACCATTGCTGGCAAGTCATTCCAAGCACTCACAGCCCTCTGTGTAAAAAATCTTACCCCTGATTTCTTCCCTAAACTTCCCTCCCTTAATTTTGTACATATGCCCTTGGTGTTTGCTATTGGTGCCCTGGGAAACAAGTACTGACTATCTAACCTATCAGTGTCTGTCATAATCTTGTAGACCTCTATCAAGTCCCCTCTCATTCTTCTACGCTCCAAAGAGAAAAGTCCCAGCTCTGCTAACCTTGCTTCTAACCTTTGACTTGTTCTCCAAACCAGGCAACATCCTGGTAAACCTCCTCTGCACCCTTTCCATAGCTTCCACATCCTTCCTATAATGAGGTGACCAGAATTGAATACAATACTCTAAGTGTGGTCTCACCAGAGACCTGTAGAGTTGTAACATGACCTCTTTACTCTTGAACTCAGTCCCCCTGTTAATGAAGCCTAGCATCCCATAGGCCTTCTTAACCACCCTATCAACCTGTGCAGCGACCTTGAGGGATGTATGGATTTGAACCCCAAGGTCCCTTTATTCATCCATACTCTTAAGTAACTGACCATTAATCCTGTACTCAGTCTTCTGGTTAGTCCTTCCAAAATGCATCACCTCACACCTGTCCGGATTGAACTCCATCTGCCATTTTTCTGCCCAACTCTGCAGGCTGTCTATATCCTCTTGTAACCTTCGACCAGCTACAGCTCCATCCATGGCTCCTCCAATCTTCGTGTCATCCGCAAACTTAATTGCCCATCCTTCCACCTCTACATCCATGTCATTTATAAAAATCACAAATAGCAGGGGTCCCAGGACAGATCCCTGCGGCACTCCACTAGTCACCGACCTCCAGGCAGAATACTTTCCTTCCACAACTACCCTCTGCTTTCTTCCTTTAAGCCAATTTTTTATCCTAACAGCCAAGTTTCCACTGATCCCATGCCTCATGACTTTCTGGATGAGTCTCTCATGAGGGACTTTGTCAAGTGCTTTGCTAAAGTCCATGTAGACCACATCCTCTGCCCTACCCTCATCAATTTCTTTTGTTACCTCTTCAAAAAACTCAGTCAGGCTCGTAAGATACAGGAGGTGGCTTAAATACAGAATTCTGTGCCTATGAGTTAGAAGGAAGACTGTCCAATTATATACATAAAATAGCTTATTTACAATGCTTATTACTAGAGAGGAGAATGACAAGATGGCAGTGTTTGGGACCTGCGGGAAAGAAGTTGCTGTAAAGTGGATCCAGCCTTTATTACTGCCAAACAAAGCCTCTTCTTTCATCAACTTGCCTCTTTTCCTCCAAATTTTATAACTGGGTCCTTTATTTCCTTAATTTTAATTTATTTTATTTTGTTCAAAGTATGAATGGGCTCTTCTCATTTCATAAAGTTAGACCAGAATTCCTTATTGATGGATTGTGTATATTATTAATATCAAATTTAAAAGAACTTACTATGTGTTTGTGTCACACATGCAGATTCATTGGCTCCATATGTAGGTCTGGCCTTTCATTTATTGTGCAAATTAAATTTAGTTGAATGTTCAGGTGTATGAAAATCTAAACTGGATATATAATAGAGACCATGTGAGCAATTGAAGCCCATTCTTTTGGTCCCTGATAACTGATACGATAGCTAGAGGAGGCTTTTGAACTGGAGGAAGTTGTGATCTGTCATGTCTGTCAAATCTCAAAGTTTAAAGTACATACCTGTTTCAGAAATGCAGAACTTAGGTATGAGCATTTGAATCAGAGAGAAAAAAATACAATAAAGAGACATAGCTTCAGCTCCTCTGAAGAATGGAATGTTGGTGTGAATTTGTTCCCAGCTCAGCGTATGCAGCTAATCTAATTCAGTAAAATGCTTCCATGACAGTTATTGTTAATTATTAAAATGTATGTTATTCATGAAAAAGGAGATAAATATTTAAATTTTTAATTGACATAAATTGGAAATGTTGAAGTAACATAGTTATATAAATCATGTAGTTGAAACCCAGTGTTTGCTGTTCCCTATTGCTAAGTGCATATAAAAATTATTTGCCAATCCTCCTTCCATGTTTTGCTCCCCATTTAGTTTCTCAGCTTGCTGATCTGCAATATCCATCATCCATTTTCAGTCTATATATCCATCTCTATTTCTACTTCTTGATATTTATTATCTAGCTTGCAACTTTCTAGCGACCGTAACTGGATATGGTAACATTTTCATTGTGGAAAGAGAATGGTTCTCCTTAGTGATTTCATTTCTAAATCCATAAAGGAATTACCATATCTAGTTCCTTTCCTATCAATACCACCCGCCACCACCCACCATCTTCACCTAAGATATTTTTAAAAGTTAAAATCCATACCAGAACAAATATTATCAAGTCAGAAAAGGAGTTTTGGAAGCTTGAAATGTCTGTATTTTATCTGGTCAGACTTTCATTGCAAGGCTAAGGTTCCAATGATATTGCAAAAATATGCTGCTTCGTTGAAGTCATGGTAGTAAATATGTTGATACTGATTTGTGATGTTTAAATGCCTAAAATTTCCTTAAACCTGTTTGTTTTGGAATGTGAACTTTCATTTCAATAATATTAATGGAATTTTGTACCTACGCATCCAACAGAATCCATTCCATGCATCAACATAAGGGCACACATCGACACTGATCTATTAGCTAATTAGTTTTTTTTACTAAAATCATTCACCCCTACAAAACCTAAAATCATTTAAAAGATGATTATTAAAGGTCAGCAAGCTTTTCTAATGCTCTTTAATTTATGTTTTAGTTTATTTTATTAAATTAATGATTTTTTTCTCCCTTCCTCCTCATAATTTTTACAGCTTCCTGCAGATCTTTCCAAGATGCACCTCACAGATAATCCACATCCACAAGTGACACTTGTCCCTTCCAGCCAGTCTGGGTGCAGTATTGCCAGTGACTCTGGGAGCAGCAGCCTATCAGATATCTATCAGGTAAAGTTGCAATGAGGAAAAACAATATAATTATTTTTCAGTAATTATTTATGCTGGCATACAACAAAGCAAAATTTTGCATTGTAAAATACCTGTGTGATTTAGGTACTTCTCAGATTTACGAAAATAGTTAAAAAGTCTGAAAAAGACACTTTAAAAGGGTTGACCACAATCCAGTTTGATGATTAGGGCTTAAAAGGAAAAAGGTCGAAAGGTATAATTAGGCAGAAATGTTTAGATTGATTCTTCTATAGAGAATGTCTGGAGGTTCAGAGTTATAGAGTCATATTGGAAAGAAACAGGCCATTCAGTTGAGGTGCAGTGTGAAGGTTGGGGGAGGAATTGGTGGTGATGCATAAGAATCCAGAGACACAAAAATTATTTACTGGGATGAATGCTGGTTTGGAGAATAGCACAAAAAGTGAATCAGAAATGGCTTGAGGGATTTAATAAAGGGAAGATAGGATTTAATTGAAGTTTAAAAGACAGGAAGCCTGTTAGAATAATGAGGAAAGGGTGATGGTTGACTGGGATTTAAATGGGACAGCATTTGTGTTGCAGAGTTCGGTCAAGCAGAATGAAAGTTGGAAGCCAAAGAATGCTAGCTGAATGTGACTGAATTTATGATATATTTAAAGCAACTAATGATGGAATAGGGGGTGAGGAGTCTTTGATGATAGAAAAAGTGAAGTTTAAGACTCACTAGAAAGTTTTGCTGGGTGTCCAGATAACAACCTTCTGATAGTCCCAGAGTGAGAGATGGGAACTGGCTTGAGAACAAGGATTATGATAGGCATTGAGGGAAATTGTTTTTGTTAATCTAGTGGTCAGCTAGAGGAAATTAAGAATAACCAAAACAGCATAAAGGTTGTTAACTCTCAGAAAAAGTTTTGGAGGAATAATGCACATGCGGTTTCCTGTACTTTGTTGTATATGTTGGTTACTCAACTAGATACTAATATAAAATGAACAACCAAGCTTTACTGGGAAATCTTGTGCAACAATATGCTGATATTGATTGACGGAAGTCAGAACTGAACAAACATTAAGAATCAGGTTTATTATCACTGACCTATAACATGAAATACGTTGTTTTGCAGCAGCAGTATTTTGCAAGACATAAAATTTATAAATTGCAAAAAAGAAGTGCCAGAAAAGGAATAACCAAGTAATCTTCATGGACCATTAAGAAATCTGATAATGGAGGGGAAGATCTTCCTGGATTGTTGAGTGTGGGTTTTGAGGCTCCTGTGCTTTCTTTCTGAAGGTATTCAGATTGTAATAAAGGCATAGATTGTTTTCTAAGTGGGGACAAAGTTAAAAAAGTTAGAGGTACAAAGGAACTTGGGAATTCTTGTGCAGGATTCCTGAATGGTTAATTTGGAGGTTGAATTTGTGGTACAGAAGGCAAATTCATGCTAACATTCATTTTGAGAGGACTAGAATGTAAGAGCAAGGATGTAATGCTGAGCCTTTATAAGCCATTGGTCAAACTGCCCTTGGAGTATTGAGCTGTCTTGGGCCTCTTATGTAAGAACAGATGTGTTAGCATTGTGAAGGGTCCAGAGGAGGTTCATGAGAATGATTCCAGGAACAAAAGGGTTAATGTTTGAAAAGCATTTGATGGCCCTGGACCTATACTCACTGGACTTCAGAAGAATGAGGGGGATCTCACTGAAACCTATAGCATTTTGAAAGACTAGATAAGAGTGTATCCAATAGTTTGGGATCAGAGGGCACAGCTTCAGAATAAAGGAACATCCATTTAGAACAGATATGAAGAGGAATTTCTTAGCTAGAGGGTGGTAAATCTATGGAATTCATGCCACAGACAGCTTTGGAGGCTGTCAGTGAGTATATTTAAAGCAGAGGTTGTTAGGTTCTTTTTAGTCAGGGTGTCAAAGGTTATGGGGAGAAGGTGGGAGAATGGAGTTGAGTTGGATTATAAAACAGCCATAATGGAATGATAAAACAGATCTGATGGGCTGAATGGCCTAAAACTGGCATTTTGACATTAATGAGAAAAGTGTGTGTACCTAATGATGAGGGTCCTTAATGATAGATGCCAGCTTCTTGAAGATGCTGTGATGGTGCTGGCTGAGCCTATAACTCTCTGAAATCTTTTGTGATCCTGTGTATTGGAGGCTTCCTACAGGCTGTGGTCAACCAGTCGCAATGCTCTCCATCATGTATCTGAAGAAATTTGCAAGAGTCTTTGGTGACATAACAAATCTCCTCAATCTCCTAATGAAGTAAAGCATTTTTTCTTGATTTCATCATTGTGTTGTGTCCAGGATAGATCCTCTGTGATGCTGATACCCAGGCGTATGAAGCTGCTCCATTGACCCTTTATTAGGGCTAATGTGTGTTCTCTTGACCTCCCCTTCCTTAGATTAACAATCATTTCCTTAGTTCTGTTGTTTTTGAGTGTGGCGTTATCATTATGATACCACTCAATCAGCTGATCGATCTCACTCCTGTTAGCCTCAGCACTATCTGAGGTTAAAAACCAAGAAATAAAAGGAGCTGAATCGACTAATACTCAAAAGTGATGTAGAAATTCTGTGTTTAATTACTACACACCTGTTTGACCTCATCAATTTTAAGTTCATGTTCATTTTATTGTCATTCAACTGTATACCTGTACATCTGTACTGCCAAATGAAACAACGTTCCTCCAGACCAAAGTGCACAATATATACTAAAATACATAACACAAAGTAATATTACCAAAATATTATCAACAAAAATATAAAGTGTAAATACAAATTAAAAAGTAAGCATTATAACACCACCAGTGCTTTATACATAATGAGACTGTGTGATGAGATTCATATGTGGTGGCAGGGAGTTCAGTAGCAAACAGTGCAGACAATGCAGCCAATTTATTTTGCTTGTTCATAAAATTTTAGTATCCAGTTGCTGTTAACCATGCTGTTGCTCCCTTTATCCCCTCAGTAGGCAGTTCAGTTTTGTAAGCACCGCTTCTTAAAACCAGTCTGTATCTCTTACAAGAAGGACTGTGGGTATTTCTAGTGGTAGATGTCATTAAGGAGGTGTTTGCAATGTAACAGAAGACATGTTTGTATTAGATGAGAGAGAACAATTACCACGGTTTTCAGTGCTGCTTTGAGGTCTTGGTGGAATGGAAGGCATAGAAATTCAGCTTTTGTTGTGTTTGTATGAGTAGTCACTTCTGAAATCTGTTCAATGAGTTACACAACACAGAAATGGACCTACAGCCTACCAGGAGTATGACCATTTGCACAAATTGTACACTAATCTCATTTTATTTTCTCCCCATTCTAATGAATCCCTAGCAACCCCCATCCAAATTCCACCACTCGCTAAACACTGGGTGCAATTTACAATGGCTGATTAACCTCCCAGTGCATATGGGAGGAAACGGGAGCAGCTGGACGAAGCCCATGTTGTCACAGGGAGAACATGTAGACTCCAAGCGACACTGAAGATCAGGATTAAGTCCAAGCCACTGGAAATTTATGACAGCATTGATACCTTCTGCACCTTTGAAGTGATAGTGGAATTGAACTTTTTTGGAAGTGGAATGCTGCCACATTATGTATTTAGTACATATTCACCAGTGATGAATTTCTGCCTAAAGGGAAAGGGCATCTTGGATGATCTTCCAGACACATGGAACCTAGAAGCAATGCTGCAAGAAATTCATAAGCGGGGTGCGTGGGTAGTTAGAATCATAAGTACTCCCTGAAATGCTGGATCCCTTCAACTGTATTGGTAACCACAGAAGGTGTTGTTGCACTATAATTCCATCACTCTTCAAGAAATTCCAACCGAACTCTTGGTTAACGTTAATAAACTCCATCATATTCTCATTTATTTAATTCTTCCTGTGATAACCACGTCTTAGTTTTGCACATCCTGTCACCTCTTCAACGATGACAGGTACATCACAAACTTTGTGCACATCTTTCTCTCTGTCCGAATGTAATATCAGGGCGAGGTGATTGAGAGTCAGCATCTTTCTATTATCCAATGGAGTAGAACTGTATAGGAGTATTGAGATGAAGAAAGTCATGTATAAGAAAGGCATTAATAAGATAGGCGAGATTGATTAATTCACATTTGGCATTCTTTGTGTAACCCCCTGGGTCGCCACAGGCTCGCTCAGCTCGTTCTCGTCTAGGGGAAGCAGCCTCCGGCCCCGCCAAACTGGGTAATCAGCTGGTGTGGATGCTGTGTGATGTCCCTGCCTCGCCCAAAAACAGACAGTACACCATATGCGATTAAATGAGTACAATTTATAAAGGTTACTATAACTAAGTGATTAATAACGATACAGTATATATGAAGAAAAAAAAATAAAGAAAAGGCGCCAAACTTATCAAGGTCCAAACCACTTCGTGCACAACCGTTGGAGCTCAATTACTGAAGTCTTCTGGCCACCATTCGATCCCCTCCGAACTCCTCGACTCGCAGCTTAGGACCATCCGAAGTGGTCAACCAAGCACATCTAGCTTCATCTCCTCTCCTCGGAGTACCTCCTGGCCTTGGACCCCCGCTTGGGGACCGTTCCTCGCCCAGCTTACAGCATCGCGTCCTCTCTCTCTCAACCCCTTGCACCGATCTCCCCAAAAGCCCGCCAACAATAGCTTACAGACTCAGAAGAAAGAACAACATTAATCCCAATTGGTTTACAAAGGAATACTGTAGTGTTCTCGCTCGGGTGTAACGGAACGCCGAACTAAACACCGAGGTAAACCGTAGTCAATGAAAACAAGAACGCAGTAAGATTAACCGTTTACTGTTCACTCTTCCTCATTAACGTATGGTGAAAACTGTTGATAAAACAATACAAGATTTGTATAGCATTTGTTTCCTTCTTGATATTACATTTACATCGTAAATACTTGCAAAGGTAAAACTACAACAACTACATTACATTAAAGTGCAGCATACAGTCAGAATCTACCTACGCCATTGACTGCTTTAAATACACTTCAACACAAACTATCCGCAACTCTTTAACTAACAAAAACATAAACCTTATCGACCTTCGTTACTTTTAACAGAATCGGCATTAACATTTTAATTCAACATATTGGTTATCTCATGACTTACGGCGTTGCTTCACTATGTTTCTAGTGCGTAGAAAGACAACTCTTCTCGCGCTGATCCTGCACATGTGTGCCCCCCACCTTCCCGTTTCTCCAAACCGGTATTTTCCCACAAGACGCGGCAAAACTGGATGTGACGTCATCGCATGCCGCGATATATCACAGACAACGAATTTACTTTAAACAATCCTAACTTTAGCTAGTAAATGCTAACGACGACTTACAAAAGCGAAAATATTATAAACTAAATAACTGCCATAAAGGCAACACACTCCCCGCTTGACCTTTGTAAGGTCACAATGAACATAATACAAAACTTCGGTCTCTAATCAGTCCTTAGGTAGAAGTAGAATGACTTCTGTAACTGGCCTTTGGTAAATTTTCACATCACCTTGGTTGGTAGTTTTCAACTCAACCTTCCTGACATGTCCATCCCTACTAGGGAATGTGGAAGTGATTCTGGCCATTGGCCAGCAGTTGCGGGTGATTTGCTTGTCCCTGAGCAGGACTAAATCTCCAACCTGAAGATTCCTGCAGGGTTCTGTCCACTTTTGTCTGTGTTGCAATAAAGGTAGATATTCCTGTCTCCAACAAGACCAGAACCGATTTGCCAGAGCCTGGACCTGTCTCCATTGCTTTGTGTACAGATCTTTATCGGAGAAATCCCCTGGTGGAGGGGGAGCTCCTGCCTTCTGCATAAGGAGCATTGATGGCGAGAGTATGAAGGGGTTTTCCAGGTCAGGTAGGAGTGGTCGTGCATTTATAATGGCTGTGACCTCTGCCATTAGTGTGCACAGTACCTTGTGGATCAATTGGGTGCGTTGCTGCATCTCGGGTTTCCTTTTCAGGGTTTTTTGCAAGGGCGTGAACCGCTTGACTGCCTGCTCTTTGTTGTTTGGCAAGCACTGGCGTGGTTCTCTGAAAGGCAGTGGGGCGACCCCATTATTTGCTTCATCTCTGAAGACCTTGGTGTCCTTTGTTTTTAAGAACATGGCGTCTTGAGCTGAGTGAGCAGGTTTATTATCATGCTCAGTTTGAGCGAAGACTGACTGACCCAGCGTCTCGTCAGTTACTTTATGTTTGTTAAAGCCTTGTTGTGCTTCCTTAATACACATGACACTTGTGCGGGGTTGAAAAATTAACTGGCGGCCACTCTCTAGCACATTGGTCTTAAATGTGTTAACCGTCGGTTTGTGTACATTGCCAGGGCACACCTCTTCTATCACCACCCAGCCCAGATCCAGGCGTTGCGCAAAGGGGGTGTCGTGTGGTCCATAGACCAGCTGCCTAACCTTGTGCACCCGAAGAACATCTCTTCCTAATAGCAGGAGTATTTCTGCTTTTGGATCCAGTTCTGGGATGTGTTTGGCGATGTGGTGGAGATGTGGCTGGTGTAGCACCGCACTTGGCGTCGGGATCTCAGTGCGGTTCTTCAAAATCTCATTGCACTCTAAGAGTGGAGGGAGACAGATGATGACTTTACCATCCAGGGACTCGAGCTGGAAGCCTTCTGCCTTCCTTCCATAAGTTTCCATGTTGCCTGGACAAGTTCTAAGGTAGTATGGGAACTGCTCACTCTCAATGGTGAACAAGTCAAAGAACTCTGGACTGACTAATGAGTGATTGCTCTGATCGTCCAGAATTACATAGGCTTTGATGGCCTTGTCTTTGGCTTCCTTAGGGTACACCTTAGTGAGGCAAATCTTTGAACAAGAACAACTTGACTGAGCTTGACCGCAAACTTCTGTACAGCTCGAGCTGACAACAGTTGTCCTGGAGTGAGCCTCTCCCTCCCCGCCGTCCTATTGTGGGGGTGAAGGAGCGTTGTCGGTTTGCGGTAACGGGCTGGGATGCATGGCCCCATCGTGATTAGTGCTATTACATTCCGGACACTTCTCGGCGATCGTACACTCTCTAGCAAAATGAGAGGTCGAGGAACAGCATTTAAAACATATTCTTTTCTCCTTGAGAAGGGCCATCCTCTCTTCAAGGGGTTTTTCCCTAAACGTTCTGCATCTTCTGAGGGGGTGGGGTTTGTTATGCAATGGATAATTCTTGCTAGGGTCGTGGTTAGTTGTAAAGACTTCAGTCTTAAGCACTGAGACGGGTTTATTAATGTTGAAATTATTCGAAGAGGATTTATCTGGCTTGGTGTAAATTGTACTGCTTCCTGCACCCATGAGGCTAGGGTCGTTTCGCTTCTTCGCCTCCTTGCACACAAACCCAGTGAAATACTCAAAGGGAGGAAATCGACCATTGTGGTCTTCTTTGTACTCTGAGGCAACAGACACCCACCTGTCCTGCAGCCCAAATGGAAGTTTGTCCACGATTTGTCTAATCCCGGATGAAGTATCTAGGTATACTAGACCAGTTGAGTAGCCATCTTCTTTGGCGCCTTGAATCTCCATGAGTAAATCTCCAAGCTCCCTTAACTTAAGTGTGGTCCTTGGCTGACACCTTAGGGAAATTTTCCAGATGTCGGTATGGCGCCGCTTCAATAACTTCGGGGGCCGCATAGCCCTCCCAAAGTCTCTCCCATGCTTTGCTTAAGGCTAGCTCGGGTTTGTTGATGTACACTGAACGTATGCGTCTCAACTGTTCGCATGATTCTTTTCCCAGCCATTTTGCCATAAGATACAACTCTTGGGTTGCTCTGAGCTGGACTCCGTCGATAGCGTTGGTGAATGTGGAGTACCATGCACAGTAATTTTCAGGTTTATCGTCAAACTGGTACAGTCCTGAAGTGACGAGATCTCGTCGTGCTAAATACTGTGCCATGGGTTCAACTGCAAGTGGCATGCGGCCTGGGGAAATATGTCGGCGGGTATATGACTGAGGGCATACATCTGTTATGAAATTTGCTGTTCTGAATTCGGCCTTTGCCTCTCTTCTCGCCAAATCTGGTAAGTTTGGTGTCGAGAAGTATTTGTCATCAGCCCATTCGTTCTTCAATTCTTCGCGGAGTTGCAAGGGTAAATTGTCTTCCTCGGATGGATGTGATGCAATTGGGCCTCTCTGGGACTCCTCATGAAGTGGGGCGTTATCAAATAAGTATGGAGAGGAAGAACGAATCTTCCAGACTGTTTGAGATCGGACATAGTCGCTTGTGCGTTCCAATCTGGTCTTTTCTGAAGTAGGTTTTACGTCAACCAGAACATGCATCTTCTATGAACTCTGCTTCCACCCTGGCAGCTTCTTCTTCTCGTTCCAGTGTCAGCATTTCTAACTCTGTCGCTATCCTTGCCCTTTCCAACTGGTTTTCGGCTTCTCTGGCAGCTGCTTCCTTCTGGTTTTCGGCTTCTCTGGCAGCCTTTTTCATCTGGGTTTCGGCTTCTCTGGCAGTTTTTTCCATTTGGTTTTCGACTTCTCTGGCAGCCGCTTCCATTTTCAATTTTCCTTCTCGTTTGGCATAGTGCACTCGCACCTTGGCGGATTCTGCTTTAGCTCTTGTGTGGGCGGCCTTACTTGATGATGCCCTACTGCCCCTGTCGCTGGGTAGCAACGACTTGATGCTGGATCGAGTTGTCATTGCAGCACTTGAAACACCTGATAATGCCACCTTTTCACTGTAGTGTTCTCGCTCGGGTGTAATGGAACGCCGAACTAAACACCGAGGTAAACCGTAGTCAATGAAAACAAGATCGCAGTAAGATTAACCATTTACTGTTCACTCTTCCTCATTAACGTATGGTGAAAACTGTTGATAAAACAATACAAGATTTGTACAGCGTTTGTTTCCTTCTTAATATTACATTTACATTGTAAATACTTGCAAAGGTAAAACTACAACAACTACATTACATCAAAGTGCAGCATACAGTCAGAATCTACCTACGCCATTGACTGCTTTAAATACACTTCAACACAAACTATCCGCAACTCTTTAACTAACAAAAGCATAAACCTTATCGACCGTCGTTACTTTTAACAGAATCGGCATTAACATTTTAATTCAACATATCAATTATCTCATGACTTACGGCGTTGCTTCACTATGTTTCTAGTGCGTAGAAAGACAACTTCTCTCGCGCTGATCCTGCACATGTGTGCCCCCCACCTTCCCGTTTCTCCAAACCGGTATTTTCCCACAAGACGCGGCGAAACCGGATGTGATGTCATCACATGCCGCAATATATCACAGACAACGAATTTACTTTAAACAATCCTAACTTTAGCTAGAAAATGCTAACCACGACTTACAAAAGCGAAAATATTATAAACTAAATAACTGCCATAAAGGCAACACAAATACAATTCTCGTTATCAGTAAATTTTAACCCAAACAAGCTTCCAGCACTCTCTCGCAACAAAGAAGCATTCCTGCTTTTAACAAAACAAAGAAGCCATTTTGATTACATACACAGTAACAAAGAAAAAAGAAGAAACTCCCTTTACAGCTAAATTCCAGGATTTAGCTTGGAATGTTTAATTTGTATTAGGTTGTACTATAGCATTTTGGCCAAGCAAATAATGTGATGGAAGGCAACTGAAGAAAGGAAAGCTGAAAACTTCTGTTAACTTAACAATTGAGTTGTAGAAACATAGGAAACCTGCAACACAATACAGGCCCTTCAGCCTACAAAGCTGTACCAAACATGTCCTTACCTTAGAAATTACCCAGGGTTACCCATAGCTCTCTATTTTTCTGAGCTCCATGTACCTGCCCAGGAGTCTCTTAAAAGACCCTATCATATCCGCCTCCACCACCGTCGCCTGCAGTCATTCCATGCACTCACCACTCTCTGCATTTTAAAAAAAACTTATGCCCAGACATCTCCTCTATACATACTTCCAAGCACCTTAAAACTGTGCCCTCTCGTGCAAGCCGTTTCAGCCCTGGGAAAAAAGCCTCTGATTATCCACACGATCAATACCTCTCATCATCTTATACACCTCTATCATGTCACCTCTCACCGTCCATTGCTCCAAGGAAAAAAGGCTGAGTTCACTTGACCTATTCTCTTAAGACATGCTCCCCAATCCAGGCAACATCCTTGTAAATCTCCTCTGCACCATTGCTATGGTTTCCACATTCTTCCTGTAGTGAGGTGACCAGAACCGAGCACAGTACTCCAAGTGGTGTTTGACCAGGGTCCTATACAGCTGCAACATTACCTCTAGGCTCCTAAGCTCGATCCCACGATTGATGAAGACCAATACACCGTATACCTTCCTAAACACAGAATTAACTTGCGCAGCAGCTTTGAGTGTCTTGTGGTCTCAGACCCCAAGATTCCTCTGATCCTTCACATTGCCAAGAGTCTTACCATTAATTCTATATTCTGCCATCATATTTGACCTACCAAAGTGAACCACCTCACACTTTATCTGGGTTGAACTCCATCTGCCACCTCTACTTCAGCTTACGTTTGTTTGGTGTCTTCACCTGGAATAGATTTGCCAAGGTATCTTATGGTGAAGTTATACAACAGGCAGTAGACTGCCTCAAATCTGAAGACCACCTTCTACTAGCCTCATTCAATGTGGCTTTGGCAGTGGAGCTGATGCTTGAACATACCAAATACCAGTTCTCTGGATTCTTATCGCTACACAGCTCTCCTGATATGCTCCATATATGCCTGAATTATGAACTGGAATCATATCATGTAGTTGGAGATGGCTTTTAATATTCAAATACAAATCGCACAGATATCTACAATGGAATGAAAGTACTGTTACTGTTTTGGGGATATTTGGCATTTATCACATCTGTTCAGCAAATTTATTAGTGTTGAGGAAAAGTCTAGTATGATGAATGTATGTGCCATATGGCACAAAAAAGAATAACGTTGTAGTGGATAGACTTCAGATTAATATAGCAGGTATAAAAGACAATCTTTCAGGTCCTGGTTTCCTGCAAATTCTAGCACCTTCAACGTTGCCAGGAAGCATCAAATGTGGGATAATAAATAATTACTGGTTGAAATTTATTAGTACCTAATCTCCATAATGACTGTTGGGGCATGGGTAATTTTCTGCTAATAAATAAATGTTCTGTGGTGTCAAGTGAACTTGGGGAGTTGGTTCCAACACACACAAAATGCTGGAGGAACTCAGCAGGGTAGGCAGCATTTAAGGAAAAGAGTACAGTTGATGTTTCTGGCTGAGACCCTTCAGCAGGTTTCAGCCCAAAGTGTCAAATGTACTCTTTCCCATAGAAGCTGCCTAGTCTGTTGAGTTCCTCTGACATCTTGAGTGTGTGTGTTGCTTTGATTTCCAGCATCTGCCGATTTCTCGTTTGTGATTGGGGAGTTGGTTAACTTTTTCAGCAATAAATTGCCATTGTTGCTGTCATGCCTACATTGCACATGGATTCTAGTCCTTTCTCAATAGTGATACTAGTGGGTGATACTAGTGTCCTTATCAATACGTTAGCTTTGTAACTTGCATTGCAGCCATACACTTGTGATTGCCACATCTGAATCAATGTGGCATTTATAGTGCCCAAACAGCAAATGTTATGCAGCTGAATTTTGCAAACCAGTTTGAAGTTTGCTCATAGTTGGTTCTGATTATTAGAAAACTTCTTAAGTCACCTCGTGTTGGGTGCATTCAAGTCTATCATAGTTACCCCAGGAGTAAATGTCGAATTCGGCCCCAGTAGCAGAAGAGCTCTATGTCAGAATAATGTTTTTTTTCCCATTTCTTATGCTAGATGTTGTAATATCTTAAGAGAGTCCACTGTTTGGGGTTGTCAGGAGCTCATTTTGTTTTGGATTCTTCCAGTAAGCACAGTTCAAGGTTTCTAATTCTTCAGCTTAAATTGGTGCATGAAAGCATTTCTTGCCATTTGACACTTGCAATGTCCTTTGTGCAGCTTCTGTGCCAGTTTGTTCTGTCACAGTGTTACTGGCTTAGTTGCCTTATGGAGTCGGACTCAAAGGCTTAGAGGACCTTGTTATCTTCCACTTAAGAATGCTAAATACAGGTATTTAAGTTGAACTAACAAAATTGACAGTGTTCTGAGGATGTATTCCTTAATGAAACCTTTTGATTACCAATTTAGTTTGAGAAGAGCATAATATACTAAATGAGCACATATTAATGCTAGGTAAACTGAATTTTATATTATCTTGGATAAATGAGGACATCAACTTAATTTTAAAAATAATTGATTTTTGATGTGGCATTGTGACTACAGATTCCTTTGTCTAATGCTTAAATATGCTTAATTTGAAATGTCATGTTGATATTTGATGAAGTAATGTATTGCTAGCTTAAGGAATCTAAAATACCACTGTAACCTTTAGCATTATCTTCTAATGACATCACACTAACATCACACTTACACAAAGGGTTTTGATTTATAATCATTTAAAAGATTCAGAGTTTCTTCTATATCTAAAGAGATTTTTAAATGTGTATGAAGTGGCCATTTGATATTGCTACCTGTAGGGAAATAATGAGAAGACTGTTGCTAATGGACCAGATTGTATTTTGCAGATTGGGATACTTGTCAATTTACAGTTCACAATTATCATCTGCTAGACTGTATTCTAAATTATATCGGTAGGAGCTTGGTCTCCGGAGAAATGACAGTCAAAAATCCTTATTTATGTTGCAATATGGTTACTTGCTTCGGGTTCTCCCCGTAAATGTGATGAAAGTTGTTATCTTTTTCATTCCAAATGAAGCATGGATAGATTAGGCTGTTAGCTTTCTAACATGGAGGTGTGAAAGATAAAATGATGTAGCAACTTCAGACAAGAAGAAGTATTGTTCATACAGTTAATCAAGTTAGGGTATTGATTCCAATTAAATTGATGTTATACTGCATAAACAAATGCTGAAGGATGATACTGTCACACAAAATACTCAATGGTGATAAAAATACACTGTGGTTGCTGGTTTTATAAGCACAGAATACTTAATAACATTTTTATTAGCGTACTGGACACTCCACATGTTTTTTGTGTTCTCTTTGTATCACTGGCGATGGAATATTGTAAGGCTTCTACTTATCTCTGTTTCTTCCTGACATTTGAATATTATTAATTAACTAGTGATACTGGATTTTATCTTTTGGATTTCAGTGACTTAGGAGAGTCTTTGATGACAGTCATTGAAACTAGAGTGATGTTGATTGCACTTTCATTTACTTGATCTTAAACTAACCAGTAGTTCAACTTCATTGCAAACGAGCACCCCACCTTCAAGCTACATTGTTTATATTCAGTGCTTTAAAAATCAAAGGAAATGATGTCAAAATCCTTTGGGTCTGATATGAGTTTAGCATTCCTGGAAGCTTGACCCAGGGCATTCCACTTTCACTCAATCTTTAAAACAATGATCATGATTAAAACTTGTTGATATGTTCAGTAATTTTCCTTGGGGGGGGGGAAATAAGTAAAATATATCAATAATGCTACTTTCATTAACATGTCTTGAGTAAAATCTTTTATGACAAGAAGTAGTTAAGATTAAATATAAATTTTAACTAGTTAATTTGTTTTCACTAAGATATCCTAAATAAAAATAGTTGTTTCTTCTGGTATTCATATTGAATTGTCATGCAAACGTCAATGTTCCACACTACTCTTGCTGAAGTTTCTAATTATGGATGGCTGTATAAGCTTCCTGTTGCTTTGATTGGTAGCAATGAGATCAAATTCCTCTCATCCCAGCTGTATGCCTCTCCTAAAGGTTAAGCAGGAAAAAAGCATCTGCATGCCCTGCTGAGAAAAAAAAAACAAAATACATCTTCCAGTAGTGGCTATTACCCAGATGGCATATAATATTTAAATAAACAGGAGAGTATTTATTCAGACAGTGCTGGAATTGAAAGAAATAAGCAGGCTACTGGAAGACCTGCGAATCTCTGCAGATGATTGTAAAAACAGCATCTGCAGAGACAAAAGGTGGAACTTGGTGTTTCAGGTCAAGACCCTATACAAAAATCCAGTATATTTAAAGTAGTTTCCTATATTTTTGGGCAGGGTGGAATGAAATTGGGAATAAATCTATTTCTAGATTCATGTAACCTACATAAGCTTACATTTCCTGTATGTAATACTTTTTACACGATTAAGGTTGCTGATAATTGTGATTGTGTATTGAATTCCCCTGTCAACTTTAAAGAGTTCTTTAGTCTTGCTTTCTAAATGATAATATTTGCACTTGTTTTTAGTATTGAGCCAAAGCTTTTAATGAATGATAGAGTACTCCTCTTATGTAAGGTTCCAGAGAATTGGAGGGTTGCGGATGTTGGAAATTATAGAGCAGAGTCTCTTACTTCAGTGGTTGGTAAGTTGATGAAGAAGATCCTGAGAGGCAGGGTTTATGGCCATTTGGAGAGGCATAATATGATTAGGAATAGTCGTCATGGCTTTGTCAAAGCACGTCGTGCCTTACGAGCCTGATTGAATTTTTTGAGGAGGTGACTAAACACGTTGATGAAAGTAGAGCAGTAGATGTAGTGTATATGGATTTCAGCAAGGTATTTGATAAGGTACCCCATGCAAGGCTTATTTAGAAAGTAAAGAAGCATGGGATCCAAGGGGACATTGCTTTGTGGATCCAGAACTGGCTTGCCCACAGAAGGCAAAGAGTGGTTGTAGATGGGTCATATTCTGCATGGAAGTCGGTGACAAGTGGTGTGCCTCAGTGATCCATTCTGGGACCCCCTACGCTTCGTGATTTTTATAAATGACCTATATGAGGAAGTGGAGGGATGGGTTAATAAATTTGCTGATGATGCAAAGATTGGGGGTGTTGTGGATAGTGTGGAGGGCTGTCAGAGATTACAGTGGGACATTGCTAGGATGCAAAACTGGGAGGAGAAGTGGCAGATGGAGTTCAATCCAGATAATCAGAATCAGTTTTATGATCACTGGCATGTGACATGAAATTTGTTAACTTAGCGGCAGCAGTTCAATGCAATACATAATCTAACAGAGAGAGAAAAAATAATATTAAGTAAATAAAATAAAATGTAATAAGTAAATTAATTACATATATTGAATAGATTTTGAAAAATCTGCAAAAACACAGATACTGTATATTAAAAGAAAGTGAGGTAGTGTCCAGAGCTTCAAGGTCCATTCAGGATTCGGATGGCAGAGCGGAAGAAGATATAGGCTAGTGCCCAAGATGGAGCTGACTAGCTTTACAACCTTTTGCAGCTTTTTTTCAGTCCTGTGCAGTAGCCCCTCCATACCAGACAGTGATGCAGCCTGTCAGAATGCTCTCTCCACGGTACAACTATAGAAGTTTTTTTGCGTGTGTTTGTTGACATGCCAAATCTCTTCAAGCCCCTAATAAAGTATAGCCACTGTCTTGCCTTCTATATGACTACATCAATGTGTTGGAACCAGGTTAGATCCTCAAAGATCTTGATACTCAGGAGCTTGAAGCTGCTCACCCTCTCCACTTCTGATCCCTCTATGAGGATTGGTATGTGTTCCTTCGTCCTACCCTTCCTGAAGTCCACAATCAGCACTTTCGTCTTACTGACGTTGAGTGCCAGGTTGTTGCTGCAGCACCATTCCACTAGTTGGCATATCTCACTCCTGTACGTCCTCTCGTCACCACCTGAGATTCTACCAGCAATGGTTGTATTGTCAGCAAATTTGTAGATGGTATTTGAGTTATGCCCAGCCAGTCTTGTGTATACAGGCAGTGGGCTAAGCACACACCCCTGAGGTGCGCCAGTGTTGATCGTCAGTGAGGAGGATCTGTTATCTCCAATCCACACAGACTGTGGTTTTCCAGTTAGCAAGTCAAGGATCCAATTGCAGAGGGAGCTACAGAGGCCCAGGTTCTGCAACTTCTTAATCAGGATTGTGGGAATGATGGTATTAAAAGCTGAGCTATAGTTGATGAACAGCATCCTGAGGTATGTGTTTGTGTTGTCCAGGTTGTCTAAAGCTGTGTGGAGAGCCACTGAGATTACATATGCCTTTGACCTATTGTGATAAGCAAGTTGCATTGGGTCCAGGTCCTTGCTGAAGCAGGAGTTCAGTCTAGTCATAACCAACCTCTCAAAGCATTTCATCACTGTCGATGTGATTGCTACTGGGCGATAATCATTAAGGCAGCCCACATTATAGTTCTTTGGCACTGGTGTAATTGTTGCCTTTTTGAAGCAAGTGGGAACTTCTGCCCATAGCAGTGAGAGGTTGAAAATGTCCTTGAATACTGTGAAGTGGTTCATTTTGGCAGAATATAGTATTAATGGTAAGACTCTTGACAGTGTGGACGATCAGAGGGGTCTTGGGGTTCGAGTCCATACGACACTCAAAGCTGCTGTGCAAGTTGACTCTGTGGTTAAGAAGGCATATGGTGCATTGGCCTTCATCAGGGGTGTCAAACTCATTTTAGGTCACGGGCCAGATTGGGCAAAATGCAGCTTCATGCGGGCCGGATCAGTCGGGCGCGTGCGAACGTAGCTTTCATTGCCTCCGTTTTTTCAGTCTGTTCTCATGTGTCTTAGTCTCTACTATAACTACAAAGTGTTTCACTTCACAAATTCCGTTTCTAATGAAGAAAACTGCTGAGCAAGCATTATTTTTATGATTGGTATTAACTTACAATCATAGGCTTCATATCGCTGGGCCATTAATAATTAAAATAATAGATCTATCTAAAATGATCTCGCGGGCCGGATATAATTGTACGCCGGGCCGGATATGGCCCGCGGGCCTTGAGTTTGACACCTATGGCCTTCATCAATCATGGGATTGAGTTTAGGAGTCGAGAGGTAATTTGCAGCTATATAGGAATGGTCAGACCCCATTTGTAGTACTGTGTTCAGTTCTGGTTGCCTTGCTACAGGAAAGATGTGGAAACCATAGAAAGAGTGCAGGGGAGATTTACAAGGATGTTGCCTGGATTGGGAAGCACATCTTAAGAGAATAGATTGAGTGAACTCGGCCTTTTTTCCTTGGAGTAACGGAGGATGAGAGGTGACCTGATAGTGGTGTACAAGATTATGAGAGACATTGATCGTGTGAATAGTATGAGATTTTTTCCCAGGGCTGAAATGGTTAGCGCAAGAGGGCACAGTTTGAAGGTGCTTGGAAGTAGATACAAAGGAGATATGGGGTGAAGTTTTTTATACAGAGAGCGGTGAGTGCATGGAATGGGCTGCTGTCGACAGTGGTGGAGGCAGGTACGATAGGGTTTTTTAAGAGATTCCTGGATAGGTACATGGAGCTTAGAAGAATAGAGGGCTATGGGTAACCCTCGGTAATTTCTAAGGTAAGAACCTGATTGGCACAGCTTTGTGGGCCAAAGGGCCTGTATTGTGCTGTAGCTTTTTTATGTTTCTAACATATATGAATTTAAAAGATCTTGCATTAGCAATATATTTAGGAAGTCCATTGGATTTTGGTTTATTAGTCCATCAATTAATCATGGCAGTTGCTAATTTGGGACAACTCTTCAAGGACAAACAATAATTGTGAAGATTGCCTTTGTTTATTTGGGACATTCTACTACTTAATAGGGGCAGGAGACTGATGTTGAACAGTTTCTAACTAGCATCAGTCACGTGACCTACACCATGCTGAGAGCCAGCAGTTTTAAATAGTCTCATTTGCATGTATTTGTGTTCAAAAAGTGGTGATTTTTGTCACTGATAGTTGGAGGGAAATAAGCAGTAAGAAAATTTAGAACTGTTTTGTTCGCTGCCATTTCATGCATTCAGATTTGAATATGCCAAAAATGAGAGTAGGAATGAAATGATCTCACTAGTTCAACAAGTTTGGAACTACAAAGAATTTGAGGATATCTACAATCATCTTGAATGTTACAATGAAAATGAAGATTTGGAGGATGTAATAGTAAAAAAGCTTTGAATGAAGACAATCGATTATTTGCATTAGGTGTCTGCGCTGATTTTGTTCATTTACAGTCAATTGAAAGAACACAGCAGCATACACTGGATAAGTTCCTCCGTCAATAACTATTAGAAACTAATGCACAGTTTTATAGTGCTGTAGTAGCATTGGTAGTATTCTAATTTGCTCTGTACTTTACTTAAGTACATAATTGGTTACTCAGTTAAGTGGCAGTCTTTTATATCTTTCTGACATCTTTTTAACTATTTCCATGAAACTTTGGCTAATTGGGGCAGCTGCTTAATTGGGCCAAGATGTACTGATCCTGATGGAACCCATTGTGTTTGTGCCTGTGCGCATCTTTTATTTACTACTTGCAATTTATTATAAAAATTGCATTAGAGCATCTAAATTTACCAATATGGGAATATTTGGCTTTGCAAAGAAATTGAGCTCCTGTTCAATGACCTCCTAACCAAGTCCTGGAATGCACATTCCACGTACATCCTCAGTGACATTCAGGTCTAACTTCAAAAATGAAATCACACATATGGAGAATGAAAGATGGAAATAGTGGGCTCTGAAGCAGCAATCTGCTAAAGGGATTTAGAAGGCTGAGCAGCCTCTATGGAGGAAAGGATTTTTCAATGATTTGGATCAACACTCTTCATTATGACCTACAATGGAGAAAGAAAATGGTCAACATGAAGAGAAGCGGGGAAGAGGTGATATGGTGTGGCAGTGGATGATTGATGGAATGTAAAAGGATGAAATCTGATGGAGAGATGGATCCAGTAGTGAGAGGAGTGGAGTTGGCAGACTGAGTCAGGAGAATGGTAGATCCAAGTAGATGGAGGAAAGTAGCAGATGGAACCAGGTGAGGGAAGGAAAGGGTGAAGGTAGAGATGGCTGCTGGAGAATAATAAGTGCTTTGGAATCTGATAAGGAAAGTAATATGGAAACCATTAACAGAGCATTGAACTGCAGGTGGGACCATATTGGGTGTGGAAATCATGATGAGATGTATGGGAGAGTAGGTGCCTGGAGCCATGAGGGCAGGGTGATGAAAATGAGTGTTGGGGATTGGAGGGGGTAAGGAGTTATGGGAACAAAATGGGCAGAGTGAAGGTTGATTGGAAGGAGAGAAGGAGAAAAATACAAATAGTAAACTTTACTGAAAATGGTAAAATTCGTAGTTCATACCATTGGGTTGGACCTCACCCCGCTGTGGAGAAGCAAGATCAGGCACAGACCAGGTGACGGATTTGCTGAGCGGCTGATCGATCAATGAGCTCAGTGCTCGAGCTCTTCTTAATCACATGCTATTTCACTGCCCCTTCCCATTCCACACTGATCTGTCCATCCTCAGCCTCCTCTGCCAGGGTGAGGCTCAAGGCATACTGGAGGAACAATACCTCATTTCCACCTGACTAATCTACAATGTAATGCTACGAATACTGAATTTTCCAACTTCAGGTAACCCCTGTCTTGTGGTATTTTCGATTGTGTATGTGTGCGAGTGTCTCCAGCATCTGCAAACTTTCTCATGTTTATGACCTACAACCTCTATCTCCTGTTTTCTACTAATCTCCCCTTTATGATCCGCCTCAACTCTTCCTATTTTCCTTTTCTATACCACTATCGTCACAGTTCAATAACAGATACCCTGTTGTATCTGGTCACATCTGCCTTTTAATGTTCCCAGTGGTTCCGATTATCATCCTGCCTTACCAGGTTCCAGCACTAGTTGCCTTTGTGTTCCTACATCACCCAACCCCTTGCACCCCCTTTCCCCAAACCAAATCCATCTGTCCTTTGTTTTGTTGCCATTCATAGAGCATTCACCTACTGATGTCTTTCCACTCCACCCCCATTACCTGGCTCCATCTGCTCTTTGCTTTTCCTTGCACTTCACCACTACCTCACCACTTCACCTCTCCTTTTATATAGGCCAACTTCTTCCTCCATTCTCAGTCCCAATGCAGAGTCTCAGCCTGAAACATCAAATTCATTTCCACCAAAATTTTTACTGTATCTGCTAAGTTCCTCTAACAAATCATATATATGATAAGTCAAAGTATTTATTGGCAGATCACAACACGCATAGTCAGACGGTTTCCCTTACTAAAACCTACTGTTCTTGGAATTATCTTGGGTAAAATGATGTTCAAAGAGCCTATAAGTTACTCTGTCCCTAATGTTAAGACCAGTGACTCAGCTGTTTCTGCCCTTGTACAAACCTCTTCTTTGCCCACTGCTCTAAATATCCCAAGATTATATCCTTGGTCTTAATGCATTCCCTTTGAGCTTGTGGGTTTGATTTTAGATTTCTACTTGAAAGAATAGTGCAAAGACAGTAAAAATTAAAGTGAACAAGATCAATAATGTCATATTAATATTGCTTGATTCTATATCTATTGAGGTAATGTAAAGCCTTGGTAATTAATTTATGATTGCAAGGTGAATGGAATAATTCCTCTTCGGACTGTAGACAGAAAGTGGAGATGGGAAAAAAGTAATAGTGTTAAAGCCAGCTGAGGAAGAGCCTGGGCTATGACAAGTGTTGTTGAGACTGAGGAATGAGGTGTAAATATAGGTTTCAAAGTTTAAATGGTGGGAGAAGTTATGAGTAGACAGGAAGAAATAAAATCAGAGGGAGAGGATGGTAAGTTAAATTTGGTGGTGTAAGCCACAGCTTAGTGCAAGTTGCTGATGCGTTGCACTGTCATAGTACAGTTAATTAATGTAATCACACATTGTGTTTCCGATGAGCTTACTTAACCAAAATCTGACTTTACACAAATTCTCCTAGATGTTGTCTAGCATTTTTCAAGTCACTGCTACTACTATTACTACTAATAATAATACATTACTCTGTGGTATTCATAAATGATTTGATACAGTATGCATTCCATTCATTTAATCATGAGTAGTGATAGGGTGATTATTCAAAGAAACAATTATTGAAAGTATATGTAGAATAATATGTTCAAGTTCAAGCTCAATTTATTGTCATTTCAACCATATACACATATACCCCCAAAGCAACGTTCTTCTGGACGAAGGTACACAACACAGTATATATAACTCACACACAACACAACAATAAAGTAATATTACCACAACTAAGTTAACAAGTAATAATGTGCATTAGATAATATAGGTGGTTTTAGAAAAAAAAACAATGCTCTGACTTCGAGAGATCGTCTTGGGGTTCTCAGGAATAGAACCTTTGCATAGGTAGGGGAGTGCCGGCAAAAAAAAAACAAATTGCTTTTTCCAGCTATTTCAGCTATATGTTAATATGAAGATAATTCTGAATATCTAAAACTTGATGATGTTTCAAATCCCTTTATGTGATCATTAAAATTTAATTGTACTATTATTTCAAATGATTGATTCTTAGAAAGAGGTTGGCAGATTCAGCATATGGGGGAATATACAGGAACGTGGCAAAACAAAGTGTCATTCCATTGAAATGAAGAAAGTCCAAGTTGGGTTCAGTTATGATTGTAATGCTATGAGAGCTGATGAATAAGTTTTTAGCATAGCATATTATTCCAAGTTTATTGATATAAGCCTACATTCATATCTTAAATGTTTTGTTAATACTGAGATACCAACAAATATTTTCAGCATCCTGAGATGTTTAATTTAAAACAGCTCCTGATATTATCACATCCAGTCTGTCTGCTTTATGTGCAGAATAGCAGACTAGATTTTTACTTTATCTTTAAATTATAGAGCAGTAAACACAATAGTCTGAAATTTGACTTGAGCTTAATCTGTCTACAAAATGAATAGTGTAAGAACAAGTTAATGTTAGCTCACCTCCTTTCATAGAGAATAAGATAGTTTGTAATTAACTGCTTTCAACTACGCTAAATCAATTTTTTTATAGTTTATTTGGTTTATATTATGTTCTGAAACCATCATAGTTAAAGGGCAATTATTGTTCTTGTCATTAATGTTGAAATCCAAAGAAAAATGAATAAAATACCTTTTTAAGAAATTATGACCAAGATCTGTTTTAGGTAAGTGACATTGACATTTCAATTGACATCAAATGAGGACCATTCCAGTTAAAACCCTGTTTCATAAATTATATCAAATAAAACCAAATTTAGTCCTTCTGTGAAAAGTGCTATTTTGTGCTGTATCAGAGTAAAAAAATCCAGTTTCATGCTGAATCTTAAAAACAAATATTATAAATCAAAATAATCAAAAATCCATTTCAATACCAGGGCAAAAATGTAATTGGCATCGATATTAATTAGTGCTGAATGATAGCAGATTATTTTTAATCGGTACTGGTTTTATTACTGACATTACTGAATGATTTGAACTTCATGTCTTCTGACAGTATTAGTATGTTGTTTTATATTTAACAGTTCAATTGAAACTTTTTTTCAGAATCAGATTCACTGAATAGCCTTTGTCTATTTGTCCCTTTTAAAAAGGGATGGTATATTCAGTCACTATCCTTTATAACAAGTTTTTGACTAACAGAATCAACCAAATGAAACGACAGGGATTTGTATTGTAAATTTTCATACAAGGCAGAAGTAAAAACACGGAAGTATCCTATAAGCTAATGTTCACTGATACAACATGAAAAAATAGCTTGTGCTTCTAGATCTAATAATTATACGCATTGAAACCTCACAAAAATTCTTAATTATCATGCAGATCAGTCAATGTGGAAATTACATTTATTAAAATTGCTCATAATTCCATTGTATGGACAATAATTATTTTAGCAGATTGGGAAGAAAGCTATTTTGAAACATAGTTATGACAAACCATTATAATAGCCTACTTTCATTTCTCAGCAAGCATAGTAAAAATATTTATTAGTTCTTCACTAACATTTGTATAAACCCACAGCCACCTAAACGTCACTTCTTCCAACCCTATCTCTTGTAAGGATTCTGTCCCCTACTTCCACTTTCTCCATTTTTGCATCTGCTATCAAGATGAGGCCTTCCATTCCAGGGCATCTGAAATGTCACATTTCCCTTATTTCTTGGTCATCTGCTCTCATCTCACCTCCCTTTAAACAGGACAGTGATAGAGTTCCCCTTGCCTCCATATCCAACATATTTTTCATCAGTTCTGTCAGATGCAGTGAGATCCCATCACCAGGCATATCTCCTTCCCACCCCTTTCTGGTTTCTATATTCATCCCTCCCCACCCATCTCTGAATGGCCTCTGCATAAGCAGGAGGTGCAAGACCTATTTCTGCATTTCATTTTCCGTCACTATTCAGGGATCTAAACAGCTCTGGTAGGTGAGACAAAAATTCACATGCACCTTTTCTAACTATATCTACTACATTCCATGCTCCAGACTTGCAGAATATCTGTACTTTATCTGCAGGAACCATCCTAAGCTCCCAGATGCATACTATTTCAATACCCTCTTCCCATTTCCATACTGACTTGTCCATCTGCTGCATTCTCCACAGACAGTGAGGCCTAATACAAAAACTAAATTAACTGGACCTTATATTCTCTTTACGTAGTTTCAAATCATTGGTGTAAACATAGAATTTTTTTTAATTTCAGGGTTCATTCAGTCTTTCCAGGTGAGGCAAAACTTCACCTGCGAGTCTGTCAGGGTCATCTACTGTATCTGGTGTTTCCTATGTGACCTCCTTTACATTGGTGAGACCCAGTATAAATTGGGGGGCCACATTGTTGAGCATTTCCACTCTATCTGCAAAAAAAAGGAATTTCCCAGTAGTCAATCAGTTCCTATCCCCATTCCCTGTTTGACATGTTGGTCCATGCAACGATGATGCCACTCTTAGGTTGTAGGAACAACACCGCATATTCCATCTAGGTCGCCTGCAACCTGATGGCACGAACATCAATTTCTCCTTCCAGTAGTTTTTTTTGTTCTCTTCCCCTTCCCTCCTTTTCTATTCCCCACTCTAACCTCTTACTTTGTCTCCTCACCTTCTCCAGTCATTTGTCTTTCCAGTTATCATCTCCCAGCTTTTTACTTCTTCCCCTTCCCCCACCAACCTGGCTTCAACAATCACCTTCTGGCTTGTCCATTTTCCCCTTCCCCCTCCTCCTTATTCTGCATCTTTCCCCTTCCTTCCAGTCCTGATGAAGTATATTGGCCCGAAGCAGCAACTGCAGATTCATTTCCATCGACGTTGCCTGACCTGCTGAGTTCCTCCAGCATTTTCTATGTGTTAAATCTTGTGTGTTTTTCTCCCTCCCCCAGCAGACCCCACCCCCATCTCTCCTTCCAGTCGCCTGCTGGTCTACCAACCTACTAGCCACACAAACCCGTGTCCCTCTCCCATTTGCTTCTGGTTTTATCTTCTGTTCACTTTTCATCTAATGATTCCCATTATTTTCTTCCTTGTTTATCAGATTCCAACACTGTTTTGGCTTTGTGTCCTTGCTTATCAACCTTCTAGAACAGGCATGGGCAAACTACGGCCCGCGGGCCATATGCGGCCCGTTAAGCTTTTTAATCCGGCCCGCAGAACTTGATGAAATTATATTAATAAACCTTGTTAACGTTTTTTCCCCGCAATTCTGGCGTTTTCCCAATAGATGACGCACTCTATATACATTTGTGGCAACCCATTTCCTGGCACATCCGAACCGGCTCACAATTAGCCAGCGTTCCGGCTAAATAGCCTGCGGGGATTTGCGAGCACAGAGCTTTGGAGCCTCTGCGCCACGGGGGGCAGGTTGAGGGAGGCTTAAAAGTGAGGCTGGGGATTTTGAATAAAGTTTTTTTCTTCGATTGCAGTTACCGACTCCGTGTCGTAATTTTAGCGCTGCAGGTAGCACACCGCTACACATTGACCTTTGTTGAGGTGCAGCGTATTACTCCACATTTGCGCTTTACTCTTTGTTCAGCTCGACCTATTTGTGTGAACAGGCGTTCAGCGTCATGAACATCAACAAAGCCAGCCACAGATCCAAGTTAACTGACCAACACCTCAGATCCATCCTGAGAATCGCCACAACAAAACTAAATCCAGACTTTGATGTGCTGGCTGAAAAGGGAGACCACCAGCACTGTTCCCACTGAAATTAAAAATAAGTTTCTTTATTGTGTTATGTAAAAAATGCATTTGAAAATATTTTTTCAATAAGCCTTATATGTTACATGTCATTTCTGTTAAGTGATGGACATGAGTAGTGCGCAGGTGCACGTACGTTCTCAAAATAAAAAATGCGCTCCAGATCAAATAGCGCGCTCCGCATACTGGCGCGCTCTCACTGTTCTGTCCTTGTGCTGGTCGTTGTTGAGTTTTGGCACAGCGGACAATTGAATAAGAAGGAGCAGGACAAGTAGACCTGCATCTCCTACCGTTTTTGAAATAAAGACAGTCAGGAGGAGTGTGATGATGATAATATCTTGAAGGATAACAGAATTTTCAGTGCTTTAAAGTAATAACTGTTACTATTAAAAAAAGCTGTATTTTATTCATTTAATTTTCAGTGTTTTAAAAGTCATTTCAATAAATAGCTAGATACCATGGGACTTCAAAGAGATATTTTGTTGTAATGCATTTGTTCATTTTCAATTGAAATTAAAGCACATGTTTTCTACATATCCCATGATATTTTATTTTCTCTTATGAGGTGTATTACCAAAACACTCCGTCCATCTGCTCCTGGTCTGGCCCCCCTGTCAAACTTTAGAACTCTTTGTGGCCCATAAGTCAAAAAGTTTGCCCACCCCTGTTCTAGAACCATAGAACATTACAGCACAGAAACAGGCCTTTTGGCCCTTCTTGGCTGTGCCAAACCATTTTTCTGCCTAGTCCTACTGACCTGCACATTGCTCATATCCCTCCATACACCTCTCATCCATGTACCTGTCCAAGTTTTTCTTAAATGTTAAAAGTGAACCCGCATTTTCCACTTCAACTGGTAGCTCATTCCACACTCCCACCACTCTCTATGTGAAGAAGCCCCCCCTAATGTTCCCTTTCAGTTTTTCCCCCTTCACCCTTAACCCATGTCCTCTGGTTTTTTTTCTCCCCTAGCTTCAGTGGAAAAAGCCTACTTGCATTCACTCTATCTATACCCAACATAATTTTATATACCTCTATCAAGTCTCCCCTCATTCTCCTACGCTCCAGGGAATGAAGTCCTAACCTACTCAACCTTTCTCTGATACTCAGTTTTTCAAGACCCGGCAACATGCTTGTAAACCTTCTCTGCACTCTTTCAACCTTATTAATATCCTTCCTGTAATTCGGTAACCAAAACTATACACAATACTCCAAATTTTGGCCTCACCAATGCCTTATATAACCTCACCATAACATTCCAACTCTTATACTCAATACTTTGATTTATAAAGGCCAATGTACCAGAAGCTCTCTTTACAACCCTATCTACCTGTGATGCCACTTTTAGGGAATTTTGTATCTGTATTCCCAGATCCCTCTGTTCTACTGCACTCTTCAGTGCCCTACCACTTACCTTGTATGTTCTACCATGGTTTGTCCTTCCAAAGTGCAATACCTCACACTTGTCTGTATTAAACTCCATTTGCCATTTTTTAGCTCGTTTTTCCAGCTGGTCCAACTCCCTGTGCAAGCTTTGAAAACCTTCCTCTCTGTCCACTACACCTCCAATCTTTGTATCATCAGCAAATTTGCTGATCCAATTTACCACATAATAATCCAGATCATTGATATAGATGACAAATAACAATGGACTCAGCACTGATCCCTGTGGCACACCACTAGTCACAGGATTCTAGTTATTATTACACTCACCCTCCCTTCCGGCTCAATCTTCAGTTTATTTTTGTCTGCCTCCGTCTATCATTCATTTGTCTCCATCTCCCAACTCCACTCTGCCCTTTTGCTACCTGGCTTGATATTCCTGTTATCCCACACCCTTCCTCAGTCCACCAAACAACTACTGGGCTCTGTCTCAGCATTCCCTCTTTTCTCTTTATACTGGCTATTGTCTCTCTGCACTCAGATCTGAATGCAGGGTCTCAACCCAAAACGATGGGAAGTTCCCTTTTTCCATGAATGCAGTTGACCCACTGATTTCCTTCAGTGCTTTGTTTGTTGTCTGACTAATATTTAAGTTGAAATCTAGAATTCAGAATTTTTATCATATTTTAAAAGGCTGTGAATAGCTCTGCCCTCTCCTTACGTTTGAGCGGAATATTCACTCATTTATCGTCAATAGACTGTTTTTGGAGGTGTGCGTCAGACATGCAGTTCAATAAGTTTCTGAGCTTATCGTAATTAGATAATTAGATACTGATATTTTTAAGGACGTGAATAGTCAATAGTTTGACTAATTTATTTGAATTATTTGAGGATTATAATAAGGAAACAATGTAGGAGAACTTTGTCACTGGTGTCTTTAGATTTCCAAAAACCATTTGACAAGGTGTAGGAGGTTGGTACACTAATAAAAAGACCATGGTATTGGAGTAGGTGTGTTAGAATGGATTAAAAACAGGTTATTTTCTAGAACAAAATAGTCTCTTGGTTTCAGGTCACAGGCATAGTTGAGTCTGGAGCTTGGAATCAGGGATCCTAGGGACCTGGATACATAGCAGGGAGCCCTGTTCTGTTTAGAACTTAAACCCCTGATTTTCAGTTTTTCCTGGTTCCTAGATGTTCTTCATGATCGTTTCACAAAGGTTCGCTTATCATGGAAGTGTACAATTCTGAAATTATTCTCCAGATCACCGCGAAACCAAGAAAGGAAGAAAAGAATGGCAGCACGATCATCAACCCCAAATCCCTTCTCCCCACACAAAGAAACAAACAAAAATAGAATAGGCACATCGACCCCCAAATCCTCCTCCCTTGCACACAAAGAAAAGAAGATAGGGTAAAAAAGACATAATGTTTAAAAAAAAACTAAGATTGAAAAAAAGTCTATACTCCAAGCCCATATCCAAATTGCAGAAAACCTGGGTAACATTCTGTGGGCACAGTGGCAGACCTTTCCGTCTCCAGCAACAGAGTGATCACATCAGCAATCAAAAAGTAGTTCTCTCTGGTAACAGAGTGATCAAAAGGCAGTCTCCGGGTCTCCCATCTCCAGTAGCAGAGCGATCTCACCAGTGCTTAAAAAGGCAGGCAGCTGGCACTCACCTTTCGCATTCGCGTTGATGTTCGAATCTCCCTCATTGCTTTAATTGGCGAAGAATGGAAGCTTTAATCAGTGAAATAGAGTCAAACATTGGCTTGTACCCCGTCTCACAGCTTTCCCGCCTCGAGTTTCATGCAGACTGCCTCAGGAGCAATCTCCAGACTTCGAATCACAGGCTCCAGCAGTTCCAGAATCACAGGCTCCGGCAGTTCCAGAATCACATTCAAGATGAAAAACATACGTAAAAGACATAAAAGAAATGAAATATATGGTTTCAAAATCTATCCAGAAGATGTTGACTGAAGAAGAGTTGTATGCAGGCACCATGGGCCTCGTATTTTTATAATTAGTTGGTAATCCTGGAGTCTCCAGCTGCAATTGGTAACCTAGAGCTCTAGTGAGCAGCTAGATTGAGCAGAAGTGGGGCTTTTGTGATAGCACTGGTGGGACAGGTGGACCCATCCTGTAGGGATCATTGTTAAATGATTGATATCTGTCAGATAATGGAGAAAATTTGATCTTTTCATTTGCATTAGCAAGGAAGCAGATGAAGAAGATCACAGTAGATTGGTCAATGTCATGCTTTATTTCTCTAAAGTATATTTTTTTTAAAAAGTAATGTACTTTAATATGGGCATACATAATTTACATGCAATTATTTATTTTTTACAGGCCACAGAGAGTGAAATGGGGGATGTGGATCTTACTGGTCTTCCGGAAACAGCTGTAGATTCTGAAGAAGAGGAAGAAGATGAAGAGGACATTGACCGTGCCTCCGATCCATTGATGAGCAGGGATGTTGTTAGGGAATGTCTGGAGAAAGATCCTGCGGACCGAACTGACGATGACATTGGTACAATTAAGAGAGATCTATCTTTACTTCTACCGTCTTCCATTTTAGTGTTACCCATTGCTTGATACTATTGTACACTTTTTAGTAGTTTCCAGGTGGAACCATTGAACATACTGAACAAAAAGTTCCTGCAAATTTCATTCCTTAACAAAATGTCAGTGCAGGGTGAGAGGAGATAGAGCAAACCTTGCACACTACTAAAGATTTCTTACATTGGCAGGTAACTGAATCCCACCTGTCATAGTTGTCTGTCAAACCGTCAGTGTGCCTTTAACATTCTGAATTATTTATAAATTAAAAATCAATGAAACTGTGTTTGAATTAAAATCTTTAAAAAAAAGTAAAATATTCTTACTATAATGTCCTGTGTGATAGGCTTGGTCCATTGGATTCAGGGTGAGGTAGCCACTTGGACACAAAATTGGCTTGATGGGGGGAAACAGAGTGTGTTAGTTAAAGGTTACTTTTTTAAAGATTCGAAGTCTATGGATCAGTTGTAACTTATGGGGAGTGGTTCTGGATATGCTTTTATTTGTCAGCTATATTAACATTTTGGATGAAAATGCAGGTAGCATAATTAGTTAAGATTAAAGATTATGATTAGCTTTATTTGTCATGTGTACATTGAAACAGGAAAATATGCAGTGAAATGTATCTGCGTCAGCAGCCAACAATGTGCAGCCGGCAAATGTTGCCATGCTTCTGGTGCCAACATAGCATGCCCACAGCTTAACCCTAACCTGTATGCCATTGAAATGCAGGAGGAAACCCACGTGGTCTCCTTGCAGACAGTGGTGGGAATTGAACCAGTCGTTGGCTCTGTAAAGTGTCACACTAATGGCTTTGCTACCATATCACCCCTACACAATTGCTAGATGATTGCCACATTTGAAGATGTTACCAAAATTGGTGGTGTGGTGGACTGTGAAGAAAATTAATTAAGATCAATTGGGAATGTGATTCAAGGATTGGCAGATGGAACTTAACATGGACAAGTATGGTAATGCGTTTTGAAAATCAGCCGGATAGTGGAGTGGTAGGGCCTTGAGTGTTGTAGAACATTGACTTAGGGGTACAAGTACCTTGTTCCCTGCAAGTGGCAATGCAAATTGATAAGGTAGTGAAGGAGGTGTATGGGATGCTTGCATTCATCAGACAGCATTAAATTAAAGATCGGGCATCATATTACATCCCATGTACAGGACATTGGGGAGTCCACAATGGAACATCTTTTGCAGTTCTGGTCACCATACTTTAGGAAGGATCTGATTACACTTTAAAGGGTGCAGAAAATATTGAATAGGATGTTACTGGGACTCGAGGGTTGAAGGAAAGACTGGATCTGATTTCCCTGGAGCAAAAGAAGCTGAGGGGTGATCACATAGAGGTTTATAAAATTAAGAGGAACAGATAAGATGGATGGTCAGTCTTTTGTTTTCAGGGTACAGGAATTGAAATCTAGATGTACACAGGTTTGGGATGAGGAGTGAGCAGGGAACTTGACAGGTGAGTGTTTCTATGCAGAGTGGTGAGTATATGGAGCGAACTGTCCGAGATAGGTAACAGGTACATCAGTAGGTAAGTTTTAGAGGGATATGCATGCAAGTAGGACTAGCTTAGGAAGACATCTTTGTCAGTATGGAAAAGTTGGGCCCAGAGCCTATTTCCGTGCTGTGTAACTCCATGACTTCTATGAGTTAGTCAACCAATCAGTTAATTTAAAAATATAAATTATTGATATTGAACTATTCTACTATGGTTTAGTAGTGCAATTAATGATTACTTTTTTTAATAGCTGGACAACTCCACTGATAAAGTAACAGGGGTGCATTGTATTCCTTCTCCAGTAGGTAAAATGTCTCTAAGGATACCCATATTTTCTTATATATTCAATGGTCACCAGAGTTCATTAAGTACTCTTTTAATAATTTTCAAATGTGTGCAAATAAAACTTTGGTTAAATCTGTGTTTGTCAATTTTCAGAACAATTGCTGGAATTTATGCACCAGTTACCTGCTTTTGCCAACATGACCATGTTTGTCAGAAGGGAACTATGCTCAGTAATGATATTTGAAGTAGTGGAACATGCAGGAGCCATAATAATAGATGATGGGAAAGAGGTAAATAATGAACCAGGTTGTGTTTTTGTTTGCATTTATAATTCACTGAAGATTCACATATCAAATTATTTCCATTTTTAGTTAAAAGAACAAATTTATTTCAGTTTATTGATTTCCATTCCCAAGAAATTTTTCCTAATTTAATGGACTTCATTGGTTCAAAAAATGACTTGCTTGGAAAAATTCAAAGTAAATTTATTATCAAAGTTCATGTAAAATATTTATATACAACCCACTTGAGTGCCTAATTCTTCCAGAATATATAAGTTATTATTTACAACAATTGTGTTAAAGTGTGATTTATGCTCTCTATCCAAATGTTATGCGAATTCCTTTCTCTGTGTTGTTCAAAGTTTCTCCTGTACAGACCTCAACATGTTCAAATTCTGTTTTTTTTTCTTCTTTCAGCTGAATTGACAATATAATAAATTCAGAGTTAAAAACAGACAATAGGAAGCTAACCTTGGTACTAGGCAAACATCTGATGGTAGTTTTGCAAAGCAGAACACATTTTTTAAATTTCATGCATAATGCTTTTTCTGAGAGAAAACTAATTTTTTTTTCTCTCAGAATCTTTATCTAAAAGCTATGAGCTTCTATTCTTACTTTCTTGTATTGAGCCTTTCTTTCAAATCAATGTATTGAACTGACCGATCATAGTTGCTACAAGATGATGGAACAGGACTGTTGGAAAAGGTGCCACTCTAAATTATTCTATTGATTGTAATTCAATGTAATTCTGAATCACTGAATATGAATCTTCAGGCTCCTGTGCCTCCTTCCTGATCTCAGTAACAAGAAGAGGACCAGGATGCTCCAGTGTGATGTCTTTGACATTGTTTGAGCTTAAAAAAACACAAAATCTCCCTTAGTCAATTTTCCTAATCCACCAAGTACAAGGCAGTCAGCCAGCCATGCATCAAGCTGCAAGGTAGCACGTGACAGCATTTCAGAGATACCAGTCTCTGTCTGAGTATCTTATAATTCTGACTACTATTAGCAAAAATGCTGATATTGGGCCTCCATCTTTTAAGAATCAGATATCTTTAAATTATCAAGTTTTCTTCATATTTGTGCAAAATCTTGTTATAATAATTGTAACAAAAAATGTATGCAGTTAGAAACCGTTGTGATTTATTATGCAGTTTTAAATGCCTCTATTTACTTTTGAGGGAAAGACCTCTGAGTATTAGCAAAGCTAATTTTCTGTCAAATGAGAATGTTTTTGATATTAGTATTAAAAGCAGAATGCAGAAACCTTGCACTTGCCCTCCCCATTTGTCTGGTGTTTAATAGTTGAATGATTCATGGAATGCTTTTAAATTTTTTTTTTAAAACAGGCTAACTTTTATACATCTTAAAATAGCTGTTTTTCTTCAAAGTTTGTTTTGCTCTACTTACAGCTGGAGGCATGGTATGTTATTCTAAATGGCTCAGTGGAAATCATTGACTCCCATGCAAAAACTGAAACACTTTGCATGGGAAATAGTTTTGGCATTGCTCCTTCTTTGGAGAAACAATATATGAAAGGAGTTATTAAGACTAAAGCAGATGATTGTCAGGTAAGTACATGATTCGAAAGCAATTTAACAAGATAATTTTTAATTTAGCCACTCTTAGTGGGTTTATAATGATGATTGTTTCCTATGCATCTGACAAGAAAGCAAAATCTTGAATACAGCTGGGCTCTTCACATTGGTAAATTATGCATTTGGGCAATCAAAAGCTACAGTGTATGTCAGTTACCTGACTCAAAGTTGAGAACCTGCATGCAGTGTATTCTGATAGCTTCTGATTCATATTCCACTTAACCCTCTCAAAGGCAGCCAATTTTATCAGTGTGATTAACTTCTCAGAGTTCTAAGACAAAATAACTTTGAGGAGGACAGCCCTGGATTGGGAGGTGGCGTGGAAGAAAATTCACGGTACATCCAAATTTTATGATCACTAGATACAGTAGAAATATATTAAATGGCAGGATGAATATCAGTGCAAACACATGTCTTTATTCCTGGTATGACAGAGATCTGCTTTCTTGTTACATGTATTATCAGTATACTGTCAGAGCTCTTACATGAGTCATATATGCATTACAGCACAAAACAGGTCATTTAGCCCATCTGGTTCATGCTGACCTATTACTCTGCCTTGTCCTATCAACATGTGCCCAGACTATAGCCCTCCACACCCCATGCATCCATGTACCTATCCAAATTTCTCTTAAGTGATGAAATCAAACCTACGTTCATCACTTTTGCTGGGAGCTTGTTCCACAGTCTCTGAGTGAAGGTTCCACCCTCATATTCTCTTCAAATATTTCACTTTTCACCTTTAACCCTCACCTCTAGTTCTATTCTCACACAATTTCAGTGAAAAAAACCTGCTTGCATTTACCCTATTTATGTACCTCATAATTTTGTATACCTCTATCAAATCTCCTCTTCTTCTATGCTCTGGGGAATAAAGTCCTAATATATTCACCCTTCCCTTGTAACTAAAGTCCTCAAATCCTGGCAACATCCTTGTAAATTTTCTCTGTACTCTTTCAATCTTTTTGACATCTTTCCTGTAGGTGAGTGACCAAAACTGCTCATGGCCTCACTAGTGTCACTTGAGCCTCATTAGTGTCTTATACAACTGTAACATAATATCCCAATTACTGTATTCAGTATTTTGAGTTATGAAGGCCAATGTGTTAAAAGCTTTTTTTGCATCCCTATCTACCTGTGACACCACTTTCAAGGAATTATGGATCTGTATTCTTAGATCCCTTTGATCTACTGCATGCCTTAGTGCCCTACCACTCACCTTGGGTTGCCCTCCCAAAGTGAAACACCTCACACTTGTCTGCATTAAGTTCTATGTGGCATTCGTCAGCCCATTTTTGCAGCTGGTGCCGATTCCGCTGCAAGCTTTGATACTCTTCGCTGTCCAACAAACCCTCAGTCTTAGTGTCCAATGTCTAATCCAATTTACTACCTTATCTTCAATGTCAAGTTATTGAATCTTCTTGACCAACCTCCTCTATAGGGCTTTGTCACAGGCTTTGCTAAAGTCATGTAGGTAACATCTACTCTCCCGGCTTCTTTACCTTTCCTCAAAAAACTACAAGGTGGTTATCTATGACCTACCATGCACAAAGCTATGTTGACTATCCCTCATCAGCTTTTATACTCTTCACTGTCCAACACACCTTCAGTCTAATGTCTAATCCAATTTACTACCTTTTCTTAAACATCACAAGACAATTAGCTATCCTCCAATTTTCTGGCACCTCAACCAAGTTTTAAATATCTGTTAGAGTCCCTGCAATTACTGTACTAGTTAGTCTCCTACAGGGTTCACGGGAACTTTGTCAGGTCTTGGTGATTTGTCCTCCCTAATTTGCCTCAAGTTGTCTTCTCCAGCAGCCTTGCAGTTTTTCAGGCTTTTCAGGGCTTTTCGAATTTCTTGCTTGGTCTTTTCACCTATATTGATGTTGAGTGGGTCTCCAGGCTCCAGGTCAGGTGGGTTCTGTGTTGGTGGTCTATTCAATACTTCCTGGAAGTGTTCCTTCCATCTCGCCAGCTGATCTTCAACCAAAGTGAGCAGATGGCCTGTCTTGTCTCTTAACAGGTCTGTTGAAATTGCTTTTCTTCCCTCTCAAAAGCTTAGTTGTTGTGTAGAGTGCCTTGAGGTCCCCTTTACCAGCCGCTGTTTCTGCTTGCTCTGCTATTTCATTGAAGTATGACCTCTTGTCCTTTCTGAGCTGTTTCTTCACCTCCTTGGCCATCACGCTGTACCTGTTGGCTGCGATTTGTTTCTGTTGCCGGGTTCTGGCCTGATTCAACTCCTGTTTGAGCTTTCTCCTCTCCTCCACCTTCTGCCATGTCTTGTCCCTGATCCAAGGTTTACTCTTGACTGATGGTCTTCCCAGTACTTCATCGCAGGCTCCTACAGTGGCCTGCTTGAAGGTAATCCAGGCATGTTCCTCTGTTCTCTCATCTTGTTCCTCTATTTGAAGAGCCCCAAAGCGGTTTTGCAAGGTGATGTGGAAATCTTTCTTGTTCTCTTCCATCAATTCCGTCAACATTCCTGCAGAAGCATTGAAAGAGGGTGGAGAGGTTATGGTGGACCATTTGCATATACTGCTGAATTTGATATGGAGAACAGGAGAGAGCCCATCAGATTGGAAGAAGGGCCTCCTTGTGAAACTGCCAAAATCTGGAGGTCCATCACTGTGTGGCAAGTGGAGGGAGATCACCTTGTTGTCCATTCCTAGCTAAGTTCTCACCAGGGTCATCTTGGAGCGGATGAAAGACACCATTGACCAGAGTCTTAGAGATGAGCAGGCAGGGTTCAGGAAAGAGAGATCATGCATTGACCAGATAGCTACACTTAGAGTCATTGTGGAGCAGACAATAGAATGGCAAACTCCACTATATGTGTGTTTTATTGATCTTGAGAAAGCATTTGACAGCCTGGACAGAAAGTCAATGTTGGAGCATCTTACGACACTGGTATACCGGAAGAGATGGTGAATATCATCAAGCAGTTTTATGGTGGCTTCTCATGCAGGGTCATCCACGATGGGAGACTGTCCGAAGAGTTCCTGGTCACTACTGGAGTCAGACTGGGATGCCTGCGGTCGCCTCTACTTTTTCTTGTGGTACTCAACTGGGCTACAAGAACAGCCTATGCTGGCTCAGAGAGAGCCATCCAGTGGACGTTAACAGGGAAGTTGGAAGACCTGGCATTTGCAGATGATCTCGCTCTTCTCTCACACCGGCTTCAAGATATGCAGAAGAAAGTAGATTCCTTGGGAGAGACCTCACAGTGAGTAGGCCTTAAGATCAGTCAGGAGAAGACCAAAGTTCTACGCATTAATAACAAACAAGAGGAGCCATTACGGATTGAAGGACAAATAATTGAAGATGTAGACAAATTCACCTACCTCGGAAGCAAAATCAGTAAATCAGGAGGTATAGATGAGGACATCAGAGCAAGGATCGGAAAAGCCCAACATGCCTTCACAACTCTGCGACCTGTTTCGGCCATCTCTGTCAAGACTAAGCTTCGTATATTCAGCTCCAATGTGTAAGTCATCCTGCTATATGGATCCAAAATATGGAGAATCACTAACACCAGCTGCAACAAGATCCAGACCTTTCTCAACAAATGCCTCCGGCAGATCCTCCGCCTCAAGTGGTATGACAGAGTGTCAAACCTAGACCTATGGAAGAGAGCAAACCAAGAGCCCATTGTATTCCAAATAAGGAGGAGGAAGTGGAGATGGGTCAGCCACACCTTGAGGAAGAGCCAGTCGAATGTCACTCGACAATCACTCGAATGGAATCCACAAGGGAAGAGAAGAAGAGGTCGCCCAAAGCAAACCTGGAGGTGTAGGCTTTTGGATGAACTGAAAGCCGCCGGCCAAACTTGGGAGACTGCAAAAACATCTGCTAGAGATCGCAGGAAGTGGAGGACTTTTGTTGAGGCCCTATGCTCCATAAGGAGCGAAAACGATTAAAGAGTTAGCCTCAAGACAGTAAATGCCTCCTCGTTTGTAATCTGTATAGTGTCCATGACCTCTTGTCTCACTTTATGGACACTGTGTGTCTCCCGAGTAAACTCAAATGCAAGAAATCCATTTAAGATCTCCCCCATCTTGTTCAGCTCTATGCATAGATGACCACTCCGACCTTCCAAAGGACCAATTTTGTTCCTTGCTATCCTTTTGCACTTAATATGTCTGCAGAAGCCTTTGGGATTCTCCTTCACCTTGTCTGCTAGAGAAGCCTCATACATTGTTTTAGCCATCATGATTTCATTCTTAAGTGTTTTCTAACATTTTGTATACTCAAGTACCTCATATTCTCCTTTCTGCCTATACCTGCTATGCACCTTCTTTATGTTAAACAGAGATTCAATATCTCTTGAAAGCCTAGATTCTCTATAACTGTATTCTTTGCTTTTTATTCTGACAGGAACATAAAAACTCTATACTCTCAGAATCTTACTTTTGAAGACTTCCCACTTATCAAGTACACATTTGCCAGCGAGCAACCTGTCCTAATCCACACTTATAAAATTCTTTCTTATACCATCAAAATTGGCCTTTTTCCAATTTAGAATCTCAACCTAAGTACCAAACCTAACCCTCTCCATAATTACCTTGAAAATTATTGCATTCTGGTCGTGAGCTGCAAAGTGTTCCCGTACACAATCTTCTGTCACCTGCTCTGTGCAGCCCCTAATAGGAGATATAATACTGCAGTCTTTCCAGTTGGGACACCTATGTACTTATTAAGGAAACTTTCCTGTGCACATTTGACAAACTCTATCCCATCCAGCCTTTTTACAGTATGGAAGTCTGAGTGAATGTGTGGAAAGTATTATCACAACCTTGTGTTTCTTGCAATAGTTTGCAACCTCTCTACAAATTAGCTCCACTAAATCCCAAGGACTTTTGGCTGGTTTATAATCCCTTTCTTATTCCTCAGTTCCACCTGTGTAGCCTCAGCAGATGAGCCCTTTCATCTGTCCGATCTGAGCACTGCCGTGACATTTTCCCTAAGTAGTAATGCCCTCTCTCCCCCTTTAATCCCTCCAGCCCTATTTCTAAAACAGCAGGACTCCAGAACACTGAGCTGTCAATCCTGCTTCTCCTACAACCAAGCCTCACTAACGGCTACAGTGTCATAATTCCAACTGCTGATCCATGCGCTAAGCTCATCTGTCTTTCTTACAGTTCTCCTTTCATTGAAGAATACACAACTCAGAACGTTAGTCCCACTATGCTCAATCTTTCTATTTCCAACTCCCAGTGCAGCACTATCAGACCTTCCCACAGGGGTATTAGTCCCCATCCAGTTCAGGTGCAGCCATCCCTTTTCTACAGGTCCCACCTTTCCCTGGAAGAGAGCCTAATGATCCAAAGATCTGAAACCCTCTCTCCTGCACTATCTCCTTAATCTGTGTGATCTGTGTGTAATTTTCCCTATTCTTGCCTCAGAAGCAATGGGCTTGGGTGGCAATCCTGAGATCACAACCCTGGAGGTCCTGTCCTGTAACTTTGCACCTAACTCCCTGATCTCATTTTGCAGGACCTCATCACCCTTCTGACCCAAGTCAATGGTACCGACGTGAAGCACAATCTCTGGCTGCTCACTCTCCCACTTAAAAATGCTGTGGACTTGATCTGAGATGTCCCTGACCTTGGCATCCTAGAGGCAACATATGATCCAGGAATCTCATTCTCTTCCAAAGAACTGCTGTCTGTTCCCCTAACCAATGAATTCCTAATCACCACAGCTCGCCTCTTCTTTCCCTTCCCTCCTGAGCCACAGAGCCAAACTCAGTGCCAGAGTGCTGTAACATTCTTTCTGCTAAAGTCCCTCCCCAGCAGTATTTAAAGCGGAATGCCTGTTTAGGGGAATAGCCACAAGAGCTTGCTATCCCCTTTCCCCTTCCCCCTTTCTGATAGTCACCTGTGTCCTGCACCTTGGGTTTAAATACTTCACTCTATCTCCTGTCCATCAACCCCTTACCCCCACAAATGATCCAGGGCTCGCACAGTTCCTCCACCAGTTCTTTAAAATTCCTGAAAGAAATTGCAGCTCAGTGCACTTCTTGCAGGTGTGGTCATTAGAGACACTGGATGTCTAAGTGCCTTCCCACATCTTGCAAGAGGAGCATTCAACTATCCTGCTTGGCAACCCCCACTGCTCTAACTGTGGAATAAGAAAGAAAGAAAAATTGAACAAAATATATCCTTCTACAAACTCCACCTCTAAGAAGTCAAAGCCTTCAACTCCTCACTCTAATGCTGGCCCGCTTCCACAATGGCAGCTCCACTTAAACCTAGCTGCTTTTTATTGGCCCTTGGCAAGTGCTTAATTATACAGTCTAATGTCTCCAGGGGAACTGAGGCATGCAAAATGTCCTGACTCTCCCCATACGCTTCCTTTGAACTCTCTTTCCCGCTACAAATTCCAACGTCTCCAAGGGAACTCTGGTGCACAGAACGTCCTGACTGCGCCTGCTTGCATCTTTTGAAATCTCCCTCCCACTTGACGATCCAGTGTACCCCTTTCTCTCACTTTTCCCTTTGCCTGTAATCATCAAGAAAGGATCAAGATGAAGATAGATTCTTTATCAATACTAGTAATATGGCACTGCCCACTTCATATTTCATTTTGTCCTTTATTAAGAAACCAGCAAAGATGAACAATTTAAAGCAAAGTAGCAAAATACATGTTGCAATTAGTGAAGTTAGCAATCAACAAAAAATATCATACCCCAGTTACCTCCAGCTCTCAACAAAATTAAACCAAACTAAGACAAAGTGTGAATATGTAACTATACTCATTTGCTTCTACCACACCCCAACCCACGTGACAAATTAGTCATAATAAATACACAAGACAAAATACAATGCAGACAGAAAGCGAATACCTGGCTCCTACAAATAGAATGCATTACATTCTTCTGTTTTCCATTCATTTTTAGCATTTAGTTTTGTAAGATGCAGTTCTGAAATTTAGTAGTAAAATGTATGTTTTCAGAACCTTTCATTTTGGAATAGTTGCATAGACCAGTGTCATTGGGGTTTCATAATGCTTTTCGTAAATAATTTTACAACATTGTGAGTTGTGTTTGTTTTGTTGCGAGATCTGAAAGAGTTATTTAAGTATACACTAATGTACTGGCATCTTGATCCAATTTATTCATGTTTCATCAGTCACCAGAGTGAAACAGTCTGATAGTTGCTTCCATCTGTGTTCTGTTGTGCCATTTTAATATTTGGGAAAGGAGTGCTGATTTTCCAGTAGTGTCATTAAATATTGAATTGTATGAAATGTGAGCATATGTGGAATAGTTTTTCTTCCAGTGCAAAACTTGGTATGTTTAAAGTTATATACATTAAACATTTGCTAATTATTACCAAGGGTTGATTAACAAAATAACTTCAATATGTTTTATTTTTGTTTCTCTTGTACCAGTTTGTAAGTGTAGCTCAACAGGATTATTGCCGAATTCTGAACCAAGTAGAGAAAAATACTCACAAGGTGGAGGAGGAAGGAGAGATAGTAATGGTGAAAGAGCACAGAGAGCTGGATCGTACTGGAACCAGGAAAGGACACATAGTTATAAAGGTAAATGAGAGATTAATTTGCAATTGAAGCATTAAAGAGGGATATTTCATATTTATTTCTAGTCATTACAACTCTTGGATAAAGCCTTGGCTGCAATGTGGTCCTATTCTAGGACCTTGTGACTAAATTTGCATTTTGACACACAATATATTCTTGTATATACACCATAATACAGATTTAGTATGACAAGTGGTGTCAGATTAGGCTTGAAATATATTTTCACAGTAGATAAAAACTATCAAAAAACTAGTATACATCTTACAAATGCCCTGTTTAAATATTTATTTTGTTTCACTCTAATGTTTGACTTTAGTAAACACACTTTTTTGTGAAGCTATTTGAAAGCTTCTCTCTCTAATTAGAGCTTCAATTGTAATCTCATTTCCTTTCCACACTGCTGAGTGTTAGATTATTTCATCTCTAAAGCACTTTGCAATTTTTGATATATTAATGGCAGCAAAGCAGAAGATTTTATTGAATGGACAGATAGTATTTTTAGAATGTACTATTGTCTGACCCTTTAAACTGCTGAAGTTTCATTGATAATGTGTTGGTTTTAGTTAATGAAGTGGTTTATTTTGTTCCTCCTGTTATTTTGATTTATTTATGTAGCGCAAACGACTTGATCTAGAAAATTTTTGCTATTTTCCATGGAATTCTCTATTTCAAGAGTTCTTAAACTCTTCTAGATCAAAACCTAATGGGAAGGCAGAGAAGGGGCAAGTAAGAGAAGGAGCTAGAAAGACTAGGACCTCGGAGGTAGTAGGAGGTTGGTGAACGAAGAGGGTGGGTTGCTGGCACAGTTTCCTGCGGTATCAGCCTTTTGTTATGTGTGGAGCTAGGAGGCAGCAGCATCAATGTGGCTCTTATACCCCTGAGATTCCCAGTCAAATTTTCATCTTGGAACTATACGACTGCAAATCTTTAAAAAGGCAAAAGACTTTCATAACTCTCCACTTTGACACTAGCTGGAAAGATGATTGGTTTGTGACACATTGATGAGAACCACTAATCAATTTTGCTTGTGTAGCTGGGGCATTATTAACCAAACATAGGAGGCCTGTTCATGGGTCTCTACAGATGTTGCATTTAGATTGTAAGTTCAGAGTTTCTGATTTCTTCTTAAGAAATAGAACCCTTGCTGTTATGACGAACATGTAAATATCATTCTCAGAAGTACCAACTATGTTATTTCCTTTTAGAATAATGTGGCAATGATATGCAGTCTTAATGATTTTAGTAACTGCATTCTTCCACTGCCATGTGATACAGGTTTTAATTTGGGTATTTTTGGATATATACAATCATAAATTTGCATGTAGCTCAAGCTGAAATGCCTTTGAATTCAGTTTAATATTTGTTCTTTTCAAAACAAGATACAGTATGTTGCATTTGTACAGTACTTTTCAAATTTTAAAGGCAGAATATATTTTTTTTAAATTTCACTCTTGGGATAGGGTTTACAAGGCGAGCATTGATTGTTCTTAAATCATAAAGTGCATTGGCTGGCCAGTGAAGTGCTCATGAAGTTGAGTAATCGCTGTTGTCAGTCGATGTTCAGAAATGTGCTGCCAATAGCAATAAAAGGTGGTCAAACATTGACCAAGATATCAATAAAAATTATTATTTCTTTGAATTTGAATAGGACCATGTCGTCTTTTATGTCTTTCTGACCAATGTACATTTAATATCTGATTTGAGAGATGGTAACTCAAGTAGTGCAGCAATCCCTCGGTACTATAATGAAAGCCACTCTCAGATTACGCATTACCCTCTAATGTGAGGTTTAAATCATAGAGGTGAGTCAGAAGTAAGTGGACTGTCACTGGACTGTGGATGACATTGTGCTTCCACATTTGATCTGTTTGATGGTTGAATCATGGAAGTACAGATAAGAGACTGGTGGTCATTTGACCCATAATTAAACAAAAGCAATCTACTTGATTTACTTTCCAGCTTTCATTCTACAGGTAACAGTATTCACATGCACGTTAGATATTTTAAAAAATGCTTAAGTTTTTTGGATGTCTTTTCCCTTCTGGTATTGAGGTCCAGTCCTCCAAAAACTGAATATTCCTCTTTCTACCATGATCATAAACCAATTATGTTCAATCTATGTTTTAAATTTGTTATTTTTTTTAGTTTATGGTTGACCTATAGTCAAAATGATTTACAATGTTATAATGTTGCAGCTCCATTGAAACACTGTTCATTGATGGCAGTTTGAAATTTATACAAAGGTTGACTTGCATTTCTCAGGGACTTTGGACAACCTTGACCATGCCATCTGCTGTAACCAGAAAAGAACAGTGTTTGTATAATCTGATGTACTTTTAACAATTCTGAGAAACCAAGAAGGAAAGTCAAATGATTTCAAACAAGTTTGTGGCAAAAGCAAGATCTCAATGCAAATAGTGCTATTCGTGGCTGAGGCTTACCCCACAATTCTTTCATTTAAAAACATATTAGTTTCTGATGAAGAGGCTAAAAGCATGTTCTCCTGGCCATATTGTTGCACTAAACTTACAGCCTTACTGAGTGGCATAACTGAGGTTTGAGCGTTCATTTAACAGAATTAAAATATATCATTACCTCACATGTTAGTTGAACTTTTGGTTAATGCTTCAAATGGAGATTTTTCTGAAAGGGTGAAAAGTTTAAAGTTAAGGGAAATGGAAAATATGACAGTTGAAATAGTTTTATTAACATTGTATTAATCTTCCAGGGAACACCAGATAGACTTATTCGACACTTAGTTGAAGAACATTCCATTGTAGATCCCACGTACATAGAGGATTTCCTGTTGACATGCAGAACGTTTCTGTCAAGTCCCATGGAAGTTGGAGAGAGATTACTCGAATGGTTTAATGTTGATAGCCTTAGGGATAAGGTCAGTCTGAACACTTAAGTAATTTGTAGTAAATGGAAAAATAGAATTAATTTTTAAAGAATGTTCTTTTTAGTCTGTGTATATAACTTGTTGTATACTAGTTCTCGATAATAAAAATGATGCTGCAGTCACTGAATCTCAGCCTGAAACCTCGACGATTTATTCCCCTCTACAGATGCTGCATGACTTGCTGATTTCCTCCAGAATTTTGTGTGTGTTGCTCAAGATTTCCAGCACCTGCAGAACCTGTGTGTGTGTGTGTGTGTGTGTGTGTGTGGAGTTTATTTCAATTTATTAGCATGTTTAATCTTAATTCTGTGCTCTGCTTTTCACCAATTCTTTTCAAAACAAACAATTCTTTTGTAGGTCACACGAGTTGTGCTGTTATGGGTGAATAATCATTTCAATGATTTTGAAGGAGATCCTGCCATGACCAATTTTTTAGAAGAATTTGAAAACAAGTTAGAAACAGCGGTAAGCAATATAGGCAATTGATGATTATGAATGGGGAATAGTTCCAAGTAAGCATCTCCTGTGCCAACAGTTATTTCACAGTTCTTAAGTAATATTGTTCCCAAATACAGGCACTTTAGTTGTGCTATTTATACTGAAATAAACTGTTAAAGTAATTTTTGATCAGTTCCAGCAAGATTACTGTCTTTTAAGGTTACCAGTTATCAATTCTGTTTGTTATTTATTACATGTCAGAATCAGGTTTATTATCACCGGCATGTATCATGGAATTTGTTAACTTAGCAGCAGCAGTTTGATGCAATACATAATATAGAAGAAAAAAACCCAAAATAAAATGATAACAATAAATAAATAAGTAAATCAATTATGGAATACGTATATTGAATAAAAAAATTGTGCAAAAACAGAAATAATATATATTAATAAAGTGAGGTAGTGTCCAAAGACTCAATGTCCATTTAGGAATGGAGTGGTAGAGGGGTTCCTGAATCGCTGAGCGTGTGCCTTCAGGCTTCTGTACCTTCTACCTGATGGTAACAATAAGAAAAGGGCATGCCCTGGGTGCTGGAGGTCCTTAATAATGGATGCTACCTTTCTGAGACACCACTCCTTGAAGGTGCCCTGGGTACTTTGTAGGTTAGTACCCAAAATGGAGCCGACTAGATTTACAACCCTCTGCAGCTTCTTTTGGTCCTGTGCATTAGACCCCTCCCCCCCACCCCCACACCAGACCTAATGCAGCCTGTCAGAATGCTCTCCATGGTACATCTGTGGAAGTTTTTTGAGTGTTATTTGTTGACATACCAAATCTCTTCACCAGGTTAGACCCTCAGAGATCTTGACACCCAGGAATTTGAAACTGCTCATTCTTTCCACTTCTGATCCCTCTATGAGGCTTGGTATGTGTTCCTTCGCCTTACCCTTCCGGAAGTCCACAATCAGGTCTTTCTTCTTACTGATATTGAGTGCCGGGTTGTTGTAGTCGCAGAGTCATGGGTATATAGAGAATAGAGCATTGGATGAAGCACACATCCCTGAGGTGCACCAGTGCTGATCGTCAATGAGGAGGAGATGTTGTCGCCATTCCACACAGATTGTGGTCTTCTGGTTAAGAAGTCGAGGATCCAATTGCAGAGGGAGGTTCAGAGGCCCAGGTTCTGCAACTTCTTAAACAGGATTGTGGGAATGATGGTATTCAATGCTGAGCTATGGTCAATGAACAGCATCCTGACATAGGTGTTTGTGTTATCCAGGTGGTCTAAAGCCATGTGGAGAGCCAGTGAGATTGCATCTGCCGTTGACCTATTGTGGCGATAGGCAAATAGGCAAATTCTGGGTCCCTGCTCAGGCAGGAGTTCTGTCTGGTCATGACCAACCTCTCAGAGCCTTTAATCACTGTTGATGTGAGTGCTACCAGGCGATAGTCATGAAGGCAGCCCACATTAGTCGTCTTGGACAACTGGCATAATTGTTGCCTTTTTGACGCAAGTGGGAATTTTCACCTGTAGCAGTGAAAGGTTGAAAATGTCCTTGAATGCTCCTGCCAGTTGGTTGGCACAGGTTTTCAGAGCCTTAGCAGGTACTTCATCAGGACCTTCCACCTTGTGAGGATTCACTCTTCAAACTGTAATTGATTATTTCTAATGGGATAATTGAAGTAAGCTAGTTTCCTCATATAATTCACCCTGCATTAATTTTTAGCTTAATATTTTTTCTTCTTTTTTGTCTCTGTAGCTAGTGAACTTGACTGACATACATTTATAAAAATTAAGTGATATAAACACAATAAAAACACCACACACGTCAATTGTTTACCCAAGATCATTATAAAGTATTCATAGCGACAAGTTTACATATGTGAAGTGAAATGTAAGATTTGGTATTTTAATTTTCAGAAAATGAAAGGACATCTCAGATTGCTGAATATTGCTTGTGCTGCTAAGGCCAAATGGAGGCAGATAACTTTGCTAAAACCTTCCAGGGAGTCCCCATTATACTTTAATCTACTTGGTGGCAGCGAGAGAGGATTCGGCATCTTTGTGGAAAGCGTAGAGCCTGGTAGTAAAGCTGCTGAGGCTGGACTTAAACGAGGTGACCAGGTAAAAACCACAGTATTTGAAAATATAGCTATTTGTAGCAGTAAAACCATTTGAATTCTGAGTTTTTGTTTAAAAAAATGTATTTAATTATTGGACAAAGAGACTAAAAATACTCCCCCTTATTTAAGCTGAATATTCTAGTTTGTGTTTACCATTCCATTTGTTCAATTCTATAAATAAATTGTGCATAGTCTCAAGTGGCTGCTGAAACACTTGTTTATTTGGATTCCTATTTGATTAAAGATGAACTGTGAGTATTTCTTTGGAATGTCAGAGCAATAACATAAAACTGACTTAATGTGTACAGGAAATTCAACTTCTGCTTCAATCTTTGCCCCAAACCAAGTATTTTGCATCTGATTTTGAAGCTGCTTGCAGATAGCACATTTAATTTGCATTGCTGTGAAACTTCTTTAATGCAACATTTCATGAGATATTCCACCTTTCCTTGGTCTCCCTCGTCACAACAAACTTTACAGTGTACTTGCTCTAATCCATTAAAGTGATTTGATCTTAATCCAGGTAATTATTGAGCAAGAGGGAGAGTCTGGGTAAGAGTGTTTTATAAGTGTGAGAGAGAGAGAGAGAGAGAGCGAGCACAGGAAGAGAGTGATACAATGGAATATACACTCAGTGTCCACTTTAATAGATACCCCAGTACACCAGCACACTTATGCAAATATCTAACCAGCTAATTATGTAGCAGCAACAACATGTCAAGCCTTGAAATGGATGGATTACAGCAGCAAAAGACCACACTGTGTTCCACTCCTGTACCTAATGAAGTGGTCATTAGGTAGCTCACTAACATTTAAAATCCAATTTTACTTGAAGTACATCAGTGGATGTTAGTTGTTGGAATTAGGTTAATAACTGCAATGGCTATAATGCCAACAGATGAAAACCTGTAGGAATGGAAAATGCATTGATTCCTGTGGTGTATTTTTAAAACAACTGATAAATTGTTTTCAGATTATGGAAGTCAATGGACAGAACTTTGAAAATATCCAATACACAAAAGCTCAAGAAATTCTGAGAAATAACACTCATCTGTCCATCACAGTAAAAACCAACATATTTGGTGAGTATATTTAGATTCAAGATGCCAGTGAGAATTGTTAAATACATGGTTTCAGGCCTTATGTTATCAAGTTGGAGTACTCCTGTTGGTATTTAATTCTTTATTATTAGTCCTGCACATAAAACAATATCAAGGGTATCCCAAAGAGCTATGATGTCAAAATGTGAAATAGTATATTTAAAATATAATCACTGTTTTAACCTAGTGCTCGCATTTTCCCTTTAGATTCATAAAGTTATGCATTGAAGCTTTACCTTTGAAGCTCTAGCTTAAAATTAAAGCTGGCATTTCAGTTCAATAATAAGAATGTAGCATTAATGAGAGAAATACTTCATTTGGAGAAGATGTTAAACTGAGGTCCTATTTATTAACATAGAATCAATATAAAATATCCCACAGCTGCTACCAAAAAATCTCAATGTCTTGGCCAACTTTCATCTTTTAACTGAGAATTTTTTTTTAATCATTCTACTATTACTGTTTTTTTGACTTTTGCCTTCCAGTTTTTAAGGAACTCTTAAGCAGGTTGATGCAGGAGAAAAAGAATGGAGTTCCTCACATTCCTAAAATTGCTGAGAAAAAGGGGAATCGTTACTCACATCCAGATTTGCACAGAGATTTAGAACAGATGTTCCCTTCAGATAAAAGTAACAAGAAGATGAAAGCCAACACAGTGTCAGGCAGTCGAAACAAAATCAGAAAAATACTTGACAAGACACGCTTCAGCATCTTGCCACCAAAGCCATTCAGGTAAGTGAAATGTTTCAATGTAATGAAATTTTGATTGACAAATGCCCTGTTCTCTTTATGGTATATAATGCAGAGCAACCAGGAAAAAGGAGCAAAGCACCAATTAACTAAAACACAGATAAATAATGGTTAGCGCTAAATTTCCATGGAAGGATAAAATAACATTATTTCATTGTATCTTTCTTTCCATAAAATTCCCAGAGCTAGTTACTATGACATGGTTCAATTTGATTCACTTGGCAAAGCATGAGGTTGGGATCTGAATGGCTCAATCATTTGCACTCCAGAGAACACATACTATGTAATACAATTTGAAGCAACTTAGGCTATCAATTATTTGTGTGAAACCTGGGGAATATCATTGGATATGTGCAGTATTTGTTAAGTTTTTAGTCGAAAGTTGTTTCCATGAGAATAACTTGTATATAAGCATCATTACTTAAATAAGTTTGATAGTTCAATGGCTGTTGGGCCAAGGTATTTAGATGCTTTCAGCCTGAATAGCAGTTTCTGTTATTTTTCTGGGGGGAGGCTGAAGAATGTCATACAAAATGATGAGCGTGGAGACTGTGCACAGCATATTTAAAATACAGAATTTGGATTCACACTTTCTAAGCTGGCAGCCTGAGTAATAAACTTCTAGGAATATTTTACTTAATTTCTCTTTTAAAGGCTTTGTAATTTTACACAAGAAATGTAAGTTTGAAAAGTGATGATAGTTGAGACCAAACAACAAGAACTTACCAAGTGCAGTTTAAGAGAATTGTGATTGGCTTAACATGTACAAATCTCATTAAAACATAGAAAGTTATTAAATGGCTTTGACATGGTGGGTGTGGAAGTGATGTTCGTATGATAGGTATCTTTACAAGCTGGATTCATTATCTGAAAATAAGGATTTGCCAGTCAGGGTAAATAAAAAGAAATTCCAGTACTGAGCAGGCTGTGAATTTGAATTTACCACCCAAGACTGTGGTGGAGGCTCAAGCATTGTGAAGTATATTGAAGGTAAAAATCAATTTGATCTTTAGATATGAAGGAAATCAAGGAATAATAGTAGAAAAAAGTAGCACTCAAATGAAAGATCAGCCATAGTGTTATTTAGTGGGCACTTGGAACAAAATAGCCTTCTCTGACTCTTAATTCTTATATTCTTAAATGCTGACAAATGGAACAATGTTAAAACCAGAGGCACCTGGGTTAGTAGAAGTAGAAGATTGAAATCCTGGGCTGCACATCAACCTAGAAGCCCATAGAAATGGGTGGCAAGTGATGATTTTAGATTTTGGAACTCTGTAGAATCTGAGGTCATGCCAGATTGAATGGCAGGATTTATGTATCAACTTTTTTTCACATTAATTTGCCAGTTACAGCCAGCCATATTGAAAGCAACTGTTGATTGGGAGGTCTGAAGTGCCATTAGGAATTTGGGAGCAGAACACAATTAGAAAGGCTGGAGCAGGGGCTGACTGCTGGCCAGATGAAAGAGTATGTTCCAGAGCCAGGTGAGAGTATGGGAAGCCAGAGGGAAGATCAGAGCTTGAATTTGAATGGTGAAGCCAGAGAGACTGGAAGCTTCATGCAGTAGATTAGAGGAGTTGGACAGGTCAGAAGTGTTGGATGGGGAAATGCATAATCCTTATCAGAGGTTGCTGACATGGGTAAATAAGCATGGTAGGCAGAGTACAGCATGCTAATATGACTGGAGCCATTAATGCTGCTGGGGATTGATCGATAAAGATAATCTGTTTTGTTGCATCTTGTTAGAAGGAACAGTAGTTAACATTTTCTGTGGCTGAATGTTCACACATTTCAATTTCTGTTATGTAATAACAATAACATGAGCTTTATTCACAGAAATCTGAAATTTAAAATATCAGTAATTTTATTTGGGATTACTTGTTCATTGATAATGGCCGTTTCTGCTTTCGGATTAATCTAGGTAATCCATAGGGTGTATCAGCAGATGGATGCAGTAGTATTCTGAGAAGTTACAATACCCTGTAGGATAAGTTTCAAATCTTAAATGAAGCATCAGGTAAATAAACAGAATGGGGTAGTACATCTTAATATCCCATGTTCTCACCCACTTTGAAGTATTTTCATGAAATGCTTCCATGCATATGCTCTCAAAATTGAATCATTGATCTGAGGGTTAGGGTTAGGGTGATCTAAAATTTGGAAAAATATTCCTGGGACCTCAAAATGCAATAAAAAGACGAATACTTCTGTTTTCCAAAGTTCACCATTGCAATACCACTGGTGTGACAGGACGAAATTTCTGAAACGTGATCTCTGCTTTTCAAGTTCGTTGAATGAGATCATGGGTATGAATGCAAAGCTCATTCTTCAAGTTCATTTGAATCAGAATCAGGTTTAACCAGCATATGTCATGAAATTTGTTGCTTTTATGGAAGCAGTATACTGTAATGTACCCCACCTTTCTGAGGCATCGTTCCTTGATACTACGCAGATAGAGCTAAGTGTACAACTCTCTGCAGTTTATTTTTATCCTGTGCAGTAGCTACCTCCCATACCAGACGGTGATGCAGCCAGTTAGATTGCTCTCCACCGTCCATCTGTTGAAATTTGTGAGTGTCTTTGGTGACATGATAAAATGAGTCTAAGTCGGCATGGTTTCTGTGAAGGGAAATAATCCCTGACAAATCTGTTTGAGTTCTTCGAGGAAGTAACAAGCAGGGTGGACAAAAGAGAGGCAGTGGATGTCATTTACTTGGATTTTCAGAAGGCATTTGGTAAGATGCCACACATGAGGCTAACAAGATAAAATCCTATGGAGTTACAGGAAAGATACTGGCATGGATAGCGGAATGGCTAACCAGCAAGTGGGAATAAAGGGGGCCTTTCCTGTTTGGCTGCCAGTGCTAATACTGTTCCTCAGGGGTCAGTACTGGGACCACTGCTTTTCACATTGTTTGCCACTGACTTACATAATGGAATTGATGGCGTTGTGACTAAGTTTGCGAATAATACGAAGATAGGTGGAGCAGTAGGTAGTGCTAAGGAAGTAATGCGATTGCAGCAGGACTTGGACAAATTGGAAGAATGGGCAAAAAAACTGGCAGATGGAATACAGGATTGGGAAATGTATGACAATACATTTTGGTAAAAGGAGCAATAGTGCAGAAATGGGAAGAAAGTTCAAAGCTCAGAGGTGCAGAAGGACTTAGAAGTCTTCGTGCAAGACTGCCTGAAGGTTAGTTTACAGGTTGAGCCTGTGGTAAAGAAGGGAAATGCAATGTTGGCATTTATTTCTAGGAGAATAGAATATGAAAGAAAGGAAATAATGCTGAGCCTTTATAAAACATTAGTCAAGCCACACTTGGAGTATTGTCAACAGTTTTGGGCTCCATATCTCAGAAAGGATGTGTTGTCATTGGAGAGAGTCGAGGGAGGTTCGCAAGGATGATTCCAGGAATGAAGGGGTTAACATATGAGAAGTGTTTGGCAGTTTTACCTGTACTCGCTGGAGCTTAGAAGAATGTGAGGGGGTGGGGTTCTCATTGAAACCTTTCAAGTGTTGAAAGGACTAGTTCAGGGGTCAGCAACCTTTACCACTGAAAGAGCCACTTGGACCCGTTTCCCACAGAAAAGAAAACACTGGGAGCCACAAAACCCGCTTGACATTTAAAATGAAATAACACTGCATACAACGTTTTATTTTTTCTTTATGCTATGTATAAACAAACTATAATGTGTTGCATTTATGAAATTGATGAACTCCTGCAGAGAAAATGAAATTACATTTCTGCATGCAACAAAAACATTTTGAACTCCGAAAAAAAGACGTTGGGTTGAAGGTTACTTTTAAGTAAAATACTCAACGTCTATTTGAGTCCTTCTTGTATTTATGAAAAACGCCAAACTTAAATTTGCCGCCAGCAGCAAACCAAAAATAACGTCAGCCAGCTGTCAACCTGAAAAATAAAAGGACTATTTCACTGAACAATGAAAACATATGAATATACGTAAAATAATAGGCAATTAAAATATTTATCATACTTGTTCAGGTTGACTCACACCTGACAATGCAGTCGTATTTAGTAGGGATGGATCGATGCTTAGGGGAGTGACCGGGAAGGATAATGTGTTTTTTTCCTCTCTGAACTCACAGAAGCGTTTCCCAAACGATGTTTGCATTGCGATGATTGCAGAATGTAAATACTCCGAATTTATCATGTCGTGACCTTGTTTGAACTCTCTCAAATTGGGGAAGTGAGACAATGTGCCTTTCTGTAAATCTCTGGCAAGCAACGTCAACTTGCGCTCGAATGCCAAAACATCCTCCAACATGTGCAGGGCTGTACGTCCTTACCCCGTTGAAGAGCTGTGTTCAGCGTGTTCAGGTGCGCTGTCATGTCTACCATGAAGTGTAGCTTTTCCAGCCACTCTGGCTGTTCCAGCTCAGGAAAGTTGAGCCCTTTGCTGCCCAGGAAAGTTTTCACTTCTTCCAGACACGCGACAAAGCGTTTCAGCACCTCCCCTTTGGACAGCCACTGGACTTTGTTGTGCAGCAGGAGATCAGAATATGCGCTTTCCAGCTCGTCCAGTAACAAACGGAATTGACGGTGATTTAAACTTTTTGCCATTATTTTATTGACAATCTGAATGACAACATCCATTACTTCTGTGCATTCCGGAGGAAATGTTTGAGCGCACAGTGCACAGTGAAAAGTCAGCAGCTTTCTGTCCAGCGACTTCTGCAGTAAAGCCACAAATCCCTTGTGCGTTCCCGTCATATTCGGTGCCCCATCAGTAGCTACTGACACCAGATGGGTGGTCTTTATTCCTTTGGCTCTTAAACAATTCAAGACAGCCTCACAGATGTCCTCCCCCCGTGTTTGGTCTTTTAGAGGTATCAACTCAATCAGTTCTTCCTGTGGCCCGGCAGAGTTTACATACCGGCAGAACAACGCTATTTGTTCAATATCACCTTTGTCTTTAGACTCGTCACAGGCAATCGAGTAGGCCACAGCTGAATTGATGTCTTTAATTTGCTGTCTTGTGATGTCTTCTGCCATTTTTATGGTTCTGTCTTTGACAGTCTTTGCAGAGAGGGGCATATCCCTGATTTTCTGCACAATTTCACTCTTGTTTTTAAAGTCCGTGAATAGATGTTCTGAAATCTTAATGAAAGATTCTTTTATATATTCACCATCTGTAAACTGCTTCCCGTGCCTGACTATTTCCTGAGCGGCAATATAACTGGCGTATGTCGTTGATTTTCCAGACTTCATCCATTTCTGGAAATGATTTTTGCTCAGATCAACCTTCCGCATCAGTTCCGAAACGGCTTTTTTTCTCTCATCTCCATCCGGATATTTTTGAGCAAAGGCTGCGTGTTTATTCTGGAAATGCCTTGCGACATTTGACTTTTTGTTGTTTGCTAGTTTCTCATTGCATATTAAGCATACCGGTAAACCAGTCTCGTCAACAGTGAAAGCAAATGAATCTGTCCACGTATCATTAAACGTTCTGTTTTCTTCAGTCACTTTTCTTTTTTTAGAATTCTCCATAGTTGGCTTACCTTGGATCGAAAAATTAAAGAAATCGCGCACTGGCGGGTGTCAGGTATTGGCAGTGGTGACGTATATTAATAGCGATAAAAACACGTTGTAGCGGTGTGCTCACGCAGTCAGTAAATTGCAGTCGAATAACTTTATTCGAACTAAACAGTCTTGCTTTTAAGCCTCCCTCAACCCAGCCCCCATGGACGCAGATGCTGCAAAAGACGCGTACTCACAAACCCCCGTAGGCTATCTCCCTTAGCCGGAATGCTGGCTAATTGTGAGCCGTTTCGGATGTGCCAGGAAATGTGTCGCCACACTTAGATTGTACAAGATCACCATAATCTTCAAATTTAGAATTACATTTCAAAAGCTAACAAACTAACATAAAATACATTTTAATTAAATACTGACCAATTATTTCCCAAAGCCACAGGGAGCCGCAGCACAGAGGTGAAAGAGCCACAAATGGCTCGGGAGCCGCAGGTTGCCGACCCCCGGACTAGTTAGTGTTGATGTGGAGAGGGTGTTTCCTATGGTGAGGATATCCAGAACTAGAGGGCACAGCCTCAGAATTAAGGGGTGACCTTTTAGAACAGAGGTAAGGAGAATTTATTTTAGCCAGAGATTAGGAAATCTGTGGAATGCTGTGCTACAGACTGCAGTGAAGTCGAAGTCCATGAGCCTGTGGCTATATTTAAGGTGGAAGTTGATCGTTTCCTGATCCATCAGGGCAACAAAGAACATGGTGAGAAGACAGGTGTATGGGTTGAGTGGGATCAAGGATCAGCCACGATGGAATGGTGGAGCAGACTCTGTGGGCGGAATGGCCTAATTCTGCTCCTATCTCTTATGGTCTTATGAACGTACCAAATCTCCTCAGACTCCTATTGCAGCTGCATCGATATATTAGGTTCCAGATAGATACTTAGTGATATTGAAACCCAGGACCTTGAAATTGCTCACTCTTTCTCCTTCTAATCCTTCTGAGGACTGGTGTGTGTTCCCATGTCTCACCATTTCTGAAGTCCATAATCAGTTCTTTGGTCTTACTGACATTGAGTGCAGGGTTGTTGCTGTGACACCACTCAAGTAGTGATACATCTTCCTCCTGTACATCCTCTCATCACCATTTGAAATTCTGCCAACAATGAACATGAGAAAATGTGCAGATGCTGAAGATCCAAGCAACACACACAAAATGCTAAAGGAACTCAGCAGGCCAGACAGTATCTATGGCAAAAAGCACAGGCAACATTTCGGGCTAGTCCTGAAATAGATGCTGACTGACCTGCTGAGTTCCTCCAGCATTTTGTGTGTTTCTGCCAACAATTGCATCTTCAGCAAATTTATAGGTGGCATTTGAACTCTGCCTAGCCACACAGGCAGAGGTGTAGGGGCAGTAGAGCAGTGGGCGAGCACAGATCCCTGAGGTGCGCCAGTGTTGATTGTCAGCAAGGTAGAGATGGTCTTCTGTTAGGATGGCAAAGACAACTTAAGAATATTTAAATGCTATAACTCTACATGTTTAGAAGTTTAAGGCATCCACACGTGTTCACTGATATCAAGCACTCCACCAAGCATTGATTTGTTTCATTATAACATCTTGTAAAAGATCTCCTGGATTTTCATGGTTGTCCTGCAGATGGTCAATTGTAATGAGAGTTCTATTTTACTTTTTGTTATCAAAAACAATTTACTTACCGCCATTACATCACTTGCTTTTAGTGCAGCAATGAAGGTTTTCTTCATTGCTGTTTCCTTAACAGTTTTGTTTGACCAGTCAGGTTTGTTAGCCCTGAGCAGAAACCCCAAAGCTAGAGGACCAGTGAACCAGTGACCAATGTCATGGCATGGGTAACTCTACCAAAGGCCAAAGCGTAAAGCCCTGATTCCAACCAGCATAGCTTTCTGGGTCATTGGGGCACACAAGCCGCCAAATCATGAGGAAGTTGTAGTCCTCTTGGAGGTACCAAAAACAAGCTACTGTATTTGTTTAAAGAAGTCTTCCATCAAATCCTTCTGTTTTCTTTTAAATTTACTTTGCTGGCTATGTCTAAGAGGGAAATATTTTGGAAATATTTTCTTGTTATTTCACCAAGTCCTCCATGTTCTGTTCTGTTACAATGTTCATGATGTAACAGTATTATCCTGCATTGCTAACATTACACCAGCCTCTTAGTCATTGTTCACGTGCTCAAAAATGTGAATTTGTATGATTCATCTTTGTAAAATTATGGTTAATGCCTTTTTAAAAAATGAGGTGGTGTTGTGATTTATTTATTTATGGAGATACAGTGCGAAATAGGCCCTTCCTGCCCTTCGACTCACACCCAGCAATCCTTCATTTATTCCTAGCCTAATCATGGGACAATTTACAATGACCAATTAACTCATCAGTCAGTACTGTATGTCTTTGGATTGTGGGGGGAAACCAGAGCGCCCGGAGGAAACCCACATGGTCAAGAAGAGAACATCCAAACTCCTTACAGGTAGTGGCAGGAATTGAACCCAGTTCACTTGTAGTGGTCACCCACTGCACCACCACGCCACCCCAATATGGATATTTAAATATATCTGCAAAATGAACCGAGTTATTCTTATCCCAAATAAGGTAGAATTAAAACATTTTTTCTTGTTTTTCTTAATTCATTTTTAAGGTAATACCTGAATCCTTTATAAGTTTGTTGTTAGTCCTCAATTCTTGATTATCTAAACTGGTCAGTACTGCCCTTAACTCTTCATGTATAGGACCTTTTTAATACTGTTGAAATTACTGTTGGTTTATATAATCATTTGTGAATATAGGGAAATGTTCAGGTGTTTATCCATGTCTTTTGTATGCTTTTTGTAATGTAATTCATTTCATTATATTAAATGTTGTCTTCTTTCTGTGATTGCATAACCCATACAGGGGACTATTTTGGTAAGATATTTAATTTATTAAAAACTTTGCATACAACTCATTTAAAGGCTCAGTTGCCTGAAGCTTTGTTTTAATGCAGTTTAGGGAGATGATTTCCTTTTGTTCTGTTGACGATTTGTTCAGTTATCTTTCTTTTCAAGTAGACAAGCAGCAGAACTGCTGGAGGTATCATCCATAATTTTGTACTTTTTTTGATTGACATCTTGTGGCATTCACTTGTACTTTTGTAAAAGATAATCCATTGCTCTTCTGATATACAGACGTGGGTAGTATCACCTATTTCTTTGTACTGGCCCAATTCCACAGAATTTTAAAATATAAATTTGCAATGTCATTCTGTATTGAACATACTGTATTTGTGGAAGAAATAAATGTCAATTGCAATCTGCTCTAACCTCATTCTCATGCATTTTAGTAACTGTTCTTAATAACAACTAAACAATGTCTGCCTGTGCTGTGTTATCCTTCATTTTTAAATATTTAGCATCATAGTGCTGTTTTCATAGACTCCCTAAAATGTGCGTCGTCCCTTTGGAGCTGAACGAGGGCAGACAAGTAACCTGGTTTCTGGCCTACTGCCAGTGTTGACCTGCAATCATTCATCAGAAGTTACCCAAGAACAGCCCAGGGTGACTCACTTTGCTTTGCTTCACCCTCCTGTGTATGGCATTGCCTATGACCAATAAATATTCTTCATTGTTGTTGTGATTGCATTGAAAGTGTGAAATGTAATTTCTGGTGCAAGACCATTTCATAGATTATTTTAGTAGCTTTAAAGTTGGACACTGAAGACTGCAGTTCTATCCCATTAAGAACTATTGCTATTGTTATTATTTCTTGCATACAGCTGATCACAAACACCAATTTGCTTTATTTCTTTAATGGTTCACAGTGATGCTGGAGTGAGCCAATCTCAGGATGATAGCATCGTTGGAACAAGGCAGTTCAGGCATAGTGTTGCTATAATGCCATTCCCTGGAACTCTTTCTTCTAGCAGCCCTGACCTGTTGCAGCCTGCTACTAGTATACTTGATTTTGCAAATCCTGCAGGTAAGAAGAATTTATTTGGCTTTTTAAACGAATCATGCAACTTTTTCAATTTCATCTTTCAAAAATTAATGTAATGAAAATACATTTTTTTCTCCTTTTAAACATACAGTACTTAAGTATATTTGAACCCATTAGGTGAAAGAAAAATCTTGATCACTTTGTGAGCCATCACACAATCCTGAAACTCTTAATTGCAATTACTTTACCCTAGATGTTGAACAAGATACAGTATGAGCATGAATTTCCATCCAAGGATTTTTTATTGCATGCAGGCTTCCCTTCTAATGCCAATTGACCATATTTAAAGCAGATTTTTTTTCGTGTTGTACCCTAAATAGAATTCAATTTAAGTAAAGAAGATCATAAAACTTTTGCAATGATATTGAGCAAGCAAAAGGGTAATTAGAATATTTTTCAGTATCATTTTTTAAAAACTGTTGACCTGAAACAAATTGAAGGGTGATTGAAAAAAACTTTTGTCAAGTTGCAGATATTAGAGGAATTGAAAATTATTAAGTGTTTTATTAATTATGGAATTATAGCATTCCTTTTGATATGAGGTACTCCATTGGCAGTAATCCTTTTGAATAGTTGAAATTAGAAGTATGTAAATAGTTAGTGGGAATGTAGTTCTGTGTAGCTCTCATATAGCTCATATTCTAGATGTCTAAATTTTACATTTAAAAGTGAATTTTAGGCTGATAAATCCCCAGGGCCTGATGGTCTGCATCCCAGGGTACTTAAGGAGGTGGCTGTAGAAATCGTGGGCGCATTGGTAATCATTGTCCAATGTTCGATAGATTCAGGATCAGTTCCTGAGGATTGGAGGGTAGCTAATGTTATCCCACTTTTTAAGAAAAGAGGGAGAGAAAAAACAGTGAATTATAGACCAGTTAGCCTGACATCAGTGGTGGGGAAGATGCTGGAGTCAATTATAAAAGATGAAATAGCGGCACATTTGGATAGCAGTAACAAGATCGGTCCGAGTCATCATGGATTTACAAAGAGGAAATCATGCTTGACCAAATCATCTGGAATTTTTTGAGGATGTAGCTATGAAAGTGGACAAGGGAGAGCCAGTGAATGTAGTGTACCTGGACTTTCAGAAAGCCTTTGATAGGTCCCAATAGGAGATTAGTGGGCAAAATTAGAGTACGTGGTATTGGGGGTAGAGTACTGACATGGATAGAAAATTGGTTGGCAGACAGGAAACAAAGTGTAGGGATTAACTTTTCAGAATGGCAGGCAGTTACTAGTGGGGTACTGCAAGGCTCGGTGCTGGGACCGCAGCTATTTACAATATACATTAATGATTTAGATGAAGGGATTAAAAGTAACATTAGCAAATTTGCAGATGACACAAAGCTGGGTGGCAGTGTGAAATATGAGGAGGATGTTAGGAGAATGCAGGGTGACGTGGAGAGGTTGGGTGAGTGGGAAGATGCATGGCAGATGCAGTTTAATGTAGATAAATGTGAGGTTATCCATTTTGGTGGCAAGAACAGGAAGGCAGATTACTATCTGAATGGTGTCAAGTTAGGAAAAAGGGAAGTACAACGAGATCTAGGTGTCCTTGTTCATTAGTCACTGAAAGTAAGCATACAGGTACAGCAGGCGGTGAAGAAAGCTAATGGCATGTTGGCCTTCATAACAAGGGGAGTTGAGTATAGGAGCAACAAGGTCCTTCTGCAGTTGTACAGGGCCCTGGTGAAACCACACCTGGAGTATTGTGTTCATTTTTGGTCTCCAAATTTGAGGAAGGACATTCTTGCTATTGAGGGAGTGCAGCATAGATTCACGAGATTCATAATTCCCGGGATGGCAGGACTGTCATATGTTGAAAGATTGGAGCAACTGTGCTTATATACACTGGAATTTAGAAGGATGATATATATATATAATATAATATTATTAAGGGATTGGACATGTTAGAGGCAGGAACCATGTTCCCGATGTTGGGGGTCCAGAACCAGAGGCCACAGTTTAAGAATAGGGGGTAGGCCATTTAGAACGGAGTTGAGGAAAAACTTTTTCACCCAGAGAGTTGTGGATCTATGGAATGCTCTGCCTCAGAAGGTAGTGGAGGCCAATTCTCTGGATACTTTCAAGAAAAAGTTAAGTAGAGCTCTTAAAGATAGCGGAGTTAAGGGATTTGGGGAGAAGGCAGGAACGGGGTACTGATTGTGGATGATCAGCCATGATCACATTGAATAGCAGTGCTGGCTCGAAGGGCCGAATGGCCTACTCCTGCACCTATTGTCTGTTAATGTTTTCAAATAAATCAAAGAATCCATTAAATTGTAACACTAGTTTGAATGGGAAATGAGACCATAAAATATAGGAGCAGAAGTTGACCCATCGAGTCTGCTCTGCCATTTGGGAAGAATTGGGCTGATCCAATTCTTCCAGTCATTCCCACTCCCTTGCCTTCTCCCCATACCCTTTGATGCCCTGTCTAATCAAGAACCTATCTATCTCTGCTTTAAATGCACCTACTGACTTGGTCACCATAGCCGCTTGTGGCAACGAATTCCACAGATCTACCATCCTCTGACTAAAGTAATTCCTCCACATCTCTGTTCTAAATGGATGTCCTTCAATCCTGAAGTTGTGCCCTCTTGTCCTAGACTCCCCTACAATGGGAAATAACTTTGCCATATCTAATCTGTTCAGGCCTTTTAACATTTGGAATGTTTCTATGAGATTACCCCCTCATTCTCCTGAACTCCAGGGAATACAGCCCAAGAGCTGCCAGATGTTCCTCATACAGTAACCCTTTCATTCCTGGAATCATTCTTGTCAATCTTCTCTGAACCCTCTCCCAAGTCAGTATATCCTTTCTAAAATAATGAGCCCAAAACTGCACACAATACTCCAAGTCTGGTCTCATGAGTGCCTTATAGAGCCTCAACATCACATCCTTGTTCTTAAATTCTTTACCTCTAGAATTGAATGCCAACATTGCATTTGCCTTCTTCACCACCAACTCAACCTGGAGGTTAACCTTTAGGGTATTGTGCACAAGGACTCCCAACTCCCTTTGTATCTCTGCATTTTGAATTCTCTCCCCATCTAAATAATAGTCTGCTCATTTATTTCTTCCACCAAAGTGCATGACCATACATTTTCCAACATTGTATTTAATTTGCCTCTTCTTTGCCCGTTCCCCTAAACTACCTAAGTCTCTCTGCAGGTTCTTTGTTTCCTCAACATACCTGCTCCTCCACCTACCTTTGTATCATTGGCAAAGTTAGCACAAATCCATTAATCCCATGGTCCAAATCATTGACAAACTTTGTAAAAAGCAGTGATCCCAACACTGACCCCCGTGGAACTCCACTGGTAACCAGCAGCCAGCTAGAATAGGATCCCTTTATACCCGCTCTCTGTTCCTGCCGATCAGCCAATGCTCCACCCCTGCTAGTAACTTCCCTATATGTAATTCCATGGGCTCTTACCTTGCTAAGCAGCCTCGTGTGTGGCACCCTGTCAAGGACCTTCTGAAAATCCAAGTGCATCTGCTGCAAAAATTCCAAATTTACTTGTTCTTCCTGTATAAAAATATAGTTTGACTCAAAGGAGGGGTAACTTGTAAAGTGTCTTAATAATTTACCACCTTTAAAGTAACACTTCCTTTGTTCTCCCTTCAGAAATTATAACCCAACATCTGCATATAGCATGTTGCTCTTGGTTTTCATATGGATTTTTTTCTGCAAATTAAAAATTAATGACTTCTCATTAAAATCAATGAGTCTAATTTCTTATGATATTTGTTTCCTTAAAGTTCTATGAAGCATTTTTTCCCAAGTGTTTAGTTCAAGCTTTATGAAGCCTGAACTAAATGCAATGTAATAGTAGTAATACATTTATTTCAGCCTTTCCAATTTGATCAGATTGATGTCAGTGTTCTGGCTTGAGTTCAAAATGTAAAATTGTTGTTTTGCTTGGTTTGATAATTTAATAATTGAAATGTAATTATTTCTAGAATATGTATTACCTTAAATTGATCTATATATTCTATAACTTTTGGTCTGTTCCTCTATTTTGTACCCATCTCAGCTGCAGGTTTTTATAGTGAGTATTCATCTGCTCTTTTGTATTTATGTTTAATGCATGTTTGTTTTTCTTCAGTGATGTATTCTGTTTGTTGCAGCTTCATGTACGTAACTAGAGGTTACAGAGAATTGTGTTATTTTTATTTAGTTTTGTTGGGACAGATTTCTTTTAAAATAAGTATTTGATGCCATTGTGCTTTGCATTACCTATGAAGTACAAGAGGAGTTTGAATTCTCTGCCTAGCATCCTATACCTCCCCTCTACTTGTTAAGTTGTTAATCTCAGGCAAGTTGTTGTGCAGAGGCACTAGGTTAACCTGATATTTTCCCAAAAGGGATCATATAAACAAGGCTGATTTGATTTGAAACCTCAGCATGGGTATGAGCAGCAATACTATTGCAAGTCTAGGACCCAAATTATCGGCCATCACTCTGCCAACTGACACTGGAAAGAAAATGGAATTGCATTATATTCAAATTTATAAGATTGCTTTTTTTTATTTCCCTAGAGAATTGTTTAGTTATATATTCCATAATGTAAATTCTCATTGTGGCTGCATTAAAAAAAATCATATCTCTGCATTCTTAATTGAAATCTATTCTTAGGTCTCTAATTGCTTTCGTATTTCACCTTTCCCCTAACCTTCAGTATACAAATGTCAGAAAGGAAGAGGACTTTTAATTTGTACACCAAAGAAAAATTAAAACAACACCCACTTTTCAATTTTTAAAACTGATATTTTGTTTTGGTAAAGTTCTGATATTGAGGATAAAACACTTCACAAAATCAGACTGTGACGGTATTTTGCTTATGTGCTCTGTGATTGGAATATAGATTAGGCCTGTATTAAATCCATTTTTATGCTATTGTTGTGCAGTCAGCTCTATAGCATAATAAGATAGTACACATTGCACTGTTGTGCATCTGCTGGCAATACTAAAATAAAATTGTCAGATTCAACAAAGTTGACACATAAAAGAACCCAGGGAGGAAAACTTAATCTGCTCTAGCACTGCAAGATGAGTTCACTTTATAGAAGTTTTTTAAAATTTTGACTAGTGATTGGAAATACACTATTTCTAGTTTTTGAGAGATTTAAAATGGGGAGTCAGAGATGCAGTTTTTTTAATGAGCTCAGAGCAAGATAACCTTCTCACACAGAGAACTTCCTTATTGTGGAAGTAAGCAAGACAGAAACTATGTCAGCATTTGAACTGATTTTTAAGTTGGTGTTTAATAGAATAACATCCACTTCAGTTGATAGGATAGCCCAACCATTGATAGTATCCTCCTTCAGACCAGCATTGAAGCTCTAATTGGATTCAATTAATTTTGGAAGAGGACAACATTGTTTGCGTATTTGACACCAGTCCTAAACTTGTCCTCTAATCGGAGCTCTGTCATGGCAGAGATGTCTTGGAGGGCAGAAAAAAACTTGGATATTTCCAAATTTAGCTCAAGAACAACACGACACTCTTACCAATTCATGAGAATTCTTGTATTGTTACTGATCAAAATAAAGAGGGAAATGAGAAAGGTTCGAAGTACCTTATGTCAAATGCAGAAACCATGCCTAAACTACTCATCCACCACTCCTATCAGACGATCTTAAAACTAGAAATATGTGACTTTACTGTCAATTTCTATATTTTTCTGGTTAGTATCCCTTCATAGTATTTTCTCCTTTCTTTAGGTCCTTCTTTGCTGGATTTTGAATTTATCCAAATTTTTGTACTAAATGTTGTCAGAGAAAAGTACCCGTTGGGAAACAATAGTCATAGCTTAATAGATTTGGCATTCAGCAAAAACTACTGCATGAATAAAGAGAATTAGAATGGAATGAAGGGAGAATTCACTAAATTGAACTGGTAAATTGATTGGCAGATAAAACAATAGACAAGTAGTAGTAGACACTAAAGTAGATAATACATTATATATGCCTCAATGAGAAGGAATGATTCTGAGAAATAGAGAATGATGAAACCATACCAAATGAAGGAATTAGAGGGAAGAAAAAATGTATAATGTATAATTTTGCTGCGAAGATTAGGATAAATTCAGACTCCAGCAAACAAAGCCATAGAAAAGAAGAATGTCAATTGAGAACAAACTGGAGGAAATATAACAACTATCAATGAGGGTTTCTTTAAGTTCCAAGAAAGTAAATTATTAATAATCTCTCAAATCACTAGATTCTAGAATGGTTCCAGAGGGTTGGAAATGCAAATATCACTCCACTCTTTAGGAAGGGAGGGAGGCAGAAGTAGGAAACTTATAGGCTAATTAGCCTGACTTCATTGATGTTGGAGACTATTATGGAGACTATATGAAGTTTTTAGAGTACTTGAAGGCACATGATAAAGTAGGCCAAAATCAGCATGGTTTCCTTTCAGGTAAATCTTGCCTGACAAATCTGTTGGAATTCTTTGAGGAAATAACAGGCAGGATAGACAAAGGAGAATCAATAGATGTTGCTTACTAAGATTTTCTGAAGGTCTTTGATAAGGTGCTGCACAAGAGGCTGCTTAACAAGATAAGATTCCATGGTATGATAGGAAAGATACTAGCATGAATAGAAGGTTGACTGAATGGCAGAAGGCAAAGAGTCAAAATAAAAGGGACCTATCTGGTTGACTGCCAGTGACAAGTGAGGTTCTGCAGGGGTCATTGGTGCCACATCTTTTCACATTAAGCCAAGATTTGGATGACACAAATGATAGCTTTATGGCGAAGTTTGCTGATGATACAAAGATATGTGGAGGGACAGGTTATGTTGAGGAAGCAGGGAGTTTGCAGAAGGACTCAGGCAGAATGGGAGAATTGGCAAAGAAGTGACAGATGGAATATCGTGCAGGGAAGTATATGGTGATGCACTTTGGCAGAAAGAATCAAGGAGTAGTCTTATTTTCTAAATGGGACGAAAATTCAAAAATCAGAGGTATAAGGTACTTGGGAGTCTTTGTACAGGATTCCCTAAAGGTTAATTTGCAGTTTGAGTTAATGGTAAGGAAGACATATGCAATGTTAGCATTAATCTCGAGAGGGTCAGAATACACAAGCAAGGATGTGATGCAGAGGCTTTATAAGGCATTTGGTTAGACCACATTTGGAGTGTTTGGGAAAGAGTTAAGGACCCAGTGCAGAGTACCCCTGTGGCCACCCCCCGATTAAAAGGTATATTTCTTTGGATATTGTCACGGGAGGGGGGGTTGTGGGGATGACCTAACAGTGGAATATCACAGTGGTCGAGTCTCTGGCATTGAACCTGCTCTGCGTCTCAGAAGAGAAGGAGTGAGTAGAGACACACAGTGGTGATAGGGGATTTGTTAGTTAGGGGAACGGACAGGAGGTTCTGTGGGCGAGAACGAGATTCCTGGATAGTATGTTGCTGCTGGGTGCCAGAGTTCGGGATATCTTAGATCAAGACTTCAGTGATCTTAAGTAAGAAGGTGAACAGCAAAAAGCTGATGGTCCATGTAGGTACCAAAGTCATGGGTAGAATGAGTGCATAGGTTCTACATAGGGAATTCAGGGAGTTAGGTGCTAAGTTAAAGGGCTGGACCTCCATGGATGTGACCTAAGGATTACTACCCATGCCACGTGCTAGGGCAGCCAGAACTAGGAGGATTATGCAGATTAATATGTGGCTGAGGACTTGGTGTAGGAGGGCATAAGATTTTTGGATCATCGGGCTCCCTTTCAGGGAAGGTGGGAGCTGAACAGAAGGGACAGTTTGCACCTGAACTGGAGAGGGACTAATATCATGACTGAAAGATGATAGCTGAGAACTTAATGTCCAAGGATACACATTCTCCCGGAAGGATAGACTGGAAGGCAGAGGGGGTGACATTGCTCTGTTGGTTTAAAAAAAAATGGAATCAAGTCATTAGAAAGAGGTGACAGGTGTTGGATCATTGTGGATTGAGTTAAGGAACTGCAAGGGTAAAAAGGCCCTGATGGGAGTTGTATACAGACCCCCAAACAGTAGTAAGGATGTGGCCTACAAATTGCAATGGGAGATAGAAAATGGATATCAAATGGGCAATGTTAGAATAGTCAGGGGACACCAGTATCCGTGTAGATTGGAAAAATCAGGTTTGTACTGGATTACAGGAGGGAGATTTTCTGGAGTACCTGCAAGATGACTTTTTTTAGAGCAGCTCATGGTTGAACCCACAAAAGGATCAGCTATTCTGGATTGGGTGTTGTGCAGTGAATCAGAATTGATTAGAGAGATTAAGGTAAAAGTGATCATAATATGATCAAATGCATCCTGAAATTTGAGAAGAAACTAAAGTCAGATGTATCAGTATTACAGTGGAGTAAAGGGAATTACAGAGATACGAGAGAGGAGTTGGCCAGAAAAGAGAACACTGGCAGGGATGATGGCAGAGCAGCAATGGCTGGAATTTCTGGAAGCAATTTGGAAGGCACGGGATATATAGAGGAAGAGGAAGAAGTGCTTAAAGAAAATATGACACAACCATGGCTAACATGAGAAGTCAAAGGCAACATAAAAGCCAGAGAGGGCGTATAACAGAACAAAAATTACTGGGAAGTTAGAAGATTGGGGAACTTTTTAAAAAAAAAACAACAGAAGACAAGTAAAAAACAAAGTCATTAAGAAGATAAAGGTAGAATACAAAAGTAAGCTAGCCAATGATATTAAAGAGGATGCCAAAAGTTTCTTCAGATACATAGAGTGCAAAAAAGAGACGAGCGGATATTGGACTGCTGGAAAACAATGCTGGAGTGGTAGCCATGGGGGACAAGGAAATGGCAGATGAACTGAATAAATATTTTACATCAGTCTTCACTGTGGAAGACACTAGCAGTATATTGGAAGTTCCAGGTGTCGGGACATGCAGTTATAACTAGAGAGAAGTTTTTGGGAAACTGGAAGGTCGAAAGATAAATAAGTCACCTGGAACAGATGGTGTACACCACAGAGTTCTGAAAGAGGTAGCTGAAGAGATTGTGGAATATTAGTAATGATCTTCTAAGAAATCACCGGGTTCTGGAAGACTGGAAAATTGCAAATGTCACTCCACTCTTCAATAAGGGAGAAAGGCTGAAGAAAAGAAACTATAAGCCATTTAGTCTGACCTCAGTAGTAGGGAAGATGTTGGAGTTGATTATTGAGCATGAGGTCTCAGGGTACTAGGAGGCACATGATAAAGTAGGCCATAGTCAGCATGGTTTCCTCAAGGGAAGATCTTGCCTGACAAATCTCAAAGGTTTCAAAGGTACATTTAATGTCAGAGAAATGTATACAATATACATCCTGAAATTCTTTTTCTTCGCAGTCATGCACTAACACAGAGGAGTGCCCCAATGAATGAATGATAGTTAAATGTTAGGACCCAAAGCCCCCACCAGCAAATAAGCATCAGCGGCCCCCACCGAACACTCAAGCATACAGCAAAGCATCAGTAAAGACGCAGACTTTCAGAACCCCAAAGACTACTCGTTCACCCGATAATTCGATATACCACAGGCTCTCACTCTCTCCCTTATAAAGGAAAAAGAGGTGTCCCCATTTCACAGTGAGAGGGGAGACATAACAAACAACAGCTGACTTACAATGTTAAAAGTCTGTTGCATCGCTTTTTTTGAGGCCTGTGCCCAAAATACTGGGGTCTCTAGGTGCATAACCAGCAGCCATCTTGCTGCTTTTGATCTTCCGTGTACTCCCACAACACATCAGGTGGCAGCACTAGCCTAGAGTCTACCCGCCTCCAGAGCCACAAAATCCTGGAACCCTGGAGGTGTGCTAATCTTCTAGGCCGTGTCTTTGGTAATAGAATAGCGGCTAGTCGTGAGACCCTGAGAGCGGGTCCCATTCCTGCAAAGAACCAAAGCCAGCGTGCAACTCCAGGTCAGGCTCTTCAAAATAACCCTGAGGAGGAAAAATAGAGATATTAAAGATAGAAATAGAACTGTTTCGGAAGATGCATGCAAAGGAGTCACCATTAGGCGCCATTGCCTGCTCAGCTCCACCCCCTCAAAATCTTTTGGAATTCTTTGAAGAAATAACAAGCAGGATAGACAGAGGAGAATCAGTTGATGTGTGTACTTGGATTTTCAGAAGGCCTTTGACAAGATTCCACACATAAGGTCACTTAACAAGCAACAAACCCTTGGAATTACAGGAAAGATTCTCGAATGGATAAAGCAGTTAGTGATTGGCAGGAGGCAAAGTGTGGAAATAAAGGGAGCCTTATCTGGCTGACTGCCAGTGACTAGTGGTGTTCCACGGGGGTCTGTGTGGAACCAATTCTTTTTACATTATACGTCAATGATCTGGATGATAGAATTAGTGGCTTTATAGCAAAGTTTGCAGATGATATGAAGATAGGTGGAGAGGCAGGCAGTTTAGAGAAAGTGGAGAGGCTCCATAAGGACAAATTAGGAGAATGTGCAAAGAATTGGCAGATGGAATAGTGTCGAAAAGTGTATGGTTAACTATTTTCTAAATTGAGAGAAAATACAAAAAAGCTGAGGTGCAAAGTTACTTGGGAGTACTTGTGCAGGATTGCCTAAAGGTTAATTTGCAGGTTGATTCTGTGGTAAGGAAAGCAAATGTAATGTTAGCTTTCGTTTCAAGAGGACAAAAATATAAAAATAAGGATGTAATGTTGAAGCTTTATAAAGCACTGGTGAGGCCTCACTTGGAGTATTGAGAGCAGGTTTGGGCCCCTTAGAAAGGATGTGCTGAAACTGGAGAGGGTTCAAAGGAGGTTCATGAAAATGATTCCAGGATTGAATGGCTTGTCGTATGAAGAGTGTTTGATGGCTTTGGGTCTGTATTCACTAGAACTCAGAAGAATGAGGGTGTCCTCATTGAAACTTATCGAATGGTGAAAGGGTTTGAAAGTGTGAACGTTGGGAGGAAAGCCTAAGACCAAACGGCACAGTCTCTGAATAGAGATGTGTCCTTTTAGAACAGAGATAAGCAGGGATTGATTTAGCCAGAGCGTGGTGAACCTGTGGAACTCTTCGCCACAGGCAGCTGTGGAGGCCAAGTCTTTATGTATAGTTAAGGCAGAGGTGGATAGATTCTTGATTGGTCAGGGCATGAAGGGATACGGGGAGAAGGCAGGAGATTGGGGCTGAGAGGGAATTTCGATCAGCCATGATGAAATGGCAATGCAGACTCGATGGGCCAAGTGGCCTAGTTCTGTTCCTATTTCTTATGGTCTTATTGTAAGCAGTTTTGAACCCCTTATCTACGAAAAAAACAGTGTTGGCATTGCAGGGGGTTCAGAGGAGTTCACGAGAATGATTTTGGGAATGTAGTGGTTTACATATGAGGAGCGTTTGATGGACCTAGCTAGGCCGGTACTCGTTGGAGTTAAGAAGAATGAAGGGAGAATTGATTGATGCCTATTGAATATTGAAAAGCCTAGACAGAGTGGATTTGGAGAAGATATTGAGCTGACTCAAGGACCAAAATGCATAGCCTCAGAGTAGAAGGCTGACCATTTAGGACAAAAATGAGAAGGAATTTATTTTGCCAGAGTGTGGTGAATCTGTGGATGCCACGGATGACTGTGTAGGCCAAGTCATTAAGTATGTTTAAAGCAGAGGTTAATAGGTTCTTAGTGAGTTGTGGCATCAAAAGTTACAGGGAGAGCACAGGAGAATGGGCTTGAGAATGATATTAAATCGGCTATGATAGAATGTCATAGCAGACTTGATGGGCCGTGGTCTAATTCTGCTCCTATGTCTTATGTCTTCAAGGCAGAGGATCGTAAAAATAGTAATTAGGAAGGCAATGTGTGAGGAGTATACAAGTTGTTTATGGAGATACAGTACATGGACAGAAAACAAATCTGTTGGTGCTGAAAACCTTTAAAAAAATTAACAAACAGATTAAAACATTCTCTGGTCTGGTATTTTGTGGTCCAACAACTCCAGTATTCTGGTATGTTTTGAACCTATAGTACGGATCTGTACTAATCTGTAGTCAATTAACGTATTATTACAACTTTAGCAATCTCAGCCTGCAGCATTTTGAGCCAGCAGAAACTTCAGTCTACTGACAGATCATGGAATTTCGTGTGACCCAGTGTATGTCTGTACTTGGGGAATGATAAAACAGATTATTCCATTAAGGAGAAAACCTGCACAAAGCTGCAGAACAACAGGATTTTCAGGTTTACATGCATGAAATGTAAAGATGCTAATGGAGGTCTTGTCCCAAAGTAAAGGCCAGCCTTACATTAGCATCTGTAAGCTTAGCTTGCAGCATAAAAGTAGGGAAATCATGCTATGTTACTGAGGCCAAATCTGATTATTTTCCAGCTTTTAAATATGGTTGTCTCCAGGCTATTCAAGCATGTTGAGCATCAAGTTAATCCAATCCTGCCTTCAACTATGTCCACCCTTAGCAGAGAATACGGCAAATCATCATTATTCCCTAAGCAGATGTCTGACTGAGATCAGTTAAATTGAAAATCAAGCTAGAATGATAAGATTTATTCATTAAACCATCAGATAAACTTTACTCTTAATTTCTACATACAAAAGCTAATTTTGGCACAGTCAGGTAGCAGTATTATAAATCTGTTTTGATCTTCAGATCCATAGACAGTTTAATTTTCAATCTGGTGATTTATTTTTATTTTTCAATTCCCCTTTATATTTTCTCCACCTTTTCCTTTTCCTCTTAATGCTGTTCTCTTGTCTACTAAATTTGCTGCTATGTGGTCTCTTGGCAATAGCTCACTATTGTCTAAATGGTTTTGCTTAATGTCCTTACATAATCAATTGCTATTATCTGGCTATTACGCTGTGTTGTTTAGCATAGTCAAGATTGACTCTTGTTCATGCACATTTCCAGTGGCGGTTGTTAATTATTTGACTTGAGTTAGAAATGTCCACACCTCAAACAGATGAGATCTGGATTGCTCTGTATTTGATACCGATTAAAATCAAGTCACCGGATATTTCAGAAAATCTTGAATAACAATTGAATTAGTAAATTGTTTTGAAATTTACTAGATCAGATTACTGGTAGTTTTCCAATATGACTAATTTAGGAATCAGGCATGCGAGTTCCATGGGTGAGTTGCAAATGCTAAATTTGTAAGGTAAATTAGTTTCTCTTATTCCATTCCAGTAGTAATAAAATTATTCAAAAAATAAAGTAATGCTCTATTAAATAAACTTTTAACCAACAATCTGGATGTTTGCTTGATAGTAATGTCATGTAATCAAGAATGTTTTGCCAGCATTGACAGAATTCTCCAACTACTTGTGTCAATTGACTTGAGAGGTAGGCAAAATAAATTTTGCTGTTTATATGTTTGCAATTTTTAATATTTTAAAACAGATGTACCTGATCAAGTCATCCGAGTTTTTAAGGCTGATCAACAAAGTTGCTATATTATCATAAGCAAAGATACCACAGCAAAAGAAGTTGTTGTCCATGCTGTACATGAATTTGGCCTGACTGCACCTTCCGAAACCTATTCTCTCTGTGAAGTTTCTATAAGCTGTGAAGGTGTAATCAAGCAAAGAAGACTTCCTGATCAGTTGTCTAAACTTGCTGACAGGATCCAGCTGAATGGCAGGTAAGAAGGCACTTTTCATCAGAATCAAAAATTCCAAGTTACTTTTTGTGCCAAATTTTAAAAGCTGAATACATGCATTTTTCCTGGGTGTTTTGATAAATTTTTGACATTTAATTTGATGACAAATTATAAATTATGTAATGAAAAGGGGATAAAATACTTCTTTTATCTGTCATTTCAAGGTTATTTTCCTTGAATCACTGCCAGCATGGAGTTTGGAGGTTAGGAAGGAAGGAGGTGATAAGCAAAGTGGAAACGGCAGATATCAATTATGAATAACTTTGAAATACAACTTTAATATGCCAGTACTGTATTTAATATCTGTTTATTTCACTTAGGTACTATCTGAAAAATAACATGGAAACAGAGACTCTTTGCTCAGATGAAGATGCCCAGGAATTACTAAGAGAAAGTCAAATCTCTCTGCTGCAACTTAGCACCATTGAAGTAGCTACTCAGTTGTCAATGAGAGACTTTGAATTGTTCCGGAACATTGAGCCCACTGAGTATATTGATGACCTCTTTAAAAGGGAGTCAAAAACTGGAAACATACATCTCAAGCAGTTTGAGGATGTTATCAATCAGGAAACCTTCTGGGTTGCTACTGAGATTTTGAAGGAAACTGTGCAGTGGAAAAGAATGAAGATAATGAAACATTTCATTAAAATTGCCTTACACTGCAGAGAGTGCAAGAACTTTAACTCCATGTTTGCTATTATCAGGTAAGATTTAATTGTTTTTATCAGTTCAAAGGCAATATGATGTACATTGATGATGTGGGTTCCTTAAGGTTGTTATAGCTGGTGGTGGTATTAGATATTATTTGCTCCCAATGGCATATCCAGCACCTGGCCTTCAAGCTTGGCGGAAACATTTCTATTGACAGGAGAAGGGGGAAAGGTGGGTTACTGGCACCTTAAAAACACTCACTTTGGTCAGATGGGGCTTATCGGCCATTGTTGGCGGCTCGTCTAGGAGAAGGAAAACTCTGATCTCAAACCTCCGCTGCCTTGCAGCTATACCCACATGGGGAAGGCTTCGGGCCTAAACCCTGAGAAAAATTCTGGCGCCTGACTGGCTAAGGCACTCCTGTGTTGAGTTCATTGCTGACTGGGAACTCCTGTGACACCTCTGTATCAGTCTCTGCTGCTGCCTTGGATTCATCAGCTGCGTAGAGAGGCGGAGCTTGCTACAGGGGCACCAGCTTGCTCTCTGGTTTGTACTGGCTTGCATATCATGTAAGCAGCTAAGATGCAACATCCTAGGTTGGATTCAACCAATGCAGGGCTGCAGGTAATGTTATGTGAACTTTAAATATCTATTATGTATGTTAAAGTGAATAACTAGATTGCATTATTGCACTAGAAGGGCAATTTTAACCTATATTGAGCTCTATTACTATAAATAGTAAAACCGCAAGTTTTTCTTAAATTTTCTGTTGGAAGTTGCTGAGGTTAATCTTCAAGAATATTTTCAGTTTAAATTGTTTAGTGGAAAAAGCAATTCTGGAGAATTTCTCTGCACATCTTGATTGTACTATTCATGAACAGTTGACACCAGCAAACCTCAACAATGAGTCTTATTGTAACCTTGTTAAAGAACCACTGATTGAGTAATTGATTCTCAATATATCCATCTGACCTTCTCCAATGTGGTGCTATTTTATGCCAGATTGAGATTAATCTCAGTATTGTGCATGCATGCCCACCAGCAGTGGAAATGATGTTGGCCAATTAACTTGTGTTGGATCTTTATTGGTAACGTGAGGCTTCGTCCTTTCCTTTAAGTCAAAAGACAAAAGTTTAATTAAACTACTAAGTTGCTATTGTGGCTTTATTGGGAAAGAACAATCAAATTAACTTCAAAATTAAAGACCTACATTAAGCTGTAGGCATTCCAATTGTTTTCACTATTTCAGTTATTAAGTGGTTCTGCAAAGCTAAATTAACATTCATTTTTAGCAGCCAATACTATTTGATTACAGTGAATATGCCTGAAACAAGGACAAAAAAATATTGCTCTCACTGTAGCTGACAGAGTCCCCAAATTCAAGTTTATCATTGTTGAAGGCATTCAAACACATGCCATGAAAAATAGCTTTCTGCAGCAGTAGCACAGAACATTACAAGGTGAGGACAAACATAAGTAAACATAAACTTAAGTTAACTTAAATTAGACATAGTTTACATATGTGCAAAAAACAAGATTTAGAAAATGGATATATTCTGATGTAGTGTTAAGGTTCTTCAGGTCAGTTCAGGAAACTAATGGCGGTGGGGAAGAAGCTGTTGTTGAAGTTTGGGGCCTAGGTCTTCAGACTCCTCTGCCTCCTTCTGTTAGTGTCATTGAGAAGAGGGCATGGCCCAAATGTTAGAGGTCCCTACTGGTAGATGCCTCCTTCCTGAGACACCACCTCTTGCTGATGACCGTGATGGTGAAGAGAGCTGTACCCATGATGGAACTGACTGAGTCCACCACTCTGTAGCCACTTAGATCCTGTGTTTTGAAGATTCTATACTGGGCTCTGTTGCAATCTGTCAGAATGCTTTTCACTGTATATCCATATAGGTTTGTCATAGAAACCTAGAAACACAGAAAACCTATAGCACAATACAGGCCCTTCGGCCCACAAAGTTGTGCCAAACATGTCCCTGCCTTGGAAATTACTAGGCTTACCTATAGCCCTCTATTTTACTAAGCTCCATGTACATATCTAAAAGTCTCTTAAAAGACCCTATCATATCCGCCTCCACCACCATTGCCGGCAGCCCGCTGCACGCACTCACCACTCCATGAGTAAAAAACTTACCCCTGACATCTCCTCTGTACTTACTCTTAAGCACCTTAAACCTGTGTCCTCTTGTGGCAACCATTTCAGCCCTGGGAAAAAGCCTCTGGCTGTCCACACAATCAATGCCTCTCACCATCTTGAACACCTCAATCAGGTCACCTCTCATCCTCTGTCGCTCCAAGGAGAAAAGGCCGAGTTTACTCAACCTGTTCTCATAAGGCATGCCCCCCAATCCAGGCACGTCCCTGTAAATCTCCTCTGCACCCTTTCTATGGCTTCCACGTCTTTCCTGTAGTGAGGCGACCAGAACTGAGCACAGTGCTCCAAGTGGGGTCTGACCAATGTCCCTATGTAGCTGCAACATTAACATTGAATGCCCATGACTCACTGTCCCTAACTATGTGTCTTTGGAATGTGAGAAGATGCCTGGAGAAAACCCATGCAATCACAGGGACAATGTACAAACTCCTTCCAGACAGCGGCAGAATTGAATCCTGTTTGCTTGTGTTGCAAGAGTGGAGTGTTAATTGCTACTTTACCCTGCTGCTCAACTGCACCTGTGGTAACGTAATGGTTAGTGTACTGTTACTACAGCATCACTGACCTGTGTTCAATTCTGGCGCTATCTGTAAGGAATTGTGTTTGAATGTAGTCAAAAATACAGAAAAGTACAGCACATAAACAGACCCTTTAGCCCATCTAGTCTGTGCTGAACCATGTAAACAGCATATTTCCATTGACTTTTACCAGGAACCATAGTCCTTAATACCCCTACCATCCATGTACTTATACAAACTTCTCTTAAAAATTGAAATCGAGCTCACATACACTTCTTGCACTGGCAGCTTGTTCCACACTCTCATGACCCTCTCAGTGAAGAAGTTTCCCCTCATGTTCCCCTTAAAGTTTTCACCTTCCACTCTGAACACAAGATCTCTAGTTGTAATCTCACCCAAGCTCAGTGGGAAAAGCTTGCTTAAGTTTACAGTATCTATACCCCTCATAGTTTTGTATACCTCCATCAAATCTCCTTTCAATATTCTATGTTCCAAGGAACAAAATCCTAACCTATTTAATCTTTCCTTTTAGCTCAGGTCCTCCAGACCTGACAATATCCTTGTAAATTTTCTCTGTACTCTTTCAACATTACTTACATCTTTCCTGTAGGTAGGTGACCAAAATTACACATAATACTCCAAATTAGGCCTCACCAACGTCTTATACAACTTCAACATAACATCCAGTCTCCTGTACTCATACTTTAACTTATGAAGGCCAGAGTGTCAAAAAGTTTCTTTACGACCCTATCCACCTGCAACACCACTTTCAATGTAATTTTGAAGCTCTATTTCCAGATCTCTTTGCTCTACCATACTCCTCAGTGCCTTATCCTAAAGTAAGACCTTCTGAGGTACAACATCTCGCACTTGTCTGCATTAAATTCTACCTGCTATTTTTCAGCCCAGTTTTCCAGCTGGTCCAGATCCTGCTGCAAGTAATGATAATCTTCCTCGCTGTTCACTACACCCCCAGTTTTGGTGTTAACCACAAATTTGCTGCTCCAGTTAACCACATTATCATCCAGATTGTTGCTGTAGTTGATGAACAATAACAAGCCCCGCACCGATCCCTGCAGCACCCCACTAGTCAGGGACTTCTATTCAGAGGGACAACCATCTACTACCACTCCCTGGCTTCTCCCACAAAGCCAAAGTCTAATCCAATTTGCTGCCTCATTTTGAATGCTGAGTGACTGAAAGTTCTTGACCATCCTCCCATGTGGGACATTGTCAAATGCTTTGCTAAGGTCCATGTAGGCAACATCCACTGCCTTCAACTTTCCTAGTTCCCATTATAACACAACCCACCATCACGAAGCCATGCTGACTATCCTTAATCAGTCCATGTCTAAACAAACCCGCATATATCCAGTCACTTAGAATACCTTCCAATAATTTTTCCACTACTGATGCCAGGCTCAACAGCCTATAATTTCCTGGTTTATTGTTAGCCTTTCTTAAACCACAGTACAACATTGGTTATCCTCCAATCCTCTGGTTCCTCACCTTTCGTTAAGGATGATTTAAATATCTTTGCTAGGACACAGTCAACTTCTGCTCTTGGCTCTGGCAGGGTCCGAGGGAGCACCATGTGAGGCCTTTTGGCTTTATCCCCCCCCCCCCCAAATTTGTCTTAAAGCAGCAACACCTCCTCCTCTGTAATCTGTATAGGGTCCATGAAGTTGATGCTGCTTTGCCTCACTTCCATAGACTCTGTGTCCATCTCCTGAGTAAATACAGGTGCAAAAAAATTTTTAATGTCTCTCCTTTCTCTTTTGACTCCATGCAAGGATTGCATTCTGATCTTCCAGAGGACCATTTTTTTTTCTTTACAATCCTATTGCTCTTAACATATCTGTAGAATCCCTTGGGATTCTCCATCACCTTGTCTGCTAGGGCAATCTCATGGCATCTTTTAGCCCTCCTGATTTTCAAAGTGTTCTTTTGCTTTTCTTATACTTCATGAGCACCTCATTTGTTCCTGCTAGACTCTCTTTTTTTAACCAGGGCTTCAATAGCTCTTAAAAACCATGATCCCTGAACTTTTTCCTATTATTCTGACAGGCACATACAAGTTTTGTACTCTCAAAATTTCACTTTTGAAGGCCTCCCACTTACCAAGTACACTTTTGCCAGAAAACAGCCTGTTCCCAATCCACACTTGCCTTTCATCAAAATTGGCTTTATCCAATTTAGAATCTCAACCCACGGACCAGACATATCTTTTTGCATATTTACTTTGAAACTAATAGCATTGTGATCACTTGGTGCAAAGTATTCCCCTACAGAACCTTCTGTCACCTGCCCTGTATCATTCTCTAATAAGATAGCAAAGTGTTTTCAGGTAGCTGTTTCCTCAGTTTGTAATGTAATTAAGGAATGGCAGTTAACAGTAATGGTGGAGGTCAAGTTGAGGTCTGGAAGACCAAGAAAACTTTCCGAGAGAATTGCTCACAGGATTGCTAGAAAGGCAAATCAAAACCCCTGTTTGACTGCAAAAGACCTTCAGGAAAACTTAGATTCTGGAGTGGTGGTGCACTGTTCTACTGTGCAGCGACACCTGCACAAATATGACCTTCATGGAAGAGTAATCAGAAGAAAACCTTTCCTGCATCCTCACCACAAAAATCAGCATCAGAAGTTTGCAAAGGAACATCTAAACAAGCCTGATGCAGTTTGGAAGCAAGTCCTGTGGACTGATGAAGTTAGAGGTATGTTTGGAGAAAAAAGGGTGCAGAATTTCATGAAAAGAACACCTCTCCAACTGTTAAACACGGGGGTGGATCAATCATGCTTTGAGCTTGTGTTGCAGCCAGTGGCAAGGAGAACATTTCACTGGTAGAGGGAAGAATGAATTCAATTAAATACCAGCAAGTTCTGGAAGCAAACATCACACCATCTGTAAAAAGGCTGAAGATGAAAAGAGGATGGCTTCGACAACAAGATCATGATCCTAAACACACTTCAAAATCCACAATGGACTACCTCAAGAGGTGCAAGCTGAAGGTTTTGCCATGGCCCTCACAGTCCCCCGACCTAAACATCATCGAAAATCTGTGGATAGACCTCAAAAGAGCAGTGCCTGCAAGACGGCCCAAGAATCTCACAGTACTAGTTAGAAGCCTTTTGCAAGGAAGAATGGGCGAAAATCCCCCAAACAAGAACTGAGAGACTCTTATCTGGCTACAGAAAGCATTTACAAGCTGTGATACTTGCCAAAGGGGGTGTTACTAAGTACTGACCATGCAGGGTGCCCAAACTTTTGCTTTGGGCCCTTTTCCTTTTTTGTTATTTTGAAACTAAAAGATGGAAATAAAAAAAGTAATCTTGTTTAAAATATTAAATATGTCATCTTTAACTTTATGCCTTTTGGAAATCAGGTATTCTTTCACCCACTTGGCTATTCATAGTAACAGAAGTTTTGACCAGGGGTGCCCAAATTTTTGCATGCCACTGTATAACGCTCACTAGATGAGTTTTCTAGTCTGTCCTAACTGAAATCTGTCGTGTCATTTTCCCTGACGGTTATCGCCACCCCTCCTCCTTTAATCCCTCCTGCTCTGTCATGTCTAAAACAATGGAATCCTGGAATGTGGAGTTGCCAGTCCTGCCCCTCCTGCAGGCAAGTCTCATTAATGGCTACAATATGGTAATTCCAGATGTTGATCCCATACCCTGAGCTCACCTGCCTTTCCTGTAAAACTAGTTGCATTGGAAATGTGATCCTGTTTTAGCTGTTAACATAGTAAAGAAATATGTAAAGGACAGGAACTTGAAATAGGAATAATGATGTGATTTGATTTAGCATCCACACATATGCAGTTGAATACTGAAATCAAGAAACTGCATTCTTGATATTCCCTTTCACTACATAACACGGCTTAAAAAGACATGGAGGTAAATGTAAGAATCTAAGATATAGGGCCAGGAGTGGGATTTCAGGGCATTTGATCTTGCACCAAAAATTATTTCCACTAAATATGGAACGTAGAAGAGTACAGCATTGTGTGGGCCCTTCTGCCTGGAATGCTGTACTGACCTTTTAACCTACTCCAGAATTAATCTAACCCTTCCCTCCTACACAGGCATTTTTTCATAAATCCATGTGCCCATCTAAGAGTCTTCTAAATATCCCTAATGCATCAGCCTCTACCAACACCCTTGGCAGTGTGTTCCAGGCACTTAACGTTTTGTGTGTTTTTTAAAAAAAACAAACTTCCTCTGACATCCCACTTCTACTTTCCTTAAATAATATTAGTCATTCCCACCTTGGGGAAAAAAGGTGTTGGATGTCTATTTTATAATCTTACCCACTAATGTGCCCAGAAAAATTGGGCTTTTCCTTTCAAATATATGGGAATTTTTTAAGGCATTGTTAGTTGTTTATCTCCATAAGATTAAGAATTAAAGTTACTACTTTAATTTGATGATGGAGATGCATAGTCACTTTCATTTTTCGCAGGAGTCCCTGGTGACTTTTGAGGATACTGCAATGTTTTAGCTGTATGTGTTACAACTTACTTTGAAAATCATGAGAAAGGTTATGGGCAAGTGTAATTGCAACAAGTTCTTCCATTCAAGGCATTGAAATAAGCTGATGTTTAATGAAATACTTTGGCTAACTTCAAGGAGTGAGCGTTTCTCAGTTGCATGTTAGACGATCTTAGAGGAATTCAGCAAAGATCTTTAAGCTGTACTTTTGCTGCACTAGCATATTGTTCAGTATACATTGTTTTACAAGTACCCATTTTCACTCCCACCATTATTCAAATTATGCATCAAATTGTATTTTCTTGGCACTGATAAGAATGAGCTTGTTTAGCTTGTCTAGCTTGTCAAAAAAATTTGCTTCATTGAAGATATAAAAGTTGGTGTTTTACCATGTCAATGTTTCTATTAATCTTGATGGGATTAGCAGTTATCTTAGTGCCTTCAGGAGAACATTTCATAGTCATGTTATGGAAACAAGACTAATGGGAAATGGAAAGCTTTATTGCATTGCACTCACTTTCATCTTTATCTGAAAAATACTCCAACGTTAGCAGACTGTATTGTTATTCTGAAGCTCATGTTCTTTAGCAGTTTAAGAAGTTCAAGATGGTATGAGATTAAAGGGAACAGTTTATAACATTGCCAAAAAGTATCAGTGAGTCAGAGTGAAAGGAATTCAGAATTTGTTCAAAGTTCTAAGTAAATTTATCATCATTCATGTATGTTAGATCCACGGTGGAGATCTGCGTGTCTACCTCAATAAGAACGGGTGCGTGACTGCCTCAGAAGTAACTGCTCACTGCAGATGGTTTCAATGGTGACATGCAGTCCCTTCTACTTTCCAAGGGAGGTCATTGCCGGTCACTGCCGTTCCTCCCCCTGCCCCCATCTTAGTGCTGGGGAAATGCTGCAGAAGCTCTATGGTGCCATTTGTGACCTTGAAGCCACTCACTCTGATGGTTTCTTCATTGTTGCTAGTGACTTCAATGATGCCAACTTAAGAGCAGTCCTGCCAAAGTTCTACCAGCATGTCAACTTCACAACCACAGGAGAAAATATTTTATACCTGGTCTATACCAATGTTTGTGGAGCCTACAAACTGTCCCGGCCTCATCTTGGATACTCAGACCATATATCCATTTTGCTAGACCTCGCAACAAATGGCAAGGTTTCTTCAGCAACACCTAGAGCAAGGCGAAAGAGTAATCTGGAGTCAGTTTGAGGAACAGAGAGGACAGCGGACAACAACTCCATGACACCCTACGCATGCAGCAACTGTGGCAGAGTCTGCTGTTCTAGGATCAGCCTCAATAGCCACAGTTGACGCTGCTCGACAAACCAGTGACTACCAGAGGTGCAATTACATGGTCAACCATGACTGACAGAGGCCACACACACACATACAGACACCACTGGTTAAACAAGTCAAACCAGTTTGCAGGAAGATCAGGATCTAGCCAGAAGGTGTCACCTCAGCTCTGGGGGACTGTTTCGAAAACACGGAATTGAGCATATTCAGGGAGCCGGCTCCCTGCGATCATCACATTAACTTTGATGAATATGCGGGACAGGTGACTGGAGACATAGGAAAATGCATTGAGGACATTACCCTTATTATGAATTACACTGCCAGTGCAAACCAGTAACCATAGTTGACTGCACAAGTTTGTACATTGCTTAGGGATTGGGACGCTGCCTTTCAGATTGGGGGATAGGATGACTCCAGGGATCAAGAATGCAAAGTACAAGTAGTCATAGAAAATTCTCAGACACCTTTGTGACACTGGGGGCATGTGGCAAAGTATACAAACCATAACAGATTACATATCCACTCTGCAACACCTCCTTTCCTGATAGGCTGGTGTCTTCTATGCATATTTTGATGCAATGAATGATATGACATCAAGGAAAGCCTGAGGAAATGGCATCATGTCTGGCCATAGCTGTAGTGAGAAGGATCCTAGCCCAGGTAAACCCATGCAGAGCTGCAGCGCCATACACCATACCTGCCTAGAGCTGAGGTGTGGCCCAGCTAACAGAGGTCTTAACAGATACCTTTAATATCCGTTTGCAATAGTCCACTCTCCTTGCAGGCTTCAAGGCAGCCACCATCATTCTGGTGGCCAAGAGAGTGACTGGCCTAAACGATTCCCGCCAGTTGCACTGACTTAAACAATCATGAAATGCTTTGAGAGGCTGGTAATGGATTGTATAAAATCCCACCTTCCAGATACATTGGACCCTTTCCAGTTTGCCCCCCACTGAAATCGGTGTGCTAATGATACCATAGACTCGTCCATCCACGCTGTCCTGTCCATCTTGAAAACGATCCCTCATATTCCAGGTTGTTGTTCATCAACTTCACCTCAATATTTAATGCGCTCATCCCTCAGAAGCTGGTGGGACTCTTCGTAACTGGATGGATCTTGATGCCAACTCGTAACTTAGTCCGAGTTGGCATCAAGATTTCTAGCTCCATCATGCTGTGCACTGGTGCCCCCCAGGGCTGTGTGTCAGCTCATTGTTGTTCACACTGCTGATTTATGACTACATTACCAGATTCAGCTCAAACTGCATTAACGAGTTTGCTGATGATACAACAGTGGTTGAGAGGAGGCAGAGAGGCTTATCAAATGGTGTACGAACAACAACCTGAGTCTCAGTGTGGACAAGACAAAATAAATGATTGTGGACTTCAGGAAAGCACAGGTTAACTACTATCCATTGCATATCGATAGTGTTGCTGTGGCAGGGAGAGAGAGAGAGAAGATCACTAAGTTCCTTGATGTGCACATAGTGGACGATCTAGTGTGGATCCACTACACCTCATTCATCAAGAAGGCACAGCAATATCTACACCTTTAGTGAAGATTGAGGCATGCAAGACTGCCTGCCCCCATTGTAACAGCTTTCAACAGGACCACCATTAGGCATCATTGTGTGGATCTTACAGAGGACAGTAGAAGCTGCTGAGAGGATCATTTGTGACATTTGCTTAGAACTTTTTTTTTTACAAAGGGCCTAAAGTATTGTTGAGGATCCCTCTCACCTGTCCCACAATCTCTTTGACACAGTACCATCATGAAGGAGGTACAAGAGCACCAGGACTAGGACTGGCAGACTGCGTAACTGCTTCATTCCTGAGGCTGTGAGACTAATAAACCTGCCATCACTGAGGTCTCATCACTTGGACAGCAAGCTGTTTACTGTAATGTGTAACGTTTACTCTGCACAATGTACATTTTAAATTATATTTTGACTTATTTATGATTTTTTTGTTTTATGTGATATATGTTTTGTGGGTGTGCCGTGGTCCAGAGGAACATTGTTTCATTTGACTGTACATATATACAGTCAGATGACAAAAATCTTGAACTTGAGATTCCAAACAAGAGAAAATCTGCAACACACACAAAATGCTAGAGGAACTTAGCATCGATGGAAGAAAGTACAGTCAATGTTTCGGACCGAGACCCTTCAGCAAGACTGGAGACAAAAAGATGAATAGATTTAAAAAATGAGGGAGAGGAGAGAAACACAAAGTTATAGGGTGAAACCAGGAAGGGGAGGAATTGAAGTAAAGAGCTGGGAAGTTGATTGGTGAAAGAGATACAGGGCTGGAGAAGGGGGATTCTGATGAGAGAGAACAGAAGTCGTAGAAGAAAGAAAAGGGTAGAGAAGCACCAGAGAGAGCTGATGGGCAGGCAAGGAGATATGGTGAGAGAAAGAAAAAGGGGCTAGGGAATGGTGAAGTGGGGGAGGGGTGGGAATTACCGGAAATTCGAGAAATCGATATTTAAGGGATCAGGTTGGAGTCTATCCAGAAGATTATTCCTCCAGAAGGTATCATTCCTCCAACCTGAGTGTGGCTTCATTGCAACAGTAGAGGAGGCCATGGTTTGATGTAGCGGAATGGAAATGGGAAGTGGATTTAAAATGGGTGGCACTGGGAGATCCCACTTCTTTTGGCGGATGGAGCATAGGTGATTGGTGAAACAGTGTCCCAATCTACGTCGAGTCTCACTGATATATGGGAGGCCACAGTATATAACCCCAATAAACTCACAGGTGAAATGGTGCCTCAACTGGAGAGACTTTTTGGGGCCCTGAATGGTGGTAACAGAGGTGTAGGAGCAGGTGTAGCACTTGTTCCACCTGCAATATAAGCTTCCTCTGATTAGTATGTTGGATGGGGGAATTACACAATGAGGAAGATCAACAAAACCTAATTCTTTTCCCCATTTAATCTGTATAGCATCCTCTCCCTCCCCCCACATGTCCATCAACTTCTCCTTACAGCATTAATTTCCAGTGGCCACTTAACACACCAGAACAATTTTGGGAAAACCAGTGATTCAGAACTTTGTCAGAGGTAGGTTTTAAGAAATCTGTGAGAACAGAGAGAGGTCAGGGTATTTCCAAGGTGTTAGTTTTGCAGATGAAACCTACGTAACAACTAATGTTGAAATGATTGCGTCTGAAAGTACCAGTATACCTCTGCATGCAGGGAACTTGGAAGATTATTGTGTAAAAAGGTTAAAAAAAAGTGGTGAAACATTGAGGATTTGCACAGTACCAAGTTTTAAAGTAAAGCAATACAATACAGGGAGGGGCTGAAGAAGGTTAAGGACCCAACAGTGTTTTCAAAACTTGGTTTGACCACACTTGGAATACTCTTTACTGTTCAGGATGCCACATTGCTGGAATGGCATAGTGGCAATAAAGAGCGCAGAACACATTGACTAGCTTGGAAGGCTGTATTTATGAGAAGAGATTGGATTGGCTGGACTTATTCACACTGGAATGTTGCAGCCTGAAGGCTGATCTTACAGATGTTTACAACGATAAAACATAGTCAAACTAATTTTTCTCAGGGTTGGAGAGTCTAGAACAAGAGGGCACAGGATTAAAGTGAGAGAGGAGGGGAGAAATTTAAAGGATAATCTAAGGGATAAGTTTTTCACACAGCGAAGTGAGTATCTGGAATGAGCTTGAGGTGGTGGAGGCAGATAAAATTACAAAATTTCAAAGACACTTAGACAAACACTTAAGGACATTAAAGAATGTGGGATTAAGGCCTAACGTAGCAAACCAAATTAGCATAGGTAGGAATCATGGTTGGTGAGCTGAAAAGGCCAAATGCTAAACCAAAATGGCCTGTTTCTCCCTTGTATGTTTCTATGATTCTGGGATCAGTGATCATTGAACAAGGTTTAATGTATGACAAGATAACTTCAAGTTTAGGAACAGATGCAAGAAAGGCCACTGGCTATGATAGCTTTGAAAAGATTGGAGAAAATAAAGATTGTGGTTTGATTTGCTAGCATCCTTTACTATCTGCTTTCCACTTAATTCAACTTATCCTGCTCTTTCCTTTTAATATCTATTAGCATTCTTACCTCTTTGACTTTGCAAAGGTCATTGACCTGAACACTAATTCTGTATCTGTTTCTCTAGATGTTGTCTAATTTACTGAGTAATTGAAATGAAAACAAAGTGCTGATGACTACATTGGGAACGATGATTTGTATCATCTGCTTTGTACCTTAACAGTAAAAACAGGCATTGATAACAGTGGTCATTTCTGATAATGAATGAAGTTTCAGAAAGGAAAATTTTGATCTTTTTCATAAACACTTGGGCTCGGTGTTGAGAATATAGTTTCAAGTCTTGTGGACACCATCCTCCATAGCACAACAGAGAGGGACTGTGAAAGGATGATAATAATAAAATTTCAGAATGTTCATATATTGGCAAACATTTTTCTTCATGGAAGAATGATAACTGTTTTGATAGTGGGCATGAGAGTGCATACTCCTTGGAAAATACCTGCCAAAATAGGGGTAAAAGAACTGGGGGATCAATGAAACAACTGCACTAATTACTAAAAGATAGTGCTGCAGGTTTATAAAGCCATTATAAAGAGTGAAAAGGGAATCAGTTACCTAAGGTGGTTTCACATATGATAGAATTGAAAAGCACAGATGCTATGTGAAGGTTTATTTGGCAATGCTTTGAGTATGGTTCATTGTCTGGGTCTGTATAGCCTGGAAAGGTTAAAGCAAAAGGATCAATATATACCAAAATGATAAAATTGAGAGAAAATAAGAATTTGGAAAGGCTGAACAGCTTTGAGGACCATTCTCTTTTAAAAAAAAATAAAACCAATGGGCATTTTGAAGCCATTGTTAAGATGGTGCAGGGGTTTGAGAGGATAGATCTGAAAATGTTTGTACTGAAACAGGTGACATTAAATATATAAGTTCTTAATAACTCAATAGGAATTTCTGGAGATATTTGTTACCTAGGGATTTATTCAAGCATGTAACTCTTATGTTCTCAGTGTTTGCAAAGAAAGGTATAAATGCATTTAATGGCAGACAAGAAAGTGGAGGGGAGAAAGTAATGGAAAGATATTGATTAAGTTAGATAAAGATTAATGGGAAAGATTAATGTTTATGCTCCAAGTGAGCATAAATGGAATGTACCTGTTTGACCAAAAGGCTTGTGTTTGCACTGTAAATAATGTCATACTTTGTAATTAATGCATCTTAGATTAAAAAATCTGAATGATAATGTGTTTATTGGGTGTTACTATGTTTGAAAATCAGAATATGTAAGTATTCCAAAAATATTCAACTTTTTATTTTTCAGTGGGTTAAATCTTGCACCAGTTGCACGTCTTAGAGGCACTTGGGAAAAGCTTCCAAGCAAGTATGAAAAGCTGCTACGAGACCTTCAAGATCTCTTTGATCCCTCCAGAAACATGGCAAAATACAGAAATGTTCTCAGCAGTCAGAGTCTGCAGCCACCCATCATTCCACTGTTCCCCGTAGTCAAAAAAGATCTCACTTTTCTGCACGAAGGTATTCCTTTATTCCAGTCAGAACTGCTCATGTAGATAATTCACAGCATGTGATCAACTGCTTGTTAAGTGTTTAACTCTTGCAGTGGCATCTTCAGCCTTTGTGTGACAATGTGGAGTTTCCATTATACTCAGGATGCTGCTTAAACCACTGGGCACGTACTAATTTTCTAACTGTGTGGATTTGTTTATTCAGAGAGGTGAGGGTTAGGCTGCCAGTCACAATATTATCAAATGCTGGAAAATATGAGTGACCTTCACAACTTGGTGAGCTGACTCCCATGACACTAGAATTTAAATACAAAGAGAAACATTTTTTTTTGAGGCTATGGGTGTATCGCATTTTTGAAGCACAATGTGCAATTGTCAGGTAGATGAAACTTGATAGATTTGTTTTTATTTGACAGCTGTATAAATGTACCTAATAGGGAGATGGTTAACCTAATAGCTACAAATTTGTTGTATTACTTCTGCGCAATGTTTGTTCAGCAAAGCAAGATTTTCACATGTGACATGAAATCAATCAAATCCAGGAAGTCTTAGTTTTTCTGTTTTTATGTGATATACTGTACTTTGCACAAAATAACTTAATTAATTGTCTCTTGTCAGATTTGCAATTATTCAATGTGTCAGCATTCCAATCATTCTCAAAATCCTAAATACACTAAAATATTCTAATCTCAGTGATATATGTATTCAACTAAATTAATTTTTTGTGATAATTTGCACTTGATTTTTTTGGGGGTTAGGATTAACTAGAGTAATGGGATCTGTTGTCGATCTAGATTATTTAATCAATTACTGGGGCATAAAGTTCATCATCTTTTCGGCTTATATTTTACAGGTATTGACAGTTTTTCAATTGAAACAGTTACTTCTCCAAATTTGGAGGTGCTGCGGTAGCATAGCGGTTACATAGTGCAATGCTATTACAGTTCAGGACATTGGAGTTCTGTGTGCAATTCTGGCATCCTGTGAAAGCAAGTTTGTTCATTCCTTCCCGTGTGCACAGAGGTTTCTTCTGGGTAATCTGGTTTCCTCCCACAGTCCAAACACGTACCGCTAACAGGTTAATTGGACATTGTAAAATTATCTCTCAGGCTAGGGTTAGAGGTTGCTGTGCGGTGCAACTTGAAGGGTTGAAAGAGCTACTTGGCACTGTATCTCTGCAGTGTCTTAGGCTCATGTATATGTAGCTAAGGTTCCACATTACTGTAGTAATTTTATGTATTGCACTATACTGCTGCCACAAGAAAAAGCAGATTTCTTGACGTGTGAGTAATGATAAGCTAGGTTCTGATATGGGTCTCTTGTGGACTGAGAGTGGGAAGGGGGCAAGGAGAGGGAATAATGGTTGGGGAAAAAGGGAAGGGAAAGGGGAGGGAGCGGGAAGCACTAGAGAGAGATTCAGTAATGAAGTAATTGTTTGGAATCAAATTACCTTGCATAGTGTCTCAGGGCTGGGTGTGTCTGCATTCATGTCGCCACCCCACCCCTTCCGCACCGTCCCTGGCACTCCTCTGCTACCTGCTCCACACTCACCAATCCCAACATCATTTTCCCCACCAGATTTACAAACTCCGCCCCACCTTGACAAACACAATACTGTGCAAAAGGCTTAGGCATCCTAGCTATATGTATGTGCCTAAGACTGTGGTACAGTACTGTTTAAAAAAAAAATCCGTAAGATATTCCCTTTGCATTTTTTACTAATAATGTCACACATGCAAAATCCTAGGGGCATGCTACTTGCGTACTAAGGGGAAATGAGCAATACTACAAAATAAAAATTATTTTCACCCAAATACCTCATTATCATGGTCATCCTAGAACTCTACCTTCAGTCATCAATTTGCTTGGTGCAGTACAGTGTCACCTCCATATGTAGTGTCTCATTATATCACACTTTTGGATAAACAGCAGGGAACATCATTGTCCACCAAGAATTCAATTACGCAAATACTAGTTTCACTTGGTACACAGGTATTTTATAATTTTAACATTTTAAATTTGTGCTCCAACATGATTTACAGATCTATACAGGATCAAGAGCATAAAACATGACAATACAGGCCCTTTGGCCTGGCCTATGATAGTGTAACCTACTTTAAAATCAATCTAATCCTTCCCTCCCCTATAGGACTCCATTTTTCTGTCATCCACATGAATAAGAGTCCCTAATATACCTGATATACCTAATATTAATATACCTAATAATATTAGGTATATATTATTCAGTATATTATTAATGTACCTAATTAATATTAGGTAATATTAATATACCTAATATTGTCCCTAATGTACCTGCCTCTACTACCACCCCTAGCGTGTTCTGCTCACTCAACCTGTAAGTAAAAAGCTTACCTCCAAGTTTACCTCTATTTATGATTAAAATTATGCTCCCTTGTATTCTCCATTTCTGCCCTGGGAAAAAGGTTTGGCTGTCCATTTGATCTGTGCTTATTATCATCTTGAACATCTCTGTCAAGTTGCCTCTCATCCTCCTTTGCTCCAATCTGTCCTCATAAGACATACTCTCTAATCCAGGAGCATCCTGGTAAATCTCCAGCACCCACAAAAATGTCAACATCCTTCCAAGATGAGCTGACCAGAATGACCAAATATAATATTTCAAGTGTGGTCTAATCAGGGTTTTACAGTGCTACAACGTTATCTCATGGAATTTGAACTCCATCCCCTGACTAATGGCCATACATTTTCTTAAGAACTTAACAAAATTCAGCAACAACTTTAAGGGAACTGTGGATGTGGACCTCAATTCCCTCTGTTCTTCCACACTGCTAGGAATCCTGCCATTAACCTTGTATTTGGCCATCAAAATCATGCAAACTCCCTTATGTTCTTCTACACCAAATCACTTCACACTTTTCTGGGTTAAACTCCATCTGCCACTTCTCAGCTCAGCTCTTCATTCTATCAATGTCCTGTTGTATTCCCCCAACAACCTTCTATATGATCCACACCATCACCAACTTTCGTCAAGAATCAACTGTGTGCGCTGAATAGGTAGTTTGCTCTAACAATATTCTGTAAGATGCTGAAAATTTCTGCATGGCTTGTCCAAGTGGAGCTGTATTAGGTTCTTAAGCAATAAGTAAACTGCTGTACAAGCACAGCAGTTCAAGTGGATTCTGTGGAGTTAAAAGTGAAGTGTGATTTTTCAGGTCAAGAGAGGTGATAGGTAAGAGTGAAAATGTCCAGTATAAAGAAATGCAGGGGAAGAGTAGGACAGAGCTGTAGGCAATAGGTGGAACCAGATGAAGAGGGAAGATCAGGGAGGGGGAGTGATGGAAATGTGAAAAAAGGATGTGACCCTGGGTAGACTGAGTGAAAAGAAGCGGTGTCTGCAAAGTGATTACCTCGTGCGAGTTTGGTCTTGCCAGTGCAACCAAATTGCGAGCATCGAATACAATAGGCCAGGTTGGAGGATGTGCCCATGAATCCTTGCCTCAGCCGGAAGGCCTGTTTAAGTCTGTGGATGGTGTGAGGGAAGAGGTAAAGGGACAAACATTACACCTTCTACAGTGCCAGAGGATGGGTGGAGGTAGGTGGGAAGGGGAGAGCAGCAAGAGAGTGGTCCTTGTAGACAGGAAGTAAAATGTGACTGCAGCAGAATCCCAACATACTGGATATGGAGGCTAAAAGATGAGGAGCAAGAGAAGTCTAGCTCTGTCCTGTCTGGTGAGAAGCGAGGTAGGAGTGTGTGTACAGAAAATAGAGGAATTGCATGTGAGTGCACTATCAATCAGTGTGAAATCAAATTTCCAGAGCAAAGGAAAGATTTTGACATCCTCGTGCAGAACGCCTTGCTTTGAGAACAGCTGCAGCAGAGACAAACAAATTGGGGGAAAAAAGGGCAATGGCATCCTTGTGGGAGTCAGGCTGTGAGGAAGTGACTAGGATGAGTGTGGCAATTTGCCTTCGAGTTACTAACTCCTTCAATGCAGGCAAGTCAGATTCTCGGGTTTTGCTTTGAATGCATTTGTAGGTACAGAATAAAATCAAGGGATGAAAGGTCCTTGAACTTGCATTCTTGTATATTTTGTTATAAATTGGAATTGTCATCCAGTGGCAAAATTACCTTTCTTTTTCTCTGAAGGAAATGACTCCAAAGTGGAAGGTTTGGCAAATTTTGAGAAGCTGCGGATGATCGCCAAGGAGATTCGCCATGTTGTCCGCATGACTTCAGTTAACATGGATCCTGCTGTAATGTTCAGGAATAGGTTAGTAATTGTCAAGAAACCAACTGAGGGTTATTTTTGTAAATGTGGTCAGGGCACTACAAGCCTTGAATGTTTTAGTTTTGGGAAAGTGTGTTGAACATTTATTGCATTCTACGAGGTATTTCCTGTTTAATAGGACTCTATACAAGTAAATCTCATATAGTGTAATACAATCTATAATGGTAATGATTCCAGCTTCTTTGAGAGAGTTACAGCATACAACTTAATGCTAATCATAGTATGTGTTGCCAACTGACTTTCTGGTTACCTATTCTTTTATGTTTTCATTCTTCTCTGCCACACAGTGTGGAAAGAGAAACTATTACTTCAACATTTAAACTTGCTTTTAACATAGAACAGAACAGTACAGCACAATACAGCCCTTCGGTCATGATGTTGTCCAACTGTTTAACCTACTCTAAGATCGATCTGACATTTCCCTCCCACATACCTTCCATCTTTTTCATGCATTTGCCTATCTTAAGAGCTTCTTAATTGTCCATAATGTATCTGCCTCTACCACTACCCCGGCAGTGTGTTCAATGCTCCTTCCACCCTTTAAGTAAAATAAACAACTTACCTCTGACATACACTCCTATACTTTCCTCCAATCATCTTATAATTTTGTCCCCTCATATTATCCATTCTATCCTGGGAAAAAGTCTCTGACTGTCCACTTGATCTGTGTCTCTTATCATCTTATACATCCCTATCAAGTCACCTCTCATCTTACTTTGCTCCAAAGAGCAAAGGTCTAGTTCACACATAATCTGTCCCTTTTCTCTCCAATCCAGGCAGCATTCTGATAAATATCCCCTGAACCCTCTCTAGAAGCTTCCACAGTCTTCCTATAATGAGGTGACCAAAATTGAACACAATATTCTAAGAGAATATGTATGGAATCAGAGTTTTATAGATTATCTTCCGCCTCTTGAACTCATTTCCCCTGACTAATGATGCATCTTCACACGATACATCTTCATAACCGCCATATCAACTTGTGTGGCAACTTTGAGGGAGATATAGACGTGGACCCCAAGAAGTCAGCCAATTATTTTCAGCAATAATCTATTAAGAGTTGTTGGAAATTCCCCCACAGTCTCTGTTTTAAACTAGTGTGTGCTTTGCTTTTAGTTTGCTCACTACACATTCAGTTTCAGTCAGCCACCTGTTTTCTCAGTTCCGTGGTTAACATAGCTGTATAGATAAGTATAACCAATGGCCAGTACTTGTGCACCACTTCAGCATGGATATCCATGAAACATTTCTTTTTCTCTTTTGTTTTTCTCCATTCCCTTTCATTGTCCTGAAGAAGAGAGGATGGAAATATTTACTTTGTAAAATAAAGTACTTTTAAAGTAAAATAATTTTACTTTGTAAAAGTGGGAACAACTCATTTGTCAATTGTTGTAATTGCTGCATTGAAATTTCACAGGGACTGATAATTGTGTTCTTTGGCATTCACCCAATTAGTATTGGTACTTTGAATCTGATCATTTTTCTGACTTTGAGATAATGCATTTAGATTTTATATGTTGAGCTTGCTTTTGAAGTAAATGATAGCAATAAAAATAACATTAGAATTTGCTGTTAATTAAGCATCTTAAAAAATCAAGCTGAACCTGTGTATAAAAATAATTGCTGTAGTAAATAATTACCCAAAGAGCTTGACAGTTCAACATGAACAATAACATACCCAACTTCAAAGTCTGAACACTTTAAAAATACTACATTAAGCACTTTTATTTTCATTTAAACAGTGGCAAATGGCTACAAAATAAATTGAAGATCACGGAATAGCATGCTTATAGTTACAGAATACTTTTACATGGTTCATAATAAACTACTCCACTTCATTCCATCTGGATATATGTTGCCTAAATAAATGAAATGCTGTGCTTATTACAGATGCATGCTGTATGCATTGACTTCAATTACTTTTTTTTTACTGTGAAACTATGACATGTTGCTGTTTTCCAGTGCTTTTGTTCTCAACTTGGCAGTGGTTGGTAGGGAGCAAAGGGAGTGTGGGATCTTTAACGAGGCAGTTACTCATTTTCTGCATTAATGCTAGTTTTTATTTTGCTGTTGTTGAAGAGAAACAGCAATTTATTCAATTTGAAATGCAGTTTACAAAGTGATTTGAAAACTTGATCATCGTGATTCAGCCACAGAATGATGTGTTTTCATTCATTTAATAGTCATTTTTGTCATTTTTTTCCATCCTAGTTTACTTGGTCACCAAGTTTAGCATCCATAAAGTTTGTCATTTTTACATCATTGGCCATATTAACTCCCATGAAAATATTAGTGCTTCAAGAAATGAAACTTATTCCACTGACTTACAATGTTAAATGTTTTATAAATAAAAGAATATCTCCTCTTTCTTATTGGTGTCTTTCAGCTTGTTTGTTTTGCTGGATAGTAGCAACTTGAAAGCAGGTCTATTGAGGCAATTTTTAAGGTTGTACCCATTGTAGTTTTATTTTGCACAAAGAGATACCAACTTTTTTTTTGCTGGTCTTTTAGCATAAAACTAAGAGAAGTCCAGTATCTTGGGACAGTTTTCTTCCCATCCAGATGATGCTTCAAGGTTCTTGTCAATAATGCCTTTGGTGGCCATTATACTTAAAATACAATTTTCCCAAATCATGATGTAATGAAAGTGGATCATCCTACTGTTGATTCATAATACTGCTCTCATCGTTATAGTTAGATTATTGGATTAATTGACTGGTATGCACTTTTAGGGAACAGCTTTAGTCAAAGGGACTTTGAAACTAATCCAAAATAAAGTCAACCACAAAGGTAGGAAATAGGTTTTGCAGAATCTGGAATATTCTGGAATTCTGCTTCAATCTTGCATTACTTCTTACTTTAATACCTACAAGGCCACAAGAGAATGTGATTTGTATTAAAATATTTATAGTGAATATCTTGGATTTTTTTTCTATCACTCCATTGAAGTCCAGCTTTCAGTCTGGAATAGTTACAGGATTATAACCATTCACCAGTTTCTATGCAATGTATCAGTAGTATGTTGACCCAAGAATCTGCAGATGCTGAAATTTTGAGCAAAAAATAAACGGCTCGAAGAACTTAGCAGGTCAAGCAGAATCTGTGAAGGTAAAATGGGTTTGTTGCTCTTTCAGTCGGGAAGGGCTTTGGGTAACACACTATACAGAAGTGAGAGGGAGGGGTGATACAGAGACTGTATGGTGATAGATGGAACAATGTGGGAAGATAAGCAGGTAGAGCCATGGGGAATGTGGGAGAGATGAGACATGGGCTGAGACTGTAGGTGATAAGTGGAAATACAAGAAGGAGAAAAAAAGGAGCGTTTTTTTGGGAGATGTAGACAGGTTGATGGGAGGACAATGGAAATGGTTGAGACAGCAAATGCAGTCTTCCTGCGTTCCTTTCAGACTACTATCTTCTATCCTCCACTCATTACCTAGACACATCATCCTCCCCCACCTGGCTCCACCTACAAGTCTTCCACATTCCTATCTTTCTGGATTTCTTTTCCTTGGGTTACCTTTCCTATCTCTTCTTCACCTGGTTCCTTTACCTGAATGCTCCCCTCACTCAATAACCTGAACCTACCCTTTCCAATCCTGTCACTTCTATAGACTGGCTTCCCTCCCTCTGCATTGTTGGTAATGATGCAGAAAATTGATGTGAAATATCGACTATCTCTTTGTCCCCACAGATGCTGCATGACCTGCAGAGATTGTCCAGCTATTTATTTTTTGATATCAATAGTATGTTCTGATTAGATCAAATCGTTTTGATTTGATAATGAATAGTAGTGCCAGTTTTATAGCACTCTCTGTTCCCTTGTACTGCACTCTTCCCCTCGTCCTCTTTCTCTTCTGAACTGGTTTATCTTTTCTGCCTTTCTCTCTGAACACATGCTTCAATGTTCATGGCTCTCACTTACAGGAAGAAGAGATGGAGGAGTTTGGGGTAAGTAGTCTGTGCATAGGTTTTGGCACATAACAGCTCTGCATCCTCCTCACAACTGCCTGCCCTGTAAAACAGCATGTCTCACTTAACCTAATACCCATCCTTACAATATTGTGATATTGCAGAATAACTTCTAAATTACTCCAACTAAATGCCTTTTACAACAAAACAATGCATGCAATTTTTAAAAAATATATAAACTCTGAACATTTTTTAAGACTGTGCCTTGGCTTTATTCATTTATTTTGCAAGTGAAGAGCATTTTGCAGTAAATTTTGTTTTGCAGTGGTAATAGCGATGGACAACTTTAGATCAATTTTATATGATTTTTTAACTGTGAGCTTATGCATTTATTTTGCAAGAAAAGAGTATTTTTAAGTAAATTTTGTGCTTTGCAACTGTATTAGTGGTGAATAATTTTATATTTATTTGATATGATAGTGTTATTTCTGATGAGTGATGGAACTTTTAATAAGTGGCACGTATAGCTTAGGTGTAGCATGATTAACTGAAAGTAAATCTTTTCACTATATTCCTCATGATTTTATTGGGAGTATTACTGATGCAGTATTAATATTACTGTTTCCCACATAGCATTATGTAAAATAAAACAAAGCAGGTTGAAAATATTCAAGGGACAGGAAGCATCTGTGAAGAGTTAAGTTTTCAGGTCAATTATTCATCACACTACTCTTTATATCCACTCCAATAATACTGTGGTTAATGTTAAAATAACAATAATACCACTGGAAACGAGGTTGAAATTGGCCTTGAACAGTTCAACGCCAATTATAATTGTGATTTATGGTGATTAAATGTCTTAATTAAAAGTCTGTAATTTACAGTCTCAGGATTTGGATAAAGCAGAAAGACCAGTGACATCAAATTGTAGCTATTTTATGCAAAAATAAAAGGAGAATGTAGGTTGTTTATATCAAGTGAAGAGTTACAAGACAAAAAGATTTTAATTAACATACTGACATTAAATCCATTTCAAAACAACCTCAGCCATTTTATAGTTGGTCAAATATTTAATGAAGTGCAAAAACTGTAGTATAGGAAATTTGTACATAGGATCCCCCAGTCATTGATAACCCCCATAATTTGTCTTTTTGGAAATATAGATTCATATACTTCCCTACTTCTCTTTGCATTAATGCCATGTCAACTTTTTTGTCTATTGAAGAGAGCAAACAGAGTCAAGGTTTAATGATACCTCTGACAGTATAGCAATGCAGCAGATGAGGAGAAAAACGTAGAGGATACAACAAGCAATCTAGTGGGAAGAGCAGACAGAAACTGGTTTGGAAGCATGGGAAATCTGGTAGGCCTGACTGAGTTTACTTTAATGCAAGGACCCTCATGGGTAAGTCAGATAAGCTTAGAGCATGAATCAACAGTTGGAATAATGATGTTACTACATTTATGGAAATGTGATTGAAGAAAGGGCAAGATTTGAAGCTTAATTTTCCCTGGCAATGCAGTTTCAGACATGACAGAAGAGGACAATACTCACTACAGACAAGGGAAAATATAACAGCAGTATTTAGAGAGGGTGTTCTAGAGGGATGATCCAGTGAGACCATATAGATAGAATTTAGGAATCAGAGAAGGAGAAATCACTTTACTGGAGTTGTTCTTTAGGCCTCCCAATAATAGATAGGAATTAAAGGAGCAGTTCGATAAGCAATTTGCAAAAAAGGTGTAACAGCAATAGTATTAGAGAGGTATGGTATTTTAACTTTCCCAGCATTTACTGGGATTGCCTGAGTAAAAGAGACAGAATTTGTTAAGAATGTTTTAGGCCATAGAATGCTGGAGCAAAAATAGGCCATTTGGCCATTGTATGCGCTTCTCCATTTAACCCCAGTTACCCACCTTATCCCTGTATTCCCTTGCAATCAAGAACCTATTAATCTGTCTTAAAAACACCAAGTGACCTTGCTATATGTGTGGTAGTGATTCCACAGATTTACCACCCTCTGGCTGAAGAAATTCCTCCTCATCTCAGTTGTAAAGGGGCATTCCTTTATTCTGAGGCTGTGCCATCAGACTCTCCCACTAATGGAAGCATCCTATCCATATCCACACACCCTTCAGTATTTATAAGGTTTCCGTGCAATACAGCTTATCCTTCTAAATTCCGCTGAATTCAGGCCCATTAAACATTCCACATATGTTACGCCTTTCATTTGTACAATCATTCTCATGAACCTCCTTTGGACACTCTCCAGGACCAGTTCATTTTTCCTTGAATATGAGGACCAAAATTCCTCACAATGTTCTAAGTGTGGTCTAATCAGCGCTCTATAAAATTTCTGCAGTACATCCTTGCTAATTGTCTTGAAACAAATGCTAACACCGATTTTGCCTTTCTCACACTACCAGCTCAACCTTCAGGTTAACCTTAAGGGAATTCTGAACTAGAACTTTTGCACTTCCAATTTTTGAATTCTTTCCCAGTTAAATAATAGCCTACACCTTTATTCTTCCTACCAACTTGCATAACTGCTCACTTTGCAACGCTGTATTCCATCTGCCACTCTGCAGTCTGCTAACCTGCCCATGTCTTTCTGCACGCTCCACACTGCCTGTCTCTCCAATCATCTTGGTACTATTCACAAACTTGGCCACAATGCCATCAGTTCCTTCATCCATAACATTAATGTAAATACTGATAAGTTGTGGTCCTAACTCCAATCCCTGCAGAACCCCATGAGCCACTAGAAGCCATCCTGAAAAGGATCCTTTTACCCTCGCTCTCTTCCTTATGCTAGTCAGCTAATCCAATCTAGTACCTTACTTGTAACACAATTAGTACTACTTCAGAAGTCTCATGTGTGCCACCTTGTCAATGGCCTTTTGAAAATCCAAGTAAATGATGTCCCGTGATTCTCTTTGGTCTAACTTGCTTGTTGCCTCTTCAAAGAATCCTAATAGATTTGTCAGGCAAGATTTCCCCTTAACGAATGGATGCTGACTGTGCTGTTTGTTGAGACTATATGTAGAAGGCCAAACTGGAAATGGGGCAGTATTCAATCATATCTCAGGAAATGAAACTGGGAAGGTGGTGGATGTATTGGCAGGGAAATGCATAGGAACAGGTGATCAAAATTCTGCAAATGACAGGGTAAGTATAGAAAAAGATGAATTTGGACCTCAAAGAAAGGAGTTAGAGAAAAGAAATAGGGAACAGATACTTGGAGTTGACAAGTGGGAGTCTTTAAGAGGAGTGTTTGTAAGAGTTCAGGGCCAGCATGTTCCAGTAAAGATGAAAGAAAGATGGTAATAAAGTTTAGATCGGGGAAGGGTGCAGCAGGAGAGAAAGCAAACATAGCAAATGTATAGTGTGTGCAGAAGAGAACTTAAGAAATAAGCTAGGAGAGCAAAAAAAGGGCCATGGTAAGTTTAAGGAGACTCCCAAGTAATTCTGCAAGTTTATCAGAACCAAGATGTTTGCTAGGGACCACTTAATGAATAAAAGAGTAATTTATGTCAGAAATAGGGAGGGCCTAAACCATCTAGACCTTTTGTAGGCAAATAGGCATAACCTAGATGGTCAAAATATGTCAAGGTAGATGTGGTGGACCAAGGGCCCACTTATATAATGTACAGTTTTATGACTCAATGTCTCTATGTGTGTGCTGCCTTTGAAATCGGGAGCAAAGTACAAGGTGCACTAATCTTGAATAAATCTATAATTTATCTACTATTGTCCAGATTGACAGTTTAATTTAGTTTTTTTTTAACATGGTTAGTACATATTTTAAAGGGCAATGGTTTGTTGCTCTTTCTATTGAATATTTAAATGTTCTTAAAGGCTGAATTGATTACAAATACATAGTTTATGTTGAAATGTGAGAAACATTTATTACTCTGATTAAAATGTTAAAAAAAATTTAAAAGAAAATTTAGAGTTTACCAATACTAAGAAGGACAAAGGACTGAAACTAATATTGTCACCCTTGCCCACATCACACCAAGGGGGGCTCACTGCCACTATCAGTTGCCATCCAGTAATATAAGCTATCATGGGGGATCACATGTGTGCACGCACATTATTCTAATGATACTTGTCCCTCTGAAAGCAGTCCTGTATACTTCTCTGTATTTCATATTTGTCCGTTGATTCTGAATAAATCATGCCTCGTAGAACTGGAAGAAAATTGGCCAGCTTTGTTTTATATTCCAACAATGTCCTCATGTTGTAAAGTTAGTGGAATTCTTTTGAAACTAGGTATCTCCTTAAGTATATAAAGGCAGGAGAGATAAAGCAAGTACAACAAAGTCCATTGGCATCAAATTAATTAATTGATTAATTAAGTAATTAAGGTCAGGTACATGTCATTCCCCAGGCTATGACAGACCCCCATTCCTGTAAATTTTAACCCTGACAGTTCACAAGTCAGAACTGCAGCCATGAACTAAATTCTCACATGACGGAAAATACCTGCCGAGGTGGGTTGTTCCATAGAAATACTTATTCCAAGAAGCATTTTAAATCTTGTCCTGGTATTCTTGATAATAAACTAGATATTAAAAAATTTAGCCCAAGTTTATCTTGCACTAATAATGATATTCTTTTAAAACATTTTACTATAAACAAGGTTTGAAATGCAAATGATGATTGTACAGTCAGTGGCTTGAAAGGGATGTCTCTAGATGAGGCCCTCTGTTGGACAGGGTCAAGCTTGAATGCTGTGTTCCAACTGTCTACATCATATGCAAGCCCGGGTTGGAGGATATGGAAAGCAAGTTATTGTCCATGCAGTAGACTCCCCTTCTCCAGGCAGCTGATGAATCCAAAGGAATAGCAGAGACTGATACAGGATTGCACCAGCGGCATTGCAGGAGTTGTCAGTAAGCACTGAACTCAATGCAGGACTTCCTTGCAGATTCCAGCTCCAGATTTTGCCTCTGATTTACTACCAAAGCCTTCACCTTGAGTGGGTGTACCAGTAAGGCAGTGGGGGTTTGAGATCAGAGTTTTCCTTCTCCTAGAGGAGCTGCCAACCATGGCTGATGAGTTCTATTTGACCGAAGCAACTAGTTTTGAGGCACTTTGTCCCTTCCCCTTTCAGTAGACACAGTTCAGCCAGACTTAGTAGCTAAGCCTCATGAGATGACCAGGAGCTGGACTTGGTCATCACAAGCACTTTGAGATACACACCATTGCAAGCATTTAATAGGTTGTGAGACCTGATCCCTACTATCTCCCTTGGCTATAACAATCTTAAGGAGCCATCTTTTAATAGGTTTAGCAAAATAGACATCAACATGCTTATGAGAATGTATTCTTGCATTTGATGTGGCAAAGGTCCAACTAGTATCAAGAACAATCGACTGCAGACCCAGAGCAGAGGGCAAATCCACTTCATCTGTTTCCTATGCTTGCTCCTATGTATGGGATGTGCAAGTCAGAAGTTCGTGAACTGGGGAGGACTTTTATCTATTTTTGTTTGTGATGGTTGAGGAAAGGAGTGTTCAAGAACTTTCTAATCATCCTTATGAGTATTAAATTGATTGCCAGGTAGTTTGTAGAGTCAAGTGTTACCTATAGAAATTTTGTTTATAATGGTCAAGAGGAACTATATTGCTTAAAATTTTTCTCGGTATCCTGATATCTATTAACTCATTTCAATTATTCCTGTGCCGTTGTAAGGTCTGTTATTCACAAATCTTTCTCTGTTGTTATTGTGGGCATGTGATGCTGATGAAGTGGCGGCAGGTGCCATGAACTAACATCCTCCACTTATTCACTGCATGCGCTAGTTTCTATACATCGCTGAGAAAACCCGGCTGCATTTTGATTTCTGCTTCTTACCTTTGGACAGGTCATTAAGTCAAGGCAGCACAAATTCCAACGTGCTAGATTCAGTCCAAGCCGGGGGTCATAAGAAGCGAGTACGGCGAAGCTCCCTGCTCAATGCCAAGAAGCTTTATGAGGATGCACAAATGGCTCGAAAGGTTAAGCAGTATCTCTCAAACCTATATGTGGAGACGAATGAAGAAAACATTCAAATGATGTCATTGCAATGTGAGCCTGCCTATAGCACATGTGAGTGAACTCCAGTGATGATTATTGTTTTGAATTGTTAATGAAGAAACACTTAGCAATTTATTATTTGAAAATAACTTGAAGCAGGAATAGTTTTTGCCATTCGTGTTACTCAGTTTTATTCAGATACTGAAGACTTTTTTTCCAGAAGTAAATATAGAACAATTAACTTCCACCATTTATTTGGGCTTTGGATTTATTAAATTAGAATCATCAACAAGCATATTATCCATTTATGTACACCAACTGTTTTTTTCTTCCCTCTCCTCAATTTCCTGACCCACTTTTGAAAGAGAATTTGATAGTCAAAGATTACTATCAGTATATGCCCAATTAGGTAATAATTTATCTTTTACTAATACAATGACGTTTAGCAGTCTCAGGAGAATCATGCCAACTGTCTACATTCCCTTATATCAAATATCAAATGCAATCGCATTTGGATGGTGGTTATGATGAAATCTGGCTTACTGTCCATTCTAATTCAGTGTGTTCTCCACATCATCAATGGCAGGGGATCATACATCAAGTTTTTTGATCTGCATTGTTCACCTCTCAACCAACTAGATTTACTGAACTAAGAGGACAGCACCATATCCTGTACACCTGGCCAATATTTACCTTTTACTTGACATTAATAAAATAAGTTGGTCATTCTCAGCTCACTGTGTGTAAATGATCAATTATAGTTCATTTTCAGTCAAAAGTAGTTCAAAAGTAACTACTTCAATATGATCATAGGTTATAACTGAGGATATAATCTTAAGCTGACACAGCATGACTGTGCAACAGAGCTACAAGTTTATACCCTCATATATTTCCTCCTTTTCACAAGATGAGGTACAGTATTAATTATGGAAACCTGTAAGTTTTGACTCAGTTGAAGAGAATTTGAAAACCGTGAAGATCTTGCTGTTTCTAATTCATGTGCCACATAGTAGCTTATGGTCGTTGGAACTCCCAGGAATAAGGAGTCAGTTTTCTATTCAACCTTTCAACTCAAGCAGATGTATTGTTAAAACTGTGAGGAAAATATGAAATACCAAAATATATTCAAATGAACATTGATTTTACATGCTTTTTTGTATGCTGAAGTTACACTTCCAGAATCACAGATCAGGAGATTAAAGGCTAAACTGCAAAGTGGTCTGACTTTTCATAAGTGATGGAAGCAATAACACATTAATGTTATGTGAAAGTTCTGTTAGATTGTTGCCCATTGGCTGCAAGGGCATACTGCCAACAAACACAAAATGCTGGAGGAACTTAGCAGGCCAGGCAGCATCTATGGAAAAAAGTACAGTCAACATTTCAAACTGGAACCATTTGACAAGACTGGAGGGAAAAAAGCTCAGGAGTAAATTTAAGAGGCGGGGGAGGGGAGAGACAACCACCAGGTGTTAGGTGAATCCTGGAGGGAGAGGTATGAAGTAAAGAGCAGGGAAGTTGATTGTTGAAATATGGTGAGAAAGGGAAAAGGGGATGGGAAATTGAGAAGGTGGTGGGAGTTGAGCGGTGTTACTGGAAGTTTGATAAATCAATTTTCTTGCCATCAGGTTGGAGGCTAACCAAACGGAATATAAGGTGTTGTTCCTCCAACCTAAGCATGACTTCATCATGACAGTGGAGGAGGCCATGGATAGACATAATCGAAATTGGAATGGGAAGTGGAATTAAAATAGGTGGCCACTGGGTGATCTCCTTTGGTTTGGCAGACAGAGCATAGATGCTTGGCAAAGCAGTCTCCCAATCTACGCCAGGTCTCACCAATGTACAGGATGCCACACTGAGAGTACTGAACACTGTAAATGACCCCCAACAGACTCACAGGTGAAATGTCACCTCACCTGGAAGGACTGTTTAGAGCCCTGGATGATAGTGAGGGAGAAGGTGTAGGGGCAGCTGTAGCACTTGTTCTGCCAGTGCTACTTAGGATAAGTGCCAGGAGGGATGAATGTACAAGGGAGTCGCAGAAAGTGGGGGTGTGAGGAAAGATGTGCTTGGCGATGGGATCCTGTTGGAGGTGGCAGAAGGTTTGGAGAATTACGTGCTGGATGCAGAGTCTGGTGGGGTGGTTGGTGAGGATGAGGAACCCTATCCCTGGTAGGGTGGCAGGAAGATGGGGTAAAAGCGGACGTGCATGGTGGAAAAGATGTGGTTGAGGGCAGCATTGATGGTGGAGGGAGGAAAGGCACTTACTTTGAAGAAGGACATCTCCTTCATTCTAGAATGAAAAGCCTCATCTTTGAGAGCAGCTGCGGTGGAGACGGAGTAATTCAGAAAAGGAGATGGCTTACTGCTATTAGATAGTCGTGTCTGTAATGGGATGTGTGGCTAGGGAATGAAACCAAGTGGATTTTCAGTGGAGATAAACACTAAATGGAGTACAATGCTGTATTAAACTGGAAGCTTAATGAGAATTAATAATGATAATTTTATATTTATTTACAACTGTGTCATGCTAGAGCAAATATAAGTGAATAGTTCATATTAAACTAAAATATGTTAAAGAAATCAATAATTCTGGATTGAATAGAACTATCAAGTAATACTGATGCACTCCAAACATTCATAGTAAAATTGGTTCATTTCTTAAGTTAGCAAGAAATAACAATTTTCTGTTCAAACAAAAATTATACTGCCTGCTATTAATTGCTTTTGTTTTGTAACAGTAAGCAAGAACTTTGGTGAACGGCGGTCATATAAAAGCTCAGACATGTCCCCAGTAATTACAAGGTCATCTGGTCAGCAGGGAAAGCACCAAGTACAGCAGCGAATGAGCCAGACCCTGCAATTGCCAGCAGTACCTTCAAGCAACTCTCGCAAAAAAGTACCAACTCCATCATTCGGTAATTGTTTTATCTATTTTTGTTCTTGGATATTTCTTGTTATTGAGTTCCATTCTCATGAAATGTTTACATCCTGTAAGTGTAAAGGAGCAGAGCATAATTTTCTCATAGTTTTAAAGGAATAGCTATACTGTAACAAAAATATAGGAAGCAACAGAGGCCATTAATTTCCAGAACAAAAATATATAAGTATTTCTTATTTTTTTGTTTTTAGTGACTTCATGTTTAATAATTTTGTAAATGTCACTGAATCACACTTTCATTTGAAGACTTAAAGTCAATAACACTTTGACAGTAAGCAAAGTTCTCCACTAGCTTTGCTTTTAAGCATTTCAGAGCCTGGGATTCCACCCCATGATGTCTGTGTTACAGTTGTCTTTTGGGACATGTCGCTTACCTTCAGAGTGCAGAAGGAAGTTGACATAGGTTCTCTTTTACTGACCCAAGTAAGGGCAAAATATTTACATTGATAAGCCTCTATAAGAGAGCAAGTTGTCTGCTCACTGTCTGAAAGACTTCAGTAAAATGCATATGTGAGATTCAGAGTCAAATTAAGATCTTTATAATTTGACCTTCATACTTGGAAGCATCAGTACAAAAGCAGGAAAGTTAGTTTAGTTCCTAGGAAACACCCGGTGCTAGAACTTTGTGCCCAATTGTAGTTGCCAAATTTTTGAATTTATCTGAAACAGCAAGAGGATACCAAAATAAATTGGTCAAGTGTAAACCAGGGTTACACTTGAATCCTGGGGGGACCAATATCCTAGCGGGGAGGTTTGCTAGGGCTACAGGGCAGAATTTAAACTAGTGAGATGGGGGGGGGGGGGGGCGGGAATCAATTTGAGGAAACCATGGGAGAGGAGGTTAGTTCACCAGTAGAGCAAGTAAATAGACAGTGTGTGAGGGAGGAAAGGCAGGTGATGGAGAAGGGATGCGCTCAGCCCGAAGATGTAGGGGAGAAGAAAGAAAAGGATAATAAATTTGAATGCATTGTTAGGGATGAAAAGAGAGGAGGGGGTGGAGAGTATCTTAAATGTATCTATTTTAATGCTAGGAGCATTGTAAGAAAGGTAGATGAGCTTAAAGCGTAGATTGATACCTGGAATTATGATGTTGTAGCTATTAGTGAAACATGGTTGCAGGAAGGGTGTGATTGCCAACTAAATATTCCTGGATTTGGTTGCTTCAGGTGTGATAGAGTAGGAGGGGCAAGAGGAGGAGGTGTTGCATTGCTTGTCCGAGAAAATCTTATGGCGGTGCTTTGGAAGGATAGATTAGAGAGCTCCTCTAGGGAGACTATTTGGGTGGAATTGAGGAATGGGAAGGGTGTAGTAACACTGATAGGAGTGCATTATAGGCCACCTAATGGGGAGCGTGAGTTGGAAGAGCAAATGTGTAAGGAGATAGCAGATATTTGTAGTAAACACAAGGTGGTGATTGTGGAAGATCTTAATTTTCCACACGTAGACTGGGAAGCTCATTCTGTAAAAGGGCTGAATGGTTTCGAGTTTGTGAAATGTGTGCAGGATAGTTTTTTGCAACAATACATAGAAGTACCGACTAGAGATGGGGCAGCGTTGGATCTCCTGTTAGGGAATGCGATAGGTCAGCTGACAGATGTATGTGTTGGGGAGCACTTCGGGTCCAGTGATCACAATAGCATTAGCTTCAATATAATTATGGAGAAGGACAGGACAGGACCTAGAGTTGAGATTTTTGATTGGAGAAAGGCTAACTTTGAGGAGATGCGAAGGGGTTTAGAGAGAGTGGATTAGGTCAGGTTGTTTTATGGGAAGGATGTAATAGAGAAATGGAGGTCATTTAAGGGTGAAATTATGAGGGTACAGAATCTTTATGTTCCTGTTAGGTTGAAAGCACCATGGTTTTTCAAGGGATATTAGAAATTTGGTTCGGAAAAAGAGGGATGTCTACAATAGATATAGGCAGCATGGAGTAAAGGAATTGCTCGAGGAATATAAAGAATGTAAAAGGAATCTTAAGAAAGAGATTAGAAAAGCTAAAAGAAGATACGAGGTTGGTTTGGCAAATAAGGTGAAAGTAAATCTGAAAGGTTTCTAAAGTTATATTAAAAGCAAGAGGATAGTGAGGAATAAAATTGGCCCCTTAGAGAATCAGAGTGGTCAGCTATGTGTGGAGCCGAGGGAGATGGGAGAGATTTTGAATGATTTCTTCTCTTCGGTATTCACTAAGGAGAAGGATATTGAATTGTGCAAGGTATGGGAAACAAGTAAGGAAGTTATGGAACCTATGACAATTAAAGAGGTGGAAGTACTGGCGCTTTTAAGAAATTTAAAAGTGGATAAATCTCCGGGTCCTGACAGGATATTCCCCAGGACCTTGAGGGAAGTTTGTGTAGAAATAGCAGGAGCTCTGACGGAGATCTTTAAGATGTCATTAGAAACGGGGATTGTGCCGGAGGATTGGCGTATTGCTTATGTGGTTCCATTGTTTAAAAAGGGTTCTAGAAGTAAGCCTAGCAATTATAGACCTGTCAGTTTGACATCAGTGGGGGTAAATTAATGGAAAGTATTCTTAGAGATAGTATTAATAATTATCTGGATAGACAGGATCTGATTAGGAGTAGCCAGCATGGATTTGTGCGTGGAAGGTCATGTTTGACAAACCTTATTGAATTTTTTGAAGAAGTTACGAGGAATGTTGATGAGGGTAAGGCAGTGGATGTAGTCTATATGGACTTCAGCAAAGCCTTTGACAAAGTTCCACATGGAAGGTTAGTTAAGAAGGTTCAGTCGTTAGGTATTAATGCTGGAGTAATAAAATGGATTCAACAGTGGCTAGATGGGAGATGCCAGAGAGTAGTGGTGGATAATTGTTTATCGGGATGGAGGCTGGTGACTAGCGGGGTGCCTCAGGCATCTGTTTTGGGCCCAGTGTTGTTTGTAATATACATAAATGATCTGGATGATGGGGTGGTAACTTGGATTAGTAAGTATGCCGATGATACTAAGGTAGGAGGTGTTGTGGATAATGAGGTGGGTTTTCAAAGCTTGCAGGGAGATTTATGCCGGTTAGAAGAATGGGCTGAACGTTGGCAGATGGAGTTTAATGCTGAGAAGTGTGAGGTTCTACATTTTGGCAGGAATAATCCAAGTAGAACATACAGGGTAAATGGTAGGGCATTGAGGAATGCAGAGGAACAGAGAGATCTAGGAATAACAGTGCATAGTTCCCTGAAGGTGGAGTCTCATGTAGATAGGGTGGTGAAGAAGGCTTTTGGAACGCTGGGCTTTATAAATCAAAGCATTGAGTACAGAAGTTGGAATGTAATGTTAAAATTGTACAAGGCATTGGTAAGGCCAAATTTAGAATATTGTGTGCAGTTCTGTTCACCGAATTATAGGAAAGATATCAATAAATTAGAGAGAGTGCAGAGACGATTTACTAGGATGTTACCTGGGTTTCAGCACTTAAGTTACAGAGAAAGGTTGAACAAGTTAGGTCTCTATTCATTGGAGCGTAGAAGGTTGAGGGGGGATTTGATCGAGGTATTTAAAATTTTGAGAGGGATAGATAGAGTTGACGTGAATAGGCTGTTTCCATTGAGAATAGGGGAGATTCAAACGAGAGGACATGATTTGAGAGTTAGGGGGCAGAAGTTTAAGGGAAACACGAGGGGGTTTTTCTTTACTCAGAGAGTGATAGCTGTGTGGAATGAGCTTCCTGTATAAGTAGTAGAGGCCAGTTCAGTTGTGTCATTTAAGGTAAAATTGGATAGGCATATGGACAAGAAAGGAGTGGAGGGTTATGGGCTGAGTGCGGGTTGGTGGGACTAGGTGAGATTAAGAGTTCGGCACGGACTAGGAGGGCCGAGATGGCCTGTTTCCGTGCTGTGATTGTTATATGGTTATATAAATCACTTTAGTTTTGAGTGATTTCAGCTATCAGGATTCGAATGGAGAAACGAGGACCATTCTCACTGAAGCAGAGGATGTTGAGGGGAAGTTTATAATAGTGTCCCTGTGGAGGCTTATCAAATTAAACATCTTAATGAGGTTGGCAGAATTTTGTAGAGCTGAATTTCACCAGAATGGGTGCATGTGTTGGAATTATCGACCAAGGTCCTGGCACACTTGCACTTAACCTGGGCCAGTAAAAGATTTCGGAGAGATTTCAATGGAATAAACCAGAATGAAGTTGTTTGCATTAGTGGATAATTCAAAACTGGAGGATACAGGTTTAAAATTTCAACCAGGGACATGTGAAAAATATCTTTTTATTTTTGCAGGAAGTCTTTATGATCTGGAACTCACTGACTCAACAGGTGGCGGAAATAGAATCAATTGAGCCTTTCAGTTAGAAATTGGAAAGAGACAAAGAACGAGCTTTCATGTAGGGCAAGAGCAGGGTGTTGGGGATGACCAGATTGCTGTTCTAGCAGCTGGCATAGATCTGGTGGACTGAGTGGTTGCTCCTGTACTGTTATTTTTATATGATCTGTTCTGATCTAAACTCAATCTTTTCATTCATGTGTTCTAAAAATGAAGCCTAATGAAATTATAGTTTTTTTTCTTGACCAACACACACAAAATGCTAGAGGAACTCAGCATTCATGGAGGGAGATAAACAGTTTGGGCCAAGACCCTTCATCAGGATTGGAAAGGAAAGTGGCAGAAGCCAGAATAAGAAGGTGGGGGATGGGGAAGGAGTACTAGCTGGCAGGTGATAGATTACACCAGGTCAGAGGGGAGGGTAGATGAATTAAGAAGCTGGGAGATAATAGATGCCAGAAGGTATTTGATAGGACAAATTCCTGGTACTTTGGTGCACCATCACTGAAACCATCCTGAAAGGTTAATTACAATGACTACATGTGGTGCTTGGAATATCATTAAGTAGTAGTGGTTGTGAAAATAAACGTGGGTAACGAATAAACTCTTCTCAGGCTTCTAGCCGGGTACAGATATTGATTTCAAATTTCTTCAGGGATGATGCCTGAGCAAGTCTAGTCCGATGGTATTTTTTAAATGTGGGTAGTTAATTTAACAGCTGCTTTAACAGCATTCCTGATCTTACTCACGTTGCTTTGATCTACATCTTATGAAATATACATTTATGAGTGTGAATGAGGTATTGTTGTGTTAGTTTGTTCCCAGGCCTCTACAGTCAGGCAGCATGTTGACTCTTCTAACAAAAAATAATGTTCAGTTGAGTTCCCGGGTCTTCCCATGCTTTTGAATATTACTCTGCTGCTGCCTTGAGTCAACTAAAGCTTATAGGAAGGGGCTATGAATGTGGCTTTAAAATCAAAACTTTAAAAAATGTAACAATATAAATTAAAAAAGGGTATGCCACCTTAGGCGGCGTTTTGTGGAGAATGAATCATGATGTTTCAGTTACAGGACCATTCACTAGGCCTATAGCAATAACTCTGTTTCTGTATGAACAGAAAGTTGCCTGACCTGTTGACTATTTCCAGTAGTTTGTTTTCATTTCAGACTTTCATCATTAATTTTTTTTAATTTTTCAAATATAAATGTTCTATTAATTTTATTTCCCTAGGTACCAATTCACCACAGTCCTTGAAGAAGACTTCAGTAGTGTCTGAGGAAGTACTAGCAGACAGAAGCAAGAAGAATACTGATGACACTATGTCAACAGCATCCTCACAACTGTCTTCTCCTCCTGTATCTCCTCAAAATCCCTCACGCAAAGGTAATCTTTAGTCATTGTGCATTGGTTTTTCATCAGCAAACCTTAATTTTTAATAATTAGCCCCATTTTATATAGCTATTCCTAAAAAGAAGTGGGAATACAGTAAAACTCCAATAGTCTGCTATCCATGCATTTGGGAATCCTGTCATTTCAGCATCTGACTCACTTGGTAATGTCTCCTGTGCTCCCTCCAACTGACCAGAGTCCCAGCTGCTGTTTACCTTTTCAGCTCCCTGGAAAGTTTATGATGTTTATGATGAATAAGGACTTACAAAAAAGCAAATTAATAGTGCTTTGGAGTATTAACAGGAATAACATTCAATAAACCAGAAAAAAAGGCTTGTTCAGCAACACCAGAATTCTGGAATGTTGAACTTTACTGTACATTTAGATCAATTAATGAAAACCATGTAGCCATAGATCAGATATCAACTTTAGTGGTTCTTTGTTTTTAACCATTTGATCCAGAACAGATTATTTCTCATAATGATGTTAAATTTATGGTGAAGCTCTGAAGAGAGGTTTGAGATGTGCTATTTGCTAGTACTAATTAGTTGCTTTCAGCTATTAATTAACAAATATTTTGTTCCATATCTCGCTGCAGTAAGGTATCTCACTGTGCATCCGGTCAGAGTTGTTTCTGTACTCTTTAGTGCGTGCTGTGGAATCTCATTGATCAGTGGTCTTATCTAGAGAGCCTTAACAATTAATAAACCTATAGATAACAGAAAGAGTACATCGGAATCAAAATTAGAATCAAATCAATACAAGAAACAGGATGGGATGATAAGAAATTACCATGTTTAATTTTAATTTCTGTAGCTATGTTGAATTAACAATTGAAAAAACTTGAACTGTTTGTTGCCAGACTTCATTTTGATTGGTAGGTCAGTTCAAACCAATGTATCCATCTAGAATTAAGTGGAAAATAATGTCTTTTCTTTCTAAATCTTTTTATTAATATTAATAATATGGACAGAATACAGATGATATATTGATAAAGAAATTACCAACATACAAATTCCATTACATATGAAAAAAAAACATACATAATAGTTACAATATAAATGAGTTTACCAAGACATAAGCCATAAGATATATGTATGGACATAGTAAATCTAAATATTTCATAATGTATAATATAAAAAAAACAGAAAAAAGAAAGAAAAAAAAAACAAAAAAAAATTTATATAATGCAAAACTAACTAATCTAATCTAATAACTATAGCTAATAAGTAATATAAAAGAAAAAAAAAACAAACAAAAGAGAAGGAAAAAAAAAGTGGGCTGTTTATAATATCTCACAAAAATAAGTATTCATCAATGCCGTCACTTCCGGTCCTCTCAAAATACATAAGCTAAAAGCTGGGAAATCAAATGTACTTGGCACAGGGTCATATTACATCATATGAAAATGTTGAATAAATGGTCTCCATAACTTTTCAAATTTAATAGAAGTCTCAAAAGTACCACTTCTAATTTTTTCTAAATTTAAACATAACATAGTTTGAGAGAACCAATTAAATACAGTGGGAGGATCAATTTCTTTCCAATTCAACAATATAGATCTTCTAGCCATCAAAGTTAGAAATGCAATCATTCGACGGGCTGAAAAAGATAAATGCTGTGAATCTAACATTGGTAAACCAAAAATTGCGGTAATAGGATGAGGTTGTAAATCAATATTCAAAACCGCAGATATAATATCAAAAATATCTTTCCAATATTTCTCCAAAAAAGTGGAAAATAATGTCAAAGCCTGTTGTGCAAAGCTAGTTCAAAGATTCAAGAGATTCAAAGTACTGTAGCGATGTGCTACACACAGCGCTGAAATAATGACATGCAGTCGGTAAGTCGTTTCGAGACTAGTTTATTCAAACTTCGCGGCGCTGGCATTTAATCCCTAGCGCCCGCCCTCTCCGGGCGGAAATGACATCAGAGGTGCATTACCAAAGTCTCCCCCCGCGTGCTGGCTATTTTTGAGCTGGTTCGCCTGCGTAGAAAGTGGGTAGCCACATACCCCCCCCCAGAGCCGGCAATACACCCCCCAGTGTCCACAGTCTGGATCAGCCTCTGTTTGGGAGGTCTGCCTCTGCTTGCCTGAACCTCGACCGGCCTGCGCCAAGTCAACATGGGCTGGTTTGAGTCGGTCCACTGTGAAAACCTCCTCTCTCTCCCCGCAATGTCCAAAACATACGTGGACCCGTTGTCCTGGTGGCCAGCCGCCATAGTCATTAGCGGCAGCTGGCCCTGGTCCTTGCAGGGTGGGCTTTTGTGCCCCACCGCTGGTGGTAGAGACACCACTGTTCACTGGCCTCCTCACTCCTGCCTCTGTGTTGTGTGCGCCCCCCGCCGTGTCTGATCGGGTCGGCTGTTGGGCGCATGGCTTGGTAATCTGCTTGGATGCCACGCTCTCCCTCTTGGCTTTCCACAGCACGTCTGCCCGGGTCGCCACCTTCCAGGGGTCGCTGAAATCTGCATCGGCCAACAGCAGATGTATGTCCTCGGGCAGTTGCTCTAGGAATGCTTGCTCGAACATGAGGCAGGGCTTGTGCCAGGGCCAGCATCTCATTCATCAATGGCAGTCTGTCTCCCAAACCGTCCAGAGGATGCAGGCGGGCACCCCGCTCACGCCGTGAGAGGCCAAAGGACCCAATGAGCAGTGCTTTGAATGCTTCATATTTGCCTTCTTCCGGGGGCGACTGTATGAAATCCGCAACCTGGGCGGCCGTCTCCTAGTCAAGGGTGCTCACCACATGATAGTAACGCGTGGCATCAGAAGATATCTGCCGAATCTGGAACTGGGCTTCTGCTTGGCTAAACCACACGCGTGGTCACAGTATCCAGGAAGTCAGCAGTTCTAGCGAAACTACGTGAACAGATGAAGAGTCGGTCATCTTTGGTCCAAATCCCGTTTGGACCATCAGGGTCACCAATGTAGCGATGTGCTACACACAGCGCTGAAATAATGACAAGCAGTCGCTAAGTCATTTCTAGACTAGTTTATTCAAACTTTGCGGCGCTGGCATTTAATCCCTAGCGCCCGCCCTCTCCGGGTGGAAATGACGTCAGAGGTGCATTACCAAAGTCTCTCCCTGCGCGCTGGCTACTTGTGAGCCTGTTCGCCTGTGCAGAAAATGGGTCACCACAGTACATTTATTATCAAATAATGTATAAATTATATGACCTTGAGATCTATTTGCTTACAGGCAGTCACAAAGCAAGGAACCTGAAAAAACTCGATTTTAAAAAAAGCCCAACCCCCCCCCCCCCCGTGCCCACCGAGGAAGAGGGAGGAGAAAACAAACCAATCATACAAACAATAGAAGCAAGCAACCACAGCAGCGCACAAAACCAAATTAAGTCCTTAGATCCATATCGCTGGAGCAAGCCCAAAGCTTTAGTATTCAGTTCACCATATTAGTGGGGGAAATTGCACAAAGGTTGCAGACGCGAAGCACAGCAGCCACGGACAGTCACACAGCCTTGGCATTGTGGAGAGTGGAGCCCACAGACTATTTGGGCCAGCATTTAAATTATCTGAACTACATACTAAGACCCGGGTCCCATCACGCTGAATCATTCCGGGTCTAGATATTGCTGCCGGGGAAGTCGTTCTCAACTTCTCCAAATTGGTTCGGTGTCCAAAGCGATCCAACCTTGCCCGATTTTTGACATTCTGTCTTTCCATTCTATCTGGGCCAGCATTGAGATTATCCAAACTTCGTATTGTACCTAGCATTAGGACTTGGTCCTCACAGTGGGGAATTGCTCTGGGCCTAGAACACACCACCCAGCAATTCGCTTTGGACCTGGACTTCACTGCCAAGGAAGCTGTTCTCAATCTCTCCAAATTGGCTTGGCACTTAGAGCGATCCACCTGTGCACCCAAGTTAGTTGGGCGGGCATCAGCACTCCCCTGTTCTGTCTTCTCCCCTCCAAATTGTCCACTCCAACCAGTCTGCTCCAACCCTAAGTGCGTTGATTTTGCAGCGCGCCAGCAGGGCACATCTCTCAAGTTTGCTTTGCCCTCACTTACACTTCATTGTTTGATGTGACAGTTTGCCACAATTTATTTCAAAAGAATTGTTATTAATAATGTTTTTAATCGAATTCATTTGCTTTCGAACCATCAGTAAGCTGTCACACATCTACTGTAGCACCATCTTAAACCGGAGGCTGGTTTAATGATAGAACAAAATCTATTGATTTGCAATGCCCACCAATTTCCATACTTAACCATGTGTGGTTAATGTATTATCTTTTCCAGTAAGGTTTACCTCATTAAAAATACAGTATACAGCCTAATTTTAAAGAAAAATTGTGAGGGTTAGTTTAGCTAACTTTTGTTTTAGACAGATCCACTTTTAATTGATGAACTTTTGTGTACTAAGCATTGCTGTTAATTACACTATTAATCATGATAAAGGTTTAGCTTTATTTATACAGAGTTGTTGGCAAAACAAAATAGCGTTTCAGGTGACCATTAAGATATTTTAACTTCTTGGCATATATTTGGCAAGAATCTAAGGTATAAAGAATGGTATCCTGTTTTCTTTTGTGTAAATAATGAGAAAAAAAATTGCATGGCTTCAATCTTAGAAATTTGTTTATCAGCCTGTTTATCACTATATCACTCAGCAGACTTATTCAAGTTAGGGAAGGCATGACAGCCAAGGGGTTTGTAAGTTTCTATCTACACAGATGGTGAGACCCTGGAATTTATCCTAGTATTTCTGGGTTAGAAGAACAAATTATTACGTGGGGTTACTATCCGATGTTCTTATAGGAAGCTTGAAGCTTCTTGAGCACTTCTGTGATAAAGCAGTTAAATCAAACGGCCAATTTGAAGTCGATGTCAAAGCTCATTTTCAGTAATATTTACATGCCCTGGGTATTAAATTATGATTTATAATTGTGGAGACTTATCCCAGTATCATGTTCAGAAAATGAAAAGACAGCATTTCAGTGGTGCAGAAAATAACGAACTTTTCATTAGAATTTGAATTACATAATCTGTAATCACTTTTAGGTGTTCATAAAATGTAGGTTTCAGCTGTATGATTCATACATAAGATACATAAAAACATTATGTTTTGATTCTGTTTAATTGTTATATGTACTGGACAAAAACATTTGAATGAGGCACCCTGGTATTATGACAGCTTGTGCCACAGAAAAGAAAAATGGCCTCAGAAGTTTAGGTATTTATGTTGTTGAATAAGGTTTTTTTTTTAACATATTTCATCCCTTTTTCTACTAGGTGGTATTCCATTGTGGTCACAATATTCAAGTCCACCAAAAGTATCTACTTGTTCTTCTTCTCTTGCTAGTGAGGTCAGGCACAGGAGCACTGTGGCACATACCTATGGCATAGGTGGTGTCTACTTGCAAAAGAAAATTCAGCAGATTACAGGCATGAGCGAGGCCATGAATGCTAGAAGTGAAAAAGAACATGAATCAAAGAGTAGAAAGAGAATAAGGTCGCCCTTCAGGAGATTCCGAGAAAGAAGCTCTTCCAGAGATAGACAGGTTTCATCAGACAAAAAGGAGGCAGAAGGAACTGCAGGACACATAACAGGTGTTTCAGATAAAAGTTCTGCACCAACTGTAGGGACAGATCAAGGCAGCTGCAGCAACAACTCCAGCAGTCGACCTTTTAAATGGTTGTACCCTAAGATGATGAGGAGTAGGAGAAGGAAAACTTTATGAATGTTTCTTCGTCTCCTATGTACAGTGGCTTGTCTGAATAAAAAGAAAAAGAAGGAACAGCTCCTGTAAAATGTTCCTTTTGTAATAGTAGATGGAAGTGCCTTTCTTGAGACTGGCAGCAAAAGTGGAGCATTTTTTCACTTGTAAGCTAATTCTAATGGAAGCTTTGTGTAAGGGGAATTTTTCTCTAAATTGCCTAGAGTTTACATACTGTAGCTATGTTTCTTCTGTCTACCTAGATGAAGTTTTGCAATTGTGCATGAAATAGTACTGTTTCAGTGAAAACAGTCAATTGTTTAGATGCTGCTAAAACTTAAGCATTGTCATTTTAAGGGGATGTGTGATATAGTGAGGATGAAACTGCCCCTCAGTTTTCTAAAAACAATTGGGTAAAACGGGCACTTGCTCTTCAATATGTTTGTATATTGTTTGAATATAAAGAGCAAGTGCTATAAGAATATTTGACTCCAAGGTTCAACATAGCATAGTATGCTACCTGATTATGTACTGCCTAACCAAGTATGACTATAGTAACCAGAGAGAATTTTTTTTTAATCCATTTTCCCCTTCACAGCAACCTTGCTTCCACTACTTTCTGACTTGGGTAAAAATGCCATTTGGCAGCCTGGTTTCTCCCAAGCTGGATTGTAGTCTTCATTCACTGAGACACCAGGGAAGCACTGGAGCTTCCAATCAAGTATAATGTCATGTCTAATGGTAACAGATTTTTTTTCCCTAAAAGAAGAGTGTATATGAATTTGATTTTTCTATCAGAAACCACGCACAATAAATTTCTATATGGTTCTTTTCAGATGAAAAGAAGTTTCACTGCACTGTCTGTCAATTCTGGTAGTGCTGCTTAATCACCTGCCAGACCTAAGTGTAATTCAAAATTAGGCATGATGTATCATACAAATACACTGTTCCATCATTTACACCCATTAAGATTTCACGTTTGTGACAGAGCTTAATATGTTGAAGTTATTTCTCCAGTTTTTGTGCTTCTTGACAGTCAGTTTTATTTTTGAACTATTTCATTAACTCAATACATCCAATCCTATATTATAATGGAAATATCTCAAAGAAAAGAATATTGTACTGTCAACAATGGAGTGACCATGTGCAGTACTCACTCAATTATAGTATACCTAGTATGATCGCTGTTGTCCTGTTGTACCAAAGTCCAGAGTGTAACTTTGATCTCGTCTATTGTAGCCTTGGGGTACTAAATTATTTTTATACACTCTGCTTTTAGACTATTATATCACCTACTAAAATTGTTTCTGTGTAAATTTTAAATGCTAAGTATTATAGTGGTATGATGCCTGCTTGTTGGCATCTTTAACTTGGGATCCTTTTTCACATCAAGGGGTTAATAATATGGAAAACTGTCTTTTTTCACACTGGTTAGTTATTTTGGAATTTAATGTACATTGTTGAAGTGAATGTTGAATGTAAGAATATCCCTACCTACGCCACATATTAGTTGCAAATGAGTTTTTGCACGTGGTCAAGAAGTTACATGAGTTTATGTCAACTGTTGGTTCATTAAAAACTTACAGTTAAAGATATTTTGGAAACACAAATATGAATTTGGATTTGAGGAACACTGTTGAAATAAGGTAGAGATAATTTTATTCTGGACTGATCTTAATTACAGTTCTAATCTGAACATCTTGCTCGATTTCCTTAACTGAGTGATTACAGAGACCACAAGTCAAATCCCAATGTAGTAGCTGGAGTAAGTTAAATTAAAATTAATTAAATGATGAACATGAAGCAGTTTGATCATCGTACGACCTATCAGTTCATTAAACAACTTGAAGGAGAGAAATATGATATCCTTATCCTGTTGTTCAGTATGTGATTCCAGATCCAATGTAGCTACCTTTTGAAAAAGCCTAGCAGCATACTTACTTTACATCCATTTGGGACTGGCCAATGGGATTTGTCAGCAATTTGAATAAATGAATTTAGGAAAACAGCATTTCTTAGAAGTGCATGAGTTGGCAGATTTTGCTAGCTCTAGTACTTTGTCCCCATCCTTATAGATTTTCACATCGCTGAAGAAGGATTTTAAACTGAAGTTAGATGCTGCAAAATCAGCTGTATGATTCATAATAGGTGGCAAAAGATACTCAAAAAACATTGTTTTGATTCTGTTTAATTGTTATATATACTAGACAAAAACATTTGACTGAGGCACCCTGGTATTATGACAGCTTGTGCCACAGAAAAGAAAAATGGCCTCAGACGTTTAGGTATTTATGTTGTTGAATAAGGTTCAACAGCCTGTACTGGATTCTAGTGGAAAACAATTTAAGTCAATATGTAGGTTTTAGTGATAATATGTATAGAATATTCCAGAGTGGGAATGTAAAGTGGAAAGAGCTTATTAACTTTATTATGAGCATTACAATAAGTGCAAGTTTTCTGTCTGAATATGGCCATTCCACTTCTTGTGGTTGTGTATTAAAAATAAGATTAGCCTTCCTGGCTGCCTCTTCACCTTTACTGCAATGCTGTTCTTTATTGGGCTCCACAACATATATCATAAATAGTGTATTCCTGTGCTTTTTGGTTTCTGCAGATGCTGGAAATCCAGAGCAACACACACAAAATGCTGGAGGAATTCAGCAGGCCAGATGGCATCTATGGGAATGAATATATAGTTGATGTTTTAGACTGAGATGTCAACTGTATATTTGAGCCTACACGTCAATTCCTGAAAGGACATCTGATGAAGGGTCTCAGCCCAAAGCATCGGCTCTTTATTCATTTCCATATATGCTGCCTGATCTGCTGAGTTCCTCAGGCATTTTATGTGTATTACTCCAGTTAAAATAGTTTTTTATGTAAGATATGTAAAATGTTATTATTAATATTACAAATATTATGTAAAACTTCCTGAAAAATGAGTCACTTTACTTATGAACATCTCCTGCAATCTTTCTACTGATCAATATTTTTCATTACACTTTCAAAACTAAGGTGTGCAATAAAAGCTAGTTTTGTGAGAAACGTCCACATTCTGAAAATTGAATAAATAATAATATATATTATGGATCATTGCAAAATACTAAGCCTGTATCAGGTAGATCTGAAGATTTACTATAATATTTTCCTTCACCTTCTGTCATTGGATCTTAGGATGAATTGGCGAGAATGCCAGTTTGTAATAATTCAAGTTGTGTGTGCAATTGCTTTAAACACTACTTTTTTTTCAAAGATTGTGAAATTTTGGGTACAATTATAGATAAGACAAGAGCAGGTGGATTAATGTCGGGTAAACTGCAGCAATTTCTAAAATCTGAAGTATGACCTAATACCATCTACTTTTTAGTTTAATGGAGGCAAGATGGGGGTACAGAGTAATTAAGTCCTAGGAAGTATTGTGAATTTTCTTGCATATTAGGTTTGTCTAGCTTGATATTCCAAGTCTCGTTCAAAGTGGATGAGAACAACTTTGAATGAAAATTATCTGCAGTAATAAAAAAGAGAAAGCATGTACAAGAAGTGTTCTTTGGACCTGCAGGTGGAGATAAAAGTAGGATTAGATATTAGTGGTACTTTGCACAGAGCTAGTGTACCAGATGAGCTGGTGTGTGTGTGGTACACTAGTTTTCCATGTTAGCTGCTTCCACACCTTTAGGCACCTATTCTTTACCCCAAGTTCTCACTAACAGTAGGCTCATTTTATACTTAGCCCTTTTCTTTATAACGTTCCCCACGAGCCTCCACCTCCCAAATGGAAGCTAGCTTTGCCAATAAGACATCTTATTGGCATCCTGTCAAAACGGGGAAGAAGAGTCCTTCAGTGCAAACACTCCATGATAAACTGGGAATATGGAATTTGAGGTTTCCTAAACAAAACGTACCCCAGTTCCCATTCACTGTTTTCAGTCTTGTTTAGAAAACTATCAGTAGCAGAGGGAATCCATCTTAATAATTGATGAGTTATTAAAAGTGACCAGAGCAATTTGATTGTTTTTAAATGTAAGTGCACAAACCTTAGCCTGTCCAATCTTATTAATCTGAAGGTTACTCCAATATTTCCCCATATTCTACGAAAAAAGATAATTGTAGTATCAAACATGCATCTTGAAAGCAAATGGATGATTTTATTCTTATATTTTATGTTTAATTTTAGTCCTGGCTCCAATCACAAGAATTGACAATTTCTCCGACTCAAGTCACAGTGAAATCTCATCACGCTCCAGCATTGTCAGCAATTGCTCTGTTGATTCCATGTGCATTGCTATGCAGGATGAGAGATGTTTGTCGCAGTCAATCAGTGTCCCAGATGCAACAGAACCAGCTGGAGGGAGAAACGTACAACAGGCAAACAAATCTGCACAACCCAACGCAAGGTAAGATCAGTAAGAAGCTTTTATTTATGTAGCACAACTCAGTTTGATTTTTTGACATTCTTTATCCCACTGATTCCTTGAACATTATTGTTGCGCATAATCAAGAATGAGATAAGTCAATTTTTTTTGAGGCACACAAAAAAATGAGGGCTTCAGTGATTGATTGCTCTGAAAAGTAAATGAATGAGATGAATTTATTAGCATGAATTTCTTGTCAGCATTTAGACAAAATAAGACTTTTTTAAGATTTCCTTTCATTGTAGGTCCTAAGGCAATGGGTAAGATAAACCAAAAAAATGTCATTTTTGAAATTTCTGAAATTGATGGAGAATCACAGGTAGTGACTCTCAACCTCAGTCAAATGACAGCTGTCTCATTCTTGAATGTTAGATTTTGTCAGAACTTTCAATTTGAATTATTTATTAATAGATAATTCATATTGGCCTATGAGATTTATTTGCATTTGGTGTGGTTTTTTCCTCTGTGGGACTGCATCAAAGGAGCAGCTAGAAATAATTTATTTGTAAACTATTCTGTCAACTGAGTCACCACTCCACCATTTTTTTGTTAATTTGTTTTGCATCACTTGATGACAACTTGTTATCATTCTCCAGTCCTCCATAACAAAAAGAAAAGAAAGCACCTTATATAGACAAAAAGTAACTTTGAAATGTTATTTTGTACAGTATAGACTATATTCATTGAAGGTAACATAAGCAGTTTATCATTTGTCCTTTTTGTGTTTGTTGGAATGTGTTTATTCTCAATGATCAAAGGTGCAATGAGTAGTCTGATGGTCTGATTACTAACATGATTTACTTGCTTATAAATACATTTAAATAAAATATCTGAATGTTATGTCATAGATATTCATTGTTAAACTTATTTTGAATCTCTCACACTAGTCATAATTGCATAGCATGACCACCATCACTTTTGAGATCTACTGTACATGGGATAATTGAGGACAGAATTATGATAATTTCATTACCTTTCTTCACAACATTACATAAAACACATTGATATCATTTTGCAACTTTGTGTAACTCGCTCTTCTGTACAGTATTTAAAATGGATTTCAAATTAATCATATGCCCCATAGTTTATGATAATTATTTTTAGTCATATTATTAGTCAATGGTGAGAGAGAAACTTGGTGATTAGGTTAAGAATGGGTAACTGAGAGCAAACTAATGGCTTTGGTTGATGCTCTTTCTGAACAAAGTTAGACGCAAAATGAGCTTACTTCATTTTGTGACATCTGTACAATGTCCATTGCCAAATGGAATATATTCACTATTAGTAATCAGTCATTCAGTTTAAGTAACCTTAATTGAAGTAAATTAAAGTTGAATTTTAAAATTCAGTTTTTTTAGCAGAGATCAGGAGTAAATGTTTATTTTAAGGCATTTCATTGACATCAGAGTTCCATCTCACCACTTTTCCCTCTTGTCTATCCCTTCCCTCATTGTTTCAATGAGGTGAAAATTTTTACTTTTGAAAGTTCCCCAATACTACAAAACAATTGGGGAATCTGGGTTTTATCCATAAATGGTTAATCACCAACATGGCTAAAAATTGGTCAACCATAATAGTGACACATTTGTTTTCCCCTTCAGTTCTTCTGTAATTTTAAGTACTGAAAAGCGAGGGTGCCTGGTTATGGAAACAGCAGTCACATCTTCAAGTAATGAAGAGTTGGCCCGCGAACACTATGATCACATCTCAATTGATGCAGCGGACAGTGGCCGTGGAAGCTGGACTTCATGCTCCAGCAACTCCCATGACAACATCCAGACAATTCAAACTCAGAAAAACTGGGACCTACTAAATGCTTCTAAATATACTCATACTTTAGATGGACCAGTTGCAGAAATTGAACTGACAGAATCTTGGACCACAGGCTGTCACTTATACTCTGGAGACCTGACTAAAAGCCCTAGTCCGATTCAGTCTAAAGACAGCATTGAATGTGTTCATTCCAGGGAAAGCTGGATGCCTTCAACATATTCCCACTTGGACAAGTTTGAAAGAGACTGTGGAACCGTAAACCGAGTAGGATTGCCTGAGACTACAGCTGAAGCACCTGGTCGCAGTGAGAATGTTTCAAATTCTAAACCAAACATTGACCCCTCTTGCAAAGCTGTCACTTCAAGCACAGATAAGGGTCTCATAGGTAAGAAAGATAATAGGTAAATATCTGGCATTCATAATGAATTTTACTGTAAATGATATATAAAGTGATAACATTGGTTGTTATGTATTAAGAATGTCAGGTTTGGCATGGTCCGAAACAGCATACATGAACGCTGTGGTTAATTATAACAGCCACTTACCATTTCTTCTGAGATCATATCAGGGCATTCCTGTTTGTCTGACTTTAGAGGAGCGGTGACCTTAATTTTTGTTGTGCAATTGTGAAATAGACAGTGCAGGTTTCCTATGTTTTTGTTCCTTTTCTCAACTGTATTTTGTGGAGAATGTAGAAGAAATCAAATGCTAGCTTTTCAGTGCAACTTATGGTTACCTTATTTTGTTTAATTTTGTGAGTTTTCTTGAAATATGAATTTTGCTCCCACATACTGTCTGAAGTCTGAAGTATTACGTTCCTATGCAGATTCTCTACTGTACCCCAGAGGATATGAAACTTACGAATCAGTCCTGAAAGGATAGCATACAATTTTGCAGGAGAACTAATTAAAATGGGCAATGGCTCAAAAGGCAAAAATGTGTCCTTGTTACTGCTAGCAGGATTGTTTGCATCTTTCTCCTTAATTTTCTTAGCTCCATCCTTTAGCATGTTGACTCTTGTCGCGATCTAGTTAGAGTTCAGTAATATTTTGAATATGTGAACCTTTAATGTGGATAATAATAGGCTCTTTAGCCATGGGAAAGTATCCAAGGCAGGAGTAAAGCTATTTTCATTGATTTCCATAGAGATCTTATTTTCCATTGAAGGACAATGTCCAACTTTGGCCTCTAACATGATTCTTCAAGATAATTAATTGTCTAAAAATACATTATCTGCAGTACCGAACTATTTTAAAATGCATTTTAATGTTACATCTATCAATTAACAAATGAATCTAACATTGGTAGCAGATACACAATAAATATATTGGAAGTATTTAGACCTGATGGAACATATGGAATGATTTGGTTTTACACTTTCAAAAAAAAAATAGTTATTGCAGTTATTGTAGGTAAAAGGAAAAAGACTTCTTGGTTGACTTTAGAGCATGGAATGATCATACAAGGACAAGTTACATACTGTGGATGCCAACTCTTGAAAAAAGAAGAATGCCAGGATAAGTATTAAAATTATGGAAGTTTTAGACATGTGCACGCTTCTTGTCATGGATAACATATTAAAGCACAAAATGCTATGCTATCCCCTGGCATGACAGGTTCAATCACAGATTGATAAGTGAAGCAAGGGAGGAAATGGTTGTGTTTCTGACAGAGATTTTTGCACCTTCACTTAGTGCAGCTGACCTGTCAACAGAAATGCAATTAGCAGAAGATGAATGATACAGAAGAGAAATTTCAAAAAAAGAAAATGAAATGAAAATAGGAAATAGGGGAAACACTCAGCAGGACAGTCAGTATCTAGGAGAAGTTGTTTCAGGACTGAGATCTTTGGAGGATGGCTAATATTGTGTCTTTATTTAAGAAAGTCTGCAAGGACAAACCAGAGATGGACAGATCAGTAAGTTTAAAGCAATGGTGGGTAATTTACTGTAAGGGATTTTGAGAAATAACAATTGTAGGTGGAAAGGGGACTGTTTAGGGATGGTCATTATACCTTTGTTTGTGTGAAATGATGCCTTGTAAATTTAACAGTGTTCTTGAAAATTACCAAGAGAATCGGCAAGGGCAAGAGAATGATAGACATTGTCTATAAAGTCTTTATCAATGTCTTTGGCAATGTTCCACATAGTGGTTCAATAGGCAATAGACTGTAGGTGCAGGAGTAGGCTATTCGGCCCTTCTAGCTAGCACCGCCATTCACTGTGATCATGGCTGATCATACACAGTCAGGACCCCGTTCCTGACCTCTCCCCATATCCCTTGACCCCGCCATCTATAAGAGCTCTATCTAACTCTCCCTTGAATGCATCCAGAGATTTGGCCTCAACTGATTTCTGGGTCAGAGCATTCCACATATCTACCACTCTCTGGGTGAAAAAGTTTTTCCGCATCTCAGTTCTAAATGGCCTACCCTTTATTCTTAAACTGTGGCCTCTAGTTCTGGACTCACCCATCAGCGGGAACATGCTTCCTGCCTCCAGTGTGTCCAATCCCTTAATAAACTTATATGTTTCAATCAGATCCCCTCTCATCCTTCTAAATTCCAGTGTATACAAGCCCAGTCGCTCCAATCTTTCAACATATGACAGTCCCGCCATTCAGGGAATTAACCTTGTGAACCTACGCTGCACTCCCTCAATAGCAAGAATGTCCTTCCCCAAATTTGGAGACCAAAACTGCACACAATACTCCAGGTGGGGTCTCACCAGGGCCCTGTACAGCTGCAGAAAGACATCTTTACCTCTATACTCAATTCCTCTTGTTATAAAAGCCAGCATGCCATTAGCTTTCTTCACTGCCTGCTGTACCTGCATGCTTGCTTTCATTGACTGATGTACAAGAACACCTAGATCTTGTTGTACTACCCCTTTTCCTAACTTGACTCCATTTAGATAGTAATCTGCCTTCCTGTTCTTGCCACCAAAGTGGATAACCTCACATTTATCCACATTAAACTGCATCTGCCATACATTTGCCCACTCACCCAACCTGTCCAAGTCACCCTGCATTCTCATAACATCCTCCTGACATTTCACACTTCCACCCAGCTTTGTGTCATTAGCAAATTTGCTAATGTTACTTTTAATCCCTTCATCTAAATCATTAATGTATATTGTAAACAGCTGCAGTCCCAGCACCGAACCTTGCGGTGCCCCACTGGTCACAGCCTGCCATTCCGAAAGGGACCCGTTAATCACTACTCTTTGTTTCCTGTCAGCCAGCCAATTTTCAATCCATGCCACTACTCTGCCTCCAAAACCATGTGCCTTAATTTTGCCCACTAATCTCCTATGTGGGACTTTATCAAAAGCTTTCTGGAAGTCCAGGTACACTACATCCACTGGCTCTCACTAGTCCATTTTCATAGTTGCATCCTCAAAAAACTCCAGAAGATTAATCAAGCATGATTTTCCCTTCATAAATCCATGCTAACTCGGACTGATCCTTCAGTAGGTTAAAAGGCATGAGATTTAGAGTAAGCTAGCAAATTGATTACAAATTGGCTTGGTGGCAGGAGGTGTGTTTGTCAGTTGGAGGATTCTGAACAGTGGTGTGCAGCAGAGGTTGATACTGGGTCCCTTGTTGCTTGTCATACTGTATATGCTAAAGACATGGTTGAGAATGTAGCTGACAGGATTAGTAAATGTACAAATACACCCAAAATACCGAAGAAGGTTTTCTAACACTGTGACAAGATATAGATCAGTTATAATAGCAACAAAATAGTATATGGAATTTAACTCGTGTAATTGTGAAGTTATGCATTTTAGGAAGTTAAGCCAAGACAGATGTACAGTGAATAGCATGGCCCTGGGGAGTGTTATTGAACAAAGAGACTTTGGCATCTAAGTACATAATTCCCTGAATGTGGAGAGGAAGGCTTACAGTATGAATGCATTGACATAGAGAACAAGAATTGGGATGTCATGTTACCTTTTTAAAAAGCATCACTTGTACAGCTTTTGGAGTATTGTGTGCAGTTATGGTTACCATTCTGTAGGAAGAAATGTGATTTATCTAGAGAGGGAGCAGGAAAGATACACAGGGACATTTCTTAGACTAGAGGGCTTAAGTTGTCAGGAAAGATTAAATAGGCTGGAACTGATCTCCATGGAGCAGTGAGGTTTCTAAATTTACGAGAAGCATAGATAGTGACAGCCATTCTCCCTCCCCTAGGGAAGTGGAGTCTCAAACTAGAGGACACAGGTTTAAATGAGGAGAAAAATTAAAAGGGGTTCTGAAGGGGAGGATTTTCATACAAAGGGTGGTGGGTACATAGTGCGAGCTGCCAGAGGTGGTGGTGGGAGCAGATAGTTTAAAAGGCATTTGAAAATTTCCCCTTTCCCTTTAAAATTTTAGAGGGACGTGACAAGTTCTGGTAAATTGGATTAGCTTAAATGTGGATCTCGTTCTGAGTTTTCATTATATGTATCTGTGAATCTATAGTTCTTTTATTTTGAGTGTTTTAACTTTGTTTTTCTTAATTTTTCATTTTTTAAGTAGTTATGGGATATTTTTGAATGTTAGAAATATTCAATTTTTTGCAGTGTGTTAAGCCAGAGTATTATTTAGCAGGTTGTCAGTGTTGGTTCTAGTTCTTGTGTGGGTGTACCTTGCACTTGATTCATTCAGCACCCTCATGATAAGATTGTTGCACAAGTGGCCAATTTTGTCTAAAAAAAAATTCCCATGATGAAATCAAATAACAAATGTGATTTATAAGCAAGCTTGGTACACTATATTTTAAAATCCTGAACTATATTTTACCTGTAGATAGCTGGTAGTGAAGCATAGGACAGTAATTTATTCAGTTCTCTTTAGTAACGTCATTCTTGCTATTTGAAGTTTATAGTTTTGTTTATAGCATATACGTAAGTGTGCATCTGGAATACTCTGGAGATAGTGCTAATAAAGCTATAAGGTAAAAAGATGATTATGTCATTGGCATAACATTGTGTTATGCCATTTGATATATTACAATATAACAGCAGTCAATTGTTCAGTTGTAGGAATGGTAAGATAGTATAATTACAGTTAAACATTATAACACTAGTTAGAAGGGGTTAGGTGGCTCTGTTGGCTAAAACAAAAATGAATTCAAATCTTTAGCAGGATCAAAAAGTGTAGAATCCTTCTGGATAGAGTAGAAAGACCCTGATGGGAGTTATATACAGGCTTCCAAATTGTAGCCAGAATGTGGGATACAAATTACACAAGAGATAGAAAAAGGCATTTAAAAAAGGCAGTGTTACAGTAATCATGGGAGACTTCAATATGCAGATAGACTAGTAAAATCAGATTGACACTGGATCCCAAGAGCGGGAATTTGTAGAATGCCTACGAGATGGGGTTTTAGAGTAGCTTGTGTTCGAGTGCAAAAGGGAAAAGGAAATTCTGGATTTGCTGTTGTGCCATGAACCAGATTTGATTAGTGAATTTAAAGCAAAGAACTCTTGGTAAGCAGTGATCATAATGTGACAAAATTCACACTGCAGTTTGAGAGAGAGAAGCTAAGGGTGTATTAGTACAGAGGCATGAGAGAGGAGCTAGCTAGCCAAGGACAATTGGAAGGGGGGCCTTAGCAAGGATGGCAGTAGAGCAAGCTTGGCAGGGGTGACATAAGGACTTTATTGTACTTAAATTCTGAATGTTATTTGCTTGCTTTTATTGTTTGCATGATTTGTTTTTTCCGACACATTGGGTATTTGATGGTTTTCTTTTTTAATGGGCTTCATCGTGTTTCTTTGTTTTGTGGCTTTCTAAAAGGAGATGAATCTCAAGGTTGTATATAGAATATATTCTATGATAATAAATGTACCAAACTTTGGACATTGAATGGCTGCAAAGTATATTTCTCAAAAGTACAGTATGAGGGAAAAGAGAGCTTGGTAAGTTTAAGAGCAGAGAGAAAGAAAATAACATTTAATTTTTGAAGATTACTATAGGATTTTTAAAATTTAAATTGGAGAAATTAGTCAGTAGTCAGAGGACATTGGTTTAAATTAACTTGAAAAACAAATCAGAAAAGAAGTGAAATTAAATGATTTCTTACAAGCTATGGTGCATTGGCTGAAATGGTTGTAGAAACTGATTTTGAAGTGGTAACCCAATTAAACAAAACTCCAGAGCTATGGAAGAAGGCGCAACTTCAATATAACTAATTGGACGACACATTAGTGGACTGAATGGCAGTTGCCAATATACGATCTTAAGTATTTTCTATATTTAAAGTAGAAGCTAATTTTAATGACAAACCTAATATAAGCAACTACTTTACGTGCTATTCTGATAACGTTGGTGTTTTAGATTAGGCTTGTGTCTTTTAAAATTTTTTAGCTTCCTAACATTTCATATATCTATATTTTTAATCTTTTTCACTTTTCCTTTCATAAACCTCATTAATGTAACAATGATTATCTCTTATAATAGTGTATTGTGTTACTGCAGCACAAAGGGATGGTAGGTATAGAGAGCCACCACCCACTCCTCCAGGCTACGTGGGAATTCCGATAGCACAGATGAAGGAAGGAGGACATCACCATCCACACTTAAAACCTCCAGATTACAGCGTTGCACTGAAAAGGTCACGGATGGTAACTCAAAATACTGACCCATGTAGACTGATGCAGACTCCCATTGCTTGTCAGCCGACGTCAAGCAACCAACCTAAAGTTCTGGGAATACCTCAGTGGCATAAACTGCCTGAGTCTGACTCTGCACAGCTTAACCACCAGAATTTTCAAGGTGATGAAGATGATGGTAAGTTGCCCATTCCTCAGAAATTTAGAAGTAAAATAAGTAGGATTTAGCACTACTCATTTGTCTAAGTTGAACTTAGTCATTTTTGGTATTAGCTAAAATCATCTTTAGAAAATAACAGAGAATGTGCTTCCAAAATTATAAAATGTAGTTACCTTTAACATATCTTAAACATGCATCAGTATGTTCTATGATTTTGTCTGCACCTAGAATCAATAAGCATTTCTGCTTTTAAGTATTCATCAACTATGAATATTTGTATATGGATGCTATGAGTGTTTGACCTAGTGTTCTGTTAAAACCAATCTAGGCATATTGCAATAAGGTGCTCAATCGGGGTCTAACAAGACCTCCTGATTTTCATTCCTACCATTTGCTCCATCCAGTTCTGTCTGACATAGGCTTTACGTACTCCAATGAGAAATCAACGAAGGTCACACCTTTCCATGACCATACTGTAGGTTCTAAATGCACTACACTCTCTAGAATTTTATCCATAAGTAAAAGATCTTTGAACTGATCTAACCAACAGATGTTTGAAACTCTTAAATTTGTCGATTTTGTTGAATTTCTATGGATTCAGGTTTTATTTAATTATACTTTTTGATGTCATTTTTCCATTAGCACCCAGTTTTGGTTTTTACCCTGTTAAAAACTGGTTTCACATTTGAAATCCAAATACAATTTAATATTTGCATTTAATATTCTGAAATTACTGGTGTTTTTCAATTTAATTGAATTCTGTGAAGTACTAAGAATTGCATCGCATCTCTAAAAAAAATAGAGTAACTCAGTCACAAATGTATTTGTCTCTCATGTTTAAGCATGTTTTTGCAATCCTTCTGCAGGTGTTAAGTTTTTCTGTTAAGAGTCTAGAAGACTGTTGTAAACATGTTTGTCTTTGTCTGCCTTTCTTTGCTTTATTATTTTCACATGTACTGAGATACAGTGAAAAGCTCATATACTGTTCATGTAGATCAATTCATTGTAGTGCATTAAGCTAGCACAAAGTAAAAAAAAAACTAAATATAGATTAAGTGCAAAGGCTACTGAGAAAGTGCAGTGCAGGTAGACAAAATATGTTGAGACTTTATAAAGTACAGGTGAGGCCTCCCTTGGAGTATTGTGAGCAGGTTTGGGCCCCTTGTCTTAGAAACAATGTGCTGAAACTGGAGAGGATTCAAAGGGTGTTCACGAAAATGATTCCAGGATTGAATGGCTTGTCATATGAATAACATTTGATGACTGGGCCTGTATTCACTGGAATTCAGAAGAATGAGAGGTGACCTAATACCTATTGAATGGTAAAAGGCCTTAATAGAGTGGATAGGAGAAGATGTTTCCTATGGTGGAAGAATCTAAGACCAGAGAACACAGCCTTATAATAGAGGGGGGTCCTTTTAGAACAGAGATGAGGAGGAATTTCTTTAGCTGGAGAGTGGTGAATCTGTGGAATTTTTTGTTGCCACAAGCAGCTGTAGAGGTGAACTTTTTATGTGTGTTTAAGGCAGAAGTTGATAGCTTCTTCATTCGTCAAGGCATGAAGGTATACAGTGAGAAGTCAGGAGATTAGGGCTGAGAGAAAAATGGATCAGCCATGTTGAAATAACAGAGCAGACTCAATGGGCCGAATGACTTAATTCTGCTGCTATATCTTATGGTCTAATAACATGCAAGAATGTAATGAGGTAGATTGTGAGGTCAAGAATCTGTTTTATCGTACTTCAAATAACAGAATTTTTGGAGCTTATTAGATCATCAATTTATACCTAACCTCAGAAAAATGTATCACAATTTTTTAGTTAATTGTTTACCTCCAGAGTGAGCATCATAAACATTGCAGGACAATAGCCAAATGCTAAACATTATAATGATCCAATATTGAACTAACCTACCCTCTACAGTCTGCAATAAAGGTAATTTACTAGGCTTTGATTGGTCTCATTTTGGAATCTTAAGTTACTTTGATTTCAAACCTCAAAACCTTTCAAATTACTCTTTCATTTGTAATTACTTCTGAATGCAATAACATTAAGTTCTATTCAATAAATGGTCCCATGTGGTGCTTTTAATAGAAATGCCCTATGGTTTCGATTTAACCTCAATACAGAAAGATTATATGAATGATTGTTTTATTATAATTATGAAATAATAAAATATACCTTCTACTTTTCAGAGGACGAGCTAGTTTCTGCAGTTTGATGCTTGGATAATTTTGGGTTCTCATTGCAACAGTGAAGCACTGGAGCTACAAGGACCACAGTACGTTATGTTCTCAGAATGCAGGCAGCTGCTTTTCTTGTGTTTTCTGCCTTAAAGTACATCATCTTTGCATCATGTTCTGCATGTGGCAAAATCATGAAGGCCTATCCATTTTGTCTTTGAGTGAGAAGTAATTCAATCAAATACAGTTTAGTTTTCCATGTTGGTAAAGCTGCATACACTCCTGTTATCTGAACTACAGTATTTGGTCATCTTAATCATGCCAAATGCTTTTTAATTTTGGGAGTCTTAGTTATTAGATGTTAGGCCTTAATGTAGTTTAAATTAATGAATTGAATTGTATTGTAATTTAATCTCCTGTGCATAATTGGACTATGAGCATAAATAGTGTACAAATAACTAGACTCATCAGAGGAAACTGATCATAAATTGTTTTACCATACATCGGTGATGATCAACTAAGGGCTGTAAATTATAGCTTGTTACTGACCTGAGATTTGTATGACATACAGGGTATTCCATTTTCCTTTGGTCCTTATTCCATATTGTGTTTATTTCATAGTTCAGTAATGTACATCACAATACAAATTACATCTATTCAGGTTTAATGGGAGCTCTGTTGTCTCAGGATTGCAGTTAGGTTTTCAACATTGGGAATTGTACTCATAATGCTTTGTGTGGTCAAGCATGGAATAGATTGTGTGGCATCAACTCTGTTATAAACTAATATGCTGTGTTTGCACAAATGACAGGAATCAGGATTATACAGCTAAGGCCATATGTTGAGGGTTTGTTTATAAATAGCTTATGGGGAAGCAAATCAGATAAATGGTTTCTGAATCAAAGCTGTGCTGCAGGTATGCTGATCAGTAAAAACATGTTGCTCAGTTGCTTAAAATTCAATCTAAATATGCCACAATTTGTTTGTGCTATTCAGCAAGCAAAAAACTAAGTTTTATTTTTTTGGAATTTAGTAGACAATTTTGTCTCATTAATTTTTAATTATTATGTCTTTTTTCCTTGCTTCCAAAAACTTAACTGAAGAGTAGTTAGAGATTATCCAACACCAAAATTACTCTTTAAATCTTGAAAATCTAGCAGCCTATAATTAGTTATTTGTTGGTCTAGTTATTTGTATGTGTATATGATCATGTATGAGACTGGAAAAACTATTTTCATCAAGACTAACCTCTAAACAAAATCTTAGTTTCTTACATTGGCTTGTAGTTGTGTAATGATATTACTTGACTTTTTTTTAATCATTCACTGTGGCATTGTCTTTGCACCTTAACTGGTGAGGAAAGTTTACAAGGTAAGCAAGAAACAAGGTAAAGTTATTGTTTTTGTTTCAGAATTAATTTTAGTTTTCCAGATTGTGATTGGCCATTATTATGGTCAGGAATCTTGGGCATGATCCCTTGTGCCTTTATTTAGTTGTAGGGGCAGCAAGGTATTTTAAAATAAGTGGTAAATTGAAACAAGTACAGTATTATGATTGCCAGAAGCGTCCTTCTTGAGGACTAAAACACCTCCTGCCCCTTAAATGTAAATAAAAGGAAATATAGAAGAGATAAATGAGGAAAAGCAAATCTTGATTAATTTTCTTTATATCCAGTTTACAGTGTGACATGCACATGCTTGTCCTACTGCGACTGATTAAAAAAATTAACTGATCATATTGATCAGTTTGTTCAACAATTTGTGTAGTATTCATAGTAGCAAATCTTTTCTGTGCTTTATTTAAATTTAATTTAAAATTATTCAGTGTTAGGTGATTGTTTGCAATTTTTCCCTACAATGTCATTTGTTAATGGTAATTTGGGCTTTATTTTTGATATACATATATATATATATATATAAAAAAAACTGGAGTGCACTTCATGGACTATGTATTCTTATCAAAATGGGCGTTAAGCGTATTGAATAAGCTGCACAATCATTGTAAACATACAGGTATTAGAGAAATATTCTGTAATGTCCATTCACAAAGAAGAAATATAATTGTAAAGAGTATGTAATATTAACTAATGTTTTCTCCTACTTTTGATACTACTTGTAACTTATGTCTTTTAGAAAGACAGTTTGTGTCTGTATGCTTTTTTATACTTTTATCAGTGTACATATGTTATATTTTTGTTGAACAAATGTTATAAAATGTATTGTTTATTTCTTGAGATTTCATTAAAGTGAACGAGTAAACCAATAAAGAGCAGTGATGTATGATCGTAGAGCTTTTTGATAAGAGTTTTCTTCTCCTCATTTTATGAGAGAATGTTAATTCTTGTGTCTCATGGAGAAGGTCCTGATTTTTTGCCAACTTGCTTCAGTTTGGTACATTCTGAAGTTCACACAGTTAAGCCACGATATCATAAATTTTTAACTCACTAGCCAGGCATAGTTCATCAGCAGCAATGATTATTTGATTGACTCAAATGCTTTTAACTTTATCACCAATTTCAAGCAAAAATCTTTTGGTTCTACAAGCCTTACACTATGGTTTATACCTCCTAATAGCAAGGCTTGCTAAGGAGGCCAAGAACATTTGAAGTTGAGTTCTTTCTGATTAGAAACAGAATACTGTATTTTTAACTGACTGCTTCTGTTCAAATTTGATTAAACATGGCTCCAGTGTGTTCACAATTTTCACTTTAAGAGAATATTTTGCAAGTTCATTGCTTGTGGTAGTTTTAAGAGCTATGTACTTCAGCAAGAAATTGGCCAACTCCACTGGGTTTTGAATATCACTTCAATCCTCTTTGAGTCACTATTGATAAAGGCCATGAAATTATTAATCAACTTTTTTTAATAGAAATCTCTGTTCTTTAATTCCCCATTGTCATGATGGAGTTTTTCGTAGCTTGTTCCTACAACTTTGGGAAATGCTGAATTTGGGTAGAAATAATTTGAGTTTTCAACAGAGGAGAGGCAAATAAATATACTTGAAATTGTTTTCATACTATATTTTCAAACCTGTATTTTACTGTAAGTTCATAATTATTTTCCTTCAAGAGTTGTTGGAATTAATATCACTCTATAGTTTCTCCCAATGCATTCCTGTACGTGACAGCTCATTGAGATAATTGTGGAACAGCTTCAGTTAGTTGTCAGCACTCTGGTGAAATTTTGTCTATTTTATTGTTTATCCCTACATCTTTTTCAACATCTTTTTTGTCTGCCAATTTAAATGCAATTAGTGAAAAGTCCTCATCTATTTACACATTAAATTTGTTCTTTTTTTTCCAAAATTAGAGTTATTATGTAGAAACCTTGATGGATCTGCAATGGTGTTCCACTTGAATGACCCGTACTATGAGAGGAAAAAGTTATAAGTGAACTTCCAAACTATGAAGTCCTAATTCCTCTTGTCATACATAATTGCCTCTGACATTGCTTTTCTGTTTAATGTTAGCACTCAACCTTCAGGCTGTTGAAATTCAACATTTTGGCTGTGCAAACCTGACAAGAGTTCTGTGTTATTAACATTACAATAGTAATTGTATGAATGGATCTCACCATTATGATAAAGTTTCAATGCCTTGGACTAGTACAGCTGTGTTACTATAGCGTCAGGTAATTTGTTAATGCTGATAGAATTCTCAATTTTCTTGCATGCCAAAATGCATTCTTCACCATATTATCACAGTGCTTTTACATGCCCATTCAAATGTCAGACTCTTGCACACACAGCAGCTTTGATTGAATTGATACATCGACTAGGCACATTATACACTTACACTATCTAGGAAAAGCACCAAAACTATTGCGCAAGGATAGATTCTTTAATGAAACAATACAAAGTATATTTTTTTAAATCAAAGTGTGTATGTATATATATATATATTATGCCATATTGAGATCCATCTTCTTGCAAGCAACCATAAAACAAAGAAACAATAGAATATACACACACACACGCGCGCATGCACAACAAAGACCGTCAAACATCCAATGAGCGATAGTGGACAAATTGTGCTAAACAAATAATGCACAGAACTGCATAGTCCCTGAAAGTGAGTGCATGGCCATGGAATCAGTTCTGCACTGCAGCCAGTCCAGGGGCTGGATGGCTGCAGGCCACAGCCACGGAACCAGTTCAAAGCTAAGGCAATTACTGACTGCTGCAAGCCACAGCTGCAGAGTCAGTCAGTTCAGAATTGAGGTAACTAAAGCCCATGGAGTGGTGAACTCAATGCCAGCTTGTCCTTCGGCCTTGACACCTTAACGATTTTTATCTGGCTCGCCATTTAAATCAGCTAAATGTAGCTTTGTTTCCCACTCTCGGGCCTGTGCTCCACTGCTTCAATCTGGCCCAAAGTCAGCTTCAGCAATGGTAACCTGCATTCTCGAGAATTCACAGTTTCATCTTCTTTCCTGATCCTTGTTCCAAACTCACAGCTTTTCAGCTAATACCATTTTTTAATGGCTTCAGATTAATCGTCCAGTTTCTGCACAACAACCTTAAACAAAAGATCTTTATCAATATGTCAGGAGTACTGTCTATTTATACTTGTATCACAACACTTTAGCCTTTTGTCTCATTTTTGTTCAACATTCATGATGCTGCTTCCTTAAAAGAACATTGTAGAGGTTATTCTAACAAACCAGTGCCACTGCCGGTGACCTAGCATGGGTTGATATCCTTGTTTGGTGAGTCCTCCAATCAATCCAATAATAATGTTACAAAAAGTCAAAGAATTTTACAAACGTATTTGATGCTGTATTAGCAACTAGCAAAACAAACAATCTTGAAGTGATGCATTCAAGTGGTCAACAAAAGGTAGGACACCTGACGGCCCCCAGAACAAAGCACAAATATGTAAATTATTCCATTTGCTTTAACCACAACCCCACCCACATGATGAACCATAATAAACACGTGACACAGAAAACGATGCGGATAGGGAACAGATGCATGACTCCTACATTCCATCTCCCTAATTATTATAATAATTACAACTACTTGCTGCTGAAACACAGGAGAGATGAAATCTTGCTAATCTCAAAAATGTCTTCTTTCTGTTAAGCAGTCTATCCCAGATCGTGATCTCTTTACAAGGTCATTCCTCCTGACTGCATTCAGCAAAATCTGTTTTGAATTGCTGCTGCCAAAGTTCATCCAACTTCCTATTAACTGCCAGCTCTGACTGAGTATGGTCTCTTTCACTGCCATACTCTCCTTTCAATAGTCCATTACTGAATTGAACAGAGCACAGATACATAACGTATTCCTTTTGCTTTTACCACACCCTCACTCACATGATAAACATGTAACTTATTCCCACCCTGCCAAATGCAAAAGTTCTATTCCCTATTCCCAGTTCCTCCATCTCCGCCGCATCTGCTCCAAGGATGAGACTTTCCGTTCCAGGACATCTCAAATGTCCTCTTTCTTTAAGAATCGTGGTTTCCCTTCTGCTGTCATCAATGATGCCCTCACCCCATCCTCCTGTCACCACAACAGGGACTGTGCTCCCCCTTGTCCTCACCTATCACCCCACCAGCCTCCAGATCCAGCATATTATCCTCCGCAACTTCTGCCACCTTCAACAGGACCCCACCACTAAGGACATCTTTCCCTCTCTACCCCTCTCTGCTTTTCGCAGGGATTGTAACCTCTGCGACTGCCTGGTCCACACGTCCCTCCCCACAGATCTCCCACCTGGCACTTATTCCTGCAAGTGTAAGTGCTACACCTGTCCTACACCTCCTCTCTTACCACCATTCAGGGCCCCAAACAGTCCTTCCAGGTGAGGCAACACTTCACTTGTGAGTCTGTTGGGGTCATCTATCGCTCCCGGTGAGGCCTCCTCTTCATCGGCGAGACCCGACGCAGATTGGGGGGGCCGCTTTGTCGAGCACCTACGCTCCGTCCGCCACAACAGACAGGATCTCCCGGTTGCCACTCACTTCAGCTCTCTTTCACATTCCCATTCGGATATGTCCATACATGGCCGCCTCTACTGCCACGATGAGGCCAAACTTTGGTTGGAGGAACAACATCTCATATATCACTGAGTAGTCTCCAGCCCCTTGGTATGAACATTGAATTCTCCAACTTCCGGTAATTTTCTCCCTCTCACTTCCCCATCCCACCTTCACTCTGTCTCCTCTTCCAGCTGCCTATCACCTCTCATGACTCTGCCTTCTTCTACTACCCACAGTGCTTTCCCCTTAGAGTCCTTCACCTGCCTATCCCCTCCCTGCTTCCCCTCCCCCCCCCCCCCGATCTTTCCTGATTGGTTTTCCGCCCTCCCCCCACCTTCTTTATAGGGCCCCTGCCCCCTCCTTCTTTAGTCCTAGCTAAGGGTCCGGACTCAAAACGTTGATTGCTCCTTTCAATGGATGCTTCCCGACCTGCTGAGTTCATCCAGCTTTTTTGTACGTCTTAACTTATTCCCTTTGCTTTTACCACACCCTCTCACATAAACGTGCAACAGAATGCAATGCAAATAGAAAACAGATACATGGCTCCTATAAACATGTTTTTTTTTGGGTATAAGGCTGAAATGCGCTGTTATTTTCCAGCTCCTGACCCTCATCCTTCTTTGCAGACTGACAATCCCTCTCCTCTGCAGTCACAGTGTCTCATTCTGTTGCAAACCATTCCGTTTTGTGAACCTCTAAACACAATGGGAGATCTTCTGAAGGGTCTCCACTTGCTTGCCCTTGCATGTTAACTGAGTAAGACCACCTCAGCCCATTATGCCTTGGTATTGTGTGTTACGCCTGTGCACCAACTCGGAGGGGCCGAAGGGTACAAAGTAGCCCCCTCCTTTTTGAGAATCGCAAGATTGCTATTAATTCAGGTCAGGAGACCCAGGAAATGAGAGAAAGACACGCAGAATCCACATTTTGGAATGTCCTGGCCACGGGAAACGGCCATTGTCTCTTGGAGACGGAATTGTGTATTGAGTACTGTACTATTTATTTGAAGCCCTCAGGGAATGACCAAAGTGGGCTGAGTTGAGGGATGGCACCATCCCAACCTGATTGACATCTGAGACCCCATGAGTAAGGATAAAAGAGGGTCTGGGGAACAACCCCTTTAGATGCACCAGGAGAAACGCTAGAAATCCCGTGACAGCGTTTAATAGCGACAGCCGGTGGGGCCCGCGTGCGTCCTTTCCCGTTGCCTGGGATTGGCAGGACTGACCACGGAAGAACGGCTTAGCTAAACGGAAAAGGACACCAACGACATTTCGAAGGATCGACATCATAAAAAAGAAAACTCTGGCAAGTTCCAAAATCTCTCTCTCTTGACTCCAACCAAAGGCTGCAGCCTGCATGAACTGAGTGACTTTTATATTTCCATCGGACAAGACATTATCCCCTAGCCTAGACAATGATAGAGCTTATTTCTGATTGATTATTATTATACCCGCACTTTTAGATTTAGTATTGACAACGTATATTATCTGTATGTTTGCATTGATATTATTTTTGTGTATTTTTATCAATAAATACTGTTAAAAATAGTACCATCAGACTTCAACGGACCTCTCTCTCTTTGCTGGTAAGTTACCCAGTCACGGGGTACGTAACATGTGAAATAAGTTTTGCTGCGACAAACCCTTACATATGACACTTTGATCTACCACACCTCGCCAGCTTAATGTACCTTTCTAGACTCAATGCTATATTGCACTGTCTTGCAAGATTAAAACAAATCTAAGTAAAATATATTCTTCCAAACCTTAACCTTCAGTTATAAATTAGTGTGTTATTGTGCAGAAACCTTGGCAATTCCTTTGATGAAATACAGTTGTCTTTAAAAAAAATCAAATGTTACATTCAAATGTGCCCAACAGAATTCTCTAGTTTTGCTTATTCCTTATCACCAAAACTAGGATTCCTTATAAAATTACAAGTTCTGTAATTATCATCTTAATCCCCCAGCAAATTAGCCTTCATTTTACAGCTCCCCATAGATTTGACAAAAAAATGTGGGTGATATTGGCTTTTAGTTATTATGAAAGTTGCAAACTTTTGGTTTAAAGTCACTTACGATAAAGCTACCAGCAGGTTTGAGGAAGTCAACGTATCCACTTTGCTGGTTTTCACAACAATACTATCCATGACAATTGTATTAAGGCCACTTCTCATACACGTGATGAAATAGGTTTATCAGAAGTAAGCAGTAATGAAAACAAAAGGAAAAGGTTCATGCTAGGTATTCATACATTGCATTTATCCTGGAAGATAGTTGGATAGAATTCCCCCATACATACTTATTGCTACAGTGACAGCAGGAAACAACCCCAAGGAGATCCCAGCTGAGAAATGGCAATGGAAAGGAACTTTACCACAAGGAAGACGGGGAAAATGTTTCTGTCTGCTTGAGTCCAGAAGCAAAGGTTGCAATTCCTCAGCCTAGCAACCCAGCAAAGCCTAGTCAACAGAAGCATGCTATAGATTCATGCTGCAGTGCGGAAATGGGGATCTTTAGATTACTGAGTCTGTGTCAAGTAGAAAGGCCAATCTACACTAATCCTTCACTTTATGTTTTTACATTCTCTCCATCTTCCCATCAGCTCCCCCAGATTGTAGGCTATATGCTAGGATAATTTACAGTGACCAATTAGCCCTCAGATCAGTACACCTGGTCATTTGTGAGGAAATCCAAGCAGTCGCAGAGCACTGGAAGTCACAACTGAACTTGGTTACTGCAGCTATGAGGCTCTACTAGCTGCTCCGCTCAGCCACGTACTCTGTAGTTCCATAAATTCTCAGCCAAGCAGTAGACTAAACACAAATGGATAGGCATTCATCAGATTAAAATCACATTGAACAGCTTCCTAGTCATGATGCTAAGGGAGATGATTCATACAAATATAGAACTTCATAGGATAGGGTAAGTTCTGGTAATCCTGAGTTACACAAGGGTATCATTCCCAAAAGCTGTCTATAAACTATCTCTTTTCCGTGAGAAGCATTCATTTCTATAGTTACCCATATTACTCTGCATACACTTCCTAAAAATTTTAATTTTGTTCAGTATCTTCTATCTTCACTTTAACACTCTAATTAAACGAATAGGTCATATAGCGCAGGAGTTCTCAAGCTTTTCTTTTTTTACCAAGGGGTTAGTGGGTCCCAGGTTGAGAACTGCTGATATAGTGTACCCAGTTGTTAATGAATACAGCAAATCATTTATTATTAAACATTCTCTAAAAAATTATGGTAGAAGTTGTGTGGTCAGATATCTGTAAAGCTGATGTTGCATAACCTGGGGAATCGTAACTGCTGAGTAGCATTCACAGGCTACAGTGCACAAGTTTCAGAGAACCATCAGTGAAAGACGTAGAGGAAGTCATCAGAGCTGATATCAGAAAACGTTATTTCTCTCAAAGAGTAATCACTATCTGGAGATCACCAAAAAATTTCCCGCGTTCTGTTCATGAATACCAGCCTGGATTATGTATACAGTTCCTGGAAAGGAGAAAATAAGGCAAAACCAAAACATATTTCAAGTTATCCTTCTGATTTGTTTTTGATTTGTTTTCCTGAAATATAATCAGTTTCAGACATGAGACTTTGCTTAAGGACTAACAGTTGCCTCGGTATATCAGAACGGCAGGGCCCAGGTCCAAGAGCAAGGAGCAGTCTGAGGTTTGGACGATTAAAGAAGAGGGCCAGATTGAAAAGGTCACGGTATTGAGACCAAAGGTGAGAGATGGACCAGATTACCTTGCTGCTCTGCTGTCTCTGCTGAACTGAGGCTGTGGCCGGCTACTAACGGGGTCTGGAATTGGCTGCACTGATGACTGGCTTTGTGGCTCTGGACTCACTTTCATGAACTTCAGTTCTGAATGTTAATTGCTCGCTTTTATTGTATGCTTCAATTTGTTTTCTTTTGACTGCCTTCTTTTTTTAAATGGGTTCTGCTGGGTTTTGTGGCTGCCTGTAAGGAAACAATCTCAAGGTTGTATAAAGTGTACACACTTTGATAATAAATGTAAATTTTACTTTGTATTTGTAGTTCGATATCAAGGACATTGTCCATCGGTCCCATGTGTCAGTAGAAAGAAACTGTGTTGCAACTATAAATATTTAAATTTTTATCAGAACAGCCACAGAACGAAGTTACCTTCCATACACTTCCTTCCCAAACTCCATGCTATCACTCCCACCACCCCCACTCCATGTGGAGTTCAAGGTTTATTTTGGTACCTTCCAATCCTGCTGCTGGGGGAAATTAGCAGCAGAGGCTTCACACAGAAGCTAAACTCAGATTTATCAATGTACTATAAACACGAGATTTTGCTGTTGCTGGAAATCCAGAGTAACACACACAAAAAGCAGGAGTAACTCAGCAGGTCAGGCAGCAGCTATGGTGAAGAATAAAGACACCCCCCCCCCCCACCCCCCATAGATACTGTTTGTCCTGCTGAGTTCTGTCTGTATTTTATGTTTACAGATGCACGCATTTTATTTTAAAAGAAAAGGTTGGCTAAGGTTTTGGTTACATTTCAAATAGGCACAGCTGGATTGCAATAGTTGTCTGTGCACAGACTGAAAGGGGCTGTATTTATTTTTAAATGTTATTTTAGCAGACACTGGAGTATAATAATTAAAATGGTAGATTAGTGTGTGACTTGTGATAATACAGGCAAGCAATAAAGATAATTTTGGATACTGTGAAGATGTGTGAAGGTAAGTGGAATAATATCTTTGGAAAATATAAGTTTATGAGGCAATCTCTTGAAACCTTTTGAAACCTATAAGGGCATTAGTTCATGTAATTCTTTTATAATAGCCAGGAGGTCAATATCTAATTAAATATGACCATCAAACTGAGCAGAGCCTTTCTACCCAATTAAAACAGGACTGTTGAATAAATTATTAAAGTTGGCCATTAAGTCAGGCTGTGTGATTTGATCAAGGATCAATTTTCTTTTTCTGGAGTTTAAGACAAATGTTCAGAAGGCAGATAAGTAAGTGTGGTTGATGAGCAAGATTAATGTATTTGCCCTAATGACCATGCCCTGAATATACTTTAATGCCCAATAGTCAGATGCTAAAGATAGCTGAATTCCTGTGAATCAGCATCTCTTTGCTTTGCGTGCATCATACCAAAACTATGCAAGCAGCTTCCTTTCAAGCTATGCTCATGTCTGTGGGAGGTGTTAGATCTTCTCACTGTGAGAGACTGATATATGGACCCTGTGTCCAGATGCATGCTAACCTTGATAATGAATGGAAAAACCAAAATAATCAAACATTCATGAAAAATGATATATCTTTTATCTCATCACTCAGAAGCTGATGGATAGCCTGTCCCTGTTAGGTCTCAACAACTCTATCTGTAACTGGTTCCTGGAATTCTTGACAGGAAGGCACCAGTCAGTCCATGTTGGCAGAATTAGTTCTTAACTCCATTATACTGAGCGCCAGCACTCCTGAGTGTCGTGTGCTCAGCCCACTGTTGTTCGCGCCACTGACATGTGACAGCACTGCTAGATCTAGTTCAAACCGAATTATCAAATTCGCTCATGATACATTAGTGGCTGTCCTCAACAACGAAGATGAAACAACGTACAGAGAAGATGTCGAGCAGCTGGTAAAATGGTGCAAGCACAACTTCAAAGGTTGAAAGGTTCATTTTATCATCAAAGCATGCATGTACAACACAGTTCTGATATTTATCTTCTCCAGATAGCTAGGAAATACAGAAAATCCATGGGAGCCGTTGAAAGAAAAGACATCAAACACTCCCCCTCATGAAAAAGAAAGCAAAACAAAACTCGCAAACCCCAAACTGCTCAACTCCTCGCTCACAAAAAAATAATAACATCAAATCCCCATCCCCTTCCCTCACAAAAAAGCGACAATAAAATCAAACACCAGCCACCTCCCTTGCAGAAAAACAGCGACAATAACATCAAATCCCTAACCACCTCCTTCACAAAAAAAACTGTGACAATAAAGCAATAACCTCAACCTCCTCCCTCATAAGAAAGTACAGTGACAATAGCATCGAACTCTCAACCCTCTCTCACACACAAAAGCTAACAGATCGCCCCCACTGAAAAACACCAACGAGAACATCAGATCCCAAATCCCCAACCCCTCCCTTGCACAAGCATTAACATATTGCCCACCTGCCAACTGGCAACATGAAAGAAGACATGGGAAACCAATATGAACTACAGTCCAATAATCACATAAATCTCAGAATTTCAAAAAACATACCCCCATCAGCATCGGGGAGCGATGGCTGTGCCGGGTCCGAAAGCCAGGCTGACCGAGCTACTGACCGCCATCAGTTCTGTGGCCTCCATGGAGAGTGACCACTGACCTCCTCCACATTCACCTTAATGCTTCAATCTTCCTCGATGCTTTGGAATGAAGTCGATCATGGGTCCATGCCTTGAGTCTCATTGTGGACAAGACTAAAGAGATGATTGTGGACTTTAAGAAGGTGCAAGCTGACCACTTCTCACTGTACAGACATGGCTCCTCCATGAAAGAGTTACGAGAACAAAGTTTCTGGGAGTGGACATAATGGAGAATCTCACCCAATCCCTCAACCCCCCCCCCCTTTGGTCTAGAAAGCACAGCAGCATCTCCATGTCCTTAGGAGACTGAAGTGAGTGAGGTTTCCCCACACCCTCTCCATTCTAACAAGTTTTTACAGGAGCAGCATCGAGAGTTGTCCTGTCCAGCTGCATCATCATCTAAGGCATCTGACTGCAAGTCCCTACAAAGGATTTTGAGGACAGCTGAGAGGATCACCGGGGTCTCTCTTCCAGCCATCAGAGTTATTTATCATAAGCTTTACATATGTAGGGCCCTTAACATTGTCAATGATCCCTCCCATTCATCCAACAAGCTTTTTGACCCCTTATTATAAGGCAGGAGGTATCATAGCATTATGACAAGAACTGGGAAACAGCTTCCTCCCCCATGTGGTAAGAGAACTAAACTCCCTACCACCGTGAAAGTCTTATCATATGTGTTATACTGTTTACTTTTTAATGAGAGCATCTTATTATTTATTAACTTAATAGTGGTAATATTACTTTATGTTATATGTGCATAAGTTGTATGTACTGCATTTGTGCACCTTGGTCCAGAGGAACATTATTTTGTTTGGTAGTATGTGTGTGTACGGCTGAATGACAATAAACCGAACTTGATAATGTTTTTATTTATAGTATCTGTCCATTTTTGGCTGAATGTTTAGAAATATTCTTGATTCATGCAGATGTCTCCCATGAATGCTTCTCTTAGATGAAAAGGCACTGGTGAGGCCATTTCAATGAATGCAAGGTACGCTGTGGGAAGTAAGTCTGGAATTAGTACTACATCTGTGAAAATGTGGGAGGACAAAGAAAGCATCAGGCTTTGGAGTTGTATAAATGATATAATCCATTGGTTGATGGTGATGTGGATTGTGTAGAAGGCTGGCTGTCGTAGGTTACAACGGGGAACTAACAGGATGCAGAGTTCGGCTGATAAGTTGTGGATGGAGTTCATTCCAGAGAAGTATGAAGGTAAAAATTGAAGGCAAAGTACAAGGTTAATGGTAGGATTCTTAGTAGTGTGGAGGAACAGAAGTCCTCATCCATAGATCCCTCAAAGATGCTGCACATGTTGATATGGTGGTTAAGAAGGCACTTGATGTGTTTCTGTGTTGGTGCGTGGCCTAGTTGGCAAGGCATCAGACTAGTAACCTGAAGGTCACTGGTTCGAGCCTCAGCTGAGGCAGTGTGTTTGTGTCCTTGAGCAAGGCACTTAACAACACATTGCTCTGCGACATCACTGGTGCCAAGCTGCATGGGTCCTAGTGCCCATCCCTTGGACAACATCAGTGGCGTGGAGAGGGGAACTTGGGCAACTGCCGGTCTCCCATACAACCCTGCCTAGGCCTGCGCCCTGGAAACTTTAGGCGCAGATCCATGGTCTCTTGAGACTGACGGATGCCACCACACTGATGTGTTTCCCCTCAGTTAGACTGAGTTCAATAGCTGTGGGGTATTGTTGCAGCTCTATAAAACTCTGGTTAAACCACACATCGAGTACCGGGTTCAGTTCTGGTCACCTCGTTGTCAGAAAACCAAGCAGGAAAGATTTCAAAAGATTGCAGAAGAGAATTGGCAGGATGGTGCCTGCATTACACAGTATATCCTATGAGGAAAGGTTGGGCAAGCGAGATATTTTTCCTCTGGAGCGAAAGAGGATGAGAGGTGACTTGACAAGGAGATTAGAGGCAGAGTGAACAGTCAGCAGTTTTTTACTCAGGGTGGTAATGAGTAATATGAAAGGACATACTTTTAAGGAAATTGGAGGACCCATTGCAATTTGCCTATCACCACAACAGGTCAACGGCAGACACAATCTCAATGGCTCTCCAGCCAGCTTTAGACCACCTGGACAACACAAACAACTACGTCAGGATGCTGTTCATTGACTATAGCTCAGCATTTAACACCATCATTCCCAAAATCCTGATTGAGAAGTTGCAGAACCTGGGCCTCTGTACCTCCCTCGACTTCCTAACTGGAAGATCACAGTCTGTGCAGATTGGTGATAACATCTCCTCCTCGCTGATGATCAAAACTGGTGAACCTCAGGGGTGTGTGCTTAGCCCACTGCTCTACTCTCTATATACCCATAACTGTGTGGCTAGGCATAGCTCAAATACCATCTACAAATTTGCTGATGATACAACCATTGTTGGTGGAATCTCAGGTGGTGACGAGAGGGCGTACAGGAGCAAGATATGCCAACTAGTGGAGTGGTGCTGCAGCAACAACCTGGCACTCAACATCTGTAAGACGAAAGAGCTGATTGTAGACCAGGAAGGGTAAGACAAAGGAACACATACCAATCCTCATAGAGGGATCAGAAGTGGAGAGAGTGAGCAGTTTCAAGTTCCTGGGTGTCAAGATCTCTGAGGATCTAACCTGGTCCTAAAATATCAATGTATTATAAAGAAGGCGAGACTGCGGTTATATTTTATTAGGAGTTTGAAGAGATTTGGCATGTCAACAAATATACTCAAAAATTTCTATAGTTGTACCATGGAGAGCATTCTGACAAGCTGGTATAGAGGGGCTACTATTGCACAGAACCAAAAGAAGCTGCAGAGGGTTGTAAATCCAGTCAGCTCCATCTTGGGTACTAGCCTATAAAGGACCCAGGACATCTTCAGGAAGTGGTGTCTCAGAAAGGCAGTGTCCATTATTAAGGACCTCCAGCACCCAGTGCATGCCTTTTTCTCACTGTTACCATCAGGTAGGAGATACAGAAGCCTGAAGGCACACACTCAGCGATTCAGGAACAGCTTCTTCCCCTGTGCCATCCGATTCCTAAATGGACATTGAAGCTTTGGACACTACCTCACTTTTTTTTTTAACATACAGTATTTCTATTTTGGCATTTGTTTTAAATCTATTCAATACATGTAATTGATTTACTTGTTTATTTATTATTATGTTTTATTTTATTTATTATTATTATTTTCTCTCTCTCTGCTAGATTATGTATTGCACTGAGCTGCTGCTGCTTAAGTTAACAAATTCCATGTCACATGTCGGTGATAATAAACCTGATTCTGATTTTGATTCTGATTCTGTTTTGGAAAGTATAGGGACGAAGTCAAGGGTAGATTTTATACACAGAGAATAGTAAATGCACAGAACGCCCTGCCAGGGTGATTGCTGAGTGGATACATTAGTGTACTTTTAGATCGGCACACGGATGAAAGAAAAATGGAGAGCTATGTGGTGGGGGGGGGGGGGGGGAAGGGTTAGGTTGATCTTGGAGTAAGTTTAAAGGTTGGCACAACATCGTGGAACAAATGGTTTGTACAGGCAGTGTTCTAATCTAGGTAACTGACAGATGGTTAATTTACTTTATGAGATACGAATGAACTATTACAGTATTCAAATCTACTATTTGAACTCAATGTTTTGTTCATAAACTAAATTCTAGACAAGTCTCCCTGATCATTTTATTGTTATAGTTCAGACAATGAATGGTGTGATGTTTTGAGAATTGCCTTCACTGTTTGAGTAGTGTGCACAGAGTTTAATCCTTTGTAGTTAAAATCAAACAAATGTAAGGCAAGGCATTGCTTCCAGTCAAAAACATATAGCATTAAAATAGATGTAGCTCTCTACTCTTTATATATTTAATTTTTAATAATTTTTCAAAACTCCTTAGATTCTGGATTAGTTCCTGAGGATTGGAGGGTGGCTAATGTAACCCCACTTTTTTAAAAAGGGAGAGAAAAACCAGGGAATTATAGACTGGTTAGTCTGACATCGGTGGTGGGGAAAATGCTAGAGTTGGTTATCAAAGATGTGATAGCAGCACATTTGGAAAGAGGTGAAATCATCGGACAAAGTCAGCATGGATTTGTGAAAGGAAAATCATGTCTGATGAATCTTATAGAATTTTTTGAAGATGTAACTAGTAGAGTGGATAAGGGCGAGCCAGTGGATGTGGTATATTTAGATTTTCAAAAGGCTTTTGACAAGGTCCCACACAGGAGATTAGTGTGCAAACTTAAAGTACACGGTATTGGGGGTATGGTATTGATGTGGATAGAGAATTGGTTGGCAGACAGGAAGCAAAGAGTGGGAGTAAACGGGACCTTTTCAGAATGGCAGGCAGTGACTAGTGGGGTACCGCAAGGCTCAGTGCTGGGACCCCAGTTGTTTACAATATATATTAATGATTTAGACGAGGGAATTAAATGCAGCATCTCCAAGTTTGCGGATGACATGAAGCTGGGCCCTGGCCTCAGTCTCCAGGATGTAGTATGGTGGTCAATTGCTGCTTGTTCTTTCTTCCAGCCAATAAAAGCCTATATCTTGCCTCACGTCTTGGAGAGTTATTGATGGTGCATCACATATAAAATTCTAAAGGGATTGGACACACTAGACGCAGGAAGATTGTTTCCGATGTTGGGGAAGTCCAGAATGAGGGGTCACAATTTAAGGATAAAGGGGAAGCCTTTTAGGACTGAGATGAGGAAAAACTTCTTCACACAGAAAGTGGTGAATCTGTCGAATTCTCTGCCACAGGAAACAGTAACAATAACCAATTAACCTTCCATCTTCCAATCAGCACATCTTTGTACCGTGGAAACAAAGCAGAGAACCTGAAGGAAACGCATGCAGTCACGGGGAGAACGTACAAATTCCTTACAGGCGGCGGCAGGAAATGAACCCGGGTCACGGTCACTATTACTGTAAAGTGTTGTGCTAATCACTACGTTACTGAGCCATCTCATTTTGATAGAGCTTTATATTTTTTCAGTGCCCAATTAGAAAAAATATATTAATTATATTAATAATGATATATGAAAAATCTAATCTGAGTTCTAAAGTTATTTGTCACAAAATAATAAAAACAAGTAATATTGTAAAGACTTGGACATTCTCATTTCAGTGATGTTTACAATGAATCGTATATATTTGACCATCCAACATAATAACATATAATGGCAAAGAATGTTTTGTAATGTTAGCATTCCATGTTCAATTAAGCATCTGAACATTTCCATTGATAGAGCTATGTGTGTTGTGACATGTTTGCTTGGAGCACTCACAAGTGGCAAGGGAAAGAACTGCAGTAGTTCATAATACATGGAGAAACAGTACACACTGAAGAGTCCTGCTGAAGGGTCTTGGTCTGAAACAATAACTGTGCTCTTTTCCATAGATGCTGCCTGGCCTGCTGAGTTCCTCCAGCATTTTGAGTGTGTTGCTTGGATTTCCAGCATCTGCAGATTTTCTCTTGTTTGTGTAGGTATGATGAGTGACTTTATTGACATTCAGCAGCAATAAATCTGAGCTGAAAGTCAGTAAGAGATAAATGGCTAACTAGATGTACCAGCACAAGAAAGTAATTACTTAAGCTTCCTGAATATTAGTTGTGCCTACCTATGTCTGTGCCTTCAGTAGAAATGATCAAGGAGAATACAGTGTTAGTTTTCTTGCATGAAAATTCTTTCCATTCATTGATATTTCTCATTCCCACAAAAAAAGTAGTGATCAATCTGGAAAAGCCGGAGATTTACAAGGGTGTTGCCCAGACTGGAAAATCATACCTGTGAGGAAAGATTGGACAAGCCTGTGTTATTTTCTTTGGAACAAATGTGGTTAGTTAGAGGCTGAATTGCGGCATAAAACTTTGAGGGGTTTTATAGATAGCAAAGGGCCTATCTTACCAATAGAGGTGTCAAAGTGTGGAAGAAGGTTTAGAAGAGAGATAAGGACAAAGGTTTTCACACAGAGGGTAAAGAAGGTTTGGATCTCATTGCCTGAAAGAATGACAGAAGCCGTCCCCATTTAAAAGATAGAATATGTTTGAGCAGACATAGCCTGCAGGATTGTGGATCATGTTGGAAGGTGGAACTAGGATGATGGAGTGAATGGACTCATTACATAAATCTTCTATGATTGTGTTTTTATAATGAGCATACAACACTTGTTATCATAAATTCTTGTCTTCCCTGTGACTCTCTGCATCATTTTTTCTATACTCCCAGACTCTAATTCATTTTAGGAAGGATGTGAAGGTCCTGGAGATGTGCAGAAAAGATTAACTAGGTTGATTCCGGGCAGAAGGAAAAATGCTGTGGGATATGTCTGTTGAAGCTGAGGTTGTTCTCTCAATACTCAGAGGGAGAGCACGACAACTTAGACTAGCAAGGCTCAGTTGAAGTAGCAGCAAGGCCAACAGCAACATGTGATTGATGCAGGAAGTAGACTAACAGCCTAACCAAGTCAGGATAATAGAATACAGTAGCAAACTCGTATATGTCCATATCAACCCACCCTCAATTTGTGTTTTCAATCCAGCTCCAACATATCACAACTCATATTCATTTGTAGATACAAACATTCAAGATTCATGATTGTTTAATGTCATTTCCAGTACACACGTGTAAAGGAGAAAGAAATAATTGTTACTCCAGATATGATGTAGTACTAACAGAAGCACAATAAGATAAAGAGCACAATTTTAAAAAGAAACAGAATAAATATTAACACATAAGCTAGCTTCTTTGCATACATTGATTGTATGTATATAAAGTGATGCTAGGCACAGGAATGTCTGTTCATAAGGTGACTCTGACAGGAAATGATGAAGAAGTGGTGATGAGAGATGTGATAGGGACAGGTCAGTGAGTGGAAGTGTTGATCAGCCTAACTGCTCAGGGCAAGTAACTGTTTTTCAGTCTGGTGGTCCTGGCTTGGTTGCCTCCTAGCCTCCTCCCTGATGGGCGTGGGACAAATAGTCCATGAGCAGGGTGGGCAAGATACTTCAGGAAATTACTGGCCTTTTCTGGCTCCCTTCTGTATGTTGGTGGGTAGGCTGGTGCTGGTGATGCGTTGGGCAGTTTTGGTAACATGTTGTAGAGCCTTCCTCTCCACTGCAGTGCCATTTCCAGACTATGCAGTGATGCAGCATGTTAGGATACCCTCTACTATGTGTCTGTAGAAGGATGTGAGTATAGATGTGAATAGTCCAGTTCTCATTAACCTCCTCAGAAAGCTGAGCCATTGGTCACCTTTCCTGATTGTGTTCTGCAACCATGAGAAGTTATGCGAAATGTGCTTTCGCAGTAGTTTGAAACTGCTTTGCCATTTTGCCAAATTGAAGAGCGGTGTGAGCGGTGCGAGTTCTCCTGAAGTTGATAACCATCTCCTTCGTCTTGTTGACATTAAGAAAAAAGTGATTTACCTGGCACCAGTCTTGAACTTACTCACTTTTTGTGCAGCCTCACATTCCCACCCATCCACTAATGATTCCCACACACACTCGCTCTCATCCTCACTCATGGTGAGCCTTACTTTCTATACTTGCAGGGTGACTGAGCACAGGAAGCTGGAGAGAACATAAAACTCACAGCCGCATTAGAAATTTATGGCAGCCTTGGCTGCAAGTGTTGAGAGCTGACTGTGCACGCAAAATCAGAGGCACTCAGATTACAGAGAGTATATTGACAGTTTCAACAGTGAGTGAAATATGATGCTCATTATAATGATGCCTGAAACACCCTTACTATTAGTGATTCATATAGTTCATCTCCAGAGGATTTCCCCGTGTGCAGTCAGTTTCAGTAGATTAGGTGGGTGATGAGGCCTCAGAGATGATGATTGTGCCCTGTCCTGAGAGTATCTCAGACCAGACAGTAGCACAGATATGTATACTTCACTGGGACAGATGGCTGGTTACTCAACACTTCACAAGTAAGTATGGGCAGATGGTGGAACAGGAACGTGGATAGAGCACATCTGTCAAAGGAACATGAACACGTTGCCTGTTGATGGAGAGAAGAATCATTAAACAGTAGTATATAATGTGTCTGACTGGCCTGTAACATCAAACCTCCATAATTCAGAACTTGCTGATACTTTGCTCCTCACTGCACTTCCAGTTATTGGCCTTCAGTGACATTGTTCCATTATCTTTGACATAAATGAGGTGAAACCCAGACTCCTGCAGTTCCATCCATTAGCAGCTCAACTCGCCTGAAGACAGAAATCATGGTCCATTTGTTCAGTACTGTCCTCTGTTACTTGATAGATTGAAGCACAAGCACCATCATCACAGTAAGGTCAACTCTCATCTATCCTGGCCAATTCAAAGTTGCATCTGAACTGTACAGCTTCAGATCAGTACGGATCCTGCCGTGAAATAAATAGCCTTGCGAACAATAAAGTGAAAATTACAACTGAAAAATGTGCTCAGGAGGTTTAATGGTCTGAGGGTGGATAAATCTCCTGGACTTGATGGAATGCAGTTTTGGGTGTCTGAATGAAGTAGCTGTAACGATTGCGGAGGGATTAACAGTGATCTTTCAGGAAGTGATAGATTCTGGCATTGTACCAGATGACTGGAAAATTGTAAAAGTTACCCCACTATTTAAGAACGGTGGGAGGCAGTAAGGAAACCTGTTAGCCTGACATCAGTGGTTGAGAAGTTGTTGGAATCGATTTTTAGGGATGAGATTATGGAGTACCTGGAGGCACATGACAAGATAGGCCAAAGCAAGCATGGTTTCCTGAAAGTGAAATCCTGCCTGACTAACCTATTGCAATTTCTTGAGAAAATTACAAGCAGAGTGGACAAAGGAGGTGTAGTAGATATGGTGTATTTTGATTTTCAGAAGGCCTTTGTCAAGGTACCACAGATGAGGCTGTTTAGCAAGATAAGAGCCCATGTAATTACAGAGAAGTTATTAGCATGGGTGGAGCATTGGATGATCAACAGAAAACAGAGAGTGGGAATAAAGAGATCCTATTCTGGCTGGCTGCCAGTTACCAGTGGAGTTCCTCAGTGGTCAGTGTTGGAACCGCTGTTTTTTAGATGTATGTCAATGATTTGGACTATGGGATTAATGGATTTGTGGCTAACTTTGCCAATGATACAAAGATAGGTGGAAGAGTGGGTAGTGTTGAGGAAACAGAGAGCCTGCAGAGAGACTTAGATAGTTTAGAGGAATGGGCAAAGAAGTGGCAAATGAAATACAATATTGGAAAGTTTATGGTCATGCACTTTGGTGGAAGAAATAAACAGGCAGACTATTATTTAGATGGGGAGAGAATTAAAACACAGAGATGCAAAGGGATTTGGGAGTCCTTGTGCAGGATACCCTAAAAGGTTAACCTCCAGGTTGAGTCAGTGGTGCAGAAGGCGTATGTATTGTTGGGATTTCTAGAGGTATAGAATATAAGAGAAGGGATATGATGTTGAGGCTCTGTAACACACTTGTGAAACCACACTTGGAGTATTGTGTGCAGTTTTGTGCTCCTTATTTTAGAAAGTATATACTGACAAGATAGATAGGTTCTTGATTAGCCAGGACATCAAAGGGTATGCATTGAAGGCAGGGGAGTGGGGATGACTGGAAGAATTGGATCAGCCCAATTCTTCCTAAATGGCAGAACAGACTCAATGGGCCAAATGGCCTACTTCTGCTCCTATATCTTATGGTCTTATGGTCTAATAACGTGATTCATGATATTGATAAGTCTATTTGCAATGCCAACTGGTTGGCTTTGAATTCTTTGCGGCAATGTGTTAAGATAACTAAACCAATAAGCTTTCATGGATAGAATGGTTATTCCCCCTAATCCTCAAGTACTCCAGTACACTAAGTTGATTCATATTTTGACATCACCCTGCAAACTCTGGTTAACAACATCTGACATCAAAAATAAGCAAAAGCTGGTCGCGGTAATGTTAGCTCCGTTCAAATTCCTTTGATCGCCACAGACCATTTCTCTGTCAATAGCCCACTGCCTGCCCATTACTGGCTCAATTAGTAGTGATAAGTGGCACTAATAGGTTAGAAAATGCAAAGGAGCTTTGTTCTCTGTAGTCCAAATGTAGGTGTAAATCTGACAGGCTGTCTCTGAAGTAATGTAAAGAAACTTTACATTTTACTCTCAGTGGCTACTTTATTAGGTACCTCCTGTAAGACCATAAGAGATAAGAGCAGAATTAGGCCATTTGGCCCATCTAGTCTGCTCCGCTGTTTCATCATGGATGATCCATTTTCCCTCTCAGCCCCAATCTCCTGCCTTCTCACCGTAACCCCTTATGCCATGATCAATCAAAAATCTATCGACCTCTCCTTAAATATACCCAATGACTTAGCCTCCAGTGGCAATGAATTCCACAGATTCACCACTCTCTGTCTGAAGAAATTCCTCCTCATCTCTGTTCTAAAAGGACGCCCCTCTATACTGAGGCTGTGTCCTTTGGTCTTAGACACCCCCAGCACAGGAAACATCCTCTCCACATCCACTCTATTGAGGCCTTTCACCATTGGATAGGTTTCAATGAGGCCACCTTTCATTCTTCTGAACTCCACTGAGTACAGGCCCAGAACTATCAAACGCTCTTCTTATGACAAGCCTTTCAATCCCAGAATCATTTCTGTGAGCCTCCTTTGAACCCTCTCCAATGTCAACACAGCCTTTCTTAGATAGGTGGATCAAACCTGCTCACAATACTCCAAGTGAGGCCTCACCAGTGCTACATAAAGCCTCAACATTACATCCCTTGAATTGAATGTTAACATCACATTTGTCTTCTTCACCACCAACTCAACCCACAAATTGACCTTTCTGGAATCCTGCACAGGGACTCCCAAGTTCCTTTGCACCTCAGCTTTTTGAATTCCCTCTCCATTTGCAAAATAGTCTACCCTTTCATTTCTTCTACCGAAGTGCATGAGCGTGTATTGCCTGACCCTGTATTCCATCTGCCACATCTTAGCCATTCTCCTAATCTGTCCAAGTCATTCTGTTACCTCTCTACTTCCTCAAAGCTGCCTGCTCTTCCACCTGCTTCATATCATCTGCAAACTTTGCCATAAACTATCAATTCTGTCATCCAAGTCATTGACATATAACTTAAAAAGAAGAAATCCCAACACAGACCCTTGTGGAACACCACTCCTGTACCTAATAAGGTGGTCACAGAGTGTATCTTTGTTGCCTTTTGCTGCTGTAGCTCATCCACTTCAAGGTTCAACGTGTTGTGCTTGTAGAGATGCTCTTATCAACACCACTACTGTAATGTGTGGTTTATTCATTTCGAGGTATGGTGAAAAGCAGGCCCTACTGGGCTGTACCACCCAGCAACCAGTTTGTTTAACACTAGCCTAATCACAGGACAACTTACAATGACCAATTAGCTGGTTTGTCCTTGCACTGTGGGAGGAAATCCAAACATTCACAGGGAGAACATGCAAACTCCTCACAGAGGATGCCAGAATTGAACTCTGATGTCCTGAACTGTAATAGTGTCACTCTAACCAGTCTGCTACCATAGCTACTTGAGTTACTGCCACTCCCCTATTGGCTTGAACCAGTCTGTTTTCCTCTGATCTCTCTCATTAACAATGCATTTTCACCAACAGAACTGCCACTCAGTGGATATATTGTGTTTCATGCACCATTCTCTGTAAACTCTAGAGACTGTTGTGTTTGAAAGTCCCAGAAGATCAGCAGTTTCTGAGATACTCAAACCACCCCATCTGGCACCAACAATCATTCCATGGTCAAAGACACTTAGATCATATTTCTGCCACATTCTGATGTTTCGTCTGAACAACAGATGAACCTCTTGATCATGTCTGCATGCTTCTGTGCATTGAGTTGCTGTCACATCATTGGCTGATTAGATATTTGCATTCATGAGCAGGTATACCTAAAAAAAAAGTGGCCATTTGTGCATTTCAGAAAATGTTTGTGATAAGCTTTAATCTGAACCTCATTGAAAAAATATAATGTTTAAATACATTTCAGGCCACACACACAAAATGCTGGAGGAACTCAGCAGGCCAGGCAGCATCTATTGAGTAAACATCTACAGGTGTTTACTCAACATCTTGACCTGAGACCTTTCATCAAGACTGGAGTAAAAGGATGAGAAGTCAGAGGAAGAAGGTGTGGGGGAGGGGAGGAATAAATACAAGGTGGTAGGTGATAGGTGAGACCCAGAGGGAGGGAACAGGTGAAGTAAAGAGCTGGGAAGTCGATTGGTGAAAAAGATAAAAGGCCGGAGCATGGGAATCTGACAGGAGAGGACAGAAGGCCATAGAAGAAAGGGAAGGGGGAGGGAGGAGCACCAGAAGGAGGAGATGGGCAGGTAAAGAAATAAGATGAGAGAGGGAAAAAGGGACAGGAAATGGTGAAGTGTTGGGGGGTGGGGTTGGAGGCTACCCAGACGGAATGTAAGGTGTTGCTCCTCCAACCTGAGTGTGGCCTCATCTTGGCAGTAGAGGAGGTCATGGACTGACATGTCAGAAGGAGAATGGGAAGTAGATTTAAAATGGGTGGCCACAGGGAGTTCCTGCTTTTTTCTGGTGGATGAAGCGGTCTCCCAATCTATGCTGGGTCTCACCGATAGACAGGAGGCCACACTTGTAGCACTGCTCACAGTATATGACCCCAACAGACTCACAGGTGAGGTTCTTTGAAGAAGGAGGACATCTCCTTAGTTCTGGGATGAAACCCCACATCCTGAGAGCCGATGTGGCAGAGATGAAGGAACTGAGAGAAGGGGTGGCATTTTAAATACATTTCCACAGTTTTAGTTGTCACTGATTAGTGAGCATGGTTTCAAGCGTTTATGAGTATAAAGCCAGTGACAAAACTTCCGATAACATGAAACATAAAAGGCTGCCAGTACAGGGCTGAGGGGTCAACCTCACTGCAAGGTCCAGCAGCCTGGTGGCCACAGGGGTGCCTGAGAAATTGGGATCATTAGGATCTGGCTGGATCCAATAGGTTAGCACAGCTGAAGGTTGCTGCACAAGCAGGTCTGATCAACTGATCCAAACCTTTTCAACATGTACTAAATGCTACAGAAACACCACAAGTCAGACAGCATCAATGGAGGGAAATGAAAAGTCAATGTTTCAGGCTGAGACTCTTCATTGTTATCTAATCGCTATCTTTGTCCTTTCATTAATAAGCTTCCAACTGCAGATGAATTCCAAAACAAACTTCTTTTCTGTTAAAACATCTTTGTTGGGCTAATATACTATCGCTGGTGAGATTGCTCTGCAATGGAGAGGGAGAATGTTATCCAGGTTTTCTGCATTTGGATATGGACATGGACTATAGACTATTTTCAGTCATATAGCTTTTTTATATTCTGCATTTTTTGCCCAAACTTTCTCGTTTGAACCTTTGAACCTGGAGAGATAGTGCAATCAAAGACACAACAGATTCTGGAACAAATGCAAAATGTTGGAGGAACTCAGCAGGACAGGCAGCATCTATGGAGAGGAACGAACAGTTGACATTTCAGACCAAGACCTGTCATCAGGATTGGAAAAGAAGGGGGAGAAGAGCACCACAATAGTGTAGTGGCTAGCATAATGCTATTACAACTCAGGATGCTTGAATTCTGAGTTCAGTTCCAACGTCATCTATAAGGAGTTTGTACGTCCTACACAGAATGCCTAAGTGCGTTGGGGAGAAATTACTGGAAGAGAAATTGATACTCATATCATCAGGTTGCATCAGGTTACACGCTGATTTCAGTTCTTGCAGGAATGAGACCCGTTCTCATTCGTTTCACGACTGGCCGTTATTTGATATGCCAAGGATGCAGCCTAAGAGATTAGCTCGCCTTCAGAGTTCTGGGATCTCAAAGGCTCTGGAGGCAGGTGGACCAAAGGTCGGTGTCCCTGCAGGAATCTGGTGTGTCGGGGGAGACAAAAGATCAGAAACAGTGAGCTGGCTGCTGGCTGTGTGCCCAGAGACCCAAGTTCTTTGGGCACAGAGCTTGGTAAAAGCGACGCAACGGACTTTTAACATCGTAAATCAGTGAGTTGTTTTGTTATGTTTCCTCTCTCACTGTGAAACGGAGATACCTCTTTCTCCCTTATTGGGGGGGGGGGGGGAGAGGGAGAGAGAGAGAGAGAGAGAGCGCGCGCGCCTGTGGTATGTTGAATACCGTGTGAATGAGTAGTCTTTGGGGTACTGCAAGTCTGTGTCTTTGCTGTTGCTTTGCTGCATGCTTGAGTGCTCGCTGGTGGGTGCCGATGCTTTTTTTTTGCTGTTGGAGTAGGGGGGAGTTGGGGGGGCTTTGGGGTTCTAACATTTACCTGTCATTCACTCATTAGGGTACTCCTCTGTTTTCGCGGATGGTTGTGAAGCAAAAGTATTTCAGGATGTATGCTGTATACATTCCTCTGACATTAAATGTACCTTTGAACTTTGAAGGGAAGGCTGTCTTAACTAAATTGCTATAGGGGTGAATTTTTGGATTATAAACATGCTTAGAGAGAGTGAGAAGCAGCTGCATTTCACCTTAGATGGGAATCCTTGTTGGAAGTCTGAGGCAGAATAACCTGAGTGGTCAGCATTGGTGAATTTTGTCTGAAGTATTCCAGAGTTAGAGAATAAGAAATTTTGGGAATCAGAGGGGTAATGTGGAAATCAACTGTAAGCGGAATTGACCACTTACAGGGATGGATCTAGCAGATTTTTAAGGGTTAAAGCACACAAGATACAGCATTCAGTGTCTTATAGAGTGAAATAGTCTTCAACATTTATATCGTACCTTTGACAATTTCATATATGTAATGGTCACACTTAATATTATTTTTGTGGCTTTTGGCTGGATTTTAATAACTTATTTAAAGAATTTTAAATAATGTTTCTCTACGAAACTTTTCTAATTTTCTCCACTTGAATGGGTTCAGATTAAGGCTGATTTATACTTGTGCGTCGCATTGATGCCGTAGGTAACGTGTACCCTACGCAGTGCCTACGCTGTACCTGGGTGATGTGCACCTCTCCAGAAAAGTTATTCATGCATCGCGGCAACGCAGACTGGAACAACTGTGATTCGTCCACTTGGAAGCATCGCATTTCCTCCTATGCATTTCTGGTTGCTTCTTCTCCGCCATGTCTGTACACTGATGCGAAATAGATGAACCAAATCGTCAAATCTACCTTCCGACATGCGAAAGTGTTTGAAATGCATTTCCTCGTCCATGTCTCTCATGAAGAAACTCAACACAGTGGCATAGAAACCCCACCGCCAACTAGCGTTTTGGCGCAGACCAACGCATGGTCGCTATGGCGTAGAGTGACGCAGAAGTGAAAATCAGGTTACTGCGTAGGCTGCAGCGTAGCCCATACACTCAAGTATAAATCAGCCTTAACACTCAGAAATAAAACAACAGTCGGAGAAACCACCTATATGCTACAGTATCTGTTAATTCTACGGATCTTTATAAATCTGACTGACATGAGCATGACAGTGGAATACAAGTGATCATGTTGAACTGTGGTGTAGAATTTAGAATATTTATCTTCTACTATGTTAGCATCATATCATTAATTCCTTAGCCCTTTTACATTTTAAACACCTGAAGCAATCAGTCAGCTGATTACTCGTGTTCTGGTGCATTAAATTTTGTAAAAATATTAGGTGCAAGTGTGAACAATTCCAAGTAATTCTTCAGCTCTGTGTGAGTTTGCAGCATGTAAGGTGTCTGTGCAAGTTAAACACTGGAGGTTTGTTAAATGTTTGCTAATAGTGGCTGGATTCTTTTTGGCCTCAGGCACGAGTGGCATGAGAACAAAAGCCCAAAGAATTTATCCGCCTCTGCGCATCTTTCGATGTTTGTGAATTGAGTCTCTATTTATTGAGCCACCTTTCACTCTGTACCTGGGAATTCTCCGAGATTGAGGAATTATGATAGATTAGTGCCTGGCACGGACCCACGGTGATTTTGTGATTCGGAATTTCGAGCTCCCCCGACCACAGCAACAATCAAGTGGAGATGAAGAATCAAGAACCTTGAAATTTTTGTAACTTACTATGAAGTATTTAGTATGGTTTAGTTGTGCTTTCTGCTTTATGTTGATAAATTAGGCTTGCAGTACTTAGTTGTGCTTGTACACTTATTACCACATCTCTTGGACAATTGAATTGGTTTGGGTCTGATCAACCCAGCTGATTACACTTGTTAAAGGTGAAAGTCACAAACCTTCTAATATTGAATCTAGATTCTTAACTTGTAGAATGTATTAATTTTCTTAACCATTACTTGCAAGATGCCATACAAACTGCGCACAAATCTTACAATGCTGGGGATTTATTTGCCATTAATTTTCCTGTGGTCTTGTAATATTTCATAATTTATTGTTCTTTTTATGTAAACACAAAAAACACTCACCAGTTACCAGATGCAACTTTAATAAGGAAATATTTCATGTTATTTAATAGATTGCTTTGAGGCAGGGTAATTTATGGATTGACAAGGCAACAAATAAATTCTGAGCCTTATATCTACTCTTGGAAGGGATTGTTTACTTTAATTATAAGCTTTCAGACATCAGGTCTTAAAATATTTATGCAGATTTAGTAATTCTACTGTTTGAGTTATTATACCAATAGATTTGATATCAATTCTCATCCTTCCCATGAATTTTTATGCTTTTTCCATCATCCATTTAAGTCACCTTATAATGAGCATCAGTTATGGTATATTGTGTCAGCATACATTTCAGGGAATTTGTATTCCCTGCAGAGAGCATTTTTGACAAAATTAAATATGAAGCTGAATAGATTGTGTATCATTTCAGGTCCAAATATCTTGCATGAAAAAGTATATTTTTGCAACGTGGAACAAAAAGAAATCTTACAGCAAGATTAGTAGAACAAAATTAATAAAGTGAAGCAACTGGAAAAATATTATTGAATTTAAATGATGAAACTAAACTGGTAAGCAAATCAGAAAAATTTAGTCTCCAAAAAAGAGACTGAATAGCGATGGGGAATAAACAAAATGGCGATTGGTGGAGAGCAGGAGAGTATAAACAAATGAACCAACAATGGATGAACGAGGAATAAAACCAAGGTAAAGATAAAGAATGTAGCTTACACTGAAAGAGGAGATGATGAAATGAGAATTGGAAAAAGCAAGAATATGTTAACAAGGGAAAGCAAAAAATTATATTTACAACAAAAATAAAGAAAATAGTAAAATATATTCTGCAGTAATTAAATAGCAAAAGAAAAGGAAATCTGAATCCTTTGACTTCTAACTGAAACACACAATAAACCCAGGGGTAATTGCAATGAAATGGAAGAGATACAAAAGAAGGGTGATAGGATGACTGAAACGAGCACAACAGAAGATAAGGATGGCAGAGGTAGTGGACTCTGCCCAGTACAGCACAGACACGTCCATCCCACCATCGATAGTATCTCCAGGAGGTGCTGCCTCAAAAAGGCAACAGTCACACCAAAGATCCCTACCATCGAGTCATGCCATCTCTCTACAGCTAGTATTGTGCAGGAGGTACAGAAGCCTGATGTGTCACAAAATCATGCTCAAATAAGCCACTTCCCTTCAACCATTTGGTTCTTGAACCAATTGGTAAAACTCTAATCCCTACAATTTAGCAACTCTATGATCTCTGCATTAAAACAGAATTTTGTTTCCTTTTTTGATCTAATGATTTTTTCTTGAAAATATTGTTTTACTTGTGAATGCTGGTCCAGCATTTTCCTTGCACCTGTGCTTACATGTGCATACTTGCTGATATTTGACAATAAACTGTTACGTACCCATGGGTATCTTGTGCCTGTCACATGATTATGATGTAATTGAGGCTATGCTGGGCATTATGATGGGTCTTGTGATGGGTCTTGTGATGGGGGAGTGATGTAATTTTCCCACCCATGAGAGGTCATGTGATAGTTTTTTTTCCAACAGGGTATAAAAAGGGAACCCCTCCCCGTGACGCTGGCCAGTTCGTGGTTGAATTCGTTCAGTGACTCCATCCTGCTGCGTATTCCATGTTATGACGCAGTTTTGTTTTAAAGTGGAGCTTTACTTTCTGCCTTAAGTCTCAAAGGTTATTGTCCGCAGTTTTGCTACAATACTGCCAGTTCAGTCCAGTCAGAGAGTGAAAATATATCGAAGTTCGGGAAGCTGGAAGATCGAGGAAAGTTGATGTCGGCGGTAAAACCAGTTCGACCTTTATTTAATCTTCATACAAGGAATTAATAACTTATGTCCAAGATAACTCCTGCTTTGCAAAAAGGGCAGAAAGAGTTGGATGCAGAGTTTCACCAAGGGAAGGTCAGTTCCTTTAAGCTGTTTTATTTTCTTCAATTGTAAATCCCTCGGCAAAGCATACTTCAGCTGGGATCAGCAGTAACGTCACGAGAAAGGATTTTATTACTCCAAGGAAAGTCTCTCCTAACTGACTCTGTAAATCATTTTGGACTTTTTGCAACACTACTTTAAAGAACCGAGTTCGCATTTCTCACTTTAAGAACTGTTCCAGCTGTTGTATAGCAGTCAACTTCCGGTTTAGTTAGACGTTTGTTTACTTTTGGGTTTTTTTTTAGCAGTGTTTAATAAACGTTTTATTTGTTATAAAAAACCGGTCTCAATTATATATTCATTGTTGCTGGATCGTAACAAAACTCAACTTTGATATGCATATTTTAATGAAAGACAAATTTAAAATATTAAATGAATGATAGTTGAAAATTCACTCAAATTCAGGGAGGGTAAAAGTTTGTTTCAAATGGCTTGTGTCTGTACGCATTTAAAAATAGATAACAGAGGCACTATATACAAATAACTACCTATAGTTGGGTATAATTAGTTTGACATCAGTAGTGGCAAAGATGATGGAATCCAGTCTGAAATGTAAAACAGAAAAACATCCAAAAAGCAAAATTGGACCAGTTTCAAAATGAAAGTGTGTGCTTTTCCAGTCTACAAAATTCTTTGAAATAGTGAAAGAAAGTGGCCAGTGTGGTGACATAATTGGATTTTCAAAGGGGTTTCATTAATTCTGCATTTCTGCAAAATCTGAATGAATGGAAAAGGGACAATAGAATAATACACAGCAAACTGGCTACAAACTGAAACAAACACTGAGTTAAAGCTGGTTAAAAGAGGCTAAAAAAAGTAAAATTTATTATCAGAGAATATACATGTCACTACATACAATCCTGAGATTCTTTTTCCCGTGGGCATAACAAACTGTGCCAATGCACATACTGTATAAATAAATAGCAATAAATAAATAACAAGGAAGAAATACCAAATACTTAAAGTGAGAGCATCGGTTGTGGGAACACCAAAAGTAGAATAAGTCTGTCCATGAGCTTGATATTTGAGGGGTAGTAACTGTTCTTGAACCAGGTGATGCAAGTCCTGAGGCACCTGTACCTTCTACCTTCTGGGTGGTGAGGATCTTTGATGATGGATGTTGCTTTTCTGCAGCAATATTTCATGTTCCTGAGATGGTTGAGAGGGTTTTACCTGTGATGTACTGGGCAGTATCCACTACCTTTTGTAGGATTTTCTACTCAAAGGCATTGGTGTTTCCTTCCCAGGCCATAATGCAGCCAGTCAGCACACTTTCCATCTCTGACACTGGTATTCCACAAAGGTCTGCACTGTGACTAATCCTGAAAACAATGAAGTAAAGAATTTCAAAATCCTACTTAGGGGTTTAAATATTGCCTTAAGACATAGGGACAGAATTAGCCCATTTGACCCACCAAATATGCCCCACCATTCCATCATGGATGATTGATTCTCGCTCTCAACCCCATTCCCCTGTGTTGTCTGCACAACCTCTGATATTCTTACTAATCAGGACCTTTTAACTGCCACTTTAAATATACCCAATCACCTGACCTCCACAGTTGTCTGTGGCAATGAATTCCACAGACTGACCATGCTGTGGCTGAAGAAATTCCTCCTCATCCCTGTTCTAAAGGGACACCATTGAATACTGAGGCTGTGCCCACTGGTCCTAGACACCCCCCCCCCCCATTATGGCATATACCTCTCACTTTAAGGATTCTTTATCTTGTTATTTCTTCCTTGTTATTTATTTATTGCTATTTATTTATACAGTATGTGCATTGGCACATTGTCCCAGGGAAGACAATGAAAAAAAGTAGAGGAAATGTTAATAGAATTGAAGGATTAACTTGTAGATAAATATCATTGTAAATAATTGAGGATGTGTATTATTTTGTGGGAAAAAATGGAGTCCACATACTATATTCCTTGGAAAGTTGATTTTTTAAATGGGGTAAAGGAGCAAGGGGAATATTGGGTACAGGTACAGAAATACCAAAAATATTGACATTGACTGCAAAAGTTCTGTAAAGGCAAGTTTGGATTTGTTTTTAAAGCCATGCAATTTATAAGCAGAAAAAAAATGTTAAAGTCATGTCTAATCCAGTGTAACGCTTCCGCGACTGGCTGGTGTATGTCTAGGGGAAAATTCATTCACCCGCCAAACCGTATCTCCCGTATATGTGGATGCTGTGGAATATACGCTAATTCAAACTCGCACACACAATATCAAGAGCACATCAGGTACAGTTACAGAATACACTTTATAAATCTTACTAGAACTAAGTGATTAATAACGATACCGTACATATGAAAGAAAGGAAAATAAAGAAAAGATGCCAAAACTTATCAGAGTTCAGTCAATTAGTGCACATCGTTGGAGCTCAACCATCGAATCCTCCGACCACTCTTCGCTCTTCTCTGACCTCCACGATCTCGCACCTGGGACCACCCTTGGTGATCAACCAGCAGTGTTGCACCCGTCCACCTTCCTCGCTGTCTTCTTCCCGACTCCCCAAAAAGACCGCGCAATCCCAGCTCCCAGACCCACAAGAGACAATAACATCCAACTCAGTTGATTAACAAATGAATACAATCCCTGTTATCAGCAACTTTAAGCCAAACAAGCTTCCAGAAGCTTCGAGAATGTTCTGCAAGAAAAGCACTCTCTCACCAGTTAGCATAACAAAGAAGCAGTTTTACTTTTCATAAACAAAGAAGCCATTTTGATTAACATACGCAGTACACCAGCATCTAGCACCCTTGGACAGTTTGTCTTTTTGCAGAGTCCACTGTGTATTAACATATCACCATGATGCAAATCACATTACAGCTTATGAAGAGGCAGTAAACTAAGATCTTGTTTGACCTCTCAGACAATATACATGTTTCCATTATATCATTTCAAAGGAAGCACTCTCAGTGATGAACAATTATTTACTTATCTCAATTAATTTGATTTTGGAAAAAAGAACAATTGATCTGTTCATTAATTGTGTTTGAGAATTTGCTTTGGATAAATTGGTTGTTCTTCAACGGACAACCCATCCAACCAAAATAGTTTAATGGCTTTAAAATGCTTTGGGATATTCTAACTGAAAGATTCTTTATAAATACAAATAATTTATTTCCCCTCTCATGGAATAAGAAAGCTAATAGCTATAATTTGTCTGAGTTGGTTGAAACCACTGTAACTGCTTTACTGAGCATTAGAAAGCATCCTCTCCAACCCACTAACCTCAGTAAATCATTAAATAGCTCTTACTGAAGGGGATATTTATATTTCCTGGAAGGTTGGTCAGGAATTCATCATTATTAAAAGTCGTTATATTAGTGGTATTATTTTTATAAATGGCTAAGAAATGCAAAGAAGAGAATCTCAAGGTAATATATGACAATGTATAGAGTACATTGATAATAAATTTACTTTGAACTTTGAAGACCAAAAGCCACATACCTTAATATATCAAATTATTTCTCCTATTGAATATTATTTGATGGATTTTAATATTTACCATTTTTTTCTATTAAAACAATAGGTCAATTGCAGTCTATCCACATGAAGCTCTTCTTCAGTTGATACAGAGTCTTCACTCTGATACATTAACTCTATTTCTCTTTCCATGGATGCTGCCCGACCTGCCGTTTTCTGTTTGTATGTCAGATTTTCAGTATTTGTTTTTGTTTTTTTTAAAATTATTTTCAGGACTTCCTGGATGGAGTCAAAAATTATAGCGTTAGCTAGTCCTTGGTCAGCTTTTCAAGTCTTGTCCAATTTAACCTGTATCAAGTCCAATCCAGAAGTGGTGGTAGCATCCATTACCCTTGCGAGAACATGGAACTGCACCTGGAATGGATTCCAGGGCGCAGGTCTGGGCAAGGTTGTATGGAAGACCAGCAGTTGCCCATGCTGCGTCTCCCCTCTCCATGCCACCGATGTTGTCCAAGATGTCATAAATCAGCAACAATGGATATGTAATTGAGGCAGGTTTTTTATAACAAATAAACATTTATTAAACACTGCTAAAAAAACCTGAAAGTAAACAAGCAACTAACTTAACCAGAAGTCAGCTGGCGTGCAGCAGCTTTAACAGTTCTTAAAGCGGTAATGCGAAGACAGTTCTTAAAGTAGTAATGCGAAGGTCCAATGTTTTACACAGTCAGTTAAAAGGAGAGACTTCTTGAAAGGTGTTAAATTTCTCTTTCATTGCGTTACTGCTGATCCCAGCTGTAGTATGTTTTTCCCGGAGGATTTACAATCGAAGGAAATAAATGGCTTAAAAGGCACTGACCTTTCTTCGGCGAAATTTTGTATCCAACTCACTGCTCTTTTTCGGCAAAGCAGGAATTATCACGGACACAAGTTACTACTTCCTCGTGTGAAGATTAAACAAAGGTTGAATCTGTTTCACCGTCAACATTAACTTTCTAAATCCTTTAGTAATGTCCGAACTCCGACGAATCTTCACTCTCCACTGACTTTACTGGCAGTATTGTAGCGAAACTGCTGGCAATAACCTTTGAGACTTAAGGCAGAAAATAAAGCTCCACTTTAAAATAAACCTGTGTCATAACATTGGAATACGCAGCAACATGGAACCACCAGTGAAATCGTCCACCGACTGCCCTGCATCACAGGGAGGGGTTCTCCTTTTATACCCTGTTGAAAAAAACTATCACATGACCTCTCACTGGCAGGAAAATGATGTCACTCCCCCATCACAAGACCATTTCCTCATCTCCAGTACAGCCTCAATTGCATCATGGTCACGTGACAGGTACAAGATACCCACGGGTACGTAACAAAGGGAAGGGCAAGGGCCGATACAGCTTGGCACCAGTGTCGTGGCAGGAGTTGCCAGAACGAGGTCAAAGGCAACGTCAGACTGCCTTAGGGACTCCAGCTCCGGATTTGTCCTCAGGATTTACTCCCGAAGCCTTTCCCATGTGTGGGTATGGCCGCATGGCAGCGGAGGTTTGAAATCAGAGTTTTCCCTCTCTTAGATGGACTCCAGAAGTAACACAGGACAAATGGGCTGGTGCAACAACATAGCTAGAACAACTGCTACCTTACAGCCCTATGAGCCATATTTAATCCAAACTTCTAGTGTTGTTGCACGAATTTTCTACATTCTCCCTGTGACCCTGTGGGTTTTCTCAGGGTGTTGCAGTTTTCCCACAATCCAATGACTTGCAGGTTTGTAGGTTAATTGGCCACTGTAACTTGCTCCTGGTGTAAAGGTGAGCATTCAAATTTTAGAGGGAATCGATGGGAATGCAAGGAGAATAAAAGGAGATTAGTGTAGGATTACTGCTTGATGGTTGGTGCAGATTTGGATGATCAAAGAGTTTGGTTCCATGCTGTATGATACTCAGAAGGAGATATAAAAGAAGGCCAGAAAATTTTTTAAAAAATAAAATTTTATTTAAGTTTTCAATTGCAATTAACTTCTCTAAGCAGTTAGATACAACACTTGTTAGATTACATTTTCCGATCCAGGGAGCTTCCTTGGCAGCAATTATCACCTATCATGCTATTAAATATTCACATTGTCCTAATGCACACAGCCTGCTTTATAATGACGTCTTGATAGGAGCTTGTGACCAAGCCATTGCTTTAAATGAATCAATGAAATACCATAACATTTGCAGCAGTGGACTATCTCTGACACTGACCTTGAAATATCCACATTTTGATATATCAGTAAGGGCATTAGAACTTGTCTGAAATATTCCATTTTGCCTGTGGTCACCATATGCCATGTTGTTTTTATTGTTTGTGTGAATTCTAGACCATCTTATAAAGAAAACAAAAACTTTATGGGAAGGGTGATTTATTGAAAGTGTAACTAAGTAATATCTAAAGAAATATTTTCAAATAATTGAAAACTCATTTTTAATCCTGAAAAAAATCTGTGCAGCACATGAGACTGCTAAATAAGAGCCCATGGTATTACAGAAAAAGATACGAGCATGGATATACGATTGGCTGACTGGCAGGAGACAAAGTATGGGAACATAAGGGGCCATTTTTGGATGGCTACTGGCGAGTTGTGGTGTTCCACAGAGGTGAATGTCAGGACTGCATCTTTTCATGTTATATGTCTATAATTTAGGTGATGGAATTGATGGCTTTGGCTTAATGGCCAAGTTGGCTGGTGATAGGAAAGTAGGTGGCAAGGTTGGTAGTGCTGAGGAATCATGGGGTTTGCAGAAGGACTTAAACAGGTTTAGGAGAATGGGCAGCGAAGTAACAGATGGAATATGTTTTTTGGTAGAAGTAGTAAAGACAGAAACTGTTTTCTATATGGGGAGAAATTTCAGAAATCAGAGGTGCAAAAGGACTTGAGAGTACTTGTACACCATTCACTAAAAGTTAACTTGTAGGTTGAGTTTGTGGTAAGAAAGGCAAATGCAATGTTAGCATTCATTTTGAAAGGTTTACAAAATAAAAACAATGCTGAGGCTTTATAAGCCATAGGTCTGACTGCATTTGAGAGGATTCTGAGTAATTTTGGGCCCCTTATCTAAGAATAGATGTGTTGGCATTGTAGAAGGTCCAGAGGAGGTCCAAGAACATGATACTGAGAATGAAAAGGTTAACTTGTGTGGAACATTTGATGGCTCTTGGCCTGTACTCACTGGAGTTTAGAAGAACAATGGGAAATCTTATTGAAACCTATCAAATATTGAAAGACCTAGATAGAGTTGATGTGGAGTGGATGTTTCTTATAGTGGGGAAGTATAAGACCAGAGGACACAGCCTCAGAATAGAGGAGTGTCCTTTTAGAACGGAGATGACGAGGAATTTTGTTCACCAGAGAGTGGAGAATCTGTGGAATTCATTGCCACTGGTGACTCTGGAGGCTTAGTCATTGGATATTTGTAAGGCAGAAGTTGATAGGTCTTGATTAGTTGGGCTGTCAATATTTTACAGGGAGAAGGGAGGGGAATAGGATTGAACGGGATTATAAATCAGCCATGATGGAATGGCATAGCAGACTTGATGGGCTGAATGGCCTAATTCTGCTGCTGTCTCTTATGGCATTTCATCAGACTTTTGAGCAACGTTGCTTGCCTAGTGAAGCTGATTTGGTGTAATTCTGGCTTTGGAGCTGGAGACAATGGATGCTGGGAAAGGATGCTATGCTGCAACGTTTGCCAGTGGCTCTGACGTTTCCAGGGTGTGGAGTCGCCGTTGCAGATAGGCCGAGGCAGATCATGAGTTTTGTGCTTAGTTTCAGGTTTTTAAAATGTTTTTACATTTGGACAACAGCCGTACAGGCCTATTGAGATGGTGCTACATTAAATCTGACCATTATTTTCTGACTTTGCTGAGGGGTGTTTCTTGGAAGATGATAAGTGCTCCATGTTCTTTAGGGCCTCATTCACCGTCTATTTTTATATTGGCTTATTCACAGATATGAACAATCTGTCAAAAATTCGTCTGATTATTGGATGATTATAAATAAAGGTGCAAGAATCAGATTGATTTATCCATCGGACATCTCTCTCCCACACACCTCAAAATCAAACAAGTTTAATTTGTATGTTGCTTGCTTCATGCAGACAACAGTAATGTTTCCTATTAGATAGTCACTGGAAAATTTTTAGACTCCATATTAAGCATGCACAGAAATAATCTGCATGCATATAATGTCTAAAATGGGCTTCTCTTTGGTTAAGACTACACACCTTTAAAATGTTTTTTTCTTTCGATACTAGTTTGTAATTCTACTTTCAGGCATACATTGAAAGATCATTGTTACTTTTCGAACGTACATATATCTACCTTTTTAACAAAATTTGAGATAATATATGATGGGGAGGGTTGAATTGATTAGAAACAGGTAACAGTAACTGAATGGTACATATGGCTGAATACTAAATTTATTGATTTTAAGATATCATATGTGCAGCAGAATTATTTGTGATTTTTCTGTGCACTTAATACATCAGATTATTTAATGCAGTCGGTTTTATGAATTAATCTTTACCACTGAAACTGTATCTTTCTTTAGGTCAGATATAACTATTAAATTTCAAAAACAATTGAAGTAGCAGAAGTGTAATGGAATTTAATTATTCTGCATCTGTCACACTAAACCTAGAAATAACTGTGGAGAAGTTATGATTAATCATGTTAGAATATCACAGTCCATCCTGATTTAAGGAATATTTAATAATTGGCTAAATTTATCAGGTTGTGGTGATTCGATAAGTAAACACAATGTGTACTGCAGATGGTCATACCAAGTAGTATGGGTAGTCTCCAGCCCCTTGGTATGAACATCGAATTCTCCAACTTCCGTTAATTCCCTCCCTCTTGCTTTCCCATCCCACCTCTACTCTGTCTCCTCTTCTAGCTGCCTATCACCTCTCATGACTCTGCCTTCTTCTACTACCCACAGTGCTTTCCCCTTACATTCCTTCTTCACCTCTCCTGCCTATCCCCTCCCTGCTTCCCCTCCCCCACCCCTTGATCTTTCCTCTGATTGGTTTTCCACCCTCTCCCCACCTTCTTTATAGGGCCCCTGCCCCTTTCTTCTTTAGTCCTGTCGAAGGGTTTCGACCCAAAACGTTGAATGCTACTTTCAACGGATGCTGCCCGACCTGCTGAGTTCATCCAGCCTTTTTGTACATTTTGTGGTGATTTGATGTTGCTTGATTCTCGATACACATTGTAAATTTTCTTTTGAAATCGAGCACTTGCCTTTTTTCTTGTTGCTTACAATCATGCACTTGGAATTTTTTGAATATTTTTATAATTGTGCTATGTATAGCATCTTTATCTTAAAATCACATGAAGCAGCCCTGTCACATGAGAATGCAAATTCAAAATGTGATGGTAATTATTAAGGGAAAGGCATATGTATGCTAATGAATCATTACTATTTGCTTTCCAAAAATATCCTCTCTGTTGCCAGCATCCTCCAAGTTAAAAGGATTTTGAAGCAGAATGGACTCCCGTGTTCTTTTACTCTCACACACAGTGTATAACCCATAGTTGGCTTTCCTCTCACCATCGTGTACAGGTGAAGGACAATCTCCACAAGAAAGTTCAATGGAGGTTTTCCTTTGTTTGTGCCTTTGCTGTCATTTGTAACTTTATCTGATTTCCTTCTAACTCCCCCCTTTTGTTTTGATACAAATGGTGCCTTGGGATCATTTGCTATCATATCCTGATACCTGTTCAGTTCTCCAGCACAATGAAAATTATCGGCAAAAAAGGGAGAAACTTTAATGCCCTACATCTCAATCCTGCAGTGTTAGGGCTGACTGACCAAGGCTTTTTAATTCGACTATTCAGCGCCAGCTAGATAAATGTGTGCTTTAAGATGGTAAGGGAATCAATGCCAAGCTGCTTTTTGGAAAAGCCAGATATTCAAACTGAGCTTTCATTTGTAATTTACATGACAAACACCATGATTGCATCAAAACTATTTTCAAAGAAATTCAAACTCAAATCAATATGTTTAAAATCTTGAGCAACATCTATTTTGTTCTGTAAAAAGAAAGCAGCCTTGTTAGTAAAAACAGCTTTTAGGATGAATAAACTCTTCTCAGGCTTCCAGCTGGGTACAGGTATCAACTATAACCAACGTTTCAATGACAAACTCTGCCATGATGAAGATGGCAGAGTTTGTCATCGAAATGTTTGTTATAATTAATACCTGTATCTGGCTGGAAGCTCAAGAAGTGTTATTCATTGTACATGCTGGGAAACCACTAGATACTTTTTCAACTTTTATAATTGCTCCCCAAATAGCGCAATCTTACAAAATGGTAATTTCAAATTCCCAATTTAACACCAATGACTAATTACCCCAAATGCCCATTTCCTTCTTAAATGTGGGCATCTCATATACGGAATAGAGATATACAGATTTCCATCACCTGAACCTGGATTCCACATGGCCAGTGTGGCATCCGGATCTCTCTAAAGCCAATTCTATGGAAAATGAATAAAGAAACAAACCAAAAACACAGATAATGCAAAACAAAAATCCATGCTTGTAGTAATTCCTTCAGAATCTTCACAAGCAACTACAAAACTTAGAATAAACAGTTAATTCCTCCATGAAAAACTTTCACACATAGTTCAGAGAACAACAGAATTAACAATAGTCAGGGGAGGGCCCCAATGTATTCACACAGATTTTAAAACAGGGAAAACACCTTAAAAGCCAAAGATCCTGCAAACTCACTTCAGAGTAACAAAATATTTCAACTGATCACCTTTCCTTCTGAAGGATAAGATAATTTAAACTTCCTCCCAATATGAATTGGACACACACAAATGCACACGTACATGTAGGCACACACACACACACACACACACACACACACACACACACACACACACACACACACACACACACACACACACACACACACGTGCAAATTCACATGTGGCCATACTTCACACATTTGAAACATGCAATCCATTCATACTTTAAACCATTTCAGAAGATCTCTTGTTCCAAATTGGTGGGTTTCTGCTGATGACAGAAAACCAGTGCGGGAGGGTTTTTAAAGTGGAAAAGCTGTTGCACTGGGGCAGATCCAGTCTCTCGAGCTCAGAAGTCCAAGTGCAATGGTATGAACTAGAGTCACACACTGGGGTCTTTCTTGGTCTCAGTGGAGTGTTGCAGAACCACCTTCCTGGCTGTTGGATCCTACTGTGGATCTCATCCACCCAGCCTGCGGAGCTGATTTTGCACGCCAGGCCAGGCATGTCCCTATCTCACAGGGATATGAGGCTGTTGGCTACTCTCAGCTGGTTTAGCCCGCCTGTCGAAGTGGTGTACTGGAGTGTGGCCACTGTCGCATGCAAACAGCTACTTGGAACCACTGGGTGTTCAGTGGGGACCAAAGCTGAGTGAGCTGCCCCAGGATGGGCACGACAAGCCCCTTCACCAGAGGTGCTCCAGATATTAAGTTGCCATCAGATAAAGCTGAGGAAATGTGTTACTTTAAGATTTTAAAACAAAGCAATGCTGGAAGTTATTATCGTGCACCCCAATGCGTGGGATCCCTTGGAGAAGGTGTGATTAAAGACCCTAAACACCTGATAACCCCAGGTTGCATTACTGATGATGTGTCCCAGTGCACACTCGTTTCATTAAGCCAACTGGTGTCAGACTACGCTAATGAGGCATGGGCCAGATTAAAGAGGCTCCACTACACTACCCTATCCAGCATAGCACCTCATACCTCACCACAGAAAAATTCACAACCTGATCTCTCCCAACCCAATGTATACATCTGCCAGCCCTACCCTCAAACCTAATCCTAAAGTACAAGGGGGCAACACCCCCACTAACCCTAGGCGCACCCTGATTATCTCTGGCCACGCCCCCACAAACACGATGACTTGTGTAAGGAGGAGCAAGATCCAATAAAGGCAAGTGTTGGACCTGGTTAATGAAGGCGTGGGCCAGATCAAAGTGTGACACTGAATCTCAAGTGACGAGATCAAGAAGCACAAGAGGGCTGATACGCCCACCTACTCTCAATCTAACCGTAACCCTCTCTTTAAATCACTGCACTTTTTCCTCCATCCCTCCACTTCATTCTTAGCCACTTGGGCTTCTTTTCTTGTTCACTCTTTTCTTTAACCAGTTTTTCACACTGTAACTGAAACTGGTACGTACAGTATATATCAAATCCATTCTCATCTACCCCTGTAAATGTGTAAGCCTCTCTTTAAGGTTTTCTACCTCATTGCAAAAGCTTTTGCTTTCCTTTCCTAATCTATCCCATTCTACTTTAACTTTCTGCCGATATTCTGTTTTCCTTTTCTGATCTTTGTTGTCCATTTTAACTTTCTGCCGATATTCTGTTTTCCTTTTCTGATCTTTGTTGTCCATTTTAACTTTCTGCTGATATTCTGTTTTCATTTTCTGATCTTTTTTGCTCTCTTTATGCCTTTTGACATTCCATTCAATCCTCAATTAAACAGATAACAGCCAATGGCTTCTGTAATCATTTAAAATCTGTGTCTGACAATTTCCCTTGAGCAATCTTCGAGTGGTTTTCCTTCACCACCAGTGTGACCAGCATACCCCCTGTATTGTACAAAGCTATTTCCCCAATTTTGGAGGAATCCCCTCCAATTAAGACGATCCATATCCCCCAGACCTGCAGACTTCCCTGATTTCTCAATCCTGGTTTGGTGACAGCTACCCAGCCCACATCTCTCAGTAACTTACAACGTGGTCCGACTCGAGTCTCCTACTGACTTAATGGAGAGATTTATCCTTGAGTCCTCAATAGTAATAAACAATTAGGCACAGAGAGAATCTGCATTTACTAACAAGTCGCTTTATTGACTCGTTTCACAAGCACGTAAAGTTACACAACCGAATACCTGCGTGCACACCTACTATATTTCCCTTACCCTTCATCAACAGTCAAAGAAGAGGAAAGGTCATACCTGGAACAAAGTGCCTGTGCTGGCCAGGCATTCCTCGTGGTCCCGACGTGATCTCCACATGTCTGAAGAGGGGTCCTCCACATCCACAATGGTTGGTCTTCAGAGTTGCTGCCAAAAATCCTCATTCTTATTCTTTTCCTTGGCAGATTTATCTATGATGCTGCAGGTTTGTTGTTTTGAAGTCATCTGACTGACCTGTGTCAGCGTCTGATTGGATGTAGCCCAGGGCTATGAGCAGTATTGCCCTCTCTTTAGCTTTGCGCCTTAGGCGATTTCTATTGTTCTGTCCAGCTCAGACCGGTTCAAACCAGTCTAAGCAGGTCACCCAAACACTGGACACAGACAACCAGAACACAGGCTGTTCTTCCTTCAAACCTACCATTTTATATAATAAACAGCTTCTTATCTGAGCAACACACACTTGTTGCATGGATTTCCAGCATCTGTAGATTTTCTCTTGTTTGAGTCTTATCTGAGAATGGTCTCAGGATTAACAGATCATTAGCAGAAATGCCTTGTGACCGCTTTCAACTGCTCTGATTAAGTTATCCCAGAGCAAGAACCAATTCATCAAACAGTTCACAAAATGACAGCTGGAAGGACAATCTCACAAAATGGCGACCCCCATTCCTGCCATCACATGGCAAGAAGAAACACTTGCTTCGTTCACTTCGCCACTCTTGCATCATTACAGTTCACTGATCTGTAGTTCATTCTGGCCAACAGCTCCAATCAGAGCTTTCAGTTCAGCGTGCTGCGCAGAACTACCAGGAGCCATGAAACTTCAGAAACAAAGAACCATCCAGCCATTCAAATTCCTCCCTTAATCACTGAGGAGCCATCAGTGTACAGAATCAGATCTGAATTCAGTAGAGGTGTTTCTTTGTAATAATTTGCATCAATATGGCATGTTACTATTCTTGCACAGTCAAGGTCATCAGAATCTAACAGATCAAATAGTCTTTTTTAAAAGTATAATAAATTTAAACCTAAAGACGAATTCTGTGAGAATTTGTTCAGGAAAAAGATCATAATCGGTTGAAGATGGTGCTATTTTCTCCTGTATGTAATGGTATCTTTATAGACAGGAAGCTAGAATTTCTATTTTGTTTCACCTGTCCTGTGTAATGACAACTATCACAAATGCCAAGAAAACAAAGTCCATTTTAAAATACAGTTACATTAAATTAACATTTAGTGAACTTTATAAACTGAAAATATATTTGCAAGTGATGTTTTTTGAGTAAATTGATCTGTTCGCAACTAGTAGAAATTTGTTATGCACAGCTCTGGTCATCTAGGAATTGATAGAGTAGTAAACCCTTTGTGTTAAATTTCTAGTCTTAATTATCCTGATGTGAGAAGTTGAGAAATACTCTTTTCTGAGCAAAGGTGAAATCAGAAAGGTTATTCAAGGTGATCCAAACAGAAGATTTCAAAACAGCATTGGAGATTTCTTCTGAGTTGACTCTGTATGTATGTGTGTGCAACAAAAAGCAAAAAAAAAGTAAAATTTGTATTCAAAACCATATTTTGATAATTTGCAATGTAGCCATCAGTCTTGTATATATTGCTTCAAAGTACAGTACAATGTCCTTCAAAGTGCTCACCTATTTTTGAATGACTGTAGATGATGCAAACAGTTAAAAGTACTGCAATAATTTTTCAAGCAATTGGCACCTCCCTGCCTATTAAATATTCTAATTAAAATATGCTTTCTTTCTCAACTCATCTCTCAACAAGTTGCACATTCTCATTTCTGCCTAATAGATCAAGGTTAACACTAATGTAGTAATCTCATTTAAAGAAATAGGTAGGAAAGAAGATAGGAAAGAAGTGATTTTTGTTACAGATTTTTGATGCATTATAGATTCTTACAGGGCAAAGGAAGCTTGTGTGCTCCAAACTACTTTGATTTAGTTTTTTGAGTTTTCTCATGGATACCAGTGTTATGGTCATAATTGCTGGATAAAGTGGGATTAATTTTAAATTCATGGCATATAGGAAAATCTTTAACAAATTGAATTCAAATAAGACAGACAAATTCAGTATTTTAAAATTGTAATAATTGTAATATGTATCTAATGATAGAATACTATCATGCTGCAATATTACTACAAAGGCAGTTGCTGTGAGAGTTTTGTTATTTTGATATTAGTAGACAGAACAACCAAGAGATTTGCTGTTGACATTTGCAATGCTCACAATTTAAACCTGTATATCATTCACGTAGTGTTTGCCATATGCCGATGCTATTGCTCTCACATACAAGCAATGATTTTCCTGTTGCTTCCACCCAATTAACAACAATGAATTAGAACAAAGGGCAGAAACAGTTATGTTAAACTTTAGTTTTGCGTTATTTCCTGTGAGCAAGAAATTCTGGTGGTACAGCTCTTATCGTGAATAAAAGCTTAGATGTAACTCTGCACTCTAACTTTGATGCTGCCAACCATGTATATTCAGAAACGGTCAGCTGTGAAACAGTGGAGAATTTGCAGTCACCGAGAATTGCTGCTGATCTCCAAACTGAGTTTGTACTTGGGTAGCACGTTCCCCTGCCCTCCCCCTTCACTTTCCCCCTCGGCAATAACACCCTTCCCTCCAACCCGCAAAAGTCAAAACTTGAAAATTAAACCAACCTGATTACTAGAGGTTAGGCTTTTGCAGTTATCATGGAATCATTGGAGGAGTGAGGGTTTGATGGTAGTGGGTCAACATTCAGATATTGGTAGGTGGTAGAACAGATCTCATCTACATTTTTATTGGATTATGAAGTGTTTTGGGACATTCTGAAAGTAACATTAAAAGAGCTATTTAAAGCAAATCTTCTCTTGCAAAAAGGTGTCCAAAACTGCCCTGCAAACGAGAAGCTATTGAAGTGAAGCAGATCAACTTAGCAGATAACAGTAATGGGAAAATGTTTTGAAGGTAGAGATTGCAAAGGGAGGAAAGAAACACTGAAGGAGATTTTGAAAGGGTCAGTAGTGTACTGGCTGAAAGAGTGTTGTACCAGAGATAAGTCTGCCAGAGGAAAAGATCATCTTATCATTATGTTTGGAATAGGTGAGGCAATAGAGCATAAAGGTTATGAACATTAGCTCATTGCGAAATGTTTTGAATGTTATACATTGGCTATATAGCTCAATTCCATCATAAAATATGATTGGGATTTCATAAGTGTTTAGCACAATTTTAATCACATTTACATGCACCAGAAGTACTTTCTCTTAAAGTCCAACCCTACATCCCTGTCATTAGAGGTGGAAATGGGTAAGGCTGGCCAACTGGGCTCTGGTGAAGCTGTGTAGGCCAATCCCATGTACAGTGGATACTGTGGATTGCAGAAACATTGATGAATTCCAAACATACCTTTGAATTCAAAGGATGATGGAAACAGGAGGTCATTGATGGCCTATGCTCCACTGGGAGCCAAGGGTCCCAACAAGCTGTACCTTTCAGGAGGCACCTGAATGTTTGATGTAAATGCAATGCCCAATTGGTGCTTTCAGATAAGTGAGTAATTAACCTGGTCTGGATTTACACAGCAGGGTGAAACCCTGAATATGTGCCATTTTAAAGAAGTTGTCCTGTGTTTGCAGATGTCTTGGGGATTGACTGAGAAGGGAATGCTGAACCATGACTGTGTATCATGGACCAAACTTGGGTAAATCTAAAACAAAAACAGAAGATGCTGAAAATACTCAGCAGGTTAGGCTGCATATGTGGGAAGAGAAATGGAATCAACATTTCAGGCCAGGGACTCTTCATCAGAACACAAGAGGAGAGGAATTCATCTCCTCTGGACAGCAACATCTGTTGTAAGTAGGTAGTTTTGCATGTTTTTAATGGTAAAACAGCATTTAGGGTGCTCCATGATCCTCATGATCCAGAAGATCTTCATAAACTCAAAGATGATCATTTTCTGAAAGTAATGTATTGTTTTATGACCTCCAATAAAAGTTTACTTGTTTGCTTATTGGGATATATCATGGAATAAGAAAGGTTGGTTCTTCAAGCTGTGCTGCCCCGATTTAATCCAAGCCTAATCCCAGGACGATTTTACAATGATCAATTAACCTACTGATCGGTAGTTCTTTGGACTGTGGGAGGAAACTGGGGAACCCGTAGGGAAACCCATATTGTCACGGGGAGAATTTACAGACCCTTTAAAGGCAATCCAGGCCATTTGTACTGTAAAACATTGTGCTACTCTGCCACTGAACATCACTCATCCAGGAAGCTCCTAATTTTTTCACTTTGTATCTGTTATACTGACAACCTACTAGGCAGGGAGGTTTATCATAGCCATAGGGCCACATTGTAAGTTTAAAATATGTCTTCATTTGGTTCCTCAGGACAAGGTTCTGCTTGGAAAGTATTCTCCAGTATTCTGGAGAGAGGACTTAATTTGTCATCATCATATGTGCTTTGTAAGCCATCTGTCATGAAGGAAGTATCTTACCCTCTGTGCAGATATAACAAAGGTAGTGGAGGAAGACAGTAGATAACGTTAAAGAGAGAACTCTGCCAATTATCAGGAACCACCTCATAGCACTGAGAATTACAAAGGTCCCACATCCCCAGTTTTATGGTGAAAGAGAGAAGCAGTCTGTGCCTTATTAAGCTTGTAATGAAAAGCAGAATGTTAGTAAAGCCTTTGGAGTGATGAATAAGGATCAGGTATACCAGAAGCTTCAAATGACTTTTAAGTAGATTTAGCATTGATTTTGCTGTTCCATTGCCGTCAGATACTGCGTAACTAAAGAGCTGGGAAATGCCAGATAACCTGTTTACTTCAATGCCGCAAGGAAATGTGTGATTGTCATTAAACATGTTATGAAATGATTTTCCTGAGCTGCTTACATTGAAGAATTTCCAGTTGTGATATTTAAATTCAATCTCATTTGTGCTAAATACCTTTTTTTTCCAAGTGCCAAATTTTGTTTCAAAATGGCCTTTGTATTGTGTCATCTGTCAAGCAGTCTTGCAAAAGTGTTTCTCATTTCCATAGTGAGTAGCTGACAAAGGGAAGTGATTCTATTGTGGCATTAAGGCATTTTCTTGGGTATGACAGCCGACATAACTATATTATGCAGTGAAACTGACAGGGCAGACAGTGTATGAAATTTATTTTTAGCTCTGTTCCAAGGTAAGAAAAATGGCTGTTAGACAGGCTTTATGGTTTACGAGCTCTTGCTAAACAATGCACTTGCAGATTTGGCATTTCTGAAAGATAGAAGATAAAAATTTCACAACACTCTTTATCTTACTTCTTTTGTTTCAGCCATTTCCTTCAATTTTACTGCATCATTTCCCCCTTGCTTGTCTTTATCTGCTCACTGCTAATATACATTTGTATTATTTTCATGTGTTTATCAAAAATCTACCATTCAGTGAAAAAACTGGTAAAAACTGGCTGGTCATTCCTTTGCAGAACACATGTCACTTGAGTCCAATCATATGCTTCCCTGAAAACTCCATTCGGTTGTTGAATAGTGATTAGGATTGAAAATCAAAGATGAGGTCTCAAGTTACTGACTTAACTTCTTACCTAGCACTGGTTTAGATCAATTAACTAAACACAGTTCAAATATCTGGTCTGTATACCCATCTGGGCAAATTCACAATAATACAGGGGATGGCTTGAAAACAGAATTCCATGTCCATAAATTTGAAGGAAAAATGTGCAATTATAAATAGTAGCTTATGTATAGTGCTTATTACTGGAATAGCAAATCACAGGTATGTCTGACAGCACCCCTCACCCCGCACCTAAATCCTACCACTTGCCAAACAAGGAGTAAAATACAATGGCTGATTACCCTCCCAGTGCATATGTCTTCAGGATGTGGGAGGAAACAGGAGCAGCTGGAAGAAGCCCATGTTGTCACAGGGAGAACACGTAGACTCCAAGCAGCACTGGAGATCAGGATTAAATCCAAGCCACTGGAAATTTATGACAGCATTGATTCCTTCTGCACCTTTGACGTGATAGTGGAATTGAACTTTTTTGGAAGTGGAATGCTGCCACGTTATGTGTTTAGTCCATATTCACCAGTGATGAATTTCTGCCTAAAGGGAAAGGACATCTTGGATGATCTTCCAGACACATGGAACCTAGAAGCAATGCTGCAGGAAATTTATAAGCGGGGTGCATGGGTAGTTAGAATCATAAGTACTCCCTGAAATGCTGGATCCCTTCAACTGTATTGGTAACCACAGAAGTTGTTGCACGATAATTCCATCACTCTTCAAGAAATTCCAACCGAACTCTTGGTTAACGTTGATGAACTCCATCATATTCTCATTTATTTAGTTCTTCCTGTGATAACCACGTCTTAGTTTTGCACATCCTGTCACCTCTTCAACGATGACAGGTACATCACCTTAAACTTTGTGCCCATCTTTCTCTCTGTCCGAATGTAACATCAGGGCAAGGTGATCAAGAGGCAGCATTTTTCCATTATCCAATGGAGTAGAACTGTATAGGAGTATTGAGAAAGCCATGTATAAGAAAAGCATTAATAAGATAGGTGAGATTGATTAATACACATTTGGCATTCTTTAAATTCCAAGATTTAGCTTGGAATGTTTAATTTGTATCAGGTTGTACTATAGCATTGTGGCCAAGCAAATGATGTGATGAAAGGCAACTGATGAAAGGAAAGCTGAAAAACTTCCGATGAATAAACAATTAAGTTGTGTTTATTACTCAGTGCTCATATGATTTGGCCATAAGTGGCCCAGCTAAAAAGTGGGTTTCTAGGGTGGGTCTCCTGTCTTCTCCTCTCAGTTTTGCTCAGCACCTTCCCCGTGAGCAGATAGTGTCAAGGAATCCTATGGTGAAACTGTGCAACACGCAGCAGACTGCATCAGTTCTGGAGACCTTCAACAAGGCTCCTTCAGTGTAGCTCTGGCAGTTGAGTGGATGCTTGAATATGCCAATTACATTTCTGCAGATTCGCAAGGCAACACAGCTCTCCTGATAAGCTCGATTCGATGCATACATGAACTGTGAACTGGGGTCAAGAGTCATCTTCATGTTCTGGTACAAGCTTAATTGTCATTCAACCATACAGAGGAGTACAGCCAAACAAAACAGCATTCCATGGGGGCCAAGACGCAATCTGTTATATTACAGTCACACACAGCACATATAGCACATGTAAGTGTGATAACAGAAAAAGTACAATTACAAAAAAAATAATAATATAGCCCAAGTCCTGGATTGTCATGACCTATAAAATGACAGAGTATGGATGTTGTACTGGAGCAATCTTTTTGCAAGAGCAATCCACAGCAGTTTCTCATTTCAGGCAAATACAGTCACAGATGAAGGCATTCCAGCCTGTAATTGCAGGAGCGAACACTAGAGGGCAATACTGATGGTACGGGCCAGCCCCCAACACAACGCAGACTCCCGCGGCGTATTGCCAGCTCCGGTGTCTCCTTTGCCAGCAAACGCAACAGATGATACCGAGGCATGAGGACTTGTACACGCAACAGCCAAAGAAACGCAGCAACATGCCACCCTGGACGGGGTGAGCAAGAAGCCCAAAATGACACCTGCTCTTTATGGAACTCACACTTCTCAGGCTTGGTGTAAACATTATCCTCGAGAAACCGTCTGAAAACCTTCCTGACATGTGCTCCTGCAACTTTACCCCGAGTACATCTTTGACCAGGGCCTGAAATGCAGCAGAGGCATTGTCCAGACCAAAAGGCATCACGAGGTACTCGTAGTGGCCGGTGGAGGTGTTCAATGCTGTCGTCCACTTGTCCCCTTCTCGGATACAAACCAGGTTGTAAGCCTTACGCATATCTATCTTGGCAAATATGGTTTCTCCTTGGAGGTGTTGAAACACAGAAGCAAACCAGGGAAAGAGAGCAGCAGTTCGTCACTGCAATGTTTTTGAGGGGCCAGTAACCAATGCTGCGACTAAGCTTGACATACTTCTTGTTTACTAAATGGAAGCCGAGCCCTGCTGGCGAGGTTGATTGGGCAGATAAGTCCCAAGGCTAATGCCTCTTACATGTATTCTTCTATAGGCACGTTTTTGAATGAGAGAGGGAAAAGAGCTGGTACTGGGGAGGACTAGTGCCAGGTCAGAGGTCAATGATGCAGTCACGTGGCTGGTGTAGAGGCTGGGAAATGGCCTCTTTCTTACTGAAGACCTCAAGAAGTTCAGCATATTCAGCTGGAACACCAGACAGATCCAGACTAGCAGTTGGCACAGCTGGGGATACGCTGATAGAGGGTTGAGCTGAACCCAGACGGGTAGAAGGACCTGCCATCCCCCTCTTGGGGTGCCTTTGGGGACCCATCAATCTGTGGGTTGTGGCGAGACAGCCAAGGAAGATGAAGCAGTAAGTTCAGGTGAATCAACAAGACAGGAGAGCTGTTCCCTCTGGTTGCCCTTTAGAAGAAGTTGGAAGGGTTCTGTGGAAAGGTTGATCTTTCCAATGCCCAGAGGCCAACCATCCCGAGCCTTGACATTGATATTCTCTCTCAACTGCAAGCATGTAGAACTTCACTCTGCTGTCCCTCACTGTCCCTTTCCCTTGACGTAGCTGGGCTCCTTCCTGACCCTGTACTGGAAGATCACTCTCTTGAAATCAATCATGAAGTGGCATAAGGACCAGGCTGTGGGAGAAACTTGTTCTCATAGACTGCTGGCCAGGCTGTGTAGGGGGTCTGTCTGAGTTTCATCATGTAAATCAGGACATGCAGAGTGGGACTGTCCGGACTTGCGGCAGTGAGGACAGCAATGGCTGCCACCTGATTCCAGCTGTCTGTTGAACTGTCACTGAAAGCCTGACACTTGCTCTTCCTGTTTGGACTGGGCTTGCCACTCTGAAAGCACTGCATTAGCCATTTCTGCAAACCAGACTCCATTGACTTTAACCTCTCTAGCTGACCAACAAACTTCAGTTTGGCCACTCTGTGAGCAGTTGTTGCACCGCCCAAGCCACATCAGCCAAACCAGCCTCACTTGGCTTTGCCAACAAAATTCATGGCCAACATCAGCTGATCTCTCTCCACTGGGTCCATTTTAGCTGGTTGAGACTTGCTGACACAAATGTGTGGTTCTGGCCCAAGGGCAGAGGGAGGCACTAAAGCAGATGAACAATTCACTGTCTAAACAACTGTGCAGGAAAAAGAAAAAAACAATGCTAAGCCAACAAGACCATCAACTAAAACACTCAAGCTGAAAGCTAACACCAACACTGTGGCTAGAAAGCAACAACTTATTGCTAAATAAACAATGCTCATTTACAGCTTCAATCAAAATGGTATTCTTCTTCCCTGGGACAAGGATGAAGGCAAGAAGGGAGCATAGACATTGCTGTGCCTTTGGTCAAGTCTTGATATGATTGAACGAGAGGAAGGGTGTTAAGTACCACAACAATGAAGCTCCAGTTGGATGGAACATTTACGAGTGTGACTGCCGAACCCATTCTGCAGCCCACCTGCGAATGCGCGCAGACCCCATAGCTGTGACAGAACAAATACTTAATGCGAGTGTAAAGTGAATTTTATATTAGCTTGGATAAATGAGGACATCAACTTAATTTAACATATCTTAGCTTTCTGATGTGGCATTGAGACTACAGATTTCTCTGACTAATGTGCTTGAGCTGAAATGTCATGTTGATATTCAATGAAGTAATCTATTGCTGGCTTAAAGAATCTAAAATACCACTGTAACCTTATGTTCTAATGACATCACATTAACATCACACTTACACAAAGGGTTTTGATTTGCAATCATTTAAAAGATTCAGAGTTTCTTCTATACCTGAAGTAAAGAGATTTTTAAATGTGTATAAGTGGCCATTTGATATCACTACCTGCAGGGAAATACTGAGAAGACTGTTGCTAATGGACCAGATTGTATTTTGCAGATTGGAATTCTTGTCAATTTGCAGTTCACAATTGTCATCGTCCGCTAGGCCGTGTTCTGAATTAAGTCGTTTGGAGCTCAGTTTCAGGAGAAATGACAGTCGAAAATCCTTATTTACGTTGCAATATGGTTACTTGCTTCTGGTTCTCCTAGTAAATGTGATGAAAGTTGTAATCTTTTTCATTCCAAATGAAGCATGGATAGATTAGGCTGTTAGCTTTCTAACATGGAGGTGTGAAAGATAAAATGATGAAGCAACTTCAGACAGGAAGAAGTATTGTTCATACAGTTAATCAAGTTAGGGTATTGATTCCAATTAAATTGATGTTATACTGCATAAACAAATGCTGAAGGATGATACTGTCACACAAAATACTCAATGGTGATAAAAATACACTGTGGTTGCTGGTTTTATAAGCACAGAATACTTAATAACATTTTTATTAGCGTACTGGACACTCCACATGTTTTTTGTGTTCTCTTTGTATCACTGGCGATGGAATATTGTAAGGCTTCTACTTATTTCTTTGTTTCATCCTGACATTTGCCTCTGCAAATGCTGCTTGTCCTGCTGAGTTCTTCCAGCAGCCTGTTTATCTCAGTTTTTTTTGTGCTCTCATCTTTATTTAAATATGTGCCATCTGGGTAATGGCTACTCCTAGAAGACTTAATTAATCCTTTTCTCAGCAGAGCATGAAGATGCTTTTTTCCTGCTTAAAGTTAAGGAGAGGCAGACAGCTGGGATGAGAGGAATTTGATCTCATCGCTACCAATCAAAGCAACAGGAAGCCAATCCAAGCCATCTATAATTAGAAACTTCAGGAAGAGTAGTGTGGAACATTCACATTAATAGGACAATTCAATTTGAACACCTGAAGATACAATAATTTTTAGGATACCTGTTAAAACAAACTTGAAACAAACCTTCTCCACATATCCCTTGACTTCGCTATCTTTAAGAGCTCTATCTAACTCTTTCTTGGAAGTATCCAGAGAATTGGCCTCCACTGCCTTCTGAGGCAGAGCATTCCATAGATCCACAACCCTCTGGGTGAAAAAGTTTTTCCTCAACTCCATTCTAAACGGCCTACCCCTTATTCTTAAACTGTGGCCTCTGGTTCTGGAATCCCCCAACATTGGGAACATGTTTCCTGCCTCTAACATGTCCAGTCCCTTAATAATCTTACATGTTTCAATAGGATGCCCTCTGATCCTTCTAAATTCCAGTGTATATAAGCCCAGTCGTTCCAATCTTTCAACATATGACAGTCCTGCCATCCCGGGAATTAACCTCGGTAAGAGAGCATTGAACTGCAGGTGGGACCATATTGGGCGTGGAAATCATGATGAGATGTATGGGGGAGTAGGTGCCTGGAGCCATGAGGGCAGGGTGATGAAAATGAGTGTTGGGGATTGGAGGAGTTAGGGAGTTATGGGAACAAAATGGGCAGAGTGAAGGTTGATTGGAAAGAGAGAGGGGTGGTGTGGAGAAAAACACAAATAGTCAGCTTTACTGAAAATGGTAAAATTCGTAGTTCATACCATTGGGTTGTAGACTACCCAAACAGATTATAATGTGTTCTTCCTCTAGCTTGGGTTGGACCTCACCCCGCTGTGGAGAAGCAAGATTAGGCACAGACCAGGTGACGGATTTGCTGAGCGGCTGATCGATCAATGAGCTCAGTGCTCGAGCTCTTGTTAATCACATGCTATTTCACTGCCCCTTCCCATTCCACACTGACCTGTCCATCCTCAGCCTCCTCTGCCAGGGTGAGGCTCAAGGCATACTGGAGGAACAATACCTCATTTCCACCTGACTAATCTACAATGTAATGCTACGAATACTGAATTTTCCAACTTCAGGTAACCCCTACCTCATGTTTTCTACATCCCCTCCTCCTTTATGATCCTTCTCAATTCTTTTTATTTTTGCCCTTTTTTCTATACTGCTATCTATACATTTCAATTACTGAATTCCCTCTTGCATTTGGTCTCATTTGTCTTTTACCTTTCCCAATGGTTCCTATTCTCATCTTCCTTACCTACCAGATGTCAGCTCTGGTTTCCTTTGTGTTCCTACATCAGCAAACCCCTGCACCCCTTCCCCATCCTGGATTCATCGCTTATCTTAGTCTTTTAACCCCATACCCACTACATGGTCCATTTGCCCATCGCCCTTCGCTTCTCCCTGGTTCATCCATCCTCTGCTGGTCTCTTTCCGACCTCTCCCCCTCTCCTTTTATACAGGCTAACAATGCAGAGTCTCAGTCTAAAACATCATATTCTTTTTTGCCAAAATTGCTGCTGGATCTGCTAACTTCCTCTAGTAAATCACATATATGATTGCAACGTTCATAGTCAGACTGTTCCGCTTAGTAAAACCTACAGATCTTGGATCATCTTGGATAAAATTTTGTCCAAAGAGCTACTTTGTCCCTAATGTTAAGACCAGTGGCTCTACTGTTTTTGCCCTTGTTCAAACCTCTTCTTTTCTTTGTCCACTAATCTAAATATCTCAAGATTTTCTCCTCAGTCTCAACACATTCCCTTTGAGCTTGTGGGATTGATTTTAGACTTCTACCTGAATAGAAGAGTGCAAAGGCAGTAAAGACTGAGGTGAACAAGATCAATAATATCATATTAATCTTGCTTGATTCTATATCTATTGCCGTATTAGAAAGCCTTGATAATTAATGTATGATTGCAAGTGAATTGGATAACTCTTCTTTGGACTAATAGGCAGAAAGTGGAGATGAGAATGGAAAGGAAAGTAACAGTGTTAAAGTCAACAAAGAAATAGCCTTGGCTGTGGTCAATGGGAATGAATTCATCAGTGTTGTTGAGTCTGAGGAGTACGACGTAAATATAGATTTCAAAGGTTACATGGTGGGAGAGGTTAAGAGTGGGCAGGAAGAAATGAAATCTGAGGTAGAGTATAGTAATTATAATTTGGTGGTGTAAGCCACAACATAATGCAGGCTGCAGGCTCATTGTGCTATCATATTATTGTGATCTGTTAATTAAATTAACGCTTTGGAACAAATGAGCCTACTTAACCAAAATCTGACTTTACGCAAATTCTCCTAGACATTTTCTTGCGTTAGTAATGAACTTCTTCCCAGAAACAGAAGGGTTCCTTGTGGTAATGCAGGACCAGGTGGTTAACACAGAAAATTGTCTAAAATACATAATACAATACCGACAAATTCAAGATGATAAATGTAGAAAATGCTGAGAAAAGCCAGAAACAATAGAACACATTATAGGATCCTGTGTTTAACACAATATGATTACTTACACAGGCACAATCAGGTGGTAAACAGCAATCCTCAAAGTCTCGTTTTGAAGTACAAACTCATAAATGAAATCAAATCTTACTGTAGGTACAAGCCTGATCCAGTTTTAGAGTCAGAATACCACAAATTATATTATGGCCGATCAGTTATTATGGTTCAATAATTACCATGCAGATATAATAATAGAGGAGAAACAATTTATTTAATAAATATACCCATTCCAAACACATATCTTACAGACTTCAATAAGTGAAAAACACCAGAAATATTCTGAAGTAAAAGAAGAAATTGAAAGACTTTGGTACATGAACAAGATATACATTGTCCTGATAATAATATCTACAAACGTTTGTACAATTGGTGTCACCCCAAAGCCACTACACAATAGCATTAAACAATTAGGGCTACACAGTAATATCTATGTGAATCTTCAGAAAACCACAATACTAAACACCACCAGAATTGTCTGAAAGTTCCTAGCAACAGACAAATGAGTGTGCTTGGCTATGTCCGTAGCTCTAGTTTTACCAGCTTCAGCTGAGAGAAAAAAAAATAATAATATATTATTCTGTGGTATGCACCAGTTACCTGCTTTTGCTGACATGACCATGTTTGTGTTATGTACCCCGTAACTGGGTGTCAGACCAGCAGAGAAAGAAGAATCCGTTGGAGTCTGGTGGTTCCAAAAACTAAAGATGTTTATTAGTAAACTACACAATACAGTATCAAAAATGCAAATATACTTATAAAACAAGTTAGCAGTAATAAACTTAAAAGTGTAGGAATAATAATAAGCAATAATAAACAAGCTCTATCGATGTCTAGGGGTAAATGAATTGTCATAGGAAAGTATAAAGTTCAGTTCATGCATGCTGAGGTAGTTATGGTTGTTGTGTTATTGTTGGGGAGAGAGAGAGAGTGAGCGAGATGTAACAGCTGCAGCAGGCAAACCTTCTATTGCTTTCTTATTCCGTCGTATCGTTGTGGTCATTTAGCTATGACCCCTCTGTTCTTCAGCTAGACCATTCTTCTGTGATGGACTTGTCACTCTGGCATGAGTGGACACACACACAAGTCCTCACCGGCCCTGCCATAATACTGTGAGCTTTATTGACCGATCTCCTGATTCAGTCTCCGAAACCCCCACCTTCCTGTGGGTTCACAACACTCAGTCAGTGTCCACTGGTGTATCTGAAGGGTGTCTCTCCAAATCTGTCTCTTATCCCTACTAATGGGATTTCAGCTATCCATCAACTCTGAATGACTGTGTCCATCAAATCAGGCTACTCCTGCTATCTCCTGAGGAAAGTTAACGAGCAAAGTAAAGTCTTTGTAGTGAAAGGTAAATAATCCAGGAAGAGTCAAAATACAATAGATCAACAGTCTCTCTCTCCCTCTTATCTGCAGCAGATGTCCTTGCCTGGGCTTCATCTCTCTCTCTCAGTAGCAGCATAGCAACAACAGTAGTTCATTGTTCTTGGGGGGGGGATGGTTAACTCTGCACCCCATTTCCATCAGGTCTGTTCATCACTCATAACATTTGTCAGAAGGAAACTGTGCTGATTAATGATATTTGAAGTAGGGGAACATACAGGAGCCTTAATAATTGACAATGGGAAAAAGGTAAATACTGAACTTTGTTGTGTTTTTGTTTGCATTTATAATTCATGGAAGTTTCACATGTCAAATAATTTTAATTTTTAGTTAAAAGAATAAGTTTATTTCAGTTTATTGATTTCCATTCCCACTATATTTTTTCCTAATTTAAGGGAAGGGTAATCCTTTCTTAGGGACATTGCTATTGCTTGCTTGGTGGGTAGACTGTGCTGATGCTTCTCGCTGAAGTAAGTGGAAGGGGGAGGGTCGATACTTTGCAGCTGCTTGGGTGTGGGGGGGCTTTGGGGTTCTGACATTTTTACTGTTACTCGTTCTTCGAGACGCTCTACTGTTTCTGTGAATGTCTGCAGAGAACAAAAATGTCAGGTTGTGTATTGCATCCATTCTCTGATATTAAATGGAACTATTGAACTAATTTAAAGAACTTCATGCTTCAAAAATGTCTTCTTGCACTCAAAAGTGCAAAGTTCAAAGTCAACATATTATCAAAATACATATATCTTGAGTGGCTCATTCTTCTAGAATATATTACAGGAATTATTATTTACTGCAATTGTGTTAAAGTGTGATTTATGCTCTCTCTCCAATTGTTCTGTGAATTCCTTCCTATGTGTTGCTCAAACTTTCTCCTGCACAGACCTTGACATGTTCAAATTCTGTTCTTTTTTCCTTCAGCTTAATTGACAATACAATAAATTTAAAACTAGAAGTAGACAATAGGAAGATAATCTTGGCATTACGCAAACCTCTGATGGTAATTTTGCAAAACAGAACACATTTTTTAAAATTGATAAATCATGCTCTCTCTTCAGAAGAACTAAAGTTTTCTTTCAGAATCTTTTTCTAAAAGCCATGAATTTTTATTTTTACTTTTCTTTCAAATCATTGTATTAAACTGAGCGTAGTTGCTGCTCAATGATAGAACAATAAATAAGATGCCCCTTTGAAGTATTTTACTCATTGTATTTCAATGTAAATTAATTCCTCCTCACAGTTAATAGGTTTCAATAGGTGCATTGAATGTCAGAGAAATGGATACGACATACATCCTGAAAAATCTTTTCTTCGCAGACATCCATGGAAACAGGAGTGCCCCAAAGAATGAATGACAGTTAAAACGTTACAACCCCAAAGACCCCCCCGCTCCCCCTCCCAGGCACAAGCAGCAGCAAGGCAATGACTCTCCCCCCACCAGCAAAAAAACATTAGCACCCTCCACCGAGCACTCAAACGTGCAGCAAAGCATCAATAGAGACACAGATTTGCAGTACCCGTTCACCCAGTATTCAACATACCACAGACTCTCTTTCTCTCTAAGGGGTGTCCCCATTTCACAGCAAGAGGGGAGACATAACAAACAGCTCACTGATTCATGATGTTATAAGTCTGTTGAGTCACTTTTTCCAAGCTCTGCACCCGGAGAGTCAGCACCAAAATGGCACAGCTCTCCGGGCACACAACCCCCCAGCAGCTAACCCACTGCTCCCGATGTTCCATGTTCTCCCGTAATGCTTCAGTCAGGGGCACCGGGCTAGAGTCAGCATGTCCCCAGGGCCACAAAACCCTGAAGGCATGCTCTTCTTCCAGGCTGCGTCCTTTGGATATTAAAAAGTGGCCGGTCATGAGGCCCTGAGAGGGGTCCCATTCCCACAAAGAACCAAAGTCAGAGAGTAACTCCAGGTCAGGGTCTTCAGGAGAACCTCCTATGCCGTGAAATGGAAAAAAAGAGATATCAAAGGTAGAAATAAAGCTGTTTCCGAAGATACAAGCAAAGGAGTCGCCGTTTAGCGCCATCTTAAGATAGTGACTCTGCCAAAAAGAATCAAAATTATATTTATTATCCGTCTCATATGATGTGAAATTTATTGTCCTGCGGTAGTAGTGCAGTTACTATAAAGTTTATAAAGTTACTATAAATTACAAAATAAATAAATAGGGAACAAAAAGGGAATAATGAGGTAGTATTCATGGACCATTCAGATATCTGGAAGGGAAGAAGCCTTTTCTGTATCATTGAATATGAATCTTCAGGCTCCTTTATCTCCTTCCTGATGGTGGTAACAAGAAGAGGGCCTGTATGCCCTGCTGTGATGTTTTTGGCATTGCTTGAGTTTAAGAAAGCACAACAATTTATATCTCCCTTAATCAATTTTCCTAATCCAGCAAGCACAAAGCAGCCGGCCAGCGGTGCATCAAACTGCAAGGAAGCACGTGCCTGTATTTCAGAGATACCGGTCTCTGTCTGAGTGTCTGAAAGTTCTGAATATTTTATAAGCAAAAATGCTGATATTGGGCCTCCATCATTTAAAATTTAAGATATGTTTACATCATCAAGTTTTCTTCAAATTTGTGCAAAAGTTTGTTCTATTATTAGTAGTATCAAGAAATATAGGCAGTTAGAAACCATTGTGATGTATTATGCAGGCAGTTTTAAGTGTCTCAAATTACTTTTAAAGGAAAGGATTCTGTTCATTAGCACAGCTAAATTTGTGTCGAATAAGAATGCTTTTGACGTTACTATTTGTAGCAGAATGCAGAAACCTTGCATTTGCCCATTCGTCCGGAGTATTATAGTTGAGGAATGATTCCCAGCATACTTTTAGATTTATTGTTTTGTTTGAAAACTGACTCACTTTCATGCATCTGAAATAACTCAGAGCCAGTTCTGCCTCACTTAAGCTTGTAGAGGTGGGGTATAGAGGTTTTGCTGGCCGATCATTCTGCAGACCCTGCTCTCTCCTTGGCATAGCAGGGGCAGCAAAGTGAAGAGCCACCAGGACCACACAGAGGCTGCTGAATGTGCCTCCATTTGGCTAAGGATTAAGAGGTGTGATCCGCGGACCAATGCTGCTGGGACACAAGCTGGGGCCTAATCAACCCTAGCTGGGTCACCTGAGCAAAGGAGTCTGATGTTGAAAGACCCGAAACACCCGATGACACCAGGTTACATCACTGATGATGTTTCCCAGCGCATCCTAGGATGTATCTCAACATCACAGATGGGCGTATGGTATGTTATTCTAAATGGCCCAGTGGAAATCATTGACTCCCATGCAAAAACTGAAACACTTTGCATTAGAAATAGTTTTGGCATTGTTCCTTCCTTAGAGAAACAATATATGAAAGGAACTACTAAGACTAAAGCAGATGATTGTCAGTTAAGCACATGATTCTAGAGCACTTTAACAATCATTGCAATTTAACAAGATAATATTTAATTTAGTTACACTTAGTGGGTTCATAATGATGATTGTTTCCTGTACAACTGACAAGAAAGTGAAATCTTGAATACAGCTGGGCTCTTCACATTGGTAAATTATGCATTTCGGTAATCAAAAGCTATAGTGTCTGTCAGTTACCTGTCTCAAAGTTTAGAACCTGCATCCAGTGTATTCTGATAGTTTCTGATTCATATTCCACTTAACCTTTACTCTCAAAGGCGGCCAATCTCATCAGTGTTGATGAACTTCTCAAAGGCAAGATAATGTAGGGAATGAGGATAACAGGCCTGGATTGGGAGGTAGTGTGGAAGAAAATGCAAGGAGCATCCAAATTTTATGAGCACCATGTGGAGGAGAAATAAATATATATATTAAATGATAGGAAGAATATCAGTGCAAACATGTCCTTATTCTAGGTATGACAGAGATCTGCTTTCTTGTAATAACTATTATCAGTACACAGTCAGAACATTTATACTGGCCATAGAGTCATAGAAAAGGACAGCATAGAAACAGGCCCTTCAGCCCATCTAGTCCATACTGAAATATTAATCTGCCTACTCCCATCAACCTGCACCTGGACTATTGCCCTCCATACCCTTCCCATCTATGTACCTACCCAAACATCTCTTAAATATTGACATCACGCCCACACCCACATCTACACTTCTACTAGCAGCTCCTTCCACACTCTCACCACCCTCTGAGTAAAGGAGTTCCCTGTCATGTTCTCCTTAAGCATTTCACCTTTCACTCTTAACCCATCACCTCAAGCTCTAGTCTCAGCAACTTCAGTGGAAAAAGCCTGATTGCATTTACCCATCTATACACCTCATAATTTTGAATACTTTATCAAATGTCCCCTCACTCTTCTACACACTAGAAAATAAAGTCCTAACTTATTTACCCTTTCCCTATAACTCTGGTTCCCAAGTTCTGGCAAAATCCTTGCAAACTTTCTCTGCTTTCTTTCAATCTTGACATATTTCTTGTAGGTGCGTTACCAAAACTGCGCACAATATTCAGAATTAGGCCTCACCAACATCTTACACAATTTCAACATAATATCCCAACTCCTGTACTCTTAACACTGATTTATAAACATTGATAAGTTCCATCAGCCACTTTCCAGTCCACTTATCCAGCTGGTCCAGATCCTGCTGAAAACTTTGATAGTCATTTTCGCTGTCCACAACACCCCTAATCTTGGTGTTATCCACAAATTTGCTGATCCAGTTTACCGCATTATCACCCTCACCCTGATTGTTGATATATAGTAGATGACAAACCTCAATGGACCCAGCACCAATCCTTGCGGTACATCACCAATCAAAGGCCTCCTGTCAGTAGGAACCATCTACTGCCACTCTCCAACTTCTCCTGCAAATTCAATGTCTAATCCAATTTACCAACTCACCTTGAATGCTAAGCAGCATTAACATTCTTGACCAAGCTCCAATGTGCAACCTTGTCAAAGTCCATGTAGACACCATCCACTACCCTGGCTTCATCAACTTTCCTGGTAACTTCTTTGAAAAACTTGTTAAGGTTAGTTATAAACAAGCTACCATTCTCAAAGGCATGTTGACTATCTCTAATCAGTCTCTGTTTATCCAAACACATATATATCTGGCCCCTTTGTATGCCTTCCAATAACTAACCACTACCGATGTCAGGTTCGCTGATCTACAACTTTCTGAATTATTCTTAGAGTATTTCTTAAACAATTGAACAACATTAGCTATTCACTAACTTGCTGGCACCTCACCTGTGGCTAAGGACATTTTAAATATTTCTGCACAAACTTCCTACAGGATACAAGGAAACACCTTGTCAGGTCCTGAGATTTACCCTCCCTAATTTCTCAATTTGTCTCAAAACAGGAAATAACTCTTCCTCTTTAATCTGTGAATGGTCCATGACCTTACTGCTGTTAGGCCTCACTTCTATAGGCTCTGTGTTCCCATCCAGAGTAAATGCAGGTGGGAAAAGATCAGCTTAAGATTTCCCCCATCTTTTTCAGTTCCATGCATAGAGGACCACTCTGATATTAGATAACCAATTTTGTTCCTTGCTATCCTTTTGCAGTTAATATGTCTGTAGAAGCCTTTGGGACTCTCCTTCACCCTTGTCTGCTAGAGCAACTTCATGCCTTCTTTTAACCATCCTGATTTCCTTCTTAAGTGTCCTCTTGCATTTCTTAACACTCCTCAAGTACCACAATTGCTCCTTTCTGCCTACACCTGCTGTGTACCTCCTTCTTTTTCTTATCCAGGGCCTCAAGTTCTCTCAAAATCCAAGATTCCCTATAGTTGTTATGCTTGCCTTTTATTCTGACAGGAACATACAATCTCTCTCAAAATTTCACTTTTGAAGACCTCCCAATTACTAAGTACACCTTTGCCAGCAGACAACCTGTCCCGATCCACACTTGCTAGGTCCTTTGTGATACCATCCAAATTGGCCTTTCTCCAACTTCAAATCTTAACCTGAGGAGCAGTCCTATCCTTGTCAATAATTATCTTGAAACTAATGGCATTGTGATCACCAGATGCAAAGTGTTCCCATACACAAACTTCTGCCACCTGCCCATCTCACTCCCTAATAGGAAATCTAGTATCACACTCTCTAGTTGGGGCCTCTATGTACTGATCAAGTAAACTTTTCTGAACACAATAAGACTATAAGATATAGGAGCAGAATTAGGCCATTTGGCCTATCAAGTCTGCTCCGCCATTTCATTATGGCTGATCCATTTTTCCTCTCAGCCCCAATCTCCTGCCTTCACCCTGTTTCCCTTCATGCCCTGAACAATCAAGAATCCATGAACTCTGCCTTAAATATACATAAAGACTTGGCCTCCATACTGTAGCTGTCTGTGGCAAAGAATTCCACAGATTCACCACTCTCTGGGTAAAAAAATTCCTCCTCATCTCTGTTCTAAAAGGACACTCCTCATTCTGAGGCTGTGTCATCTGGTCTTAGACACTCCCACCTCAGGAAACATATTTTCCACATTTACTCCATCAAGGCCTTTCACCATTCGATAGGTTTCAATTGGGTCACCCACCACTCTTCCAAATTCCAGTGAATACATGCCCAGAGCCATCAAATTGTCTTCGTATGACAAGCAGTTTAATCCGGGAATTATTTCCGTGAACCTCCTTTGAACCCACTCCAATTTCAGCACATCCTTTCTAAGAAAAAGGGCCTAAAACTATTCACGATACTCGAAGTGAGGCCTCACCTGTGCTTTATAAAGTCTCAACGTTATATCCTTGCTTTTGTATTCTAGTTCTCCTGAAACGAATGCTAACATCACATTTGCCTGCCTCACCACAGACTCAACCAGCAAATTAACCTCCAGGGAATCCTGCACAAGCCCCCCCAAATCCCTTTGCACATCAGATTTTAGTATATTCTCTCATTTAGTGAATAGTTAACCCTTTCATTTCTTCTACCAAAGTGCATGATCATACACTTCCCGACAACATATTCCATCTGCCATTTCTTTGTCAATTCTCCTAATCCATCTAAGTCCTTCTGTAGCCTCAAAACTACCAGTCCCTCCATCTATCTTCATATCGCCTGCAAACTTTGCAACAATTCCATTATCCAAATAATTGACACATAACGTAAAAAGAATTGGTCCCAATACAAAACCCCTGTGGAACATCATTAGTCACCGGCAGCCAACCAGAAAAGGCTTCCTTTATTCCCACTCTTTGCCTCCTGCCAATCAGCCACTGCTTTATCCATGCTAGAATCTTTCCTGTAGTAGCCTGGCACCTAGCTTGTTCAGCAGCCTCATGAGTACACCTTGTCAAAGGCCTTCTGAATTCTAGTTTGTCCACCACTTTCTTGTCCCCCAATACTACCTCTACAACATCGTTTTCCAGAGGTCCGACATCCACTCTTGCCTCTCTTTTACTCTTTATGCATCTGAAGAAACTTTTAGTATCTTCTTTAATGTTATTGGCCAGCTCACTTCTGTATACCATCTTTAATTTCTTAATGACTTTTTAGTTGCCTTCTGTTGGTATTTGAAAGCTACCCAATCCTCTAACTTCCCAATAATTTTTGCTTTGTTGTATGCCCTCCCTGTGGCTTTTCTGTTAGCTTTGATTTCCCTTGTTAGCTAAGGTTGTATCATCTTGCCTTTAGAATAGTTCTTCCTCTTTGCTTCCATAAATTCCAGCCATTGCTGCTCTGCTGCCATACTTCCCAGTGTTCCTTTCCAATTAATTCTGGCTAACTGTTCTGTCATGTCTCTGTAATTTTTGTTACTCCACTGTAATACTGATGCATCTGACTTTAGCTTCTCCTCCTCAAATTTCAAGGTGAATTCCAACATATTATCATCACTTGCCCCTAGAGTTCATTTACCTTAAGCTTTCTTTTTTTGTAATTTTTTTATTGAAGTTCGTCATCAAACAAACATTTCCATAAGATGTATTTCAGACGTTGTACATATATATCATATAATCATATATATCACAAATCTCCACAAAGTATTTATCTGAGGTATACACTTATAGAAAAGAGTGGGAAGAAAAAACAAGCAAAAGGAAAGAACTATGTACAAGTAGGGAGTGATCTTTTTTTTTACAACAGATTAATTGATTTGTGAGAATAAAATCAGGCCTATGAGGCATTATGTAGTTAAACCATTTTCCCAGTATGAATCAAATTGTTCCAGCTTATGGTTAACAGATGCTGTTATCTTCTGCATTTTGTAAATGTCCATTGTAATTTCCATCCATGTATTTAAAGTTGGGCTCTCCTGTGATAACCATTTCCTAGTAAGAGTCTTTTTACCAGCCACCAACAGTATATTCATTAAATATTTATCTCTTTTCAACCATTCTTGAGGTATATATCCAAAATATATGGTCTTACTCTCTAAGGGTATTTCACATTTAAAGATCTCTTGTAGGGCATTGTGTATCCTCCTCCAATAGTTTTTGATAACAGGGCAGTCCCAAAAAATATGATAATGATTTGCATTTTGATTTCCACAATTTCTCCAGCAAACAGGGAGGTTACTATCATAATGGGATTTCTGAGAGGATGTAATAAAATATCTTATCAAGTTTTTCCATCTGAACTCCTTCCATTTCTGTGAACTGGTACACTTCCATTGATATCTCCATGTTGTTGTCCATTCTTCCTCAGGTATAATTATCCCTCCTTCCTTCTCCCATTTTGTTTTAATGTATGAAGTCAAATGTGTTTTAAGATTTGACAACCCCTTATACATGCTTGAAATGATTCTACTACCATTATCTGAATTATATGCTTTTCTAAAGAGCTCTATCAAGCACGTATTTGCCTTGGTTACATTCTTAAGCATTTTATTAACATATTGTTGTATCTGTAAATACCGATAAAAATTTTGTTTTTCTAATAAGGGTTTCTCTTTAAGCATTTCAAAACTGAACAGTGTTCCTTCTTTCATTATGTTGCAAAGAACTGTTATTCCTTTAGCTGTCCAGTCCTTAAATCTAGCATCCAATTTATTTGGTGTAAAATCTGAGTCATATGCACACCATTTAAGAATTGTAATATCTCTCTCTAGATTATATTCTTTTATAGTAGTTTTCCATATTTTAAGAGTCAGTTTCACCCATGGGTTATCAATAGTATTTATGTACCTTTGCAAGTTGTTATCACCCAAAATTGCTTGTATGGGGATGGGAAGTACCCGCTCCTCAATGTTTTTCCATTGAGCGTCAGATGATGGGTTGCACCAACATATCACAGCTCTCAACTGTGCTGCAAAATAATAATCTCTAAGAGAAGGCAAGCCCCATCCCCCCTTTTCCTTTGTTAATTGCAAAGTTTTGAGATGAACTCTAGGCCTTTTACCCTGCCAAATATACCTTGATAGCATCTTGTTCCATTCCTTGAATTAATTTTGATTAATCTCTATTGGTAGGGTCTGAAAGAGATATAACAGTCTGGGCAGTATAGTCATTTTAATAGACTCAATCCTTGAACTGAGACTGAAAAAAGGAATCAGGCTCCATCTTGCCACATCTTCCTTAATTTTTTTATATAAAGGCTGATAATTATATTCTGATAATTTTGCCAAATCTTTCGGCATAATGATGCCCAAATATTTGAAAGGCTCTGTGTGCCATGCCCAGGGATATCGACTTTCAATTTCTCTTGTTGGGCTATAGTAATATGAAAGTAATTGGGTTTTATCTATGTTGATCTTGTATCCTGATAATTGACCATATTGTTCAAAGGATTGCATCAATTTAGGTAAAGAGTATGTTGGTTGCCCTAGATAGATCAACATGTCATCCACATAACAAGCCAATTTATGCTCTGTCCCTTTAATAGTAATTCCCCTGATATCTTCATTTTGTCTGATGTATTGAGCTAATGGTTCCAGATATAATGCGAAGAGTAGTGGTGACCATGCACAACCCTGTCTCGAGCCCCTTTCTAGGGTAAGACTATTTGATAAATATCCGTTGATTTTAATCCTAGCAGTAGGATTGTCATATAGTGTCTGTATAGTTTTAATAATTGTGTCTTGGAAGCCAAATCTATGTAAGACTCTGTAAAGAAAATTCCAATTAACTGAACCAAATGCTTTTTCAGCATCCACACTTATCACTATTGCTTTGATTTTCTTTTGTATATAATCCATAATGTATAGTGTCCTTCGTATATTGTCTTGAGTCTGGCGATGTCGTATAAAACCTGTCTGATCATTATGTATTAGTATGGGTAGAAACTCCTCTAATCGTTTGGCCATGATGGAGGTAAATAACCTATAATCTACATTAAGAACGGATATTGGTCTAAATGACCCGCATTCCATTTTATCCTTGCCTTCTTTCGATATAGCTGAGATTATCACTTCCTTCCAACAGGGTGGCATTTGTGCCTTTTTTAGAGCCCATTTCATTGTGGGGAGTAAAACAGGAATTAACTCATTTTTAAATTCTTTGTACCACTCTGCCATATACCCATCTGATCCTGGTGACTTGCTTAATTTAAGCCTACTAAATGCAGCTTTTAATTCAACTTCAGTTATGTCAGCAGTCATTGTTCTATTTTGTTCTTTGCTTAAAGTGGGTAACTCTAGAGAATTCAAGAAGGTCTCAATTTGGGTTATGCTTCCCCCGGGAACTTTGGAATATAGAGTTTTGTAAAACACTTCAAAAGCTTCTTGAATTTCACTTAGCTTAGTTTTTATTATTTTCTTTCTTGGGTCCCTAATTCTATGAATTGTATTTTCTGCTATCCTTTTTTTTCAGTTTCCACACCAGTATTTTCATAGATTTCTTTCCACTTTCATAATGTCTCTGCTTCAGAAACATTAAGTTTTTCCTGATTTCTTGCATAGCCAAATTATTTATTTCATTCCTAATTCTTTTAATTTCCCCTAATGTATCCTGTGCCAAATTCAATTTGTGTTTTTTCTCTGGTTCCTTTAGCCTATATTGTAATTCCTCTAATGTTTTATTCCTTATTTTTTTCTTACATGAAGATATTGCTATAATTTTCCCTCTTAAGACTGCCTTCAGAGTATCCCATAAAATGGGAGGTGAAACCTCTCCATTATCATTAAATTCTAAGTAGAGACTGATTTCTTTTTTAATTTGTTCCTTAAAGTATGGATCATTGAGTAGACTTGAATTTAGTTTCCAAATAGTATTCTTTGGTTGTAGGTCAAAATCAACAGATATAGGTGATTGGTCACTTACATCTATTGTCCCAATTCCACAGGTGTTTATTTTGTCTTTTCCAAATGTTATGAAATAGTCTATTCTTGTATATACAGAATGCGGAGCAGAATAATGAGTGTAATCCCTTCTGTCAGGGAAAAGGTCCCTCCATAACCAACATCCTCAAAAAGTGTATTGACTTTCTTACGTAAAGATTTTGTTTCATAGGTTTTTCTATTGGAAGAGTCTAAGTTTGGTAGTAATTGTAATTTCAAGTCTCCCCCACATATCAGGAAAGCTTCTGTTTCAGTTAACATAATATCAGTAATTTTCTGAAAGAAGCCAATATCACTTCCTGTATATTCAATAGAGTAACTGAATTGCCGTCTATATTCCCCCTTACCAGAATATATCTGCCCTCTTTATCTCCCATTTCAAATACTTTTTCAAAATTTAGCCTACTTGAGATAAGAATAGCAACTCCTCTCCTATGTCTTGATTTATATGAGGAGAAAAACAGATTAGTGAAGCCCATTCTCTTTAGTTTTTTATGCTCATTATCACTTCAATGAGTTTCCTGTAAATATACTACATGGGCTTGTTCTTTTTTCATTTTGGATAAAATTCTCTTACATTTGATTGGATTTAATAGCCCATTTACATTAAAAGAAATGAATTTTACCTTGTCCTTAGCCATCTGTATTTATCTGTCAATGTATCATTGAAATTAGAATAAAACTTAATCGATCTACTCCCTGAACAAATAAGAACCAAGAAACGCAAATAATAACGAAAATGGCAATGAACGTGTGATTCCAAGGCTGAGGTCTTTAATAACGTTTTTCTCAACGTTTTTAAAGTTAGCCAAATCTTATGGCTCTTCTGAAGGGGGTGAGGACTGTCTTTGGGAAACTCCCGGTCTTTTCCTGATGTATTTCTCTCAGCCTTTTCCCGTCTCCTGCCTTCTTGATTCTCACACTATTTCCCAAGCCGAGCGGGATAATTCCTCAGCCAGGCTTACCTTCGTTTTGGTCATGCTGATGGGCAACCCTCTAGCCTTCATGTCTGTAGTCGCCTCTTCCACTGTCTGGTACAACTGTGTCCCGTTGTCATAAAACACTTGAAGTTTAGCAGGGTACGGAGTTTAAAATCTAATCTTATCTTTCTTTAGTAGTTGCTTTACTTCAGAGTATTCTTTGTGTTTCTGGAGGACCACGGGGTGGGGGGGTAATCTTGGTCGAAATATATTAACTTATCCTCTAAAAACACTCTCTTTTTACCCCAGACCCTTCGTAGAATCTCCGCCCTGGTGTTGTACCGAAGGAATTTAATTATAATTGAGTGTGGCTTTCTATCCGGGGTAGGTTTTGGGACTAATGTGCGGTGAGCTCTTTCGACTTCCAGCTTCATAGCCGGGGGAAGATCCAGCGCGTCCCGCAGTAACTTTCCGACAAACTCTGTCATAGACGGGCCCTCTGCTCCTTCGGGAACGTTGTAGATTCTGATATTTTTCCGCCACGATCTTCCCTCCAGGTCATGCAGTTTACCTTCCTGGTGATATATTATTTTTATTGTCTTGCTCAGTATCTGTTCCATGTTTTGAAAGCGATCTTCCACCTTCTCAATGCGAGTCTCTGCCACCGCTATTTTTTGATTAACGCTGGCGAGCTCTGCCTTAATATCATGGAGCTGCTGCTTTATATCTTTCTGGACCTCCATTATTTCTTTCATGATTTCGAAGACATTCGCTGCTTCGTCTGAGCGAGGCCCAGCAGCCACCTTGCTCGCACGCGGTCGGGTTGGAGAGCCGCCTGCTGCACTCCTCTCGGACGCAGGCTCCGCAGTGTCGCTTTTTTTATTTCCATTTCTTCTCCCCATTCTTGCCCCTCTCTTCAGTTCAAATATTTTTCAAAAAATATTATATTTGATGGGTTAACGGGGCTTAATACGTGTTTTTTCGGAGGAGCTAGTGACTTAAGCTGCCATTCTCGACAATGACATCACCAGAAACCTTACCTTAAGCTTTCTAATCAACTTGGGTTCATTGCACAACACCCAGTCGAGAACAGTTTATCCCTTAGTGGGCTCAACCATGAGCTGCTCTATAAAGCCATCTCATACGCATTCTAGAAATTCCCCCTCTTGGAATTCCACACCAACCTGATTTTCCCAATCTACCTACATTATGAAATCCCCCATGACTGTTGTAACATTGCCCTTTTGACATGCATTTTCCGTCTCCATTTATAATTTGTAGATGACAACCTCACTACTGTTTGGGGGTCTGTATATAACTCCCATCATTGTCTTTTAACCCTTGCGGTTCCTTAGCTCTATCCACAATGATTCAACACTTTCTGACCCTATGTCATCCCTTTCTAATGACTTAGTTTCATTTTTACCAAAAGAGCCAAGCCAACACCTCTGCCTTCCTGCTTGTCCTTGAATACAATGTGTATCCTTCGACATTAAGCTCCCAGCTATAATCTTTCAGCCATAATTCAGTAACGCCTGCCAATCTGTAACTGTGCTGTAAGTTCATCTACCTTATTCCATATACTGCGCACATTCATATATCATTAGTCCTGTATCCACCCTTTTCGATTTTGTCCACCTTTTACATTTCAAATCATCCCATTGACTGCAATTTTACCCTATCAACAGCCTCTCCTTGCTGGGAGTCTTACTGCACATTGCCTCTGCTTGTAAACCAGCTGCTTCATCTTCAGCACTGTCACTCCAGTTCCCATTCCCTGCCAAAGCAGTTAGACAAACTCTATCCCATACGGCCCTTTTACAATTTGGGAGTCCTAGTCAATATGCGGAAAATTAAAATAACATAACCTTCTGTTTCGAAATCAGAATCAGGTTTGTTATCACCGGCATGCAACGTGAAATTTGTTAACTTAACAGCAGCAGTTCAATTCAATACATACTCTAGCAGAAAGAGAAGAAAATAAAAAATAAAATAAAACATCAATAAATAAACAAGTAAATCAAATTATGTATATTGAATAGATTTTTTTTAAAATGTGCAAAAACAGAAATACTGTATATTAAAAAATATACAGTGGTGGTGTACCAAATATTTGGTAGTGTCCAAAGCTTCAATGTCCATTTAGGAATCGGATGGCACAGGGGAAGTTGTTGTTCCTGAATCGCTGTGTGTGTGCTTCTGTACCTCCTACCAGATGGTAACAGTGAGAAAAGGGCATGTCCCGGGTGCTGGAGGTCCTTAATAACGGATGCTGCCTTTCTGAAACACTGCTCTCTAAAGATGTCCTGGGTACTTTGTAGGCTAGTATCCAAGATGGGGCTGACTAGATTTATAACCTTCTGCAGCTTCTTTCGGCCCTGTGCAGTAGTCCCTCCATACTGGACAGTGGTGCAGCCTGTCAGAATGCTCTCCGCGGTACAACTAAAGCAATAGTCTGCCAATCCTGCCCCTCCAGCAACCAAGTCTCAGTAACGGCTACGATGTCATAATTCCACATGCTATCCATGTCCTGAACTCACCTGCCTTTCCTGCAATGCTCCTTACATTGAAATATTCACAACTCAGAACACTAGTCCCACCTTTCGATTCCTGATATTGTACGTAGGCTTAACAATATCTTCTCCCTCAATTACTCCACAATCTGCTCTGGTGGTCTGGTTCCCACCCACCCCCCTCCCCCGCCCCCAACACCCTATGCAGCACTGGCAAGCTCTTCCGCAAGGATGTTACTCCCCTCTAGTTCAGGTGCAAACAGTCTCTTCAGTAAGGTTCCACCTTCCTCGAAAGAGAGCCCAACAATCCAAAAACCCGAAGCCCCCTCTGCTGCCCTACCTCCTTAGATCATTTGTTTATCTGTATAATCTTTTTACATCTGGCCAATCCTGAGATCACAACCCCGGAGGTCTTATTCTGTAACATAGTATGTACCTCCCTGATCTCACTTCGCAGGATCTCGTCACCCTTCCTACCCAAGTCATTGGTACCATGTGGGCATGACCCCTGGTTGCTCACCCTCCCGCTTAAGAATGTGTTGGACTCGAAAGTCTCGGGAGAACTGCGACGCGCGATCGCTTCTTTCTCTCGAATTTGCAATCCATTGTCTCCAAGTGGAATGCACCCACTCATTTCTTTTGAAATCTTTTCCCCGGTAAGCATTCCGGCATTTCCGAGGGAACTGTGACGTGTCCTCGCTTCTTTTGAAAACTTTCTCTCAAATTCGCAATTCATTTTCCCCAAGGGTCTGCATCCGTTCGCTTCTTTTGAAATCTCTCTCCTGCTACGCAATCCAGTGTACCCTTTATAGCTTTTCCCTTTGTTTGTGCTTCATCAAGAGAAGATCACAATGAAGATCGATGCTATATCAGCGCCACAGGTAGTTCAGCAATATTATGTTCTTTACACATCCATACAGATGGTTCAAAAGATCCAGTGACAGGTCGTTCAGGTGTTTCTGTTTATGTTTCAAGGGTTCAGGGGACTAGTAAGAAAGGATTATCAGACAAAGTATCAGTATTCATGTCTGAGATGGATGTTATCGTTTTAGCTTTGGAATGGGTCTAAGAAATACACCCTAATTATGTACTTCGCTCTGATTCATTCTGGAGTTTTAACATCTATTGAAACAGGTACTTCACATTGTAGGCCAGACAATTGGACAATATCTGTTGAGGCTGCTGGGTCTAGGCTTATGTATCCACTTCTTATGGGTTCTTGCCCATGTTGGAGTTGAAGGAAACAAGGTGACAGATCTTCTAGGCAAGCAATCATTCAGAATTAAGGACGTAAATATAGTTGTGCCTTTGCATGAAGGGGAAGTGAAAAGCATAATTAAAATGTGTACAGGAAGAAACTTCAGGACACATGCTGGTGATAATAAACCTGATACCGTTCTGATCAATGTGGCTACAAAGATGGGACTAGGAAAAGAAAAGATGTCATTTATATAAAATTCAGAGGCTGGTGTGTGCTCAACTGGGAGGTGGGTACAACAAGAGAGAAGAAGTTACTGTACACTTAAACATTAACATATTGAAAATACTAGGTTGAATAATTCCTTGTTCAGAACTGTTATAGATGATACAGATATTTGCAGGGAGTGCTCTATATACTGTATTGTTTGAATACAGATCCTATGAGGTTCAAAGGTAACATCTGATTGCTAGGTTGAGATAATTGGGATAGACACAGTTTAACATGGATAATTTGTAAAGATATCACTGCCATCCTAATTATATAATTGTATATTTGACTTTCTGAAAAGCATTAGACTCTTTGATCTTATTTGAGTTGTTTGAGAGGGGGGGGACTAAAGTGGGTGTACTTCCTGTCTCTTTGCTCTACACACCATCTCAGTAGATGGCGGTAATGCACCTTATGTTGGTCTATGAAAGGCCAATTAAACTTTTACTAGAAGAACTGCACAATCCAAATCTCCAAGGGGTCTGTGGTGCTGGCATTAGGAAGATATAATATGAAATGCCCCTTCATATTTTCTTTTTAAGTCTGTTCACTCATATGCAGTTGAGTCCAGATCAGAGGAAAAGTTATTTTTTGTACATTTCTGAATATGATTAAACCACTATCTTCAAAAGAATGCATTACCTTTTTCTGTTTTTCATTCATTTTTAATGTTTAGATTTGTAAAATACACATCTGAAACTTCTTAGTAAAAATTATTGTTTTCATAACCTTCATTGTGGAATAGTCAAATGAAACTTTGTAGATACTTAACTGTAGCTATCACTAAGACAGGAATCTTCAATCTTTGCATAATCAAGTGTCAGTGTGCTTTTCATAAATACTGTTGCAACATTGTAAGTTGTGTTTATTTTGTTGTGAGATCTGAAAGAGTTGTTTAAGTACTGGCATCTTGATCCATTTTATTCATGTTACCAGTCTAACAGTTGCTTCCACCTGTGCTCTGTTGTACCATTTTAATATTTGGGATAGATGTGCTGATTTTCCAGTAGTGTCATTAAATACTGAATTGTATGAAGTGTGATCATATGTGGACATGTTTCTCTTCCAGTGCAAAACTTGGTATGTTTCAAGCTACATACATTAAAGATTAGCTAACTATTACCAAGGGTTGATTAACCAAATAACTTCCATGTTTTATGTTTGCTTCTCTTGTAACAGTGTGCAAGTGTAGCTCAGCAGGATAATTGCCAAATTCTGAACGAGGAGGAGGAAAATACTCACAAGGTGGAGGAGGAAGGAGAGGTAGTAATGGTGAAAGAGCACAGAGAGCTGGATCGTACTGGAACCAGGAAAGGACACATACAAAGTTTGTAGTTACAAAGGTAAAGGAGAAATCCATTTGCAATTGAAACATTAAAGTGGAAACAACAAGGGATATTTCACACCTATCTCTTGTCATTACAACTCTTGGATAAACCCTTGGCTGCAATGTGGTCCTATTCTAGAATCTTGTGGCTAAATTTGCATTTTGACACACAATATATTTTTGCATATACACCATAATGCAGATTTATTATGACCAGTGGTGTCAGATCAGTCTTAAAATGCATTTTCACAGTAGATAAAAATTAACAAAAAAAACAAGTAGGCAACTTACAAATGACCTGTTAAATATATATCTTGTTTCAGTCTAATGTTTGACTGAGTAAATCCACTTTCTTTGTGAGGCTATTTGAAAGTTTCTCTCTCTAATTAGAGCTTCAATTGTAATCTCATTTCCTTTCCACACTGCTGAGTGTTGGATTATTTCATCTCTAAAGCACTTCGCAATTTTTGATATATTAATGGCAGCAAAGCAGAAGATTTTGTTGAATGGACAGGTAGTACTTTTAGAATGTACTATTGTCTGAGCCTTTAAACTACTTAAATGTTATGGATAATATGGTGGTTTTAATTAATGAAGTGGTTTAATTTGTTGCTGCTGCTATTTTGATTTATAGCACAAACCATTTAATTTGGAAAGTTTTTGCTATTTTTCCATGGAATTCTCAATTTCAAGAATTCTTAAACTCTTCTAGGTCAGGACCTAATGGGAAGGCGGAGAAGCGGCAAGTAAGAGTGCTGTATTGTTCTGTGTTCTATTAAGGTGGAGGGTTATATGGGAGGCAGGGTTTAAGAGTCGGCACAACATTGTGGGCCGAATGGCCTGTATTGTTCTATATTCTATGTTCTTAAGAGGAGGAGCTAGAAAGTCTAGGACCTCGGAGGTAGTAGGAGATTGGTGAAGGAAGAAGGTGGGTTGCTGCAACAATTTCCTGCAGTATCAAATAATTTAAAAAATCAGTCTTTTGTAAGTTGTATGGAGCTAGGAGGCGGCAGCATCAATGTGGCTTGCTGAGATTCCCAGTCAAGTTTTCATCTTGGAACTATACAATTGCAAATCTGTAAAAAGGCAGACTTTCATGACTCCCCACTTTGATACTAGCTAGAAAGATGATGGGTTTGTGACACATTGATGAGAACCACTAATCAATTTTGTTTGTGACATTATTAGCCAAACGTAGGAGGCCTGTTGATGGGTCTCTACAGATGCTGCATTTAGATTGTAAGATCAGAGTTTGTACAATGCTTCTGATTCCTTCTTGAGAAATAGAACCACATACTCCCTTGCTAAATATGTAAATATCATTCTCAAATGTACCAACTATGTTATTTCCTTTTAGAATAATGTGGCAATGATATGCAGTCTTAATTTAATGATTCTAATAACTCAATTTTTCCACTGCCATGTGATACAGGTGTTTCAATTTGGGTTTTTTGACATATGTAATGATAAATTTGCACGTAGCTCAAGCTGCAATGCCTTTGACTTCAGTTTAATATTTGTTCTTTTCAAGGTACAGTATGTTCTTGCATTTGTACAGTGCTTTTCAAATTTTAAAGGCAGAATAACTTTTTAAAAGTTTCACTCTTGGGATAGTGTTGACGAGGCCGAGCATTGATTGTCCTTAAATCATAAAGTGCATGGGCCGGTCACTGTTGTAACACAAGGGTAATTGGCACCCAGTCGTTGTTCAGGAATGTACTACCATTGGCAATAAAAGGTGGTCAAACACTGGCCAAGATATCAATAAAAATTAATATTTCTTTGAATTTGTACAGGACATTGTATAGACATTATGTCTATCTGGCTACGTGCTTTAATATCTGATTTGAGAGATGGTACCTCAAACAGTGCAGCAATATCTGGAAAGCTACTTGCATGTTATGCATTGAACCTCTAATGTGGGGTTTAGATCATAGAAGTGAGTCAGAATTAAGTGGGTTGTCGCTGGAATGAGGATGATATTGTGCTTCTACATTTGATCTATTTGATATTTGAATCATACAAATACAGATGAGGCAGGTGCCATTTGGCCCTGATGCACCATCAATAACTCTCGGAGATGGGAGGCGAACGATAGGCTTTTATTAGCTGCAAGAGACCACGATTAGCAGCAAGAGACCACCACACAACATCCTGGAGACTGAGGGAAGAGCAGTGCCTCCAATCGCCTTTATACAGGGGTCTGTGGGAGGAGCCACAGGAGCAGTCAGTAGAGGGGCATGTCCAGGCAGGTATATGTAGTTCACCACAGGCCCATACCTATTTCATTAAAGAAATGCAATCTAACTTAATTTATTCTCCCGCTCTTAGTCCACAGCTAACAGAATTCACAACCAGATTTGTTTTAAATAATTGAGCTTTCTGGATGTTTTATCCCTCAGATATTGAGGTCTAGTCCTCCAAAAACTTTTGGTGAGGTAATTCCTCTGTCATCCCGTTCTCATACATCAATTATTATAAATCGATGCTTTGAATTTGATATACTGCTTCTTTAGTTTATGGTTGACCCATAGACAAGACAATTTAAAAAACTATAATGTTGCAGCTCCCTCAATGCTCATAGTGCCTCCTTTGACTGAGACTTATCCTACAATTCTTCCTTTTAAAAACATATTACCTTTAAGAGGCTAAAACCATGATGTCCTGGCCATATTGTTGCACTAAACTTACAGCCTTACAGAGTGGCATAACTAAGGACCATATGGTTTGAGAATTTATCTAACAGAATTAAAATATATCATTGTCTCATATGTTAGTTAGCTTTTGGTTAATGCTTCGCAATGGAGATTTTTCTGAAAGGGTGAGAAAGGGAAATAGAAAATATGGCAGCTGAAATAGTTTTATTAATGTTGTATTATTCTTTCAGGGAACACCAGATAGACTTATTCACACTTAGTTGAAGAACATTCCATTGTAGATCCCACGTACATAGAGGATTTCCTGTTGACATGCAGAACGTTTCTGTCAAGTCCCATGGAAGTTGGAGAGAGATTACTCGAGTGGTTTAATGTTGATAGCCTTAGGGATAAGGTCAGTCTGAACACTAAGTCATTTGCAATAAATTATACATAGAATTAATTTAAAAATAAATTCTTTTTAGTCTGCATATATAAATTGTTGTATTCTAGGTCTGGAAAATAAAAATGATGCTGTAGTTATTGGGAATCAGTTTGAAACGTCGAAGATTTATTCCCCTCTGCAGATGCTGCTTGACTTGCTGACTTCCTCCAGAACTTCGTTTGTGTTGCTTAAATTTTCCAGCACCTGCAGAACATCTGTGTGTGTGTATGTATGTGTGTGTGTGTGTGTGTGTGTGTGTGTGTGTGTGTGTGTGTGTGTGTGAGAGAGAGAGAGAGAGAGAAAGTAAAAGTTTATTTTGATCCATGTGCATGTTTAAACTTCATAATTCTGTGATCTACTTTGAATCAATTCTTTTCAAAATGATTCTTTTGTAGGTTGCACGAGTTGTACTCTTGTGGGTGAAAAATCATTTCAATGACTTTAAAGGTCATGCTATGACCAATTTTTTAGAGGAATTTGAAAACAATTTAGAAACCCCAGTAAGCCAAGTGTGCAAATGGGGCTCACTGATTAAGATGATCATGACTGGAGAATAGTTTTAAGTAAGCTATGACCAATTTAGAGGAATTTGAAAAAAATTTACAGAAGTGGTAAGCCAAATATGCAAGTTTAGTTTACTGATTAAGATGATTATGAATGGTGAATAGTTTTAAGTAAGCATCTCCTATTCCTGCAAGCATTTCAGTTTTTCAGTAATATTGTTCCCAAGTACAGAGTCTTCAGTTGTGATATTTACAATGCTTTTGTGGCTGAAATAAACTGTTTTTTTTACATTTTTTCATTTCCATTTTGCAGAACCGCAGCAAGATTTCCGCTCTAAGGTCAACATCTATCAATTGTGTTATTAAACTTAGCCCATCTCCAAAATGTAATTGATTATTTCTAATTGGATAATTTAATTAATCTATCTTAATTTTTGGCTTCATATCTTTTCTGCTTCTTTCTTCCTGTAGCTAGTGAACAATTTATATATAGCTGTATTATATTGATTGACATACATTTATAAAAATAAAGTGATTTAAGTACAATAAAATGCACCAAAGCATTTCTCTCAGATGTCAATTGTTTACCCAAGAGCATTGTAAAGTATTAATAGAGACATATTTACATATGTAAACTGAATTGTAAGATTTGGTATTTTACTTTTCAGAAAATGAAAGGACATCTCAGATTGCTGAATATTGCTTGTGCTGCTAAGGCCAAATGGAGGCAGATAACTTTGCTAAAACCTTCCAGGGAGTCCCCATTATACTTTAATCTACTTGGTGGCAGCGAGAGAGGATTCGGCATCTTTGTGGAAAACGTAGAGCCTGGTAGTAAAGCTGCTGAGGCTGGACTTAAACGAGGTGACCAGGTAAAAACCACAGTATTTGAAAATACAGCTATTTGTAGCAGTAAAACCATTTGAATTCTGAGTTTTTGTTTAAAAAAATGTATTTAATTATTGGACAAAGAGACTAAAAATACTCCCCCTTATTTAAGCTGGATATTCTAGTTTGTGTTTACCATTCCATTTGTTCAATTCTATAAATAAATTGTGCATAGTCTCAAGTGGCTGCTGAAACACTTGTTTATTTGGATTCCTATTTGGTTAAAGATGAACTGTGACTATTTCTTTAGAATGTCAGAGCAATAACATAAAACTGACAATCTGTACAGGAAATTCAACTTCTGCTTCTATCTTTGCCCCCAAACCAAGTATTTTGCATCTGATTTTGCAGCTGTTTGCAGATAGCACATTTAATTTGCACTTGGTGACACTTGGTCTCCCTCTTCACAACAAACTTTACAGTCTACTTGCTCTAATCCATTAAAGTGAGTTGATCTCAATCCAGGTAATTATTGAGCAAGAGGGAGAGTTTGGGTCAGAGTGCTTTATGAGTGAGAGAGAGAGAGAGAGAGTGAAGACAAGAAGAGAGTAATACAATGGACTCAGTGGCCACTTTATTAGCTACCCCAGTACACCAGCACACTAATGCAAATATCTAACTATTCAATCATGTAGCAGCAATGAGAATAGTGTGCTAGACAAAAACAAAACCCAGTGAGCAGTGGTTCTGTGGACGAAAACGCCTTGTTCATGACAGAGGTCAGAGGGGAATAGTTCTGGCTAACAGGAAGGTGACAGGAACTCAAATAATGATGCGTTACAACAGTGATGTGCAGGGGAGCATCGCTGAACAGTAGTGGTTGGGATTAGTCTTGCAAACAGATGCAAACCTTTAGGAATGGAAAATGCTTTGATTCCTCTGCCTACTTTTAAAACAACCGATAAATTGTTTACAGATTATGGAAGTCAATGGACAGAATTTTGAAAATATCTGGTATACAAAAGCTCAATAAATTCTGAGAATGAACACTCATCTGTCCATCACAGTGAGAGCCAACATATTTGGTAAGTATGTTTAGACTTAAGCTGCCATTGAGAATTGTTGACTCCATGGTTGTAAGTCCTTTGAATATCAATTTGGAATTGTCCAATGGTACTTAAGTTTTTTATTCATAAATCTGAAAACCAATTACACTTAAACTGTATTTGGGGTGAACCAAAGGACTATAATGTCAAAGTAGTATATTTAAAATATAATTTCTGTTGTAGTTCAGTGGTGACATTCTTTCTTTAGATTCATTAAGTGTTCAAGCATTACTTTTGAAGCTGTAACTTAAAATCAAAGCTGGAATTTCAGTACAATAATAAGAATGCGGCATTAATGAGTGAGATGTTTCATTTGGAGAAGATGTTAAACTGAGGCCCCATCTATTAACTCAGAATCACTGTAAAATATCCCACAAAACTATCAAACGATCTCAATGTCCTGGCCAACTTTCATCCTTTAACTGAGAGATTTTTTAAAGAAAATCATTCTACTATTCCTGTTTTTTTCACTTTTGCCTTCCAGTTTTTAAGGAACTCTTAAGCAGGTTGATGCAGGAGAAAAAGAATGGAGTTCCTCACATTCCTAAAATTGCTGGAAAAAAGGGGAATTGTTACTCACATCCAGATTTGCACAGAGATTTAGAACAGACGTTCCCTTCAGATAAAAGTAACAAGAAGATGAAAGCCAACACAGTGTCAGGCAGTCGAAACAAAATCAGAAAAATACTTGACAAGACACGCTTCAGCATCTTGCCACCAAAGCCATTCAGGTAAGTGAAATGGTTCAGTGTGATGATACTTTGATTGAAGATTATCCAGTTCATTTACATATTCAAGCTAAAAATCATTTTATCTTTTTATACGAAGGAAATCAAGGAATAATAGTAGAAAAAGTTGGACTCAAGTGAAAGATCAGCCATAGTGTTACTTAGTAGGCACTTGGGACAAAATGGCTTTCTCTGACTCTTAATTATTATATTCTTAACTGCTCACAAATGTAAAGACCAGAAGCATCTGGTTTAGTAGAAGTAGAAGATTGAAATCCTGGGCTGCACATCAACCTAGAAGCCCATAGAAATGGGTGGCAAGTGATGATTTTAGATTTTGGAACTCTGTAGAATCTGAGGTCATGCCAGACTGAATGGCAGGATTTATGTATCAACTTTTTTTCACATTAATTTGCCAGTTACAGCCAGCCATATTGAAAGCAACTGTTGATTGGGAGGTCTGAAGTGCCATTAGGAATTTGGGAGCAGAACACAATTAGAAAGGCTGGAGCAGGGGCTGACTGCTGGCCAGATGAAAGAGTATGTTCCAGAGCCAGGTGAGAGTATGGGAAGCCAAAGGGAAGATCAGAGCTTGAATTTGAATGGTGAAGCCAGAGAGACTGGAAGCTTCATGCAGTAGATTAGAGGAGTTGGACAGGTCAGAAGTGTTGGATGGGGAAATGCATAATCCTTATCAGAGGTTGCTGACATGGGTAAATAAGCATGGTAGGCAGAGTACAGCATGCTAATATGACTGGAGCCATTAATGCTGCTGGGGATTGATCGATAAAGATAATCTGTTCTGTTGCATCTTGTTAGAAGGAACAGTAGTTAACATTTACTGTGGCTGAATGTTCACACATTTCAATTTCTGTTCTGTAATAACAATAACATGAACTTTATTCACAGAAATCTGAAATTTAAAATATCAGTAATTTTATTTGAGATTACTTGTTCATTGATAATGGCTGTTTCTGTTTTCGGATTAATCTAGGTAATCCATAGGGTGTAACAGCAGATGGATGCAGTAGTATTCTGAGAAGTTACAATACCCTGTAGGATAAGTTTCAAATCTTAAATGAAGCATCAGGTAAATAAACAGAATGGGGTAGTACATCTTAATATCCCATGTTCTCACCCACTTTGAAGTATTTTCATGAAATGCTTCCATGCTTATGCTCTCAAGATGAGGGTTTTTGGGAAATGATCTAAAACTTGGAAAAATATTCCTGGGGACTCAAACTGCAACAAAAAGACGACCACTTCTGTTTTCCAAAGTTCACCATTGCAATACCACTGGTGTGACAGGACTAAATTTCTGAAACACGATTACTGATTTTCAAATTTGTTGAATGATGTCATGGTATAAAAGCAAAGCTCATTCTTTAAGTACATATGGATGCCAAATCAATTTAAATGCTGTAAATCTACATGGGTGTATGCTTTAAATTCCTCCATGTGTTCACTTAAATCAACCACTCCACCAAGCCATTGCTGTTTTCATTATAACTTATTATAAAAGGGCTTCTGAATTTTCATGGTTGTCCTGTAAATGGTCATGAGAGCTCTACAGTATTATTCTTTTTGCTATTAAAACAAGCTGTAGCATTTTTTAAAATGAGTACTTCCATCAAATCCTTCTGTTTTCTTTTATTTGCTTGGTTATTTGCATCCAAGAGGATAAATGGATAGAATGCTATCTATCTATGCTGGTTTCTAGCAGCAAGTAAAAGACACATTTTCCCCATCAGCTTAACAAAACAGAGGCTTCTATTATTCCAGTTTGATGCTTATTGGAGTGATCATCTTGTGGTGGACCAAGGCATCTATGTTCCTTTCTGTTATAATGTTCATCGTGTAACAGTATTACCCTGCATCGTGGATAGATTCCCTGCAGGAGGATGAATCTCAGAGTTGTATTCTGTATACTGTACGTACTTTGATAATAAATGTAGTTTGAATGTTTTGATGCAATTGTTCACATGCACATAAGTGGGATTTGGTATGATTCATCTCAGTAAAATCATGGTTCATGCCTTTTTGATAGATAACAAGGCGACATTACAATCTGGATATATAAAAATATCTTCAAAGTGAATCTTGTCATTTATTTTTTCCCAAATAAGGGTAAAATTAAACATATTTTCTTGCTTTACTTGTTTTTTTTTTAGATAATATGAACCTGAATCCTTTATTTATCCTGCTGAAGGGTCTCGACACAAAATGCTGACTGTACTCTTTCCCATAGATGCTCCCTGACCTCCTGAGTTCCTCCAGTATTTTGTGTGTGTTGCTTGAACTTCCAGCATCTGCAGATTTTCTCATTTGTCCTTTGTTTATCTTTATTTCTCACTTCTTGATGATCTAAACTGGTCAGTCCTGCCTATAACTGTTGATCCATAAGACTGTTTCAATACTGTTGGTTATTATAATCATTTGTTATTTACCTTTTTATTTAAGTCCATCACCCCTACTGGGTCATAAGCCACCGACGGCAGCTGACCAAAGTCCTCACCAAGTCTTTCAATTTGTCCCCAGGTGTAGCCCATCTTCAGAAATCTTTCCTCTCATTGGGTTGAGGTCTTTGGAGTTTCTGTAACACTAGGTTTTCATGGGAAAAGGTTGCTAGCTCCATGGCCAACCCTCCTCCATTCACAGCCAATTGTTTATCCATGTCTTTTGTATGCTTTTCGTAATGTATTTCATCTCATTATATTAAATGTTGTCTTCTTTCTGTGATTGCGTAACCCATACAGGGAACTATTTTGGTAAGATATTTAATTTATTAAAGGCTTTGCATACAAATCATTTAAAGGCCCAATTGCTGGAAGGCATTGTTTTTATCCAATTTAGGAAAATTATTTTTGTTTTGTTCTAAGGTGAAGTTTTGTTCTTTTAAGTAGACAAGCAGCAGAACTGCTGGAGGTGTCATCCATAATTTTGTACTTTTTTTTGATTGACATCTTGTGACATTCACTTTTGCTTTTGTAAAAGATAATCCATTACACTTCTGGTATACAGAGTTGGGTAGCATCACCCATTTCCATGTTTTGGTCCATTTCCACCAAAGTTTTAATATAAATTTGCTCTGCGATGTTATTCTATATTGAATGTACTGTATTTGTGGATGAAATAAGTGTCAATTGTATCCTGCTCTAACCTCATTCTCATGCATTTTATAGCTGTTCTTAATAACATCTAAACAATATCTCCTTATGCTGTGTCATCCTTCATTTTTAAAGATTTAGCATCATAGTGCAGTTTTCATAGATTCACTAAAAATGTATCTTCCCTTTGGAGCCGAACGAGGGCAGACAAGTAACCTGGTTTCTGGCCTACTGCCAGTGTTGACCTGCAATCATTCATCAGAAGTTACCCAAGAACAGCTCAGGGTGACTCACTTTGCTTTGCTTCACCCTCCTGTGTATGGCATTGCCTATGACCAATAAATATTCTTCATTGTTGTTGTGATTGCATTGAAAGTGTGAAATATAGATATTTTTAGTAGTTTTTAAATCCGGACGCTGAAGATAGATTGCAGTTCTATCCCATTAAGAACTATTGCTATTGTTATTATTTCTTGCGTACAGCTGATCACAAACACCTATTTGCTTTATTCTTTCTTTAATGATTCACAGTGATGCTGGAGTGAGCCAGTCTCAGGATGATAGCATCATTGGAACAAGGCAGTTCAGGCATAGTGTTGCTATGTGCTCTGTGATTGGAATATAGATTCGCCCTGTATTAAGTCCATTTTAATGCTATTGTTGTGCAGTAAGCACTAGAGCACCATAAGATAGCACACATTGCACTGTTGTACATCTGATGGCAGTACTAAAATAAAATTGTCAGACTCAACATAGCTGACACATAAAAGAACCCAGAGAGGAAAACTTAATCCACTCGGGCACTGCAAGACGAGTTCACTTTATAGAAGTTCTTAAAATTATATCTGGTGTTTGGAAATGCACTATTTCTGTTTTTTGAGAGATTTAGAACTCGGAGCTAGAGATACAAAATGATTTTTAAAAAATGAGCAAGAAGCAAGATAAACCTTCTCACTCAAATAATTTCCATATAATGGAATTAAGCAAGACAGAAACTATGTCAGCACTTGAACTGATTTTTAAGTTGGCATTTAATGGAAAAAGGCACCTGGTAGGACAGTCTAACCATTGACAGTATTCTCCTCCAGGCCAGCATTGAATCTTTTATTGCATTCCATCAATTTTGGAAGAGGACAACATTGATACCAGTTGCCTGAAACTTGTCCTTTATTCAGAACTCTGTTAAGGCAAAAGTTGTCGCGGAAGGCAGAAGAAAAACTTGCACATTACCTAAGTTAGCTCAGGAACAAAATAACACCCTACCAACTCATGAGTATCCACACTTAGGTTGGAGGAACAGCACCTTAAATACTGTTTGGGTAGCCTCCAACCTGATGGCATGAACAATGATTTCTCCAACTTCTAGTAATGCCTGCCCCACCCCCCACTTAACCATCTCCCTTCCCCTTTTCCCTCTCTCACCTTATCTCCTTGCCTGGCCATCGTCTCCCTCTGGTGCTCCTTCCCCTTTTTCTTTCCTCCATGGCCTTCTGTCTCTTTCAACAATCAACTTCCCAGCTCTTTCCTTCATCCCTCCCCCTCCAGGTTTCACCCATCACCTGGTGTTTCTCTCTCCCCTCGCCCCACCTTACAAATATACTCCTCAGCATTTTTTTTCCAGTCCTGATGAAGGGCTTCAATCTGAAATTTCGACTGTACTTTTTCCATGGATGCTGCCTGGCCTGCTGAGTTCCTCCTGCATTTTGTGTGTCTTGCTCAGATTTCCAGTGTCTGCAGATTTTCTCTTGTTCATGAGTATCTGTGCATTTCGACTGACAAAAAATTAAGAAGCAACCTAGAAAGATTCTCAGCACTTTGCGTCTCTGAATAGAACATGCAGAAACCATGTCTAGACTACTCACCAACCACTCCGTCAGGCTATCTTAGAACTAGAAAAGTGTAACTTTCACTGTTAATTCCTATAGTTTTTCTGTAGTTTCCCCTCACTATAGTTTCTCCTTTCTTTCGTGCTTCTTTACTGTATTTTGAATTTATCTGAAGTGTTGTACTTAATGCTATAAATGTTGTCAGAGAAAAGGATCTGCTGGGAAATGGTAATCATTTCACAGTAGATATAGCATTCAGCTAGAAGATGAAAAACTTGGGTCTAAAACTAGTGCATGGATAAAGGGAATTAGAATGGAATGAGGAGAGAATTCACTAAATTTGACTGGTAAATTAGGCAGATAAACAATAGACAAGCAGTAGCAAAGACTAAAGCAGATAATACGTTATATATGCCACAATGAGCAGGAATGATTCTGAAAAATGGGGAATGATCAATCCATGCCAAATGTAGGAAATTGAGGAAAGAGAAAATGTATAAGGTAGGAAAAAGTTGCAAGTAGGCAGAGAAGATTAGGATAATTTCAGATTCTAGCAAATAAAGCCAAAGAAAAGAAAAATGTAAATTGAGAACAAACTGAAAGAAATATTAGAAAACTAACAATGAGTGTTTCTTTAAGTTCAAAGAAGGGAAATAGAAGATTTAGACTAGGAAGGAAACAAATGTGTTTTAGCCAGATTTGAGGATCATTCAAAATAGTAGTTAGGAAGGCAAGGTGTAAGAAGTGTGCAAGTAATTTAACAGAGATACATTGAAAATAAAAAAAAAATCTGCAGGTGCAGGAAACTTTGAAAAAACAGAAACATCCTCTGGTCTGGGACTCTGTGGTCCAACAATTCTTGTGGTCTGGCATGTTTTGAATCTATAAATTCTATATAATTCTAACTATGATCTAAACATATATAAATTCTGCAGTAATATGTAGCCAATTAACATCCCAGTGCAACTTTAGAGAGCTCATCCATCAGCATTTCCAACCTCCGTAAACTTCGATCTACTGACAGTTCACGGGACCATAGAGTGATTCAGAGAGTCTCTGTACTTGGGGAATGATATAATAGATTATTACATAAAGAAGAAAATCTGAAGAACAACATGATTTTCAGGTTTTCATTTATGAAATGCAAAGATGCTAATGGGTGGTTTGCCCAGCAGTAAAGGCCAGCATTCCATTAGCCTCTGTATGCTCAGCTTGCAGTATAAAAGTAGGGAAATCATGGTACGTTATTGAGGCCACATCTGATTATTTCCCTGCCTTTAAATATGGTTGTCTCCAGGTTATTCAAGCATGCTGAGCATCAGGTTAATCCAATCTGCCTTCAACTATGTCCTCCCTTCTTAGGAAAGAATACGGCAAATCATCATTATACCCTAAGCAAATGCCTGGCTGAGCTCAGTTAAGTGGGAAATCAAGCCAGAATGGCAGGATTTATTTATTAAACCATCAGATAAGCGTCATTCTTATTTTCTACATATAAAGAAGCTAATTTTGGCACATTCAGGTAGAAGCATTATCATAAATCTGTTTTGGTAGACAGATCCATAGACAGTTTGATTTTCAATCTGGTGATTTATTCTTCTTTTCCTGTTTACCTTTACCTTTTCCCATTTACACTGCTCTTCTAAATTTGCTACTATGTGGTCTCTTGGAATTAGCTCACTATTAATTTGTCTAATTGGCTTTACTTAATGTCCTTGTACAATCAATTGCTATTACCTGGCTAGCACACTGCGTTGTTTTGCATAGTCAAGTTTGACTCTTGTCTGTGCCAGTTTCCAGCGATGATTGTTAACTATTTGCTTAGAGCAGAGGCTCCCAACCTTTTTAATGCCATGGACGCCTACCATTAACCAAGGAGTCCATGAACCCCAGGTTAGGAATCCCTGGCCTGCTGTAAGGGTGCTGAGCAGTTTCTCTTGTTCGAGATGTCCATACCACCAAGAGATGAAATTTGATTGCTCTGTATTTTTAGTACCGATTAAAACAAAATCACTGGATAACTCCAAAATTTGCCAATGGCCATGAAATTCATTAAAGTAATTATTCCTGAAGTTTACTTTTCCAATTTTACTAATTTGGAATTCATTTTGGAACAGGCATTCTTGTTCCATGGGGGAGTTGCAAGTGCTAAATTTGGAAGGTAAATTAGTTTGCCTTATCCCATGTCAGTAGAAATAAAACTGTTAAAAAATAATATAATGCTCTTTATTAAATAAACTTTTAACCAACAATCTGGATGTTTGTTTGATAAAGCAGTAATGTCATGTAATCAAGAATGTTTTGCCGGCATTGACAGAATTCTCCAACTACTTGTGTCAATTGACGTGAGAGGTAGGCAAAATAAATTTTGCTTTTTGTATGTTTGCAATTTTTAATATTTTAAAACAGATGTACCTGATGAAGTCATCCGAGTTTTTAAGGCTGATCAACAAAGTTGCTATATTATCATAAGCAAAGATACCACTGCAAAAGAAGTTGTTGTCCATGCTGTACATGAATTTGGCCTGACTGCACCTTCCGAAACCTATTCTCTCTGTGAAGTTTCTATAAGCTGTGAAGGTGTAACAAGCAAAGAAGACTTCCTGATCAGTTGTCTAAACTTGCTGACAGGATCCAGCTGAATGGCAGGTAAGAAGGCACTTTTCATCAGAATCAAAAATTCCAAGTTACTTTTTGTGCCGAATTTTAAAAGAGGAATACATGCAATTTCTACAAGAATGATTTTTTCTGGGTATTTTGATAATTTTTTGACATTAATTTTACAACAATTTATGAATTATGTAATGAAAAGGGCAAAAGACACTTTTTTACTGGACATTTCAAGGTAATTTTCCTGGAGAACCTTTTAACCTTGATTCAAAGTCAGCATAGGGTTTGAAGGTTCGGAGAAAGAAAGGTGATAATCAACATGGAAGCAGGATCTTGGCACAAAATGTCAACTGTACTCTTTTCCATAGATGTTGCCTGACCTGCTGAGATCCCCCAGCATTTTGTGTGTGTTGCTTGGATTTCCAGCATCTGTAGATTTTCGTTAATTTGTTATATCAATTATGAATAACTTTGAAATACAACTTTAATATGCCAGTACTGTATTTAATATCTGTTTATTTCACTTAGGTACTATCTGAAAAATAACATGGAAACAGACACTCTTTGCTCAGATGAAGATGCCCAGGAATTACTAAGAGAAAGTCAAATCTCTCTGCTGCAACTTAGCACCATTGAAGTAGCTACTCAGTTGTCAATGAGAGACTTTGAATTGTTCCGGAACATTGAACCCACTGAGTATATTGATGACCTCTTTTAAAGGGAGTCAAAAACTGGAAACATACATCTCAAGCAGTTTGAGGATGTTATCAATCAGGAAACCTTTTGGGTTGCTACTGAGATTTTGAAGGAAACTGTGCAGTGGAAAATAATGAAGATAATGAACTGCAGAGAGTGCAAGAACTTTAACTCCATGTTTGCTATTATCAGGTAAGAGTTAATTGTTTTTATCAGCTCAAAGGCAATATGATGTACATTGATGATATGGGTTCCTTAAGGTTGTTATAGCTGGTGGTGGTATTAGATATTATTTGCTCCCAATGGCATATCCAGCTCCTGGCCTTCAAGCTTGGCGGAAACATTTCTATTGACAGGAGAAGGGGGAAAGGTGGGTTACTGGCACCTTAAAAACACTCACTTTGGTCAGATGGGGCTTATCGGCCATTGTTGGCGGCTCATCTAGGAGAAGGAAAACTCTGATCTCAAACCTCCTCTGCCTTGCAGCTATACCCACATGGGGAAGGCTTCGGGCCTAAACCCTGAGAAAAATTCTGGCGCCTGACTGGCTAAGGCACTCCTGTGTTGAGTTCATTGCTGACTGGGAACTCCTGTGACACCTCTGTATCAGTCTCTGCTGCTGCTTTGGATTCATCAGCTGCGTAGAGAGGCGGAGCTTGCTATAGGGGCACCAGCTTGCTCTCTGTATTGTACTGCTCTGGTTTGTACTGGCTTGCATATCATGTAAGCAGCTAAGATGCAACATCCTAGGTTGGATTCAACCAATGCAGGGCTGCAGGTACTGTTATGTGAACTTTAAATATCTATTATGTATGTTAATGTTTTGGGATGTAATGCTAAAGTTGTACAAGGCATTGGTAAGGCCAAATTTGGAATATTGTGTGCAGTTCTGGTCATCAAATTATAGGAAAGATATCAATAAATTATAGAGAGTGCAGAGACGATTTACTAGGATGTTACCTGGGTTTCAGCACTTAAGTTACAGAGAAAGGTTGAACAAGTTAGGTCTCTATTCATTGGAGCGTAGAAGGTTGAGGGGGGATTTGATCGAGGTATTTAAAATTTTGAGAGGGATAGATAGAGTTGATGTGAACAGGCTGTTTCCATTGAGAGTAGGGGAGATTCAAACTAGAGGACATGATTTGAGAGTTAGGGGGTAGAAGTTTAAGGAAAACACGAGGGGGTATTTCTTTACTCAAAGAGTGATAGCTGTGTGGAATGAGCTTCCTGTAGAAGTAGTAGGGGCCAGTTCAGTTGTGTCATTTAAGGTAAAATTGGATAGGTATATGGACAGGAAAGGAGTGGAGGGTTATGGGCTGAGTGCGGGTAGGTGGGACTAGGTGAGATTAAGGGTTCGGCACGGACTAGGAGGGCCAAGATGGCCTGTTTCTGTGCTGTGATTGTTATATGGTTATATAAAGTGAATAACTAGATTGCAATATTGCACTGGAAGGGCAATTTTAACCTATATTGAGCTCTGTTACTACAAATAGTAAAACCACGTTCTTTTTAAATTTTCTGTTGGAAGTTGCTGAGGTTAATCTTCAAGAATATTTTCAGTTTAAATTGCTTAGTGGAAAAAGCAATTCTGGAAAATTTCTCCGCACATCTTGATTGTGCTATTCATGAACAAACAGTAGCTCCACTTGACAACAGCATACCTCAACAATGAGTCTTACTCTAACCTTGTTAAAGAACCTTGATGAGTAATTGATTCCCCACATATCCATCTGATCTTCTTCAATTTGGTGCTATTTTATGCCAAATTGAGATTAATCTCAATTTATGTATACATGCCCACCAGCAGTGGAAATGATGTTGGCCAATTAACTTGTGTTGGATCCTTATTGGTAACATGAGGCTTCGTCCTTTCCTTTAGTCAAAAGTCAAAAGTTTAATTAAACCACTAAATTGCTATTGTGGCTTTATTGGGAAGGAACAATCAAATTAACTTCAAAATTAAAGACCTACATTAAGCTGTAGGCATTGCAATTGTTTTCACTATTTCAGTTATTAAATTGTTCAGCAAAGCTAAATTAAATATTTTCTCTTTTAGCAGCCAATACTATTTGATTACAGTGAATATGCCTGAAATAAGGACAAAAAGAAATTGCTCTCACTGTAGCTGACAGAGTCCCCGAGTTCAAGTTTGTCATTGCTAAAGGCATTCAAACACATGCCATGAAAATTAGCTTTTTGCAGCAGCAGCACAGAACATTACAAGATGAGGACAAAATAAGTAAACATAAACTTAAGTTAACATATGTGGCAAACTACATATACCTGTCTGGACACACCCCTCTGCTGACTGCTCCTGTGGCTCCTCCCACAGGCCCCTGTATAAAGGCGATTGGAGGCACTGCTCCTCCCTCAGTCTCCAGGATGTTGTGTGATGGTCTCTTGCTGCTGATAATGCTCTCTTCCAGCTAATAAAAGCCTTTTGCCTCACGTCTCCGAGAGTTATTGATGGTGCATCAACATAAATTAGACATAGTTACATATGTGCAGAATAAAGGACACTAGTGCAAGATTTAGAGAATGGATATAGTCTGAGGTAGTGTTAAGGTTTTTCAGGTCAGTTCAGGAAACTAATGGCGGTGGGGAAGAAGCTGTTGTTGAAGTTTGGGGCCTAGGTCTTCAGACTCCTGTGCCTCCTTCTGTTAGTGTCATTGAGAAGAGGGCATGGCCCAAATGTTGGAGGTCCCTACTGGTAGATGCCTCCTTCCTGAGACGCCACCTCTTGCTGATGACTGTGATGGTGAAGAGAGCTGTACCCATGATGGAACTGACTGAGTCCACCACTCTGTAGCCACTTGGATCCTGTGTTTTGAAGATTCTATACTGGGCTCTGTTGCAATCTGTCAGAATGCTTTTCACTGTAGATCTGTACAAGTTTGCCAGAGAGTTTGACGCCATGCCAAATCCTTTTATAAGTTGATCTCTGCCTTTACTTTGAAGTGACATTTATGAGTACAGTTTTAATCATATTTTCTATGCCAAAATGCTAGTAAAAGTATCAAATCAATTTTGATTTCTCCACAATGGTTGACTGTGGGGTAATGAGAGGAAGTACTGTATATCCTTTGCAATATACACAAAATGCTGGAGGAACTCAGCTAGTCAGACAGCATGTATGGAAATTAATAAACATTTGATGTTTCAGACCAAGACTCTTTGTCAAGTATATCCCTTCCCTAGTTACTTAACAAAACTTTACTAAAGCAAAGGATTTAGCTTGATCTGGTGCTCAACAAGAATTTTACTTACTACAGAGGAGTGTGGGGAATGCATTTGAAAACTTTCAAACCAAGTCCAGCCTATAAGTCTTAACCAATCTATAACTAACCTGTACGTCTTTGTCATTGGGTCATGGGGTAGAAGGAGCAGTGCTCAACATAGGATGGGAATTTAAAAAACTGTTAAGCATTTGCCTTCCTCCATCTAGCAACAATGGCCTTTCAGTGAAATACAGCGCCCGTCAATGAATCGAAGGGTGATGGTCGCACAATGCTATTACTTGCCCAGGTGTTGCAGTTCAGAGTTCAATGCTTTTGGAGTTTGGATCTTTTATGTCCTCCCTGTGGAATGTGTGGGTTTTCTCTCGGTGTTTCAGTTTCCTCCCACGGTACAAAGAACTACAGGTTAGTACGTTAATAAGACATTGTATATTTTTGTGTGGTTAGGCTAGGGTTAAATCAAGGGTTGCTGAGTGGTGCAGTTTGAAGGGTGGGAAGAGCCTATTCTGTACTCCATCTCAATAAATAAATACATAAAAGTGGAGAAACAAAGAGAGCTTTTAAAACACCAAATTTTAAAGTAAAGCAATACTATACAGGGGCTGAAGAAGGTTAAGGACCCAACAAAGTTTACAAAACTTGGTTTGACCACACTTGGAATACTCTATACTGTTCAGGATGCCACACTGCTGAAATGGTGTAGTAGCAATAAAGAGCGCAAAACACGTTGACTAGCTTGGAAGGCTGTATTTATGAGAAGAGATTGGATTGGCTGTATTTATTCTCACTGGAATGTAACAGGCTGAAGGCTGATCTTACAGATGGTTACGAAGATAGACCAGAGTCAAAATAATTTTGTCCCAGGGTAGGAGAGTCTAGAACAAGAGGACACAGAATTAAGGTGAGAGGGGTTGGGAGAAATTGAAAGGATAATCCGAAGGAAAACTTCTTTCACCCAGTGAAGTGGCTATCTGGAATCAGCTTGAGGAGATGGTGGAGGGAGAGAAAATTACAAAGTTTAAAAGGCATTTAGACAAATACTTAAAGGCATTAAGGACTGTGAAATTAAGGCCTAATATGGCAAATGGGATTAGCATAGGTAGGTGTCATGGCTGGTAAAACAAAAAGGCCAAACATTAAGCCAAAATGGCCTGCTTCTCTCTTGTATGTTTCTAGGATTCTGGGATCAGTGATCATTGGACAAGGCTTAACATATGGCAGGATGGCTTCGAATTTAGGAACAGGTGCAAGAAAGGCCACTGGCCATGATAGCTTTGAAAAGATTGGAGAAAATAATGATATAGTGGTTGAGATCAAGGCTCAACTGATTTGCCAACCATTTAATTTGTCTCTTTTCCTGGTCTGTCCTTTTTATATCTATTAGCATTCTGACCTGGCTGACTTTGTAAATGTCATTGACCTGAACACTAATACTCTATCTGTTTCTATAGGTTTGTCTAATTTACTGAGTAATTGAAACAAAAACAAAGTGCTGACTACATTGGAAACAACGATTTGTATCATCTGCTTTGTATCATAACAGTAACAGCAGGCATTGATAACAGTGGTCAATTCAGAATCAGAATCAGGTTTATTATCACCGACATGTGACATGAAATTTGTTAACTTAGCAGCAGCAGTTCAATGCAATAAATAATCTAGCAGAGAAAGAAAAAAATAATAAATAAAATAAAACATAATAAATAAACAAGTAAATCAATTGTGTGTATTGAACAGACTATTAAAAATGTGCAAAAACAGAAATACTGTATATTAAAAAAAGTGAGGTGGTGTCCAAATCTTCAAAGTCCATTTAGGAATCAAATGGCAGAGGGGAAGAAGTTGTTCCTGAATCGCTGAGTGTGTGTCTTCAGGCCTCTGTATCGACTACCTGATGGTAACAGTGAGAAAAGGGCATGCCCTGGGTGCTGGAGGTCCTTAATAATGGATGCTGCCTTTCTGAGACACCGCTCCCTGAAGATGTCCTGGGTCCTTTATAGGCTAGTACCAAGATGGAGCTGACTGGATTTACAACCCTCTGCAGCTTCTTTCAGTCCTGTACAGTAGCCCCTCCATACCAGACAGTGATGCAGCATGTCAGCATGCTCTCCATGGTACAACTATTATCAGATAATAAATGAATTTTTAGAAGTAAAAGTTATAATAATTACTAAGCTTGTGTTACTCTTCATATGTATTCAGACTGAAAAAAATGTGTGAGTTATTTTTCCAGGAAGATCAAGGCCGAGGCTTCTCATGTTCATCATTTTCTCTTTGGGCTCAGTATTGAGAATATAGTTTCCAAACTTGTGGAACCATCCTCCATAGCACTGCAGGGAAGGACTGTGAAAGGATGATAATAATAAACTTTCAGTATGTTTGTATATTGGCAAACATTTTTCTTCATGGAAGAATGATATCTGTTTTGATAGTGGGCATGAGAGTGCATACTCCTTGGAAAATACCTGCCAAAATAGGGGTAAAAGAACTGGGGGATCAATGAAACAACTGCACTAATTACTAAAAGATAGTGCTGCAGGTTTATAAAGCCATTATAAAGAGTGAGAAGGGAATCAATTACCTAAGGTGGTTTCACATATGATAGAAAAGCACAGATGCTATGTGAAGGTTTATTTGGCAATGCTTTGAGTATGGTTCATTGTCTGGGTCTGTATAGCCTGGAAAGGTTAAAGCAAAAGGGTCAATATATACCAAAATGAAAGAACTGAGAGAGAATATGAATTTGGAAAGGCTGAACAGCTTTGAGGACCATTCTCTTTAAAAAAGAGCAAAACCAATGGGCATTCTGAAGCAAGTATTAAGATGGTGCAGGGGTTTGAGAGGATAGATCTGAAAATTGTACTGAAACAGTGGCACTAAATCTGTAAGTTCTTAATAACTCAGTAGAAATTTCTAGAGATATTTGTTACTTAGAGATTCATTCGAACATGTAACTCAATGCCCTCAGTGTTTGCAAATAGTATAAATGCATTCAATGGCAGCTAAGTAAGTGGAAAGGAGAAAGTAATGGAAAGATATTGATTAAGTTAGATAAAGATTAATGGGAAACTACTCACTTAGAGCATAAACAACGGAATGTACCTGTTTGACCAAAAGGCTTGTGTTTGCACTGTAAATAATGTCATACTTTGTAATTAATGCATCTTAGATTAAAAAATCTGAATGATAATGTGTTTATTGGGTGTTACTATGTTTGAAAATCAGAATATGTAAGTATTCCAAAAATATTCAACTTTTTATTTTTCAGTGGGTTAAATCTTGCACCAGTTGCACGTCTTAGAGGCACTTGGGAAAAGCTTCCAAGCAAGTATGAAAAGCTGCTACGAGACCTTCAAGATCTCTTTGATCTCTCCAGAAACATGGCAAAATACAGAAATATTCTCAGCAGTCAGAGTTTGCAGCCACCCATCATTCCACTGTTCCCCGTAGTCAAAAAAGATCTCACTTTTCTGCACGAAGGTATTCCTTTATTCCAGTCAGAACTGCTCATGTAGATAATTCACAGCATGTGATCAACTGCTTGTTAAGTGTTTAACTCTTGCAGTGGCATCTTTAGCCTTGGTGTGACAATGTGGAGTTTCCATTATACTCAGGATGCTGCTTAAACCACTGGGCACGTACTAATTTTCTAACTGTGTGGGTTTGTTTATTCAGAGAGGTGAGGGTTAGGCTGCCAGTCACAATATTATCAAATGCTGGAAAATATGAGTGACCTTCACAACTTGGTGAGCTGACTCCCATGACACTAGAATTTAAATACAAAGAGAAACAATTTTTTTTGAGGCTATGGGTGTATCGCATTTTTGAAGCACAATGTGCAGTTGTCAGATAGATGAAACTTAATAGATTTGTTTTTATTTGACAGCTGAATAAATGTACCTAATAGGGAGATGGTTAACCTAATAGCTACAAATTTGTTGTATTACTTCTGCGCAATGTTTGTTCAGCAAAGCAAGATTTTCACATGTGACATGAAATCAATCAAATCCAGGAAGCCTATTTTTTTCTGTTTTTATGTGATATACTTGGCATAATATAATTTAGTTAATTGTCTCTAGTTGTTAGAATTGCAATTGTTCAGTGTGTCAACATTCCGATTGTTCTAAAAATCCTAAACACATTAAAATATTATGATCTCAGTAATATATATATTCAACTAAATAAAATACTTCGTGATCAATAGCACTTGACTTTTTTAGGATTGGGATTAACCAGAGTAATTGGGACCTGTTGTTGATCTGGATTATTTCATCAATTGTTCTCATAAAGTTCATTGTGTTCTAGGCTTGCATTTTACAGGTATTGACAGTTTTCCAATTGAAACAGGCTGCTTTCCAAAATTCCATAACAAACATTCTTTTTATGTCTTTCATTAACACAAAATCCCTGGGGCATTTTAGACCATAAGATTTAAGAGCGGAAGCATGCTTTTTGGTCCATTGAGTCTGCCCCATTTTTTAAACTTGTTTACTGAGGAGAAATGAGCAACACTACAAAATAAAAATGCTTTTCACCAGAACACCTCATCGTCATGATCATCCCAGAACTCTGACCTTCAGTTATCAATTTGCTTGGTGTAATACAGTGTCACCTCCATATATAGTGTCTCATTGTATCACACCTTCGAATAGATGGCAGGTAATATCATAGTCCCCCAAGGCTGAAATTATACAAATGCTAGTTTCACTTAGTTCACTGGTATTTTATAATGTGTGTGTTAAATTTGTGCTCCAACACAATTTATAGATCTATACAGGATCAAGAACATAGAACATTACAGAAAAGGTCCTTTGGCCTTGCCTTTGATGTCGTGCAAACTTTTTCCCTATTCTATGATCCATCTAATCCTTCTCTCCCATATAGCCCTTCATTTTTCTATCATTCATGTAACTATTTAAATGTCTCTTAATTGTCCCACCACCACTACCATTGTGTTCCTCGTACCCACAGCTCTTTGTATATATAAAATTTACCTCTGTTATTTTCCTATTCTTTACTCCAATCACCTTTAAGTTATTCTCCCTTGTATTGTCCACTTCCGTCGTTGCCTGCTATCATCTTAAACACTTCTATTAAGTTGCCTCTCATCCTCCTTTTCTCCAACGAGAACAGTCCCTGCTCAATGAACCTATACTCAAAAGACGTACTCTCCAATGCAGCCAGCATCCTGGTAAATCTCCTCTTCATCCTCTGTAAAGCTCTCACATCCTTCCTACAATGAGGTAACTAGAATCGACATAATATCCCACATGTGTTCTAATTAGTGTTTTATAGTACTGCACCATTACTTAACTGCATTTAACCTCAATCCCCTGAACAATGAAAGATAACACATCGTGCAACATAACAAAATTGCCAAATAACTTTGACGGATCTATGTATGTGGACTCCAAAATCCCTTGTTCCTACACACTACTAGGACTCCTACTATTAATCCTATATTTTCCCTTCAAATTTGCCCTTCCAGACTGAATCACTTCACAATTTTCTAGGTTAAACCCCATCTGCTACTTCTCATCCCTACTCTGCACTCTATCAATGTCCTGTTGCAATTCGTGATAATCTTCTACACGATCCACAACACCACCAAACTTCATCAAGAATCAACTGTGTGTGCTGAAAGTGTGGTAGTTCTAACAATATTGTGTACAAAGCTGAACATTTCTGTGTGCCTTGTCTAAATGGAGCTGCATTAGATTATTGAGCAAAAAGTAAACTGCTGGAGAACACAGCAGTTGAAGTGGAATCTGTGGAAATCAGAATCAGGTTTATTATCACCGACATGTGACGTGAGATTTGTTAACTTAGCAGCAGCAGTTCAATGCAATACGTAATCTAGCAGAGAGAGAAAATAATAATAATAATAATTAAAATAAACATAATAATAAATAAACAAGTAAATCAATTATGTGTATTGAATAGATTTAAAATATGTGCCAAAACAGAAATACTGTATATTAAAAATTGAGGTAGTGTCCAAATCTTCAATGTCCATTTAGGAATCGGATGGCAGAGGGGAAGAAGCTGTTCCTGAATCACTGAGTGTGTGCCTTCAGGCTTCTGTATCTCCTACCCAATGGTAACAGTGAGAAAAGGGCATGTCCTGGGTGCTGGAAGTCCTTAATAAAGGACGCTGCCTTTCTGAGACACTGCTCCCTGAAGATGTCCTGAGTCCTTTATAGACTAGTGCTGAAATGGAGCTGACTCGATTTACAACCTTCTGCGGCTTCTTTTGGTCCTGTGCAGTAGTTTTGTGTCAAGCGAGATGATGGGTATAAGGAAAGGTGTCCAGTATAAAGAAATGCAGCTGAAGGGTAGGACAGAGGCTGGTACTAATGGTGACGTGCAGCTGGAAGATCAAGATGGCTGTTGCAGACAGAGCACAGATGCTTTTCAAAGCAGTTGCCTAGCCTAAGTTTGGCCTTGCCAATGAGGAGTAGACCACATTGTGAGCATCATCTATGATACACCAGGTTGGCGGAGGTGCCCATAAATCTCTGCCTCAGCTTGAAGGGCTATTTAGGTCTCTGGATAGTGGTGAGTGAGAAGGTAAAGGGGCAAACGTTGCACCTTCTACAGTGCTGAAGGACAGGGAGGTGTAGTTGGAAAGGGGTAAGTAGAGCAGGACTTTATAGAGAGAGTGGTGCTGTAGAAAAGGAGTAAGATGTGACTGTGGCAGGATTCCATTGTAGCTAGTGAAGGATAGCATACTGGATGTGGAGTTTAATATGTGAGGAGCAAGTGAAGTCTTAACTTTGTCCTGTCTGTGGAGAGGGGAAGTAGGAGCGTGTGTACGGGAAATAGAGGAAATGCACGTGAGTGCTATATCAGCCAGGGTGAGGCCAAATTTGCAGAGCAAAGGGGAGACTTTGGACATCCTTGAGCAGAGGGCCTTACTTTGAGAACAGCTGCAGCAGAAAGAGACAAATTGGAAGAAAAGACAATGGCGTCATTGCAGGAGTCAAGCTATGAGGAGGAGTAGTTAGGATGATTGTGGCAGGTGGTCTTTGAGCTGCTACCTTCATCAGTGATGGCAAAGCAGATTCTCAAAAGCATTTGTATTAAATGTATTTGTAGCTACTGAACAAGATCAAAGGGTGAAAGGCCTATTTTTGTATATTTTATTATGTTGTTTTGTATATATATTTTGTATATTGTATAACATTTTATATTATACCATTCTTGTATATTTTGTTATAAATTGGAATTGTCATTCAGTGGCAAAATTACCTTTCTTTTTCTCTGAAGGAAATGACTCCAAAGTGGAAGGTTTGGCAAATTTTGAGAAGCTGCGGATGATCGCCAAGGAGATTCACCATGTTGTCTGCATGACTTCAGTTAACATGGATCCTGCTGTAATGTTCAGGAATAGGTTAGTAATTGTCAAGAAACCAACTGAGGATTCCATTTTTAAAATGTGGTCAGGGCAAGTGGCAAATCTTGAATGTTTTAGTTTTGGGGAAGTTTGTTGAAAATATATTCTATTCTGCAAACTATTTCTTGTTTAATAGGCCTTCTATACTTAAAAATCTCATAAATGGTTGTATAATTTATTGAGAAAATGCTTTCAGTTTCTTTGAGAGAGTTACAGCATACAGCTTAATGCTAATCACAGTATGTGTTGCCAATTGACTTTCTGGTTATCTGTTGTTTTATGTTTTCATTCCTCTCCGTGGAAAGAAAAGCTATCACCTCAACATTTAAACTTGCTTTTAACATAGAACATAGAACAGAATAGTACAGCACAATACAGTCCTTCGGCCATGATGTTGTCCCAGCTGTTTAACCTACTCCAAGATCAATCTAACATTTTCCTCCCACATAGCCTTCCATTTTTTTCATGCATTTGCCTGTCTTAAGGGCTTCTACCACTACCCCAGCAGTGTGTTCAATGCTCCTACTGCCCTTTATGTAACATAAACAACTTGTCTCTGACATCCTCCCCCATACTTTCTTCCAATCATTAATAATTATGTCCCCTCATATTATCCATTTCCATCCTGGGAAAAAGTCTCTGGCTGTCCACTTGATCTGTGTCTCTTATCATTTTATACACCTTTATCAAGGAACCTCTCATTCTCCTTTGCTCCAAAGAGCAATGCCTTAGTTTGCACAACCTATCCTCATAAGACATTCTCTACAATCCAAGCAGCATCCTGGTAAATCTCCTCTACGCCATCTCTGAAGCTTCCACGTCGTTTTTATAATTAGGTGACCAGAACTGAACACAATATTCTAAGTGTGAATACATGTGAAATCACAGTATTATAGAGCTACCTTGTGATTCTAAACTCAATCTCCCTGATCATAATCAACCATAATCTATCAAGAGTCATTGGAAATTCCCCCACAGCCTCTGTTTTAAACTAGCGTGTGCTTTGCTTTTAGTTTGCTCACTACACATTCAGTTTCAGTCAGCCACCTGTTTTCTCAGTTCCGTGGTTAACATAGCTGTATAGATAAGTATAACCAATGGCCAGTACTTGTGCACCAGTTCAGCATATGGATATCCATGAAACATTTCTTTTTCTCTTTTGTTTTCTCCATTCCCTTTCATTGTCCTGAAACTATAGCAAATAGAGTCATAGAAAACTATAACACAGAATCATACCTTTTGGCCCATCTAGTCCATGCCCAAACCACTTAAACTACCTACACCCATCAACCTGCACTGGGACATATCCCTCCATTACCCCTGCCATTCATGTACTTATCCAAACTTGGCTTAAACATTGAAATTGAGCTTGCATGCACCATTTGTGCTTGCAGTTCGTTCCACACTCTTACGACCCTACGACTCTCTAAGTGAAGAAGTTTCCCCTCATGTTTCCCTTAAACTTTTGACCTTTCACCCTTAGTCCATGACCTCTGGTAGTAGTCCCACCCAACATCAATGGAAAGAGACTGATTACATTTAACCGATCTATACATCTAATTTTGTATACCTCCTCAAATCTCCTCTCAATCTTCCATATTCAAAGGAATAAAGTCCTAACCTATTCAATCTTTCCTTATAACTCAGGTCCTATAGTCCCGCAACATCCTTGTAAACTTTCTCTGTACTCTATCAACCTTATTTATATCCTTCCTGTAGGTAGGTGACCAAAACATCACAGTACTCCAAATTAAGCCTCAGCAATGCTATGTTATATCAACATAACATCCCATTTCCTGTACTCAGTACTTTGATTTATGAAGGCCAATGTGCCAAAAGCTTTCTTTATGACCCTATCTACCTTTGGTGCCACTTTCAATACATTATGGACCTGCATTCCTGGATCCCTAAGCCCTACTGTTCACTGTGTAAGGCCACCTTCCGAACTGCAACTCTTCGCTCTGGTCTGCATTACATTTCATCTAACACACACAAGATGCTGGTGCAGCAGGCCAGGCAGCATCTACAGCAAGAAGTACAGTCGATGTTTTAGACCAAGAACCTTCGTCAGGACTTAAATTTCATCTGCCATTTTTCAGCCCAATTTTCCAGCTGATCCAGATCTCTTGGCAAGCCATGATAGCCTTCATCGCTGTCCACTACATGCCCATTCTTGGTGTCATTTGCAAATTTGCTGATCCAGTTTACCACATTATCATTCAGATCATTGATATAGATGACAAACAACAAGGGACCCAGCACCAATCCCTACGGCACTCCACGATTCACAGCCCTCCAGCATCCAAATAGCTACAAAATAAATTGAAGATAAACTGGCCGAAGAATATTTTTACATGGTTCTTTTTTTTTTTGTAATTTATTTTTTATTGAAGTTCATCATCAAACAAACATTTCCGTTAGATGTATTTCATATAGTCATATTTGCCGCAAATCTCCACTGGTTCTTAATAAATTACTCCACTTCTTTCCATCTGGATATACGTAGTCCAAATCAAAGAAACACTGCGCTAACTGCAAATGCATATACATTGATGACATCTATGAATTTTTTACTGTGAATGCACAACATGACATTGCTGCTGTTCTCAACTTGGCAGTAATTGGTAGAGAGTATTAATTTAGGAAAAAACAAAGGGAATGTGGAATCTTTAATGAGGCAGTTCCTCATTTTTTTTATTGGCACTAGATTTTACTTCTTTATAAATGAATTACCCTCGAATGAGAAATGGAAATTCATTCAAAAGACCATAAGGTATGGAGGGAATTTGAAAGCTTGTGCCCTGTATTCTAGTTTTATTTTGCACAAAGAGGCACTACCCCTTTTATTTGTTAGTATTTGATCACGAAACTAAAAGATGCCAGGTTCCATAAGGTTGTCATAGCTGGCAGTGGTAGTGGGGATAAGCTCACATTACCTATTAAATGCCCTCTATAGTGTGCATCTCAAATAGCCTCTGACAACCAAGTCTAGCTCCTGGTTTTCTTGTGTGGTTTAGCTACTAAGCCATTCGGAACCATTTCTACTGACAAGAGAAGAAGCAAAGGCAGGCTACTGGCATCTTAAAACCAGTCAGATGGGGCTGGACAGCTCATCTAGGAGAAGAAAAACTCTGATCTCAAACTCCTCTGCCTTTCAGCTATATCCACTATTGAGGAAGGTTTCGGGAGTAAACCCTAAGGAAGAATCTGGAGCTGAAGTCCCCAGGCCTGAGTTAAGCTTAACACTGACTGGTAACTCTTGTGTTGATGATGGTCCCAAACTTTGGTGGTCTCTGCCATTCCTTTGGATACATCAGCTGCATGGAGAGGGGTAGCCTGCTACATAGGCAACAGCTTGCTCTCCATATCCTACTACCCTGACCTGCATATCTCAAACACAGCGGGGATGCAACTTCGTGGTCAAAGTACCATTGCCCCAAATCATGATGTAATAAAAATGGATCATTCTGCTGTTGATTCCATGACACTGCTCTCATGGTTCATTGAAAGACTCCATATACAAAACGTTTTTTCTTTCATTATATTTAGATTATTGGGTTAATTGAATGGAATGCTCTTTTAGGGAACAGGTTTAGTCAAGGGGACTTGAAACTAATCCAAAATAAATTCAACCACAGATCTAGGAAATAGGTTTTGCAGAATCTGGAATGGTCTGTAATCCTGCTTAATTCTTGCATTACTTCTCACTTTAATACCTACAAGGCCACAAGAGAATGTGATTTGTTTTAAAATCTTTATAGTGTGCATTTTGAACTTCTTCTTTCACTCAGTTAAAATCCAGCTTTCAGTCTGGAATAGTTGCAGGATTATAACTATTCACCAGTTTCTATGCAACGTATCAGCAGTATGTCGAGCCAAGAGTCTGCAGATGCTGGAATTTTGGAATAAACTGCTCGAAGAACTTAGCAGGTCAAACAGCATCTGTGGAGGTAAAACGGGTTTGTTGCTGTTTCGGTTGGGAGGGGGTTGGGGTAAAGGGGAACACAACCAATATGCAGAAGTGAGAGGGAGGGGTGAAACAGAGGCTGTAAGGTGGAGCATATGAGAAGATGAGCAGGCGGAGCCATGGGGAGGTGGGAGAGATGAGACACAGGCCGAGTACTGTAGGTGATAAGTGGAAATATAAGAAGTAGGAAAAAGTATTTTTTTAAGGGAAATGTAGCCAGGTTGGGAGAGAGCAAAAGAAATGGTTGAGACAGAAGCCAGAAGTTGACAGCAAACACAGTCTCATTGTATTCCTTTCTGATTCCCACCTAGGGTCTGCCTGCCATTATTCTTCTTTCCCATCTCTTTCTCCATCCCCTCTCATTACATAGACACATTACACCCACCTCCAACCTGGCTCCACCTACAAGTCTTCCACATTCTTATCTTTCTGGATTTCTTCTCTTTGGGTTACCTTTCCTATCTCTTCTTCACCTGGTTCCTTTACCTGAATGCTCCCCTCACTCAATAACCTGAACCTACCCTTTCCAATCCTGTCACTTCTATAGACTGGCTTCCCTCCCTCTGCATTGTTGGTAATGATGCAGAAAACTGATGTGAAATATCGACTATCTCTTTGTCCCCACAGATGCTGCATGATGTCCCCACAGATGCTGCATGACCTGCAGAGATCGTCCAGCTATTTATTTTTGATATCAATAGTATGTTCTGATTAGATTAAATATTTTGATTTGATAATATGAATAGTAGTGCCAGTTTTATAGCACTCTCTGTTCCCTTGTACTGCATGCTTCCCCTCATCCTCTTTCTCTTCTGAACTGGTTTATCTTTTCTGCCTTTCTCTCTGAACACATGCTTCAATGTTCATGGCTCTCACTTACAGGAAGAAAAGATGGAGGAGTTTGGGGTAAGTAGTCTGTGCATAAGTTTTGGCACATAACAGCTCTGCATCCTCCTCACGACTGCCTGCCCTGTAAAACAGCATGTCTCACTTAACCTAATACCCATCCCACCTGTCCCCTTACAATATTGTGATATTGCAGAATAACTTCTAAACTACTTCAACTAAATGCCTTTTACAACAAAACAATGCATGCAATTTTTAAAAAACATATATAAACTCTAAGCATTTTTTAGACCATGCCTGGGTTTATGCATTTATTTTACAAGTGAAGAGCATTTTGCAGTAAATTTTGTATTTTGCAATTGTATTCATGATGGATAACTTTAGATCCATTTTATATGTTTTTTTTAAAACTGTGTCTGAGCTTGTGCATTTATTTGCAAGAAAAGAGCATTTTTCAGTAAATTTTGTGTTTTGCAACTGTATTAGTGGTGAATAATTTTATACCTATTTGATATGGTAGTGTTGATATATTTGATGAGTGCTGGAACATGTACTGACCTAAGACATCTTTAATAAATGGCATGTATAGATGTGGAGTGGAGGTTCCCAACTCCTTTGGACCAACACCATTAAGTAAGGAGTCCGTGGACCACAGGATGGGAACCCCTAATGTAGAGGATAATACAAGAAATCTAGTAGGAAGAGTAGACAGAAACAGGTTTGGTAGCATGAGAAGTCTGGTAGGCCTCAACTGAATTTACTTTACTGGATTTACTGGATAGGACAGATGAACTAGGAGCATGAATCAGCACTTGAAATCATGATGTTAACAATCATGGAAATGTGATTGAGGAAAGGGCAAAAATAATAGCTTTTTTTTCCATGGTAATGCAGTTTCAGACATGATAGAAGAGGACAGTTCTCTCTACAGACTAGGGAGAATAGAGCAGCTGTAGTTATGGAGGATGTATTGGAGGGAGTATCCCATGAGACCATATGGATAGAATTTAGGAACAAGAGAGAGAGGATATCACAGGGGATATTCTTTAGGCCTCCCAATACAGTAATGGGTGGGAATTAAAGGAACAGTTAGGTAAGGAATTTGCAAAAAAAGTGTAACAGCAGTAGGGTTGGAGTAAAATGATAATACATAATACATTGCAAGACATAATAAAAACTATAAATTACAATAACAATACATATAAAAAAGAAAACAAATAGTGCAAAAGGAGAGGGAAAAATACTGAGGTAATGTTTCTTGGTTCACTGTCCATTCAGAAATTCGATAGAGGAGGGAATGAAGCTGTTACTGAAATGCTGAGTATGTGTCCTCAGGATCCTGTACCTCCTCCTTGATGGTAGCAATTAGAAGAGGGTGGTGAATTTGTGGAATTTATTACCACAGACAGATGTGGAGGCCAGGTCATTGGGTGAATTTAAGGCAGAGCTTGATAGGTTCTTGATTGGACGTGGCATCAAAGGTTATGAGAAGGTCGGGGAGTAGGGCTGAGGAGGGGGAAAAAGAATCAGCCATGATTGAATGGTGGAGCAGATTCAATGGGCCAAATGATCTAATTCTTCTCGTATGTCTTATGGTCCAAGAGGCCATGTTCTGAGTGATGTGGGCCCTTAATGATGAATGCCACATTTTTGAGACATCACCTTTTGAAGATGTCCTCTATGATGGGGAGGCTAGTGCCCATGATGGAACTGGCTGAGCTTACAACTTCCTGCCGCTTTTTTATGATCCTGTGTAGTGGCCCCTGCATACTATGCAGTATGGTGATGGTGATGCAACCAGATAGAATGTTCTTCACAGTACATCTGTGGAAATTTGCGAGTAGGTTTGGTGACATATTAATTCTCCTCAAACTGCTAATGAAATATAGCCACTGTCATGCCTTCTTTGTAATTGCTTCAATATGTTGGGCCCAGGATAGATCTACAGAAATGTTGACACCCAGGAACTGGAAACTGCTCACCCTTTCCAATACTGATCTTCACTGAGGACTGGTGTGTGTTCCCTCGACTTCCCCTTCCTAAAGTCTACAATCAATTCCTTGGTCTTATTGATGCTGAGTGCGTTGTTGTTGCTATGACACCACTCAGTCCGCTGACCTATCTCACACCTATATGCCTCCTCATCACCATCTAAAATTCTGCCGGCCATAGTTGTATCATTCTATAGATAGCGTTTGAGCTGTGCCTAGGCACACAATTGTGGGTGTAGTGAGAGTGGAGCAGGGGGCTATGCACTCATCCTTGAGGTGCCCCTATGTTGATGGCCAGTGAGAAGGAGATGTTATTTCTGATCCTCACAGACTGTGGTCATCTGGTGAGGAATTCAAGGTTCCAGTTGCAGAGGGAAGTCGAGAGGATCAGGTTTCTGAGCTCATTAATTAGAACTGACGGTATGATTGTATTGAACATAGAGCTGAATTGCTGATATTTAACTTTTCCAGCATTGACCTGGATTGCCTTAGTAAAAGGGGTTTAGATGAAACAAAATTGTTTAAAATGTTTTAGATTATATGAGCAGAATTAGGCCAATTGGCCATCATATTTATTCTGCCATTTAACCACATTCACCCACCTTCTCCTTTTCCTATGAAGAAGCTTTAATGTGCCTTAAATACAGCCAATGACTCCCAAACTCCCAAATGTATGGGTAAGTCAGGTGTTCATAAACTGGGGAGGACCTTTATCTGTTTTTATTTGTGATGGTTGAGGAAAGGAGTGTTCAATAACTTCTTAATCATCCTTAAAAGTATTAAGCTGACCACCAGGTGGTTTGCAGTCATATGCCTGTAGTTCAGTAAATAAAAGCAAATCTCCTATTAATTCACATACAGTATGTTACCAATGTAGATTTTGTTTAGTATGGTCAAGAGGAACTATATTGCTTAAAATTTTTCTCGGTATCCTGATATCTATTAACTCATTTCAATTATTCCTGTGCCGTTGTAAGGTCTGTTATTCACAAATCTTTCTCTGTTGTTATTGTGGGCATGTGATGCTGATGAAGTGGCGGCAGGTGCCATGAACTAACATCCTCCACTTATTCACTGCATGCGCTAGTTTCTATACATCGCTGAGAAAACCCAGCTGCATTTTGATTTCTGCTTCTTACCTTTGGACAGGTCATTAAGTCAAGGCAGCACAAATTCCAACGTGCTAGATTCAGTCCAAGCCGGGGGTCATAAGAAGCGAGTACGTCGAAGCTCCCTGCTCAATGCCAAGAAGCTTTATGAGGATGCACAAATGGCTCGAAAGGTTAAGCAGTATCTCTCAAACCTATATGTGGAGAAAAATGAAGAAAACATTCAAATGATGTCATTGCAATGTGAGCCTGCCTATAGCACATGTGAGTGAACTCCAGTGATGATTATTGTTTTGAATTGTTAATGAAGAAACATATAGCAATTTATTATTTGAAAATAATTTGAAGCAGGAATAGTTTTTGCCATTCACGATACTCAGTTTTATTCAGATACGGAAGACTTTTTTTCAGAAGTAAATACAGAACAATTAACTTCCACCATTTATTTGGGTTTGGGATTTATTACATTAGAATCATCAACAAGCAAGTTATCCATTTATGTACAACAGCTGTTTTTTTCTTACCTTTCCTCAATTTCTTGATCCACTTTTCAAAGAGAATTTGATAGTCCAAGAGTAATATCAGTATTTGCGCAATTAGGTAACAATTTATCCTTAGCTAATACAATGACGTTTAGCAGTCTCAGGAGAATCATGCCAACTGTCTACATTCCCTTATCTCAAATATCAAATGCAATCACAGTTAGATGGTTGTTATGGTGAAATCTGGCTTACTGTCCATTCTAATTCAATTATAGCGTGTTCTCCACATCATCAATGGCAGGGGATCATACATCAAGCTTTTTTGATCTGCATTGTTCACCTCTCAATCAACTAGATTTACTGAACTAAGAGGACAGCACCGTATCCTGTACACCTGGCCAATATTTACCTTTAACTTGCCATTAATAAAATAAGTTGGTCATTCTCACCTCTGTGAGTAAATGATCAATTATAGTTTATTTTTAGTCTTTAAACCAAAAGGAACTGCATACAAAATAATCATAGGTTATAACAGAGGGCATAATTTTAATTTTCTTTTATGACAACACAGCCTGAATGTATAACAGAGGAATAAGATTATACCGTCACATGCGTTTTCCTCTTCACAAGATGAGGTACAGTATTAATCATGGAAGCCTGCAAGTTTAGACTCAGTTGAAGAAAATTTGAGAGGCATGAATATCTTGATATTTCTTATTCAGCTGCCACATAGTAGCTTATTGTATTTGGAAACCACGGGGGAAAGGAGTCCGTTTTCTATTTAACCTCTCAGTTCAAGCAGGCGTATTGTTAAAATGTGCAGGAAATGAAAATATATTTAAATGAACATTGATTTTCCATGTTGAAGTTACACTTTCAGAATCATGGATGAGGAGGTTAAAGGTTAAACTGCAAAGTGGACCGACCTTTCATGAGTGATGGAAGCAAGAGTAATAATACATTAATGTTGTGTGAAAGTGCTATTGAAATTTCTGCCCATTTGCCGCAACAGCATACTGCCATCAGGTGGTTGTGTCTGTAGTGAAATGTTTAGTAATGAAATGAAATCAAGTGGATTTTGTGTGGAGATAACAATTAATGGAGCACAATGCTGGTATTATACTGGAAGCTTTATGAGAATTAATAATAATTTTATTTTTCTTTACAACTGGTGTTTTGCCTAGAGCAAATGTAAGTGAATATTTCATGTAAAATTGAGATATGTTAAAGAATTCTATAATTCTGAATTGAATGGAATTATCAAATAATGCTAATGCAATCCAAACATTCATAAATAAAATTGGTTCAATTCTTAAACTAGCAAGAACTAACCATTTTCTGTTTGGAACTAAAAATATACTAGCTTATATTGGATTGTGAATGTTATAAAAACAAAATGGAATTTCTAACCTACACTGTGTTTCAGTGCAGCCCAAATAAAGCTATGCTTTCTTGAAATTTCTCAGATTATTATATAACACACCTACATAAAATGAATGATCTTGATTAATCAACACTGAGTGACTTTTTGAGTCAGGTGCTGCTATTAATTGCTTTTGATTTGTAACAGCAAGGAAGAACTTTGGTGAACGGCGGTCATATAAAAGCTCAGACATGTCCCCAGTAATTACAAGGTCATCTGGTCAGCAGGGAAAGCACCAAGTACAGCAGCGAATGAGCCAGACCCTGCAATTGCCAGCAGTACCTTCAAGCAACTCACGCAAAAAAGTACCAACTCCATCATTCGGTAATTGTTTTATCTATTTTTGTTCTAATGGATATTTCTTGTTATTGAGTTCCATTCTCATGAAATGTTTACATCCTGTAAGTGTAAAGGAGAATTGCTTGTACGTTAGCAAAACCTCTTGCAGTTTTAATAGAGTAGCGATACTGTAGCAATAATCTAGGAAAAAACAGAGATCGTTGCTTCCCAAAAAATTATATTTTTTCACTTCTTGTTTTTCATGACTTCAAGTTTCTAATTTTGTAAAGTCTCTGAATGAGCCTTTCATAAATGACACCTTGACAGTAGGTAAAGCTCTCCGTTGTCTTTGCCTTTAGTTTGCAGTATTTCAGATACAGGGATTCCACACCATGATCTCCATGTTACAGTTGGCTTTTGGGGCATATTGCTTACCTTCAGAGTTTGGAAGAACATTAGCATAGGCTCTCTTTTACTGGCCCATGTAAGGGCAAAATATTTGTGTTGATAAGCCTCTATAAGACAGCAAGTTGTCTGCCTACTGCTTGTCACACTTCAATGAAATGCTTGTGTAAGATTTAGGGTCTGGTTCAAATATTTATAAGTTGACCATCATACATAGAAGCATGAGAACAAATCACAAACAAGAAAAAATCTGCAGATGCCGGAAATCCAAGCAACACACACAAAATGCTGGAGGAACTCAGCAGGCCAGGCAACATCTGTGGAAAAGAGTACAGTGGACGTTTCGGGCTGAGACCCTTTGGGAGGACTATTTTTCCATAGATGCTGCTGAGCCTGCTGAGTTCCTCCAGCATTTTGTGAACACAAAAGCAGGAAAGTTGTGTTTATTTAATTCCTATAAAAACCCCAGGTGCTAGAGCATTTGTCCAGATGTAGGTGTCAAATTTTGGAAGGTATCTGAAACACTGAGAGGATGCAGAAACAAATCATTCTAGTTTTGAGTGATTTCAGCTATCAGGATTCAAATGGTGAAATGAGGACCATTCTTATTGAAGCAGGTGTTGAGGGGAATCTTTGTAATGGTGTCCTTGTGGAGGCTTATCAATTTAAATATCTTAATGACATGGCATAATTTTATAAAGCTCGAATCTGCTAAACTGGATGTATGGCTTGGAATTATCCACCAGGGTCCCAGCATACTTGCACTGAACCTGGACCAGAAAAACATTTCAGAGAATTTTATGTGGAATAAACCTGAATAAATCTGCTTTCATTAGTCAATGGCTGAAAAATTGGAGAATACAGATTTAAAATTTAGACCAGGGGCAAGTGAAAAATACCTTTTTTTTTAAATTCAAGAAGTCTTTATGATCTGGAACTCACTGACTCAACAGGTAGTGGAAAGAGAATCAACCAGGACTTTCAAATAGAAATTGAAAAGAGACTTAAGAGAAAGATTTTGGCTGTAAGGCAAGAATAGGGGATTGGAGCTGACCAGATTGCTGTTCTAGGAGTTGGCATAGATGTAATGGACAAAATGTTTGTTCCTGTACTATAATTTTTCTATGATCTATTCTGAACTAAACCCAATTTATTTATTCATGTGTTCTAAAAGTGAAGCCTAACACAATTATAGTTTCTGATGAAAATTGAGTAAGCTCAATAATTTATTCCTGGTCACAAGAGATTTTGCAGGTGCTGGAAATCTTGACCACCACACCTAAGTGCTAGAGGATTGCTGCAAGTCAGGCAGCATTTATGGAGGGAGAGAAACAGTTTGGGCCAAGGCCCTTCATCAGGACTGGAAAGGAAGGGGGCAAAGGCCAGAATAAGAGGGTGGGGATAGGGGAAGGAGTGCATCTGGCAGGTGATAGGTGAAACCAAGTGTGGGGGGAGGAGGGGAGGGTAGATGAAGTAAGAAACTGGGAGGCGATAAGTGGACAGGGTAAAGAAAACAATGAGGGTTAGTTTAGTTCACTTTTTTGGGCAGATTGACTCTTAATAATGATCAAGTTTTAGCTTTATTTCAGCAGAGTTATTGGCAAAACAAAACTGTGCTTCAGGTGACCATTAGGATATTTTATAACTTCCTGGCATTTATTTGACAATAATCTATAGTATAATGAGCGGTATTCTATTTCCTTTCTGTGTAAATATTGAGAACACATTGCATGATTTCAAGCTATAAAAGATAAACTTTATAAAAAAAATTACACCGCTTACTGCATTTTAATGAAGTAAACCTCACTGGCCAATTAGAGGTCAATGTCAAAGTTCATTTTGAGTAATGATTACATGCCCTAGGTATTAATTTGTGATTTATAGTTGTGGAAACGTATCCCAGCACCATGTTCAGAAGAAGAAGACGGCAATTCAGTGATGCAGAAAATAATGAAATTTTCATTGGAATTTGAATTATATTATCTGTAATTTCTATTAGCTGTTCATGAACTGTAGGATTCAGTTCTGTGATTCAAAATGGGTGGCAAATGATACTCAAAAACATTGTTATGTTTATATACTACTTAATCATTACCTATACTAGACAAAACACTTCTGACTGGGGCACCCTGGTATTATGACAGCTTGTGCTACAAAAAACAAAAATGGCCTCAGAAGTTTAGGTATTTATGTAGTTGAATAAGGTTTTTTTTAACATATTTCATCCCTTTTTCTACTAGGTGGTATTCCATTGTGGTCACAATATTCAAGTCCACCAGAAGTATCTACTTGCTCTTCTTCTCTTGCTAGTGAGGTCAGGCACAGGAGCACTGTGGCACATACCTATGGCATAGGTGGTGTCTACTTGCAAAAGAAAATTCAGCAGATTACAGGCATGAGCGAGGCCATGAATGCTAGAAGTGAAAAAGAACATGAATCAAAGAGTAGAAAGAGAATAAGGTCGCCCTTCAGGAGATTCCGAGAAAGAAGCTCTTCCAGAGATAGACAGGTTTCATCAGACAAAAGGGAGGCAGAAGGAACTGCAGGACACAAAACAGGTGTTTCAGATAAAAGTTCTGCACCAACTGTAGGGACAGATCAAGGCAGCTCCAGCAACAACTCCAGCAGTCGATCTTTTGAATGGTTGTACCTGTGGTGAACTATATATACCTGTCTGGACACGCCCCCCCCCCCCCCACCCCGCTGACTGCTCCTGTGGCTCCTCCCACAGACCCCGGTATAAAGGCGATTGGAGGCACAGCCCCTGCCTCCGTCTCCAGGATGTAGTGTGCTGGTCACTTGCTGCTTGTTCTTTCTTCCAGCCAATAAAAGCCTATATCTCATCTCACGTCTCCGAGAGTTATTGATGGTGCATCAGTACCCTAAGTTGATGAGGAATAGGAGAAGGAAAACTATATGAATTCCTTTTGTAATAGTAGATGGAAGTGCCTTTCTTGAGACTGGCAGCAAAAGTGGAGCATTTTTTCACTTGTAAGCTAATTCTAATGGAAACCTTGTGTGTGTCTGTGTGTGTGTGTGTGGGGGGGGGGTTTCTCTAAATTGCCTAGAGTTTGCATAGCTATGATAACACACACAAAATGCTGGAGGAACTCAGTAGGCCAGGCAGCATCTGTGGAAAAGAGTAAACAGTCAACCCTTTGGGCTGAGACCCTGCATCAGGACTGGATAAAAGAGATTAGAAGTCGGAGCAAGAAAGTGGAGGGAGGAGAGGAAGAGGTACAAAATTGTAGGTGATAGGTGAAACCAGGAGAGGTGGAGGGCTGGCGTAAAGAGGCGGAGGGCTGATGTAAAACGTTGGGAAGTTGATTGGTGAAAGAGATAAAGGGCTGGAGAAGGGGGATTCCGATAGGAGAGGACAGAAGACTATGGGAGAAAGGAAAGGGGGAGAAGAACCAGAGGGAGGTGATGGGCAGGTAGGGCGAGAAGGTAAGAGAGGGAAATGGGAATGGCGAATGGTGAAGGAGAAGGGGAGGGAGCACTTTCCGGAAGTTGGAGAAATCAATGTTCATGCCATCAGGTTGGAGGCTGCCCAGATGGAATATAAGGTAACCTGAGTGTAGTCTCTTCGCGGCAGTAGAGGAGGCCATGAACAGATATGTCGGAATGGGAATGAAAAATAGAATTAAAATGGATGGGCACTGGGAGAGCCTGCTTTTCCTGGCTGACGGAGCGTAGATGCGGTCTCCCGGTCTATGTCTGTGCCTACAGCAGGCTTGTCCATGGTGAGGTGGCAGGAGGATGGGGTGAGGGCAGATGTGTGTGAAATGGAAGAGATGCGAGTGACGGTAGTGTTGATGGTGGAGGAAGCAAAGCCCCTTTCTCTGAAGAAAAGGGACATCTATTTAGTTCTGGAAACCCTGCCACCTGCCACCAGGGAAAGGATTCTTCTTGTCTCCACTTACCACCCCATCAGCCTCAGTGTCCAGCACGTAATTCTTGGTACATTTGGCCATCTCCAAAGGGTTCACCCCTTTCCTTCATACTTTCCACTTTCCATCAGGTTCGCTCCCTTGTCCATTCATCCCTCCCCACTGATCTCCCTCCTGGCACTTATCCTTACAAGCGGAACAAGTGCTACACCTGCCCCTACACCTCTGCCCTCACTACCATTCAGGGCCCCAGACAGTCCTTCCAGGTGAGGCGACACTTCACCAGTGAGTCTGTTGGGGTCATCTACTGTATCCTGAGCTCCCAGTTCAGCCTCCTATGTATTGGTGATGTAGATTGGCAGACAGCTTCATGGAGTGCCAGAAAAAATGGGATCTCCCATTGGCCACTATTTTAATTCTACTTCCCATTCGTATTCTGGCATGTCAGTCCATGGCCTTCTCTACTGCCACAATGACAGCAAGTTAGAGAAACAACACCTTATATTCTGTCTGGGAGCCTCCAACCTTGATGGAGTGAACATCGATTTCTCAATCATCTGGTAAATGCCCCGCCCCCTTTTTTCTTCACCATTCCCCATTCCCATTTCCCTCTCTTAGCTTCTCTCCCTACCTGCCCATCACCTCCCTCTGGTGCTCCTCCCCCTTTCCTTTCTCCCATGGTCTTCTGTCCTCTCCTATCAGATTCCTCCTTCTCCAGCCCTTTATCTCTTTCACCAATGAACTTCCCAGCTTTTTACTTCACCCCTCCCCATCTCCTGGTTTCACCTATCACCCACCACCGTGTATCTCTTCCTCTCCTCCCTCTACTTCTTACTTTGACTTCGAATCTCTTTTTCCCAGTGCTGATGAAGGGTGTTGGCCCAAAATGTCGACTGTTTACTCTTTTTCACAGATGCTGTCTGGCCTGCTGAGTTCCTCCAGCATTTTGTGTGTATTATTTTGATTTCCAGTATCTGCAGCTTTTCTCTTGTTTGTGGTTTTACATAGCGATGTTTCTTCTGTCTACCTGGATGAAGTGTTGCACTTGTGCATGAAGTAGTACTGTTCCAATGAAAACAGTCAATTGTTTAGAAGCTGCTAAAACTTAAGCATTGTCATTTTAAGGGGATGTGTGATATAGTGAGGATGAAACTGCTTCTCAGTTTTCTCAAAACAATTGGGTAAAACTGGCACTGGCTCTTCAATACTTTGCTCAAATATTAATATAATAGTTGAATTGAAAGAGCAAGTGCTAAAAGAATATATGATTCCAAGGTTCAACATGCTACCTGACTGTGTACTGTCTAACCAAGTATGATGATAGTAATCAGAGATAGAAATATATATTTTTTATCCATTTTCCCTTCACAGCAGCCTTGCTTTCACTTCTTCCTGACTTGGGTAAAAATGTCATTTGGCAGCCTGGTTCCTCCCAAGCCGGATTGTAGTCTTTATTCGCTGAGACACCAGGGAAGCACTGGAGCTTCCAATCAAATATAACGTCTAACGGTAACAGCTTTTTTCTCAAAAATAAATGATTCTTTTTCTTCTGGTGGAAGCCACAACTGATAAATTTCTACCCAGTTTTTCCCAGATGGAAAGGACTTCCACTCTGCTGTCTGGTAACTCTGAGAGTGCTGCTCAATCATCCGCCCGAAACCCAAGTGTTATTCATGCATGAATCATCATACTCCCTTCCATTCATTTACTTCACCCGCCCCCCTTCCCGTCTCCTGGGTTTACCTTCACCTACCACCTTGTACCTCTTCCTCTCCTCCCCCACCTTCCGTTTCCCTTTCACCCATTTACACCCGCTAAGATTTCACAACTGTGACAGAGCTTAATTTATTGAAGTTATTTCTCTGGCTTTTGTGTTTCTTAACAGATTGTTTTATTTTTGAACAGTTTCATTAACAAGTATTCACTCAGTACTTCCAATCCTATATTATAATAGAATTATCTGAAAGGCTGTATTTAAAAAGAATTTTGCACTGTCAGCAATGGATTGGCCATGTGTAGGAATCACGCAGTTATAGTATACCTAGTATGATCACTGTTGTCTTATTTTATCAAGGTGTAACTTTGATCCAGTCCTTTGTAGCCTTTGGGTACTAAATTATTTTTATACACTTTTAGACTATTTTATCATCTACTAGAATTGTTTCTGTATAAATTTTAAATTCTAAATATTATAGTGGTATGAGAGTTTTGTATAAACTGGCACACACCTACAGTTCCTTGCTGAACTCTTGAATTAATTCAACGAACAATATTAAATCAACAAATCATGATGCCTGCTTGCTGGAGTCTTTAATTTTGTATCACTTTTCGCTTCAAGAAATAAGTCTGATGGGGTTGATTGTATGGCAAACTGTCTGCTTTCACACTGTTAGTTATTTTGTAATTTAATACTCAGTTGAAGTGAATGTTGAATGTAAGAATTTCCTTACCAATTCCACAAATTAGTTGCAAATGAGTTTTTGCACTTGGCCAAGAAGTTACATGAGTTTATGTCAACTATTGGTTCATAAAAACTTTCAGTTAAAGATTATTTTGGGAACACAAATATGAATTTGGATTTGAGGAACTTTGTTGAAATAAGGTAGAGGTAGCTTTACTTTGGAATGATCTTAATTGCAGTTCTAATCTGAACATTTTACTTGATTTTCTTAACTGTGGGATTTCAGAGACTGCAATTCAAATCCCAATGTAGCAGCGGGAATAAGCAAAATTAAAATTAATTAAATGATGAACTTGAAATAGTCCAATCATTGTACGACATATCAGTTCCTTAGTCACCTTCAAGGAGAGAAATATGAAATCCTTATCCTGTTTGTAATCCCAGATCCAATTTAGTTACTTTTGAAATAGCCTAGCAACATACTTACTTTACAGCCAAGTGGGAACGGACAACAGGATTTGTCAGCAACTTGATTGAATGAATTTTAAGAAAAAACAATCCTTGGTTGTGAGGAGAGGGCATGAGTTGGCAAAGTCTGCTAGTTCTTGTACTTTCTGTCCCATCCTTATAGATTATCACACCTCTGAAGGATGGTCCTGACGAAGGGTCTCGGCCCGAAACGTTGACTGCTCTTTTCAACGGATGCTGCCCGACCTCCAGCTTGTTTGTATCTGTTGATTTGACCACAGCATCTGCAGTGTACTTTGTGTGTGCTAAACTAATGTTGGTTGCTACAAAATCTAAATGCCAACAAACAGTCTGTACTGGATTCTAGTGGAAAGCAATAAAAGTCAACGTATGTTTTAGTGATAATACGTATAGAATATTCCAAAGTGGGAATGTAAAGTGGAAAGAGCTTATTAGCTTTATTGTGAACATTACAATAAGTGCAAGTTTTCTGTCTGAATATGGCCATTCCACTTCTTGTGACTGTGTATTAAAAGTATGGTTAGTCCTCCTGGTCTCCTCTTTACCTTTGCTACAACACTGTTCTTTATTGGTCTCAACAACATTTAACCTAAACAGTGTACTGTTCCTGTACCATTTGGTTTGTGTAGAGTTTCTTGGTATGCTGGACCCTTTAAACAGTTTGCAAGATTTAATTCCTACAGCAGCACAAAGGTTCCTTCCCACATTTCAGCAACAGTGCTTACAAACAGGAACCAAACAATTGAACACTCAAATGGAAGTAACATTACTCTGGGTTAAAATCTTTTTTTATGTAAGGTACTGTCAATCATGTAAAACTTCCTGAAAAATGAGCTGCTTTACTTGTGAGCAACTCTTACATTCTTTCCACTGATGGATATTTTTTATTACACTTTCAAAATGAAGGTGAGCAATAAAAGCTGTTTTTGTTAGAAACATCCACATTCTGAAAATTGAATAAACAATAACTTATATCATGGATCACTGCAAAATACTGAGTCCGTATCCAGGTAGTTTTGCAAAATTACTATGATGTTTTCCCGCACCTTCTGTCATTAATTGGATTTTAGCATGAATTGGAGTGAATGCCAATTTGTGATAATTCAAGTTGTCTGAAATTGCTGCAAACACAATATTTTTCCATAGATTGTGAAATCATGTATGTAGTTATAAACAAACAAGAATAAAGTTCAAAGTAAATTTATTACCCATGTACCTATGTGTCACTACATACTACCCTGAGATTTATTTTCATGGGGGCATTCACAGTAAATACAAAGAAACACAATAGAATCAATGAAAAAACCTAATGTGCAAATAACAACAAACTCTACAAGTAGAAAAAGAAAAAAAAACAAAATAAGCAATAATTATCGAGAGCGTGAGATGAAGCATCCTAGAAAGTGAGTCCAGACGTTGTGCGAACTGTTAAATGTTGTGGTGAGTGAAGCTGAGTGAAGTGATCCCCTCTGGTTCAAGAGCCTAATGGCTGATGAGTAATAACTGTTCTTGAACTTAGTGATGTGAGACCTGAGGCTGCTGTACCTCGTTCCTGATGGCTGCAGTGAGAAGGGAGCATGGTCTGGGTGGTGGCGGTCTTTGACGATGGATGCTGTTTTCTCGTGGCAGTGCTCCATGCAGATGTGCTCAATGATGGGGAGGGCTTTGCCTGTGATGGGTTTGGCTGTATCCGCTACATTTTGTAGGATTTTCTGTTCAAGGACATTGGTGTTTCTATGCCAGGCCCGTGATGCAACCAGTCAGTGTACTCTCCACTGCACATCTGTAGATTTTTGTCAAAGGCTTAGATGACATACCAAATCTTTGAAAGCATCTACGATAGTTGAGGTGCTGCTTTTCTTTCTTTGTAATTGCACTTGTCTGCTGAACCCAGGATAGATCCTCTGAAGTGATATTGCTGAGGAATTAATTGTTGACCCTCTACTCCTCTGATCCCCGATGAGTACTGGCACATGGACCTCCAGTTTGCTCCCCCTACAGTCGATAATCAGCTCCTTGGTCTTGCAGACACTGAGTGAGAGGTTGTTGTTGTGGCACCATTTTATCTAGATTTTTGGAGATTGAGGATCCAGTTGCATAAGAAAGTATTGAGGCCAAGGTCCTGAAGCTTATTGATTCGTTTTGAAGGGATGATAGCATTGAATGCAGAGCTCTAGTCAATGAAGAGCATTATGATGTATGCAGTTTCACTGTACAGATGTTCCAGGGATGAGTGAAGAGTTAATGAAATGGCATCTTCTGTGGACCTGTTGTGACAGTAGGCTAACTGGAGCAGATCCAAGTTGCTCCGCTGGCAGGAGATAATATTTTCCATCTTCTCAAAGCTCTTCATCACAGTGGATTTAAGTGCTACTGGGCAATAGTCATTGAGGAATGTTACCACGTTCTTCTTGAGTACCAGTATAATTGAAGCTTGCTTGAAGTAACCGGATACCTCAGGCTTCCAAAGCAAGAGGTTAAAGATATGAGTGAGCACTATAGCAAGTTGATCAGCGCAGGTTTTCAGTTTTCAGCCAAATGCTTTCCATGAGTTCACCCACCTGAAGAATGCTCTCACATCAGTCTCAGAGACTGAAATCACAGGATGGTTGGGGTCTGTGGGTGTTCGTGAAAGTCCTTCCATGTTTTGTCAGTCAAATTAAGCATAAAAGGCATTGAGATCATCTCAGAGCAAAACCTTGTTGTCACATATGTTGATTAGTTTTATTTATAACACAGTCATAACATTCAAGGCCTTCCATAGCTCTCGATTATCCTTCTGTGATTCCAGTTTGGTCCTGAATTGCTACTTTGCATCTGGAGGTCGTACCTGTAATAAGGTCAGTTAAACTGCAACAATTTCTAAAATCTGAAATGTGACCTGATACTAACTACTTTTCAGATTAATGGAGGCAAGATAGGGGTAGGGAGTCATTCAATCCTAGAAAGTATCTTGAATTTGGTTTGTTGCCTCCCGGGTGCCAGGGTCCGGGATGTCTCTGACCGGGTGCATGACATCCTGGTATGAGAGGGAAAGCAACCAGAAACATGAAACATGAAACATGTTGGGACCAACGACATAGGCAGGAAGAGGGATGAGGTCCTGAGCAGTGAGTTTCAGAAACTAGGCAGAAGGCAGAAGGACAGAACCTCAAGGGTGGGGTTCTCAGGATTGCTGTCAGTACTACGTGATAGTGATGGTAAGAATTGCAGGAGATGGCAGTTGAATACGTGGCTGAGGAGTTGGTGCAGGGGGCAGGGTTTTAGATTTTTGGACCATTGGGATCTCTTCTGGGGAAGATGGGACCTGTACAGATTGGATGGGTTGCACCTGAACTCGAGGGGGAGCAATATCCTTGCTGGTAGGTTTGCTAGCGTGGTTCGGGAGGGTTTAAACTAATTTTCAAGGGGGATGGGACCCGAAGTGATAGAGCAGTGAAAGAAGTGCATGGAGTAAAGCCAGATCTAACATATAGAGAGGCTTTGAGGAAAGAGCAGCAGAATAAAGGGTATAAAGGTAGTAAGGTAGAAGGACTAAAGTGTGTGTACTTCAATGCAAGAAGCATTGGTGATGAACAAAGGTGATGAACTGTGAGCTTGGATACAGACATGGAATTATGATGTAGTGGCCATTACGGAGACTTGGCTGGCACCAGGGCAGGAATGGATTCTCAATATTCCTGGATTTCAGTGCTTTAAAAGGGAGGGGGGGGGGAAGGGGGAGGAGGGGTGGCATTACTGGTCAGGGATACTATTGCAGCTAAAGAAAGGGTGGGTAATGTAGCAGGATCCTCTTTTGAGTCAGTATGGGTGGAAGTCAGGAACAGGAAGGAATACTGGGGGTATTCTATAGGCCCCCTGGTAGCAGCAGAGATACCGAGGAGCAGATTGGGAGGCAGATTTTGGAAAGGTGCAAAAATAACAGGGTTGTTTTCATGGGTGACTTTAACTTCCCTAATATTGATTGGCACTTGATTAGTTCCAAGGGTCTAGATGGGGCAGAGTTTGTTAAGTGTGTCCAGGATGGATTCCTGTCACAGTATGTTGACAGGCCAACTAAGGGGAATGCCATACTAGATTTAGTATTAGGTAACGAACTGGGTCAGGTCACAGATCTGTCAGTGGGTGAGCATCTGGGGGACAGTAATCACCATTCCTGACCTTTAGCATTATCATGGAAAAGGATAGAATCAGAGAGGACAGGAAAATTTTTAACTGTGGAAGGGCAAATTATGAGGCTATAAGGTTAGAGCTTGCGGGTGTGAATTGGGATGATGTTTTTGCAGGGAAATGTACTATGGACATGTGGTCGATGTTTAAGGATCTCTTGCAAGATGTTAGGGATAAATTTATCCCAGTGAGGAAGATAAAGAATGGTAGGGTGAAGGAACCATGGGTGACAAGTGAAGTGGAAAATCTAGTCAGGTGGAAGAAAGCAGCATACATGAGGTTTAGGAAGCAAGGATCAGATGGGTGTATTGAGGAATATAGGGTAGCAAGAAAGGAGCTTAAGAATGAGAAGAGCAAGAAGGGGGCATGAGAAGACCTTGGTGAGTAGGGTAAAGGAAAACCCCAAGGCATTCTTCAATTATGTGAAGAACAAAAGGATGACAGGAGTGAAGATAGGACTGATTAGAGATAAAAGTGGGAAGATGTGTCTGGAGGCTATGGAAGTGAGCGAGGTCCTCAATGAATACTTCTCTTCGGTATTCACCACTGAGAGGGAACTTGATGACAGTGAGGACAATATGAATGAGGTTGATGTTCTGGAGCATGTTAATATTAAGGGAGAGGAGGTGTTGGAGTTGTTAAAATACATTAGGATGGATAAGTCCCCGGGGCCTGACGGAATATTCCCCAGGCTGCTCCATGAGGCAAAGGAAGAGATTGCTGAACCTCTGGCTAGGATCTTTATGTCCTCGTTGTCCACGGGAATGGTACCGGAGGATTGGAGGGAGGCGAATGTTGTCCCATTGTTCAAAAAAGGTAGTAGGGTTCGTCCAGGTAATTATAGACCAGTGAGCCTTAAGTCTGTGGTGGGAAAGCTGTTGGAAAAGATTCTTAGAGATAGGATCTATGGGCATTTAGAGATGGGACAGTCAGCGTGGCTTTGTGTAGGGCAGATTGTGCCTAACAAGGCTTTTAGAGTTCTTTGAGGAGGTGACGAGGCATATAGATGAGGGTAGTGCAGTGGATGTGATCTACATGGATTTTAGTAAGGCATTTGACAAGGTTCCACATGGTAGGCTTATTCAGAAAGTCAGAAGGCATGGGATCCAGGGAAGTTTGGCCAGGTGGATTCAGAATTGGCTTGCCTGCAGAAGGCAGAGGGTTGTGGTGGAGGGAATACATTCAGATTAGAGGGTTGTGACTAGTGGTGTCCCACAAGGATCTGTTCTGGGACCTCTACTTTTTGTGATTTTTATTAACGACCTGGATGTGGGGGTAGAAGGGTGGGTTGGCAAGTTTGCAGACAACACAAAGGTTGGTGGTGTTGTAGATAGTGTAGAGGATTGTCGAAGATTGCAGAGAGACATTGATAGGATGCCGAAGTGGGCTGAGAAGTGGCAGATGGAGTTCAACCCAGGGAAATGGGAGGTGGTACACTTTGGAAGGACAAACTCCAAGGCAGAGTACAAAGTAAATGGCAGGATACTTGGTAGTGTGGAGGAGCAGAGGGATCTGGGGGTAAATGTCCACAGATCCCTGAAAGTTGCCTCAGAGGTAGGTAGGGTAGTTAAGAATGCTTATGGGGTGTTAGCTTTCATTAGTCGAGGGATAGTTTAAGAGACGTGATGTAATGATGCAGCTCTATAAAACTCTAGTTAGGCCACTCTTGGAGTATTGTGTCCAGTTCTGATTGCCTCAGTATAGGAAGGATGTGGAAGCATTGGAAAGGGTACAGAGGAGATTTACCAGGATGCTGCCTGGCTCAGAGAGTATGGATTATGATCAGAGATTAAGGGAGCTAGGGCTTTACTCTTTGGAGAGAAGGAGGATGAGAGGAGACATGATAGAGGTGTACAAGGTATTAAGAGGAATAGACAGAGTGGACAGCCAGCGCCTCTTCCCCAGGGCACCACTGCTCAGTACATGGCTTTAAGGTAAGTGGAGGGAAGTTCAAGGGGGATATTAGAGGAAGGTTTTTCACTCAGAGAGTGGTTGATGCGTGGAATGCACTGCCTGAGACAGTGGTGGAGGCAGATACACTAGTGAAGTTTAAGAGACTACTAGACAAGTATATGGAGGAATTTAAGGTGGGGGGTTATATGGGAGGCAGGGTTTGAGGGTCAGCACAACATTGTGGGCTGAAGGGCCTGTAATGTGCTGTACTATTCTATGTTCTATGAATTGTCTTGCACATTAGGTTTGACTGGCTGAGTTTCCCATGTATTGTTCAAAGTGGATGAGGACAACTTTGAGTGAAAATTGTCTGCATACTAATAATAAAAAGAGAAAGTACATACAAATTGGGCTCTTCAGACATCTTTTTCTTGCAAGTATGCTTCTGGTACTTTTGGAGCCTGTGAGCCTGTGATCTGTGATTACTCCAAGTGGGTTCTGGGAGATGAGCAAGATTGACTCCATTTCACACCGATCTCAGTGATTAAAGCATTGAGGAAGATTGAAAACATTTGGGTGTGAATGTAGGAGACAGGTTTAGCAAGTTTGCAGAATTAGTAAGTTTTCCTTTCATGCTCTTGATATTTGGCCCTTGACGTCAGTAAGACGAAAGCTGATTGTGGACTTCAGGAAGGGTAAGACGAAGGAACATGTACCAATCCTCATTGGATCAGATGTGGGGAAGGTGAGCAGTTTCAAGTTCCTGGGTGTCAAGATCTCTGATTATCTAACCTGGTCCCAACATATCAATGTAGTTATAAAGAAGGCAAGACAGTGGCTATACTTTATTAGGAGCGTGAAGAGATTTGGCATGTCACAAATACACTCAAAAACTGAAATAGATGTACTATGGAGAACATTCTGACAGGCTGAATCACTGTCTGGTATGGAGGGGCTACTGCACAGGACGGAAAGAAGCTGCAGAAGGTTGTAAATCTAGTCAGCTCCATCTTGGGCACTAGCCTACAAAGTCCCCAGGATATCTTTAAGGAGCAGTGTTTCAGAAAGGCAGCATCCATTATTAAGGACTTCTATCACCCAAGGTATGCCCTTTTCTCACTGTTACTATCAGGTAGGAGGTACAGAAGCCTGAAGGCACAGACTCAGCGATTTAGGAGCAGCTTCTTCCGCTCTGCCATCCAATTCCTAAATGGACATTGTAGCTTTGGATACTACCTCACTTTTTTTAATATACAGTATTTCTGTTTTAATCTATTCAATATATGTAATTGATTTACTTGTTTATTTATTATTATTACTTTATTATTTTATTTACTATTATTATTTTTCTCTGCTAAATTATGTATTGCCTTGAACTGCTGCTGCTAAGTTAACAAATTTCAATCACATGCTGGTGATAATAAACCCGATTCTGATTTATTGCTTCTTGTTTCTTATTTTTATTTAATTTTATTTTATATTTGCATAATTTGTTGACTTTAGCACATTGATCTTTTGTCTGTCCTGTTGGGTGCAATCTTTCATTGATTTCTTCGATTTCCTCTGTTTCTGCAAGAAAATGAATCTGATGATGTATGTGTATATGGTGACATATATGTACTTCGATAATAAACACTCAGAATCATGAGTAAGGTTGTGACAAAACATAGATCAGTTAGGAATGTAGAGGAGGCTGCATCGGGAGCACCGCATACAACAGATGACCCCAACAGATTCGCAGTGAAGTGTTGCTTCACCTGGATGGACTATTTGGGCTGTGAATGGAGGCATGGGAGGAGGTGAATGGGCAGGTGTAGAATTTCGGTAGAACGTATAGAGGGAAGAAATCACAGACAAAGGAATCACAGAGGCAATAATCCCTGCAGAAAGTGGAGAGAGTGGTGGGGAGTTAAAGATGTGCCTGGTGGTAGGATCCCGTTGAAAATGGAGCCAGTTGTAGAGATTGATGTGTTGGGTGCAGAGGCTCATAGGGCGGTAGGTGAGAACAAAAGGAATTCCATCCCTTTTAAGGTGGCGGGAAGATGGGGTGAGGGTGGATATCCAGGAAATGAAGGAGATGCGGCTGAGGACAGCTTGGATGGTACAGGAAGGGAAACCCCATTCTCTGAAAAAGGCAGACATCTCACATGTCCTGGAAGGAAAGCCACTGAAGAAGATGGACAGTAAAAACAAGCCATGTTCCGCCCTCCTATTTACGCACATGCGCAGTTATTTAATCTAAAACAGGATTCAGGGGTCTATGGACTTTTGCCCTAAGACCTCTCTGTTCAACACTTTCTTTGATTTACTGTGTACTGTGTATGTCTTTCCCAAAGTACACCCTCACAACGATCAGGATTTGCCATTTGCCTTTGCACACATCTAACTTTCCAGCAGATTTATATTATACTGCAACCTTAAAGATCCTTCTTCACAGTCTCCATTGTTATTCTCTGATGCGCCAGTCAACTTTTCCTTTACAGACCTTTGCTGATTACCTACACTAAGAAGCGGTTTACCATGGCCATTTAAGCCTAATAACGTATACTTAGTATGAAAGGGGAAACTGGAGCACCTGGTGGAAGCCCACACAGTCATATGCAGGACGGGGAATTGCACAAGCTCCATTCACAAATTTCACATCACATGCTGTGGTAATTAACCTGATTCTGATAAAGTCAGGATTGAACCCGGGTCTATGCAATGTGATGAAAAACAGAAAATGTTGGAAAGACTCAGAAGATCAGGCATTATTCACGAAAGGAAAACAAAGTTATTATTACAACCTTTTGCTAGAACTTGCAAAGGATCTTTGAAGTGAAATGTTAATGTTGTTTTTCTTTCATAGGGATGACATAAGGACCTATTGAACCTCAGTTCTGAATGCTTATTTTTATTTTTTGCACGATTTGTTTGTGTTCTGCACATTGGGTGTTTGAAGGTTTTCTTTTTAATGGGTTCTGATGGGTTTGCTTTGTGGTTGTTTGTAAGGAGATGAACCTCTAGGTTGTAAATAGTATATGTACTTTGAACTTTGAATGGGTACAATGTATATTTCTCAGAAATACAGTAAGAGGGAAAAGATGGCGTGATAAGTTTCAGAGCACAGTGAAAGAAAATAGCATTTAATTTTTGAAAATTAATATAGGATTTTTGATGGAATGAAAAAGGAGAAATTGTTCACACTGGCAATGGGTTAGTAGTCAGACGACATCAGTTTAAATTATCTGGAAAAACAAATCAGTAGAGAAATTAAATTAAATCATTTGTTACAAGCTATAGTGCATTGGCTGAAATGGTTGTAGAAACCGATTTTGAAGTGATAGCTCACTTAAACAAAATTGCAGAGCTATGGGAGAGGGTGCAGGGACATTCTAGTGCATTAGCATAATGGACAGTTGCCAATGTACAATTTTAAGTATTTATTTTCTGTAATTAAAGTAAAAGTTGATTTTGATCATGAAACTAATATAAGCAAATATTTTTCTCTACGTGCAATTCTGATAAGGTTAGTATTTCAGATTAGTCTTTTTCTTATTTGTTTAACACCCTAGCATTTCATATATTTATAATTTGTAACCTTTTTCACTTTTCCTTATCACATGTACTGAGATACAGTGAAAAGCTTGTCTTGCATCCTGTTCATACAGATCAGATCATTATACAGTGCATACAGTAGAAAATAAAGCGACAGCAACATTCAGGTAGATTGTGAGGTCAAGATTCCATCTTATCATACTACCAATAACAAAGTTTTGCAACTCATTAGACCAACACTTTTTTTGCAAATCAATAAATTAATACTCAACCTCAGAAAAATATGTCACGATTATTTTAGTCAGGTGTTAAGCTCAGCATAAGCATCATTATAAACACTGCAAGTCAACAGCCATATGGTAAACACTACAAAGATCCAGTATTGAACTACCCTTATGGTTATCAAAGAAGATAATTTGCAAGTCCTTGATTTCAAAATAATAATCTGACCTGATCTGGTAATGGGAAATGAACCTGATCAGATGTCGGATCTCTCAGTGGGAGAGCATTTTGGAGATAGTGATCATAATTTTATCTCAGACAAGTTAGAGAAGTGTTTAATTGGAGTAAAGGGAATTATGAGGCTATCAGGCCTATGTTTCTATGTTTCATCTTGGAGTCTTCAGTTACTTTAATTTCAAAGCCCAAAATCATTCAGATTACTATTTCATTTGAAATTACTTCTGGATCTCTATGCAATAGATGGGTCTACAGTAAAGAATATATGCTCACATTATTAATTTCTGCTTTTAACAAGAATACCTTATGTTTTTGATTTAATCTTAATACAGAAAGATTACATTAATGATTGTTTTATTATATGAAAATAAAATATGCCTTCTACATTCAGAAGATGAGAAAGTTTCTGCAGTTTGATGCTTGGATAATTTTGGGTTCCCATTGGAACAGAGAAGCACTGAACCAATGACCACAATACCTCATGTTCTTGGAACGTAGTCATGGTGTTTTCTTGTGTTTTTTTTTGCCTTAAAGTACATCATCTTTGCATGTGGCAAAATCATGAAAGCTGTCCATTTTGTCTTCAGTGGAAGTGTCTTCAGCACAGTTTAGTTTTCCTAGTTTGTAAAGCTGCATACACTCCTGTTCTCTGAACTACTGTATTTGGTAATCTTAATCATGCCTAAAAGCTTTTTAATTTTGTGACATTAGGCGTTAGATATTAGGGCATAATATAGTTTAAATGAATGAATTGTACTGTAATTTAATCTCCTGTGTATAATTGAATGATTAGCATAAATAGGTTACAAATAATTAAATTTCTTGTTGTTTTGTATGACAGGTATTTTTCTCTTCACACTTCTAATCTAATTGTTTTTTTGTCAAGCCACTGATCCAGCTCGTGGCAGCATTGATGATCCACAGCAAAGCCATCTTAGATCTTGGTGAGAGGGCAAGTTTGGAACAGGTGGAGGATGCCCTGGGTTGGGGCACCAAAGGGGCAAGACACAACCCTGGCTCCCGAAAGGGCAATGGTGTCACCAGCAAACGTGAATATCTCACCGGAGCTGCGATTAACCACAGTCATGAATGTAAAGCGAGTTGAGCGGAGGGGTGGTGCTAGCACACATCTTTGTGATGCTCCTTTGCTAACAGAGATTGTGGGGAGATATTATTGCCAATTTGAATTGACTGGGGTCTGCAAGTGGGGAAGTCAAGGATCCAATTGCACGAGTAGTTATTCAGATCAAGCTCCAGGAACTGATGGATTAGTTTTAAGGGGATGATGGTATTGAATGTTGAGCTGCAGTTGATAAAGAGCATCCTGATGTATGTATCTTTGCTGTCCAGATGTTCCAGGGTTGAGTGAAATACCGACGAAATGGCATCTACTGTGGTCCTGTTGCTCTGGTAGGCAAATTGGGGCAGATCTAAGTCACTTCTGAGGCCGGAGTGATATGCTTCATCACCAACCTCTCAGGACATTTTATCACTGTGGATGTAAGTGCTACTGGATGGTAGTCATTTAGTATTCACCATGTTCTACTTGGGCACCAGTAAAATTGGGCACCTACTTTAAGCAGGTGGGTACCTCAGACTGCCAAAGTGCGAGGTTAAAGATCTCAGTAAACACTCCAACCAGTTAATCAACACCGCTCTTTAGTCTTGGCTGGGTACCTTGTCTGGGCCAATTGTTTTTCATGGGGAAGCTTCCTGAAGGCTGCTTGCATTTTGGCCTTAGAAACCGAATCACTGGGGCTAGGGGAGTTGTGAGTACAAAAGGTGCAAACAGTATGTGTCATTGGATGCTCTTTGCAACAGTGAGAATCTGGCCTATGAGGTGAGAGAGCATGTTGTTCCCAAAGTTCAGCAGTTACCAAGAGAGATTCAGCTCAGAGGCTGAGAGTTCCTCTCATGGATATAACCATATAACCATATAACAATCACAGCACGGAAACAGGCCATCTTGGCCCTCCTAGTCCATGCCGAACCCTTAATCTCACCTAGTCCCACCTAACCGCACTCAGCCCATAACCCTCCACTCCTTTCCTGTCCATATACCTATCCAATTTTACCTTAAATGACACAACTGAACTGGCTTCTACTACTTCTACAGGAAGCTCATTCCACACAGCTATCACTCTTTGAGTAAAGAAATACCCCCTCGTGTTTCCCTTAAACTTCTGCCCCCTAACTCTCAAATCATGTCCTCTAGTTTGAATCTCCCCTACTCTCAATGGAAACAGCCTGTTCATGTCAACTCTATCTATTCCTCTCAAAATTTTAAATACCTCGATCAAATCCCCCCTCAACCTTCTACGCTCCAATGAATAGAGACCTAACTTGTAAGCTCGGTTCTCCCACACCAGTGTGGCTTACCGGCAATCTAACCAATAACTGGAGATGCTTCAAACAGCGATTCAATATATACTTAGCTGCTAGCTAAGCGGGAGGGACCGATAAAATACAAAAAAGTGTCTACTTCTCTGCATGTAATTGGTGAAGGAGCTTTGGACATCTATATCAGCTTTCAAATTGATGAGACAGCTTTTATGTTGGACACTCTGATGACAAAATTTGAGGAGTATTTTGTCCCAAATAAAGACATTATGTTTAATAGAACATAGAATAGTACAGCACAGTACAGGTCCTTCGGCGCACAATTTTGTGCCGACCCTTAAATCCTGCCTCCATATAACCCTCCACCTTAAATTCCTCCATATACCTGTCTAGTAGTCAGGTTTTTGTTCCTGTGAGCAGAAACAAGGTATTATCTTCGCCATGCCTAGGCTGAGCTTCACACATCGTGTCAGTCAGTGGATTCAGAGTTTTGAGAAACTCACTTGTTAGAGACAGAATAGTTTGTGGAATTCCAGAAAATGGACTCAGTGAAAGACTGCTGCATGAAAGGATTTGACGCTGGAAAAGCCTGTGAAAATGTGTAGGACAGCAGAGACCAGATGAGCACAAGCTAAGTAGCTGCACAGGATGGAAACAACAGCGCATGCTGTGAAAACCGAGGGGCAGGGCACAAGGCATTTCCCAAAGCAACCGCATAGCAAAGAGGTAGTCTCAAACAGTAAATGCAGCAAATGTGGAGACAGTCACATTCCAGAGACATGTCCTGCTTCAGAAAAGTCCTGCAGTAATTGTGGGAAGAAGAAATATTTTGTCAAGTGCTGTAAAGCTGGGGATACCAAGAGGAAGGTGCATACGGTTGATGAGGAGATAAAGGAATTCTTTGTGAATCCTCTACAGACTGTTGGTGCTGGTAAAGCAGAATGGGTTCCAGTGATTGTGAATGAAACAGTAATTCCATTCAAGTTTGATACCAGAATCCAGGGGAATCTGTTATCCATTGATGAGTACAAGACTTTTGCAGTAAAGAGCAAGATTTATTCAGTTGAATTAAAAGTGACAGGTGGTACTGGAGAGAAGGTTCCAGTTAAAAAGGGCTGTAGAGTGACTTTCAAGCGTAAGGGGCAGCACCTAAAGGTACAGCAAATGATTGTAGAAAAGAGATTACAGTCAATATTAGGTCTGAGTGCATGTGAAAAGCTCAACTTAGTGAAAAGAGCTTTTTCAGTAGCTTCACAGTCCAAAGATGATCACACTTCACTCATGGAAGAATACACAGATGTCTTTGAGGGGCTCAGATGCTTACCTCTTGTACACAAAATTCATAGAGATGAGACAGTGACTCCTGCTGTCCATGCATGCAGGGAAGTTCTGTTTCCACTTAGGGACAACCTAGCACCCATGGAATGGATGAATGTCATTCTGAAAACTGAAGAACCAACAGACTGGGTCTCACTGGTCATTGTATAAAACAAAAAATGGAGCATCGCGGATTTATTTAGACCCGAGAGATCTCAATAAAGCCATCAAAAAAGAGTATTTAAATTGCCAACATGGGAAGAGATCACGTCCTGATTTGCAGGTGCCAAGCTCAACATGTCATCTGTGTTTTGGCAGATGAACCTTGATGAGGCAAGTTTGACACTGTATTCCTAACACAGCACAGAGAAGATATCACTTTCTTTGGCTCCTGTATGGAATTCTGACGTGACACAGAATGTTAATTTGAAATGAAATAAAGAGAAATATGAGTTTTGTGTTAAGACACTGATCTTTGTAGGAGATGTCATATCTGAAAGGGAGAGAAGCCCTACCTCACAAAGACATCAGCTATTGAAAATATTGAGAGGCCTCAAAACAAAAAGGAGGTGAGATGTTTCTTGTGGGAGGTGACTCGCCTAAGTTCATCCCTGGACTGTCAACCGTGTCTGCACTATGGAGGTCACTCCTTGAGCAGCAAAATGAGTGGATTTGGTCTCAAGAGCAAGAAGAGTGTTTTCAGATGTTGAAAAGAATCATAACTGAAGAGCAACAGTCACAAAATGCTGGAGGAACTCAGCAGACCAGGCAGCACCTATGGAAAAAGCACAGTCAATGTTTCGGGCTGAAATTCTATGGCAGGACTGGAGAAAAAAAAACTGAGGAGCAGATGTGAAGGGAGAGAGAAACACCAGAAGATAGGTGAAACTTGAAGGGTGAGGGATGAAGCAAAGAGCTAGGAGGTTGATAGGTGCAAGAGACAGAAGGCCATGGAAGAAAGAAAAAAGTGTGTGGGGTGGGGGGGGGGAAGGTTACCTGAATGGAATATAAGGTGTTGTTCTTCCAACCTAAGTGTGGCCTTATCATGACAGTGGAGGAGGCAATGGATGACAACACCTTATAGTCCATTTGGGTAGCCTCCAACCTGATGGCATAAACATTGATTTCTCAAAATGCCAGTAATGCCAGTCCACTCTCCTTCACCATTTTCCATCCCCCTTTCCCCCTCTCATGTTATCTCCTTGCCTGTCCATCGCCTCTCTCTGGTGCTCCTCCCCACCCCCCCTTTTTTCTTTCTTCCAATGTCTTCTGCCTCTTTCACCTATCAACTTCCTAGCTCTTTGCTTCATCCCTCCCCCTCCAAGTTTCACCTATCGCCTGGTGTTTCCCTCTCCCTTCACCCATCCTTCAAGTCTACTCCTCAGCTTTTTTTTCCCAGTCCTGCGAAAGGGTTTCAGCCTGAAACATTGACTGTGCTTTTTACCATAGGTGCTGCCTGGCCTGCTCATGGTCTCATAGTCCATTCCACTCCTCAACATACTTAATGCTTTCTGGTCCATAATGTACAAACATGCACGTTACTGGAGTCCTTGAGAGGTTCTTGACAGGAGGCTTTCATGCTACCATTCATATATGTATGTACACAAACACACACACACACGCACACGCACACGCATGCGCACACACACACACACACACACACACACACACACACACACACACACACACACACACACACACACACACACACACACACACACACACATTTCAGAATTCCTTTTTTGAACCCCACACTCACCGAATTTCTCCTGTTTTCTGTGTGACCCAACCTGGACCAGGCACCTATTTTCCTGTGCTTCCTATGGGATCTGACCTCTACTAGAGAAACGTTGCGTGGGACTCGAGCCAGGCTGCAGCAACTTCTTCTTGTGCTTTGTGTGGGACTTGACCGGGACCAGAGCACCCTCTTTTCGTGCTTCCAGTGGGACAAAACTTGGACTGGGGAACCCCTTTCATAAAGCTGCAGCTTTCCTACGTTGGTGACTAATATGTTGGGTTACCTTGAATACTGCATACAAAGAGAGATCTGTATTCCAGCAGCAGACCTTGCCCTTTGCTCAAATCTGAGCAGCATAGGGTTTAGGACTGATCAAGTTCCAGATGGAAATTTTTCCCATATAACAAATGCAAGGGTTAGCCACCTAGGTGGAACCTCAAAGTAACTGTTGCCACTGATAATAAGGTAAAGTAACTGGATCCAAAACACACCCACGTTTACGACTCAACTGCACTTACTTGCGCACAAGGCGAACAGCAGGGGCCCTGTCACCATACTGTTGTGAATTCTGTACAGAGAAATACCATTTTAATACAGAATTTACTATCACTTATGGATTTTGACCATTTTGTGAGCTATGCATGTTTGAATTCCTCACTTGTTGCATGAACAATTACCATTCACAATACAGGTGTTAAAGTCAATGGAAACCATAAGCTGGCAACTGATGATGCTTTGAAGTTAGTAAGGCTATTGTCCCTTAGTTGCTGTGTGCGCCTTGGGTAAGAAATCTCTTCTCTAGACTCCTAGTGTGCAAAGAGAAGCTATGCTCTTCAAAGATTTTTCTTGTCTAGGCAGCCTGCACTCTATTTTCAATTTATCCATAGCCGGACATTATATAGACACTTGCCTTACTGCAGCTTCCACAATAGCAGTTGTATGAATGGGTCTCACCATTATGTTAAAGTTTCAATGCCTTGGACTTTGCTACAATCGTTTGAATGTGGCCTCAGTTAATTCGTTTATGTGGACACAATTCTCAATATTCTTGCATGCCAAAATGTCTTTTTCACCACATTATCAGTGATTTAACATATACGTTCAAATGTCAGAATTTGTTATGCACAACAACTTTGACTGAATTCATTCATTGACCAGGTATCTAATTTGATATCTGAAAAAAACACCAGAACTGTTGTGCAAGGATAGATTCTTTAATGAAACTATTCAATCACTACCCCACCTTCTCTCCAGATCTTTGTTCCAAACCTGCAGCTTTACAGTTAATACCATTTTAATGACTTCATATTAAAATTATCATCCAGAGTCTGCACACTATCCTTTAACAAGAGATCTTTATCAGCACGTCAGCAGTACTGTTCATTCAAACTTGTATCACAACATATTGGGCACTGGTCTCACTTTTCTTTGACATTCACAATATCGTTTCCTGAAAAGAACATCCCCATTTGTTGGGTATAAAGCTGAAATATACTGATGTTATTTTCCAGGGCCTGATCCTTCTTTGCAGACTGATAATGCCAGTTCTTTGCAGTCGCAGTGTCTCATTGAATTGGTTCTGTAAAACTCTAAATGCAGCCATTGATCACTTCTGCACATCATGCCTTGGGTATTGTGAAATAAAATTTGCTGCAGTAAACCCTTACACTTGACACTTTGATTTACCACACATTCCCAGTTTTATGTACCTTTCCAGACTCAATACTATATTGCAGTGTTTTGCAAGATTAAAAAGAATCTAAGAAAAACATGTAGTCTTGTGGTGAACTACATATACATGTCTGGACACCCCCCCCCGCTGCCTGCTCCTGTGGCTCCTCCCACAGACCCCGGTATAAAGGCGATTGGAGGCACAGCCCCAGCCTCAGTCTCCAGGATGTAGCATGGTGGTCAATTGCTGCTTGTTCTTTCTTCCAGCCAATAAAAGCCTATATCTCACCTCACATTTCCAAGAGTTATTGATGGTGCATCAAGTCTTCCAAACCTTAACCAGTTAAGGTTATTCTACAGAAACTAATGCATTCCTTGGCCCTGTAACCTGCAGCTCCTCTGGTGAAATACAGTTGTCTTTAAAAGATCAGATGTAACATGGTGAATTGCATTCAAATGTGCCCAACAGAATTCTCTAGTTTTGCTTATTCTCTATCACCAAAACTAGGATTCCCTATAAAACTAAAAGTTCTGTAATTGTTATCTTAGTCCCCTAGCAAATTAACCTTTATTTTACAACTCCCTATAGCTTTTTTAACATAGAAAATTGAGGGAATAAAAACTTTTTTAGATTCGTTTTTACAAAACTGTTTAATGTCCTTTTCACAGTTAATGGATAAATATGATATCTCTAATACACATTTTTTCAGATATTTACAGGTTAGGAATTTTTTACATGATTTTTTTTACCGAATTACCCCTCGGCCTGCTCTTTAAATTTGGCTTATGCTATTTTTCAGTTTAAACCTTTTCAAAAACGATTAATATCTATAGTTTATAAACAGTTAATGAATGCTTGCATGTTGCCTAATGATAGGGTTCAACGCATCTGGGAAGTAGAACTTCAACATTCACTCTCAGACAATCAATGGAGTAAAATTTATTATTTAGTCAATAATTCGTCTATCTGCGCACACCATATCTTAATTCAGTTTAAGGTAGTACATAGGGCCTATATGTCCAAAGATAAATTGGCACATATTTTTCCTAATATACACCTTATTTGTGACAGATGTCACACAGAAGTGGCTACTCTAACTCATATGTTTTGGTCATGTGTAAGTTTAAACAATTTTTGGAGGGATGTGTTTGGAATATTATCTAAGGTTATAGATGTGGATGTTCAACCTAATTCACGTACAGCAATTTTTGGGATTATTCCACCCAACATGTGATAGCTTTTTCGACTTTACTGGCTAGGAGAGCTATTTTGCTACACTGGAAAGAATCTAATCCACCTACTGTTTTCTATTGGCTCTCCTCCATTATGTCATGTCTAAGTTTGGAGAAAATTAGAAGCCGGACATTGATACCTCCTTTAATTTTGAACAAGTCTAGCGATCCTTTATTCAATATTTTCATATGATCTAATCTACTTATTTATTTTTCTTTATTCTCTTTTGGGGAAAATCCTTATCCGTGAAGGTTCGGAGATGACTGGAAGGATGTTTTTCTTTCTCTTTTTAAAAATTCTTATCCTCAATTGGACTGCCCAATCTTTCTTTTTTTTTCTCTTTTTTAAAAATTTCAGTTTGGTTAGTGGGGCTTTTTTTTTCCTTTATTAAACAAAATTTCCAATCTTTTTTTTTATGATTGCTATGAGGAGTTGTAGTTTTTTTTGACCATTGTATATATAACAGCATAATATTTTACCTTTTTGATTTTGACATTATATACTTTCTGTTTTTATTATAGTTTATATGTCTTTTATATTACCTGTTTGCTAAATTCCTCCTTTGATTTGTATATTCTTTATTTGAAAATCAATAAAAAGATTGAAAAATGAAATGAGATTTGACAAAATAAAATGTGGGTGAGATTGGCATTCAGTTATTATGAAAGTTGCATACTTCGGTTAGCAATCATTTACGAATAAGTTACCAACAGGTCTGATGATGCCTAAGTATCCATTTTGACAGTTCTCACATCAATATTATCCATGACAATTGTACTAAGGCCACTTCTCATACTTATGATGAAATAGGTTTATCAGAATTGAACAGGAATGAAAACAAAAGGAGGAGAAACCATTTGCTAGGTATTCATTTATGACATTTATCCTGAAAGAAAGGATACTTATTGCAGGTTTATTGCTGCAGTAATGTCTTGAAGGAGATACCAGCTGAGAAATGGCAATGGAAAAGACTTTAGCACAATTGTTTTGTCTGCTTGACGAGCCCACCAAGTAAAGGTTGCAATAGCAACCTAACAACCCAGCAAAACCTACTCAACTGAAGCATGCTATAGATTCGCACTGCAGTGTGGAAATGGGGATTTTCGGATCTTTGGATCAGAGTCTGTGTCAAATGTAAACACCCATTTACACTAATTCTTCACTAATCCCATTTTTGTTTTTATATTCTCTCAATCTTCCCATCAGTTCTCCCCAGATTTTAGGCTGTGGGAAAAACTTGGTGAGAAACATTTATTTTGCATGGTTACACATATCACTCTTCATAGACTTTTTAATGAACCTTTTATTTATTATTCACCCACCCACCATGGAGCAGGCCCTCCTGGCCCTGCAAACTACACTGTCCAGCAACTTCCAACAAACCCACTTAACCCTAACCAAATCATGGGACAACTTATAATGACCGATTAGCCTACCTAGTATGTCTTTGGACTGTGGGAGTAAATCAGTGCACCCAGGGGAAAGCCAAAAAGTCTATTGGAAGGTTGTAGACTCCTTAAAGAATGGTCCAGAATTGAGCTCCAAACTCCAATTGAATATCTTCTATGCTCATTGTAACACTGATCCTAATGAAACTAATAGATCATACACTGCATCTGAGATTGCTGGATGGTATGTTGCCTCTCAGGTGCCAGGTGCCAGAGTCCAGGATATCTCAGATCAAGTCCTCAGCATCCTTAAGTGGGAGGGTAAACTGCCAGAAGTTGTGGTCCATGTAGGTACCAATGACATGGGTAGGACAAGCGATGAGATTCTGCATAGGGAGGTCAAGATGTTAAGGGCTAAGTTAAAGGGCTACCCATGCCAGGTGCTAGTGAGGCCAGAAATAGGAAGATTATACAGTTTAATACATGACTAAGGAGTTGGTGTAGGAGCGAGGGCATAAGATTTTTGGATCATTGAGCTCTCTTGCCGGGATCGTGGGACCTGTACAGAAATAATGGCTTGTACATGAACTGTAGGGGGTCTGATATCCTAGTGGGAAGATTTGTTAATGCTATAATGATCTGTTAAACTAGAGTTGTAGGAGGATGGGAACCCAAGCGCCAGAACAGTAAGTGGAAAGGTTGTGGAGGCAGATGTTGGTAAGACTTCAGACAAAGTTAAGAATCAAAAGGTTGAGCATGGTGCAACTAATGTACTAACTGCGTATATTTCAATGCAAGAAGTATTGTAGGAAAGACGGGTGCTAGTCCAAAGATGAGGTAGCTGGTTTACAAACAGAGACAATGTGTAATGAAGAGAGGCTGCTGATAGGGCTACATTGCAGTCAACAGGACGAGCTGCAAAGGAAAAGGTGGACAACATCGAGAAGTGTGAATACAAGGCAAAAGGTGTTATATTTGAATGCAAGCAGTATACGGAATAAGGCAGATGAACTTGCAGCACAGTCGCAGACTGGCAGGTATGAATGATATTGTGGGCATCACTGAATCATGGCTGAAAGAAAATTATAGCTGTGAACTTAATGTCCAAGGATACACTTTGTATCAAAAGCAAGGAAGGCAGAAGGGTTGGCATTGAAATTAGAAAGAGGTGACATAGAGTTGGAAGGTGTTGAATCATTATGGAAAGAACTAAGGAAATACAAGGGGTAAAAAGACATTGATGGGAGTCGTATGAAGATCCCCAAACAGTGGTAAGGATGTGGTCCTACAAATTACAATAGGACGTAGAAAATATGTGCTAAAAGGGCAATGTTACGATAGTCACTATGCAGGCAAATTGGGGAAATCTGGTGAGCGCTGATTCCAGGAGGGGACTGTTACAAGAATCACTCTTTGTAATAATGATCAGTGAGACACAGAGAGAATCTGTGTTTACTGACAAGTCCTTTATTGTCTCAGTTGAAAAACACTTAAACAACCAGTACTAGTGTGCACACCAACGAATTTTCCCTGACCGTCTGTGAAAAGTGAATTCCAGCTAAAAAGGGAGTTTCTGCTGCGGGCCACATGTTCCTTGTTTCGAATCTCCATGTGTCCGTGGGGCACCTCACATCCACAACAGTTGTTCTCCTGCAGAGTTACTGCTGCTTTGTATGTGGAGACCTCTGGTTTTATACTCATTTCTTACCAATTCAAATATTGCATTCTAGATTCATTTGCTATAGTCAGGAGTCTGACCTTTAACATCTTTTTACTGGCTCTGCTCCAGGCCAGCGTCCACTTATTGCCCTCTTCCCAGCAAGTGCAATCCGTAATTGATGGCTTTTTGATCTCAATAAACAATCAGCTTGAATCAGGCAGAACAGACCCTGACCACACCATTCACAAACCTGCTTGTCATATACAAGCAAAGAACACCTCGCAAATAACATTTTATTTGGAACTTATCTCTAGTTCATGTTGGGGAATGTGAAATACAACACTGATGTAAAACTGTTCTTTGCTTATAATCACAGGTAATATGATACAAGGGCACTTTTCCACAACCCCTTCTTTAAGTTGCTCATCTGATACCCGATTTGGTACTCAAAGAGCATCAAATTGTAATAAATTTGTACCAATCACGGTGAACAACCAACTAGCATATGTAGCACTGCTCTTGGCTTTATGTGTTCCCTTAGACATGAGGCCTATGTAGTCAGTTATCAAATTTGTGGTATCCTGAAGAGGCTTCAGAAATTGAACTGAACCCAGAGTTACCTGTGATGCACTCCAACCAGATTCATTAGTCTGTATCTGATTCCAATAACTTTCTCCTATAATATCTCACATTTTCTGCTGAAGGGACTACATCTGGTTTCCTCATTCTGCTATATCTAAAGTATTGACCATTGCAAACCTTGATGCATAACATGCTTCCTCTAATTCTAATAGTCCTCTCTTTTTCTATTTTTGACTAACTTAAACTCACTCCTGCTTAGTTGTTGTGGTGAACTATGTGTGCCTGTCTGGACACGCCCCCTTCTGACTGCTCCTGAGGCTCCTCCCACAGGCCCCTGTATAAAGGCGATCGAGGTCTGATTCTCTGCCTCATTCTCCAGGATGTAGTATGATGGTCACTCACTGCTGATTCCTTCCTCAGTCAATAAAAGCCGATATCTCGCCTTACGTCTCAGAGTGAGTTATTGATGGTGCATCAATTTTATTGACAGAAAGTTTTAAAACATGGAAACCGTTTTATGTCCGGACCAGTTGGATTTGGACCCTCAAGACCCTGAAGCAGCTCTTGCTTTTGAACTCTGGCTTGCATGCTTCCAATCATAATTGGTGGAGCTTCGTGCGACTGACCCTGCCGTTATGTACAGAATTCTCCTCTTGAAGGTCACCCCAAAAGTTTATTCCATTATCCGGGACCTGCCGACCTACGAAGGGGCACTGGACGCCCTCAAAAGACAGTACCTGCGGCCGGTGAACACCGTCTACGCAAGACATCGTTTAGCTACCCGGCGACAGCGGCCTGGAGAATCGAGCGCCGAGTTTCTCCGAGCACTACAGACACTCGTCCGAGCTTGTGACTGCAGACGCTCACGGCAGAACAGCATGCGGAGCTGCTAGTACGAGACGCTTTTGTGACGGGACTGAGGTCAGTGTACATGTGCCAGCGGCTGCTGGAACACTCCGATCTTACCTTACGCTCGGCGATCGAGACTGCCAACGCTCTGGAAGCTGCGCTGCACTACGCCGATGCTGTCCAGTCGCGCGATTCCCCGCCGGTTCCGTGGACGCCTCAGACCCTGCCACCGTTGGCTCCCGTGAGTGAAATCGCCGCTGCCAGTCCCGATTCCACGAGCTACCCGAACCCGACCACGGCGGTGGCCCGTCAGAAGCCTGTGGTTTGTTATTTCTGCGGCCTCAAAAAGCACCCCCGAAAACGCTGTCCAGCGCGAGAAGTGACCTGTTCCAGCTGAGGAAAGTGGGGCCATTTCGCCAAGGTCTGTAAGTCTCAGTTTGGCTGATGTCCCCGGGGCCAGTGCTGCTCCGGAAACATGTGAGGAGCAATAAATACTCCCCGCTGGTCGAGAGGGTTCACCTTCTGCATGCGAACCCCCAGTATGCTTACGTGGTCTTACCTGATGGGCGGGAGGACACGGTCTCCATCCGCGACCTGGCGCCCGCAGGTGCAGCAGACCACTACCCTGAACACTCCCCGGTAACTATGAACCCTGTACCCGAGGTGAAACCGCGCTCACCAGGCCCTACACAGACTCCTCATGACACTTATATACCAGGTGCCTCGCACATGCATGAGCTGGAACCAGCACAACCTCCATCTCCTGTGCAATCACCAATGTTGCCGGCATCGGTGCAATCACAGCCGGTGCTACGTAGATCGCAGCGACAGATTCGACCACCTGATAGACTTGACCTGTAAGAAACTTCGCCACATGGGGACTCTTTTAAACAAAGGGGGAGTGAATGTGGTGAACTATGTGCCTGTCTGGACACACCCCATTCTGACTGCTCCTGTGGCTCCTCCCACAGGCCCCTTTATAAATGCGATCGAGGTCTGATCCTCTGCCTCATTCTCCAGGATGTAGTATGATGGTCACTCACTGCTGGTTCCTTCTTCAGTCAATAAAAGCCGATATCTCGCCTTACGTCTCAGAGTGGGTTATTGATGGTGCATCAGTTGTCTCCCAAGAAAATGAGTAAATACCTGTCCCTTTGTAAATGAGCACCATTCAGGCACCATTATTTCATTTAGATTAAAAATTCTCTGCATTTGCTGGCATCCTGATACCAAAGTGACAAGTTCTCCTGCATCTTCATGCACTGATCCCACCCTTCCGTGTTACGCTGTGTCTCACTACATTTAGACCCTGGTGTAGTTCGAGCTACTTGAGGTGTAGGGTAGTCGATTTTACATTATTCTCATCATATTCCGGTGGCCCTATCAGTGGTGGTAGCAGCACACAGTGAGCAGGTCTCTTGCAAGTCGGTGGTGCTCATTTAAAAGGAGAGCTTTGCAGGCGTTTGTTCCGGGAGCAGTGCACAGTGTGGAGGTTTCTCATGATGGCCCTGGCTAAGTTATCCGGGTAAGTTTCTGTTGAGTTTCCCCTTTTCCTTACTGTGTCAGGGGTACATAGTGTAGCTTAAATGGCCGCTGTGCGTTCTTCATGCTGGATGTTGGAATCCTGGGAGAAGTATATCTCCCCGAGGCCAGTTAGTCTGACCTCAGTTGTTGGGAAGATGTCGGAATTTATTGATAAGGATGTGGTTTTGGGGTACTTGGAGGCACATGATAAAACAGGCCATAGTCAGCATGGTTTCCTCAAAGGAAAATCTTGCCTGACAAATCTTTTGGAATTCTTGGAAGAAATAAGAAGCAGTATAGACAAAGGAGAATTGGTTGATGTGGTGCACTGGATTTGCAGAAGGCCTTTGACAAGGTGTCACACATGAGACTGCTTAACAATCTACAAGCCCATGGTATGGCAGGACAGATTCTAGAGTGGATAAAGCAGTGTCTGATAGGCAGGAGGCAAAGAGTGGGAATAAAGGAAGCGTTTTCTGGTAGGCTGCCGGTGACTAATGATGTTCCACAAGGGTTTGTGTTGGGACCGATTCTTTTTATGTTGTATGTCAATGATTTGGATGATGGAATTGATGGTCTTGTTGTAAAGTTTGCAGATGATATGAAGATAGGTGGAGGGCTTGGTAGTTTTGAGGAACTAGAGAGGCTACAGAATGACTTAGACAGTTTAGGAGAATAGGCAAAGAAATGGCAGATGGAATATAATGTCGGTAATTGTATGGTCATACATTTTGGTAGAAAAATTGAAAGAAGTATTTTCTAGAGGTGAATAGGGACCAAAGGGATTTAGGAGTCCTTGTGCAGGATTCCCTAAAGGTTAATCTGAAGATTGACTCTGTGGTGAAGAAGGCAAATGTGATGTTAGCATTCATTTTGAGAGGACTAGAATATAAAAACAAGGATGTAATGTTGAGGCTTTATAAGGCACTGGTGAGACCTCAATTGGAGTATTCTGAGCAGGTTTGGGCACCTTATCTTAGAAAGGAAGTGTTGAAACTGGAGGGGGTTCAAAAGATGTTCACAAAAGTGATTCTAGGATTGGATGGCTTGTCATATGAAGAGTTTTTGGTAGCTCTAGGCCTGTATTCACTGGAATTCAGAAGAATAAGGGGTGACCTCAATGAAACTAATCAAATTGTGCCTTGGTAGAGTGGTGGGGCCAAGAGGAAAATTGGATCAGCCATGATGAAATGGTGGTGCATAGCTGATGGGCCAAATGGCCTGGTTCTGTTCCTATCTCTCATAGTAAATGATAATTGCAAAATATTTTTATTAGCATTATATAATTAAAAAAAATATAATTATATTAAAATTATTGGAGAATTTGTGTGAGGTCAGATTTCTATAAATTAAATGTTCCATAACCTGGGGAACCCTATAACTCTTGAGCAGCATTCACTCAAGCTGCTGTGTATCCGTTTCAGAGAAACATCAATGAGAAATTTAGAGAGAATTAGAGCTGATGTCAAAAAGTATTATTTTGCTCAAAGAGTAATGACTAGCTGGAGATCCTCATAAGTTTTTGTTAGGGAGTATTCCTTAGGTCAATATTGCTGTATTGGAGGGGAATGAGGTATTGGTGTGCTCTCTGTTTCACGGAGACATGTTTCACTACAGACATGCTGAATACATTGGTAAGACCCAAGAGCTTCTCGATACACAGGATGGACTACTGCTATTTTGGAGAATGCAAAAGGTGGAGGTCTGTGCTTTGGATGCAGCAGTCTTGTCACACACTAATTCCCCCAGCCTGGAGCACTTAATGATTAAGTGCCAACTGTTCCACTTATCAAGCTAGTTCTCCTCCATGATCATAACTGCAGCTTACACACCAACAGACTGATGTAAAGTAAGCACTCGATGTATTGAGTGTCACCATCAGTAAACAAAAAATGCCTTTCTTATTATTGTTGGAGACTTCAATCAGGCTTGTTTGAAAATCTCTGCATAATTATTATCAACATATCACCTGCAGCAGCAGGTGTCCCAATACTACGATTAGGGATGCCTAGACCTTATTTTGGGAAATCTGATCATTTGCCTGTCCTCCTTCAACCTGCATATAGGAGTGACTAAAGAGCAAGTCTTCAGAATTAAGGACAACTAAGAGGTAGTTGCAGAAGAGTGGCTACAGGATTGCTTTGAATCAGTAGATTAGATCGTGCTCAAGTACTCATCCACACACCACGATTGTCATGGACTTTATAAAAACAGTTGTAGATGAATGAGTCTCTACAAAATCATTCAGTCTACCCCAAGCAGAAGTCCTGAATGAGATCTGCAGTCTGCTGAGGGCCAGATCAGTGGTGTTCAGGTCTAGCAACCAAGTAAAATACAAGGGGCCCAGGTATGATCTCTGGAAAGTATTCTCACAACTCTGGATCAACATTGAATCACTGAAGGATGCTCAAAAGCAGTGACAGGGCTTGAATGCAATCATCTTCCACAAAGTGAAACAAAGCAGCATACGTGACAACGAGGCCAACAAGTCTTAACTCTCAGATGAGATCAATGCACTTTATGCCTGTTTTGACCACCTTGACATCAAGGTAGCTTCATGAAATGCCTGCAGCTCCCTATGATGCAGTGATTTTAGTCTTTGAGGCCAATTTGAGAGCATCCTTTGTAAGGGTGAACCCATGGAAAGCACCTGGCCCTGAGAGGATACCTGGCTAGGTACTGAAGACTTGTGTTGATCAACTGGTTAGAGTGTTCACTGAGATCTTTAACCTCTCCCTTCGACAGTCTGAAGTATGTACCTGCTTTAAATAGACTTCAATTATCCCAGAGCTTAAGAAGAACACGGTAACCTGTCTCAATGGCTATTGCTGAGCAGCACTTATATATCCTGTGAGGAAGTGATTTGAGAGGTTGGGGATGAACATATCAGCTCCTGCTGATACCTGTTCCAATTCGCCTACCATCTCACCAGGCCAACAATGAATGTTATTTCATGAGCACTTCACTCAATCCTGAAACACTTAGACAGTGAAGGTGCATACATAAGTATGCTCTTCATTGACCACAGCTCAGCATTCAACACTACTATCCCCCAAATCTAATCAATAAGCTTGAAGACCTAGGCCTCAATACCTCCTTGTGCAACTGAATCCTTGATTTCCTCACCTGTAGACCCCACTCAGTTCTGAGTGACAACAAGATCTTCTCCACAATCTCTGCCAGCACAGGTTCTCCACAAGGCTGTGTGCTTATACTCCTGCTCTATTCACTTTATACTTATGACTGTAAGGCCAAGCACAGTTCCAATGCCATATTGAAATTTGCTGATGATGCTACTGTCAATGGCTGAATCAAAGGTGTGGAAAAATCACCATAGAAAGTAGGTTGAAAATCTGGCTGAGTCCCTTTCCTTGGTGAGACCGCTTGTTCGAGTCACTGCTGTCAAAGAGGCCGCTGGGTCTCGATCCTCTTGAAGGTGTTATCGAAGTTCTGAGATTTATGGTTTGGACTGTAGTTCATATTAGCCTCTTTCAGTTCTTTTTTTTTTGTGTTCTCACTCATTCTTTCTTGTTGCCCAGTGGCAAGCTGGGGGTTTGGGTGATCTGTTAGTTTTTTGTGCGAGGATGTGGTTGGGGGTGCTTGACATTTGCGAGTTTTTGTTTCTTTTTCTTTTCATGCACGGGGGGATGGGTGTGATGGATGTCCTTCTTTCAAATACTTATATGGTTTCTGTATTCTATGGCTAGCTGGAGAAGACAAATTTCAGAGTTCTATTTGCATACATACTTTGACAATAAAATGAACCCTTGAACCTTTAATCATCAATGACCCCTACCATCCAGTCCATGCTCTCTTCTTGCCGCTGTCATCAGGAGCTTCAGGACCCACACTACCCGGTTCAGGAACAGTTATTATCCCTCAACCATCAGGCTCTTGACCAGAGGAGATTACTTCACTCAACTTATTTTGCCCAATCCCTGAACTGTTCCAATATCCTATGGATTCTTTTTCAAAGACTCTTCATCTCATGTTCTTGAAAGTTATTGCTTATTAATTAATTAGTCAATCAATTAATAATAATTATTATTATTTTATTTTTGTTTTTGCACAGTTTGTTGTCTTTTACATTTTGATTGATATACCTGTGGGTTGTTGGACTGTTCTTTTATTGGTTCTATTGTGAATCCCCACAAGGAAATGAATCTCAGGGTCATATATGGTGACATATACGTATGTACTTTGGTAGTAAATTTACCTTGAACTTCTCTGGAGTTATATAAATATAGCAGATATTAATTCAAACCAGAACCAGGCTTCAGTTCTTACTGTAAATGTAAATAAGTTCAGGAAATTTGCAATTAGCCTTCAGTTTTTATTGTAAATTGGAATCAGTATACTGAAGTTAAAAGACTGAGTGACATAGTCTGCAAATGGTGGCCAATGGGTGTTTGCATATGCATGAACCCAATGTTAAGACAGTGTGGCTGTGTTAATTGGCCTGCATAAAACCAGGCAACATTGGCTAAGTTATTTGGACCATTGTGACTGAGTTTAAACTTGCAAACCAGGTGGATGCTGTCACCTAGCATGTGAAACATGGTCATGGTCTACCAATCAATAGTTTTCTGTGTGATATGATATTTGTTTACTTAGTGAGAGCCCTAACAGCATTAATTTTGGGTGTTAGGGATTTCTGCCCCCAGTAGCTTTTAGACTATTTGTGTGAATTATTTTGTGACAAAGATGTTTGAACTTTCAGAGATGTGTGTCACTGTAGATATGTAATTCAAAGAAGCATTGTCAACCCAAAACATTGAAGGAAATAATCATTGTAACCATTGAAAATGTATTGAATCACCTACTGTTACCATAGATGTTAAAAGTATAAAATGGGATGTAATTTGAGTTTGTGAGCTCTTACGAGAGTGTCTCCAGAATGATGCCTGCTTCTTGTACTGAATAGAGACATCTATATCACCAGCTTCAGCGTCTCTTCAGTGACTTCGATCATAGTCACAAAAATGTTCCTATATTCTGTTCACACATGCCAGTCTAGATTATATATACAGTTCTTGATAATAGGGCACTGTTAGATACAGAAAAACAAAACATATTTCTAGTTTTCTTTATGATTTTTTCTTATTTATGTGTTTTCCTAAAATATGATCAACTTCAAACATGAGACCTTGCTTACGGAATAACAGTTTGCAAGTGATATCACAGAAATTGCCTATCGGTCCCATGAGCCAGCAGAAGTAAACTGCAAGTTGCGACTTTAAATGTTTAAATGATTTGGAGAACAGCCACAGATCAAAGTTCCCTTCCATACACTTCCTTCCCAAACTCCATGCTACCACTCCATGTGGGGTTCAAGGTTTATTTTGGTACCTTCCAAGCCTGCTGCTGGGGGAAATTAAAAACAGAGGCTTCACGCTGAAGTGCAACTCAGATTTATCAATGTATTAGAAACACAAGAGATTCTGTAGATGCTGGAAATCCAGAGTAACACACACAAAATGCTGAAGGGACTTAGCAGGTCAGGCAGCAGCTGTGGAGAGGATTGATTTGGGCCTTTGACTCTTTATTCCTTTCCATGGATGCTGCCTGACCTGCTGATTTCACTCCTGTATCTTGGATTTATCAACGTATTCATTTATTTAAAAGAAAAAGTTGGATAAGATGTCAGTTACTTTAAAAATGTATAGCTGGATTGCAAGTTTGAATGGACCAAAATGGGCTGTATTTATTTCTAAATGGTATTTTAGTAGACTTTGGCGTACACTACTTAAAATGGTAGACTGATGTAATGACCCTTGTGATGATACAGAGGCAAGCAATAAAGATCATTGTAGACCCTGAAGATGTGTGATGGTAAGTGGAACTATATCTTTGGAAAATATAAGGTTATGAGGAAATCTCACTAAACCATTTGAGACTTCTAAGGATATAAGTTCCTGTAATTCTTTTATAATGGCCAGGAGCTCAATATGCAGTTAAATATGACCAGCAAGTCGAGTGGGGCCTTTCCATCTGTAATGCTCTGGTTCATATTTTTTACTGTTATGCTGTACATATTTCATTTTGTGCTCTTCTGTGCCAGCTGCTTATTTTCAGCTTATTTTTGGGTTACTGTTGAAGATAAGAGATTGGAGAAATGTGTGCCATCCAGTTAGGACAGTCGGATAAAGGGGAGGTTTCTCTGGTGAGGGACACGAAGGTTGGGTTTGGAACTGTTGCTTGAGAGGCGATGAAGAGAGAAGACGCTGGGGAGAACTGGTCATTGCGTACGATCCGGTGGGAAACCCGCTTGTTTGAGTTGGATTGCAAGTGATGTTCGGAAGGTGGTGCGTGCTTTCACGTTGACCGAGGGTCCAGCGCATGAGTGACAGAGAAGTTCAAGATGATTTTCTATTTGTGTGCATTTAACTGTTTAAGTAGAATGAGCCCTTTTTTGTTATTGTTACTAACACTTTAGTTAAGATTCATAAATATAATTCCTTTAATCGTTTGCAGTGTACTGTCTGTTATTTCGTAGCATTAATTTGTAACAGGGTAGCAAGTGACACAGGGGTTTGGGGTGGGATTGAGTGCCCCTCAGCCTCAGGAGTTTGGTGGAGCCGGAGGTTGCTTCCCTAGACTTACGCAGCCAAGGAAAACAGGATGTTTCACATCCAATATAAAATAGGACTGTTAAATACATTTTAAAATTTGGCCATTAATGTAGCTGTGTGGATTGGTTCAAGGATCAACTTACTTTGTTTCTGGAAAGATAGAACTTAAGGCTCATGTTCGGACGGTGGGTACTTGGGTGTGGATGATGAGCAAGATAACCTTCTGGCCCCAGTGACCATGCCCTGAATATATTTCAATGCCAACACTTGGATGCTGAAGAAAGCTGAATTCCTGTAAATCAACATCTCTTCGTTTTGCGTGCATCATACCAAAACTATGCAAATAGATTCCCTTCAAGCTGTGCTCATCACTGTAGGAGGTGTTAGGCTCCTCACTGCAAGAGACTGATAACGGGCCCTGAGTCCAGATTGATGAATGGATGGATCAATTTACCTTTTTAATGAATGGAACAACAAAAATTATTGAACATTCATGAAAAATGGAAAATAAATCTGTATGTTCCATCTAATTTTGCTATTATTGTAGAATCAGTCCATTTTTGACTAAATATATGGGAATATTCTTGATTAGTACAGTCATCTTCTGCAATGCAATGACATTGATGAGACCATTTCAACGACAGCAAGTTGTTTTGTGGTAAGTAAGTCTGGAAGTAGTCCTGGACCTGTGAAAGTGTGGGAGGTCAAAGGAAGCAACAAGCTGTAGAGTTGCATGCATGATCAATTTACATTGCGGGGGCGTGTACAATGTAGGCTGCTGCAGAATTCAAATCATGTGAACTAATGAGGACTAATATTCAAACTCAAAGCTTCGTTCATAAGCTAAATTTAAAACTCTATGGTTAGCTTATTGTTATTACAATCATAGACAGGTAATTTTGGGCACTATTATTTCTGCTTTGAGAAATAACATTACACAGGATCCGATCATTTATATTTAAAATGTAATGAATGCAAGATATTGCTCCCAGTCAAAAACATAGCATTGATATGAAGAAGTAGCTTTTTGCTCTATATATTTTGTGACCTTTAATGTGCAGTGATTACTTAGGGAGATGTTGATAGTGTTTTACATTTTTCGGTGCCCAATTAGAAAAATATTAATTACAGTATATTAATTATGGTTTTAAAAAATCTAATATGAATGATAGTCTAAAATATTGTCATGAGATAATGGGGCACCTATTCTTGAGACTTTGGCGAAAACGTGTCCCACTAAGAAAAGTGCTAATTCTGTTGAACATGAATAACATTTTCTTATTTAAAATAATCAGGGTTGATCATCTGAGGGTCTTTTGCACAAATGCAACATTTTTTCATCTGTTTGTTATTAATTTTTTAAAATTATATGATTATATGATAGCCTGGTACCCACAAAATTAGTTGTCCTCAGACAAGAGATTATCATTTCAATTTGATAAAAAAAGTGTGTGAAAATCATTTAAAATGTATAATATTTATGCCAGATGAGAGTGAAAAACCTCTTTAAAACTAAAAGCAGTGAATTTTCAACAATATTTACTCTTATTTTGTGGTTGCTCAAAATGTGTCCCAAGTTTTTGTCAACACCATCAGATATTTATAAAAAAAAAGCAATAAAATCAGGCAACCACATGGTCAACTATATTCCTGAGGACCCCATTTCAACAGGGTCAAACAAGATCCTGTAAGTTTGCTATTTTTTCAATAATTTTTACATATTTATTGATGTTGCTATTGCTGTCTCTTTCATATAGGAAGAATTATTTTAACTTATGACATATATTTATGCATTTTAAGTAGAGGCCAGAGGCAGCTAGCAACAGAGGGAAAACAAGATGGCTCCTGTATACAACTCATGCATGTCATGTAAACAAGTGTGTTTTTGTCACCACCGTCAGACGTCAACACCGTCAGGTTTTCTGTCAGATGGTGGTGACACATAGTTTAACGGTGCTAGCAAAAACATCCAAATCATCCTCAGTGGAGGCTTGAATATAACTTGTGATCACAATAAATGGTAATATGGCTTGTAATGTTTCATTAACCTCCTTATAATATACATAATTTCCCCTTTATTTCTTCCATACACAGGCCTACAATATTTCCTTACTATATGAATCCCCAATGACTAAAATCATAAATGAATTTAGTTTCACCATTTCATAATCAATTTATAAAATTTTACCAAATTAAACATGATTAAATTCATAGTAATTTTGCATAATTTCATAGTAATTCCATTAAATTCTGACCTTCCTTTTATGTACTTTAGGAAGTTATGGCTAGGTAGCAGCTTTCAGTGGAGGAGCGAAGGGGAAGAAACAGGGAATACCAAAAAAACGGAGAGAGAAAATATATAGTGAGCCAGAGTTAAAGGAGGAATACCCGAGAAAAGAAGAGCAAAGATGGAAGAAGAGAGTAGAGGATGGGAAGATAAAAACTATCAGTGATTTGAATGAAAGGGGAAAGAGGAGTAAGAGAAAGGTGTGGAAATGTAGACAGCAAGAGTCAAGAGAGCATAAGAGGAAGGGCCCAGAAACTCCCCCAGATAGTCCATTGTATCAGACTGCACAGGAGCCAGCCCACAGTCGGCAGTCTATAGCAGGGGAAAGGGAAAGAAAGAAAACAAGAGAAATATTCTTGAGAGAGATGAAAGCTTTGAAAAATAAACTTCAAGAGATAATAAAAGATAGGAACAAACTGACAAAGTGTTGGTGACAAGAGCAAACTAGAAGTTAAAAAAAACACAAGAATCACCAAGAAAAAAAGAGCAGAGCAGATGCTACAGGGAAGCAAAATCTTCCATGAGATGGTTGGGAGAAACCTTTGCAGTTCTCAGCTCTATCATATTGCTGAAGGTGACATGCAGACACATGATGCACTCCTTTCTCAACCACTAAAACCTGTACCAGCAACGAGGAAAATCCATCAGGTCATATCTTACGGAAACAGCATCCATTGCAGATCATTGTCATGTGAGCCACAGATGGGCCAGTGTTTCAGCCCAATGACATTTCAGTTGACTGAAAATACACATGCCAGGGTACAAGCTGAGGAGAATGATGGCCCTCCCTCTATGGGAAAGAACAGAGGGCCTTTGGCAATGCTGAAGGAGGAAATGGAGCAGGAACTCCACCATGGTCCTTACGGGACTATCTGTCTGGTGTCATTAATTGTGCAGATCGGCTTGCAGTCATTTATGACCAAAATTGGTGGTAAGCAAAGGCTGTCGCTGTGGATGCTCATCATCAAGATGGGCAAGTGGAGTTTTTCCACTCTCGTGGGCCCAGCACGTGCTTCCATCCAAAGCCAGGTGGAAAAGATATGTGCTTCGTACTAGTTGAAAATATTCTGGTCAAACTGATGGAGCCATCATCACCATGTTTTGCAAGCAGGGCGAGGGAGATCTACCGATTGTCTGCTAAAGTCATGGACTTCATAGAGGAGGAGCATACTAATCATCTACTTCCTGATAAAGTTGACTGAATGTTTTCGAAGATCTTCAAGCCCAGAAATGGATGGAATTTTTGTTTTAGTTCCTGTTGTGTTTTCTGCTGTTTATACTTAATCATTGCAGTTTTACTGCAGTTTTTATTTTGCTGTTTACCATTGTTGCTAATATTTACAGAAGGATAAAATGTACATGAAAAATTGTTATTTGTTGTACCAAATTTTTAAATAAAGTTGTTAAGCGAGGAAGCATTGACTTGAGTGGTGAAAAGGTTGGAATTGTTTGTTGTAGTTAGGACACTGCCACCACCGTCAGATGGAACTTCCTTTGTTTTAAATTAATGTCCTGATGAAGAGTCTCGGCCTGAAACGTCGACAGTGCTTCTCCCTATAGATGCTGCCTGGCCTGCTGTGTTCCACCAGCATTTTGTGTGTGTTGTTTGAATTTCCAGCATCTGCAGATTTCCTCGTGGATGCTTACAATCTGTTCCTCCAAAGCAGTTGATTTATTAAAGTAATTGTCCCTTTAAAATTAAAAATGTGTTTTTTATGTCCAAAATTATTATTTTGTATATTTGATGCTAATGATAAAAGTTGCATGATGTAAGAGTTTTTAAAGGAGTACACGTGAAATAGTATAAGAAATGAATAAAGTGAATATTCAACATTTAACCGCATATATGTGTACCTATGGTGTAGATACAATGATTTAAAAGTTCTAAATCTACATAAGTCAAGTCAAGTCAAGTCACTTTTATTGTTACTTCGACCATAACTGCTGGTACAGTACATAGTAAAAATGAGACAACGTTTTTCAGGACCATGGTGTTACATGACACAGTACAAAAACTAGACTGAACTACACAAAAAAAAACAACACAGAGAAAGCTACACTAGACTACAGACCTACACAGGACTGTGTAAAGTGCACAAAAACAGTGCAGGCATTACAATAAATAATAAACAGAACAATAGGGCAAGGTGTCAGTCCAGGCTTCGGGTATTGAAGAGCCTGATAGCTTGGGGGAAGAAACTGTTACATAGTCTGGTCGTGAGAGCCCGAATGCTTCAGAGCCTTTTCCCAGATGGCAGGAGGGAGAAGAGATTGTATGAAGGATCCATGGGTCCTTCATAATGCCGTTTCCTTTGTGGATGCAGCGTGTAGTGTAAATGTCATTGATGGTGGGAAGAGAGACCCCGATGATCTTCTCAGCTGAACTCACTATCTGCTGCAGGGTCTTGCGATCCGAGATGGTGCAATTTCCGAACCAGGCAGTGATGCAGATGCTCAGGATGCTCTCAATACAACCCCTGTAGAATATGATGAGGATGGGGGGAGGGAGATGGATTTTCCTCAGCTTTCTCAGAAAGTGGAGACGCAGCTGGGCTTTCTTTGCTATGGAGCTGGTGTTGAGGGACCAGGTGAGATTCTCCGTCAGGTGAACACCAAGAAATTTGGTGCTCTTAACGATCTCTATTGAGGAGCCGTCGATGTTCAGTGGGGAGTGGTCGCTCCGTGCCCTTCTGAAGTCAACAACCATCTCTCTTGTTTTGTTCACATTAAGAGTCAGGTTGTTGGCTCTGCACCAGTCCGTTAGCCGCTGCACCTTCTCTCTGTAAGCTGACTCGTTGTTCTTGCTGATGAGACCCACCACAGTCGTGTCATCAGCAATCTTGATGATATGATTTGAGTGTATGTGTATGTGTATGTATGATGTGTATTGCAGCACAGTCGTGGGTCAGCAGAGTGAACAGCAGTGGACTGAGCACGCAGCCCTGGGGGGCCCCTGTGCTTAGTGTGTTGGAGATGCTGCTCCCGATCCGGACTGACTGAGGTCTCCCAGTCAGGAAGTCTAGGATCCAGTTGCAGAGGGAGGTGTTCAGGCCCAGTAGGCTCAGCTTTCCAATCAGTTTCTGAGGAAGTGCAGCGGCGGCCATTTTCAAATTGTCCAATTGCGTCTCAGATCGGAGTTCTGAGAGGCGGGACTGCGCAGGCGCGTGAGGAGGCCTGGGAAGGAGGGAAGATATAAAAAAGGAGAGACTGAGTGAGGTAGTTCTCTTTTGGAAGAGGACAGCGAGGCTTTGAGAGGAAGTGCGGTGGCGACCATTTTCAAATTGTCCAATTGCGTCTCAGATCGGAGTTCTGAGAGGCGGGACTGCGCAGGCACATGAGGAGGCCTGGGAAGGAGGGAAGATATAAAAAGAACGCAGCCTTAAGAAGTGGGCAGCTTCGTTTGCGGGCAGCGGAGTGAGCCGAGCGCAGAGTGTAGGGCTTGGGCTCAGGGGGCTTAGGAGGAAGTTCTTTTAGTTCTTGTTATTTTTCAGTTTTTCGGGAAGTATGAGTGTGAGGGCAGCTTGTTGTTCTCAGTGTCGGATGTGGGAGATCCTGGAGTCTCCGAGCCTCCCGGACATCCACATCTGTGCCAGGTGCGCCGAACTGCAGCTCCTGAGGGACTGAGTTAGGGAACTGGAGCTGCAGCTCGATGACCTTCACCTGGTCAGGGAGAGTGAGGAGGTGATAGAGAGGAGTTACAGGCAGGTGGTCACTCCGGGGCCACGGGAGGTAGATAGGTGGGTCGCAGTCAGGAAGGGGAAGAGGCAGGTGCTGGAGAGTACCCAAGTGGCTGTACCCCTTGACAATAAGTACTCATGTTTGAGTACTGTTGGGGGGGGACAGCCTTCCTGGTGGAAGTGACAGTGGCCGGGCCTCCGGCACAGAGGACAGCCCTGTAGCTCAGAAGGGTAGGGATAGAAGAAAGAGGACCATAGTAATAGGGGACTCGATAGTCAGGGGTTCAGACAGGCGGTTCTGTGGAGGTGATCGGGAGTCCCGGATGGTAATTTGCCTCCCTGGTGCCAGGGTTCGGGATGATTCTGATCGCGTCCAAGATATCCTGAAGTGGGAGGGTGAGGAGCCAGAGGTCGTGGTACATGTAGGTACCAATGGCATAGGTAGGAAAGGGGAAGAGGTCCTGAAATGAGAGTATAGGGAGTTAGGAAGGCAGTTAAGAAGAAGGACCGCAAAGGTAGTAATCTCTGGATTACTGCCTGTGCCACTCAACAGTGAGAGTAGGAATAGAATTAGGTGGAGGATGAATGCGTGGCTGTGGGATTGGAACAGGGGGCAGGGATTCAAGTTTCTGGATCATTGGGACCTCTTCTGGGGCAGGAGTGACCTGTTCAAGAAGGATGGGTTACACTTGAATCCTGAGGGGACCAATATCCTAGCGGGGAGGTTTGCTAGGGCTACAGGGCAGACTTTAAACTAGTAAGATGGGGGGCGGGCGGGAATCAATTTGAGGAAACTATGGGAGAGGAGGTTAGTTCACCAGTAGAGCAAGTAAGTAGACAGTGTGTGAGGGAGGAAAGGCAGGTGATGGAGAAGGGATGCACTCAGCCCGAAGATGTAGGGGAGAAGAAAGAAAAGGATAATAAATTTGAATGCATTGTTAGGGATGAAAAGAGGGGAGGGGGTGGAGAGTATCTTAAATGTATCTGTTTTAATGCTAGGAGCATTGTAAGAAAGGTGGATGAGCTTAAAGCGTGGATTGATACCTGGAATTATGATGTTGTAGCTATTAGTGAAACATGGTTGCAGGAAGGGTGTGATTGGCAACTAAATATTCCTGGATTTAGTTGCTTCAGGTGTGATAGAGTAGGAGGGGCCAGAGGAGGAGGTGTTGCATTGCTTGTCCGAGAAAATCTTATGGCGGTGCTTTGGAAGGATAGATTAGAGAGCTCCTCTAGGGAGATTATTTGGGTGGAATTGAGGAATGGGAAGGGTGTAGTAACACTGATAGGAGTGTATTATAGGCCACCTAATGGGGAGCGTGAGTTGGAAGAGCAAATGTGTAAGGAGATAGCAGATATTTGTAGTAAACACAAGGTGGTGATTGTGGGAGATTTTAATTTTCCACACGTAGACTGGGAAGCTCATTCTGTAAAAGGGCTGGATGGTTTAGAGTTTGTAAAATGTGTGCAGTATAGTTTTTTGCAACAATACATAGAAGTACTGACTAGATGGGGCAGTGTTGGATCTCCTGTTAGGGAATGCGATAGGTCAGCTGACAGATGTATGTGTTGGGGAGCACTTCGGGTCCAGTGATCACAATAGCATTAGCTTCAATATAATTATGGAGAAGGACAGGACAGGACCTAGAGTTGAGATTTTTGATTGGAGAAAGGCTAACTTTGAGGAGATGCGAAGGGATTTAGAGAGAGTGGATTGGGTCAAGTTGTTTTATGGGAAGGATGTAATAGAGAAATGGAGGTCATTTAAGGGTGAAATTATGAGGGTACAGAATCTTTATGTTCCTGTTAGGTTGAAAGGAAAGGTTAAAGGTTTGAAAGCACCATGGTTTTCAAGGGATATTAGAAATTTGGTTCGGAAAAAGAGGGATGTCTACAATAGATATAGGCAGCATGGAGTAAAGGAATTGCTCGAGGAATATAAAGAATGTAAAAGAAATCTTAAGAAAGAGGTTAGAAAAGCTAAAAGAAGATATGAGGTTAGTTTGGCAAATAAGGTGAAAGTCAATCCGAAAGGTTTCTACAGTTATATTAAAAGCAAGAGGATAGTGAGGGATAAAATTGGCCCCTTAGAGAATCAGAGTGGTCAGCTATGTGTGGAGCCGAGGGAGATGGGAGAGATTTTGAACGATTTCTTCTCTTTGGTATTCACTAAGGAGAAGGATATTGAATTGTGTAAGGTGTGGGAAACAAGTAAGGAAGTTATGGAACCTATGACAATTAAAGTGGTGGAAGTACTGGTGCTTTTAAGAAATTTAAAAGTGGATAAATCTCCAGATCCTGACAGGATATTCCCCAGGACCTTGAGGGAAGTTTGTGTGGAGATAGCAGGAGCTCTGACGGAGATCTTTAAGATGTCATTAGAAATGGGGATTGTGCTGGAGGATTGGCGTATTGCTCATGTGGTTCCATTGTTTAAATAGGGTTCTAGAAGTAAGCCTAGCAATTATAGACCTGTCAGTTTGACATCAGTGGTGGGTAAATTAATGGAAAGTATTCTTAGAGATAGTATTAATAATTATCTGGATAGACGGGATCTGATTAGGAGTAGCCAGCATGGATTTGTGTGTGGAAGGTCATGTTTGACAAACCTTATTGAATTTTTTGAAGAAGTTACAAGGAATGTTGACGAGGGTAAGGCAGTGGATGTAGTCTATATGGACTTCAGCAAAGCCTTTGACAAAGTTCCACATGGAAGGTTAGTTAAGAAGGTTCAGTCATTAGTTATTAATGCTGGAGTAATAAAATGGATTCAACAGTGGCTAGATGGGAGATGCCAGAGAGTAGTGGTGGATAATTGTTTATCGGGATGGAGGCCGGTGACTAGCGGGGTGCCTCAGGGATCTGTTTTGGGCCCAATGTTGTTTGTAATATACATAAATGATCTGGATGATGGGGTGGTAAATTGGATTAGTAAGCATGCCAATGATACTAAGGTAGGAGGTGTTGTGGATAATGAGGTGGGTTTTCAAAGCTTGCAGGGAGATTTATGCCGGTTAGAAGAATGGGCTGAACGTTGGCAGATGGAGTTTAATGCTGAGAAGTGTGAGGTTCTACATTTTGGCAGGAATAATCCAAATAGAACATACAGGGTAAATGGTAGGGCATTGAGGAATGCAGAGGAACAGAGAGATCTAGGAATAACAGTGCATAGTTCCCTGAAGGTGGAGTCTCATGTAGATAGGGTGGTGAAGAAGGCTTTTGGAATGCTGGCCTTTATAAATCAAAGCATTGAGTACAGAAGTTGGAATGTAATGTTAAAATTGTACAAGGCATTGGTAAGGCCAAATTTAGAATATTGTGTGCAGTTCTGTTCACCGAATTATAGGAAAGATATCAATAAATTAGAGAGAGTGCAGAGATGATTTACTAGGATGTTACCTGGGTTTCAGCACTTAAGTTACAGAGAAAGGTTGAACAAGTTAGGTCTCTATTCATTGGAGCATAGAAGGTTGAGGGGAGGATTTGATCGAGGTATTTAAAATTTTGAGAGGGATAGATAGAGTTGACGTGAATAGGCTGTTTCCATTGAGAGTAGGGGAGATTCAAACGAGAGGACATGATTTGAGAGTTAGGGGGCAGAAGTTTAAGGGAAACACGAGGGGGTATTTCTTTACTCAGAGAGTGATAACTGTGTGGAATGAGCTTCCTGTAGAAGTAGTAGAGGCCAGTTTAGTTGTGTCATTTAAGGTAAAATTGGATAGGTATATGGACAGGAAAGGAGTGGAGGGTTATGGGCTGAGTGCGGGTAGGTGGGACTAGGTGAGATTAAGAGTTCGGCACGGACTAGGAGGGCCGAGATGGCCTGTTTCCGTGCTGTGATTGTTATATATGATTGTGTTGAATGCTGAACTGAAGTCTATGAACAGCATCTGAACGTATATGTCTTTTTTGTCCAGGTGGGTTAGGGCCAGGTGGAGGGTGGTCTAAATAAATAGGAATAATTAGCTTTTTATTGTTGACAGTAATGACAGGAAAAACACATATTTTATGAAAAAATTACAAAATCAGGAGGTTGCACCGAAATATTGCTTGATTGCTGAGACCTTGTTCTATAAACTTATAAGTTTAGATTTCTTAACATGTAAATTTTTTTCTTTTCAAAATTCAAACCTATTTTATCCAAATTCTCAAGAATCAGTGGGGGACATGTAATATTGTAAAGACTTTCAGAGAGATTTTCAATGATTCCTATATATTTGATCATGCAATTTTGCATGATAACATAATGGCAGGGAATATTCTGTAATGTTAACACTCCACAATGAATCACATCGGAACATTTACGTTGATGGATTTATGTTTGCTTGCAGCACTCACATGTGGCAAAGGAAAGAACTGCAGCACCTAGTATGATACTGTGTGACTTCCCTGATGCACTGAGCTGAATGTCAGTAAAAGGCCAACTAAGGGAACCAACACAAGGAAGTACAGGACGTTGCAAGATGTCTTAGGCACATATATATAGATTGGGTGCCCAAGACTTTTGCACAATACTTCAGTAATTTTTATGTATTGTACAGTACTGCTGCTGCAAGAAAAACATTCATGATATAAGTGAGTGATAATAAACCTGACTGATTCTGGTATGGGTCTCTATTGTGGACTGAGAGCGGGAAGGGGGCAGTGAGAGGTGAATTCTGTTTGGGAAAAGGGGAAGGGAGAAGGGGTGGAGCAGGAAGCACCAGAGAGACATTCTGTAATGGTCAATGAACCAATTGTCTGGAATCAAATGACCTTGACTGGTGTTTCAAGGCTGGGTGTGTCTGCACCTGTGCCAACCCCCATCCCTGACACTCCTTCTCTGCCACCTGTCCCACACCCTTCCTTCACTATTTCCAAAAAATACAGTACTCTGCAAAACTCGTAGGCACCCTAGCTATATGTTCCTCAGACTTTTGCACAGTTTTGTTAATACTTAACCTTCCTGAATATTAGTTGTGCCCAATTAAACCAGTGCCTTCAGCCGAAATTATCAAGGACAGTACAATTTTAGATTTGCTGCATGAAAATTTATTCCATTTGTTGATATTTCCAATTCCCAAAGATATCTTGTGATCACTCTAGAAAAGACACAGAGGATGTTTCCTGGACTGGAAAATCATGCCTGTGAAGAGAGATTGGACAAACCAGTGTATTGTTTTGGAAACAGATGTGGTTAATGGGAGGCATTAAAATGTAAAACCATGAGAGGTTTTATAAGTAGCAATGGGCCCATGTTACCAGTAGAGATGTCAAAGTGTGGTAGATGGTCTAGAAGAGTTATAAGGAGATAGGTTTTCACACAGAAGGTAAAGCAGGTTTGGATCTGATTGCCTGAAAGAACGACAGAAGCCGAACCCTCTTTAAAGATGCACGGATGTATGTTTGAGCAGCCACGACTTGCAGGGTTACAGAACAAGTGCTGGAAGATGGAACTAGGGTGATGGATTGAAAGGACTGATTACATAAATTTTCCATGATTGTGTTTTTATAATGAGCATACAACACTCGTTATCATAAATTCTTGTCTGTTGTATCATGTTAGAATCTAATTAATTTTAGGAAGAATATGAAGGCCCTGGAGAAGTGCTGGAGAGATTAACTGGGTTTATTCTGGGCATGAAAAACTAATGCAGTGGGGCAAGTCTGCAGAAGTTAAGGTTGTTTTAATAACAGGAGTGAGAGCCAAGCAACTGATAATAGACAATAGGTGCAGGAGTAGGCCATTCGGCCCTTTGAGCCAGCACCGCCATTCAATGTGATCATGGCTGATCATCCACAATCAGTACCCCGTTCCTGCCTTCTCCTGCCATATCCCTTGACTTTGCTATCTTTAAGAGCTCTATCTAGCTCTTTCTTGAAAGCATCCAGAGAATTGGCCTCCATGCCTACTGAGGCAGAGCATTCCATAGACCCACAACTCTCTGGGTGAAAAAGTTTTTCCTCAACTCTGTTCTAAATGGCCTACCCCTTACTCTTAAACTGTGGCCTCTGGTTCTGGACTCCCCCAGCATCAGGAACATTTTTCCTGCCTCTAGCATGTCCAATCCCTTAATAATCTTATATGTATAGTATAATATGTATAATCTTATATAATAATCTTTTATCAAGAAGGCACAGCTGAAGCAGCACTAAGGCCAACAGCAGCCATGTGCTTCTTGATTAATCCAAGAAACAGACCAATGGTGTAGCCAGTCAGGAAAGATGATGTTGTAGCTTGATCAGCTATGTCCTCAGTCTTTCCTCTCAATCCAGCTCCAGCATATCACATCTCACATTCCCTAGTCGGGACCTGGCATAGGGTCTTGACCCAAAACCTCAACTTTTTATTCTTCTGCAGAGACGCTGCCTGACCAGCTGAGTTCCTCCAGTGTTCGTTTTGTGTTGCTTTGGATTTCCAGCTGCTGCAGTATCTTGAAAATTGCAGAAAATTTAGAGCAGCCTTGGCTGCAAGTGTTGACAGCTGATTTTGCACACAATATCAAAGGCATCTATATTACAGAGGGTATATTGAGAGTTTCAGCAGTGAGTGAAATATGATGCCTTGTATACTCTTACTATTACTGATTCAGGTCTTTCATCTCCAGAGGATTTCCCTGTGTGCAGTTGCTTTCAGTAGATTAGGTGGGTGATGAGGCCTCAGAGATGATGATTGTGCCCTGTCCTGAGAGTATCTCAGACCAGACAGTAGCACAGATATGTATACTTCACTGGGACAGATGGCTGGTTACTCAACACTTCACAAGTAAGTATGGGCAGATGTGGAACAGGAACGTGGATAGAGCACGTCTGTCAAAGGAACATGAACATGTTGCCTGTTGATGGAGAGAAGAATCATTAAACAGTAGTAGATAATGTGTCTGACTGGCCTGTAAGGTCAAAAACAGAAACATAGAAAACCTACAGCGTAACAAAGACCCTTTGGCCCACAAAGCTGTGCTGAACATGTACAAAGTATTACCCGAGAAATTACCTGGGGTTGCCCATAGCCCTCCATTTTTTTGAGCTCCATATACCTGTTTAGGAGTCTCTTAAAAGACCCTATTGCATCCGCCTCCACCATTGTCACAGGCAGCCCATTTTACGCACTCGCTATTTCTGCGTAAAAAAACTTACCCCTGATATCTCCTCTGTATCCACTTCCAAGTACCTTAAAACTGTGCCCCCCCCCCCTTGTGCCAGCCATTTCAGCCCTGTGAAAAGGCCTTTCACTTTCCACATGATCGATGCCTCTCATCATCTTGTACACCTCTATCAGGTCACCTCTCATCCTATGTCGCTCCAAGGAGAAAAGGCCAAGTTCACTCAACCTATTCTCATAAGGCACGCTCCCCAATCCAGGCAACATCCTTGTAAATCTCCTCTGCACCTTTTCTATGGTTTCCAGATCCTTCCTATAGTGAGGCGACCAGAACTGAGCACAGTACTCAAAGTGGGGTCTGATCAGGGTTCTATATAGCTGCAACATTACCTCTCAGCTCCTAAATTCAATTCCACGATTGATGAAGGCTAATACACCGTATCCTTTCTTAACCACAGAGTCCACCTGCGCAGCAGCTTTGAGTGTCCTATGAACTCAGACCCCAATATCCCTCTGATCCTCCACACTGCCAAGAGTCTTACCATTAACACTATGTTCTGCCATCATATTTGACCTACCAAAATGAACCCACTCACACTTATCTGGGTTGAACTCCATCTGCCACTTCTCAGCCCAGTTTTGCAACCTGCTGTAACCTCTGACAGCCCTCTACACTATCTACAACACCTCCATCCTTTGTGTCATCAGCAAATTTACTAACCCATCCATCCGCTTCTTCATCAGGCTCATTTATAAAAATCACTAAGAGTAGGGGGTTCCAGTACAGATCTCTGAGGCACACCACTGGCCACTGAACTCCATGCAGAATATGACCCATCTACAACCACTCTTTGCCTTCTGTGGGCAAGCCAGTTCTGGATCCACAAAGCAATGTCCCCTTGGATTCCATGCTTCCTTACTTTCTCAAAAAGCCTTGCATGGGGTACCATATCAAATACCTTGCTGAAATCCATATACACTACATCTACTGCTCTAGCTTCATCAATGTGTTCAGTCACATCCTCAAAAAATTCAGTCAGGCTCCTAAGGCACAACCTGCCTTTCACAAAGCCATGCTGACTATTCCTAATCATATTATGCCTCTCCAAATGTTCATAAATCCTGCCTCTCAGGATCTTCTCCATCAACTTACTGACCACTGAGGTAAGACTCACTGGTCTATAATTTCCTGGGCTATCTGTACTCCCTTTCTTGAATAAGGGAACAACATCTGCAAACCTCCAATCCTCCAGAACCTCTCCCGTCCCCATTGATGATGCAAAGTTCATCACCAGAGGCTCAGCAATCTCCTCCCTCACCTCCCACAGTAGCCTGGGGTACATCTTGTCTGGTCCCGGTGACTTATCCAACTTGACGCTTTCCAAAAGCTCCAGCACATCCTCTTTCTTAATATCTACATGTTCAAACTTTTCAGACCGCTGTAAGTCATCCCTACAATTGCCAAGATCCTTTTCCGTAGTGAACACTGAAGCAAAGTGCTCATTAAGTACTTCTGCTATCTCCTCCGGTTCCATACACACTTTTCCATTGTCACACTTGATTGCTCCTATTCTCTCATGCTCTTGCTCTTCCCATACTTGTAGAATGCCTTGGGGTTTTCCTTAATCCTGTCCGCCAAGGCCTTCTCATGGCCCCTTCTGTCTCTCCTAATTTCTTTCTTCAGCTCCTTCCTGCTAGCCTTATAAACTTCCAGATCTCTATCATTTCCGAGCTTTTTGAACCTTTTGTCAGCTCTTCTTTTCTTCTTGACTAGATTTACAACAGCCTTTGTACACAATGGTTCTGGTAAGCTACCATACTTACCCTGTCTCATTGGAATGTACCTATGCTGAATCTCCCACAAATATCCCCTGAACATTTGCCACATTTCTTCCGTACATTTCTCTGAGAACATCTGTTCCAAATTTATGCTTCCAAACTCCTGCCTGATAGCTTCATATTCCCCCTTACTCCAATTAAACACTTTCCTAACTTGTCTGTTCTTATTCCTCTCCAGTGCTATGATAAGGAGAAAGAATTGTGATCACTATCTCCAAAATGGTCTCCCACTGAGAGACCTGATACCTGACCAGGTTCATTTCCCAATACCAGATCAATACAGCCTCTCCTGTTGTAGGCTTATCTACATACTGTGTCAAGAAACCTTCTTGAACACACCTAACAAACTTCACCCCATCTAAACCCTTTGCTTCAGGGACATGCCAATTGATATTTGGGAAATTAGAATCTCCTACCACGACAACCCTGTTATTATTACTCCTTTCCACAATCTGTCTTCCTATCTGCTCTTCGATGTCTCTGTTACTATTGGGTGGTCTATAAAAAACACCCATTAGAGTTATTGACCCCTTCTTGTTCCTAACTTCCACCCACAGAGACTCCGTAGACAATCCCTCCATGTCTTCCTCCTTTTCTGCAGCTGTGACACTATCTCTGATCAACAGTGCCACGTCCCCACCTCTTTTGCCTCTCTCCCTGTCCTTTCTGAAATACACTGTATCTAAAGTCTGGTGCTCTAAGTAACCAGTCCTGTCCCTGAGCCATCCAAGTTTCTGTAATGGCCGCCACATCATAGCTCCAAATATTGATCCATGCTCTAAGCTCATCTGCTTTGTTTTTAATACTCCTTGCATTAAAATAGACACATCTCAAACCAACGGTCTGAGCACGTCCCTTCTCTATCACCTGCCTATCCTCCCTCTCACACTGTCTCCAAGCTTAACCTATTTGTGAGCCAACCACCTCTTCCTCCATCTCTTCAGTTTGGTTCCCATCCCCCAGAAATCCTAGTTTAAACTCCCCTCAATATCCTTCGCAAACCTCCCCGCCAGAATATTGGTTCCCCTGGGATTCAAGTGTAGCCCGTCCTTTTTGTACAGGTCACTCCTGCCCCAAAAGAGGTCCCAATGATCCAGAAATCTGAATCCCTGCCCCCTGCTCCAATCCCTCAGCCATGCATTTATTCTCCACCTCACTCTATTCCTATTCTCACTGTCACATGGCACAGGCAGTAATCCCGAGATTACTACCTTTGAGGTCCTGCTTCTCAACTTCCTTCCTAATCCCCTGTAGTCTTCTTTCAGGACCTCCTCCCTTTTCCCACCCATGTCGTTGGTACCAATATGTACCATGGCCTCTGGCTTTTCTCCTCCCACTTCAGGATATTGTGGACGTGATCAGAAGCAACCCAGACCCTGGCACTAGGGAGGCAAACTACCATCTGTGCTTCTTTCCTGCATCCACAAAATCACCTGTCTGACCCTCTAACTATAGAGTCCCCTATCACTGCTGCCATCCTCTTCCTTTCCCTACCTTCTGAGCCACAGGGCCAGACTCTGTGCCAGAGGTATAGCCACTGTTGCTTCCCCCAGGTAGGCTGTTTCCCTCCCCCCCCAACAGTACTCAAACAGGAATACGTATGGTCAAGGGGTACAGCCACAGGGGTGCTCTCTAGCATCTGATTCCTGCCCTTCCCTCTCCTGACTGTTACCCACTTATCTGTCACCCCAGGGCCTGGTGTGACTACCTGCTTATAGCTCCTCTCTATCACCTCCTCACTCTCCCTGACCAGACCAAGGTCATCGAGCTGCATCTCCAGTTCCCTAACATGGTCCCTAAGGAGCTGCAGCTCAACGCACCTGGTGCAGATGTGGCCATCCAGGAGGCTGGGAGTCTCCATAATTCAGAACTTGCTGATACTTTGCTCCTCACTGCTCTTCCAGTTATTGGCTTTCAGTGACATTGTTCCATTATCTTTGACATAAATGAGGTGAAACCCAGACTCCTGCAGTTCCATCCATTGGCAGCTCAACTCGCCTGAAGACAGAGATCATGGTCCATTTGTTCAGTACTGTCCTCTGTTACTTGATAGATTGAAGCACAAGCACCATCATCACAGTAAAGTCGACTCTCATCTATCCTGGCCAATTCAAAGTTGCATCTGAACTGTACAGCTTCAGATCAGTACAGATCCTGCCGTGAAATATATCAAGTTCTGAACAATAACAGGACGTGTGATGTTGATAAGTCTATTCGCAATACTCCGTGGCTGGCTTTGAATTCTTCATGGTAATGTGGTAAAGTAGCTAAAAGAGTAAGCTAGAAATGCAAATACTATATAAGATCGACAGATTGCAAGTACTTACTTGGAAGTATTAGGGTGGTATGTCGCAGGTGACTAAGACAACGCCTTTCATGGATAGAATGGTTTCCCCCCCAAATCCTCAAGTACTCCAGTAGCTGAATTGATTCATGTTTTGACGGCACCCTGCAAACTCTGGGTAACAACATCTGACATCTATAATGAGTAAAAGAGGTCGATGTAATGGTGGTTTCATTCAAATTCTTTTGACAGCCACAGACCATTTCTCAGTCAATAACCCAGTAGCTGGCTCCCTACTGACTCTATTAGTAATGATAAGGGACACTAACGGGTTAGAAAACACCAAGAAGCTTTGTTCTCTTTAGTTCAAACATGAATCTGAGGAGGTTATCTCTAGAGTAATGTAAAGAAGCTTTGTTGTTTACATATTGCTGTCCAAGAAAATGTTTTTGGTAAGATTTAGTCTTATGCCCTTTAAATAGGTACAGTTTTGGTTGACTTTATTACACTTCAGATTATTTATATTTTATTAAAATAGTGTGAGGTTTTTAATACATTTTCTGTTATTTTTGAAATATATTTAAATACATCTCAACTATTTTTAATTGGCACTGATTTGTGAACATTCATTAATGTAAAACTTGTGAAGTAACTTTGGCTAACATGAAATGTAAGATACTGTTAACACAGTGCTTGTGGTGTGACCTTAGTGCATGGTCCAGCAGCCTGCTGGCAATGTGAGGCATAGTGAAATTGAGGATTGGGGGTTGCTGGGATCAGGTTGGGATGCGACAGGTTAGTGCCACTGAAGGTTGGTGCATGAGCTGCTCTGATCAGCTGATCCAACCCATTGCAATATATCACAATGTTGGGTGAGATCAGCAGGTCAGACAGCATCTATGTAGGGAAATAAAGAGTCGACATTTCAGACTGAGACCCTTCAACAGGGCTCTTAGCCAAAACATCATTTTCCTTTTCATTTTCCTCCATAGATGCTCCCTGAGCTGCTGAGATCTTCCAGCATTTTGCAGAATCTCCGGTGTCTCTGATTTTGTGTGATAAATGTTTCTGAACTGCAGGGATTGCATTTATTATTCCCCAAACCGTGACATGCCTGAGACAGGGAATTTTGTGTGAACAGAGGGCAAGAGAAGGAACTGGAATCTCAGCATTGCATAGTGCAAAGTGCTGGATTTGCATGTGAGAAGAAATCATATTCTAACCACAAAGTAAAATTTGTTAACCAAATTGGAGGAACTCAGTAGATCAGGCAGCATCTATGGAAATGTATAAACTGTCAATGTTTCAGACCAAAACCCTTCACCAGGACTGGAAAGGAAGGGGGAAGATGCCAGAATAAGAAGGTGGGGGCAGAGGAAGGAGTACAAGCTAGAAAGTGATAGGTGAAGCCAGGTGGGTAGGGGAGGCGGGAATAAAGTAAGAAGATGGCAGCTGATAGGTGGAGAAGTTAAAGGGCAGGAGAAGAAGGAAACCTCACCCCAACTTTCCACCGCCTCAACAGGGAAAGAGCTCCCCTTGTTCCCCTACCATCCTATGAGACTTCACATTTAGCACACCTTCAATTTCTTCAATGAGATCTAACCACCAGACACCTCCCTCCCACCCTCACTCTCTGCTTTCTGCAGGGATCAATCCCTCTGTGATTACCTTGTCCATTCTTCCTTCCCCACTAATCTCCCTTATGGCACTCATCCCTGCAAGTGGAAGATGTGGCTACACTTGCCCATTCACCTCCTCATCTCACCTCCATTCAGGAAGGACCAGTCCTTCCAGGCAAGGCAATATTTCACTCATGAATCTGCTCATGAATCTGTTGGGGTCATCAACGGTGTCCGGTGCACTTGGTGCCGTCGCCTCTACACAGGTGAGACCCGACATAGATTGGGGAACTGCTTTGTGGAACTCCTTTGTTCCATCTGCCAAAAGCAGGAATTTCCAATGGCCACTCATTTTAATTCCAATCCCCATTCTCATTCTGACAGTTCAGTTTACAGTGGAGGAAAGGGAAATACTGAGGCATGAGAGAGGACCTGGCCAAAGCTGAGTGGAAGGGGTCACTAGCTGGGATGATGTTAGAGCACCAGTAGCTGGGAGCAGTTCAGACGCTGCAGGATTGAGGTCTCTCAAAAAAGAAGTATTCTAAAGGAAGCATGATGCAACCATGTCAAAGACAGTTAAAAACCAGAAGATAGGGCATATAATACAGCAAAAATAAAAGGGTAGAGGATTGGGAAGCTCTTAAAAAACAGCAGAAGGCAACTAAAAAGCCATATTAAAGAAAAGATGAAATATGAAGGGAAGCTAGCTAATATTATTAGAGAGAATACCAAAAGTATGTTCAGATACATAAAGGGCAAAAGAGAGGAAAGAGTGAATATCAGACAGCTGGAAAATGACACTGGAGAGGTAGTAATGGGAGACAAGGAAATGATGACTAAATGAATAAGTATTTTGTGTCAGCGTTCACTGTGGAAGACACTAGCAGCATGCCAAAGATTTGAGAGTGTAATGGGGCAGGGGTGTAGTTGCCATTACTAAGAAGAAGATACTTGTGGATCTGAAAAGTCAGAAGGTAGATAAATCATGTTCACCAGATAGATGATGCACCAGATGGACAACACCCCAGGGTTCTGAAAAAGGTAGCAGAAGAGATTGTGGAGGCATTAATAATGATCTTTCAAGAGTCACTAGATTCAGTTTGCTCATCGGTCAAATTAATCCACTGATGATACAATAGCCCCTGATCTCCATTCTGCCCTGTCCCAGCTGGGAAGTGGGGTCTTATGTGCCAGACTGCTGTTTGTCATTTAACACTATCGTACCCCAGAAACTGGTGGGGAAACTGTCATCACTGGGTCTCAACACCTCCCCCTGTAACTGAGTACAGGACTTCTTAACGGAAAGGCCACAGTCCATGTAGGCAGCAATGTCTCTAGTCCTATTATGCTAAGCACTGGTGCTCCCAGGGCTCTGTGCTCAGCCCACTGCTGTTCAAACTGTTGACGCATGACTGTGTTGCAAGATTCAGCTCAAACCGGGTCATCAATTTTCAGGATGATGCAACAGTGGTCGGCTTCATCAACAACAATGATGAATCAGAGTACAGAGAGGAAGTAGAGCGGCTAGTGGTTTGGTGTTAGAAGAACAACCTGAGTATGAACGTGGAGAAGACCAAGGAAATCATTGTGGTCTTCAGGACACTGCAGATGAACGATCCTCCTCTGCGAATAAATGGTGCCTCCGTAGAGAGTTAAGTGTACCAAGTTCCTGGGAGTTCACATCATGGATGACCTCACCTGGTCCCTTAATATCACCTCCCTGAACTAGAAGGCACAGCAGTGCCTCCACTTCCTAAGGAGACAGAGGCAAGTGAGGTTCCCACCTTAACTGAATTTTACAGGAGCACCATTGAGATCATCCTGACAAGCTGAATTTCCATCTGGTACGGGAGTAGCTGAGCATCAGACTGGAAGTTCCTACAAAGGACTGTGAGAATGTCTGAGAGGATCATAGGGGTCTCCTTACCATCCTTTGGAGACATTTATCAGGGAAGTTGCATATGTAGGGCCTTTTGTATTATCAAGATCCCACCCATCCATACAACATCCTCTTTGACTTTCTACCATCAAGCAGGAGGTTCTGGTGCATAAAAACAAGAACAGTCATAATGGGGAACAGTTTCTTTCCTTAGGTCGATAGACTTCTGAAATCCTTGCTGCATCGCATTTGAAGTGTTATCAGTTAATCTGTACTTCACAATATTTAATTTATGCACTTTACTTTGTTTATTTATGTGTAATATATTTGTAGATTTTATCCTTACTTTCCTAAGTTAATATGTATTATATGTGTTATGTGTCCTGCTGTGTTTTACACCCTGGTTTGGAGAAACATAGTCTCATTTGGCAGTATGCACGTATATAGTTCAATGACGATAAACTTGGCTTGAATTGGAATGGAATGGAATGGTTCCAGAGGACTGCAAAACCGCAAGTATTATTCCACTCTTTAAGAAGTGAGTGAGGCAAAAAAAGGAGGACATTATTGGCCAGTTAGCCCAATTTCATGGTTATGAATGATGGAGTTGATTATTAATTATGAGGTTTCAGGGTACTTGAAGGTACATAATGAAATAGGCCAAGGTCAGTGTTGTTTCCTTAATAGGAAATCTTGCCTGACAAATCTGTTGGAATTCTTTGAAGAAATGACAGATAGGATTGACAAAGGAGCGTCAGGGAAGATACTAGCATGAATAGAAAGTTAGCTGAATGGCAGATGGCAAAGCCTGGGAGTAAAGGGGGTCCATTCTGGCTGCTGCTGCTGGTGCCTGGTGGTGTTCCACAGGGGCTGGTGTTGGGACTCCTTCTTTTCATGTTATATGTCAATGACTTGGATGACAGAATTGATGGCATGGTGGCCAAGTTTGCAGATGATATGAAGATCGATTAAGGGACAGGTAGTGGTAAGGAAGCAGGGAATCTGCAGAAGGATTTAGAGAGATTAGAGAACAATTAGAGAAGTGGCAGACAGAATATAGTGCTGGGAAGTGTATGGTTGTGCACTTCGGAAAAAGGAATAAAGGTGCAGTCTATTTTCTAAATGGTGGGAAAATTCAAAAATCAGAGTTGCAGAACGACTTGGACAGCATTCTCTAAATTATAACTTGCCAGCTGAGTCAGTGGTAAGGAAGGAAAATGGAATGTTTGCGTTCATTTTGAGAGGGTTGTTTCAATATAAAAGCAAGTAAGCAATGCTGAAGCTCTATAAGGCATTGGTCAGACTGCAGTTGAAGTATTGTGAGCAATTTTTGGGACTCTTACCTAAGAAAAGGTATGCTGGCACTGGAGAGGATCCAAAGGAGGTTCACGAGAATGATTCTGGAACTGAAAGAATTAATGTATGAGGTGCGCTTGCCGACTCTGGGCCTGTTCTCACTGGAGCTTAGAAAAATGAGAGGGACTTTCATTGAAACCTATCAAATATTGGAAGGACTGGATAGGGTGGATGTAGAAAGGATGTTTTCTCCGGTGAGTGAATTTAGGATCAGAGAGCACAGCTTCACTATAGAGGACATTCATTTTGAAAAGAGACGAGAACGAATTTCTTTAGCCAGAATCTTTGGAATTCTTTACCACAGATGGCTGTGGAGGCCAGTTTATTGTGCATTTTTAAAACAGTGTTTGATAGTCATGGGACTAAAGGTTAAGGGGAGAAGGGAGGAGAATCGTGTTGAAAGGGATAATAAATCAGCCTTGATGGAATGTTGGAGCAGAACTAATGGGTCGGGTGGCCTAATTCTGCTCCTTTGTCTTATGTTCTTGTTTATTTATTTAGAGAGACAGCATGGAAAAGGCCCTTCCAAACAGCTGAGTGGCACTGCCCCAGCAACTCCCAATAACCCCGACTTAACCCTAACCTAATCATGGGACAATTCACAAAGACCGATCAACCTACCAGGTCTCCTAATCAGGACTTGAGATATGCAACAGCTGCTCAAACAACCATCCACCACCTGCTCCTGTGGCTTCACATGATTGCGATCAAGGGCTAAACAAGTGCTACACCTTGCCCAAGCATGACCTGCAGGCCAGTGGAGGGAAGGAGCACTTTACACCTCCTTTGGTAGAGATGTATCTCCAAAAGAACTGATATAATCAACCAGGAGATGGCAGCTGGAATTTCTGGGACATGTTCTGAGGAAAGAGAAGTTTGAACCTCTTGCAGTGATGGGAAATTTGATGTAAGAAAAAATCATGGTTGACAAGGATGACATACATCAAGGGATGGCCAAGCAAAAATTTTGAAGAGCTGATGAGAACTTCTCAGAATAAAGACAGATGGAAGACCATGATCACCAATGTCATACAACATGGCACATTTTGATGTTGATGGTGACGAAGTCTTTAGATGGTTGAAGGAAACCAGAAAACGCGGAGAAAACCCAAATTCCACAGGGAAGACATACAGAAACTCCTTACAGTGGACACTGGGATTGAACTCCGAACTGCGACACCCTGAGCATTAATAGCTTCACTTTATGTGGCCTTCTCTCCTGCCATGATGAAACCACTCTCTGGTTGGAAGAGTAACACCCCACATTCCCTTTGGGTAGTCTCCAACCTGATGGCATGAAGATCGATTTCTCTAACTTCCAGTAAGTTTCCTTTTCTTCTTCCATGTCTCACTCTGCCCCCCCAGCTCTTCCCTTCTCTTCCCCTGCCTATTACCTCCCCTTTCTCCTTCCCTTTCTCTCATGATCCACTCTTCTCTCCTATACGATCCCTTCTTCTCCTGCCTTTACCTTTTCTACCTTTCACCTCCCTACTTCTTAATTCCTCCACCACCCATGGCTTCACTTATCTCCTTCTAGCTTGTACTCCTTCCTCTGCCCAAACCTTCTTATTCTGGCTTCTTTCTCCTTCCTTTCCTGTCCCAATGAAGTGTCTTGGCCTGAAACACCACCAGTTTGTTTATTTCTATAGATGTTGTTTGACCCGCTGAGTTCCTCCAGAATTTTGTGCATTATCTTCTGGATCTCCAGCATCTGCAGAATCACTTGTGCAAAATTTTCTAAGTTGTGGCACAATATAAGATAATAAGATAAATAATTTTGTATTCCTCTCATTACTTTTATTGCTGTTTTCCCCATTTGCTTATCAGCATCAGTAATTTTTAAAAATTCAGATTTTGATACCTGCGGCAAGAATGGTGAATCATAAAACTTGACTGAAATTGATATTTCAAGGTGCCTTGGGTACAAGGACAGAAATGAACATTTTAAGTGGACTGCGCACTGGAGAAGTATTGAAGTATTTGTGTACTTAAAGGACAAACATTGTCTGGACCCATGCTATATGACAAAATCATCAAAGAAGTAAGGCATTCCATAGATAACACTGACCTTATCTCTCTCCATAGAAACATTCATTAACAAGCTTTAGATTGCTGATGAGCACAAGAAAAACTTCTGTCCGTTAAACATATTTGTTGGGCTAATGGTTGGACATGGAGAGATAATGCAAACAAAGACACAAGAGACTTTGCAGATGCTGGAAATCCAGAGGAAAAATGCTGGAGGAACTCAGCAGAGTCTACAGAGTGAAATAACAGTCAACGGAGACCCTTCATCAGGACTGGAATGGAAGGGGGCAAAAGCCAGAATAAGATGGTGGGGGAGTACAAGCTGACAGGTGATAGATGAAACCAGGAGAGAGGGAAGATAGGTGGGTGGGGGAAAGGCGATGAAGTAGGAAGCTGGGAGGTGATTGGTAGAAAGGTAAAGGGCTGTAGAAAAAAGGATCTGATAGGAAAGCAGGAAAAAGAGAAGGAGGAGTGGCACCAGAGGGAGAAGATGGGCAGGTAAGGAGAAGAGGTAAGAGGGAGCCATAATGGGGAATGATAAGTGAGAGAAAGGGTTGGGAGGAGAAGTAACTGGAAGTCAGAGAAATCAATGTTTATGCTGTAAGGTTGCAATCATAGGGAAGGCTGTCTTAAACAAATTGACATGGAGGCGAATTTTTGGATTATGAGTATTCTTAGAGAAAGTGAGGAGCAGCTGCAGTTCACAAATAAAACAGTGTGGGACTCCTTATAAGAGGCACGATAACCTGAGTGGTTGGCATTAATGAACTTCATTCTAAATTCACGAGTGTGTTGCCCTTAAGGCATTCATTTAGTTTATTATATTTTCGCTTTAGTAACTCATTTGTAATCGTTTTCTAGTTAAAGTTAAGGTTGTTGAAAGTAAATTCGTTGTCTGTGATATATCACGGCGTGCGATGATGTCACACCCGGTTTCGCCGCGTCTTGTGGGAAAATACCGGTTTGGAGAAATAGGAAGGAGGGGGCTTATGTGTGTGCAGGATCAGCGCGAGAAAAGTTTTCTTTCTACGCACTGGAAACAACAGAGAAGTAACGCCGTAAGTTCATAAGATAATCGATATGTTGAAGTAAAAATGTTAACGCTGATTCTGTTAAAAGTAATGATGGTTGATAGTTTATGTTCTTTGTTATTTAAAGAGTTGCGGATAGTTTGTGTTGAAGTGTATTTAAAGCCAGTCGATGGCGTAGGTAGATTCTGACTGTATGTTGCACTTTAATGTAATATAGTTTTTGTAGTTTTACCTTTTTAAGTATTTATGATGTAAATGTGATGCCAAGAAGGAAACAAATACTGTATATATTTTGTATTGTTTTATCAACAGTTTTCACCATAAGTTAATGTGGAAGAGTGAACAGTAAATGGTTAATCTTACTGGGATCGCGCCTCATTGACTGGTTTATACTTGGTGTTTAGTTCAGAGTTTACACCTGTGCAAGAACACTACAGTGAAAAGGCAGCATTACCAGGTGTTTCAAGTGCTACGATGGCATCATGATCCAGCATCAAGTCATTGCCATCCAGCGCCAGGAGCAGTAGGGCATCAACAAATAAGACTGCCCATGCAAGAGCTAAAGCAGAAGCCGCTAAGGTCCGAGTGTCATACGCTGAACAGGAAGCAAAATTGAAAATGGAAAAGGCTGCAAGAGAAGCCGAAAACCAAAAGGAAAAGGCTGCCAGAGAAACGGAAAGGGCTGCCAGAGAAAAGGAAGCGGCTGTCAGGGAAGCCGAAAACCAGTTGGAAAAGGTAAGGATAGAGTCAGAGTTAGAAGTGCTGACGCTACACCGAGAAGCCGAAGCTGCCAGGGTGGAAGCAGAGATAATAGAAAATGCCAAAGAAATGCATGTTCTGGAAGAAGTAAAATCTACTTCAGAAAGGAGCAGATTGGAACGCACTAGCAACTACGTCCAATCTCAAATGGATTTGAAGATTCGTTCTTCCTCTCCATACTTATATGCTAACGTCCCACCTCATGAGGAGTCTCAGAGAGGCCCAATTGCATCACATCCATCTGAGGAAGACAATTTACCCTTGCAACTCCGCGACGAATTCAAGAATGAAAGGGCTGATGACAAATACTTCTCGACACCAAACTTACCAGATTTGGCGAGAGAAGAGGCAAAGGCTGAATTCAGAACAACAAATTCCATAACAAATGTGCACCCTCAGTCATATACCTGCCGACATATTCCCCCAGACAGCATGCCACTTGCAGCTGAACCCATGGCACAGTATTTAGCACGATGAGATCTCGTCGCTTCAGAACTATACCAGTTTGACGATAAGCCTGAAAATTACCGTGTATGGTACTCCTCATTCGCCAATGCTATCCATGGAGTCCAGCTCGGAGCAACCCAAGAGTTGGACCTTATGGCGAAATGGCTGGGAAAAGAATCATGCAAACATGTGAGACACATACATTCAGTGTACATCAACAACCCCAAGCTAGCCTTACGCAAGGCATGGGAGAGACTTCGGGAATGCTATGCGGCCCCTGAAATTATTGAAACAGCACTATTTCGACACCTGGAAAATTTTTTGACGCCTGTAGAATTTAGCATATTTATCTTCTACTATGGTAGTATCACATTATTAATTCTTTCGATCTTTTGCATTTTAAACCATTAATCACCTAAGCAATCAATCTGCTGGTTACTTGCTAAAGATGAAAGTCACAAACTTTCTAATATTGAATATAGATTCTTAACTCATAGAACATATTAATTTTCATAGCCATTACTTGTAAGATGCCATACAAATTGTGCTCAAATCCTACAATGCTTGGGATTTATTTGCCATTAATTTTCTGTGGTCTTGTAATATTTCTGACATTTATTGTTCATTTTATGTAAACACAATAAATTTACTCACCAGTATACAAGATCCAACTTTAATAAGGAAATATTTCATATTATTTAATAGATAGTTTTGAACCCCGGGGTTATTTATGGATTGACATAGGCAACTAATGAATTTTGAGACTTATACCTAATCTTGGAAGAGATTTTTTACTTTAATTAGGACTGAAGCTGTCTTAAATATTTATGCAGATTTCACATTTTACTATTCATGTTATGACTCCAATAGATTTGATATCAATTCTCATCCTTCCCATGAATTTTTATGCTTTTTCCATCATCCATTTAAGTCACCTTACAATGAGGATTAGTTATGGTATATTGTGTCAGCATACATTTCAGGGAATTCGTATTCCCTGCAGAGAGTATTTTCAGCAAAATTAAATTCGAAGATGAATAGACTGTGTATCCTTTCAGTTAGAAATATCTTGCATGCAAAAGTATATTTTTACAATGTGGAACAGAAAGAAAATTTAGATTAAGTGGAACAAACTTAATAAAGCAAAGTAATAAACTGGAAAAGTCATATTTAATTTAAATGATGAAACTGAACTGGCAAACAAACCAGAAAACTTTAGTCACCAGAAAAGAGACTGAGTAATGATAGGAAATAATTAAAATGGCAATCAGTGGAGAGCAGGAAAGTATGAACAAGTGAACCAATGATGGAATACGAAGGATGAATGAGGAATAAAACCAAGGTGAAAATAAAGAATGTAGCTTACACTGAAACAGGAGATGATTAGAGGAGAAAAAGAAAATGCTAGGAAAAGGTTAACAAGGGAAAACAAAATCTACATTTTCAACAAACATAAAATAATATAGTAAACTATATTCTCCAGTCATTAAAGAGCAAAAGAAAAACAAATCAGAAACCGTATGGTCAACTGTTGTACATAATAATTGCTTTGAAACTAAGGAAATACTAAACAGGACTACATTTACCAGGATGACTAATATGAGCACCACAGTACTTAAGGAAGGCAGAGAATAGTGGACTCTGACTAATATTTAAAGATTTTTATTATTTAATTTGTCTTATGAAATCATCGTTGAAAATGATGCTTTTTGTTATGCTTGTACTGACTGAACAATAAAATTCCATTCATTCATATATTGTGGGCACATCACACCCCAGTTCCAGGAGATGCTGCCTCAAGAAAACAACATTAATCATCAAAGCTCCCTACCATTTAGTTATACCACATTTTCATAGCTACTTTTGGACACGAGATATAGAAGTCTGCATACCGCCAGGTTCAAAGACATCAACTACTTTGTTCTTGAACCAATTGGTAAAAAAAAACGCTAATCACTACAGTTTAGCGACTCCATGATCACTTTGCGGTAAAATAGAATTCATTTTCTTTTTGTTCCAATTGTGTTCTTTCTTGTAAAAATTGTGTATAATTTTTTGGGATGCCAACATCACAGATGACCCTAATGACAGCTCTCATCGAAATGATAGAAACATCAAATGTTCTCTTTTTAGCCTGCTACAGGACATCTTCAGGTAGTGGTAACTTGGGAAGGTGGTGACCATCATTAAGGATCCTCACCACCCAGGACATACCCTCTCTACACTGTTACTGTTGGGAAGGAGGTAGACGGCTTGTAGACTTGCTGCCTCATAGCTCTGATGAACCAGATTCCATCCAGACTTCTGGTGCTTTTTATGTGGAGTTTGAATGTTCTCCCAGTGATCAAGTAGCTCTTGTTTTCTCCCACATCACAAAGACATGCAAGCTGGTAGGTTAATTGGCAATTGTAAGCTGCTCTGAGTGTAAAGGTGGATGCTCAAATCTTGGAGGGAATTGATAGGAATGTAAGGAGAATAAAGGGATTGATGCTTGATGGTTAGTGCAGGCTTGGTTGACCAAAGTGCTTGTTTCTGTGCTGTATAATACTAAAAAAGGGAGATAAAAGGACAGAAAACGTTTTAAAAATTTAATTTTCATTAAAATTTTCAATACCATTTAACTTCTCTAAGCAATTAGACACCACACTTGTTAGATTACATTTTCAGATCCAGGAAGGTTGCTTGGCAGTAATTATCACCTATCATGCTGTTAACTATTCACATTGTCCTAATGCACACAGCCTGCTTTATAATGACGTCTTGATAGAAGCTTGTGACCAAGCTATTGCTTTGAATGAATCAAGAAATACCATAACATTTGCAGGAGTGGACTATCTCTGACACTGACCTTGAAATATCTACATTTTAATATATCAGTAATGGCATTAGAACTTGATGTCTGATATTTCATTTTGCCTGTGGTCACTTGCTACTGTCTTGAAAAGAAAACCTTATTGGGAGGGGTGATTTATAGAAAGTGTATTTAGGTAATATCAGAAGAAATTCTAATCCTTTTCAATTAGCTAAAAATATTATCCCGCAGCCCACAAGAGTTACCATGCCTCCAGTGCCAACACCGCACTTTACAAACCCTAAGCTCAGAGCATTTACAGCCCTGACTTCCCCGGATCCACATCATCAAGTTTCCTCATGATGTTGAAGGAGCTGAGCGGGTCCATCAAGTCCCTGCTGACACTTAGAGCGTTCCTGTTACCCCATTTGAGGCGTAAGAAACTGCCGATGCTGGAATCTGGAGCAGCAAGCAATTTATTGGATGAATTCAGCCGACGGAGTAGCATTTGTTTGAGGGGGAGTGGTAAACAAATTGTCGACATTTCAGCTTGAAATCCTGCATCAGTGATGTAGGGTTTCAATCTGAAATATCGACAATTCTTTTCCTTCCACTCATGCTGTTTGACCCACTAATTTCCTCCAGCTGATGGTTTGCTGCTTATGTTACCTCATTAATCTGGCCTGTGACATATTCTCAGTACAGCCCGACTAATTCTTCCCCCACACCTCTCCCTGAAATCTATATTCACTTTCTTGTTAGGAACAATTTACAAAGATCAATTAACCCACCAATCAGATTGACTTTGGATTGTGAGCTTCTGATTGTACTCATTGAACACATCTGCAGAACGTTTGTCATTATATGGTATTCTCCAGGTAGTATCCATAATCACCAGCAGAGGGTAGCATTGCACCAGATATTCACATCAGAAGATCGCCACATCAAAAATAATAAAATATTCACATCAAAAAGTAGATTCAGCAATCCAGTCGCTTGAAGCTATAATTCATGATATAACTCCCAACAAATCACAATATATTATCACTTTGCTGACAAACAACACATAGACTTTGTAGATTACCTCTCAGCTCTCAGAAGATGGAGTAATTTAATTATTTTTTGTGACAAAGAATTTAAACATTAATGCATTGAGTTATTATATGACATTAGCACAGGGATAGATGGAAGGTGGGAATCAGTGAGTAATGACGATTACTTTGAAAACTGAAGTATGGTTGAAAGTAATTAAGTTCCTGGTCACTTACAAAGAGTGGACGGAGTACTATAGGACAAGTCTGATTAAAAATCCTGAAGTAGTATTCAGGTATACTGCCTGTTTATTGAGAACTTTGAAATATCACTTTCTGACCTGATATAGCATTCTCTGATTTTATTTTGTATAGATGGCTAATAATTTTTGGATTTAGAAATACTTTAAAGGAGCAGCGTGGTGGTGTGGGCGTTAGTGTAATGCTTTACAACGCCAGACATCAGGATTCAATTCCCGCCGCTGTCTGTAAGGAGTTTGTATGTTTTCTCTGCAAACACATGGGCTTCCTCTGGGTGCTCTGGTTTCCTCCCATATTCCAAAGATATATGGGTTAGGGTTAATCGGTTGTGGACATGCTCTGTTGGCACTTGCAGGCTGCCCCAACATGTCCTCGGACTGTGTTAGTCATTGACACAAATGATGCATTTCACTACATATTTGATGTCTCGATGTACTTGTGACAAGTGAAGCTAATTTTTATCTTTTCACAAAATTTGTAAAAATAAATGTTCTGCATTGAAAAGTTTGCCTAAATTGGGACAGAACAAGAATTTGTATATTTTTCTGGTGTCTTAGGGTCTGTCGGGAAATTCAATTACTAATCTTTCAGTGAGATTTTCATGTGCATTAACTTGCATTTTCTGGTGTAAAGATCTGTCATATGTTGTTAACAATTGATGAGCAACTAAAATTGTCTCCAGTGTGATTTTCAACCTTGCTGGTCTAACAAACCAGGTCAACAGTAAACCAGCGAGCTGTAAATTTTCACTTAACCTGTGAAGCTATGCTATTAAAAGGGTCACAGTCAAACTGCATTCTTTGTGTGATCATGTACTTGGCCAGACGCTGTAAACATGTGCTGACCAATTGGCTCGAATGTTCAAGGACGTCGTCAGCCTCTCACTCCTGTTGTCAGAGATTCCCACCTGCTTCAAAAGGGCTTCCATGATACCAGTGCCCAAGGAGGACAGGGTGAGCTGCCTTGCTGACCATCACCCAGTGGTACTCAGACCTACTGTGTTGAAGTGCTTTGAGATGTTGGTCATGGCTAGAATTAACTCCAGCTTGAGCTGAAATTTGCCAGCCATCACAACCAGACTACAGAAGGTGCAATCTCATTGGTTCCCCTCAGGGCTTTGGACTACCTGGACAGCAGCAATAACTACTTCAGGGTTTTGCTTTATCAATTACAGCTCATCCTTGTGGTACCAATCGGGGAGGCAAGCCTACGATGTCCAAGATTCCATTTTGCATGCAGTGTTGTCCCTCAATTCTTTAAGCTCCACCCAGAATAAAAAGATGCATAATGATCTTCTTTACTGCTAAATGAAGCAGTATTGAATTATACTTTCGAACCTGAGAGCAGTGAGATGCTTTCACAGGAAATGACTCATGCTGGCTTGGTACTAGCTAGAACACAGTTGGATGATACATTTTGGCATCCTTGCAGACCTAGTGTAGACATCAGTATTCAGATGGTAAATGGTTGGACCAGTTAGTATTGGCTTTGCTCTGCTTATATTTTTTGTTCTGTCATTTTATGTTCTGTTCATTTGTGAGTGAACAGGACTCATCCCTTTTCCTTAAAAATTGTTAATTAATGTTACTAATTCATTAAGGACTGATAACCTCTACTCAAAATTACCTAGACACACTAGAACATGTCCAGATCCTTCTGACTGTCTGGGGTCACTGTCTCAATCTGATATTGGCCTTTGTTTCAAACCCCATTGTAATTGAAGCTCCTAGAATCTGGTTTATGTTTCATGACAGGGTTCACACATTCCCTACATAGAAACACATACACCTACGCATGTTTGATCCAGCCACTCCCAAGAGCTTGTTGATAATTTGCCTAAGCAAATGTGTGGGGAGCCCAGTAGTACATACTGGGCTCTTGCTGGAGGGTAGTTGGATGATTCTGTGCAGGCTGCACACACACAGGTCAAAATGCAAAGCACGGCAGGTATTGGAAATCTGAATTAAGGACAGAAACTGATGAAAAGGTTCAGCAAGTCAGTCAGCATCTGTAAAAAGGCCTTAAGTACTTCAGGTTGATGACCTTTCATCAGAGCATTATGATGAGAGTCATTGACCTGAGACATGAAGTCTTCGCCATTGTGCCCTGCTGAGTATCACCTTTGGTCATGATATATGTCAGTGACAATAAACCTGATTCAGATTCTGATTCTATTTCTGCCTTTAGCTCAGCCAGCACGAATCAATTAATTTCCTTTTGCTTTGCCGGTCGGAACCTGGCCTTAATTTGCAGGATCAGGAACTCTCTGGTTGAGAGGAGATTAAGTTAATCTAGACTGGAATCACTTGCAATCAGTTCTATTAAGGATAGGGGAAGATAATTATAAATTAAATAGCGCAAGCTCAGGACCAATATGTTTTGGAATGGTGAAAGATGAGGCCGAAAGGTCCAAGATGTCGTAACTGTGAACAAAGTCACTGGAGAGGCACTGACAGAGGTGATATAGAAGTCTTTATTCAGCAAAGCATGCAGGCATCTTGGTAGCCGCTCACAAACTCATAGCACGTCGCATTCTTTATGATAAAGTTATCATTCTTTTGATCAATGGCAACAGTAGGTGATTCAATACGGTTTCAATAGTTACAATGACATCATTTCCTTCAATAACTTTGGGTTGGCAGTGCTTCCTTTGAATTGCATATGTACAGTGGGAGACACCTCTGAATGTTCAAATATCTTGGCTGGGACACTTTCCTGAATTTACATAATGGTACAAATTCCTTAAACCCATAGTTGATTCAGGGCAAATAACATAAACCAATTGTCTTAATGTAAGAGAACTGAAGCCTGGTTCTTGTTTGAATTAACACTGGCTATCTTCAGCTAACTCCAGAACACTCCCTAACATAATTATCTCTGGATGTCAAGGAATATTAAAGGAAGCTTATGGTAGATTTAGAGATCTAAAGCAGATTCACCCCACAAGACTATGGAATATAGAGTTGGCTGAAGTGTTTTGCTAACTGCTGTGTTACTGTGCTGCCACATGACTAAGGCAGATCTGAATGCATTTTACTTTATGGATAAGGGGATAATTGGGGATAGAGAAGGACCCATTAGAGACCGAAATGACATTCTGTGCAGGAGGCCAGCGGATGCTCCATCTGGAGCCCTGTGAGCATTTCTGGTCGTATAAGAAGGATGTAATTGCAGCGGCGAGAGTGCTGGATACTGCATGGATTGGAAAGTTCAAGCTGTGAAAACAGAGCTGGATCTGATTTCCTGAAGTAGGGAAGGCTAATGAGGGAACTTGACTGAGGTGTATAAAATCATGAGGGGCATCGCGAGGGTAGAAAGTGAGAAACTTCCTCTTAGCAGAAGTTTTAATAACCAGCGGACATAGGTTTAAGGTAAGGGCTGGGAGAGAACTTGAGGAAGAATACTTTCACCCTGAAGCTCAGCTCAGCTCTCTGATAAATGGTGGTGGAGGCAGATACTCTTACAACATTTAGATCAACAGCATTGTATGGAAGACGACGCCCACCAGCAGTACTCTGATCTCTTACTGAACCAATTTCTCTCCTCTGAATGAGTCATAACAGCACTGGTAAGTTACGCAGTCACTGGTGAAGTGCCCAGGATTGCCACAGACAAGGCCTAAATCATTTTCCAACAGTGCCAAATAACACAACTGTTGCTTTGTTAGCCACTCAAATCTGGTTTGATAAATTCATTGCCCGGTATAACTTTCTTGTATGTGCTGTGGCATCAAGGAATGTCTATATTCGCAAGGTTCTGACTAAAGTAAAATTTTCTTCTTTACAGGACAGAAAGTCATCTGAAGCAATTTCACAATTCAGCCAATTGTTATTATGCACGTGTGATTATTTTAAAATAGGAAGGACCTGCTAACAGTCGATTGATTTATATGTTAATCTTAATTAAGGTTCACTAGCATGAAAAAAGAAGAGTGGAAATTAATTTACCTGTTAAAATGTCAATATGCTATACTAAATGAACATTAATTACATTTCATATCTAAAGCCACCAGAGTTAATTTTGTAATATAAATTCTGGGCATATCCTGAAATAATTTTATACACATGCATCCCTTTCTGTGCTGCTATTTGACAGGCAGATTGGAGATTTCAAACAGTTCGATAATTAACCTGTGGGAGGTCATACCTAGCTCAAATCCATCTGCTGAATGCAATGTTCTAATTTGTTTCTGGCTATTGATGCACAATTCCCGAAAAGCCCACACAAAAGCCACTCAAAGGTGGATGGCTTGGGGCATTACAGCTGGGGGGACTACAGCCTTCGGTGACCTCTTAAAGTCCTTTTACAAGTTATGTCAGCAGTGTTCCTCTGCTTAGCACGTCCTTGTGACATCACTGTTCCTTTTCTATATTGAAAAAAAACATTACACATGCCCATGTCACCTGCAGCTAACCAGGATAGGCCCTCTTTATTCTGACACTTTGCCTCCTAACAATCTTCCATCCAGCAATACCATGGGCTCTCAGCTCGGTAAGCAGCCTCATGCGCAGCACTTTGTCCAAGGCTTTCTGAAAATCCAAGTAAGCAACATCTGCTGACTCTCCTTTGTCCATCTTGCCTGTTATTTCTTGAAGGCATTCCAACAGGTTTGTCAGGGAAGATTCCTCCTTCAGGAGACCCTGTTATACTCAGCCCGTTTAATCTTGTGCCTCCAAATACTCCGACACCTCACTCATAATGATAGACTCCAACATTTTCCCAACCACTGAAGTCAGGCTAACTGGACTACAATTTTTTTTCTCTCTTCTGATTCCCTCCCTTCTTAAAGATTGGAGTGACATTTGCAATAGTCCTCCAGAACCATTCCAGGATCTGGTGATTCTTGAAAGAGCATTACTAATGCCTCCACAATCACTTCAGCTACATCTTTCAGAACCCTGGGGTGGGGGGTGGTATAGGTGGTCCATCTGGTCCAGGTGACTTATCTACCTTCAGACCTTTTAGCAACAGCACCTCCATCTTAGTAAAAGCTTCTGGTCTCAAGTTTCTGGCATATTGCTAGTGTCTTCCATAGTGAAGCCTGACACAAAATACTTATTAAGCTGGTCCGCTCTCACCTCTCTTTAATTTTTTTGTATGTCTGAAAAAACTTTTGGTATCCTCTTTTATATTATTTGCTAGTTTACCTTCATATTTTATCTTTTCTCTCCTTATGGCTTTTTAGCTGTCTTCTATTGGTTTTTAAAAGCTTCCCAATCCTCTAACTTCCCGCTATGTTTACTATATTATATGCCCTCTTTTTTGGTTTTATGCTATTCTTGACTTCCTTTCTCAGCCATGCTTGCCTCATCCTTCCTTTAGAGTACTTTTTTAATCTTTAGGATGCATCTCCCCTGCACCTTCAGAATTGTCCCCAGAAACTCCACCCATTGTTCTGCCAACATCCATGCTAGTGTCCCCTTCCAATCAACTTTGGTCAGCTCCTCCTTCATGCTTCTGTAATTCCCCAACTCCACTGATACACCTGACTTGATCTCTCCCTCTCAAACTGCAGAGTGAATTCTATCATATTATGCTTGTTGCTTCCTAAAGGTTCCTTTACCTTAAGCTCCCTAATCAAATTTTGTTCACTGTACAACATCAAATCTTTCCCCTAGTGGGCTCAACCACAAGCTGCTCTAAAAAGCCATCTTGGAGGGATTCTACAAATTCCCTCTCTTGGGATCCAGCATCAACCTGATTTTCCCAATCTTTTTGCATAATGTAATTTCCCATGACTATTGTTACATTGCTGTTATTACATACCTTTTCCATTTCCCATTGAAATTCATTACCTCCATCATGGTTACTATTAGTGACCTGTAAATAATTCTTGTCAGGGTCTTTTTACCCTTGCAGTTTCTTAAATCTACCCATAAGGATTGTACATGTTCTGATCCTAAGTCACCTCTTTCTATGGATTTGATTTAATTTTTTACCAAGAGAGCCACCCAACTCCCTTACCTACCTGCCTGTCCTTTCAATACAAGGTGTATCCTTGGATATTAAGTTCCTAACTATGATCTTCCTTCAGCCATGTTTCAGTGATACCCACAACATCATACCTGCCAATCTCTAACTTTGCTACAAGATCATCTACCTTATTCCATATACTGTGTGCATTCAAATGTAACACCTTCAGTCCTTTATTCATATCCTTTGTGATTTTGTCCCCTGTTACACTTCTCCTTATCCCACTGACTCACTGCATACTGCATTGACTTGTTTACCAACTGACACATTCTCAGCCCTATCACTTTGGTTCCCATCTCCCTGCCAACTTAGTTTAAAACCTCCCCAACAGCTCTGACAAACCTGCCTGCAAGGATATTGGTTTCCTTTGGGTTCAATTGTATCCTGTCCTTTTTATACAGGTCATATCTTCTCCAGAAAAGATCCTAATGATCTAGAAATCTGAAACACTTCTCCCTGCACCACTTGCTTAGTCACTCCATCATCTGTGTCATCATTCTATTCTTGCCCTGACTAGCATGTGGCTCTGGGAGCAATCAAGAGATTACCAATGTACATTGGAGGTCCTGTTCTTCAGACTCTTCCCTAACTCTCTAACTCTCTGCACAGGACCTCTTCTCCCTCTCTACCTATGTCATTGATGTCAATGTGTACCATGACCTCTGGCTGCTCACCCTCTCTCTTGAGAATCTTTTGCAACTGCTCTAAGACATCCAGGACCATAGAAGGTAGGAGGTAATACATCATCCTGGCTTTGCCTTTGCTGCTGCAGAACCTCCTGTCTGTCCACTAACTATTGAGGCTCCTATCACTATCACTCTGCCTGACTTTATCCTTCCCTGCTGAGCCGCAGTGCCACTAGTCTGGATGCTGCTGCTGTGCCCTGGTAGGTCATTCACCCCAGTGTATGCAAAGGGGTATTCTTATTGCTGAGGGGAATGGCCACAGGGGAACCCTGTACTGATTGCTTACTCTTCTCGCTTCTCCTGGTGGTCACCCATCTACTATCTGATGCCTAAACTCCGGGTGTGGCAACCTCACTAAAAGCCTCATCTATGAAGTTTTTTATCCTCTCAAATAGTCCTGAGAGCATCCAGCTCCAGTTCCTTGACCTTGTCAGTCAGGAGCTGAAGTTGGGTGTACCTTCTGCAGATTTAGTCTTCAGGAAGTCAGGCAGGTACCCTGGAATCCCGCATCTTCCAGGTGGAGCATCCTCCTGCCTACACTTGTTAGGCATCTAACTTCTCAAACTCAAGTGCAAACATGTGCCTGTTTTTGCTCAAGCATTTTGAGCCAAAGCTTGACTACTCTAACACTGTCCGCTCCAACACTGGCCATTCTGCTTAAATCTCGCTTCTTTTTTTTTTGGCCCTTGCTAATTAACCATGGTTATTATTAACCCAAACAATCTTCTGCTCTGCAGCCAAGTTCTGACTTGCCCCTCTTGCTTTTTAAAACTGGTGCGTAAAGTCCACAAGGAACTGTCTCCCACTCATTCTGCTCTGCCAACAGGTCCCAACAGGCTTGAGAGTTGGATCCAGCAGAAAGAAGTGGTGCCAAGGGAGCAGGAGAATCCCAGCTTGTCTTGTCTATGCACATTACAGAAGCCCTTCCTAAGTGGAGTAATTTCACTAAATTTATTCTGCATACTTTCTAAAGCCTATACATTTTCCCTACATTATGGAACCCAGAACTGAGCACAGTATTCCAGCTGTGACCGAATCACCTATTACCAAAGTTCACTGTGGCCTCCTTTTTAACGTATTAACGTTTTTTCAACTCATAATGCACATCTCTGTCCTTGAACAAATTCTTTGGATTGTGCATCTTTATATTCTTCCTGCTGAAATATAACAGTAGAATTCTTCAACACTGAACTTCATCTGCCACCAGTCTGCCCATATCTCCTCAAAGTCAATGATTATCTTCCTGACAGTTCACAAAATTTGTCATGTTTCACATTGTCTTTACGTTTTGAACTTGTGCTTGTACATGCAAATCTGACCTTTTAATATTTGTTAAGTAAGCCAGTCGATTTTTCTATTGACCCCTTTGTACGCTTCCTTTCAGTATATCACACAGAAATAGCCCCTATATATTTTGGTTTGAAAAGACTCACATAAAGTTACTGGTGGACCTACCTCAGCACCCCTTTCTGACGTTCCCGGAAGGATCTTTGCTGTCGAGTGCTGTTGTTTTTCTCGACCTGGCCACACCAGAAGCTGACTCACTTTAACCATCCATCTGAGTGCCACGGTAGTGTAGTGGATGTCCGGACATTATTACAGCTTAGGGCATTCTAGAGTTTGGAGTTCAGTTCCTCTGCCAATCTGTAAGGAGTCACTGCATGTCCTCCCCGTGGAATGCATGTGTCTTCCCCTCATGCTCCAGTTTCGTCCCATGATACAAAGATGTTCTGGATAGGTTAATTGGTCTATGTAAATTATCCTGTGATTAGAATAGGTTTAGTTGGGGTTGTGGGGTTACTGGGGCGGTATGGCTTGAAGGGCTATAAGGGGCTACTCTATGTTGTATTGCTAATTAAAATAAATACATAGAAACATGGAAATCTACAGCACATTACAGGCCCTTTGGCCCACAATGTTGTGCTGACCATATAACCTACTCTAGAAGCTGTTTAGCATTTCCCTACTGCTTAGCCCTCTGTTTTACTAATCTCCATGTACCTATCTAAATGCCTCTTCCCCATTGTATCCGCCTCTACCACCTTCACTAGCAGTACATTCCACACACCCTCCGCTCTCTGTGTGAAAAACTTACCTCTGGCATCCCCCTTGTGCCTACTTCCAAGCATCTTAAAACTGTGCCCCCTCGTGTTGGCCACTTCAGCCCTGGGAACAAAGCCTCTGGCTAGCCACATGATCACTGTCTCTCAACATCTAAATTAAAGAAAATAATTAAAAGAAATCTACTATCAGTGGCACTATTTGCTGCCTTGACCAGCACAGGAAACTTCCTCCTTGAAAGTGGGGTCCTGCCTGTTGTGCCCGACCTGCTGAATGTTTCCCATATCGAGGGAGATATTATCATGGCTGCTGGAAATGGGTGAAGAAGAGCAGAGCATATTTTTATTTAGCATGAAATGCAAATTTGCACGGATGGTGAGGAATCTGCTGGATGAGAGGGAATTATCGAAGATGGTGGGGCCCTTTTGCCACATACTGTTAGGATGGATGGGGAAGAGAAGAACTGTATTCTGCCTGGCTGCTCTTGAGGGGTCTCTGACAGTCTTCTTGAAATGCATCCAGGTGCTGGGCTGATGCCCCAGGAGCTGACAATCTCTCTCTAGACCCAGTGGATTTGGTTATTTTGCAGCTCTCCTTGAATTGACTGGAAAGAGATGATCAATTCTCACCGTGATCTCTCCCACTGAGAAAACCCTGGAGCTTGTCTGTATCTTGCACTAATCAGTCTCTACCTCCACCTCATGAGAACAGCGAAATCAGCCAGGAGAGACTTCAAGAAATGCAATTTACTATTAAATAGGCCCTCGTTGGATTAGAACAAACTTAGGGGATTACAATGTGGTCTGGAAATTAATTTGAGCAGATTTGCTGGATCGTTGCCTAATGTCCATCTTCAAAGAGTCAAAATATGTTTTTGATGTAGCTAGCTCTTCAGAATCACGTCAGCTTCAATTTTTCTCACTTGCTCTGCAGTTTTAAATTCTCACAAGAAAACAGAGATGCGATGTGGCCTAGGTTCACCAACAATTTTCCACTATAGTGCACTACTCACATAAAGCCCAGGGCTGGAGCAAAACTGATAAGAATGTCCAGCATTTAAGTTGATGAATCTGTTCTTGAATATTGATTAGAACTTGTGCAAAATGGTGAGCCCATTGATTGATGGACATTGTGGAGTGTGAAGAAGAAAGATAAGAATAAGGTACCTCTATTTTTTAAGAATTCTTTGTTATAGTGTAAATTTTAATCCTTCAGTTTTTGCACATTTTAATAGTTAAGATTTAAGATTAGCTTTATTTGTCAGATGTACATTGAAACTAACAGTGAAATATGTCATTTGTCTCAAATGAAATCAGTGAATACTGTTCTGGGAAGCCTTCAAGTGTGTCACACTTCTGAAGCCAACTTAGTATGCCCACACCTCACCGACTCTAACCATTAGTCTTTGAAAGGTTGGAGGCAACTGGAGCACCCAGAGGAAACACACCTGAAACAGGGAGAATGTATGAACTCCTTACTGACAGTGGCAAGAATTGAACCCCAGGCTTACAGCTGGCTGTAATAGCATCTTGCTAACCATTATGCCACCATGGGAACCTAATATTTACTTATGTACTTCTTTTGAGGCCGCACTTGGTCAGGGTTGACCGTGGATGTTGCGTCCTAGTTGTCTAGATGTTCAAGCAACCCAGGACAGTACAATATGGAGAGTAAGTTGTTGCCCATGTAGCAAGATCCCCCTCTCCGCACAGCTGATGAACTCAAAGGAATGGCCGAGACTGATACAGTTTGGCATCAGCCAGTCAGCATTGAACTCAATATAGGACTGCCTGATTTTTCCCTTGTGATTTACTCCTGAGGCCTTCCCCATGAGTGGGTATAGCCACAAGGCAGTGAAGGCTTGAGATCAGAGTTTTTCTTCTCCTGAATGCAGCCGTCTTTAAGGTGCCAGAACCCACTTTGGCCCTTTTCCTGTCAGTAGAGATGGTTCCACCAGGCTTAGAGGCTAAGCCACAAGTAAGGGCCAGAAGCTGGACTTGGTTGTCAGAGGCTATTTGATGAGCATGCCATTGGGAACATTTAATAGGTAGTGGGAGCTTAGCCCCATTACCACCCACGGCTACAACAACCCTAAGGAGCCACTTAAGAAACTTACTTTTTAATGTTATTTTTCAGGAACATTCAGAAACACTGAAGGAGCTTGACTGCCTGAACAGGAACCATTAGTTGGGGGCAAGATTTTATTATTATGTCAAAGGTTTACAAAGGCACTTTGTGTACTAGTCTTGTTTTATCACCTATGCAACCCCAGTTTTGGATGCTTGAGGTCTTGTGGTACAGATAGTTGTTGCTAGACTCCACCATAGCCTTGGTCTTAAAGCTTAGTTGTCTTTATAGACCCAGAGAAGGTAGGCTTGGGGGAGTGGGAAAGGACAACTATGAGCAGAGAACACACTCAAGTCTGACTGTCAATTCTGCAGCGGCTGAGTTAACCAGTTTATAACTGAAGAAGAGGTGTACAAAGAAAGATTAGTATTGACATCTGCTGTTGTCACTTAGGGTACAAGCACATATATAATATCTGTATCTGTATCACGCATGGGCTAACTTGCTTGCTTTAAAATATCATTTATTTAAAAAACACCATAGTTTCCCCTACCATCTTTTCCATTCCTTTATTCTTTGGAAAATATAATACTCTACCACACGTCTTCATAAAAATTTTGCCAAAGATTTCTGTTGATGAGATTTATAATTTATTTTGCTGTCTTTTCTTAATATTGGTAAGGTTATAAGTTTGCAGGAGCAAGCTGATTTTATAGATTAAACAATTCAAAACATGTTTATTGTTGAGATTCCAGTAAGATAGATAAGAAACATAGATTAGAAATTGTTTTTTGATTTAAAAGTGTCTGGGTGATGTAATTGGGTCAGGTTTTATCGTTTATCAATAAACAGAGGAATGGAGCCAATGTTCGGTACAGTTTCATGCTCTATCTCCCTGTTTCTCTGTCTCTCGCCCCCTCTCTATCCCTCCATCCTCCTCTCTCTCTTTCTTTACTGATACAGATTTATTTATCACAAGCACAACAAAACACAGAGAAATGCATTATTTGCATTAACAAGCTACACACCCACAGAAATGCTAGGAGCAGCTATCTGCTTATCCAATAACATACGAACTCATCCTCTTACTGCTACCAATTTGGTTAAACTTTAAAAAAAAGTTTTCATCATCTATGCTTATTTGACAACCTTCCTGTGAAGTTCTTCTGTCATGGTGAGCACTGGCAACGTCAGAGCCTGAGTTTGGAGGAATGGTAGACGTCCATATAGAGGTGGAAACAAGAGGTTATACACAGGAATTCCAAAAGGGCATTGGTGGTACGTCAAAATGACACCGCAAGACAAATCCTTCTCCGCGATGAGCGCTAAACGAAAGTCCACTTTAAATAAACACAGAATGTGGAAAACCCGTCCCAGTCACATCTATCTCGACAAATATTCAACAGAAAGTACAAGGGCTTAACAACTCTAATTCAGACAACAATTAGTAAATACAGGTGCTCGAGAAACCTAGAAATCCAATGCTCTATGCTTCACTGCAGAGGCTGCAGGGCTCATGACACCTTCTAGCTGCTTCCCTATAGAAATGATTGGTTTTGTGGTTATACGTACTAAGGTCTTAGGCACATATGTATAGCTCGAGTGCTTAAGACTTTTGCACAGTACTGTCGTAATTTTATGCATTGCACTGTACTGATACCGTGACAAGAAATAAAACAAATGTCATGACGTATGTAAATGGTTTTAAACCTGATTCTGATATGGGTCTCTATTGTGGAATGAGAGTAGGAATGGACAGGGAGAAGGGAATCATGGCTGGGAAAAAGGAAAGGGAGAGGGGAAGCACCAGAGAGACGTTCCATAATGATCAAAAGAGATAGCTTAGATTCGATTGACCTTGCCTGGTGTCTCAGTGCTTGGTGTGCCTGCATCCATGTCAATCCCTGCTCCTGGCAGCCCTTCCCTGTCACTAAGCCACACCCCTCCACCTTCGATATTCTCAACATCCTTTGCTCCCATCAGATTTACAAACTCACTCTCTGCTCCATGTTGACAAATACAGTACTGTGCAAAAGTCTTGGCACTCAAGCTATACATATGTGCCTAAGACCTTAGTACGTATAACCACAAAACCAATCATTTCTATAGGGAAGCAGCTAGAAGGTGTCATGAACCCTGCAGCCTCTGCAGTATACTTGCCTAAGACTTTTGCACAGTACTGTAAGCATTGGTATAAAGTAATTTCTAGTTATGCCCAAATCACAGTTTTATTCTTTTGCTTCCTGGCACTTCTGAAGCCTCTGTTTGTCTCAGACTTATCCTGATATAATGAAAGTCTCCACTTTTCAAGGGTCCAAATTTGCTATACTGTGTACAGAATCCAAATGACTTCAGATGATGAGATTAGTTGTGATAATGAACACTGTGTCACTCAGACATGCCGGAGGATAGCTGGCATTGTATAGTGTTCTGGTTCACTGAAGCAATGAGATTTTTTTTCTACCTGATCAATTCTCTCTTCACTGATGTGAATCTTAAACCAGTCTGCAGTCCAAATTTAACCAGATCCACTTTTGTGTAGCTGCCGTCTCTAATAATCCAATCAAGAACCTTTCATGTGGACCATAAGTACGTGAAAGATTGTGATTGAAGGAACAGCTGAAGATTTACTTGAAATGGCTTTTCTAAACAAAAACTGTAACTATCCTTTGAAATAAATGATGCTGAGGCTTCACTGTGCAGATAAACATTTTCTTCTAAACCATTCATTCACCTGCTTACCCACGCTTAACTTTATGTGAAAACCATTATGTACCCAAGTCAATCTTGTTTGCTCTCTTTCAGGGGCAAAGCAGTCAACTTTGAAACAAGCCATTGATTTCAACTGCTGACTAAACATTGAACACGGGTAGATGTTGGAAACCTGAACCAAAAAAATGAAAATACTAGAAATACTGAGCAGGTTGGACGTCATATATGGAGTGGGGAAACAAAATTAAAAACAGAAAAGAGAAAACAATTGGAATTAAAAGAGCCTAAACACAGATTAAGGAGCTGAATTTCAACAGTGAGGGGAGAGTGATTGTATTTGCAATCAATGTGACCCTTCACAGAGGGAACCCTGGTTAAACCTGAACTCAGTTAGAAAGCATTTCAATGGTTGAGTATTGCTCTATTCAAAGGGAGGTATGTTTCTGATAGTTGAAGGTTAATCATCACCTCTAGGACATTACAGCAGAATTTTCTTAGGACAGCATTCTGGGCTGCATCAATGATGTTTTCAGGATGAGGATGTTAGCCAGGCATCACACTCAATGCTCAATTTCATCTGCAGTTTTTCAGTCAAACAAATAATCCAATCTGAACATGCAGACACAGATTGAGTAGAGGCAAGCAACATGTGATGATAAAAAAAATCACCAAGAAGAAAGAGTCAAACAGCTTGTACTTAACAATAATGGCATTCCCATTACTGGGTCAGTGTTTCCTACTCCTGTAAAATAAATAACTAACATAAAAAGGGTTATTGAACACAGGAGTTCAGGTGAACCCAAACTAAACAGAGTATTTTAATAAAGTCATCAATGAGCATATACCTTACTACTTAGTAGCACTATTGACAACAACTTCCATTACTTATAGAAAAAATTACGGTCGACGTTTCGGCCTGAAAGGTTGACTATACTTTTTTCCATAGATACTGCTTGGCCTGCTGAGTTCCTGCAGCATTTTGTGTGTGTTGCCTGGATTTCCAGCAACTGCAGATTTTCTCTTGTTTGGAACTTCCATTACTTTGCTGATTGTGAATAGGTAGATAGTAGATGCATAAATCAGATTTATTCAACTTTCCACCGGTGGAGACTCAGCAGGCTAAAAGCATGCTTATTTCTAGAGATCCCTTCTGCCTCAATTTTTATTCTCTTTACCCACCTGGTCCCTTCTTTTCCTGAACAATCACTTTATCTTTAATTACTTTTGCTTGGAAACTTCACTGTTTTTTTTCTCCTGAACCCATCCTGGACTTGAATGCCTCCTACGTCACAATATGGTAATTCATTTGCCAAAACACCATTCTTCTCCATGCCAGTAAAGTACTTGTCACTCTTTGTTTCCAAGCAACAACTGCAACCAGCTCGTGCATCAACCCCATCAGCTAGTTCTCCTTCTCGAGTCCACCTCACATTCCACTTGTCTCCTGGAAACCTGCCGCTGTCACAGTATCACTGAAATTATTACCCTTCTCTGCAACATCCTTCAGAGCCCTCACTCAAGTGTAAACCTGGCACAAATGTTTCAGAACCTTAATGTTACAGGTTGAGAAAAATCCTGTTGATTAAGGGACCTCACGGTGTAGTGTATGCATCCACTGAAAAGCTTAAGCAGTCCACTCCCTTGAATATGGACACACCACTGCAGTCCCAGAATTCTGTACTTTCTCCCTTGCAATGCGTGACCCACCAAGTGAAGCAGATAAGAATGCGATAAATAAGAGCAGGAATAGCCCATCTGGCCTATTGAGCTTGCTCAATCATTTAATAAGATCATCACAAAATGCCTGTCTTTTCCCCATAATCCTTAATTCCTCTGTTGTGCATGAATCTATCTAACTGTGTCTTAATGAGATAGCCTCTACTGCTTCCCTGTGCAGAGATTCTCACAGATTCACTACTCTGGGAAAAGCTTTTTCAAATTGTTGAATCAGAAGATTCAAGTCGGGATCTTACCAGGTCTAATGAAAGGTGAGAATCTGAATTGGCAGGGAAAGCCTGCATCATTATTATAACAATCACAGCACGGAAACAGGCCATCTTGGCCCTCCTAGTCCGTGCCGAACCCTTAATCTCACCTAGTCCTACCTACCCGCACTCAGCCCATAACCCTCCACTCCTTTCCTGTCCATATACCTATCCAATTTTACCTTAAATGACACAACTGAACTGGCCTCTACTACTTCTACAGGAAGCTCATTCCACACAGCTATCACTCTTTGAGTAAAGAAATACCCCCTCGTGTTTCCCTTAAACTTCTGCCCCCTAACTCTCAAATCATGTCCTCTAGTTTGAATCTCCCCTACTCTCAATGGAAACAGCCTGTTCACATCAACTCTATCTATCCCTCTCAAAATTTTAAATACCTCGATCAAATCCCCCCTCAACCTTCTATGCTCCAATGAATAGAGACCTAACTTGTTCAACCTTTCTCTGTAACTTAATTGCTGAAACCCAGGTAACATCCTAATAAATCGTCTCTGCACTCTCTCTAATTTATTGATATCTTTCCTATAATTCGGTGACCAGAACTGCACACAATATTCCAAATTTGGCCTTACCAATGCCTTGTACAACTTTAGCATTACGTCCCAACTTCTGTACTCAATGCTTTGATTTATAAAGGCCAGCGTTCCAAAAGCCCTCTTCACCACCCTATCTACATGAGACTCCACTTTCAGGGAACTATGCACAGTTATTCCTAGATCTCTCTGTTCCTCTGCATTCCTCAATGCCCTACCATTTACTCTGTATGTTCTATTTGGATTATTCCTGCCAAAATGTAGAACCTCACACTTCTCAGCATTAAACTCCATCTGCCAACGTTCAGCCCATTCTTCTAACCGGCATAAATCTCCCTGCAAGCTTTGAAAATCCACCTCATTATCCACAACACCTCCTACCTTAGTATCATCGGCATACTTACTAATCCAATTTACCACCCCATCATCCAGATCATTTATGTATATTACAAACAACATTGGGCCCAAAACAGATCCCTGACGCACCCCGCTAGTCACCGGCCTCCATCCCGATAAACAATTATCCACCACTACTCTCTGGCATCTCCCATCTAGCCACTGTTGAATCCATTTTATTACTCCAGCATTAATACCTAACGACTGAACCTTCTTAACTAACCTTCCATGTGGAACTTTGTCAAAGGCTTTGCTGAAGTCCATATAGACTACATCCACTGCCTTACCCTTGTCAACATTCCTCGTAACTTCTTCAAAAAATTCAATAAGGTTTGTCAAACATGACCTTCCACACACAAATCCATGCTGGCTACTTCTAATCAGATCCCGTCTATCCAGATAATTATAAATACTATCTCTAAGAATACTTTCCATTAATTTACCCACCACTGATGTCAAACTGACAGGTCTATAATTGCTAGGCTTCCTTCTGGAACCCTTTTTAAACAATGGAACCACATGAGCAATACGCCAATCCTCCGGCACAATCCCCGTTTCTAATGACATATTAAAGATCTCCGTCAGAGCTCCTGCTATTTCTACACAAACTTCCCTCAAGGTCCTGGGGAATATCCTGTCAGGACCCGGAGATTTATCCACTTTTAAATTTCTTAAAAGCGCCAGTACCTCCACCTCTTTAATTGTCATAGGTTCCATAACTTCCTTACATGTTTCCCACACCTTAGACAATTCAATATCCTTTTCCTTAGTGAATACCGAAGAGAAGAAATCATTCAAAATCTCTCCCATCTCCTTCGGTTCCACACATAGCTGACCACTCTGATTCTCTAAGGGGCCAATTTTATCCCTCACTATCCTCTTGCTTTTAATATAACTGTAGAAACCTTTCAGATTTACTTTCACCTTATTTGCCAAACCAACCTCGTATCTTCTTTTAGCTTTTCTAATCTCTTTCTTAAGATTCCTTTTACATTCTTTATATTCCTTGAGCAATTCCTTTACTCCATGCTGCCTATATCTATTGTAGACATCCCTCTTTTTCTGAACCAAATTTCTAATATCCCTTGAAAACCATGGTGCTCTCAAACCTTTAACCTTTCCTTTCACCCTAACAGGAACATAAAGATTCTGTACCCTCATAATTTCACCCTTAAATGACCTCCATTTCTCTATTACATCCTTCCCATAAAACAACTTGACCCAATCCACTCTCTCTAAATCCCTTCACATCCCCTCAAAGTTAGCCTTTCTCCAATCAAAAATCTCAACTCTAGGTCCAGTCCTGTCCTTCTCCATAATTATATTGAAGCTAATGCTATTGTGATCACTGGACCCGAAGTGCTCCCCAACACATACATCTGTCAGCTGACCTATCGCATTCCCTAACAGGAGATCCAACACTGCCCCATCTCTAGTCGGTACTTCTATGTATTGTTGCAAAAAACTATCCTGCACACATTGCACAAACTCTAAACCATCCAGCCCTTTTACAGAATGAGCTTCCCAGTCTACGTGTGGAAAATTAAAATCTCCCACAATCACCACCTTGTGTTTACTACAAATATCTGCTATCTCCTTACACATTTGCTCTTCCAACTCACGCGCCCCATTAGGTGGCCTATAGTACACTCCTATCAGTGCTACTGCAACTTTCCCATTCTTCAATTCCACCCAAATGGTCTCCCTAGAGGAGCTCTCTAATCTATCCGTCCAAAGCACCGCCATAAGATTTTCTCGGACAAGCAATGCAACACCTCCTCCTCTGGCCCCTCCTACTCTATCACACCTGAAGCAACTAAATCCAGGAATATTTAGTTGCCAATCACACCCTTCCTGCAACCATGTTTCACTAATAGCTACAACATCATAATTCCAGGTATCAATCCACGCTTTAAGCTCATCCACCTTTCTTACAATGCTCCTAGCATTAAAATAGATACATTTAAGATACTCTCCATCTCCTCCTCTCTTTCCATCCCTAACAATGCATTCAAATTTATTATCCTTTTCTTTCTTCTCCCCTACATCTTCGGGCTGAGCGCATCCCTTCTCCATCACCTGCCTTTCCTCCCTCACACACTGTCTATTTACTTGCTCCACTGGTGAACTAACCTCCTCTCCCATAGTCTCCTCAAATAGTCTCCTGCCCCCCCATCTTACTAGTTTAAAGACCGCCCTGTAGCCCTAGCAAACCTCCCCGCTAGGATATTGGTCCCCCCAGGATTCAAGTGTAACCCGTCCTTCTTGAACAGGTCACGCCTGCCCCAGAAGAGGTCCCAATGATCCAGAAACTTGAATCCCTGCCCCCTGCTCCAATCCCACAGCCACGCATTCATCCTCCACCTAATTCTATTCCTACTCTCACTGTCGCGTGGCACAGGCAGTAATCCCAAGATTACTACCTTTGCGGACCTTCTTCTTAACTGCCTTCCTAACTCCCTATACTCTCGTTTCAGGACCTCTTCCCCTTTCCTTCCTATGTTTTTGGTACCTACATATACCACGACCACCCTCCCACTTCAGGATATCTTGGACGCGATCAGAAACGTCCCGAACCCTGGCACCAGGGAGGCAAATTACCATCCGGGACTCCCGGTCACCTCCACAGAAATGCCTGTCTGAGCCCCTGACTATTGAGTCCCCTATTACTATGGACCTCTTTCTTCTAACCCTACCCTTCTGAGCTACAGGGCCGTCCTCTGTGCCGGAGGCTCGGCCACTGTCACTCCCACCAGGTAGGCTGTCCCCCCCAACAGTACTCAAACAGGAGTACTTATTGTCAAGGGGTACAGCCACTGGGGTACTCTCTAGTACCTGCCTCTTCCCCTTCCTGACTGTAACCCACCTATCTGCCTCCCGTGGTCCCGGAGTGACCACCTGCCTGTAACTCCTCTCTATCACCTCCTCACTCTCCCTGACCAGGCGAAGGTCATCGAGCTGCAGCTCCAGTTCCCTAACTTGGTCCCTCAGGAGCTGCAGTTCGGCGCACCTGGCGCAGATGCGGACGTCCGGGAGGCTCAGAGACTCCAGGATCTCCTACATCCGACACCGAGAACAACAAGCTGCCCTCACACTCATACCTCCCAAATAACTGAAAATACAAGAACTAAAAGATAAGCCTACTGTGCCCTCTTCCGCCTAAGCCCTCTGAGCCCAAGCCCTACACTCTGCGCCCGGCTCACTCCGCTGCCCGCAAACGAAGCTCTTGTATGGTATGTATTATATGGTTGATCTTTGAGAAGAGTGAAGGACCTGCAGGTTGTGAAGAAAAAGAATTTCTGGATGTATATTGTATACATTTCTCTGACAGTAAATGTACCTTTGAAACTTTTGAGTTTAGATGATGTTACACCAATACAGCTTTTAGTATCAGCAAAGACAGAGTTAATAGTGTCATCTCATCTGAATACCAAGGCACAAGAACAATACCAGGACACCAGCAAAAAATCTTCGCAGGCACTCCAGAGCAGTACTGAGAGGATATTGAACTGAGTGAGGAGTTGTATATTGACTTAGTAAATCTGTGTCCTATTTACTCTCTTGCATTGACGTGGAAAAGCTGATGCTACTACTTGAAACCAGAATAGGAAAGTTACCCTCAGTATTTATCTCTCAAACAGCTTGTGTAAACTGAGTTGCTGTGTTTGGAAGTTTACTTCATAGAAATCAATAGCTTTGGTTATTATATGTCATGTATCATTTGTTATAACTTCCTCTGGAATGTTGTAAATAGACCCTTAAGGACACTATGTAAACACCATTTGCCCCCTTGTTCATACCATAACATTCAGTAAGATTGTTTAACTTGTCAAACAAAAGTTCCCATTGACCCACTTTAAAGGAAAAGGAATAAGTTTATTCCTTTGATTTTAATGTCAACAAATAAGTTTAAAAGAACGTCTTAGTCCTGTTTGAATAGATGGAGGAGTAAAGAGATTATAGAAGTAAGGTCCAGAGCTTAGGACTTTGGTAGTAGGAGAAATATCGGTGTGGTAAAGTGATTACATTTGTGATGACTTAAAAATCCCGAGTTAGAGGAGCATGGATATTTTGGAGAATTGTAGGAGATTACGGAGATAGGTATGATACCAGTCAGGAAGTAGGAAACAAACAAAATGAACATTGAAGTAACTGTGGTTTAATTGTAGGTAATGGTTGAACAGGACTTGCTGAAAAATTAGAACTAAGGCATTATAATTTGTGATGTTCTCATTTTTAAAAGATATGTAGAACAAGAGAAGTTAACCAGAAATAATTGGGATCATTGTTTCTACTGGATAAAGATTTCAATATGATGGGGACAAAGGCAAATATGTTTCCTACCAATAGAAGGACATTCTACTTCCCTACTATTGAATGTTGAATTAAGTATTCTGAGAGAATAGAGAGGTTAAAGATGTAGTTACCAGGTGAAGTTTCATCATCATGTCCATAAGCCATTTAATTATGTCACTCTGATGACCTCCGGGACCATCTCCTCAGCAGATGTGAGATACAAGAAGGTTGGAGTGACACCTCTTGTTCTCCACCTGTCCTGGTATTTTGTGTACTCTTCTGCAAGACCAGAAGGCAGAGATCTTTGAGTGAGATTAACTGTGTGTGCTGAATGAAAAGAGAAGTTGTTCATAGTAACTGTGAACTATAGGTATGATTTCACATTACGGGACAAATGAGAATGTAAGGAAGTCAGCAGATATGGAGCAGATTAAAAGCGTTGCAGTGATAATCCTAGGTAAAAGTGAATGTGCCACTATATCTGGACTTGAAGTGGTCAAGAAACAACATGCAACATTTAAAACCTGAAAATCTGCAGATTGTAGTCTGTTCATTCCTGTGGCAACTTCCAGAATACTGGAGAATGAGATCTCTGTGAGTCCTTCCAGCCACCAACTTGACAAACAGCTGGAATGAATCCACCAATAAATTTGGTGTTATCTGCAATCCATTTTCTCTTTCCCTTAACACACAGACACCTGCAGAATCCATCACTGACAATGGGAATGCCACAGGAAATTATTAGCCTCTAACTTAAGGTTAGAATGACAGGCTACCTTCAATATTTTCAGTTGATCAGAGTCAGCCAATGTGGATTAGTAATAGGAGGTCATGGTTGAAGAACCTAATTGAATTTTTTGAAAGCTAACTAAAGTACTTGACAGAAGAACGTCTGTGCACGTTATTTATATAGACTACTAGAAAACGTTTGATAAAATCCCTTATTAGAGACTGTTAGCTAAAGTTAAAGCTTTGAAATTGAAGACAGATTATTGATTTGGTTAGGAGAGAAGCAGAATAGGAATAATGGATGGGATGTGACTTGTAGTCTTTGATGAAAATATCTTTTGAAGCTTCAACTATTTACCATTATAAATCATAGCATTGAAAGCATCAAATCCAAACACATCTGCGATGAATGTAATAGTTGGCATTGTAGACAGCAGCATAAAAGTATACAGGACTGATAATACTTTAAGTGAATATGACCACCTGTGGAAACTTTATTTGTCAAATGCAGGCAAGTCGACTATTAAAGATAAGATTTTTCCTTAACTGAAAAAATGCTGTAAAGAGAATTGGAAAAATCATATCAATGTGTCATTGACATGTTAAGGAAAGGAACAGAAATGATATGATACTTTGACTCCAATGAGTAAATCACAAGACTATGTAAACTTTACCTGTATTACAGGGAATTTGGAAGATTAAGTGATGATTTGCTTGAATGTTTTTAAGATATTAAGGGGGATTAGTGACATAAATACACAGAAACTCATTCAACTTATTGGAGGTCCAGGGTTGGAGTCATAGCCTAAACCTGAGAGCCAAAATTCAAACAAGTTTGGTAACACTTCTTACAAAACCTGATATAAGTTTGGAACTCTCTTTTGCAAATGCCACTTGATGTTGAGTCAGTTATTAATTTGAGCTATGAGCCTTCTTTATTAACTAAGGAATAAAAATATATGAGGAAGTGGCTATGTAGAGCTGCTGGACAGATCACCTATGCCCTTTTGTAATTGGCAGGACAGGTGATCTTTTAACATTCCTATGCTTTAATAAGCGTGACCATTTTTCATTAGTAATGACTAGTTTACTTGAAGTATTTAGGATGTTTTACTACACTTAGGCAGAAAAATAGCTGCTAGCTGCTTTAAAAGTAGCTGCTTTACTAGGTACACCTGTACACTCACAAAATGCTGGAGGGACTCAGCAGGCCAGGCAGCATCTGGGAAAAAGAATACAGTCGATGTTTGACTGTGCTCTGTTCTTAGATGTTTCCTGGCCTGCTGAGTCCCTCTAGCATTTTGTATGTGTTGCTTGGATTTCCAGCATCTGACACCTGTACACTGCTTGTTAATGCAAATATCTAATCAGCCAGTCATTTGGCAGCAACTCGATGCATAAAAACATCCAGACATAGTCAAGAGGTTTAGTTGTTGTTCAGCCCAAAATCAGAATGGTGAAGAAATGTGATCTAAGTGACTTTGACCAGGGAATGATTATTGGTGCTGGATTAGGTGGTTTGAGTATCTCAGAAACTGCTGATCTCTTGAGATTTTCATACACAACTATCATCAGAGTTTAAAGAGAATGCAGTAAAAAAAATCTAATTTGTAGTTCCGTGAGTGAAAACACCTCGTTAATGAGGGAAGTTAGAAGAAATAGTCAGAATAGTTCAAGCTGACAGAAAGGTGACAGTGACTCAAATAACCATACATTACAACAGTGGTGTGCAGAAGAGCATCTCTGAACACACAACATGTAAAATCTTGAAGTTTATGGGCTACCACAGTAGAGTACCATGAACATACAGTTCACTCAGTGGCCAGTTTATTAGATATTGGATAAAGCTAGGCTATCCTCAAAACCAGCTTTTCCTATCCAGTTTTACTAGTTGAAATGGCATTTTCCAGAAATAACCCAAAATTAATCTTGCATCTAGCAGTATATTTTACTTAAAATTCTGTGAGGGCCAATGCAGTACATTTGGTATATGATCAGAAACAATGGGATAAAATGAATCTGCGATCACTCATTCAAACTGTGCTTGTATAGCAGCAGATGTGCATTATACTCTACTAAGATTTGACTCCAGTGACTTCAGGCCTAGTTTGTGCCTGACTCCATGAGTTCTGCATGGATACTGCGTGCAAATGTGCAAAAGACAAATAACATTCATAAAACTTTATATTGGGTAGAGCATAATAAAGATTTTCCAGCAGCTCTGGATCAAGCATTATGGAAAGCATACCATTTGCGTGCATGCTTTATACAAGTAAGAATATCTAGACAGAGATCTCATGGAACAATAACTTCATCAGTATATCGCTGAGGTGCCATGATTTTTTAAAGAGATAATGTGGCATGCTGGAGTCTGTCAGTTTACGTTGTTCCTTGTTGGGTAAAAGTAAACTGCCTCTTAATACTCTGAGCAAAATCCCCTTTATCCATCCCAATTCAAAGTTGTTCCTGTTTCTTACATATGATCAGTGAGTGAGTCATTGTTTGGAGTAGCAAGAGAGCAACATCTTTCTGGGTGGGAACCATCTGAAAACTGCAAGTTTCCTTGGGAGTGAGTCATTGTTTGAAGAAGAAAGTGAGATAGTAAATTTTCTATTCGTACAAGAGCGCTGAGAATGGGTCCAGAGTTAGTGGTATGTTCCTTGTGTGAGATGTGGGAACTTTGTGAGACCTCCAGATTCCCTGATTACTATATCCAGATGAAGTGCACCAAAGTGCAGCTCCTCAGAGACTGTGTTAAGGAAGTGGAACTGTATCCCAAACCCCTGAGTCCATTCTCCTCAATAATAAGTATACTGCTTTGGATATTGAGCAGGTCTCTGGCACTGAGTCTGACTTTGTGGCTCATAAGGAAAGAGAGGAGAAGAGGAGTGCAGTAGTGCTTGGAGATCCATAGTTAGGGGAGCAGACGGAAGATACTATGGATCAAATAAAACCACCCAGATGGTATCTTGCCTCCTAGATTCCAGATCAGTGATGTTTCAGCATTCTAAAGGGGGAGGGTGAACAGCCAGAAGACATGGTACATATTGGCATCAACGAAATAGGTAGGAACTGAGAGAAGGTCCTGAGTAGGGAATATAGGGAGCTAGGCAGAAAGCTGAAAAGCAGGACTCTGAATTAATGCCAGTGCCATGTGCTAGTGAGGGTAAGAATAGAATGATTTGGCAGATGAATGCATGGCTCAGGAATTGGTACAGTGTACAGGGTTTCAGATTTTTGATCAATGGAATTTCTTCTGGGGAAAGTATGACCTGTACAAAAGAGATGGGTTACACTTGAACTTGAGGTGGACCAATATCCTTGTCAGCATGTTTGCTAGAGCTGCTGGGGAGGGTTTAAACTAATTTAGAAGGGGGATGGGAACTAGAGTGATTGCGTTGAGGATGGGGCAGATGGAATACAAGTAGATATAGTCTGTAGTGAGACTGTGAGGATGGACAAGCAGATGGTAGGACAAAATTGCGGTCAGTGGGATGAGTTGGTGTTACATGGGAACAAAATCGAAAAGGATGATGAAGGTATTATATTTGAATGCACACAGTACACAGAATAAGGAGGATGATCTTGTAGTACAATTAGAGATTGGTAGGTATGACATCGTGGGCATCACTGAAACATGGTTGAAAGAGGATCATGGTCGGGAGCTTAACATCCATGGATACACATTGTATCAATATGATAGGTAGATAGGCAGAGGGTATGGAGTGGCTTTGTTGATAAAAAATGAAATCAAATCCTTAGAAGGAGGTGACATATAATTGGAAAATATAGAATCCTTGTGGTAGAGTCAAGAAAATGCAAGGATAGGAAGACCTTCAAATAGTAGCCAGGCTGTGGGATACAAATTACAATGAGAGGTAGAAAGGGCATGCAAAAATGGCAATGTTATGATAATCAAGAAGGATTTCAATATGCAGGTAGATTTGTAAAATCATGTTGGTGCTGGATTCCAAGAGATGGTGTTTGTAGAATGCCTATGGGATGGCTTTGTAGAGTAGAATATGGTTGACCCCACTAGGGGAAGGGAAATTCTAGATTAAGTGTTGTGTAATGAACCAAAATGATTTTGGAGCTTAGTTTAAAGAAACCCTTAGGAAGCAGTGATCATAATATGATAGAATTTACCCTGCAGTTTGAGAGGGAGAAGATAAAGTCAGATGTATCAGTTGACAATGGAGTAAGGGGAATTATACAGACATGAGAGGAGAGCTGGCCAAAGTTAGCAGGGATGACGGCAGAACAAAAATAGTTGGACTTTCTGGAGGCAATTCAGGAGGTGCAGGACAGATTCCTCCCAAAGATAAAGAAGTACTCTAAAGGAAGGATGAGGAACCAAGGCTGACAAGAAAGTCAAAGACAGAATAAAAATAAAGGAGAAGGCATAGAATATAACAAAATTAGTGGGAAGCTGGAGGACTGGGAAGCTTTTAAAAACCAATACAAGACAATTAAAAAGGCCATATGGAAAGAAAAGATAAAATGTGAAAGAAAGCAAGCCAATAATATGAAAGAGGATACCAGAAGTTTTTTTTTCAAATATATAAAGAGTAAAAGAGAGGTGCAAGTGGATATTGGACTGTGGAAAATAACATTGGAGAGGTAGTAAAGGGGGAAAAAGTGGTGGAGGAATATTTTGTGTCAGACTTCACTCTGGAAGAGATTAAATGTATGCCAGATAGTGACAGGTGACAAAAGTGAGTTTTGTTGCTATTACTAAGGAGGAAGTGCTTGGGAGGATGAAAGGTCTGAAAATAGATCTCCACTTGGACCAGATGGACTACACCTCAGGGTTCTGAGAAAAAGGTAGCTGAAGAGATTATGGAGGCATTAGTAATGATCTTTCACGAATCTCTAGATTCTGGAATGGGTCCAGAGGACTAGAAAATCGCAAATATTACTCCACTCTTTAAGAAGGGAGGGAGTCAGAAGAGAGGAAGTTCTCATCTACAGAATTGCTGGGCTGTCCGCACAACTCCCTGTAGAGTCCTGTGTTTGAAGGAAGTCCAGTTCCCAAACCAAGCAGTGATGCAATCAGTTAAGATGCTCTCAACTGTGCCCCTCTAAAAAGTTCTTAGGATTTGGGCGCCCGTTCCAAACTTCTTCAACCGTCTGAGGTGAAAGAGGCATTGTCGTGCTTTTATCAACACAGAGCCATTATGTATAGACCATGTGAGAAACCCAGTGAAGTTTATGCCGAGGAACTTAAAGCTGGAAAGATGTTGGAGTCCATTATTAAGGATGAGGTTTGTAGGTACTAGGAGGTTCATTTTGTTATGTCAAATATGATGGCAGAATATAGTATTAATGGTAAGACTCTTGGCAGTGTGGAGGATCAGAGGGATATTTGGGTCCAAGTCCATAGAACACTCAGAGCTTGAGCAGGTTGACTGTTTGGTTAAGAAGGCATACGGTGTATTGGCCTTCATCAAACATGGGATTGAGTTCAAGAGCTGAGAGGTAACGTTGCAGCTATATAGGACCTTGGTCAGACCCCACTTGGAGTACTGTGTTCAGTTTTGGTCACCTCACTACAGGAAGGATGTGGAAACTATCGAAAGGGTGCAGAGGAGATTTACAAGGATGTTGCCTGGATTGGGGATCATGCATTATGAGACTAGGTTTGGTGAATTTGGCCTTTTCTCGTTGGGGAGACAGAGGATGAGAGGTGACCTGTTTGAAGTCAGGTGATGAGAGGCATTGATCATGTGGATAGTCAGAGGCTTTTTCCTGGCTAACATGAGAGGGCACAGTTTTAAGGTGCTTGGAAGCAGGTACAGAGGAGATGTCAGGGGTAAGTTTTTTACGCAGAGAGCGGTGAGGGCATGGAATGGGCTGCCAGCAATGATGGTGGAGGCAGATACGATAGGGTCTTTTAAGAGACTCCAGGATAGGTACATGGAGCCTAGAAAAATAGAGGGCTATGGGTAACCTGAGGTAATTTCTGAAGTAACTACATATTCTGCACAGCTTTGTGGGCTGAAAGGCCTGTATTGTGTTGTAGGTTTTTTATGTTTCTATGAGGCACATGATGAAATAGGCCAAGGTTAGCATGGTTTTCTTGAGGGGAAATCTTGCCTGACAAATCTGTTGGAACTCTTTGAGGAAATAACAGTCAAGATAGACAAAGGAGAGTCTGTAGATGTTGTTTACTTGGATTTTCAGAAGGCTTTTGACAAGGTGCCACTCATGACATTGCTGAACAAGTTACAAGCCCATGGTATTACAGGAAAGATACTAGCATGGATAGAAGATTGGTTTTCTTGCAGGAGGTAAACGGTGGGAATACAGGGGGTGTTTTGTGGTTGGCTGCTGGTGACTTGTGGTGTTCTACTGAGGTTAGTGTTGGGACTGCTTTTTTAGCTATATGTGAATGATTTTGATGATGGAATTGATGGTTTTGTGGGAAGCGATTTGAAGATAGGTGGTGAGCAACTAGTGTTGTGGAATCGTGGAGTCTGCAATAGTACTTAGATTGATTGGGAGAATGGGCAAAGAATTTGCAGATGAAATGTAGTGTAGGGAAATATATAGCCATGCACTTTGGTAGTAGAATAAAAGTGTAGACTATTTTCTAAATGGGGGGAAAAATTAAAAATCCGAGATGCAAAGGGATTGGGAGTCCTTGTGCAGGATTCCCTATAGATTAACTTGCAAGTTGAGTAATGGTAAGGAAGGCAAATGCAATGTTAGTATTCATTTTGAGTGGACTAGAATGTGAGAGCCAGGATGTAATGCTAAGGCTCTATAAAGTATTGGTCAGACTGCACCTGGATTCTTGTGACAAGCTTTGGGCCCCTTTTCTAAGAAAAGGTGTGTTGGCATTGGAGATGATCTAGAGGATGTTCACAAGGACAATTCCAGAAATGTAAGTGTTAATATGTGAGAAGCATTTGATGGCTCTGGGCCTGTACTCATTGGCGTTTCAAAAATGAGGGGGGATCTCATAGAACTGAGTACAGAAAGATTTGGATACAGGGAAAATGCTTCCTATAGTGGGTGAATCTAGGACAATGACACAGGCTCAGAATAGAGGGATGTCCATTTAAACAGAGACGATGAGGAATTTCCTTAGCCAGAGAGTAGTAAATCTGTGGAATTTATTGCTACAGGAGACTGTCTATGCCAAATCATTGAGTATATTTAAAGCGGAGGTTGATAAATTCTTTATTAGTCAGGCTATTAAATATTTTGGGAGAAGGTAGGAAAGTATGGTTGAAAGAGATGCTCAATCAGCCATGATGGGAAGTCCTAATTCTGCCCATTTCTTATAGTCTTATGGTCTTGTAGTCTATGTATATAGGGTAACCTGATCTTAAGTATTTATATTTATTTTGTTCTTCATAATTATTGTGTTTATTTTATATGCTCCATCAATCCGGATAACATTCACTTTGTCCTCCTTTACACTTGTGTACTGATGAATGACAGTAACCAATCTTGAATCTTCAATCTTAAATCTTTGATGGAATCTTTCATCCAAAATTCACAGCCATTAAGAAATCTAAGAGCACCTTTGATCTGAAAAGTACTTGCTGCCTGCAAATTATTTTGGTTAAAATTAGTAAATTGTCATTTTTTAGACTATTGTAGTTTGGATACCATAAAATAGAAAAATGCCGGAAACTCTCAGTAGGTCAGGCAGCATCTATGGAGAGAGAAACAGTGAACACTTGAAATGGAAGATCTTTTAAAGAGTCTTTGGCCTGAAATATTAACACAATTTCTCGATATCATCTCCTTTATAGTAGTAGAGATATAAATGCATGATTTAGTCTACCAATATCATTACTAATCAGAATTAGAACTCAATGTTTAGATAAACCACAAAAAGATTATGTACGAATTTGAAATTACCACATGTGAAGCAGTTGGTGGTTTTCTGAATGCAGGTAGATGGATGAGGTTTAATTTGCATCTAACCTTTTTGCAGTACAACTGGGAGTGTTTGCGATAATTCTTTGCTCTCACATATAAAATATTTAACATACCATTGTGATAATCCCTTGTGTTGATACCCACAACTACTTACCAAGTACTGAGTGGTAGAGTGTTGAGATGCAGGAATGCTATAGAAGTGACAGTGAGAAGTGCATATTATGGTTTAGAACCTTAGGCATTTCATTTTTTATAAAGACAAAGTGCAGGAGCTTCTACTTCGTAGCTTATGAATGACTTAATACCTTTAATGTTGGTAGAAAAATAGCTGGCACACTCTTATTTAAAAAAAATCAGTATGATTTGCTAGTAGATGCTTCTCTGGGTAAAATATTGCATGTTACCAGATAATATTAGCATTCTGTTTTTAAAATATAATAGATTTTTTTCATAGCTTCTTCCTATTGTTTTCTCTCCTTTGGAACTCCAGCCTTGATAATTTGAATTGTCAAAATCGTTTAAAGTTGGTGAAATATGCACCCTTATTCCATTGAGTGGGTTTCTTGTCAGTCGTGAGCTAATAATCAATTACTGAAGTTCACAACTTGATTCTCTGTGGCAAGACTGATGGAGGATCTCAGCTGTGGCAGACAGGTCAGAACAGTAACATCAGGAAGATGTTACACAATGTACTTAGCAAATCTACATGTGTAATTATTTTTAATATGGAACATACTGTTTGCTCGGTATCAGGGTGTATATTTATTGGGTAGCAGTATTGTGCTTGCTCTTCAAATAATGTAACAGGCTCACAAGCATTTAATTGCATTAAGAACTCATGGAATTAGTACTGTAAGTTAATGGTGTACTGTCTTGTAGATATACACTTAACTCCTTGAATATGTGGTTGTATTCTCAGTAGGTTAGAATTTCTTTATTTTTTTTCACACTTACAGTTTCCATCTCAGAAGAAAATCAAACTTCACCAATGGAACTGAAGCATTAGCATTCCCCTTTCCACAGGTACTACCTGAGTGTTTGCAGTGTTTTCATCTTATACCATCTCAGGAACTTCCATCAAGTTCTGAACTGAAAAAGGAACGGGAGCTTTAAAAACGTGTCAACCTCCAAGTTCAAAATAACGTACATTTATTATCATAGTACTTATATGACACCACATACAACCCCTGAGGTACATTTTCTTGCATGCATACTCAATAAATACAATAGCCATAATAGAGTCAATGAAAGAACACGCACAACAGGGCAGACAACCAGTGTGTAAAAGACAGCTAACTGTGAAAATATAGATGAAAAAAAGAAGTATTAACAGTGATAAATAAATAAGCAATACATATTGTGAACATGAGATGAAGTGTCCTTGAAGGATATTCCTTATTCCATACTGACTATAGTCCTTTCATGAGATGAAGAGTTGTTGAAGTGAGTCCATGCCTCACTTCTCTATAACAACTAGAATAATCAAAATGACTTTTCTGTGAGCATATATTGCTTTAGAAGATATCAAGGAATGTGAGAAAGTCATAACCAATTTTGGGATAGGCTTTGCCATGTGTTTTCAGTTCTTAATACCAATCAGAGAGCACTCATAATTGAGACCACAGGGCAGTTTCCACATGTCCTCAGTTAACCAAGTAGTGTTTAATCCGTGAAACTACAGAATGGGGAAGAAAGCAGAGAAGCAATCACTTGGAAGGAAAGGAGAAAAATAAGCAGAAGCAATCTAGCACAGTGGTTAGCACAATACTTTACAGTACCAGTGACCTTGGTTCAATTCCTGCTACTGCCTATAAGGAGTTTGTTCTCCCTGTGACCGCATGGGTTTCCTCTCACTCTCTAAAGATGTACTAGTTGGTAGGTTAATGGGTCATTGTCAATTGTCCTGTGATTAAGCTAGGGATAAATTTCAGGATTACTGGATGGTGCAGCTTGGAGGACCAGAGGGCCTATTCTGTGCTGTATGTCAAAGAATAAATAAAAAGAATTCTGGCGTGAAATAGAATTCTTACTGATCATAATTTGAGTCAACATTAATTGAAAGCAAGAAAGGATAATTTCACTGTGTCCATGATAGAAGTTGAACCAACTGTTGCTTCTATTAATTTGGTTATGGAGGTGAGGAATAACTGATAAAAGTTTTAGTGTACCGTGAATTCCATGAACTAAGTATTTAAAGCTTTGCAAACATTTGAGAGTAGGTGTCAGATTAAAGTGTCTTCACTTGTTAAATCAGTTTTCAGGTTTCCTTTATTTGCATGTGTTCTGGTACAGATCAAATAAGATGGTTTGTAATGGAGGTAGTACTTTGTTCTATATCTGCTCTGATGAAAGTGAATATAAAAATGATGTGCCATTTGGCTTTGAATATCAGATATAAGGTTAATTCCTGGTATATTAGATCCTTATTAACAACTTGCAGGAGCAATCTGAAATATCACTTGGAATTGGAGTTTGAAATAACAGGCAATTATTAAAAACTGGTGCACATCAAGAGACCAGCTTATGCAGATCTACCTGAGTATGAATTTGATAAGGCTTTTACATTCTCAGTTGATGAGATTGTCATTAAAACTACATTTTGATTACAGAATGGTGGGAACAGGAAGAAATAATTAAGTAACCAACTAGGTCCTGATTATAGAGTAAAATGATTATCCAAAGCTCTAGCAGTAAATGATGGAATGGTGGAGCAGATTTGATGGGCCAAATGGCTTAATTCTTTTGCAACAATAGGTGCACTCAAGCTATTTATCCCTGAATATTCTTTCCCCACAACTCTTGCTGAACTGTTTTGTTATTTCCAATGACTGGCATCTGCATAGACTGCGGGACTGCAGTCATATCTTGAAGTTATTTCACTGAAATGCGGTAATACATAGCAAAGGTTCAACTTATATATTCCTATATACAGTATATTCCTCAAAATATAATAGAACAAATGCTATACAAAGCATGTTAATAATCTCCATTTCCTGGAGAATAAACTTTCACAGTGGACTGGAAAAATGGAAGTAAAGCATATACTTTCAAAAATATATATCTACACTCAGTGGCCATTTTTTTAGATATAGGAAGTACAGGACATAATAAAATGGCCATTGTGTGTATTTCTATTTGTTTGTGGTCTTCTACTGCTGTAGCCCATCCGCTTCACATTTTGATGTGTTGTGTGCATTTAGAGATGCTCTCCTGCCCACCATTGTTTTAATGCGTTGCTACTTGAATTACCATCATCTTCCTGTCATCTTGATCAAGTCTGGACATCCCCCTCTAATCTTTCTCATTAACAAGGCATTTTTGCCCACAGAACTGGCATTGGACATTTTTGTACCATCCCCTGTAAACTCTAGAGACATGAAATCCCAAGAGATTGACAGTTTCTCAGTTCCTCAAACCACCCCATCTGGCACTAACAATCATTCCATAGTTAAAGTCACTTAGATCACATTTTTTCTTCATTCTGATGTTTGGAATGAACAACAAATGAACCTCCTGACTGGGTCTGCATGCTTTTATGCACTGTGTACTGCCACATGATTGGTGGATTTGATATTTGCATCTCCAAGCAGGTGTACAGGTGAATCTAATAAAGTGGCCACTGAGTGTATTTTTTTACACTGTTCCTGCTGAAGAGATTAATTCCAAGAGGAATCAAAGTTAATTTGGTCAAATGATCAGCTGTGATGTGGAGAGACAAAAAATGGACATGAAACAATGTAATCAGGAAAGGAGAAGAACGAACAAAAGATTGCAGTAACCTTTAAGAGAACTGAAGAAGATATAATTTTCACCTGCAGTGGGTTGGTGGAGATGATGATGGGAAACAGTGTGGGAATTATAGTGTTGTGAAGTGAGTACAAATAATTATAAAATTGGATAAGACCAGCTGAGTGGATTAACACGCCTAAAAGACTGATGCAGAGACTTGGTTTGCTGACCGCTAAGCTTTACTGATCAGTTGCCTAAAAAATGATGACATACGGCAACATGTTACAGCTACTCATGCAACCAGTAATCTTCAAAACTGTACCACATTTTGTTTATTTCATTGTAGTAAATCCATTGCACAAGTCACTTTAAAATATAGAGGAATATAGTTTTTGTTGCAAACTTCACCATTTGCCCTTCTCTGACAAATGGAAGTAAATCTGGTTTTCCGTCATCGATCAAGCTCTTTTCCATTAACACTTTCCTTAAAATCTGCCTGTACGGACAGTATCAGCTCACCTGTCCAATTGTGTGTGTGCGTGTGTGTGTGTGTGTGTGTGTGTGTGCGCGTGTGTGTGTGTGTGTGTGTGTGTGTGTGCGTGTGTGTGCGTGTGTGTGTGTGTGTGTTTGTGTGTGTGTGCTTATTAATATTCATACCAGGTACCTTGAATTATTTTATTATTTTATACATGCTGTTCTTGTGCCTATTACTAAAGTATTATTTTAAAAGGTTCAGGATCATGCATAATTTATTCCTAAATTGCATCATAGTGGCCTTCATATAGGATTTAAATCACAGATCCATTAAGCAGTAGAGGGATACACATTCACTTCTGCTGTCTGCAGAACGGTGGATTTCTGATTACAGTCATGTCACCACAGTGTGCCCAATTGTTTTCAAGGAATGAGAGAGAGTTGGTTCTCTTCCTAGTGGTTGGATCCTTGGTTACCTAAAACTGCTGGAGGTTATTTAACTGTTAGTGTCTTTCTACAAAATACATGTGCACGTTTTGCTCTGAAGACATTTAATATGGAGTAGAAAACTTGTATGGTTTTTAATCTAAAGCAAGATCTGAGGGGGAAAAAGATTTACACATTTGGGGATGATGTCGAGATTGGGCCAGACTAGCCATAAGGAGTTCCATGTGAAGAAATACTTTCCATTTATCAAATTGGTTTAAATACTTCAGGGCCTGGAAGAGTGCACAAGAGTAGAAACCTTGGAAGTCATCATTCCTCAACTATATAATGTGGGGGAGAAAATGGGATTAATGCAAAATTAGTGTCAATGGTTGACATGGGCTCAGTACACTGAATGGCCTGTTTCCTTGGTCTATCTCTCAGTGACTCTATGATTAAACTTGCATGACAGATGGACCCCAGGCCCCTCATTTCTTCACACTGAGATATTCTGAGGAAATTCTTGATGTTTTCCAACTCCCTCCTCCTGGAATTTCCACTCCTGTGGTGCTATTGGGTGAAGAGGCAGAGCTGAGAGAATGATAGCACTCGATATCTCAAGCTCTTATTTCACTGGCTTCCGTTCAAAGTATGTCCACAGCTAAAGGTATATTAATAATGTAGGAACCCTTGGAGAAGATTGAAAACCTGTCAGCTATGTTCACTTCTGGTTGGTTTTTGGTAAGAACAACCTGCCTGCCATACACAGTCTGAATGAGAAGGCATCAGCTTTCCATGATCCAGGTGCTGGAAGTGATGCTGAAACTTAATGCCCTTGAGGATGCAGATCTTGTCTATTGGTTTTGGGAAGAAGCTGAGACTAGGGCAGACATACACTGATGAAGCGTCTCAGCCTGAAACATCGACTGTTTATTCCCCTGCATAGATGTTGCCTGACCTGATGAGTTCCTCCAGCATTTTGGTTGTGTAGTAGACAGACACTAAACAGTTCCAAAAGGCTGCACCTCCAAGGAGCTCTAAGAGCATCCAGGAATTTCATTCTTAAAGAACGTGTCGCAATTCACCATGCTGATTTGAAATGTGTTAAAGAGAGAAGCATCTTCCATGCACATGGAGAGTTTTGTATAACTCCTAAACCCATATGAGGAATTGTCAGTGTGGTGAATGTACAGAAATCATTTTTCCCCACTCTGTTAGAACTGTGGTGTGTTCACTTGATAAGATTGCTTGCACCTGTTTTGTTTTGAACCCTAAGAACAATGCTGCATGCGGATTTGTATTCAGTTCAGGTAAAAGCATATTTTGGAACTCTGCTAATTTGGGTGCAATTGCAACAGCTAATGTAATTTAACTTCAAACCATCTAAACGAAACTCAATTACTCCTATTGGCATTTCGACAAGGTATGGAAAGTATAAACCCTTAACATTTTATTTCAGCTGTGCAAAGTAAACCACACAAGTATGAAGTAAAAATTGCTCTTTAATGCTTATTACCAACATCATGAGAGCAACTTCATGATCCAACACAATCACATTATCAAGACACATATTTGTACCATTATGTACCAGTATCTAACCTCCTTTGATGTTGTGCTTTGTTTGATGTCATCCAACTGTACTGATGAGCAGAGTCCAATCAGACCAACTGGAGCAGAAATGACCTAAAGCCTTCCTTCTCATTTGGTTATTGCCCAGTGAAGCTAATTCATTATTCTCTTCTGTTTTCTGTCACATGCAATGCATTGCACATATAGCCAGTACAGACAGATAATTAACCCCCTGAGGGTCAGGCCTCTTTTCAGCCTGACATTATTTACTAACATTTCCAGTCATCTTTTCTCCCTGTGTAGGCAGTGAGTACAAATTGAATGACATGGTCTGTTGTCTCCCAAACCCATCCTGATAGCCAAGCAATTGTTGCCTTTTGTAATAATGGTCTCCCACATAGTTTTCCATCTACTTGGGTTGTTTTGATTTTTTCCACACTATAATGATTATAGATTTCAAGAAGTTAAAACATTATCGCAATAGATCAGTGGATAAAGGCAGAATATAACCGCAGTGGTCAAGCCAGGTTCTAGATCTACTTAGTGCCGAATTAATTAAACTCAATAAAGGTATTGATTCTGGTTTATTATTGTCACATGTATCAAGATACAATGATAAGCTTGACTTGCATACTGTGGGATAGATCCTGTCCTTGAGGGTGGTGTCTCAAGCTTTTGTGTCTTCTTTCAATGGCAAAGGAGAGATGAGGGGATGTCCAGAGACATTGGGGTCTTTGATCATGCTGGCTGCTTTCCTGAGGCAGCAAGAAGAATAGACAGAGTCCAGATAGGGGAGTCTGGTTCCTGTGATATGCTGAGTTGTGTCCAGAACTCTGCAATTATTTGCGGTCATGGGCAGAGTAGTTGCTATACCAAGCCCTTATCTATCCAGATAGAACGTTTGTATGGTCCATCAATAAAAATTGGTAAAGGTTGATAGGGACACACCAAAAAGATAGCACTTGCTAAGAATATTTAAATTTTAATCTTGAAGCTCACTTAATAGGAGGTGGGACATGGAGGTGCAAGAGTTTAAAAGGGGTAAGTCTCTGGACTTGCTGGTGAGTTTCACTTAACAGGAGCCTCAAAGGGGCATATTTGCAAATTGTTAATGTACGGATTGGCTAGTAAACAAATTAACAATGAACAATTAAAGGATGTTAGGGTTAAGCGGTGTTGCCACTGCATGAGTGGACCAGTGTAAAAGTAGGGAACTGAGGCTTTGGCATGCAGTAAGTGGCCCAGGTGTGGGGAGTGTGAGCAGCTCTTTGAAAAGGGTGTCAGCGAAAAGGCATAGGTCAGAAGTTGGGCTATAATACTACAAGATGTGGGAGGTCAGGGACCCTCAAGGTTTTGCTGATGACCACATCTGTAAGAAGTACATGTAGTTACTCCTGACGGACCAGGTCAAGGAACTGGAATTGCAGCCGGATCTGGATATACTCAAGGTCAACCAAGAAGAAGAAGGCTTGTAGATGAGGTGATCACAGCCAAAGTAGGACCTTCAGTCAATGGTAGAACAATAGTGATAGGAAACTCAATAGTTAGGAGGAATAGACAGGAGATTCTGTGGAACAGAAGAGATGGCAGTATGGTGAGTTAGCCCTTGGGTTACAGAGCCAGAGGACATGCTTCTCGGGGGGAGGGGAGGGTAAACAGTCAGAGGACATTGTGTACGCTGGCACTAATGGCATAGGTAGAAAAGGGAAAGGGGTCCTTCACAGTGTGCATAGGAATTAGGAAAGGGGCTGAAAGCAGGACCTTGAAAGTAGCAGTCTCTGGATTACTAACATGTGAGTCAGTGCAGGAATAGAAAGATAGAGCAGATTAATGTGTGGCAAAGGAAATGGTGCAGGGGCAGTGTTTCAGGTTCTTGAATCACTGGAACTTCTGGGGCAGAGATGATCTGTCTAAGAGTTAAGGGTTGCAACTTAACTGGAAGGGAACCAATATCCTGGCTGAGAGGTGCACTAATACTACTAGGGAGGATTTAAACTAGTTTGGCAGGGGGATGGGAACCACAACACCAGTTCAGAAAGTGGAGGGATTGAGAGGAAAGGAAGTGTCATGACCAGTAACGACAGGCAGAAGCGATGTAGCAGACATAATTGAACCATTGACGTGTGTGCATTTTATTGCTAAGAGTATTATGAGTAAGGCTGATGGACTCAGAGCATGGATCAGTACATGGAAATATGATGTTGTACCAGTTAGTATCTTTTAGAAAGGAAAGAGAGGAGACAAAGTGTGTGTGTGTGTGTGTGCGGTGGGGGGGGGGGGGGGAGGGCACAAAGAAGTTGCGTTATTTATCACAGCAGCCCTCAGAACAGGGCTCACTACTGTGCCTATATGGATAGGACTCAAAAAATGGAAAGATTCTATCTCCCTGATTCGATTATCCAACAGATCCCCCAGTGGCCACCAGGACATTGAGGAACAGACATGCAGGCAGATTAGGCTGTATATATGTGCCTAAGACTTTTGTATAGTACTGTATATTAACACTATTTTCATATACATATTAAAAAATTCAAAGCAAATTGAATTGGAATTGCTGCCAAATGTTTACCTTTCATTGTGTTTGGCTTAATAAATCTGGCTGAATTGAGTTTGCCTTTGGCATTCATTTTATTCTCCCAAGAATTCCAGCATTGGCTCTTCCTGGTAGCAAACAATGCTTTGTAAATAAAGCAAAGAAATCCCCAGAGTACAGTAGAATCAGAGGAAATGGTGCAAACTGTGCGGTAGCTGTGTTTTCCATAAGTAACTAGAAACTGACGGTCTATTGCAAAATAAATAAATAAGTTATGACAATGCGAACTCTCATGTCTGTGTCTGTAAAGAACCCATCGAGCCTTAGTTACAACAGTGATCTGGTTGCTTGTATTAATTATTGTTACTGTGTCGTTATGGAGGAATCCATGGGTTGTAAGGTGTGTTAGTTAGCGAGGGTGAGACCATCGTCAGGGGTATCCAATGATTTTGTGCCAGTATGTCTGACTGCTGCTGTTGCTGCCATGTCGTTATCCTTTAATTCACCCACTTAAATAGTTAATCACAATTTACACTAATATACAGTATAAATTGAAAATGACAGGCAATTTGTTCAGATTGCAGCAGATAAAGAAAAATTGTGTTTTTTTTCTCCCTGTTTCTTCTTTGTTGTGTAACTTTGCTCAGCCTGAGGTTGATGTTCTTGTATTGTCTGTTCAGTTTCTGGTGCAAGGTATCATTAGCTTTGCTATTAATGTGTGTCTATAGCTTATCGTTCACAATCTTATTTAAACTAATGAATGAATATGTATTCCAATTCCAGGCATTATTTATGCTCCCCTCCCAATATGGCTGTCCACCGTAATTTTTTTTTCATCTCATCAGGAGAATTAATTTATCTACATCTGCCAAGAGCCAGAGGATGGATTCCATGGAGAATCCATGGTGTGGGGCTGAGAGAATTTCCTCCCATTTCTTAATCATTAACACCTCTGAGCACAAAATTACTGAGTCAAGAAGAAACAAAGGCCAATTACTCACATTGGGTGTGGACAATACCAAATCACATCACCAGTGGGGGGAAAAGGACATTCTGTAAACATTACCACAGCTTATCCTGCATTATTAATATTTACTTTTGGCTCAATCTTCAAATCCCTCAGCCAATGGGAACCAACTGAAGTGAAATTAAAACAGAATCTTCACTATTTTTTCATAATCTGTTGTGGTTCAGGAGGATGCCTGCCCTTGGACATTTTCCCATTATGTAAGGTTGGTCCCATGCATCCCAAGGCTTGGGCAGGGTAGCTGGCTGGCTTACCTGCTTGGCAGAACATGCTGGGAACAGCAGCCAGGCACAACAAGACCAGAAGGCCACACTTCAAATTAGTTTTAGTTATATGTGGGGCAGGGAGAGCAGGCTTAATCAAGCAGACATCACACAGAGTTATTGTATGGCCCAACCCACAACTAATTTAAATCAGATTAGTTGCTTTAACTATTCTCATCAAATGCAGTGACTTTCCTGCTGGGTGAATGGGGTTCATACAGAAATAATACTATTTTTAAAGAAATCAATGACTTAATTCCAGCAAAAAAGGTGAAACAAGCTACAGAAACTAAATAAAAATAAACTGAAAGAAACAGGAAAAATACATGAACAGAAGGTGAGTGCACAGTTCAGTAATGTACGTGCAAAGCTATTTTTATTTGTTATGGAACCTCATTTCTTTTAAAGTGAAAAATGATCATGACTACCTCCAGATTGTTTTGCACCACTCTGGAAGCATGACCAGGTAGTTGTGAGGCAAATTATCCTTGCCACTCTAACATGAGAAAATCTGCAGACGCTGGAAATCTGAGCAACAAACACAAAATGCTGGAGGAACTCAGCAGTCCAGGCAGCATCTATGGAAAAAAGTAGAGTTGACATTTCAGCTCAAAACGTCGACTGTGCTACTTTTTCATGGATGCTGCCTGGCCTGCTGAGCAGCTCCAGCATTTTGTGCTTGCCACACTCACATGATTTCAACATAGGGTTGAAGGGAATAATGTATATGCTAATGTAAATAGCAACTATCCTTTAAGAGAATTGCAGGGCAATTTGGATAATATTGTTATGGGAAGGATTGTTGTTGGATACTCCCAGGGCAGCTAGATATTCTCATAAAATGATGATTGGGATGCTTGTTAGATAAGTCCCTTACTACTTGATACAACCCCTCCATGAAGTACGGATCCACTCCATTGGCACTGCGGAGGACTGCAACACTCCTGTCCAGCTGATGTATGGTGTGGTACTGCATTATGTACTTCATAATGGCCCATAATCCTTCAACTTCCTACACAATCGTAATTCTTTCCCCACTTACTCAATATCCAAAGGCATGACACCTTATTAATTGCCTCATTGGCTCCTACTCAGGCACAGTCAAGGATGGGCAAAAATGCTGGGCTTGCCAATGACTCTCATCCTTTCTTATGTTCTGTTTTTTTTTGCAACTTGACTCTGGAGGGACACTATTATTTAGCTGTATACATGTGTATGATGGAATGACAGTCGAACGTGATGAGGATATACTAGTTTCATCTGACTGCATTACTTTTTATATAGACTAATAGTCTGTGTGTAACTTGCACTTTTGCAAATGTTAGAGCACGAGTCGAAGAAGAAACTTATGAATTGAACAACCTTAAGTGCCCACCTATTCTGAAGAGGATGTGTGGAAATATGCTCAGATTGTGTTGGTCAGTCAGAATCAGAATCATGTTTATTATCACTGGCATGTGTCATGAAATTTGTGAAGTTGGCAGCAGCAGTTCAATGCAATGCATAATATAGAAGAAAATAAAATAATAGTAAATAAATAAGTAAATCAATTACAGTATATGTATATTGAATAGATTAAAAATTGTGTGAAAAACAGATAATATATATGAAAAGGTGAGATAGTATTCAAGGGTTGAATGTCCATTTAGGAATCGGATGGCAAAGGGGAAGAAGCTGTTTCTGAATCGCTGAGTGAGTGCCTTCAGGCTTCTGTGCCTCCAACCTGATAGTAACAGTGAGAAAAGAGCATACCCTGGGTGCTGGAGGTGCTTAATAATGGACATCACCTTACTGAGACACCGCTCCTTGAAGATGTCCTGGGTACTTTGTAGGCTAGTAGCCAAGATGGAGCTGACTAAATTTACAACCCTCTGCAGCTTCTTTCGGTCCTGTGCAGTAGCCCCTCCATACCAGACAGTGATGCAGCCTGTCAGAATGTTCTCCACAGTACATCTACAGAAGTTTTTGAGTGTATTTGTTGACATACCAAATCTCTTCAAACCCCTAATGAAGTATAGTCGCTGTCTTGCCTCCTTTATAACTGCATCGATATGTTGGGACCAGGTTAGGTCCTCAGAGATCTTGACATCTAGGAACTTGAAACTGTTTACTCCCTCCACTTCTGATCCTTGAGGATTTTGAGGATTGGCTTGTCTGCCTTCATCTTACCCTTCCTGAAATCCACAATCAGTTCTTCCATCTTACTGATGTTGAGTGCTAGGTTGGTGCTACAACACCACTCCACTCGTTGGCATATCTTGCTCCTGTATGCCCTCTCATCACCGTCTGAGATTCTTCCAACAATGGTAGGATCTAACTGAGCTATGCCTAGCCACACAGTCATGGGTATGGAGAGATTAGAGCAGTGAGCTAAGCACATACCCCTGATTGTCAGCGAGGAGTAGATGTTATCACCAATCAGCACACATTGTGGTCTTCTGGTTAGGAAGTCGATGATCCAATTGCAGAGAGAGGTACAGAGGCCCAGGATCTGCAACTTCTCAATCAGGATTGTGGGAATGATGGTATTAAATGCTGAGTTGATGAACAGCATCCTGATGTAGGTGTTTGTGTTGTCCAGGTGTTCTAAAGCCGTGTGGAGAGCCATTGAGATTGCGTCTGCTGTTGACCTATTGTGGCGATAGGCAAATTGCAATGGGTCCAGGTCCTTGCTGAGGCAGGGGTTCAGTCTAGTCATAACCAACCTCTCAAGGCATTTCATCACTGTCGATGTGAGTGCTACTGGGCGATAGTCATTAAGGCAACCCACATTATTCTTCTTAGACACTGGTATAATTGTTGCCTTTTTGAAGCAAGTGGGAACTTCTGCCCGTAGCAGTGAGAGATTGAAAATGTCCTTGAATACTCCTGCTGGGGGTAGTTGGTTGGCAGAGGTTTTCAGAGCCTTACCAGGCACTCCATTGGGACCTTCTGCCTTGTGAGGGTACACTCTATTTAAAGACAGCCTAACATCGGCCTCTGAGACAGAGATCACAGGGTCATCAGGAGCAGCAGGGATCTTCACAGCTGTAGTTGTGTTCTCCCTTTCAAAGCGGGCATAGAAGGCATTGAGTTCATCTGGTAGTGAAGCATCACTGCCATTCATGCTATTGGGTTTCACTTTGTAGGAAATCATGTCTTACAAACCCTGCCAGAGTTGTCGTTCATCCAAAGTCGCCTCCAACCTCATTCGAAATTGATGCAAATGACACATTTCGCTGTATATTTTGATGTACATGTGACAACTAAGCCTATACTTATATCTTTAATATTTTGCTGATTCATTTTAGTAGAACTAAGGTAATAGTCAGTTAAAAAGGTCACATTTTTTAATTTTCTTCTGACAGGTTGCAGATCTGCCCTTGCAGAGAATGTCAGATGAAGGTTTGATGTGCTAGGGTTGTAACAATTGTAGGTGCCTCCTGGTTCAGAGACTCCTGGTGAATAGAATGCACTATTAACCAGTAATATTCCATTTTGATGGAAGGCAGTCTCAGTATAACTACATTGGCATTTAAAGACTGCAGTAAGAGGATCACAGAATGGGAATGAGCACTCTTCCACCTGGTGAATTCCACATCCTTCAAATGAGAGCTTGTGAAATGAGGCAGTTGTGCTACTGTCAGCACCGTTAAATTTGTTGCTACACTTTCAGCTCTCTCATATGTTCCTGAAGAGTCTGAATTCTCTGGAGAGCAGTTTACAATCGAGAGGATTTTACAGTGCAGAGTCGCACAGCATTGTGGCACATAAGCTATTATGTATTTTTTTGCTAAACCAATCAAGTGAATTATTTATTCAGTCCAAGGACGTTCATTTATTCAGCTTTGCAATGAAGTCAACATTTAGAATAAAAACTTCAAAACTTTTTAAGGGGTAGAAGGTTTGCATTTATATAGTGCTTCCCAGGGCTTTAGAGTGAATCAAATTGCTTTACTACCAATGACTTGCTAGTGAAAGAAAATCACTTGTGATGTAGTTGTCATGTTTCATTGCAAATAACAACCAGACCGAGATTCCACTTGACTTTTTTCAAGCACTCTCTCATATTTCTGAGAAAGAAACAGAGGAACATTATTAAGAAAATATCTACTTGGATAACTCGAGAGAATTGGGCTATTGAAAATTGTGTTAATAATGATTGTGTCACTAACAGTCTGCACTCCAGAAGACCAGACTTCATGAATTCCTCTTCAGCCTACAGAGGCAGGCATAGGCAGTATGCGCCATTGCAGACTGTCCAAGAGCTGACTGAACTTGCTCATGGCCATTAAAGTACCCATTCACACCCCACAATTTTTCATTAGCAAGAAGAGAATGTGTTCTTTCAGTTGGTGGTAAATTATAAGAAGACCTTTCTAATGGTCAGTTTTAGCCATGATGGAATTTCTCGAGTTGTTTATTCATAGTCTGTACCATCAGGTTCTCATCTTTCAGGGGCTAATTTGTCCTGTGGAAAAGATCTGTGGGTGATGAGAACTCTCGGCTGGAAGTTCTAGAATACATCTGCTGAGCATCATTACAATAAAAGGCATATCATGACCAAGAGTTTGTGAAGATCATTACATGATTTAGCTCTCTGGATGCTATGCACTTACTCAGTGGCCACAATCTCTTTTGTTGTCATAGCCTGCTGTGCACTGTATAACTTGTCCAATAGAAAAAATCAGACTAGACAGAGAACATGAAGAATAAGCAAGGAAGACAACAAAACACCAGGGTGGCCAACAATAACACAACCCAGGAAGTGCTGGCAATTGGATCCATTAGAAATACTCAGTTGGTGATGAGAGAAACAGAGTTAATGTTTCAGTTCAATCACCTATCAGCAGTTTGATAGACAAACAGATTTTTAGATAGTCAAGAAAGAAGCAAAAGGCAAAAAAAAAACAAATTAAAAAGATCTGTGATAGGATGGTAACCAGAGGAGACTGAATGATATAAGTGATGGTGGTGCGAGCAGAACGAGACTGAATGACAATTGAACATAAATTTCCAGTGGAGATATACAATTCAATCTGAAGTACCAGAGGGGAAAAGAGACAGGATGGAATACTACTTGAAATGTGAAATACAAAGCTGGAGTGTCAGATTACCTGACAATGTTGAATCTAATGGTGTGTTCATGAGGCTGTAATGGGCCCAGTCAGAAGATGAAGTGCAGTTCCTCAAATTTGCAGCCTGACTGGAAAAGTAAGAGGTAAAGACAAAGAAGACATAGCAGATGGGTAGAGAATTAAGGTGAAAGACAACTAGAATCTTAAAAGAGTTTTATAAATTGTTGGAGGTGGAGTTAAGATGGCGCTAAATGGTGACTCCTTTGCTTGCATCTTTGGAAACAGCTCTATTTCCATCTTTGATATTTTTATCTTCCCCTTTCAGGATTCTTTTGAAGACCCTGACATTTAATTAAATGCAGACTTTGGTTCTTTGCAGCAATCAGAATCAGAATCAGAATCAGACTTTAATCGCCAAGTACCTGTGCGCATACAAGGAATTTACTTCCGGCAGATGTTGTCTCTCTGCTCATAACAATAATAATGATAAATATAAATGAAAATATAGATTATACATACAGGTAGTGCAATCCAAGTAATAGTTAGCTGACAGTTAACCGGCAGTTAACTGTTCAGCAAAGTGACCACAGTAGGGAAAAAACTTCTCCAGTGCCTACTAGTCTTAGTCTGGAGGGATCTGAAGCGCCTACCAGATGGAAGCAGTTCAAACAGTCTGTGCGCAGGATGGAAGGAGTCCTTTATGATGTTCCCCGCCCTCTTCTTCAACCTGGAAGAGTACAGGTCCACAATAGAGGGCAGGGAGGCTCCAATGATGCGCTTGGCAGTCCTCACTGTGCGCTGTAGTCTGGTTCTATCCTGCTTGGTGGCGGCTCCAAACCACACAGTGATGGAGGTGCACAGGACAGACTCAATGACTGCAGTGTAGAACTGCAGCAGCAATTCCTGAGGCAGACCATATTTCCTCAAGAGCCGCAGGAAGTACATCCGCTGCTGGGCCTTCTTCAGGATGGAGCTGATGTTCTGCTCCCACTTCAGATCCTGAGAGATGGTGGTTCCCAGGAACCTGAAGTTCTCCACAGTGGACACCGGGCTGCTGAGGACTGTGAGGGGGGACATAACGGGGGGATGTCACCTGAAATAGGACCTGTACTCAAGTTTTCAGGACCGGCCATTGTTGTTCGATATACCAAGGGTTCGGCCTGAAAGCCTGGCTCGAATTCGAAAGCCTAAGATCTCAAGCCTCTGGAGATGGGTGGATTGAGGGTTGCTGTCATTGCAGGAGACTCATGTGTCATTGGGGAGGCCGGAAAATCTTTCGTTCTGGGTCCAAAGACCTGAGATCTTTGCGATCTTCAGGCACAGAGCTTGTAAAAAGCAACAAAATAAACTTTTTAACATAGTAAATCAGCGGGTTTTGTTATGACTCCCGCTTGCTGTGAAAATGGGGGACACCTCCCTCTCCCTTATTTGGGAGCGAGAGTACCTGTGGTTTGTTGAATGCTGGATGAAACGTGATAATCTTTGGGGTAACTGCAAGGTCTGTGTCTTTGCTATTGCCTAGCTCATGCTTGTGCTCGGTAGCGAGTGCGCTTTATTTTGCTGGGGGTGGAGGGGGAATCATTACTTGATGCCGGTTATGTGCGGGGGGGGGGGGGAGCTGGGGGAACTTTGGGGTTCTCATGTTTAATTGTCGTTCATTCTTTAGGACACTTCTCTGTTTTCGTGGATGTTTGCAAAGAAAACCATTTCAGGGTGTATATTGTATACATTTCTCTGACATTAAATTGGACCTTTGAACTTTTGAAATTGACCGGAGGTTTCCTGCAATGCAGACATTTCATCCATATATCTTGCCCATAATACAGAGAAGACCACATCAAAAGCATCAAATGCAGTGCACTACATCAGAAGGACTACAAATAAACTATTGCTTCACTTGCAAAGAGTCCATCCAGGGGAAGAATGGGAGATGTACCTGCTGTGCTTGTGTGGGTGGTTAGCCAAACACTTCACAGTGCCAATGATCTGGCTTCAAATCCCGCCACTGCCTGTAAGGAGTTTGTATGGTCTCCTCATGGCCACATGGTCCTGGTGCTCCATATTCCTTCCACATCCCAGAAATTTATAGGTTAGTAGGTTACTTGGCCATTTAGGTGTAATTGGGCAACATGGGCTTGTTGGGATGGAAAGACCTTCCACCAAATTGTATCTCTAAATAAAAACATTTAAAAAAATTAAATGGACCATTACAGGAGAAGTTTTCATTTGTGGAATGGGCCCATTGCGATGACCCCCAATCAATAAATTAGGTAAGTAATCACATGAATTTTAATTAAAAACTTGCACTTTATTGTATTAACACAAATACTGTGTCAACACAATTAATTCAAAACTTAAACACAAGATATTTTGCAGATGCTGGAAATCCAGAGCAACACACACAAAATGCTGGAGAAACTCAGGGGTCAGGCTGCATCTCTGGAAATTAACGAACAGTCGACATTTCAGTGTGGAGGAAGTGAGACCCCATTCTTTGAAGGAGGAGGACACCTCAGTTCCTTCGTCTCTGCCACATCTGTTCCCAGCGTACAGCTTTCTTTTTTCAGGACATCAGAGATATCCTCCTCCTTCAAAGAACAAATTTCCCTTCCTCCACAATTGATGCTGCCCTTACCCACATCTCTTCCATTTCCACTCACCCGATCTTCCTGCTGCCTTAACAGGGATAGGGCTCCTCTTGCCCTCACTTACCACCCATGAAACTTCGCATCCGACACATTCTTCTCTGCAACTTCTGCCGCCTTCAATGGGATCCTACCAACAAACAGATATTTACTTTCCCAGCACTCTCTGCTTTCTTCAGATATTGCTCCCTCTGTGATTTCCTTGTCAATTTGTTCCTCCCCACTATTCATTCTCCCTCCTGGTACAAATCCCTGCAAGCGACAGAAATGCTACACCTGCTCATCCACTTCCTCCCTCCCCTTCATTTTGGGCTCCAAACAGTCCTTCCAGGTGAAGCAACACTTCATCTGTGAATCTGTGGGTGTGTTCTATTGTATCTGGTGCTCCCAATCTGGCCTCCCATACATTGGTAAGACCTGACATGAACTGGAGGACCGCTTTGTTGAGCACCTGCATTCCATCCACCAGAAGTTGAGTTTCTCAGTGGCCAACCATTTTAATTCCTATCCCATTCCCATTTTGATGTGTTGGCCCATGGCTTCCTCCTCTGCCATAATGAGGCCAATCTCAGGATAGAGGAGTAACACTACATATTCCATCTAAGGAGCCTCCACCGAGATGGCATGAAAATCAGTTTCTCCTTCCAGTAATGTATTTTCTCTTTTCCTCTCCATCTTCCCTCTTCTTCTATTCCTCATTCTGGTCTCTTACCACCTCTCCTCACCTGCTTATCACCCTCCCTTTCCTTCCATGGTCCACTGTCCTCTCCTATCACATTTTTTCCCCTTTTCTCCAGTTCTTTACCTTTCCCACCCTCCTCGCTTCACTTGTCACCTTCTAGCTTGCCTCCTCCTTCTCTGCACCCCCCCACCTTTTTATTCTGGCGTCATCCCCTTTCCTTACCAGTCCTGATAAAGAGTCTTGACCCAAAGTGTTGATTGTTTATTCATTTCTATAGATGCTAGCTGATCTGCAGAGTTCCTCCAGCATTTTGTGTGTGTTAGTTGAAAACTTGTATTTTATTGTATCCATGTAAACTAGGATGACCCCAGACCAATGACCTTGGTTCCTGTTGTTGTTACTTTTGTATAAGTACTCACACAGAATCCAGCTCCAAATTATCATGCCAAAATTGGGATCTCCTATTGGTCAACCAAATGAGTCTTCATTTCCCTGCCCCAGGCAAGGCACATCTTCCTAGTGATATTTCATCTCCATAGTTTTCATTGCCTTAAATCTGAAATCCTTCATTATTCTCTTTTCTTGTAAGTTTTGCACTGTTATGCTTCATGACAGTTGGTTTGGACTTACCTGGCTTGTTGTGTCCAAAGCTACAAGTCTTTTTACCTCATTGCTCTTCTCTCAAATGAGGACCTGTCTCTGAGGTCATTCACTTACTTTTACTGAGTCAGGCTATTTTAAACCAGTTACAACCAGCTCAAGTCAAACACTAGGCTCAGGTTACTTCAGTTAAGGCACAAAATGCTCTTCAGCAAGTCTGCAGCAAGTACTTGCTAGGGGATTTGTTATGTTCACTTTCAATTGCTCTGATCCAGCCGTTCCTGAGCAAGAACAAACCATTTGATAAAATGGCAGTGGTAGGAACATTCTCACAAATCAGTGACCTCCATTCCTTCCAAACACAATGCAGTAACAAAGTCCCGCTGTCCTTGACTTGTTCCAGTTAGCTGTTTTGCAGTTTTAATTCCTTCCTGCACAACATTTGGAGTACTGAACAGATGAAAGCTGAATTTGGTGGTGGAATGATATTGAAATGTCATGGTTTAGTTCACTTTTTTTTTTGCCATACTTCCCAATGACATAAAAGGGTATTTGGGCTATGTCATATGCTGAACATCACCAAGCAGGTGGTTAACTCTGTGCGTTAACATGTGCGTTAATTACATGGCATTCTAGGTTGTCATGAGTCACTGAATTCATCTTTCAATTTGGGACTGTTTACTGAGCTTTTTGGGGCAGGGGGTTAAACTAATTTGGCATAGTGATAGGAGCTGAAGTGATGGATTGATGCTATACAAGTAGATACATTGTGTAGTGAGACTGTGAGGAAGGACAGGCAGATGATAGGGTAAAATTGGAATCAATGGGATGCGTTGAAATGTAACATGGGGGCAAAATCAAAAAGGATGATGAATACAGGACTGAAGGCATTATACCTGAATGCACACAGTATACAGAATAAGGTAGATGATCGGTTAGAGATTGACAGATATGACATTGTGGTCATCACTGAGATGTGGCTGAAGGAAGATCACAGCTGAGGTCTTAGTATCTGAGGATACACATTGTACTGAAAGGATAGGCAGGTAGTGGGTGGTGGTGGTGTGGCTTTGTTGGTAAAAAATTAAATCAAATCCTTAGAGATGAGATAGGATTGGAAGATGTAGATTCCTCGAGGATACAGTTAAGTAACTGTAAGGGTATAACTGCCTGGTTATATACAGGCCTCTAAACAGTAGTTAGGATGAGGGATATAAATTACAATGGGAGATAAAAAAGGAATGTGCATAATAGTAATATTACAATAGTCATGGGGGATTTCAATATGCAGGTATCGGAATTAGAATCAGGTTTATTATCACCGGCACATGATGTGAAATTTGTTAACTTAGCAGCAGCAGTTCAATGCAATATATAATAGAGTAGAAAATAAAACAAAATAAAATAATAATAAGTAAGTAAATCAATTACAGTACACTTATATTGAAAAGACTAAAAAATGTGCAAGAAACTGAAATAATATATATTAAAGAAGTGAGGTAGTTTTTCCCTTTCTAGTCCTATCTTACATAATCATCTTTTTATACCTACTATGTATGATTCAACATTCTATGATTGGTAAAGAAAGGACATTAGACATTTTGAAGATGTTTTTATCGATAATTGCTTTGCATCCTTTCAACAGCTCTCTGCTAAGTTCAACCATTTCTTTAGATATCTCCAAATCAGACACTTTATCAATCCTTTAATTCCCAACTTCCCTGAAATGCCCGAGAAAAATGCTATGGATTTCTTTCTTTCTATTAATCCACTAGGTAAAGGCTTAATATCCTTTATCCATGATAAATTAGAACCCTTACGGCGTGCCCCTGTGGATAAAATTAGAATGGCTTGGGAGCATGACTTAAATATCCCTTTATCTGATGAGATTTGGGACTCGATTCTCAAATCGGTTAATTCAACCTCTCTTTGTGCTCGCCACTGTCTTTTACAGTTTAAGATTGTTCATAGAGCCCATATGTCCAAATCTAAATTATCTCGATTTTACCCTAATATTAGTCCTCTTTGTGATAAATGCAAAAGTTGTGAGGCTTCTCTTATTCATATGTACTGGACCTGCCCTAGCTTAGAGAAATTTTGGAAAGATGTTTTTATAACTTTATCCTGTATTCTGAATCACCATTTAGAACCTAACCCTTTAATTGCTCTGTCTGGTTTCTTGGGAGAGACAGGTATACACTTGTGTTTGACTAAATGTCAAATATTATCTTTTGCTTCTCTCCTGGCTAGACGTCTAATCCTCCTTAGATGGAGAGATGTTGCCCCGCCCACGCATGCTCAATGGCTTAACGATATCATGTCCTGTTTAGACCTTGAAAAAATCCATTATTCAATTCTTAATTCAGATATAAAGTTTCATAAGGTCTGGGGACCTTTTATTGAGTATTTTCATAATTTTCCTCTTAATTAAGTTTTTTTTTCAGTCCCTTGCTTTCAGCTCTTTTTTTTGGTAGTAGGCATTATTATTATCTTCTGTTTTCAAGTGTATTTACGGTTTTGGGGGTTTGAATGTTCTGATTTATATTTTCTACATTTTGTTTTGGTTGGTCTGGAGTTTTTTTTGTCGTTGGGCCTGGGGAGGACAGGAACTTTACATGACGTTAACTTGGGTGCTTTCTCAATTATCTTATTTTGTATTATATTACTATTATATGTTTATCTTGCACAGTATTAATTTTCTACTTTGTTTTTTGGGTTTTTTTAAAATTTGTAGTGTCATAGAAAATGCATTAAAAATCAATTAAAAAAAAGAAGTGAGGTAGTATCCAAGGGTTCAATGTCCATTTAGAATCAGATGGCAGAGGGGAAGAAGCTGTTCCTGAATCACTGACTGTATGCCTTCAGGCTTCTGTACCAGCTACCTGATGGTAACAGTGAGTAAAGGGTATGCCATGGGTGCTGGGGGTCCTTAATAATGGACGCTGCCTTTCTGAGTCACCGCTCCTTTAAAATATCCTGGGTACTTTGTAGGTTAGTACCCAAGATGGAGCCAACTAAATTTCAGATTCAGATTCAGTTTATTGTCATTTAGAAACCACAAATGTAGTGCAGTTAAAAAATGAGACAACGTTCCTCCAGAATGATATCACAAAAGCATATAACAAAACAGACTACACCAGAAAATCCACGTAATGTTTGGCAATCCCCAATCCAGAGTCCGGAGAGGCTGCTGTGTATTAATATTGTGCTACCATCTTAGCACATTCCCCGGAAAGGAGCTCCAAATCCACTAGACAAACAAGCCAAAAAACTAAAGCTACAAGACCTGCACAAAACCACATAGTTACAACAGTGCAAACAATAGCATAATTGATAAAAAAACAGATGATGGGCACAGTAAAAATAGTCCAAAGATGTTAAAGGACTATAAGTTCAAAAGAAATCACCACACAGTTTCCACAAGTCCCCAGGGTCCTGACAGACTCACCATCCCACGCCGGAGGCAGAAGGGAATACCCCCGCTATGGACTTCCACGGTGGCGCCTGACTCAGCCTCGCAGATGCAGAACACAATGAAAGCTCCATCGAAACCAGCCTCGCAGACGCAGCACACACCGAAAGCGACCTGACTGCAGTGGACTCTGAGTCCGTCGAACCTCCGAGCCGAAAACCATCCCCTCCGGCACAGCTTCTCTGAGCACTATCCTCTGCTGAGCGTATTACGACGGCCCCACCAATGGCCATGGGCAATGTGACCCCGAGGACTGGGGGCCTGTTCTTCCCAGCAGAATCCCGGACCTCACAGCAGCAGCAGCAACGAAGAAGGTCTTCCTGGAGATTTCCCGATGTTCCTCTGTGCTCCCATGTCCATTTTCAATCGATTATGATTGCGCACGGCACCCCATTTCACAAATAACAGATAATCAGCTCCGGAGTGGCTGCTGCAGGCTGCGTCGCGCTGTCATTTCAACAAATTTGCAACTCTCTGCAGCTTCTTTCAGTCCTGTGCAGTAGCACCCCCCCCCCCCCATTCTAGACGGTGATGCAGCCTGTCAGAATGCTCTCCATGGTACATCTATAGAAGTTTTTGAGTGAATTTGTTGACATACCAAATCTCTTCCGACTCCTAATGAAGTATAGCCACTGTCTTGCCTTCTTTATAACTATATTGATATGCTGGGACCAGGTTAGGTCCTCAGAGATCTTGACACCCAGGAATTTAAAACTACTCACTCTCTCCACTTCTGGTAGTTTGGGAAAATCAGGTTGCTGGATCCCAAGAGACAGAAGTTGTTAGATGCTTATAAGATGGCCTTTTAGAGCAATGTGATTGAAACCACTAGGTGAAAGACAATTCTGGATTAGGTGTTGTATAATGAACCAGATGTGATAGAATTTACCCTGCAGTTTGAGAGGGAGAGCTAAAGTCAGATGTATCAGTATTACAGCGGAGTAAAGGAAATTACAGAGATATGAGAGAGGAGCTCGCCAAAGTTGATTGGAGGGGCACATTAGCAGAGATGATGGCAGAGCAGCAATGGTTGAAGCTTCAAGATCAATTCGGACAGTGCAGAATAGATACATCTCAAAGATGAAGTTATGTTCTAAAAGATGGATGAGGCAACCATGGCTAACAAGGGAAGCCAAGGACAGCATAAGGGCAAAAACGAAGGCATATATTATTACAAAAATTAGTGGGAAGTTTTTAAAAACCAATAGAAGGCCAGAAGGAGAGAAAAGATGAAAAATGAAGGTAAGCTAGTCAATCATATAAAAGAAGACACCAAGAGCTTTTTCAGATATAGAAAGAGTAAAAGAGAAATGAAAGTGGACATTGGACAGCTGGAAAATGATGCTGGAGAAGTAATAATGGGGTACAACAATATAGTGGAGGAACATAATAAGTATTTTGCATCAATTTTCACTGTGGAGGATGCCTGAAATTTGAGACTGTCAGGGAGCAGAAGTGAGTGTTGTTGCTATAACGAAGGAGAAGATGTTTGGAAAACTGAGAGGTCCGCAAGTAGGTAGGTCACTTGGACCAGGTGAACTGCACTTCAGGGATCTGAAAGAGGCAGTTGAAAAGATTGTGGAGGCATTAGTAACGATCTTTTAAAAATCATTAGAATCTGATATTTTTCCACAGGACTAGAAAATAGAGAATCTTTAATAAGGTAGGGAAGTAGAAGAAAAGAAATTATAGAACAGTTAGCCTGACTTCAGTGGTTGGGAAGATGTTGGAGTTCATTATTAAGAATGAGGTTTCAGGGTACTTGGAGGCACACAATAAAATAGGCCATAGGCAGCAATAGGAAAATCTTGCCTGACAAATCTTTTGGAAGTCTTTGAAGAAATAACAAGCAGGATAGACAAAGGAGAATTAGTTGATGTGTATTTGGATTTTCAGAAGTCTTTGACAAAGTGCTATACACGTGGCAAGATAAGAGCCTTATAACAGCAGTATTATAGGAAAGATACGAGTGTGGATAGAAGATTGGCTGCCAGGCTAGTGGTGTTCTGTAGGGATTGGTGTTGGCTCTGTATTTTTCATATTATCTGTTAATGATTTGGATGAAGGAATTGTTGGCTTTGTGGCCAGGTTTGTGGATGATACAAAGATAGGTGGAGGAACAGGTAGTATTGAGGAAGCAGGGAATTTGCTAAAGGACTTAGACAAATTGAGAGAATGGGCAAATAATTTATACATGGAATATAATGTAGGGAAGCATATGGTCATAAATTTTGGGAGAAAGAATAAAGGCATAGACTATCTTACTATCTTCTAAATGGGGAGGAATTTCAGAAATCACAGGTTGAAGGGACTTGGGGTCCTCATACAGGATTCCCTAAAGGTTAACTTCCACATTGAGTCGGTGGTAAGGAAGAAAAATAGAGTATTAGCATTTATTTTGAGAGGACTAGAATAAAAAAACAATGATGCAATGGCGAGGCTTTATAAGGCATTGGTTAGACCACACTTGGAGTATTGTGAGCAGTTTTGGGCCCCTCATCAAAGAAGAGCAGTGCTGATATTGGATAAGGTCCAGAGGAGGTTCATAAGAATCCTTCCTGGAATTGAAGGGTTAATCTATGAGGATCATTTGATGGCTCTGGGCCTGTACCTGTTGGAGTTTAGAAGAATGAAGATGAAACCTGTTGAATATTGGAGAAGTACAGCCTACTCATGAATAGTCAAGATGGCTTTGTGAAGGGAAGATCGTGCCTCATGAGGCTGATTAAGTTTTTTGAAGAGGTAAAAAAAGTAATTGATGAGGGTAGGGCAGTGGATGTAGTGTAAATGGACTTTAGCAAAGCATTTGACAAGGTCCCTCATGAGAGACTCATCCAGAAAGTAATGAGGCATGGGATAAATGGAACCTTGGCTGTTTGGGTAAAAAATTGGCTTAAAGGAAGAAAGCAGAGGGTAGTTGTGGAAGGAAAGTATTCTGCCTGGAGGTCGGTGACTAGCGGAGTGCCGCAGGGATCTGTCCTGGGACCCCTGCTTTTTGTGATTTTTATAAATGACCTGGATGTAGAGGTGGAAGGATGGGTCAGTAAGTTTGTGGATGACATGAAGATTGGAGGAGTTGTGGATGGAGCTATAGGTGGTTGAAGGTTACAAGAGGATATAGACAGGCTGCAGAGTTGGGCAGAAAAATGGCAGATGCAGTTTAATCTGGACAAGTGTGAGGTGATGCATTTTGGAAGGACAAACCAGAAGACTGAGTACAGGATTAGTGGTCAGTTACTTAAGAGTGTGGATGAACAAAGGGACCTTGGGGTTCAAATCCATACATCCCTCAAGGTCGCTGCACAGGTTGATAGGGTAGTTAAGAAGGCCTATGGGATACTAGGCTTCATTAACAGGGGGATTGTGTTCAAGACTTGAGAGGTCATGTTGCAACTCTACAAATCTCTGGTGAGACCGCACTTAGAGTATTGTGTTCAGTTCTGGTCACCTCATTATAGGAAGGATGTGGAAGCTATGGAGAGGGTGCAGAGGAGATTTAACAGGATGTTGCCTGGATTGGAGAACGAGTCATATGAAGCAAGGTTAGCAGAGCTGGGACTTCTCTCTTTGGAGTGTAGGAGAATGAAGGGGGACTGGATAGAGGTCTACAAGATTATGAGAGGCATAGATAGGGTGGATAGCCAGTACCTGTTTCCCAGGGCACCAATAGCATACACCAGAGGGCATATGTACAAAATTAAGGGAGGGAAGTTTAGGGGAGAAATCAGGGGTAAGTTTTTTACACAGAGGGTTGTGAGTGCCTGGAATGACTTGCCAGGGATGGTGGTGGAGGCTAAAACATTAGGGGTATTTAAGAGCCTCTTGGACAGGCACATGGATGAAAGAAAAATGGAGGGTTATGGGGTTGTGTGGGTTTAGTACTTTTTTTAAGGATTATATGGGTCAGCACAACATGGAGGGCTGAAGGGCCTGTACTGTGCTGTAGTGTTCTATGGTTCTATTGGAAGTCCTAGATAGAGTGGATGTGGATAACATTTTTCCTACAGTGGGTTGGTGTGGGGTGTTGGGTCTAGGACCAGGGCACAGACTCAGATTAGAGGGATGGCCATTTAGAACAGAGATGTGAAGGAATTTCTTTACCCAGAGGGTAGTGACTCTGTGGAATTCATTGTCACGGACAGCTGTGGTGGATAAGTCATTAGGTATATTTAAAGCGGAGGTTGAAATGCTCTTGATTAGTCATGGCATCAAAGGCTACAAGGAGAAGGTAGGAGTTGCAAAGGATTACAAATCAGCCATGATGGAATGGTGGAGCAGTTTCAATGAGCAAATGGCCTGTTTCTGCTCCACAGGGAACAGACAAACATTTGGGCGACACAATAGTGAAACTTGTAGAGCTGCTGCCTCACTGCTCAAGACGTGTGTTCAATTGTGCTGTCTGAATGGAGTTTATATGTCCTCTCTGATTTGGCTTTCCTTCTGAATCCCGAGGATATAGAGGCCTAAGATAAAAACTGAAAATGCTGGAGATATTCATTGGGTCAGACTGCATTTCCAGCGCTTTCTGTTTTGACATTAAGTTTCCAGTATCTGCAGTTTGTTTTGATATGGATTGTCAATTTTTGATAGTACTGGGGAGGTGATAGACGTGTGAGGAAAATAAAATGAAATGAGAGCAAATAGGTGCTTGATATTCAGTGTGGACAGGATGCAATGAGAGGCTGTTTTCATGCTGTATGATTCCATAATCTGATCACACAAGAGTGGGTCTTCATAGTCCTCCAGCATATTAGAACTGAAGAACTAACCCTTAGAACTGCAGGTTCAAAGGTCCAATTTACTATCAGAGAAATGTATACAATATACTGTACATCCTGATATGCTTCTTCTTTGGAACCATCCAGGAAAACAGAAGAGTGCCCCAAAGAATGAACAATGGTCAAATGTTAGAACCCCAAAGCCCCCCCACCCCCAGCTCCCTCCTTCCACGCGTAAGCAGCAGCAAGCAACAATCCTCCCTCCCCCCACTGGCAATAAAAAGCATCGGCACCCATCACCGAGCACTCAAGCATGAGCAAAGCAACAGCAAAGACACAGGCTTGGGTTTACACCAAAGTCTTTGCATTTCACCAGGTATTCAACGTACCACAGATTCTCTCTCTGTCTAATAAGGGAGAAAGAGGTGTCTCCGTTTTCCCAGCAAGCGGGGAGACATAATAAACAATTTTCTGGTTTAATATGTTAAAAGTCTGCCATGCTGCTTTTTTTCGAGCTCTGTACCCAAAAACCTGGGCATACAGACGCAGATATTCTGACTCCCCCGACATCACACAGGTGTCCTGTTGTGACGCCAGCCCCCGATCTACCTGTCTCCAGAGCCCTGAGACCCTAGGCTTCCAAAGGCGAGCCGAATACTTAGGCTGAGCACTTGGTGTGCCGAGCAACATTGCAATTATTTGCATATCTGTTCTGATGATTATTTGGTAAATTGGTAAGTTTGGTATTATGTTTATTATGTACCGAGGTACAGTGAAAATCTTTGTCCTTCATGCCATCTATACAGATCATTCCATCACATCAGTACATTGAGCAATACTCCAATGCAGTTGTCTGTCTTACTTTGGTTAAATAATTGTAAGGAACTGAGGGATGAACAGCCCAAGTCAGTGAAGGTGAAAGTAAATGGCTTCCTTCATACTGAGCTGGATGAACAGCAATCAATCAAGGATGTGTTCAGCTGCAAAAGAAGCATTTTAAAACAACCAATCAAACTTTGTTCGGCACCAGCATTCCTTGTGTTTTTGTCATTGCTGTTTGAGGCAGGTTTTTGTCTTGGCTCTGGGACAGTGATGTCCTCTCTGGCTGCTCAAGACGTGCACTTAAGAGGAGGCCTGATGAGGACAATTTAATTACTGAGGTCAGTGATTTTCCTTATGTTTTCTTATGGTACAGAAGAAGGCAATTCAGTTCATTGATGTGCTAGCTCTTACGTACCTATAAGTCTCATATCCCTGCTTATATCCACCTACTCACTCTCATGTGCCTGTTGCCATCCTATTGGATCTTTGGCCACTCACCCACAGTAAGGGAAATTTACAGCTGTTAGTTGATCTCCCAGCACATCTTTGCGATGTGGGAGGTAACCAGAGTGCTCCAGGACACCCACATGGATGCAAGAAGAATGTACATATTCTCTGCAGCTAGCAGCCCAAGTCAGGTTTAAGCCTGAGTCACTGGGGCCATGAAGCTGCAGCCTCTTTCAAGTATTTTCATTGTAACACTTACCCAACAGGCTGGTATATGTCGAGGGGAAAAGGAGATCCAGCCACTCACCAACCCCACCTCCTGTACACGCAGGTGCTGTGAGAATCAAGTTTATGCTGCGTGTACCACACAATATCAAACTCACACCAGATACCGTTACAGAATACACTTTAAAGATTTTACTAAAACTAAAAGAGTACTATGCAATACAATATATATATATGAAGGAAAAGAAAATAAAGCAAAAGGTGCCAACTTATCAGAGTTCAGTCAGTTTAGTGCACATCGTTGGAGCTCAACCATCGAACCATTCGACCCCTCGTCACTTCCCTCCGACCTCCTCATCCTCGCACCTGGGACCTCCCCTGGTGGTCGACCGAGAAGTGCAGCGCACGTCCACCTTCCTCAGCGTCTTCCTCCCGCCTTTCTGAAAAGACCGCGCAACTCCCCAAGCTCCCAGCCCCACAAGACAAAATAACATTCCCCATTGGTTAACAAATGAATACAATCCCCATATCAGCAAGTCCAAAGTTAAACAACTGCAAGAAAAAAAACACTTATTAGACATAAAAGCATTCCTACTCTTACAAACCAAAGAAACCATTTTGATTACATACACAATACATTAGTCATGAAAACAGGCCTTTCGGCCCAACTACCAAGATTCCCTTTAAAGCTAGTCCCATCACCATAATGGTGCCTGATTCTCTGAGTATTTCTCTATTGACCTCCCATGGTTTTGCTTGGAACACCAACTTTTTTTTATGGAATATGATGTGGATTATTTTATGGAATATGATGAGACTTCAAAACAAACAACTTTGGACTCATGCTAGGAGGAGATGAATATAGCTGAACACCAGATATTAATAACCCCGTAGAAGTAACAAATGGTAACTAGTAGCTAGATCTGCATGCTAAAAATTGGAGCAGATAAAGCCGTCTTTGTAGCTGGACTTTGAGAAAAGCAACTTGTCAAATTAATGTAATCGATTCACGAAGGAACTTCTTTATTAGTTGGCAGGAGCTAATAAAGAGGAGCAGAAAGTTAAGGCTGCTGTTGTATCAGCTCTAATAGATAACCAGGCCCAGCAATGAGATACTGGAAAAGTCTCTCAGAACTGCTGAGAATTACTGCAAAACTTCTACATGATCAAATTCATTTTTTTCAGGAGAGGTCCAGAAAATGGGGTACATTCAGTGCATATTGAAATGACCTGAAGTTGTTGGTGGCAAATAATAACATCACAACGGCTGGTTATTCTGTAGATGTGGCAGACTGTAGATGCTGGAACCTGGAGCAACACAAAGAGTGCTGGAGGAACACAGCAGGTTAGGGGGACCTTTAGGGGGACTGTCCATTTCCCTCCAGAGATGGTTCTGGTTATTCTGTGACAAGATTGTGTGCTGAATTCAAGATACGTGACTGAAGTTTTGTTTCAAGCTGATCATAGAAGGGAAATAACAGCAACAAAGTATGCAAACATTGGTAAAATTATATAAGTGTAAGCAGGAATATTGTCTAATATACCAGAAGGATTGCCACACATACAAAAAAAAAAGAATCATTTTATTTCTCAGTGTGGAGAGTGGATGACAGAGGGCAAGCAAAAAAGAGAAGACCACTTCACAGGATTAAACAAGCTAACCAGAGATCTTACGAGACATCTTAGGGAAAGTATGACAAGGTCAAAGTAATCACATTACTCAAATAGAGTGGACTTTGAATAAGTTAACAGAGTAAAGGTGATGACGATCATGAGCAAGATCAGTTGCCAAAGATAGACTGAACTGAAAAAATGAACAAGGAAAATATAATCTCTACTTAGACCATGAGACCATAAGATATAGCAGCAGAATTAGGCCATTTGGCCCATTGAGTCTGCCCCACCATTTCACCATGGTTGATCCAATTTTCCTCTCAGCCCCAATCTCCTGCTTTCTCCCCGCAGTCAGGTAGTCCATCATCGAGGATACAATGGAAGTTCCAATCTGCATGGAACGGAGATTTGGCCCCAGAAATGATGGCTGTATGGTATTGAAGGCACTTGAGAAATCAAGAAAAATGATCCTCACAGTGCCGCCCTGCTCATCTAAATGGGAGTAGGCCCTGTCAGCAGGTAGGTGGCAACATGAAGATCATGATGAAGAGATCATTACTCCCCAACGCCATTCGGCTCTACAATTCAACCACCAGGGGCAAGACATGTTGAAGTGCTGGGGTTAGGACTGAGCTTAACTTACCACTCAATGCACTTTAGTAAACTATTTAAGGACTTTTTAAAAGCTATTTATTAATGCTTTTTGGGATGGTGATTTTAGATGCATATCATATTTATACTGAGTTAAATACTGTATGTAATTAGTTTTGTTACAATAAGTGTATGGGACACTAGAAAAATGTTGAATTTCCCCTTGGGGATGAATAAAGTATCTATCTATCTATCTATCTATCTATCTATCATTGTTGTCTCCAATGTGCTCCGGGTAGCAAACTGCAGGGGAATGAGGGCTGAACTGACCAGTGGTCAGAGGTGAGCCAGGACCAGCCTCTTCAGGATCTTCATGATCTGTGAGGTCAGGGCCACTGGGTGGTAGTCATTCAAGACTTTTGGTTGGCCCTTCTTGAGTACTGGGACCACATGTGATGTTTTCCACACCGTCGGGAGCCTTTCCAGGCTGAGACTCAGATTGAAAATGTGCTGGAGAACTCCACACAGTTCTCAGCACACTCCTTCTGGAACAGGAATTCACACTATCTGGTCTCAATGTTTCACCATGTCTGAGTTTCCCCAGAGCGCTTCTCACCAGCTCAGTAGTGAAGGTGAGTCCGTGATGACTGGGGTGTTGGTGGAAGGTGAGGGCTGCAGGAAGTAAAGATTGGAATATGGAGGTGTGAGGAGGTGCAGGGCAAGGAGGGGATGTAGACAGTGGTAGCTTGTGTTGTTCATCCATGTGTTGAACTGGAGGAGGGAGGAGGGGAGGCATTGGTGATGAGGGAGCATTGGGTGCCACGGCACCTATACTAGTGTGCTGAAGGGATTGTGAACAGGAGGTCAGTTGTCAAACCTATTGAAGAATCAGAGCAGACTCAAAAGGCCAAATGGCCTAATTCTACTCCTACTTATTAGTCCATTCATGGCTACATTCTGAGGCTCTACAACTAGAATGAATGAAACCAGTGATGGTCTTCATGCCTCTCCATACCTCCCGCATGCTACTTTGCCCAAGGTTGTTCTCCTGCTCTCTCCTATATTCCTCTTTAACTACTTGACACTTGGAAATTTCACCACACTGTTAGTGTCTACCACATTGAAGACAGATACAAAATACTTTTTCAGTTTGTTCACCACTTCCTTACCCCCAGCACTATCTTGCCAGCATCCTTTTCCAACAGTTTTTCCATCATTTTCCCCCGCCCCCCAACTGTATCCAAAGTCATATACCTGTCGCTGAAGAGAATTTTTTCACAGGGGTACTCTGCACTGGCTCCTAAGCTCTTTTCCCCTTCCTGATTCTTACTTAGTTTTCTGTGTCCTGCACCTTAGATATTCACTCTCTCCTCTCTTTTGCGCATTATGAAGAAACCTGGTATCTTCTTTAATATTATTGGCCAGCTTACTTTTGTATCTCATGTTTACCTTCTTAATGATTCTTTTGGTTCCCTTCTGTTGGTTTTTAAAAGCTTGCCAATCCTCTATCTTCCCACTAATTTTTGCTCTATTTCTCTCTTTGGCTTTTAAGTTGGTTTTGACTTCTATTGTTACCATGATTGTGTCATTTTGACTTTAGAATGCTTCTTCCTTTTTTGGATGTATATATCCTGTGTTTTCCAATTGTTTCCAGAAATTCCAGCCATTGCTGCTCTGCTGTCATCCCTGCCAGTGTTCTTTACAATCAGTTCGGGCCAACTCCTCTCACATGCTTCTGTAATTCCTCTTACTCCTCTCTAATACTGATACATCTGACTTTAGCTTCTCCTTCTCATATCTCAAGGGGAATTTGACAATATTATGATCACAAGCCCCAAAGGGTTCTTTCACCTTCAGCTGTCTAATCAATTCTGGTTCATTGCATGACATCCAATCTAGAATAGTTGATCCCTTAGTGGGCTCAACCATGAGCTGCTCTAAGGCATTATCTTGTAGGCATTCTAGAAATTCCCTCTCTTGGAATCCAATACCAACCTGATCTTCCCAATCTACCTGCATATTGAAATCTCCCTTCCTAATTTTGGCTTCACTAGCATGTAACACGGGTAGCAGTCCTGAAATCACAACCTTGGAGGTCCTGCCCTTTAACTTAGCACCGAAACCCTTGAACTCCCTTTGCTGGACCTTGTCACTCATCTTCCCCATGTCATTGGTACCCACACGGACCACAACCTCTAGCTGTTCACCCTCCCACTTAAGAATGCTGAGAATTTGATTCGAGGTGTCCTGGGCCCTGGAGCCTGGGAGACAACATACCATCTGGGAATCTTGTTCTCACCCACCGAACCTCCTGTCCGTTCCTCTATCTAGCAAGTCCCCCATCACCACAGCATGCCTCTTCCCCCTTCCCTTCTGAATTACAGAGGCAGACTCAATGCCAGAGACCTGACCACTGTGACTTTCCACTGTTAGGTCAGCCCCCACCCCCCCCGCCCCCCAACTGTATCCAAAGTGATATACCTGTCGCTGAAGAGAATTTTTTCACAGGGGTACTCTGCACTGGCTCCTAAGCTCTTTTCCCCTTCCTGATTCTTACTTAGTTTTCTGTGTCCTGCACCTTAGGTATAACTACCTCTCCCTATGTCCTATCTATTACCCATTCTGCCTCCTGAATGATCTGGAGTTCATCCAGTTCCAGCTCTAAACCCTTAACACAGATAGTTGGAAACTGCAGCTGGATGTACTTCTCACGGTTGTAGATGTCAAGGATACTTGAAGTCTCCCTGCCTTCCCACATCGTGCAAGAGGAGCATTTCACTATCCTGCCTGGCATCTCTACTGTCCTAACTGAGCAGATATAAAGAAGGGAAAGAGGAAGAAAAACTTAACCATGAGCTTTTCTCTCTCTTTTTTTTACTTTCTCTGATTGAAGCTGCTCTTTGCTGAAGCCTCGAAGATTTAGTGCCTCAAGATCACCACTCAGACTCTGTCCACACAGATGATGGTCACTGTGCTTGCTGCTGCCTTTCATTAATTTTCTCTTGTTAATCAATCTCAAATGCAGATTTGTAGCTGGTCAAATTTCAATTTACACTTCTGTGACCTGCTGCTTGCTTTTTCTACTCGGTGATGCACCATCAATAACTCTCGGAGACGGGAGGCAAAAGATAGGCTTTTATTAGCTGCAAGAAACGACCACACAACATCCTGGAGACTGAGGGGGAGGCAGTGCCTCCAACCGCCTTTATACAGGGGTCTGTGGGAGGAGCCACAGGAGCAGTCAGCAGGGGGTGGGGGGGGGGTGTCCAGACAGGTATATGTAGTTCACCACAGGCGGGCAGCGGAATTAAGTGAAATCCCTTCCTGTCAAGCTTCCAATGTTTGGATGGGTCGCTGGTCAAAGCTCAATTCCCGTTCTGCCAGTCAACATTTCAACCCCTTGCCTATCAAGCTCAGTATCTGTGGATAATCCAGACAAGCTGAACCTCTGGTTGCGTTCACATGATCTGAATAAGGCGCTATCTGATGAAGGTTACCTGCCAGACCAAACCAGAGTACAGATCCCCAGCATACTGAATGCTGTGAAAGCGTTTTGCCGTGTTCAACTTGACAGTGAGGATGTTTCCAAAATCCTGAAACACCTTTTTGGAGAGATGGTGGTGGCTGCGAATCTCTTCTTAGAATCAACACTTTCCCTGAGGTGTTTCAGCAAGACTGGGTGATGCTTGAAGGAGTGTGAAATGATGCACTCATGTTGGAGAGCAGACTGCTGCGGAAGCTGAGGGAGAGCTTTCGGCAAAGTGACTCTTGATGGATCGATGCAGAGAGACGCAGTTGAAGTGCAATGTGCAGAAGATAAGTTTTAAGTGGAAGGAGGTTTCCTTGATGGGCTTATATGAGGGGCTCATATTGGATCCCCCAGAGTTGAACACAGTGACAGGAATGCTGAGCCAAACACAAGTTGCTGCAATCCAATTCTTTTCTCTAGGATTAGTCAACTATTTATGGAAATTCCTCTCTCACCAAGGTACGTGAAACACTGGGACAACAAACTAGAAGATAACTTTAGAAGAATGCGGGGTGGGATGGAGGGGGGGTGGCGAGTCTCATTGAAACCTAAAGAATGTTGAAAGGACTAGATGGGGTAGCTGTGGAGAGGATGCTTCCTGTGGCTAGAGGGCACAGCCTCAAAATTGAGGGGTGACTCTTTAGAACAGAGGTAAGGAGGAATTTTTTTAGCCAGAGAGTAGTGAATTTGTGGAATGCTCTGCCACAGACTGTGGTGGAGGCCAAGTTTGTGGGTGTATTTAAGGCGGAAGTTAATCATTTCCTGATTGGTCAGGGCATCAAAAGATATTGCTTGAAGGCAGGTGTATGGGGTTCAGTGGAACCTGGGATCAGCCATGATGGAATGGTGGAGCAGACTCAATGGGATGAATGGCCTAATTCTGCTCCTATGTCTTATGATCTTACAACAAGAAATGGAGTTGGAATCATTCAATTGGTCCCTCAACCCTGCTCTGTCATTCAATAACCTCATGGCTGAGCTAAACTTGCACCTTAATAGTTTTCTACCCTCTCTTTCCTTGTAGCTCAAATCTCTCTCAGTTTCCATCTTGAATATATTTAATGAATCCACTTCCACAGCTCTTTGAAGAAGAGAGTTCCAAAGATTCCCAACCTTTTGAGATGAGGAATTCCTTCTCATCTCTGTCTTAAAAGAGCGATCCTTAATTCTGAAACTATCCCTTTTGGTCCAGATGTCTCATGAATGGGTTATTGACTCTGTCCGTCCCCTTCAGAATCTTGGCTGCTAACAGGCAGTTGCTCCACGAGCTGCCCAGACGTGAATAGTGAATTTTCACTATTAATTCCCTGATGTCATCCTAGCTATTCTCTTCCTTTTTACATAACCATTGAAGCTCTTACTGGTTATTTTTATGTTAGTTTCTACTTTACTGGCATAAACCTACTCTTTATAATATTTTTGGCATTCTTTGCTAGTTTCGATGATCTTGGATCTGGTCTCAACTTTATTTGCTAAACAAAGTTACACGTATTGGGAATTTGCTACGGTATTTTGGTACAGCATGCAATTCAACAACATTCAACAATTATAAAGAATTATATACGGATAAGGTTAGAGGTTAACAAATGGATATGGAATAAAATGTACATAAATACATAAGTATCAGCAAGTATTTACAGTGCTGATATAATGCTGACCTATCATAAACCTTATGCCTTTTTAAAAAATAATACCATACAGATCCTCTCTGGATTACAAATAGTTCATTTTAATATGTCTATAGGTCAAATTTGAAGTTCAAGTTTATTATCATTACAACTGTATGCACGTTAACTACCAAATGAAACAACGTTCATCCAGACCAAGATGCACAACATAGTACATCTAACTCACACACAACACATAAAGTAATATTACAAATCATAAGGTGTATTTATGTTGCAAGTTAAAAAGTGAACAGCATAAACCTACTGCAGCTTCATACATGGTGCGACCTGGGTGACTGCAGAGAGTTCAGTAGTCTCATGGCCTGGGGTAAAGAAACTGTTTGCCATCCTATCTCTCCTTTATGTCTCTCCTTTAGAATGGCACTCCAGTTGGTTCTGCAGCTGGTAATAAAACCCATTGACATCTATCCTGGTGAGGTATAATTTCTGTGCACACAACTCCTCGGTCAGGCTGAGATAAGAAATGATTTCTGATTGCACACATCATGGAGAGGCTCCTACACCTTTTACAGCTTCATTCCTGTGTCTTCAAGAAAAGATCCCTTGATATAATATTAAATACAGCATTCATCGGAACCAAAGTCCCACAGGCTCTTAAAATGGTTGCAATAAACAATCAAATTGTCATGTTAAAATGGTTTATTTGGTTTTCTAGAGATGGTTTCTCATCTGGCCAAAGTGACTTAATAATTAGAGAATGATTTACTTCTAAATGCTGTAATTTTTTGTAGGACAACAAAGGGAATCTACTTTTGGTAAATGGTACTTATTTTACAAATGATCAAACACATGAGTTTGGAGTTAAATTGGAGTTAAATTTTATTCTACTTGGCACTATCTCAAGTTTACATACTGGGTAACAGAAGGTTCAATATCAGTGATGAATCTGAATGAATAGTTGCATGCAACACTGAGGTTTTCCCTTGAACTACTGGATTCATAATGAGAGGCACCAAAAATGGAATTTTCTCCAGTTCTTCATCCCTCATATTAACAATGATATTCCTGAAAGGACTTTTCTACAATTTTATACCAATCCTTAACACTATAAACTCCTTGTATTGTAAATGCTTCTGATACTGGTGCTGTATATGGAGTGATAACTGCCATAAATGAAAATGGGAAAAGGATCCAAAGAATGATTTTATATCTTAGTTATTAATACTGCAAATCCATCTTTTTGCTTTTCATCCTTTTCAGTTAAAACATCACCTATAAAGTAATTTACTAAATCAGAAAGTCTGTCACTTTCATATCAAAATTCTTATTCAATTATGTTGTATTATGCAGGTTTTAATTAGCACCAGATGGAACTATCAGAAGAAATTCATTAAAATAGTAAATTTGTTGTTTGGTATAATGCTGCATCTGCAAGTTAAATAATTCAAGTTTTTCTAAATATATTCTATCAGTTTCAAATTAGCACTTCAGTATAACTGAATATCTTCCATCTGTTGGATAATCAGTAAATTATGTAGAGTTTGCCTGAATTCCTATCAATTATTGGGCAGGGTATGCTTGTATTATCCAGAAGTTGTGTTAGTGGCGTGGACCACTATGTGCTAGTTGCACTCAGTATTTTCTGAAGTAAGTCCGCTCCAACACTTTACTGTAAGTTTGGAGAAAATTAGAGAATCACAAAATGTTCCATAAGGTGAGAGTTAACTATAAATGTGAAGGATAATGGCCAACTGTTTATCGGAGGGACATGTGTATGCTGCAGCGATGTGTGAAATGAAAAATTAGAACACGCAGTTGGTGTGTTATTGTTGGACAGAACTTGCCTGTGTAAGGATGTCAGGATCCAACAGCAGAATGGAAGGGTGACAGACATAAACTGAAAAAAAAACAAGATGCACTCTCATGTACCTGAAGTCTGTAGGCTCTTTAAATAAATTGGAAAGCCTGTTAAATGCAGGTACCTAAATAGCAGATAATATTGCAACTGACTTTTCTGCAGAGACCCTGAATCTCTGAAGGAATTATGTAAAATGCTCATTAAATGTTTAAGTTGACCCTGTGCTTGCTGTGGGACCTGTTTAAAAATTCAGCTGCCCCAGAGCTTGACTGATTATGTATTAAATTTGTTCTATTTCTCTAGCATTTATAGACATGAAAGATACTTCAACGGGGATATTTAAAGGATTAGTTTTTCTCTATTTACACTCAGTGGCCACTTTATAAAGTACCTACTGTACCAAATAAATTGGACGCTTGAGTGTGTGTTTGTTGGTCGTCTGCCGCCGCAGCCCATCCACTTCAAGGTTTGATTTATTATGCAGTCAGAGATGCTCTGCACACCACTGTTGTAACTGTTGTTTGAGTTATTGTCCCCTTCCTGTCAGCTAGAACCATTCTCCTCTGACCTCGCTCATTAACAAGGCATTTTTGGCCATAGAGCTGCTGCTGACTGGATGTTTTCTGTTTATCTCACCACTCTCTGTAAACTCTAGTGACTGTTGGGCATGAAATTGCCAGGAGATCAGCAGTTTCTAAGATGATCAAACCACCCAGCCTGGCACCAACAATCATTCCACAGTCAAAGTCACTTAGAGCACATTTCTTCCCCATTCTGATATTTGGGTCTGAACAACAACTGAGCCCCATGATCCTGTTGGCATGCTGCCACATGATTGGCTGATTAGGTATTTGCATTAATGTTTCGCTGTACCTCATGAAGTGGCCACTGAGTATGTATGTTAGCTCCTGGTAAACACTGCAGATGCTGGAAATCCAAAGCAACACAAACAACTGCTGGAAGAACTCAGCAGGACAGGCAAAATCCATGGAGTTGAATAAACAGTCGATAACTTGGGCCAAGACACTTCTTCAGAACTGGAAAGGAAAGGTGGAGATGCCAGAATAAAAAGGTGAGGGAGGGATGGAGGATATGGAAGGTGACAGATGAAGCCAGGTAGGTGGGAAAGGTAAAGGTTTCGAGAGGAGGAATCTAATAGGAGAGGAGAGTGGACCATAGGAGAAAGGGAAGGAAGAGGGGGACCTGCAGGCGGTGATGAGAGGTGAGAAGAGGTAAGAGGCTAAGGAGGAGAAGCAAAAAATAGTGGAGGGGAAGGGAATTTTTTCTTTTACCGGAAGGAGAAATCAATATTTGTGCCATCAGTTGGAGGCTACCAAAATGGGATACAAAATGCTGCTCCTCCATTCTGAAGATGGCCTGATTGTGGCACAAGAGGAGGTCGTGGACTGATAGGTTGGAATGGGAATGGGAATTAAAAAGTTTAGCTACTGGGAATTTCCACTTTAGGTGGATGGAGTGAAGATGCTCAACAAAAGAATTTCACAATTTATAACAGGTCTCACCAGTGTAGAGGAGGTTGCATCGGGAGCACTAGGCACAATAGATAATCCCAGCAGATTCACAGGTGAAGTGTTGCCTCACGTGGAAGGAGGCTTTAGGGCCCTGAATGGAGGCGAGGGAGGAGGTGAAAGGGCAGGTGTTGCACTTTGGCCACTTGCAGAGACAAGTGCTAGAAGGGAGATTAGTTAGGAGGGATTAATGAATAAGGGAACCATAGAGGGAGTGATCCCTGTTGAAAATGGAGAGTGCGGGGGGTGGGGGGGGAAGGGAGGGTAAATATGTGTTTGGTGGTGGGATCCATTTGGAGATTGTGGAAGTTGTACAGAATTATGTGTTGCTTATGGAGGCTCATGGGGTGTTTGGTATTGTGATGTGAGCTTAGTCACTGGAGAGACATAGTAGCAAGTAGATATAAAAGTGTTTATTTAACGAAAGTGAGCAACAGGATCATATTGTGACACTCTTCGAAGAGGAGCCCTACTTGACCCAATACTACATGACATTTTATATGCTAATGATCAAAGGTAACAACATAATAATTCAATAGTTACAACTTATCCATGATCTCTCCTTTGATTTACACCCTCCTTCACACCCACAACCCAGATACCCAAAAAGAATGTGAATCGGCATTGTGAGGTTTGCAATCAGCTCCAGTCTGCAGCTCCAGGGATTCTATTGTTCAAGGCTACATTTTAAATTCAGTCTACAATTCATGTTCAGGTCTGACGTCTGGTTGCTGGTGAAGTTAATATTTGCTATATCCCCCAACTCGAGAACACAGTAGGTCAGGTCAGGAGGAATTCTAACACTGTTAAGGTGGTGAGAGTGGATGTCTGGGAAATAGAGGAGATATGGGTGAGGGGAGCATCACTGGTGGATGTTAATTACTGGTTTGTTGTTCAAGAATGGTGATGGAAAATTGGGTTCTCTGCAGGTATTCTCCTGTTTGCTTTTGGGCTGTGAGAAGGACGAGGAGGTAAGATAACAGATGAGGGAAGAATCAGTGGAGGAAATGACCATATAAAGGGACATAACAAAGAACACGAGCTGTAATAGTCGTGAGTCTGCTCAGTCATTCAATAAGATCATGGTTGATCTTTGATGTTAACATCACAAGATCCCTTGATTATGTTAGAGTCCAAAAATCCCATGTTCTTATCTTGAATATTCTCAGTGCCTGAGCATATCCTCACGCTGCCCCAGCTGTGGGCTTTGCAACAATTTGCCTGATAATATGATGAACAGGGTCTGAGGCTTGGGCCTACTCTGGGCTTCTCTGGGGATTCAGATCTAATGACTCAATTTGGTTGGTTAGCATCTATTGTTGGCATGATTTATGTTTTTTTTCTCTTTCTCTGCACATTGGGTGTTGGTCTTTATTTTGTAAAATTAGGATCTTTTGAGTTTCTTGCTTTGTAAACAGACAAATTTCAAAGTTATATAATTTCTACTTTCTTTGGTAATAGATGTAGTTTGAATCTTTGAACCTTTGAATATCCAGCCTTCCACGGTGGGTATGCAAAAAGTGACACCATATTGGGTTTTCAGATTAGCTGTTGGGCTCCCACACAGCTAGTCAATTACATTCACTGCAGCAGTTACAACTTAAAAAGCAATTTAGAACGTGGACAGTATTGCTAATGTTCCAAGGTCAAAATCACTCTTATTGGAAGCAGCTTTGCCCCAGCTCACAGCAGGTGACATCAGCAATATCTTCTCATTACTGGCCGATCATTGTTTCAGAAAAATCATTAAGACTTCCTTTACCAAATTCTCACTCTCAGCCTTATATTTTTCAGGAAGGCAAAGAGGTGTCCAGCTGGTTGATGGCCACAAGGAGTGCATTGTGCAGGTCAGTTCCCTTTTGCCTGTTAGCTACATTTACACTAGCAAATTTAGCAGGTTAAATGCTGGCTCCTGAACATTATGGGCAATACTCTTCATACTTAGATCACTTCTTCAGCTACTCAGATGCATGGCTAAACCAGGCCTAAACATGAGAGACAACCTGCTACCAGAAACAGCTGTATTCCTGGAGCAAATCTTCCATGTCTGAACCCTAATGGAGGAGCTTTTGAATGCAGGTCAAATTTCATATTTAGATTTTTGAATCAGACCTTAACAGTACAGCCAGAAGGGCAGCAAATACAGAAGATAGGGGAAGAATAGGAGCATAAAAAGGATAGGTAGCAGATGAAACCATTGTGTGTACTCTTACATGTTAGGAAAGCTAGTCTGATAATCCTTTCCTCCACAGTCCTATACTGTCATCTTATTAAATACCCGTAGTATAACTGGCTTAGTTTTAATGATTTTATTCCATCTGTACCTAATAGCTAACTAAATAATTATTACCCCTCTGTTAAATTTCCTGCACTCATTTACCCATTCTAATAGTGATTCCTGTACTGTTTTAACCCTTGCTTTAAGTATTGTGTATTTTTCCCACATATTTCACGGCGTGGCGATTCCCCCTCTAATTGTATTCCTCAAGATGCATCCAAGGGTCTTAGAGCAAATGTTCACTGGGTTGAAAAAATGGCACTTACCAATAACACTTAGTTCATTGTTGGCACACTTCTATGACCTGAGTGAGGGTAACAGCCTGACAGATCAGAAACCTCAAGCTTCCTTTTGGGATTGTAGATAGTTCTGCCTATCAGTCCCTACAAAAATAATAACACCAATAATGGTAATAATTAATAATAATGATTATTATTAAGTTTCAAGACCTAGGTCTCTCTACCTTTTGCTGCAAAGAGATACCTAACTTCAATACCCCACCCCTGCTCCTATTTCTTATGTTCTTATGTGATGGGCAGACTTCAGTCAGTGAGGATTGGTAACAACATCTCCTCCTCCTTGATCATGAACATAGGTGCACCTCAAAGCTGTGTGATTAGCCCTTGCTGTGCTCTCTGTACACACGTGATTGTGTAGTGAACACAGTTCTAATGCCACCTTTAAATTTGCCAAAGCACTGCTGTTGTTGGACAAATCACAGGCAATGAATCAACTTATCAGACTGAGGTAGGACACCTGGTTGAGTGGTGTCACAACAATTACCTCTTGTTCAGGATTAACAAAGTTAAAGAGCTGATTTTTGGCTTCACGAAGGGGTAGGAGAGTGAACATATGCCGGTCTACACTGGAGGATTACAGTGGAGAGAGCCAGCAGATTTAAATGCCTGGGGTGTAAACGTTTTGGATGACCTGTCCAGGGCCCAGTGAATTGATGCAATCATAAGGAAAGTGTGCCAGTTTCTTTGCTTTTCTTACAAGGTTAAGAAGGATTGGACTCTAACAAACTTCTACAGATGTACTGTTAAAAGTATCACGATTGGTTGCATCATGACCTGGTACAAAAATTTGAATGTGCCAGAACATAGGAAGCTGCAGAGAGTTGTGCACAGTGCCCAAAACATCACAGAAAGCAACCTCACCACTGTAGGTACTATCTAGTGTTCCCAATGCACTGTTACAAAGCATCCTATCCAGATGCCTCATGGCTTGGTATGGCTAAAAGAAATTACAGTGAGTTGTGGGCACAGCCCAACATATCACATAAACCAATCTCCCCTCCACGGACTCTGTCTACCCTTCTTTCAGTAAAACAGACATCTTAATCAAAGAACCTATCCAATGTGGACATTCTTTCTTATTCCCTCCCCACCACCCATCTCGGGTACAAGCTACTATAGCCTGAAAGTATGTACCAGTCTCAAGCTCAGCTCCAAGGATCCAGCTCAAGGATTTAGTATCCCTCTCAGCCCTATTCTCCTGCCTTCCCTCTATAACCTCTGAAGGCCTTACTAATCAAGAACCTATCAACCTCCACTTTAAATATCCCCAGTATACTTCTGCCTTAAGTATACCCAATGACCTGGTCTCTACAGCCATATATGGCAATGAATTCCACAGATTCACCATCCTCTGGATAAAGAAATTCCTCCTCATCTCTGTCCTAAAGGGATGTTTTGCTCTGAGGCTGTGCCTTTTGGCCCTAGACTTCCTCACTATAGGAAGCTTCGTCTCCACATACACTCAATCTGAGCCTTTCAATCTTCAATAGGTTTTCATGAGATCAACCTCCTCCCATCCCTCATTTTTCTAAACTCCAGTAAGTAGAGGTCCAGGGCCATCAAACTCCCGTCATACGTAAACCTTTCACAACCAGCTAACCATTAATAAATCAGTTTACTAATTTACCAAGAGGCACTCGCTCAAAAAGGCATGTCTGCCATCTGCAACATGCCATCTGTTCACAGCTACCATCAGGCATGAGGTATAGAAGTCTGAAATCCCATTGCATCATGTTCAGGACAAGGTATTTCCCTTCAACCATTCAGCTCTTGAGCTAACTGATGAAACCACAATCTCTGCTGTTCAGCAATACTATGATCACTTAGCCCCAAGATTGACTTAATTTGTTCTAATTGTATCCTTTCTTGTAAAATACAAAATCTGTGTTTTCCTTATGAATGTTGCTTTTCTGATACTGTGTGCTTATGATGATTCTGCAAGAAGTGTTCTCACTGCACCTTTGCATACATGTGCATTTGGCAATAAACTTGACTTTGACCGGGCCTTCTCTGGTGTGACACAACATTAGACTTGCAGTATGTTTTACCTGACATTAACACTGAATTTGAAACATAGAAAACTTACAGCACAATACAGGCCCTTCAGCCCACAATGTTGTGCCGAAAATGCACTTTAGAAATTACCTTGGGTTACCCATAGTGCTCTGTTTTTCTAAGCTCCATATACCTATCCCGGAGTCTCTTAAAATACCCTACTGAATCCGCCTCCACCACCATCGCTGGTAGCCCATTCCATGCACTCACCACTCTGCATAAAAAACTTATCCCTGACATCTCCTCTGTACCTACTTACAAGCAGCTTAAAACTGTGCACTCTCATGTTAGCCAATTCAGCCCTGGGAAAAAGCCTCTGACTATCCACATGATCAATGCCTGTCATCATCTTATACACCTCTATCAGGTCACCCCTCATCCTCTGTTGCTCCAAGTAGAAAAGACCAAGTTCGTTCAACCTGTTCTCATAAGGCATGCTCCCTAATCCAGGCAATGTCTCTGTAAATCTCCTTTGCACCCTTTCTATAGTTTCCACATTCTTGCTGTAGTGAGGTGACCAGAACTGAGCACAGTACTCAAAATAGGGTCTGACAAGGTCTTATATAGCGGTAACATTACATCTCAGCTCTTGAACTCAATCCCACGGTTATTGCCTTCTCAACCATGCAGTCAACCTGCACAGCAGCTTTGAGTGTCCTAAGGTCTTGGACCCCAAGATCTCTCTGATCTTCCAGACTGCCAAGAGTCTTACCAATAATACTATATTCTGCCATCATATTTGACCTACCAAAATGAACCATTTCACACTTAACTGGGTTGAACTCTATCTGCCACTTCTCAGCCCAGTTTTGTATCCTATCGATGTCCCATTGTATCCTTTGGCAGCCCTCCACACTATCCACAATACCCCCGACCTTTGTGTCATCAGCAAATTTACTAGTCCATTCCTCCACTTCCTCATCCAGGTCATTTATAAAAATCATGAAGAGAAGGGGTTCCAGAACAGATCACTGAGGCACACCACTAGTCACCAACCTCCATGCAGAATATGACCTGTCTACAACCACTCTTTGCCTTCTGTGAGCAAGCCAATTCTGGATCCACAAAGCAAGGTCCTCTTGGATCCCATGCCTCCTTGCTTTCTCAATAAGACTTGCATGGGGCACCTTATCAAATGCTTTGATGAAATCCATATACACTACCTCCACTTTTCTACTTTCATCAGGACCTGCTTTGGACAAAGCTATGCTGACTAGTCTTAATCATATTCTGCCTCTCCAAATGTTCATAAGTCCTGCCTTTCAGGATCTTCTCCATCAACTTACTAACCACTGAAATTAGACTTGCTGGTCTATAATTTCCTGGGCTATCTCTACTCCCCTTGTTGAGTAAGGAAACAACATCCCCAAACCTCCAATCCTCTGGAAGCTCTCCCATTCCCATTGATGATGCAAAGATCATTGCCAGAGGCTCAGCAATCTCTACCCTCACTCCCCACAGTAGCCTGGGGTACATCTTGTTCGGTCCCAGTGACTCATCCAACTTGCCGCTTTCCAAAAGCATCATTGGAACCTGCTGGCTCTAATTTCAGGATTTTATCATTTTTATTAGCTATAATTCAAGTGACCATTTCAACATAGAATGCTCCAAGAGCGTGTGTGCAAGAAGCTTATAGTTTCTGATTTGTGGTGGGAAATATCCATAGACTACTCAAAGACAAATGTAATGGGCACTTGGAAAGATATGGGCTAAAATTAAAGGTAGATCCATATTTTAAAAGGAAAAAAATTGAGTTCTTTGATCATTCACTGGAAAGGTTAGATAAAGGTACAATTGTGAATGTGGTAAATATGGAAATTCAGAGGCATATAATAAGTATACATCACAGACTGTTCACAGATTTTGGGTTTAAACAACAATATTGGCTAAGCGGCAGAAACTATGGCTGAGCAATGAACAGCTCTTATACTAGTGGGCAGAATATATTGGAGACCCGTGTGGTCAGTTCTAGGATGACTTGAAATGTATTAATGACCTAGAAATGGATCAATGAAATGTAATTTCAAAATCTGCCCATGAAGCAGAACTCAGAATTACACAAATCAATAAGAAGAATAGTCAAAAATGTCAGGATGACATAGGGATTCTGAAATGCACAGATAATGGCACAGGAGGATCTGAAGCTATAAATAATTCTAGGAAGTATAAACCATGGCAAGTTAACTAAGTGCTTCAATATTACAACTGATAGAGATAGACATACCTGAGAAATATTGTTAAAGTTGTAAGACAGTGTTAAGAAGATTATTAAAATAAACAGAGCACAAAAGTGAAGAGATGTTGCTAAGTGTTTCTGGGACCCTGATTGGACTTTATCTGGAGTGTTCTGTCCATTTCTGTGCACCATACTTTGGAAGGGATGTTAAATGTACAGAAGGAGAGATGTTCTAAAATAGCAGCAGAGATGAAAAGTGTATACATTGCATATACCCATGATTTTGAGCTTTTCTACCAAAATGCTGCATTCATCTTCTCTCCTCTCCTTCTGTCTCTCTCTTTTATTCATCTTCAGTCCACCTATTTTTGTTACCTTTCCCATATCCTCTCCAGTCTCACATAAACATTTAAAACCCCCCATCTCCTGGCTTTATTTATTTATTTATTTATCTATCTATCTATCTATCTATCTATCTATCTATCTATCTATCTATCTATCTATCTATCTATCTATCTATCTATCTATCTATCTATCTATCTATCTATCTATCTATCTATCTATCTATCTATCTATCTATCTATCTAAAGACACAGTATGGTAACAGGACCTTCCCACCCAACCAGCCCATTCCGTCCATTTACATCCATGTGACCAGTTAATTTACTAATCTCTATGCCTTTGGATGTGAGAGGAAATTGGGAGCATCCAGAGGAAACGACACGTAGTCATGGGGAGAGCATGCAAACTCCTTACAGAGAGCGGCGGAACTGAACCCTGGTAGCTAGCGTTATACTACTGTACCACAGCAAACAGTCAGATCAGGTTTAATATCACTGTCATTTGTTGTGAAACTTTGCAGCAGCAGTACAATATAATACATGATAAAATAGGAAAAAAATTGTGAATTACAGTAAGTATATACGTATATTAAATAGCTAAATTAATTAAGTAGTGTAAAAACAGAAATAAAATTAAATGAGTTGAGGGAGTGCTCAATGTCCATGCAGAGGTGGGATGGCAGAAGGGAAGAAGCCATTTCTGCATCACTGAGTGTGTGCTTTCTGGCTTCTGTATTCTTCCAGATGGTAACACTGAGAAGCAGGCATCTCCTGGATGGTGGGGGTCTTTAATGATGGATGCTGACTTTTTAAGACACTGCTCCTTGAAGGTGTCTTGGATGCTGCGGAGTCTAATGCCCATGACAGAGCTGACAGGTTTTACAACTCTCTGCAGCTTACTTCAATCCTGTGCAGTAGCTGCACAAACACTACCCCCCCCCCCATACCGGACAGTGATGCAGCCAGTCAGAATGCTCTCTAGGGTACACCAACCTACTATCCCCACACTTCACCTACCAGGTCCCCTACCCCATGTGTTTCCACCTGCACCTCACCTCTTCCTCAATGGTCCCATTATCACCTTCTGTTCTTATCCCATTGCAGCAGAGTAACCTTTGTATTCCTGCATGCCACCCACCAGCTGGGTCTACCTTCACCCTCCTCTCACCCCAGCAACCCCGCCTGATCCACTGAGAAGAAGACTGAATCTTCCTGAAGATTGTTTTTTTGCTCCAATGTGAGATGCCTGGCAAAAGTACCCGAAGTGACATGAGGAATATGTATTAAGCAATAACTTCATTATTATTTAAAATGTATTTCCTTATCAACATTCGGCCAGATTCAATAGTGAAATGGATACTTATGCCAAGATTATTATTTCTTCAGGCCAAGACGGACACAGTGGCTTTGTGTGAAGTGTAGTACTGTATAGCCTTTCTAGGTGTTGGTGCAGACACAAAGTGCTGAGTCATTCTACAACTGAGTCCTAATGACATATTGGAGGTGAAGGTGGAGTGGAAGGAGCAGATGAAAATGGTTAATAGCTCATGTAACACACAAAAAAGCACTGGAGGAATTCAGCAGGTCAGGCAGCATCTATGGAAATGAATAAACAGTCAATGTTTTGGGCCTTGACCCTTCTTCAGGACTGGCCTGCTGAAAAGCTTATGTGATTCTTTTACTGCTCCTTTCCTGTCTTCTGCCTTACGATGCAGTTAAAACTAAGACCAAAACCATTGTCACACAGTAAAACTGTAATCCCTATTACAAAAATGCTCACAGAAGCACTCAATTTAAAGAATTCTCTATATTTATGAGTAACCTAACCAATCCAATTAAGAAGAGATAAAGCTGGAAACATCCAATCAATCAGACATAATCTTTGGTGAGAAAACTGAGTTAACATTTCAGCTGTTAAATATTCTTCAACCTAAAACATTCACTACATTTTTATTTGTGGGACCTTGCTATACAAAAGATGACTGCCTCTTTTCTTCTGTCTCATTGAGCATACTTCAAAGGTGATGAAAGGTATTGTATATAATTCGGCACTTGGCAAAGTCTAATAAAAAGAACTAGTTTAAGTGGAGTGGCCACTGTGTGAGTGGAGAGCTTATTGAAGCTTCATTGAGGAGAGGTGAAGGCTGTAGGTAGATTTTTAAAATTTCATTTCTTTCTCTTTTTCATATTGCAGTTAGAGCAATAAGACCCCAGGTGAAAGGGTCCAGAGGAGTTTCAGGAGAATTCTCCCAGGAATAGAAGAGTTGACATATGAAGAGTGTTTGATAGCTCTATGTCTGTGCTCACTGGAGTTTAGAAGAATGTGGGGGGGAGGGGGTGAGGGGATCTCATTGAACCCTATCCAAAATTGAAAGGACCACATAGTATGAGTCTAGGATATAAGAACATAAGAAATAGGAGCAGGAGTTGGCCATCTCTCTTGTCGAGCCCGCTCTGCCATTCAATAAGATCATGGCTGATCTAGCCATGGACTAATATTCACCTACCTGTCTTTTTTCCCATAACCCCCAATTCCCCTACTATGTAAAAATCTATCCAACCTTTGTCTTAAATATACTTACTGAGCTAGAAGGCAGAACCTCAAAATACATGTTAAAACTTAAGATTAGCCATTAATTAAATCTTAACTTACAAGAGGGCATTGGCTAAAAGTAGAATGTTGTCCCTTCAGAACAGAGATGAGGAAGAATTTCTTTAGCTAGGGAATGGTGAATCTGTGGAATTCATTGCCACAGGCCAAATCACCTGTTCAGTAGTTCAACAGTTCCATCTAATGTATACAATTTACAACTTGAAATTCTTACTCTCCGCAGACATCCTTGAAACAGAAGAACCCCCCCCCCCAAAGAATGAACGACAGAAAAAAGACACAAGAACCCCTAAGCCCCTGCCCCTTTCCCACACAGAAGTAGCAGGAAGCAGCATCAGCCCTCCTCTCTCCCCTCCCCCAAATTATTCTAGCAGAAAGCTTCAGCATTCCCATGACCCACCATGAAAACAACAGCACAGCCCCCAAAGAGAGACCATGGTCTACAGTGCATTAAAAAATAAACTGTTCATTCCAATATTTTGACATCTCACAGACCCTCTCTCTCACTAACAAGGGAGAGACAGCTGTCAGTCCTTCCACAGTGAGAGGGGAGATATCACACTAATTGGATGTTACAGTCAGTCTGAAGTGCTACTTTTTTAGTTCAAGTTCCCCAACTCGAAAATTGGCAAATTGATTACTGAGTGAATAGTATTCCTATTGCCACTCTCACTGTCTTTGATATTATGGCTCCTGCTACACTTCAGTACGCAACATCAGTGAGAATCCGTGTTCACAGGGCTGCGCAGGCTCTGAAGTTGCCCAACTTCAGGCCGGACCTGGACATACTGAAATGCGGCCGAGTGGTGAGCTCCACAAACAGGAACATTTCATCGTATGATAGGCTCTTGTTTAGTCAGGGCATCAGAGGTTATAGGGAGAAGGCAGAAGAATGGGGTTGAGACTTGATAATAAATCAGCCATGATGGAATGGCAGAGCAGGCTCGACGGGCTGAATGGCCTAATCCTGCTCCTATGTCATATGATCTTATAAACTCAAATCTATTTCCTCTCCAATATTGTTCACTGATATGTATATTCACTCAAATAAGAAGTGGATATACTTGCCAGAAGGGGTAAATATTGAAATGGTAGCAAATTTAACTGCCTCTGTAAGTTTCACAATAGCCTTCTCAGAGGCCTGACAAAAATATATCTAAAGGAAGAAAAAGGATGGATGTAAACTATACATCATGACAAAGTATTGAGCTCTGGGAATAAAACCAACCGATCGAACCTTTGTTACCTGTTCAGTGGAATAGACAGCAAATGAGCTGGGAACTAATTTCCTTCATTTTTGACAAGTATACTTCATATATCTATTAGAATTTCCCTGAGGAAGGGTGGTAAATGGAAAAGAAAGACCACTTTATACGTCATTTGATTTCAAAAATGAATTTGCTGCTGTGTTACATATAACATTTCAGCTAAATATAGCCTGGGAAGAGCAAGACACTCAACACAGTCCTTAAGGCAATGAATAATGTAGAATTACAGGAGGAGAGTATATTAACAATTCTACAAGTACGGCAGCGGTGGAGATTGTAACTAAAATGTATGGTCTAATTCCATTAACTTGTTTGGACTTACTTTATTCTAAAAGAGAGTCACCAACTATAATAAATCAAAAATTGAACAAGCATTTGATATAGGCATGGCATTTTTCAAAGAAATGGACTGCAGGAATAATGCATATTTCATCACTCCATTGCACATATTCCAAGAAATTATGCTTCAAGCGAGTTACATTACCTTATATTATATGTCAAAATGTCCTGGGCCATTGCTCCACCAAACTCTTTATTGCAACAGGTAAATATTACTCACAGTATATGTGCCTGAATTCAAAGAATGTCGATGATGAATTTCTTTTACCTGTGGCTGGTTTTCTTGTTGTTTGCTATCGCACTGGTAAAGTAGGATAAGCATGTATTTGATGCAAAGACCAAGTTTGATCAGCTTGCAACTGGCTGCTTTGATTGGAAAGTCAAATAAGGCTACTTCTTTCAAAGTTCAAAGTAACTTTATTATCAAAGTACATATATGTCACCATATACTACCCTGAGATTCGTTTTTGTAGCAGACATTCACAATAGAACAAAGCAATGCAACAAGATCAAAGGAAAACTATACGCAATGACTGACAAACAATCAATGTACAAAACAAGACAATCTATACTAATGCAAAAAATAGTAGTAATAAGGAAATAAGTAAATAAATAATACAGAGAAGATTATTTTTAGATACAGCATTTAACAGTTCATTCTGGCCTAACGTGCCACACCATCCAACAACCCACCTCCTTAACACTAGCCTCATCACAGGACAATTTACAATGGCCAGTTAATCTACTGACCAATACACCTTTGCTCAGTGGGAGGGAACTGTAACATCCAGTGAAAATCCACACAGTTCATGGGAGAATGTACAAACTCCTTACAGATGGTGCCGGAATTGAACTCTGCATTTCAGAGTACTCCGAGCTGTAATAGCGTTGTACTAACCCCCAAAGCACCCATGTTGTAGAGTCCTTGAAAGCAAGTCCATATGTTGTGGAATCAGTCAGAGTTGAGGTAGTGAAGTTATGCACACTGGTTCAGGAACCTGATGGTTGAAGGGTACTAATTGTCCTGAATGAGGTGGTGTGGGACTCGAGGCTTCTGTATCTCCTCCCTGAGAAGAAAGCTTGGCCTGGATGGTAGGTGGATTGTTTCAGAGCACTGCAAGGACATTCTGAGATGCATTCTTTTGCATCGGTTGCATAGCAGCTTGGTTCTGTATTGTTGTGACTATAGACAGTTCCACATTATTCAGTGCCTGATGCTAGAATGGGATTCTGTGTATGCAAACACACTACCAGTCCTGTAAACATCACAGAAACAAACTGTATGCTACCAGTATATATGAAGCTGGTCTTTTCTTAGTTCATTAATATTGTTTGCTTTAACCATTTTCACTTGAAGATTGGAGTTGTGTTGGTGCATTGAAGTTTGGTTGCTGGCTGTGCAGCTGCTGGCTCGCTTCTTTTGTTGCTGAGATGTATTCAAATTAATTTTACCAGAAAAATCTGCTGTCAGTTCATCATTGGAGGATCGAAGCACAGTACATTGTTCGTTAAGGCCTGGATTTTGGAGTCAGCAGTGAAGGGATGGATTCACTGTCTTGGGAAAATAGTTGCCAGGTAGATTTAGCAAGTTTTGGAGCATTGATTTTTTTTTTTCTAATCTAATGTGTCTTTAAATTTAGTGTCATTTGTCATGTCGCACAATGGTGCAATCAGTAGGCAGGCAATGTGGCCACTCATGTTGTAGCATTTGTACTGACAGCAAAATAAAAAGCAAGAAGTAAACATTTTAATTTGTATTTATGTGGTTAGAATTGGGACAGATAAATGTGAATAATGACAAAATATCATATGCAAGCTATTAAGAAATACAATAAAGCATGGCTCTCCTATGTTACCTTTCAAGTATTTTCCATAGGAAATTAGGGTCCAAACATTTAAGCATAATTTTCTAGAGCCAGAAAGGTTGCTCAGCAGCAGTGTGTTTTTCCAAACTCCGTTACGTCCAGTAAAATGAACAAAAAAACTGAAGGAGTTCAGCAGGTCAGGTAACATCTGTGCTAGTCAATGTTTCGTGCTGAAACCCTTCATCAGCATTAGAAAAGAACGGGGAAGAAGCCAGAATAAGAAGGTGGAGTTTGCAGGAGGAGGACAAGCCTGAAGATGACAGGCGGATCAAGTGGGTGGGGAGTTGTGAAGTAAGTAGGTGGGAGGTGACAAGTGGAAAAGGCAAAGGGCTGGAGAAGAAGCAATCTATTAGGAGTGTGGATCATGGAAGAAAGGGAAGGAGGAGGGGCACCAAGGGAAGGTGATAGGCAGGTTAGGAGAAGAGATAAAGTGGAGAAACAAAGAAGTGGGAAAGGGGATTTTTTTACTGGAAGTTGGAGAAATTGATATTCATACCGTTAGGCTAGAGACTATCTAGATGGAATGAAAAATAGTGCTACTCCAGCCTGAGCAAGGTCTCATTGTGACAGAAGAGGAAACCATAGACTGACACGTCGGAACACAAATGGGGATGGGATTGAAATGGTTGGCCATTCGGCAATTCTGCTTTTCGCGGATGGAGTTGAGGTTCTCAAACCTCGATCTACATTCAAGTTTCACCACTGTAGTGAAATCAATGCAGACACTTACTTTTGACTAGGAGTTAGAAACTGCTGGTTTCATCTGACTACTGGCAAATTTGCTTTCAAGCATGGGTTCTGGCATACTTTGCCAGATTTTGCCAGAGATTTTGCCAGAGGAAAGTGGCCAGTGAGTGAATGGGCCAGTGAAGGAGTGGAGATTTGAGGCTTTGACTCGAGAGGCCAACGAGAAGAGGCTGAGGATGAACTTCACTCCAAGTGAGGTAAGGCCTGGAAGCTCATTTCAAAGGAGAAAGTTTCAAAAGTTGAGGCAAGTATTGGGTAGGTCATGGCAGCTGAGATCAGTCCCGTGGTTTGTTCATCCTGTAGCATGTGGGAAATCAGGGATACTTCCCAAGTCCCTGACAACTATGTGTGCAGGATGTGTGCCCAACTGCAGCTTCTGACAGACCGCATTGAGTGTCTGGAGCTGTGATTGGACTCATACTGGAGCATCCGCAATGCTGAGAAAGTTGTGAATAGCACGTTCAGTGAGTTGGCCACACCACAGGTAAACGCGACACAGGTAGAAAGGGAAGGGTGGCCACTAGACAGCGTAGCAGTAGGCAGGTAGTGCATGAGTCCCCTGAAGTCATCTCCCTCCTAAACAGATATACTGTTTTGGATACTGTTGGGGGAGATGTCTCATCAGGGGAAGGCAGCAGCAGCAGAGTTCATTGCACCATGAGTGGCTCTGTGGCATAGGAGGGAAGGAAAAGGAGTGGGAGAGCTATAGTGATAGGGGATTCGATTGTAAGGGGAATAGATAGGCGTTTCTGCGGCTGCAAACAAGACTCCAGGATGGTAAGTTGCCTCCCTGGTGCAAGGATCAAGGATGTCTCTGAGCGGCTGCAGGACATTCTGGAATGGGAAGGTGAACAGCCAGTGGTCGTGGTGCACATAGGTACCAATGATATAGGTAAAAAATGGGATGATGTCCTACAAGGTGAATTTAGGGAGTTAGGAGATAAACTAAAACGTAGGACCACAGATGTAATAATCTCTGGACTACTACCAGTGCCACGTGCTAGTCAGAGTAGAAAAAGGAGGATATTTCAGATGAATACGTGGCTTGAAAAATGGTGCAAGGGGGAGGGATTCAAATTTCTTGGGCAGTGGAAATAGTTCTGGGGGAGGTGGGACCGGTATAAACAGGATGGTCTGCACCTGGGCTGGACTGGAACCAATGTCCTAGGGGGAGCATTTGCTACTGCTGTTCAGGAGGCTTTAAACTAATGTGGCAGGGGGATGGGAACAAGTGCAGAGAGACAGAGGGATGTAAAATGAGGGTAGAAGCAAAAAGTAGTAAGGTGAAAAGTAAAAGTGGCAAGCAGGCAAATCCAGGGCAAAAAGCAAAAAGAGCCACTTTTCAACATAATTGTATAAGGGCTAAGAGTGTTGTAAAAACAAGCCTGAAGGCTTTGTGTGTCAATGTGAGGAGCATTCGTAACAAGGTGGATGAATTGAATGTGCAGATAGTTATTCATGAATATGATATAGTTGGGATCACAGAGACATGGCTCCAGGGTGACCAAGGATGGGAGCTCATCATCCAGGGATATTCAATATTCAGGAGGGATAGACAGGCAAGAAAAGGAGGTGGGGTAGCATTGCTGGTTAGAGAGGAAATTAACGCAATTGAAAGGAAGGACATTAGCCTGGAGGATGTGGAATCGATATGGGTAGAGCTGCATAACACTAAGGGGCAGAAAATGCTGGTGGGAGTTGTGTACAGGCCACCTAACAGTAGTAGTGAGATTGGGGATGGCATTAAACAGGAAATTAGAAATGCATGCAATAAAGGAACAGTAGTTATAATGGGTGACTTCAATCTACATATAGATTGGGTGAACCAAATTGGTAAGGGTGCAGAGGAAGAGGATTCAGTTGAGGCCTTTTCATTGGCTATATTTAAGAGGAAGTTAGATATGACCCTTGTGGCTAAAGGGATCAGGGGGTATGGAGAGAAAGCAGGTACAGGGTTCTGAGTTGGATGATCAGCCATGATCATACTGAATGGCGGTGCAGGCTCGAAGGGCCGAATGGCCTACTCCTGCACCTATTTTCTATGTTTCTATGTTTCTATTTAGTCTGCAGGACATTTGCAGCCATTGTATATTTCTTTCATTTTTACTTTGATTTATTAAAAGAATGGTAAACACGTACTGATGATTATATATGTAAGTTCAGGAACTGGGTTAGAAAATCTAACGAGCGCAAGGAAACTGAATTAACTATGTGAGTTAATGACTGTGTCTACTGTTTTAATTGGTTCCGTCACAAAATTGAAGATGCTAATTTATCAAGTTCTTTTAATGAAAGAATTAGCATCTTCTATTACAAAATGGACAAAGACATGGATGAAAAATATTAAACCTAAGAACTACTCTTTGATATGAGTTTTTTGTTTACAAAGGTCCTGGAGATATCATTTTAATATTATGTTCTTCCCACTGTGCCACACCCCCAAAGATGGAAATAAAAACACACTGTAAGATGCAAATCACTTTGCCTTCCTTTCCATCATCAATCGGACTATTTGTTTTTCATCTGTATTTTGGAACACATGTTATTTCAAATTTATTTCAAGGTAGATGAAAGGGTAGTTGACCTGAATCATTAATTCTCTTTAGATGCTGTCTGACTAGTAGATTATTCCTAATATTTTGGGAATTTGATTTTGAACAAAATATTTTGTGATCAACATTTGCTGAGTTACCTGGAATTTTTGATTATATTTGATATTTGAGTTGGACAACATTCATGTTGAACAAAAAGGTTTCCTTTATAGTTGCTGTCTACTGCAAGCAGCATTCACTATATCTAGACCCACATAAAACTGCAATCCAAATTGCTATTAAGAAAATCATGGAATGCTTAGGATTGCTTAGGGTTGGGGGTTAGGGCAAGAAAATAGTGGAATGTCAAGGAATTTCTTTTCATTAGTCATTTCCAGATTGGGAGGAGAGTATTAATCCATCCATTTACCGTGGTGACCAGATGGAAAAAGATCCGAACAATCCAGAACAATGGCATAGATGTACGATTCTGCAGTGAGTGGGAGGAACAGTGTTACATGACATCCAATCATTGCGTCATGCAACTTCAGGATTACATGGTGAACAAAGGTTGGTGAATGCTGAGGGTGGGACTCCTCTGGTCCACCACATGAGGGGATTTACACCCTGAAAATTTAATGTTTCTACGGCTTGATGCTGAAGATTCAGATGATTTCTGCAAAGAAGTTCCTGCTGGCAGAATCTTTACATTGTAAGTGCATGCTTAACATATGTGGTGAATATGTGCCACTTTTGATAAAGTCAGAGTAGCCAGATAACCAAATAATCAGATAATCTGTTATGGTAATGTTCATTGATTGCCATGTCCGTAAAGAAAATACTGGGCTTTGGTTTAATAAACCACACTGCTATCATGTTAGGATGTTAAAACAACAAAATAATTTAGTAAACTAAAGAAAGTACAGAGGGCATTTTATTTTTTTGTAGCCACTACGGGACAGGTCTTGCAAACCAGACCGATTATAAAAGCATCAGCAGTGAGATCATCTCGTCCTTTGGTACATTCGTAAAGGGGCACACACCCAAACCTCTGATAGCCACTAAGTTATGGTATATAACAAGTGCACCAATAAGACAAACAAGCACTGAGGTTCCAATTTGCAAATGTTTCAGAATGAGTATTCAGCTTTCAATATGATAGGTGCTGTGTTCCTGCCACTTAATATGAATAACTGTGTGCCCTGACCACACTTTCGATCCTAAGTATTATTGAACTTCCTGGCTGCCATATCTAACCATACTATTGTTTTACCCCAACAGCTTGAGAATTGGTTTACAAATACTCACTTGTGTATTTGTCAAACTGTACCTTTAGAATTTATAGGAAAGAAATGGCTCATCTAGTCCTGTCTGGAATTTCTTCAGAGCTTGAAATCATGGGAGAGATTGCTTGTGGTGAGAAGGTGAAAATGAGTGTGGCCTGTTGGGACTTCCTGCAGAGATTGAGATCACTTGGGTTATTAAGGTCTTGTCAAGAGCTAATAAAAGAGAAACTAGATTTAACAAAGTGGCCATAGAATGAGTGAACAAAATTAGAATGGAGAACTGAGGCTTTGGCTCAAAAGGCTTTGGTCGGGGGGCGTCACGTGATGATGTAGGGTCGAGATGTTGGGAATCCAGCTCCCTCGTAAAAAGTAATGAAATAGGGTTTAAATGAAGAAGAGTTGACAAATATCTACTAGAAACTATTTATAAGTAACTCAGGATTATCTTTTGATATGGCTCCTAAACTGAAACAGAAGAAAGCTACTACTTCGAAGACTGCGCAAATCGGTGGGGAGAAAGGCCTAGCCGTCTCGGCGAAGCCTCGGACTCAAGTTGGATCTCCTCCCGGCGAAGTGCATGGCACTTCTGATGATGCAGGACAGGAAGTTGCGGCAATGTCAGCGGTCTCTGAGAAGAAACACCAAGAACAACACATGTGCGAAAGTATGCATGAACAGATATTAACAAAGCTACAAATTCCAACTACGGCTGGAAGTGAAACTGGAAATGAATCAGAAGTGGAATCAGACTCTTTGGGAAATTCAGAGGAAGAATAAGAGGAAAAGAAGGAAGAGATTAAAGGAGACATAAAAGTTATCCTGATATATATTATGAATGAATTAAAAGCTATAAGAAGGACGCAGAATAAACTTGATGATGTGGTGGAAAAACAAAAGAAGATGGATAATAAAGTTAAAGAGATGGAAGTAAAAGTGGAAGAAAACACTGAAAGAATAGATAAGATAGAATAAAATAATCTTGCCTGGACAATAGAAAGAAAATGGATGTTGGAAAAAATAGATGCACTTGAAAACTCTAGTAGACAAAATAATATCAAAATTGTTGGTCTTATGGAAGGTACAGAGGGAGAAAATCCAATAAAATTCTTTCAAGAATGGATTCCGAAAATGTTGGAAATGAAAGAAGGAAGCCAAGTAATTGAAATTGAAAGAGCACACAGAGCTTTAAGACCAAGACCTCAACCAGATCAAAATCCAAGATCAATTTTGATAAAATGCTTGAGGTATCAAGATAAAGAAATGATCTTGAAGGCAGCTATTCAAGGTGCTAAAAAGAGAAATGGGCCATTGATAATAGAAGGGAAAAGAGTTTTTTTTTTATCCAGACATAAGTTACAATCTTCTGAAGAGGCGGAAGGAATTTAATCCAGTGAAAAAATCTTTATGGGAAAAGGGCTATAAATTTTTATTGAGCTTTCCAGCAAAGTTGATAGTTTTTCTGGATAATGAAGAAAGAAGATTTTTTGTTGACTACTGGAAAGCGGAGAAATTTGTACAAGAATTACCTGATGTCCACAAAGAAGTAAAGAATTATAGAAATGAAATGGACTAATGATGAAGACTGAAACAAGGTTGGACTTGATGGACACTTATTAAAAAAAAGTAGTTGAGGAGTATTAATTGGGAGTAGAGACATTAATTATTTTCTTTTTTTTTCTTCACTAATATATTTTCTTTTGTTTTTGCGGGGGAGCTGGAAGAGCTCCTGATCGATGGCTGCGAGTTTCACATGTACAATCATGGCGATTGCCATGACCCGTAAAATGGAGGGGGTAATGTTGTGTTCTTTTTATTCGCAACATTAGTGGGGGAAGGTACTTTGTTTCTTCCCTGTTATATATTAGTTATCTTTCTTCTATTTTTCTTCTTTTTTGCTTGGATGGTTGGGGAGAAACTCATAGCAACATGGAGAGTTCCCAAGGTATTATGAATGATTAATTTACTTAATTTTTTAGTTTTAATGTTAATGGAATTAATGGACCTGTGAAAAGAAAAAGAGTTTTAACATATATTAAGAAAATGAAAGGAGATATAGCTTTTTTTACAAGAAACATATTTAACAGAAACAGAACATAAGAAATTAAAGAGGGATTGGGTTGGAAATGTCATTGCAGCTTCATTTAATTCAAAATCGAGAGGAGTTGCAATTTTGGTTAATAAATCTTTACCAATTAAAATACAAAATGTAATAATTGATTCTGGGGGGAGATATGTGATTATACATTGTCAATTTTTTTCAGAATTATGGACTTTTATGAACATTTATGCACTAAATGAAAATGATGCAAAATTCATACAAGAAGTTTTTTTGAACTTGGCTAATGCACATGATAAAATATTAATAGGTGGAGATTTTAATTTTTGTTTAGATCCAGTTTTGGATAGGTCAACTAAAATTGCTACAAAATCAAAAATAATAAAACTAACTTTATCATTAATGAAAGATTTAAACCTGATTGATATATGGAGGAAAATTAATCCAAGAGAAAGAGATTATTCATTTTATTCAAATAGACATAAAACTTACTCAAGGATTGATTTTTTTTATTATCAAAAAATATTCAAGATAGAGTGAGAAGTGTGGAATATAAAGCAAGAATACTGTCAGATCATTCCCCCTTGATAATGACAATGATAATGATAGATAAGGAGGAGATTTTATTAAAACGTCAAGATTTTTGTGATTTTATGAAAAAACAGATTCAATTTTTTTTGGATAGAAATTTACATTCAGCTGAGGATGAAATTGTATTATGGGAAGCGATGAAAGCATATTTAAGGGGTCAGATTATAAGTTATACATCTAAAATTAAGAAGGAATACATGGCAGAAATAGATCAATTGGAAAAAGATATCATAAAGTTAGAAAAAGAATCTCAAAGATAAATGACAGAAGAAAAACGAAGACAACTTGTTAATAAAAAACTACAATATAATACACTCCAGACATATCGTACAGAAAAAGTAATTATGAGAACTAAACAGAAATATTACGAATTAGGTGAAAGATCACATAAAATTCTTGCTTGGCAGTTGAAAACAGAACAGGCTTCTAAAACAATAAATGCAATTAGAACAAGTGTAAATAAGGTTTCTTATAAACCTTCAGAAATTAATGAAACTTTTAAAACATTTTATACTGAACTGTATCAATCAGAATCACAAAATAAGATTGCTGAGATAGATAAATTTTTATCACAAATAACCCTTCCAAAATTAATTTTGGAAGAACAGAAAGGATTAGATTTGCCCTGTTCATTAAAAGAGGTTGAAGAAGCTTTAGGATCACTTCAGAGTAATAATTCCCCAGGAGAAGATGGTTTTCCTCCTGAATTTTATAAAAAAATTAAAGATTTATTAATTCCTCCTTTTATGGAATTAATATACCAAGTGGAAAGAATACATAAACTCCCACAATCTTTTTTAACAGCGATCATAACTGTATTGCCAAAAAAAGTTAATCCTTTAAAACCAACATCATATAGGCCTATTTCTTTGTTGAATACTGATTATAAAATAATAGCAAAAATTTTATCTATTAGTATATCTAAATATTTACCAAAATTAATACATATGGATCAAACAGGTTTTTATTAAAAACAGACAATCAATGGATAATATAACTCGGTTACTTAGTATAATTCTTTTGGCACAAAAAAGAGAGGAAATGAGTGTGGCAGTTGCTTTGGATGCAGAAAAAGCATTTGATAGATTGAATTGGAATTTTTTATTTAAGGTATTGGAAAAATATGAGTTAGGAAAATCTTTTATATGATGGATTAAAATCTTAAATACTAATCCTCAAGCTAAAGTATTTACAAATGGTCAGATTTCAACACCATTTTGCTTAACGAGGTCAACTAGACAAGGCTGCCCATTATCACCTGCTTTATTTGTATTGGCAATAGAACCATTAGCTGAATTAATTAGAACAGATTCAGACATTGAGGGCTTTAGAGTTAATCAAGAAGAATATAAGATTAATTTATTTGCTGATGATGTTCTGATTTATTTAACAAACCCATTGCAATCTTTGCAAAGATTATCTTTTAGATTGGAAGAATATGGGAAAGTATCAGGGTATAAATTGGGATAAAAGTGAAATTTTACCCCTTACCAAAGGAAATTATAATCAATGTCGATTAGTAACTCAATTTCGATGGTCAATAAAAGGGATACAATATTTAGGTATTAGAGTTGATAATGATGTAAAAATTTATATAAACAAAATTATTTGCCATTATTAAAAAAAATAAAAGAGGATCTTGATAAATGGATGATGTTACCAATAACATTAATAGGTAGAGTTAATGCTGTAAAAATGAATATATTTCCTAGATTGCAATACTTATTTCAAACTTTACCAATACAATTGCCTCAGAAGTTCTTTCAAGAACTGAATAAATATGTAAGGAAATTTCTTTGGAAAGGAAAGATGTCAAGAATATCATTGGAAAAATTGACATGTAAATTTGATTTAGGAGGGTTACAACTTCCAAATTTTAAGAATTATCATAAAGCAAATCAACTGAGATTTATTGCATCTTTTTTTGATGAAGAAAAACCAGCATGGATTAGAATAGAATTAGATAAGGTAGGAGAAAACATACCAGAAGATTTTATATATAAATGGGAATCCAAATGGATACGGGAAAAAAAAGAATCTCCTATATTAAGATACTTAATTGATTTATGGAATAAGGTAAATATGGATGATGAGATAAAGAAATCTTTATTAGCAAAAAAAACTTTAATTCAAAATAGGCTTATTCCTTTTAAAATGGATAATAAACTTTTACATAATTGGTACCAAAAGGGGATTAAATATATAGGTGATTGTTTTGAAGGAGGTATATTGATGTCGTTTGATCAATTAAAAAATAAATATAAAATTTCAAATAACACTCTTTTCTGGTATTTTCAATTAAAGGCTTATTTACGAGAAAAGCTGGGTCAAACAATGTTGATGCCAAAACCTAGTGAAATAGAAATATTAATTCAAAAAGGAAAAATTAAAAAAATTACATCTTGTATGTATAATTTGATTCAAAAACAGACAATTAAATCAGGAATTCATAAATCAAGACAAAAATGGGAATCTGATTTGAATGTTAAAATTGATGGAAAAAACTGGTCAAGATTATGTTATGATAGTATGAGAAATACAATAAATGTTTGACTTAGATTAATACAATATAATTTTTTACATCAATTATATATAACACCACAGAAAATAAATAGATTAAATTCAAATATGTCTGACCAATGTTTTCGATGTAATCAAGAAATTGGTACTTTTTTACATTCTACTTGGTCTTGTTTTAAAATTCAACCATTTTGGATAAATCTAAGACTTTTATTGGAACAAATTACTGGAGTACAACTCCCACATAGTCCAGTATTATTTTTATTAGGAGACATTGAAGGGACAATATCGAAACTTAAATTGAGTAAGTATCAGAAAAAATTTATAAAAATTGCATTGGCAGTAGTGCAGCCAAAAAAGTTATCACAGTTACTTGGAAATCTGATTTATATTTAACTATGGATCGTTGGAATAACGAGATACATAGTTGTATTCCACTTGAAGAAAATTACATGCAATCTAAGAAATGAATATGATATATTTTTGAAAATTTGGCTCCCATACTTACAAAAGATAGGATTAAATACATAGGTCCTTTGAAGATAAAATTATAAAGTAATTGGGGAAAGTAAAAATAAATATTAAAATTATTTTGAACAACTTGGAGCATGTGGGGATCCTCCGATATCCAGGCAATCTTTCTCTCTTTTTTTTCTTTCTTTAGATAAGGGTTAAGGGGGGGAGGGTTAAGGGGAGGAGGGAGGGTTAATATTATTTTTCTCACTATTTTATCATCACATTTATTCTTTGTAATTTTCTAAAATTTAATAAATAAATAAATATAAAAGGAAAAAAAAGGCTTTGCTGAGAAGAGGCTGAGGTTTCTGTTAAGTTTCTGTTTCTTTCTTTATAGCTAAAGTAGTAAGAATAAATATCAGGGAAGTGGGCTGCTCCTCTTGCAAGGTGTGGGAGATCCTGGAGACCTCTGTCACCCCAATTGTAACAAATGCAAGAAGTAAATCTGGTGCTGCTCTTTATAGATTCTAAAGGGGACTGGAGCTGCAGCTGGATGACCTATGAATTATTTGGGAGAATGAGTTCATAGATGAGAGCTAAAGGGAGCCGGTCACACCCATGTTGCATGGGCCAGGTAGCTGAGTGACTGACATTAGAGGGAAAGGGAATGGGCAGACAGTGCACAGTACTCCTGTGGTTATTCCTCTCAACAGCAAGTATACCACTTTGGATAATGTTGGGAGCAATGGCCTACCAGGGGAAAGCCACAGTCCTTGGCACTAAACCTGGCTCTGTGGCTCAAAAGAGAAGGCGGGAGAAGAGGAGGTGGTAGTGTTAGAGGATTCAATAGTAAGGGGAGCAGACAGGAGATTCTGTGGATATGAAAGAGACTGCTGGATGGGATGTTGCTTTCCAGGTCCTCATTTCAGATCAGGTCCTCAGCATTCTAAAGGGGAAGTCATGGTACATGTTGGCACCAATGACTTAGAAAGGAAAAGCGATAAGGTCCTGAAGAAAAAATATGGGGAGCTAGGTAGGAAGATTAAAAGAAGGACCTCAGTGGTAATAATCTCTAGATTGTTGCCTGTGTCACGCACTGTTGAAGTTAAGAATAGGATGACATATGTCAGATGATTGTGTGGCTGTAGTATTAGAGCAGGGGGCAGAGCTTTGAGATTTGTGGATCATTGGAACCTCTTCTGGGGAAGATAAGGCTCGTAGAAAAAGGATGGAATACGCCTGTGGTTGGGGGTAAGATTACCCTTACAGACAGGTTTGCTATCAGAGAGGGTTTAAATTAGATTAGCAGGGGGATGGGAATTTGAGTGATAGGTCTGAGGATAGAGCAATTTGTGTCACAGTAGATGCAATGTGTAGGGAAACTGTGTGGAAAGGTAGGCAGTGGATAGGGCACAATTGCAGTCTGTTGGAGGGGTTGAAATATATCTACTTTAATGGGAGAATTATCAGAAATACAGGTGATGAACAGAGCATGGATCAGTACATGGAACTCTGATGTTGTGGCGTTATGGAGACTTGGCTGTCACAAGGGCAGGAATAGATTCTGGATGTCCAGGGTTTCAGTATTTCCAAAGGGACAGGGAGGGAAGTAAAAAAGGTAGGGCTTGGCTTTGCCGCTTGGTATCACAGCGGCAATGAGGGTGGAATTTGTGAAGGGATTGTCTACTGAATCAATGTGGTGGAAGTTAGAAACAAGGAGGGAGCAATTACTCTGTTGGGAGTGTTCTGTAGATCCCCCAATAACAACAGAAACACTGAGGAACAGATTGGGAAGCATATTTAGGAAAGGTGTAAAAATAACAAATGTCATGAGTGACTTAAACCTCTGATATTGATTGATATCTCCTTAGTGGAAGAGATTTAAGATGGGTCAGAATTGTTTAGCTGTGTCCAGGAAAGATTCCTGATACAATAGGTAGATTGGCTGAATAGTACTAGGCAATGAACCTAGTCAGGTGACAGATCATTTGGTGGATGAGTAGTTTGGAGACTGACTACAATTCGCTGACCTTGGAGAGGAATAAGAGCAGATAGAATAGAAAAGTATTTAATGGGCGGTGGGAGGGTAACTTCTGATGCTATTAGGCAGGAACTTGGGAGAATAAATTGTGAAAAGATGTATTCAGGGAAATGCATGATGGAAGTTTGGGGATAGTTTACGGAACACTTCTATAGCGTCCTGGACAGGTTTTTCCTATTGGGGCAGAGAAAGGATGGTGGGGTGAAGGAACTATAGTTGACAAGAGATGTCAGGTCAAGATGAAGAACAAAGTATATATTATGAACCAAGGATCAGACAGGGCTCTGGAGAGTTTATAAGGTTGCCAGAGAGGAGCTTAAGAATCAGAATCAGGTTTATTATCTCTGACGTGTCGTGAAATTTGTTAACATAGCAGCAGTCGTACAATGCAATACATAATATAGAGGAAAAAAACAAATTAAAGTAACAATAATAAATAAATAAGAAAATCAAGTTTCAGTATATCTATATTGAATAGATCAAATTATGCAACCCCCTCCCCCAGAAATAATATATATTAAAAAAGTGAGGTAGTGCCCAAGGGTTCAATGTTCATTTAGGAATCTGATGGCAGAGGGGAAGAAGCTTTTCCTGAATCTTTGAGTGTGTGCCTTCAGGCCTCTGTACTTCCTACTTGATTCTAGCAATGAGAAAAGGGCATGCCCTGGGTGCTGCAGGATCATAATAATGGACGCTGCCTTTCTGAGACACCGCTCCCTGAAGATGTCCAGGGTACTTTGTAGGCTAGTACCCAAGATGGAGCCGACTAAATTTACAACCCTCTGCAGCTTCTTTCGGTCCTGTGCAGTAGCCCCTCCACACCAGACAGTGATGCAGCCTGTCAGAATACCCTCCACGGTACATCTATAGAAGTTTCTGAGTATATTTGTTGACATACCAAATCTCTTCACACTCAAAATGGAGTATAGCCACTGTCTTGCTTTCTTTATAACTGCAATGATATGTTGGGACCAGGGTAGATCCTCAGAGATCTTGACACACAGGAACTTGAAACTGCTCACTCTCTCTACTTCTGATCCCTCTATGAAGATTGGTATGTGTTTCTTCATCTTACCCTTCCTGAAGTCCACAATCAGCTCTTTCATCTTACTGACGTTGAGTGCCAGGTTATTGCTGTGACACCAATCCACTAATAGGCATATCTTGCTCCTGTATGCCCTCTCATCGCCATCTGAGATTCTACCAACAATTGTTGTATCATCAGCAAATTTACAGATGGTATTTGAGCTACACCTAGCCACACAGTCTTGGGTACAGAGAGAATAGAGCAGTGGGCTAAGCACACACCACTGAGATGCACCAGTGTTGATTGACAGCGCGGAAGAGATGTTATCACCAATCTACACAGATTATGGTCTTCTACTTAGGAAGTCAAGGATCCAATTGCAGAGGGAGGTACAGAGGCCAAGGTTCTGTAACTTCTCGATCAGGATTGTGGGAATGATGATATTAAATGCTGAGCTTTAGTTGATGAACAACATCCTGCTTGTGTTGTCCAGGTGGTCTAAAGCTGTGTGAAGAGCCATTGAGATTGCATCTGCCATTGACCCATTGTGCTGATAGGCAAATTGCAATGAGGTCAGGTCCTAGTCTAGTCATGACCAACCTCTCAAAACATTTCATCACTGTAGATGTGGGTGATAGTAATTAAGACAGCTCATTTTATTGTTCTTAGGCACTGGTATAATTGTTGCCTTTCAGAAGCAAGTTCGAACTTCCACCCATAGCAGTGAGAGGTTGAAAATGTCCTTGAATACTCCTGCCAGGTTTTCAGAGCCTTACCAGGTGCTCCGCTGGGGCCTTCCACCTTGCCAGGGTTCACCCTCTTTAAAAGCAGTGGCCTCTGAGACAGAGACCTCAGGGTCATCAGGTGCAGCAGGGACTTAGGAGAGCTAGAAGTAGACATGCAAAGGCCTTAGAAAGTAGGATTAAGGAAAACCCAAGGTTTTCTACATGCGCATGAAGAACAGGATGACGATTAGAATGAGGGCAAGGCTGAAGAGTGATAAAAGAAGAAACGTGCCTGGAGTTGTAGAATGTGATAGAGATCCTTAATGAATACTTTGTTTCAGTATTCACCTGTGAGAGGGCCTTGATGAATGTAAATACAGTGTAGAACAGGCTAATATGTTGAAATATATCAACGTTAAGAAAGGGGACATGGTGGATTTTATGAAAAACATTAAGATAGATAAGTCCCTGGGACCGATGGGAACACCCCACATTACTAGCAGAAGTGAGGGAAAAGATTGCTTCAACGTTGGTGATATTTGCGTCCTCACTGGCCAGAAGAGTCATTCCAGAAGAATGAAGGGTCAAAAATGTTATTCGTCTGTTCAAGAAATATAATAGGGATAACCACAGAAATTATAGACCAGTAATTTTATGTCAATGGTGGGCAAACTATTGGATAGGATTCTTAGAGACAGTGGTTATGCACATTTGGAGAAGCATAGGCTGATTAGGTTTAGTTTGCATGGGCTTGTGAGGCACAGGTCATGCCTCATATTCCTGACTGAATTCATTGAGGAAGTGGCAAAATAAAATGATGAAAGTCGGGCAATGGATTTTATTGATTATGTGACCTAAAGTAGAAGGAATGAGGTATTAACTTCAAACTTTTTTCATAATCACACAATGAGTTGAACTGCACGTGCATGTAACAAGAGCTGTATAACCCATCTCCTTTTACCTTAGCACAAAATTATCAATCACCCCTGCTGTGGACCACTTCTGGAGGTCCAAGACACTGACTTCTACAAAGAAGGGATCCGTATACTCCATGACCGCTGGACTAAGTGTGTAAATGTAGAAGGAGACTATGTTGAAAAATAAATGTGCTGGGTTTTCTGAAATTGACCCCTTCTACCTTAGGCCACAAACTTATTAATCACTCCTCATAACCATATCTGTGTGGATTCAGAACTGACTTGCCTATGGAAGGCAGTGGATCTAATAAATGGTGCGTATTCTCCTTGGGGGAAAGTGACCAGTGGTGCTCCTCATGGAATCTTTTCTGGGACCCTTGCTCTATGTGATTTTTAGAAATGACTTGGATGAGGAGGTGGAAAGGTGAGTTAGTAAGTTTGCAGATGGCAAGAAAATTGGTGGTGTTCTGGATAGTGTAGAAAGTTGTCATAGGTTAAAATGGGATATTGATAGTATGCAGATCTGGGTTGAGAAGTGGCAAGTGTAATTCAATCAAAGAAAGTAGGAAGTGATACACTTTGGAAGGTCAAACTTGAAGGCAGAGCACAGGGTTAATGGTAGGATCCTTAGTAGTGTGGAGAAACAGAGGGATCTTGGGATTTACATCTATCGATCCCACAAAGTTGCCGTTGGTTGATAACATGGTTATGAAGGCGTATTGTGTGTTGGCTTTCATTAGTCAGGGGACTGAGTTCAAGAGCCTCAAAGTAATCTTACAGCTCTATAAAACTAGTTAGACCACACTTCGAATAGTGTGTTCAATTCTGGTAATGTCATTATAAGAAAGATGTGGAAGCATGAGAGAGGGTGCAGAGGAGATATACCAGGAAGCTCAAACATGAAGAGATCTGCAGATGCTGGAAATCCGAGCAACACACACAAAATGCTGGTGGAACACAGCAGGTCAGGCAGCACCTATAGGAAGAAGTACAGTCCTGACGAAGGGTCTTGGCCTGGAACGTCAACTGTACTTCTTCCTATAGATGCTGCCTGGCCTGCTGCATTCCACCAGCATTTTGCTGCCTGGATTAGAGAGTACACATTATGAGTAATGGTTGAGTTAAGTAGGGCTTTTCTCTTTGGAGCAAAGGAGGATAAAGAGGTGACTCAACAGAGGTGTGTAAGATGATAAAAGGCATTGATAGAGTGGATATCCAGCAACCTTTTCCCAGGACAGAAATGGCTTGTATGAGATACTTCTAAGGAGATTAGAGCGAAGTACGGGGAGATTTTCAGAGGTAGTTTTATTTAACATAGTGAATGGGGGAGAGGGGTGCACAGAACACACTGCCAGAGGTGGTAGTAGAGACAGATACATCAGAGATACTTAAGAGACTCTTAGATGAGCACATCTAAAGGAAAGATGGAGGGCTTCGCGGGAGGGAAGTATTAGGTTGATAATGGAGTGTGTTAAAGGGTCAGCACAACATCTTGGGCTGAATCAGAATCTGGTTTAATATTGTTTGCATATTTATTGTTTTGTGGCAGCAGTATATTGCAATGCATAATAATAAATACATATAAAAATTCAATCAAATAAGCTACGTAAAAAGAGTGCAAAATATAGTGACATAGTGCTCATGGTTCATTTTCCATTCAGAAATCTGATGGCAGAGGGGAAGAAGCTGTTCCTGAATGTTTGAGTGTGTGTCTTCAGGATTCTTTTTTTTTTATTTTCACAAAGACTTTATTGTAGATGATTTACATTACAACTACCCTTCAAAATTTCTGGAACTGTTTCTTGGCTCCTGCAGCCTTGGTGACTTTGAGGACGTTGAAACGCACAGTCTTACTGAGGGGTTGACACTCTCCAACGGTCACACTGTCTCCATTCTGCACATCCCTGAAGCAAGGGGATAAGTGCACAGACATGTTCTTGTGTCGCTTCTCAAAACGGTTGTATTTCCTGATGTAATGAAGGTAGTCTCTGCGAATAACTATGGTCCGTTGCATCTTCATTTTAGTTACAACACCTGTGAGGATATGCCCTCGAATTGACACATTCCCAGTAAATGGACATTTCTTGTCAATGTAGGTTCCATCAATGGCCTCTCGCGGGGTCTTGAAGCCTAGGCCCACATTGCGGTGGTAGCGCGGCAGCTTCTCCTTGGCGCCCTCAGCCGCTAACATGTGCTTCTTATTCTGGAAGACGGTCGGCTGCTTCTGGTAGGCGCGCTCGGTCTGGTTGTCCGCCATCTCAAGCGCCGCACGCTGACAAAAGAGCTTCAGGATTCTTGATGGTAATATTAAGAAGAGGGATGTCCTGGTTGATGGGGGTCCTTATTGACGGATGTCGCCTTTTTGACACTTTGCCTTTTTAAGGAGCCCTCTATACTGGCAAGGCTAATGGCCATGATGGAGCAGGCTGAGTTAACAACTTTCTGCAGCTCTTTCTGATATATGTGCAGTAGTCCTTTCATATCAGGTGGTGATGCAGCCACGTAGAATGCTCTCCAAAGTGCATCTGTAGAAATTTGAGAGCATCTTTGGTGCTCTAATGAAATATAGCCATTGTTTGTGCCTTATTTGTAATTGCATCAATATTTTGGGTCCAGGATAGACCTTCAGAGATGCTAAGACAGGCCCATACAGGGCTGTACTGTTCTATGTTCTGTGTTTTATATAGCTAAAAGTCCAGTTAATAAAGTTGCATGCTATTTCTCAACAACTTTTCTCATCTTCTCCACTTGTCTGTCCATCTTCCATCAAGAATATTGAGTAGCGCAGTTGCAAAGTTATCCTAATTGCAAATCATTTCAGCATATACTGGGTACATATTTCAATCATAGTGTTTGACTGGACAGCTTTAAAATCAGTACTGCAAATGATTTAAAAAAAATGTTTCAAACACTTCCAAATCTTGAAGAGGTATCTCATCTAAATTGCATTCTTTATTTTCCTCAGTCTATAAAATGCTTCATAATTCTTAATTTTCAATATTCTTTTTGCTATTCAGTTGCTTTATGATTCAATATATTTGGCTATTAAACATGTTCATGGCCCACAAGCACTAAGGTTATTTATAAGTTAAGTTATGCATGATAAATGATTACATACGTGGCAGTCAAGTAGTGGAAGTATAACTTTCCACTTGAATATTCCAGATAGAAGATCATGCCAATGAATTATTAAATGCTTTTGTTATCAACAACAGATTATTTTATTTTCTTTAAGAGTCACTGGAACTATTAGCCTGACTAATGTGATTTAAGACAGGTACAGATGATGTTCATTTATGCTCAGAAGAAGCTGGAAGCTTTGGAATACTTGCTCTTTGTTTTTATTTGATGTGACAAAAGTCAACTGGCATAAAGAAAGATAAAAATACAAAATTAATAATATTTTGACAGATTATTTTATTTAGGGTTCCAAGCACAAACCAATCAAATTAATTTCCCATTAATGAAGGAATTTCTGGTGTTGGTCTTTCAGTACATCCTCTTTACTAGAATTAGAATTTGTGCAGTCGCCTGAAATTAGGCACTGGTTTCAAGATATGGTAGGAATCATGTTGAATGCTCTAGAGAAATCTTGTCCTCCATGGTGTGAGAGATGATTCATTATCCCGCATTACCTGTACCATTTAAACATGTGAATTTACTTTTATGCATTTTTTTATAGTCACTATCCACTTGAATTTCTTTTACAGGTCTGTAGTTGTACCAAGAGACTACTTCCATTGCTCAAGTGCATGTATTTTTCTCTTTCTTTTTAATGGTTCAGGAATTACAACTTCTTATAATTGGTTACGCACTTTGATGTTTCATGATTGATTCTGTGCATAATTGTTTTCTTCATTTTTTCTATGTATAAGATGTTAGCTTTGGCATTAGGCACTGAATATCCCAACAAACAATATCTGAATGTGTAATCTGATAAAATAAAGGGAGCAGAGAGCTGGTGAAAATGAAGAACATAATTTTCAAACCCATTTTTCCTGAAGAGCAAATGTAAAGTTGATTTGATAGAATGGATGAGTATTTTTAAAAGATTATGGCCATTTCAAAAATATTAAGGTTTACATTTATTATGATCAATTCCCCATTAACTGATTTAAATTTTCAACCCCCTCTGGCTATATACTGTCCTGGTCATATAGGAGAGTAATACAAGCTAGACGATGTAAACTGCTATTAGCTTTACAAAGTCACCATACATCGAGACTGGTGTGACTGCAGCAAATCTTGGTAAGTTTTAATTCTGCTTTCATACGTACAAATGCTGACAGAAGAATCCTTATTCACAGTAGTGTGATGGAAGCAAGCTACTGTAAGCATTTCACATTAATGTAAAATCTATCCAGAGACACCAAGACAAAGTAAAATGCCACAAAAAAAATTACATTTCAGGTTACATCCTTAAAGAAGCCACAAGAGCCTTGGCACTAGAATCAGTCATAAGGATTTACTTCTTTTAAGTTACTAATCTTCTACAGGGTTTGAAGGTGTGGGAAGTTGGTTGCGAGAAAAGATTGCATTTTTCAGAAAAAGTGATGAGTCCTAAAAAAAACATTATAAATGCACCAGGTAAAAAGATATTAAAGCTTAAGTGAAAAGAGTGAAGATTGCTTTTGTAGTTCTGTTTTCACAAACTGGGGGTTAATAGTGTTCGAGGAAATTCAATATCCCTTCCAGTTTTAATCTTAACTGCTTTCAGATAGGTCATGATAGAGGGCAGCACTGGTATTGCATTATTCCCTGGGAACACATACTTAATTCAGCCTTGGAGAAAAATCCTTGCTGCCCTATTCAAAGTTGCATCTCTTCACACAATCAATTGCAAAACAAATTAGAAAAGATGCAGTGTTGTCAACCTTGTGCTGGCTGGTTCTGCATGATGCCCACCAAAAGATCTTACACTTATAGTTCCCTTCTAATCTCATACAGGACCACAAAAGGAATAAGAAATTATTGTAATGAAATGAGTAATCAGCCCATTTCCCCAAATAGAGCAATACACCAAGAATGCCCCTCTGTAGAGTTACATTAACTCAACCAAGTGATTATATCCCATATGTGAGCCTATAAAGGAAGTGCGAAGAAGGCAGAATAACCCCTACCTTCTTATTTGGGCTTCTTCCCCCTTTCCTTTCCTGTCCCAGTGAAGAGTCACAGCCTCAAATGTCAACTGTTTATTCTTTTTCAGAGATGCTGCTTTACTTGCTGAGTTCCTCCAGCATTTTGTGTGTGTTGTTTAGGAACAGCTATTACCCTAAAACCGTCAGACTCATCGATCAGCATCGATAACATCGATCAACACTACTCTGAACTGATTCTACGATGTACAGACACGAGGAAATCTGCAGATGCTGGAAATTCAAGCAACAGACACAAAATGCTGGTAGAACACAGCAGGCCAAGCAGCATCTATAGGAAGAAGCACTGTCGATGTTTCGGGCCGCGACCCTTTGTCAGGACTATGATGTACAGAGTAACTTTCAAGGAATCTTTACAACTCATGATCTCAATTTTACTTGTTTTATTTGGACATTTTCCATCTTTTGAACATTGGTTGTTTGTTATTCTTTGTTTCTGCTGCATATATGTACTGTATTTCTAAAATCTATTCTATTTCTTTTTTTCTGTAAATGCCTGCAAAGAAATGAATCTCTGGGTATTATATGGTAACACACATAATAAGTTAACTGTGAACTTTATTTAACATCATAAAATCAGTTAATTTGTTCATTATCTCCTCTCAGCTTTGCCTTTCTTATATTTCAAAAAATATCTCAATGGTAGAAAAACAACTGGAGATTCATGGGAAGACACAGGTCCTCCCAGGTTACAGCAGAGTTGAAATTTCAAAATACAAAATATGTACCATATATGTCACCATATACTACCATGAGATTCATTTTCTTGCAGGCATTCATATTAGATACAAAGAAACACAACAGAATAAATGAAAAACTACACACAAAGCCAGACAAACAACCAATGTACAAAAGAAGACAAATGGTACAAATACAAAAAAAATAGTAAATTACATTGAGAGCAAGAGTGTAGAATCCTTAAAACTGAGTCCATAAATTGTGAAACCAATTCAGTATTGATGAGTGTGGCTCAGGAGCCTGATGGTTCATAACTGTTCCTGAGCCTGGTGGTGTGGGACCTAAGGCTCCTTTATCTCCTTCCCGGTGACAGCCAACTGAAGAGATAATGGCCTGGATGGTTGGGATGCTTGATGATGGATACTGCTTTCTTGTGCAATGTCCTCAATGGTGTGAGCGCCTTTCCTATGCTGGAATGGGCTGTATCCATTATTTTTAGAAGGCTGTTTCGATACCAAGCTGTGATGCAGTCAGTCATGGTACTCTCCACTGTGCATCTATAGAAGTCTGTCAAAGTTTTAGCTGGTGTGCCAAATCTTGTGGCAAGCAGCTCAGTGCAGACATGGTTATGAAGTTCGGTTGTAATTCAGACCAAACAGAAAGATTGGGAAGAAATGTGATTTAAGTGACTTTGTCTGTGGAATGATTGTTGGTACTAGATGGGGTAGTTTGAGTATTGCAGAAACTACTGATCAAGGATCACTGGGGACCCAAGTCACCCCAACCAAACTGTTTTAGCTGCTACTATCTGGGAAACGGTACAGCAGCATAAAAGCCAGGACCAACAGGCTCCAGGACAGCTTCTTCCACCAGGCCATCAGACTGATTAATTCACGCTGATACAATTGTATGTCTATGCTATATTGACTGTCCTGTTTTACATACTATTTATTACAAATTACTATAAATTGCATGTTGTGCATTTAGATGGAGACGTAACATAAAGATTTTTACTCCTCATGCATGTGAGGTCCTCAGTGCACTTCTCTGTGTAGCCCGTTACAGATTCCACAGTTTCAACAATGTTGAGGTATTGTTTGTAGACAGCCACCTCCCCAGATGTCTTCCATCCCGTGTTTTCAAAACAGTCCTGTTGCTCCTTTCGGCCAGGTCTTCATCACCCTTTCAACTGGGATTTTCAGGCACAACAGTTCCTTGAGTTTACAGAGAATGGTGTGAAAAACAAAAAAAAAAAGACTTCCAGTGAGTGTCAGTTCTGTGGGCGAAAATGCCTCGTTAATGAGTGAGGTCAGAGGAGAATGGCCAGACTGGTTCGAGCTGACAGGAAAGCAATAGTAACTAAAATAACCACCTGATATAACAGTGGTGTGCAGAAGAGTATCTCTGAGTGCACAATCGAACCTTGAAGTAGATGGACTGCAGCTTCAGAAGACCACGGACATACACTCAGTGGCCGCTTTATTGTACCTAATAAAGCGTTTAGGTAGAGGTTCCAGCTTAACCAGAGGTTCCAGGACAGATCCTCTGAAATGATAATGTCAAAGGATTTAAAGTTACTGACTCTTTCTGCCTCCTATCCCCTGATGGGGACTAGCTCATGGAGCGCCATTTCCTCCTCTTATAGTCAAAATCTTTGGTTTTGCTGACATTGAATGAGAGGTTGTTATTGTGGACCTGATATTCAACCCCCCTCCTATATGCCATTTTGTCACCATCTTTGATTTGGCCAACAACTGTGGTGTCATCAGCAAATTTGAATATGGCATTGGAGCTGTACTTGGCAACATAATCAAAGTTATAAACGGGTAGAGCAGGAGGATAACCACAGAGTCTTGAGGTGCACCTATGTTGATGGTGATTGTGGAGGAGGTGTTGTTGTCAATTCAAACTGGCTTGGTTCTGCAAATGAGGAAATCAAGGATCTAGTTTCACAAGAGATATAGAGGCCTAGCTCTTGGAGCTTATTGAAGAGCATCGAGATGTATCCACTTTCACTGTCCAGAAGTTCGAGGGCTAAGCAAAGTGCCAATGAAGTGGCATCTGCTGTTGACTTGTGGTGGGAGGAAAGTTAGAATGGTAACTTCCTAGTCGATTCTTGTGTTCTCTGTGATCAACTTCTGTGGACTGTTTGTAACCCAGACAGTTCATAAGTCAAAAATGTAGTCACTAACTGAATTCCCACTCAGCAGCAGATGCCTGCAGCGGGCACTGTTTTCTCAGATCCTCATTTAAATGCATGGGCTATACACATTTTGCTGAAATCAGCTATGTTCAGGAATATATCAAGATTTAAGTTTATTACTCTTATACTCTCTAGGATCAATGCAGGTTTGCTTTATTTAAAATAGTATCACAAATGTGCGGAGCCTAGAACAGAACATCTAGAGAACGTGAGACAAGGTCTGGGACATTAAGAAGGCCATCCTGATACATTCAATTCCTTATTCTGAAATATCAGCCTGCAAGATATGCTCAATATATTTTTAGGTGCAGCAAGCAGTGTACAAATAGTAACTGAAAACAGCATCTCTATCTGATGTGCCAATTTCCCATATTTATTTGGCCTATTTATATTCACCATCTGGACTCACTGTGGGCTTTGTGATATGTCCAGAGCAGAAAATGATTTTGGCCAGTGCTATGGTATTATATTGACTGCTAAGTTGTTGGTAGTTGCTAACCACCTGCTTTTGTTGCAGGGATTAGTGTTTACATCCTCCTTCTTAAGGAGGCCATAAAGTCCTTGCAAGGAACTTGATCAACAGTGACATCAATCAATTTTCATTTTGTGATTTTTGTTTTCCTTTCTGTTTTCCCAATGTCCTAATTTTGCTATGTCAACTGGAAATAAAGTAGATATTGTAACAAGAACACTTAAGGCTGCTTAAAATAATTTTGTTTTTCATTGGGAAGCTGTTATGGCATGACAGTTCCTCAATGTGGCAAGGTTAGATTTGCTTGGCATTGATTCAACGCAAGTTACATTTTCAAATTCTGTTCTTGTAATCCTATAGTTTTATAATTGTGTTCAGCACCATCTGCTCAGACACACTGCTAAAGCAAACGACAAAAAATACATCACATGTAAGCCATGATTTTAATTGAAACCAGAAATAATCTGTGTTATCTATCTACATTATGTATCCTAACATCAAGAGGTACCAGCTTAACAATATAAATCATACCAGAGATTAATATTGATGAAGATTCTGGCATTGCCTTTGGTATAGAGAACCAAAGTACTTTTTCATGCTTCAGCTGACTCCCTGGGCAGTGCTTTCCATCATTTCATGGTGTTGGTGGAGTGGTTAACCAAAAGATAGAACCAAGTTGCAGGGGGAGAGTTATGACTCAATTCAGCAAGTCCTGAACCGTCAACAGTTTCACAGAGACTAGTTGGGGGGCAAACATTCACTACATATAGCCTTCTCTCATTCACGAGAAGCATAATCATTTTAGAAATTAGACTATATTGGTTCCATATTAGGCAATAGACAATAGGTGCAGGAGTAGGCCATTCGGCCCTTCTAGCCAGCACCGCCATTCACTGTGATCATGGCTGATCATACACAATCAGTACCCCGTTCCTGCCCTCTCCCCATATCCCCTGACCCCGCTATCTATAAGAGCTCTATCTAACTCTCTCTTGAATGCATCCAGAGACTTGGCCTCCACTGCCTTCTGGGGCAGAGCATTCCACATATCCACCACTCTCTGGGTGAAAAAGTTTTTCCGCATCTCTGTTCTAAATGGCCTACCCCTTATTCTTAAACTGTGGCCTCTAGTTCTGGACTCACCCATCAGCCGGAACATGCTTTCTGCCTCCAGATTGTCCAATCCTTTAATAATCTTATATTTTTCAATCAGATCCCCTCTCATCCTTCTAAATTCCAGTGTATACAAGCCCAGTCGCTCCAATCTCTCAACATATGACAGTCCTGCCATTCCGAGAATTAACCTTGTGAACCTATGCTGCACTCCCTCAATAGCAAGAATGTCCTTCCTCTAACTTGGAGACCAAAACTGCACACAATACTCCAGGTGGGGTCTCACCAGGGCCCTGTACAGCTGCAGAAGGACCTCTTTACTCCTATGCTCAATTCCTCTTGTTATAAAGGCCAGCATGCCATTAGCTTTCTTCACTGCCTGCTGTACCTGCATGCTTGCTTTCATTGACTGATGTACAAGAACACCTAGATCTCATTGTACTTCCCCTTTTCCTAACTTGACTCCATTTAGATAGTAATCTGCCTTCCTGTTCTTGCCACCAAAGTGGATAACCTCACATTTATCCACATTAAACTGCATCTGCCATACATTTGCCCACTCACCCAACCTGTCCAAGTCACCCTGCTTTCTCATAACATCTTCCTGACATTTCACACTGCCACCCAGCTTTGTGTCATCAGCAAATTTGCTACTGTTACTTTTAATGCCTTCATCTAAATCATTAATGTATATTGTAAACAGCTGCGGTCCCAGCACCGAACCTTGCGGTACCCCACTGGTCACAGCCTGCCATTCCAAAAGGGACCCGTTAATCACTACTCTTTGTTTCCTGTCAGCCAGCCAATTTTCAATCCATGTCAGTACTCTGCCCCCAATACCATGTGCCCTAATTTTGCCCACTAATCTCCTATGTGGGACTTTATGAAAATCTTTCTGGAAGTCCAGGTATACTACATCCACTGACTCTCCCTTGTCCATTTTCATAGTTACATCCTCAAAAAACTCCAGAAGATTAGTCAAGCATGATTTTCCCTTCATAAATCCATGCTGACTCAGACGGATCCTTCAACTGCTATCCAAATGTGTCGTAATTTCATCTTTTATAATTGACTCCATTATCTTTCCCACCACTGATGTCAGGCTAAGTGGTCTATAATTCCCTGTTTTCTCTCTCCCTCCTTTATTGAAAAGTGGGGCAACATTAGCCACCCTCCAGTCAGCAGGAACTGTTCCTGAATCTATAGAACATTGGAAAATGATTACCAGTGTGTCCACGATTTCTAGAGCCAACTCTTTAAGTACCCTGGGATGCAGATCATCAGGTCCCAGGGACTTATTAGCCTTCAGACTCAACAGTCTATTCAACACCGTTTCTTGCCTAATATAAATTTCCTTCAGTTCATCCTTTACCCTAGTTCCTTTGGCCCCTATTACATCTGGGAGATTGTTTGTGTCTTCCCTAGTGAAGACAGATCCAAAGTACCTGTTCAACTCATCTGCCATTTCCTTGTCCCCCATAATAAATTCATCCGTTTCTGTCTTCAATGGCCCAATTTTGGTCTTAACTATTTTTTTTTGCTATTCACATAACTAAAGAAGCTTTTACTATCCTCCTTTATATTCTTGGCTAGTTTACTTTCTTACCTCAGTTTTTCTTGGTGTATTGCCTTTTTTGTTATCTTCTGTTGCTCCTTAAAAGCTTCCCAGTCCTCTGGTTTCCCGTTCATCTTTGCTATGTTATACTTCTCTTTTATTTTTATACTGCCCTTTACTTCCCTCGTCAGCCACAGCTGCCCTTTACTCCCCTTAGGATCTATCTTCCTCTTTGGAATGAACTGATCCTGCACCTTCTGCATTATTCCCAGAAATACCTGCCATTGTTGTTCCACTGTCTTCCCTGCTAGGGTATTGTTCCATTGAACTTTGGCCAGCTCCTCCCTCATGGCTCCATAGTTCCCTTTGTTCAACTGTAATACTGACACATCTGATTTTTCCTTCTCCTTCTCAAGTTGTAGGTTAAAACATATCATATTATGCTCACTACCTCCTAATGGTTCCTTTACTTCCAGGTCCCTAATCAAATCCGGTTCATTGCACAACACTAAATTTAGAATAGCCTTCTCCCTGGTAGGCTCCACTACAAGATGTTCTAAGAATCCATCTCGGAGGCACTCCACAAACTCCCTTTCTTGGGGTCCAGTACCATTCTGATGCTCCCAGTCTACCTGCATGTTGAAATCCCCCATGACAACTGTATCATTACCTTTGCGGTATGCCAATTTTAACTCTTCATTCACACCCTACATCCATACTGCTGTTTGGGGGCCGGTACATAACTCCCATTAGGGTCTTTCTATCCTTAGAATTTCTCAGTTCTATCCATACTGACTCTACATCCCCTGATTCTATGTCCCCCCTCGCAAGGGACTGAATATCATTCCTCACCAACAGAGCCACTCCACCCCCTCTGCCAGTCAGTCTGTCCTTTCCATAAGATGTATATCCTTGAATATTCATTTCCCAGACCCTGTCTGCTTGAAGCCATGTCTCTGTTATTCCCACAATATCGTACTTGCCAATTTCCAACTGAGCCTCAAGCTCATCTACTTTATTCCTTATACTTTGTGTATTCATATATAATTCTTTTAATTCGTTACTCCCCTCTCCTTTCATATCAATTCCTATTTCACTTTGCCATACTGTATGATCTCTTCTTGAGCTTTCTACTCCATTGATTCTGTTGTCCTTTTTAACTTTTCTTATTTTCACTTTCCCTTTAACTCCATCCTTATATTTGCAGTCCATCCCCTCCCCCCCACTACTTAGTTTAAACACACCCGTGTTGCAGTGGCAAACCTGTCTGCCAGAATGCTGGTCCCCCGCCTATTAAGGTGCAACCCCTCCCTTTTGTACAATTCATCCCTACCCCAAAGCAGATCCCAGTGGTCCAAGAATGCAAATCCTTGCTTCCTGCACCAGTTCCTCAGCCGCACATTCAGATCCATTATCTCCCTGTTCCTGCCCTCTCCAGCATGAGGAACTGGAAGCAAACCAGAGATAACCACCCTGGAAGTCCTGCTTTTCAGCCTTCTTCCGAGTTCTCTGAAGTCTCGCTTGCAGAATGTCCTTCCTCTTCTTCCGGATGTCATTTGTGCTGACATGCACTACCACTTCCGGCTGTTCACCTTCACCCTTGAGGATTCCCTACAATCGGTCCGTGATGTCCTGGATCCTAGCACCAGGGAGGCAACACACCATCCTTAGATCTTGCCTGTTGCCACAGAAACCCCTTTCCGTACCTCTTACTATGGAGTCCCCTACTACCACGGCTCTTCCTGATGTCTGACTCCTCGGCTCTGCTTCTGCACCGATTTTCTGCTCGCAGACCTGTCCGCCTCTCAGACTGGCAGTATCTTCTGTCCTGACAGCTTCCAAGAGGGTGAACCTGTTTATGAGAGGTACATCCCCTGGGGTCTCCTGTACTTCAAGCATCCTTTCCTTCCTCATTGTCACCCCCTTTCTCTCTTCCGGTATCCTCGGTGTAACAACCTCACTGTAGGTCCTGTCCAGAAAACTCTCGTTTTCGCGGATGAACCTGAGGACTTCTTGGTTTGCAAGAGATGGGGGATATTCAAAATCTAAAGGAAATTTATTATCAAAGTACATATATGTCAACATATACAACCCTGAGATCCATTTTCTGGCAGGCTGTCACAGTAAATACAAGAAACACAATAGAATTAAAAGACCACACCCAACAGGATGAATGAACAGGCAATTTGCAAAAGGCAACACACTGCAAATACAAAATGAAGGAATAAATAAATAAGCAATAATTATCAAGAACTTGAGATGGAGAGTCCTTGAAAGTGAGTCCATAGGTTGTGGAAATAGTTCAGTGATGGGGCAAGTGAAGTTATCCCCTCTGGTTCAAGAGCCTGATGGTTAAAGGTTAATAACTGTTACTGAATGTGGTGGTGTGGGCCCTGAGGTCCTGATAACAGTGTGGCCAAGATGGGGGGGGGAGGGTCTTGATGATGGATGCTGCTTTCTGTGCACCAGGATGTGCTCAATGGTGGGGAGCTCTTTACCCATGATTGACTGCACCGTATTCACTACTTTTGCAGGATTTTCCATTTGTGGGTATTAGTGTTTCCATACAAGGCCATGATACAACCAGTCAATATACTCTCCATCACAGTAGAGTAGAGGACTAAGCATACAGTCTTTTGGAGCACTTTTGATGATGGAGATTGTAAATGAGATGTTGTTGCCAATCCAAACTGATTGGGACAGCAAGTGAGAAAATTGAGGATCTGGTTGGACAAGGAGGGTTTGAGACCTATGACCTATGTCCTGACGAAGGGTCTCGGCCCGAAACGTCGACAGCGCTTCTCCCTATAGATGCTGCCTGGCCTGCTGTGTTCTACCAGCATTTTGTGTGTGTTGTTGTTTCTTGAGTTTATTGATTAGTTTTGAGGAGACATAAGTATTGAATGCCAAGCTGTAGTCAAGGAATAGCATCATGATGTATGCACCTTTGCTGTCCAGAAGATCCAGAAGCTGAATGAAGAGCTAATGAAATGGCACCTGATGTTGACCTATTGTGATGGATAAATTGGAACGGATCCAAGTTGCTTCTCAGGCAGGAGTTGATATGTTTCATCACCAATCTCTCAAAGTACTTCACAATGGATGTAAGTGCTATTGGATGATAGTCATTGAGGTAGGTTACCACATTCTTCTTAGGTAGCTGGTCCTTAGAGACCAATGAACCCATGCCGCCCAAATAAACTCATGTGATGATTAAACTACTACCTGTACGTCTTTGTAATGTAGGAGGAAACCAGAGCACCTGGAGGTAACACATGTGATCACAGGATAAACACCTTACAGACAATGGTGGGAACTGAACCGAGGTTGCTGACCTTGTTGCCAATCAACTTTGACTGTCCGTTAGGCACATTAACACTTCATCTTAATTTCAAACTTCCCAGCCTTTTATTGGTCCATGGCATAAAAAAGGCTGGGAACCCCTGCATGAAAATGTATTAATGTTCATCTGTGAGCATCGAAACACTTGATAACCAACTAGCTCTTACTGTTCAGGCACATTCATGAAAAACAAAACAATTTCAGCTACTTGGGTGATGCAGGCACTTACAGAGATTTAGTATTCAAGTCTGGTAGAATGTTAAAAACTGTGATCAGAAATGTTAAACTATACTGCTAAAGAGCAAACAAACATGAAAAGAACAAACAAATGTGTAATTGAATTGAATTATTTTAACTATGAAATTATCTGAAACTCTTGCAAGTCCAATATACAAGTCTTGAATTTATGCTTTAATAACCATATCCTTTTTTCTGAAATATAATCTCATAATACCAACTTGATTAAAATATAATTCACTAGTAATTCCTTCTTACCTGGAAAATAATTAAAATGACTTAGATTTTCTATGATTTTTTTCACAACCACTTACTCACAGAAATTTTAACATAGTTTTAAGATTCAAGTAAGAAGCAGCACTATAATTGACCCTGGCAAGGTCATTCTGAAGTGTAAAGTGCATTGCATAACATTAAGGAAAACAAGAGTTTAGCAATGACAACAGCCTAAAATTGAAATGGTTTGGATTGGCTGCTTCTGTGCTGTTAGATCAGGTAAAAGATCAATTCTAATAAACAAAAATCGATTCAGAAAATGAGATAGGAAAGGAATCTGAATATATCGCCCTTCATTTCCTCACAGGATGAACTGTCGATATGTTAGAGCAGTCTCTCGGACCTGTCTCTGATAATTTAAGGTTTTGTTTTGCAGTCCTGGTGAAACTAGATAAGAACAAGGTTAACACAATTCAGCCCCACATGAATACATTCAGTACTTACACAGAAAGGAATAGTAATGTGGGATACCATCTGCTACCTACATTTTCTTTCACAGCCAATCACTGGCATAAAGACTTCTGTCAACACAAACTCCTTAGAGGAAATTATTACATAGATGTTAGAAAGAAAGCCAAAAGATTGAAAAAAAAAAGCTGCAGTTATAACTGGTGAAAGTACGTGAGCTCTTGCCTCATGTTTTAGTATAATTGAACCTGACGAAGGGCCTCAGCCTGAAATGTCAACAGCTCATTTCCCTCCATAGATGCTCCCTGACCTGCTGAGTTCCTCCAGCAGTTTGTGTGTGTTGCTCCAGGTTTCCAGCATCTGCACCATCTCTTGTGTCTGATGTATTTTCATGTCATTTTTATTTAGTGTTTCAACTGTTGAGTCAGATTGGTGCTATGTGTCTGGCAGTTATTTTAAAAATGGTCTTTGCAAACCTTTTGTGTTCATTTTTCCTTTGCTGAACCATCTAGGAAGAGAAGGTAAATGGAACATATTTCCCCTTGTCCTTAGATGGTGTCACTGACTCAGTATTCCCAGAGCAAATATAGTTATAAAGATATAGAAAAATACAACACTGAACCAGGCCCTTCAACCCATCAAGTCTATGCTGAACAATTTAAATTGCTTACTCCCATCGACCTGCACTGGGACTATAGCCCTCTATACTCCTACCATTCAAGAACCTATCCAAACTTCACTTAAATATTAAAATCAAGCTTGCATGCACCATTTATGCTGGCAACTTGTTTCACACTCTCATAACCCTCTGACTGATGAAGTTTTCCCTCATGTTCGCATTAAACATTTCACTTTTCACCCTTAACTCATGACGTCTGTTGTAGTCTCACCCAATCTGAATGGAAAAAGCCTGCTTGCATTTTCCCTGTCTGTACCCCTCTTAATTTAGTATGCCTCTATCAAATCTCCTCTCAGTCTTTTATGTTCCAAGAAATAAAGTCCTAACCTATTCAATTTTCCCTTGCAACTCAGGTCCTCCAGACCTGACAACATCCTTGTAAATTTTCTATGTACTTTTAAATTGCTCTAGTTTTCCAGAGTTTCAGGACAAACCCAATTGAATGTTTATGGCATTGAGTTGCTCATTTCCCATGAAAGCTGAATCCAGACCATTGTATGTTCATGCAGAATTTTACATCGTTTCTAGGAAACTAGAAAACACCAGACTGAGTATGCAATTTATTAATTTAGTGGAGTATTTCAAAAAGAACTGAACTAACTCACAAAGAACTTTCATAATTTCGGTAAATAGCTTAATGTCCTATTGTGATTAGCAGATTTTCTTGAGATTAGAAGATTGATAAATAATCTAATTGAAAATTACAATATTTGTATTGGGCATTATAGGACAGTTGCAGGGTTGATGTTTTCCCTGGCTTGAACCAGGAGTCATAATTAAAAAAAAAAATCAGCTGTTCTGGGAGCAGAGGTGAGGGGAAATTTCTTCACCCAGGCGGTTGTGAATCTTTGTTTTTTTTAAATGAATACCTCCAGACTCAACATTAAATTCAACAATATCAGCTAACCAGACTTTCCTGTTTAGGGCAGAAATGACCAATTCTGATGGAAGTTATTCGCCTGTGGTGTTAACTTAGTATTTCTCTTTCTGCAATATTGCTAGACATGTTCAGCATTCTCTGTTTCAGTTGTATAAACCGAGAATGTGGCCCTAATTGGTGTGAAAATTAGGGGGTCAGCTTATACAGTGGGTATCAACTTTGGAAAAACGAATACACAGGTCATATTTATTGGCTGTTTTTGAGTCAAATTTGTTCCACTGTCGGCGCAAGAATTCTTTGAATGGTTTGTTTAAACTCACATCTAGTGGCTGGAGCATGGATATCAAACCACCGGGGATGACTGCAATGTCCGTATTTTCAGCTTTTTTTTTGCAATTTATTTTTTTATTGAAGTTCATCATCAAACAAACATTTCCATAAGATGCATTTCAGACATTGTACATATATATCATATATATCACAAATCTCCACAAAGTATTTATCTGAGGTATACACTTATAGAAAAGAATGTAAAGAAAAAACAAGCAAAAGGAAAAAAACTATGTACAAATAGGGAGTGATCTTTTTTTTACAACAGATTCATCGATTTGTGAGAATAAAATCAGGCCTATGAAGCATTATGTAGTTAAACCATTTTTCCCAGTATGAATCAAATTGTTCCAGCATATGATTAACAGATGCTGTTATCTTCTCCATTTTGTAAATGTCCATTGTAATTTCCATCCATGCATTTAAAGTTGGGCTCTCCTGTGAAAACCATTTCCTAGTAAGAGTCTTTTTACCAGCCACCAACAGTATATTCATTAAATATTTATCTCTTTTCAACCATTCTTGAGGTATATATCCAAAATATATGGTCTTACTCTCTAAGGGTATTTCACATTTAAAGATGTCTTGTAGGGCATTGTGTATCCCCCTCCAATAGTTTTTGATAATAGGACAGTCCCAAAAAATATGATAATGATTTGCATTTTGATTTCCACAATTTCACCAGCAAACGGGGAGGTTAATATCATAATGGGAATTCTGAGACGATGTAATGAAATATCTTATCAAGTTTTTCCATTCAAACTCCCTCCATTTCTGTGAACTGGCACACTTCCATTGATACCTCCATATTATTGTCCATTCTCCCTCAGATATAATTATCCCTCCTTCCTTCTCCCATTTTGTTTTAATGTATGAAGTCGAATGCATTTTAAGATTTGACAACCCCTTATACATGCTTGAAATGATTCTACTACCATTATCTGAATTATATGCTTCTAAATAGCTCTATCAAGCATGTACTTGCCTTGGTTATATTTTTAAGTGTCTTATTAACATATTGTCGCATCTGTAAATACCAATAAAAATCTTATTTTTCTAATAAGTGTTTCTCTTTAAGCATTTCAAAACTGAACAGTGTTCCTCCTTTCATTATGTTGCAAAGAACTGTTATTCCTTTAGCTGTCCAGTCCTTAAATCTAGCATTCAGTTTATTTGGTGTAAAATCCGAGTCATATGCACACCATTTAAGAATTGCAATATCTCCCTCTAGACTATATTCTTTAATAGTAGTTCGTATTTTCAGCTTTTAATGCTGCTTTTGTCTCACCTGACAAGTACGTTTCCAACAAGTCTCAGACAAGTAGTGACTTTTCCTTCCCGAAACCTTCGGGATATCGATGCCACATCTCTTTAACCTACTTCAAGCAACCTGCTTCGTCCATCCAGCAGTGTTCTTGAACATAAACACCAACACCCCGCGGGAAGTTTCTGAGCAATCTTTGTTTTTTGTCTCTACACAAGATCACATCTATTCATAAATCGGGTGCACCAACTTTGCGTAGCTTTGAAATTTTCGCTGACCTCACAGTGTTTTCGTCCCATTTCAATGCTTGATCTCGAATCATTTCTCTGGTAACAATGTATCCAGATGATCGCTGGTGATTCACCCATTCTCAAACTTTTTCTTCCAGTTCTGGTCACCGGCATGTTTTCCCACGGTTTGCCCATTTTGTCTTTGGCATTTCCCTTAGCGTGTCCTCTGCATTTCTCCACTCTCTCACTTGTTTCTAGTTTATACTAAACTTCTTAGCAGTTGCAGAATTATTCGTTCCTTTAGCAAAATCAAGAACCTTCAGCTTGAAGCCAGCATCATATCGCATTTGTTTTAATGTTTTGTACATGGTGGTCGCAAACTCAATACTGAGTACACGTACTGATCCCGCCACCCCATTTTATGTTTTAACGAGATTACGATGGGCGCTAAATGGTTTCACAGGGGTTACATTTCAGAGGGTTCTTTTCCATTAGAAACCTAATCCAAAATTTCCCTCCCTGATTTATTTATTAAGAATTCGCTTATAACGCTCTACAATGTTTAGGCTTGTTTTCTTAGCAGGTACTGGTTCACTAAATTTCCCCATTCCGGATCTGGCAAAGCTGAGTACCGGCATGTGAGATCTTGTGATCTTTTCTGGTTAAATCCAAAACCTCTACAAAAGGGGTCCGTTTATACAAAGGTAACATGAAAAAGTCACTTTTTTAACCTTGAAAATGGGGGGTTGTCTTATACTCCGGAACATACGGTACATGTGTCAGCTGTACAATTATCATTTCCCCTATGTGACAAATCCTTAGTTCTTCTGTTGTTCACAAATAGACCATATTTGTTTTTGCCCTTTTCCACTTCTAATTAAAGATTATTGACCCTGAAAAGTTAAGCCTTTCTGTATCCACAGATGCTACCTAAGTATTTGCAGGTTTTCTATTATTTTATATTAGAATTCTCTCCCAAAAGAAGTGTTGGAGATATATATACAATATTAATGGAATCGAGTAATATGAGACTAAAATGGGAATATTACATACAGGTAAAATACCAGCAATAATATTACTGAATTGGAAAATGTACAATAGACAGGTCCTGCTACCTGTTTTGAAACCTACCTCATCAAGGCAAAATAACGAAAGAATGATTTTGCTGCTGTCCACTAGAATTTTGATGCTGAATTTATAAGCTCTGGAGATAATTTAATTTTCTGTATCTATAGTGGACTCTGCAGCACCAATCTGACCTTTCTATGTCTGATGACAACATCATCCCTTTGTGAATTACTACACTGGCGCCATTTAGGGTCAGGCTGAAGCTTGAAGCTGAATCCGTTTTCTTAAAACTACTTATTGCAGCTAGACAGAGAAGTTAAATTTAAGCTTATGTTTCAAACTGAGAGGCAGCTGTGTAACCAGCCCTATATTTGACCATCCAATTGTCCACAAGGTTCTGCACAACACACCCTGCAGTGCAATCTCATACGAGGGAACAGTTGGGAAGAAAAGATTTACATACATCCAGGGCATGAGTAGAAATATCTCATTAACCAGAGAAATACTTCTGAAAGGAAATCTGAGTTAGAATAAAGTTATTTAAATAAAACTTATTTTAATGTCAGCTCCAATGCTGATGACTTTTTGTCAGTATTGGACATAAAGTTTCAAGTAGGTTTAATTTTTTTTGCAGAAGAATTGTATATACTTCAAAAGAAGTGGAAAATATTTTAAAATGATATTCTTTGGTATTTTGGATGTGTTGCAAGTGACTGTGCAGGTCATTGATTTCAACTAACTTTTCATCCACAGTTATTGATTGAAAAATATATAAATAACAATAACTTCTGTTAGTACTACTTATTGAGCAGGCTGATGAACAGCTGATGTTCTAGTTTTGTTTCTGTGTGCAGAAAAAGACAAAACATTTTTTTATGAAGCATCGAGGGAGAGATCAAGGGCTTATAATTTGGGAATAAGGCATTGATTTGTTTTCAGTTTGGTGCAGGATCTGTATATCTGCATTTGTTGCGCTTGTTATACTGACTGTCATAATGAACAAGGTGCTGGTGTGTGCTACAATCTCACTCTCTGGATATTTGTAGAAAAGAAAGACTGCTGCATGTTATTGCCGAACTGGAGCTCAGCAAAAGGAACAATGCTATGTAGACACTGAGAATCCGGCATTCAACAAGGGGAATGATCCCCAAACTGCACTACTTGCCTTGTCGAATAGTTGCTGATTGATTTCCAAAGAGAGTGGTTTCAAGACATATTTAGTATGTATAAAGTCTGCTAGAAGTGGCGTTTCAAGAATTGAAGGCATTTGTATTGACTTTAAGACTCCTCCAATATTGCTTCCAGACAATTCTCTTTTATCAGAATGACAAGTAGTAATGCAGAACTCAACAATCTGCTAGAAGAGGGAGCATGTACTGAAACAAGAAATAGTGGCAGCAGTAAACTTCGGCCCTTAATATCCAAAACCTGTCTAAATTAAGTACACAGCAGTTGAAACTCAAAGTCCAGAGAACATTTATTATCAAAGTATGCATACCCTGTACAATGTTGAGATTCATCTCCTTACAGGCAGCTACAAAACAATGAAACCTGATAAGAGTCTTTTAAAAAAGAATGTCAAACACCTAATTTGCAGAAAAAAAAATCCCTAAGCAAATAACATTCAGAACTGAAGTTCACGAAGTGAGGTCAACGCCACAAAGCCAGTCATCATTGTGGCCGATCCAGGAGCTCATTTGTTGCAGGCCACAGCCTCAGTTCAGTGCAGAAGTGAGTGTCATTGAGCTGGGCACTGCATCCTTAGCATCCAGCCCTGACTCTCTGACCTGTTCAATTTGGCCCAGTACTTAAATCGGCTAAACCTTGGGTCGTTTCTTGCTCTCGTACACATGCCTGGGCTCCGCTGCCTTGACTCTGCTTGCCTCCGCTCACCTCGCCTTAGTTCTGCTGTATTGAATTGCCTCCAAGTTGGGCCCAGCAATGGCCAAACATTGGCTCATTCTCCTGTTCTCAGGCTCAGGCCCTGCCACCTCGATTCTGCCTGTACTTGCCAGACTGCTACCATCCTGCAGCTTTGAAACTTCAGTTCATACCACAGAAATGCCAGGTTATACAGACGGTTCAAGAGCACGGCTCCGTAAGGGAACTTCCAGGCTATTGATTTCAGTGATCATATCTAAGAAAAAGTGTGATTAATAGAGTAATTTGTAGTTTTGTTTGTTGCCAGCAAATCATTGCTGTGCTTTGCCAGCAGCATCTTAAACTCCACAACTTTCTTAGGAAGAGACATCTAAAGAGTCACTGGGTGAAGGAATACTTTTCATTCTCATTCAGAATGTTCAACTCTCCAGTTTGAAACAGTGACATTGGCTCCAGACACTTCGGCCAGGGGAAAATTCAACTCTGAATCTGCTGGGTAAAATGCTGTAGGGATTCTTTATGGTTTATGATTGCAGGTTTGGAATGGCGCAGAGCTCTTCCAGAGGCATCCAGACAGCGGAATTCTTCCCCAGAAACACCTACTGTATGTTCTATCAAGTCGGTGAGGATAGTTTCTGTCTGAAGAAATTTATAAACAAATATTTTGTAAAAAAAAGATCATTTCTTTATACAGTGTACTTTGAAACTTTGAAGTCCCTGATGCTGAATTCTGTAAACACAGGAGATTCTGAAGATGCTGAAAATATAAATGTTGGTGAAGGTTCTCAGCCCAAATGTTTAACAGTTTATTCTTCCCCATAGATGCTTGTGGTGAACTATGTGCCTGTCGGGACACGCCCCTGCTGACTGCTCCTGTGGCTCCTCCCACAGGCCCCTGTATAAAGGAGATCTGCGGTCTGACGCTCGGCCTCAGTCTCCAAGACATTGTATGATAGACACTCACTCCTGGTTCCTTCTTCCAGTCAATAAAAGCCGATATCTCGCCTTACGTCTCAGTGTGAGTTATTGATGGTGCATCAATGCTGCATGATCTGCTGAGTTCTTCCAGCATTATGTGTGTATTGTGCTGAATTTTGTATGCCCTGCTGATTCAAGATTCAAAAACTTTATTGTTATTCTAACCGTACATCAGCTCTGCAGGGCAGAATGAGACAGCGTTTCCCAGGAGCAGAGCAATCATAACATAACAAACGCAACACTAAATAATAAACATAACAATAAACAGTAAAACACAACAGCCACATGTCAGTTAAAAATAAGTTATAAGTGTCCAGTGCAATTTAGAAGTGTCCAAAGCAGAGTCAGGTAGAGCAGCTATTTAGCAGTCTGACTGCCTGTGGGAGGAAGCTGTTTAGTAGCCTTGTGGTTTTAGTTTTGATGCTCCTGTAACGTTTACCTGATGGCAGAAGAACAAACAGTTCATGGAGAGGGTGTGAGGGGTCTTCAATGATGTACCGTGTCTTCTGGAAGCATTGACTCTGAAAGAGGTCTTGGATAGAAGGTAGGGAGACTACAATAACCTTCTCTGCTCCCCTAACCACCCTCTGCAAGGCTTTTTTGTCGGCAGCACTGCAGCTGGAGTACCAGGTTGTGATGCAAAAGGTCAGCACACTCTCAACCACGCCTCTGTAGACTGTACTTAAGATGTTAGTGGGGAGTGATGCTTATTTAAGCTCTCTCAGAAAGTGCAATCTCCGCTGGGCTTGTTTCACAAGCCCAGTGGTGTTCTTGGGCCAGGTGAGATGGTCTGAGATCTGCACCCCAAGGAACCTGATGTTTTCCACTCTCTCCACTGTGGAGCCGCTGATGCTGAGGGGTGTGTGCTCAGGCTGAGACCGTCTGAAATCGACAATCATCTCCTTGGTTTTGGTGACATTAAGCATCAAGTTGTTGTCACTGCACCAGCTCTCTAGGTGTTTGTGTGACCATACTCAGTAATGTTATTGCTGCCAGAGAGGGAATGATGCTGGATAGGGAATTCCAGATCTAGAGCTAGTGGTGCTGAAGTAATTCTGATATTTAAGTCAGGAAGGTACTGTATGCAGCTTGGGAGGAACATGTAGTTGTTGGTGATTTCCTGCACCTACTGCTCTTGTCCTTCTATGAGCTATAAAATTGCAGCCTGGCTTGAGGTGTTTATTACCTGCATTTTAGAGAAAGTGGTGGAATTTATAGAATTTAAATTTGTAGAGGGGTTTGAATGCTAAAGGTATTGGTAGTGTAATTCGCTATATGATGTCAAGCATTTTCAGTGTTTTTGAACATGCATGTGTAAGGGGTTTCTTCTTTATGTTACTGTGTATGTTATTCAAAATGGCTTCTTTGTTCTGTTAAAAGTAAGAATGCTTCTTTGTTATGCTAAGTGGTGAGAGGGTGTTTTCTCTGGAAGCTTGTTGAATTAAAATTACTGATAATGAGAATTGTATTCATTTATTAACCAATTGGGACAGATGTTATTCTCTCTTCTGGGTCTGTAAGCTATTGTTGGTGGGCTTTTGGGGAGTCGGCGCAAGGGGGTGAGAGAGAGAGGACACGATGCTGTAAGCTGGACGACGAAACGGACCCCGAGCGGGGGGGGTCCGAGGCCAGGGTTTTTGGCGAGGAGAGGAGACGAAGACAGACATGCCGCGGGGTGCTCCGTTGATCACTTCGGGTGGTCCTGAGCTACGAGTCGAGGAGGTCTGAGGGGATCGAATGGCGGCCAAAAGACTTCGTTAACTGAGCTCCAATGGTTTGCACGAAGTGGTTTGGACTTTGATAAGTTTGGCGCCTTTTACTTTTCCTTTTATATTGTATCTCTATTAAATATATAGTTCCAGTAAGATCTATAAAGTGTAATCATGTAATCGCATATGGTGTACTGTCTGCTATTTGGCGGGGTGGAGACATCGCACATCATCCACAGAAGCTGATTACCCAGTCTGGCGGGGCCGAAGACTGCTCGCCCTAGACAGAAGCGAGCTGAGCGAGCCTGAGGCCTACCAGGGGGTTACACATGCATTCTTACAAGTTCGGAGTCAATTAAGCTTGATGGAATGACTTTGAGATATCAGAAATGAGTTACTTGATGCATAATTTCAGCATCATTGGACCACTGTTAATTATATGGCTAGTTTAGCTGAGTTTCTGATCGATAGTGACCGAATCAGCTTAGTGGTGAGAGATCTGACAAAGCTAGGCATTTATATTTGTTCTTGTTGGAGACATTCATTACTTGGAAATCTTGATCCCTTAGGGACAGTAAAAAAATCTTTTTCTATCTACTTTGCTTATTCTTTACATAATTTTGGTTGTATTCAAATATCTCCTTAAACTCTTGTTCACAAGGAATATGATTCAGTTCTTATTCTTCTAATAGAGGAAAGTGAAATCTGCTGGACTAGTCCAAGAATAAACTTATCCAGTGTGGTGACACAACAGTTAGTGCTGCTGGTGCTCTCAGTCCCAATGATACGGGTTTTATCCTGATCTTGGGATTTGTTCTGCATGGAATTTGTGCATTCTTTCCATGACTGGGTCAATTTCAGCCGGGAGCTCTGATTTCAGATCCACATTCCAAATATGTATTGGTCATTAAATCAGGAAGATGGATTAAAAGGATCAAAGGGTACAGGGAATTTGTAAAGAAAGGAATAGATTGATAGGACTATTCTTTTGGTAGCTGACATACACCCGATGAGTTGAATGCCCTCTTCTATGTTTTAATAAGTAAAGAGGTATATTCAGTAACCTGCTCCTGACCCTTTCATTGTGATTTTATTATTTGTTCTTAACTTGCTGACATTTTACCCAGGTTTATAGACTTTCCTTTTCCTGCCATTATTTAGGTACATTGAGAGATATTATGATGGGTATAGATAGGGTAAAAGCAAGTAGACTTTTTCCATGGAGGCTGGGTCATAAGAACAAGAGGTCATAGGTTAAGGGTGAAAGGCAAAATGTTAAAGAGGAACCTGAGGGGGAACTTCTTCACTCAGCAGCTGATGGGAGTGAGGAATGGGCTACCAGTAGAAATGGTGGATGTAGGTTCGATTACAACATTAGGGTTAGAAAAGTGAATGGATGGGAGGGGTATGGAAGGCTGAGGCCCTGATGCAGGTATATGAGACCTGTTATGTTATTTACTCCAGAAACTAATTGAAATAAAAACACAGAAGCCGGGGATAAATATGTCTGCTTTGTTTTATTTTAGTGAGACACTCACATATGCTATGGATGCATAATGATGTATGCCATTCACATACTTCTTACAATTACCCTGTAAGGAATATTGTAAACAAACAAAGAATGCTTAATCAAGCAATGTACTATATATCATAGTAAATTTTAAACTTTAAGTTGTCACATTCAGGCCTGAAGATTTAACCACAGTAGAGGGTTTCTTGCTCTTCTGGGACAATGTCATTCCTGACATTGGGGTGCTGTCACACTGCTTGGCTGTGAAACAATCCCAGCTTCTGAGGCCTCCTCTGTGCTGGTTATAAGTCGACTCTGGGACTGCAGGAAGTGGTTTGGACAGCTCTGGACATCTTTCTTCTCTAATGATTGACTCTGTTGTCCTGAAACGATGGATGTGTTGTCTCCAGACACAATCTCCGCTGTGTAGGAGAATGGTCCATAATATTTCCAAGTGCCCACTTTTGATCACCTCTGTAGTCCATCAGCAGGACTGCTTGTCCAGGAGTTTGTCTCAGCTGCTTGTTCTGCATAACCCTTCTGAGATTGTGTTTTGAGGAAATCCAAGCATGAGCACAAAGGACGCATAACTGCTGAGTTGTTGGTTCTGGAGTGTGCTGCACTGCGATACGCAAGGAGAGTATTTGAGAGCTTCTAATTCAGTGTCAATGTAGTGAGTTCTGCTGACGCTGCTTGCAGTGGGTTCTTTAGACCCTGAACATTTTTGCCAAGTCACGTAGCTGGGTGATACGATGCAGATGGAATATGTCTCATTCCATTCAATTTCAAGAATGATTGAAACTGTAGCAACAATCAGTGGTTGATTATCACTGACTAAGCGCTCTGGAAAAATGACTATTTGAGAAGAGGTTTCTGAACACAGCAACAGCATCCAAGGCTGTAGTGGAGGCTATTGGGAATATGTCTAGCCACTTTGTAGCTGCATTGAGCCAACACTTTCACTTTGTGCATAACTAGATGACCGGTATGTAGCTCTTCCATCATGTTGACTATCACCTTGTCTTGTACATCAACTCTCAATCCCTACATAAGCCAACCCCTGTTAAAGGCAAGTTTATTCTAGCCTTTTTAGATTGCCATGTAGACCATTTCTGTCATGGTCCGGTCCGGAGCCCACATTCCACAGACTCCGGACTCCGGGTCTTCTAGCCGTCCCTCCTTTCGCTCTTAAGCCCAAATAGGATCATCTTGGCATAAGGAGGCGCACCTGAGACCTATTGGCTGGTAGGTGTATATAAGGGGCTTTGGAACAGTCTAGTTTGCAGGCGGGGTGGGGGGGGGGGGGGGGTTGTCCTGTTCCTCTGTTTGTCTTGTATGCGCTGGTCCTGCTGTTCCGTCCGGTTCGCCTTGTTCACACTGTTGCGCTGTTCACCTGTCTATCTTGTCTCGACCCCAGCTTGGAGTACCCACCGTTAATCACCTAGTTTTGTAAGCCTGTTCTCGTAGTCTGAGCTCCCTTCCAATCCCTTGCCTCCGTCGGGTAAGCAGGCTGGACTGCCGTTGCCCGGCGGGGGACTCTGACCCTTTCCTACCCTTCTCTTCCGACGGGTTGTGCCCCGCATCCTGCCCAGGTGCCCCGCAACCTGCCCAGGCCCTTGTGTTCCTGCCTGGGAGGGCAGGCCCTGCGCAGAAGTTATGTGGCCTGCCCAGGGGGCTATCCTCCCAGCATTCCTTGTTGACCCATCCTCTAGCCTAGCCAAGATCCTGCCTTCACCATGAACACCAGGGTCCTGCCTTCTCCATGGACTCTCTCTAAACCCCAGGATCACCTTTGCATGCCACGGTCTCCCTATCTTGTTCTATCCTTTAGTTGTTCCTGTCCTGCCCCTAGTACTTCAGTGCCTGCCTCCTGCATTTGGGTCCAGTCTCCACATCCCCTTGTGATAGATTTCTGCTTTCAATATGGATCATCTCTGTTGTAATAGGGAGACTTTTGATTTGCATTAGGAATATCAGCTTTTGCAAATTTTTCAGGTATTTCCAATTTAAAGGGTAAATAGGACAATCCATCTGAATTTCCATGATCAGTTGTCCTCTTGAATTTGAACTTGTAATTGTGCCCTCCAAGAAACAGAGCCCATTTATACATCTGATGATAGTGGAATACCCTTCTGGGGATTGAAAATGGACAGTAATAGTTGATGGTCAGTAATGAAGGTAAACTCTCTCCCATACAAATACTGGTTAAAATGTTTTACACCGCAAACCAGCTCAAGGCCGCTCTGTCGATCTGTATGTATTTCTTCTCTGTAATAGTAAGCGAATGTGATGCAAAGACTATGGGGCATTCACTTCTATCTATCATACCATGTGACATGACTGCACTTATACCATAAAGTGAAATGTCACAGGCAAGCTCCACTGGATAATGTGGATTATAATGCGTGAGTACAGTGTCTGATATCACCATTTCTTTTGCTTTCTTGAAATCCACCTTACACTGCCTTGTCCATTGTCATTTCTTCCCAATGTGTAGGAATGAGTTCAAGGGGTGAATCACAGTAGCCTGTTTTTGCAGGGACCTGCTATAGTAATTGACAATTCCTAAAAAGGACCATAACTATGACATATCCTATAGCCTTGGGACATCCCTGCTACTTGAATTTTCTCAGTGCACTTGGGTAATCCTCCTCCATCATTGGTGTGACCACAGTAAGTGTTGCTTGGTTTAAAGAATTCAAACTTGCTTTCTTGTCAGATACAACTAAATAAATAATCCCTCAGTGCATCACTAAACCCATCACTGAACTGACAATGCTCAGCCAATTCCTTCAATTCAGCCACATAAGCTAAAATGGATTCCCCTTACTTTTGATTCTGCCTATGAAACTTAAAGTATTGTGCAATTAACAGTGGTTTCATTCTCATTTTCTTCAAAATATTACTCAATTTGTTTACTATAAATCATCCAGTTATCCGTTGTGCAGTCAAACACATCTAACTTTTCAATGTAGACAGCTATTTCTGCTAATTTTTATTTATTATTATTATCACCCAGTATTCACTGTTTATGAACCCATGAATTCTGCCTGATTTCTGCCATTTTTTAAAATCTTGACTGTCTGTCTCCACTTGTGAAGAAACACAGGCACTGCTTTTCTTTTAACTCGAGTGCCTCTCTCCACTTGCAAAAAAAGAAACATGCTGCTCTTCAACAGATAGATTGTCATCTTAGGTTCCTTTTAAAACTTCCTTATCACCTCTGTTATGTTTTGCAACTCCAGAAACAAACAGAAAGAAAAAAACAGGAGCTGGAGTCCTGACGAAGGGTCTCGGCCTGAAACGTCGACAGCGCTTCTCCCTATAGATGCTGCCTGGCCTGCTGTGTTCCACCAGCATTTTGTGTGCGTTGTTGTTTGAATTTCCAGCATCTGCAGATTTCCCCGTGTTAGCTGGTGTCTACATCATTTTACTTCAGTGAGGTGCTTCGATGTGACATGGTGGCGTAAATCTGTGCTATTTGTGCGCTTCTTACATATGACCTGTAATGAATTATGTGAACAAACAAGGAATACTTAATCAAACAATAAGTTTACAAATATTACTGAAATATTGAATACGCTACAGGAGTAGGCAGAAAGCAGTTAGATACAGACTAGATGGACCGGAGGTCCTGTTTCTCTGCTCATTCTTGATGACTCTATGCCGTTGATGTTGATTTTTTTTTGTGTTGTTCAGGATCTTATTTACTTTCATAATACAGCTCCCTCCTCACTATTGCACCTTAATTCATATGGCATGGTGGGAGGGGTGATTCATTTCAGCAAGCAAGCACTACTGTTTTATTGTGGTTTCTTTAAGTTAAGTGATTGAGAGTTCACATAGTGTCAATCCCTGAATCTCAACCACAAACTAGGGAAGAACATAAGATATAGGAGCAGGAGTCGGTCATCTGGCTAGTCGAGCCTGCTCCACCATTCAATAAGATCATGGCTGATCTGGCCATGGACTCATCTCTGCCTACCTGCCTTCTCCCCATAACCCTTAATGCCCCTACAATGCAAACATCTATCCAACTTTGTCTTAAATATATTTACTGAGGTAGCTTCCACCGCTTGATTGGACAAAGAATTCCACAGATTCACCAATCTCTGGGGAAAGCAGTTCCTCCTCATCTCTGTCCTATATTTACTCAACCAAATCTTGAGGCTATGTCCCCTAGTTCTATTCTTACATACCAGTGGTAACAACTTTCCTGCCTCTATCTTATCTATCCCATTTATAATTTTATATGTTTCTATAAGATCTCCTCTCATTCTTCTGAATTCCAGCAAGTACAGTCCCAGGCGACCTAATCTCTCCTCAGAGTCTAACCCCCTCATCTCTGGAATCAGCCTGGTGAACCGCCTCTGCACTGCCTCCAAAGCCAGCATATTCTTCCACAAGTAAGGAGACCAGAACTGCACGCAGTACTCCAGGTGCGGCCTCACCAGCACCCTGTACAGTTGCAGGATAACCTCCCTGCTCTTAAATTCAATCCCTCTAGCAATGAAGGCCAACATTCTATTTGGCCTCTCGATAGCCTGCTGCACCTGCAAACCGGCCTTCTATGATTCATGCACAAGCACTCCCAAGTCCCTCTGCACAGCAACATGCTGCAATGTTTTACCATTTAAATAATGTTTTACCATTTAAAGTGTTGGTGGAACGCAGCAGGCCAGGCAGCATCTATAGGAAGAAGCGCAGTTGACGTTTTAGGCTGAGACCATTCGTCAGGACTAACTGAAAGAAAAGATAGTAAGAGATTTGAAAGTGGAAGGGGGAGGAGGAGATCCAAAATGATAGGAGAAGACAGGAGGGGGAGGGATGAAGCTAAGAGCTGAAAAAGTTGATTGGCAAAAGGGATATACAGCTGGAGAAGGGAAAGGATCATGGAGCATTAACGGAAGTTAGAGAAGTCAATGTTCATGCCATCAGGTTGGAGGCTACCCAGACGGAATACAAGGTGTTGTTCCTCCAACCTGAGTGTGGTTTCATCTTGACAGTACAGGAGGCCATGGATAGACATATCAGAATGGGAATGGGACATGGAATTAAAATGTGTGGCCTTTGGGAGATCCTGCTTTCTCCCTCCCCCGTTCTTTCTGCTTTCCACAGGGTTCGCTCACTACGTGACTCCCTTGTCCATTCGTTCCCCCATCCCTTCCCACCGATCTCCCTCCCGGCACTTATCCTTGTCAGCAGAACAAGTGCTGCACCTTCCTTACACTTCCTCCCTCACCACCAGTCAGGGCCCCAGACAGTCCTTCCAGGTGAGGCGACACAGTCTGCTGGTGTGGTATACAGTGTCTGGTGTGGCCTTCTATATATTGGTGAGACCCAGTGTAGACTGGGAGACCATTTCGCTGAACACCTACGCTCTGTCCACCAAGGAAAGCAGGTGCTGCTCCGGGGGGAGGGGAACCAGAGTGTTAGAGCAGATGGTGAGGTGGAGGAGGATAAAGGTCATGAATGAGCTGCAAGTATAATGCATGGAGTAAAGACGGATCTAACAAATAAAGAGGCTTTGAGGAAAGAGAAACAGAATAAAGGGTGTAAGGGTACTAAGGTAGAAGGACTAAAGTGTGTGTACTTCAATGCAAGAAGCATCAGAAACAAAGGTGATGAACTGAGAGCTTGGATACATACAGGGAATTATGGTGTAGTGGCCATTACAGAGATTTGGCTGGCATCAGGGCAGGAATGGATTCTCAGTATTCCTGGATTTCAGTGCTTTAAAAGGGATAGGGAGGGGGGAAAGGGGAGGAGGGGTGGCATTACTGGTCAGGGATACTATTACAGCTGCAGAAAGGGTGGGTAATGTAGCAGGATCCTCTTTTGAGTCAGTATGGGTAAAAATCAGGAACGGGAAGGGAGCGGTTACTCCATTGGGAGTACTCTATAGGCCCCCTGGTAGCAGCAGAGGGCCGAGGAGGAGATTGGGAGGCAGATTTTGGAAAAGTGCAAAAATAACAGGGTTGTTATCATGGGTGACTTTCCTAGCCAGTAAAGTTGAAAAAGCTATCACATGTTGAACGGAAGCAGACACTTTGCTTGCTTCCTCTGGAATAATCCCAAAAATTGCTGTAAGTGTATTAGGTTGAACATCCACATCTATAACTTTAGATAATATTCTAAACACATCCCTCCAAAAATTATTTAAGCTTATACATGACCAAAACATATGAGTTACAGTAGCCACTTCTGCATTACATCTGTCACAAATAGGGCTTATATTCGGAAAAATATGCGCCAATTTAGCTTTGGACATATGGGTCCTGTGTACCATGTTAAACTGAATTAAGATATGGCATGCGCAGATAGATGAATTATTGACTAAATAATAAATTTTACTCCATTGATCATCTGAAAGTGAATGTTGAAGTTCTACTTCCCAGGTACATTGAACCCTATCATTAGGCGACATGCGAGCATTCATTAACTGTTTATAAATGATAGCTATTAATCGTTTTTGAAAAGGTTTAAACTGAAAAATAACATAAGCCAAATTTGAACAGCAGGCCAAGGGGTCAGGTCACAGATCTGTCAGTGGGTGAGGATCTGGGGGACAGTGACCACAGCTCCCTGACCTTTAACATTATCATGGAAAAGGAAAGAATCAGAGAGGACAGGAAAATTTTTAATTGGAGAAGGGCAAGTTATGAGGCTATATAAGGCTAGAACTTGCGGGTGTGAATTGGGATGATGTTTTTGCAGGAAATGTACTATGAACATGTGGTCGATGTTTAGGGATCTCTTGCAGGATGTTGGGGATAAATTTGTCCTGGTGAGGAAGATAAAGAATGGTAGGGTGAAGGAACTATGGGTGACAAGTGAGGTGGAGAATCTAGTCAGATGGAAGAAGGCAGCATATGTGAGGTTTAGGAAGCAAGGATCAGACGAGTCTATTGAGGAATATAGGGTGGCAAGAAAGGAGCTTAAGAAGGGGCTGAGGAGAGCAAGAAGGGGGCATGAGAAGGCCTTGGTGAATAGGGTAAAGGAAAACCTTAAGGCATTCTTCAATTATGTGAAGAACAAAAGGTTGACAGGAGTTAAGATAGGACCGATTAGAGATAAAGGTAGGAAGATGTGCCTGGAGGCTGTGGAAGTGAGCGAGGTCCTCAATGAATACCAAAGAGAAAATACCTCACCAAAGAGAGGGAACTTGATGACAGTGAGGACAATATGAGTGAGGTTGATATTCTGGAGCATGTTGATATTAAAGGAGAAGAGGTGTTGGAGTTGTTAAAATACATTAGGACGGATAAGTCTCCAGAGTCTGATGGAATATTCCCTAGGCTGCTCCACAAGGTGAGGGAAGAGATTGCTGAGCCTTTGGCTAGGATCTTTATGTCTTCGTTGCCCATGGGAATGGTACTGGAGGATTGGAGGGAGGCGAATGTTGTCTCCTTGTTCAACAAAGGTAGTAGAGGTAGTCCGGGTAATTATAGACAGTGAGCCTTATGTCTGTGGTGGGAAAGCTGTTGGAAAAGATTCTTAGGGACAGAATCTATGGGCATTTGGAGGATCATGGTCTGATCAGGGACAGTCAGCATGGATTTGTGAAGGGAAGATTGTGTCAAACAAGCCTGATAGAGTTCTTTGAGGAGGTGACCAGGCATATAGATGAGGGTAGTGCAGTGGAATTGATCTACATGGATTTTAGTAAGGTATTTGGCTTATTCAGAAAGTCAGAAGGCATGGTATCCAGGGAAGTTTGGCCAGGTGGATTCAGAATTAGCTTGCCGACAGAAAGCAAAGGGTCATGGTGGAGGGAGTACATTCAGATTGGAGGGTTGTGACTAGTGGTGTCCCACAAGGATTGGTTCTGGGACCTCTACTTTTCGTGATTTTTATTAACGACCTGGAGGTTGGGGTGGAAGGGTGGTTGGCAAGTTTGCAGACAACACAAAGGTTAGTTGTGTTGTGGATAGTGTTGAGGATTGTAAAAGATTACAGAGAAACATTGATAGGATGCAGAAGTGGGCTGAGAAGTGGCAGATGGAGTTCAACCCAGAGAAGTGTGAGGTGGTACACTTTGGACGGACAACTCCAAGGCAGACTACAAAGTAAATGGCAGAATACCTGGAAGTGTGGAAGAGCAGAGAGATCTGGGAGTACATGTCCACAGACCCCTGAAAGTTGCCTTACAGGTAGATAGAGTAGTTAAGAAAGCTTATGGAGTGTTAGCTTTCTTAAGTCAAGGGATAGAGTTTAAGAGTCGCAGGGTAATGATGCAGCTCGATAAAACTCTGGTTAGGCTACACTTGGAGTACTATGTCCAGTTCTGGTCACCTCACTATAGGAAGGATGTGGAAGCATTGGAAAGGGTACAGAGGAGATTTACCAGGATGCTGCCTGGTTTAGAGAGTGTGCATTATGATCAGAGATTAAGGGAGTTAGGACTTTACTCTCTGGAGAAGGACGATGAGAGGAGACATGATAGAGGTATACAAGATATTAAGAGGAATAGATAGAGTGGACAGCCATCGCCTGTTCCCCAGGGCACCACTGTTCAATACAAGAGGACACGGCTTTAAGGTAAGGGGTGGAAAGTTCAAGGGGGATATTAGAGGAAGGTTTTTTTACTCAGAGAGTCGTTGGTGCATGGAATGCACTGCCTGAGTCAGTGGTAGAGGCAGATACACTAGTGAAATTTAAGAGACTACTAGACAGGTATATGGAGGAATTTAAGGTGGAGGGTTATATGGGAGGCAGTGTTTAAGGGTTGGCACAGCATTGTGGGCCGAAGGGGCTGTACTGTGCTGTATTGTTCTATGTTCTATGTATGTTCCATCCATGACACCCCCAACTGTGTCATCGGCAAACTTACTAACCCATCCTTCTAATTCCTCATCCACAAAGAAGAGGGGTCCCAGACCTCTGCAAAACTCCACTGGTCTCCAACTACCATGAGAAGGTGAACCACATACAATCACCCTTTGCCTTCTGTGGGCAAACCAATGCTGGATTCACAAAGCAAAGTCTCCTTGGATCCCATTCCTCCTTACTTTCTGGATGAGTCTTGCATGGGAAACCTTATTAAATGCCTTCCTGAAATCCATATACACCACATCCACTGCTCTATCTCCATCAATGTATATTGTTACATCCTCAAAAAATTCAATCAGGCTCGAAAGGCATGACGTACCCTTAACAAAGCCAACAACTTGCCCACCACTGAAGTCAGATTTCCTGGGTTAGCTCTACTCTTTTTCTTGAACAAGGGAACAACATTTGCCACCCTCCAAATCTCTGGGAGTTGTCCCATCCCTATTGATGCAAAGATTTTTGCCAGAGGCTCAGCATTCTCCTCCCTCACTTTCCACAGTAGCCTAGGATATATCTCGTCTGGATCCAGTGATTTATCTAACTTGCTGCTTTTCAAAAGTTCCAGTACATCCTCTTCCTTAATGCCTATATGTTCAATTGTTTCAGTCCGTTGTAAGTCATCTCCACAAATGCCAAGGCCTTTTTCTCTGATGAATGCTGAAGCAAAGTATTCATTAAGTACCTCCACTTCTTCTTTCAACTCCATGTTTCCACTATAGCATCTGATTGGTCCTATTTTCACACAGCTTATCCTCTTGCTCTTCACACTTGTAGAATGCCTTGGAGTTTTCCTTAATCCTGCTCGCTAAGGCCTTCTCATGGCCCCTTCTTGCTCTCTTAATTTCATTCCTGAGCTCCTTCCTGGCACCCTTGTAATTTTCTAGAGTTCTAACGGTACCTAGTTTCTTGAACCTTACATAAGATTTGCTTTTTTTCTTAACTAAGTTTTCTACATCCTTTGTACTCCATGGTTCTTTTACCCTACCATCCTTTCCCTGCCTCAATGGTACATACCTATGCAGAACACCTTGCAAATGTTCCCCGAACATTTGCACATATCTGCTGTGCATTTCCCTGAGAACATCTGCTCCCGAGTTCCTGCCGAATTGCATCATATTTCTCCCTACCCCAATTAAATGTTTTCTCACATTGTCTGCTCCTATTCCTCTCCAGTGCCATGGTAAGGAGATAGAGTTCTGATCACTACCTCCAAAATGCTCTCCCACAGAGAGAACTGACACCTGATCAGGTTCATTTCCCAATACCAGATCAAGTCAGACTCTCCTCTAGTTGGCTTATCTACCTATTGCATCAGGAAACCTTCCTGAACACACTTAACAAATTTCACCCCATCTAAACTCCTTGCTCTAAGGAGATGCCAGTCAATATTAGAAAAGTTAATATCACCCATCACAGCAACCCTATTATTACTGTATGGTTTTAGAATCTGCCTCCCTATTTTCTGCTGGATGTCTCTGTTATTATTGGGGGGTCCTATAAAAATACCCAGTAGAGTTATTGCCCCCTTCCCATTTCTGACTTCCACCCACACTGAATCAGTAGATAATCCCTCCATGACTTCCCCCTTCTCTGCAGCTGAGATACTATCCCTGATTAGTATTGCCATACCCCCACATCTTTTCCTCCCTTCCTGTCCTTTTTGAAACATCTAAAGCCTGGGGCACTCAGCAGCCATTCCTGCCCCTGAGACATCCAAGTCTGTGTAATGGCTACAACACCATAGTTCCACATATTGATCCACACTCTAAGTTCATTCACCTTGTTTATGATACTCCTTGCATTAAAATAGATACATTTCAAACCACCACCCGGCTGAGTGCGTCTTTGCTCTAACATCTGCCTATGCTTCCTCATAAACTCCCTACAAGCAATCTCTACTTGTGCGCTAGTCACCCCATCCTCTGCCTCTTGGTTTCCACCCACCTGAAAATCTAGTTTAAATCCTCCCCAATAGCATTAGCAAAGCTCCCTCCCAGGATAATGGTTCCTCCCCAGTTCAGATGCAACCTGTCCCACTTGTACAGGTCACCCCTTCCCCAGAAAATGTTCCCAATGATCCAAGAACTTGAAACCCTGCCCCCTGCATCATCTGCTCAGCCAGTCATTTGTTTGTGCTATCTTCCTGTTCTGACCTTCCCTAGCTCGTGGTACTGGGAATAATCCGGAGATTATCACCTTTGAGGTACTGCTGTTCAGCTTCCTTCCTAACTTCCCAAATTTACTGTGCAGGATCTCTACCCTTCTCCTGCCCATGTCATTGGTACCAATATGTACCGTACCATGATCTCTGGGTGCTCACCCTCTCTTCAGGAATAGTCTGCACCCTCTCAGAGACATCCTGGTACCCTCGCACCCAGGAAGCTACACACTATCTTGGCATCACTTCTGTTGCCGTAGAATTTCCTAACTATCCCCCCAATTATCGAGTACCCCTGTTGCTCCCACCGACTTCACCCTACCCTTCTGAGTCTCAAAGCTGACCACAGTGCTACTGGTCTAGCTGCTGCTGTCTTGCCCAGATAGGTCATCCCCCTCAACAGTATTCAGAGGGAAAGACCTGTTGCTGAGGAGAATGGCCACAGGGGGACCCTGCACTGACTTCTTTCTCACTTTACCTCTCTCGGTGTTTACCCATCTACTGCTTGACTCCTGCACTCTGGGTGTAATCTCCTGCTCAAAAGTCTCTGTTGATTTTACACTTTATTAAAATGAATATACTGCCCAGACTGTTATATCTCTTTCAGACCCTACCAATAGAGATTAATCAAAATCAATTCAATGAATGGAACAAGATGTTATCAAGGTATATTTGGCAGGGTAAAAGGCGTAGAGTTCGTCTCAAAACTTTGCAATTAGCAAAGGAAAAGGGGGGATGGGACCTACCTTCTCTTAGAGATTATTATTTTGCAGCATAGTTGAGAGCTGTGATATATTGGTGTAACCCATCATATGACACTCAATGGAAAAACATTGAGGAGCGGGTACTTCCCAACCCCATACAAGCAATTTTGGCTGATAACAACTTGCAAAGGTACATAAATGCTATTGATAACCCATAGGTGAAACTGACTCTTAAAATATGGAAAACTACCATAAAAGAATATAATCTAGATGGAGATATTGCAATTCTTAAATGACTCGGATTTTACACCAAATAGATTGTATGCTAGATTTAAGGACTGGACAGCTAAAGGAATAACAGTTCTTTACAACATAATGAAAGAAGGAACACTGTTCAGTTTTGAAATGCTTAAAGAGAAACACTTATTAGAAAAATAAGATTTTTATCGGTATTTACAGATGTGACAATATGTTAATAAGACACTTAAAAATGTAACCAAGACAAGTACATGCTTGATAGACCTCTTTAGAAAAGCATATAATTCAGATAATGGTAGTAGAATCATTTCAAGCATGTATAAGGGGTTGTCAAATCTTAAAACGCATTTGACTTCATACATTAAAACAAAATGGGAGAAGGAAGGAGGGATAATTATATCTGAGGAAGAATGGACAACAATATGGAGATATCAATGGAAGTGTACCAATTCACAGAAATGGAAGGAGTTTGGATGGAAAAACTTGATATTTTATTACACCCTCTCAGAAATCCCATTATGAAAGTAACCTCCCTGTTTGTTGGTGTAATTGTGGAAATCAAAATGCAAATTATTATCATATTTTTTGGGACTGCCCTGTTATCAAAACTATTGGATGGGGATACACAATGCCCTACAAGACATCTTTAAATGTGAAATACCCTTGGAGAGTAAGACCATATATTTTGGATATATACCTCAGGAATGGTTGAAAAGAGATAAATATTTAATGAATATACTGTTGGTGGCTGGTAGAAAGACTCTTACTAGGAAATGGTTATCACAGGAGAGTCCAACTTTAAATACATGGATGGAAATTACAATGGACATTTACAAAATGGAGAAGATAACAGCATCTGTTAATCATAAGCTGGAACAATTTGATTCATACTGGGAAAAATGGTTTAACTACATAATGCTTCATAGGCCTGATTTTATTCTCACAAATCGATGAATCTGTTGTAAAAAAAAGACACTCCCTACTTGTACATAGTTTTTTCCTTTTGTCTGTTTTTTCTTTCCACTCTTTTCTATAAGTGTATACCCCAGATAAATAGTTTGTGGAGATTTGTGATATATATGATTATATGATATATATGTACAATGTCTGAAATACATCTTATGGAAATGTTTGTTTGATGATGAACTTCAATAAAAAATGAATGATTCTGCATTTGTACTGCTTCATGTTGTTCTATTTCAATGCATTGAATAGCGATTTTGATCTGTATGAACAGTATGCAAGACAATCTCTTTCTCTGTTTCTTGGTACATGTGACAAAATAAACCAATAGTAATACTGGTACCCCTGGCAGGCTTTGTTTCCATAGTTCCAGCCAGCAATCTGCTCCTTCCTCCCTCATCTATCCTGAACCTACATGTAGCTCTCTCATCCTAAAGGCTTATTTTACTATGATTCCCATTGGCTTTGGCTGAGAGGAACATTGTAAACTGCTTTTAAGGCCTGAGAGATAAAACCTCTAGGTGGAGAGTGCCAGATGGATTACACTGGCCCTTGATCCTTGCTCTGAGTAAAGATCGATCAGCTGGTGTCAATGTTAAGTAACTTCAGGCTAGATACAACAGATAAAAAGTGTTGAATGGGGACTTGTCTAAATAGGTGTGCTCGCAATCTTGACTGTGCTATGAGTGTCTTGTGCTGTGTATGCTTTGCTCCTTGGCCCCAGAGGAACACTGTTCTGTTCAGCTGTATTCATATATTGTTGAATAATGATAATTAAACCTGAATCTGATTTGACTTAGAGCTGATATAATTCTTTCCTTAAGATCCCTTTTAGATTTCAACCTTAGAAAATGTGTAGTGTGACAATTTCCCTATTATAGTTGGTTCGGTCCCAATTTAATAGAATTCCCAATAATTACATATTCTTAGCTTGGCAATAACATTTCATGCCATTAAGTTTTTATTAGGAAATATTAGTAGAATACTGTACATATAATTACATTTTAAGAAGCCACTGGCTTTAAATATTTTAGAGGAAATGTCAGAAAAGATGAGGATCATTTTTCTAATTCACGATTTTATGCGCTCTCTTACCACTTTGTTAGGTACACCTGTACACTTGCTCGTTTAGGTAAATATCTAATTAGCCAATCATGTGGCAGCAACTCAATGCTTAAAAGGATGCAGACGTGGTCAAGAGGTTCACTTGTTGTTCAGACCAAACATCAGAATGGGGGAAGAAAAGTGATCTAAGTGACTTTGGCCGTGGAATAATCGTTGGTGTCAGTCTGGTTGGGTTAAGTATACTGCTGATCTCCTGGGATTTTCATGAACAACGGTCTTTAGATTTTACAGGGAATAGTGTATAAAACATAAAAAAACAAACATCCAGTGAGTGGCAGTTTTGTGGGTGATAGTGCCTTGGTTAATGAGAGAGGTCAGAGGTGAATGGCCAGACTGGTTCAAGCTTACAGGAAGGTGACAGTAATTCAAATAACCACGTGTTACAACAGTGGTGTGCGAAAGAGTGTCTCTGAAAGCACAGCACATTGAACCTTGAAGTGAATGGGCTACAGCAGCAGCAGACTACGAACGTACATTCAGAAGCCACTTTATTAGATACCTCCTGTAACAGAACAATTGATAATTATTGGCCAAAGAAATTGGATGAATTTTTACATGTAAAAAATTGTGCATTTTACTTTACCTGGATTACAGGTAAAATCTTGCCATTGGGAAAATGATCTGGGCTTCCTTGTGCAAATTACTCTTGAGCTTTTGCCATTTTCCAGGCATTAGTCATGTAATTAATGTGTCATAGCTCATACAACAAATTTGTCATCCTTTGCTGGCATAAATCAAAGCTTTTAGTTGCAAACTATGAACACCTGGTACAACTAGGTAATGATTCTGTTGAGACTGGTGATGGGATACTACTCAAAGATCTCGGTCCTGACACTGGTGTTTTTCAGCTGCCTGCTGCAACCTCACTACTCAGGTAAATGGAAGCCTCCTGACTGGCTGCTTCATCACTGATTGCATATTTCATATGTGGTTCAATTCCAAGCTGCATACTGCAACCTCACCCTCACTGACCATGCCACTTGCAGTAGCAAGTGACCTTTCACAACATAGTATTTGGCTTGGGGCGATGACCAGATAGTAGTAGGTAGTGCAGTCCCTGGAGTAGAGTATGATGTTTCCCTAAGGGGATCTCTAATGGTGGGTCTTCAGGTGCTGTAGAGGCCGGTCTGGGATCTATGTATTCTGTAAGGGTGGATTCCCTTAATGGAGAATACCTCTATGTGAATTGCTCAACGTGGGCGGCTGATGCATGGGCAGCCACCAAACAGTCCCTGACAGATCGGGGTCAGTGTTAGGTGGTGTGGAATGCAAGAAGACTGGGGACTGCTACAAGATGTGTCATCATCTTCAACTACTAAGGTGTTGATTGGAAAACTCTTCGTCTGGAATTGCCTTGCCCTTACCACCACTGGTAAACCGTGCCAGATGGCTAAACTCCAAGCAGCAGCACTGTCAGGAACTCCGTAGCCTCTCCACCACGACAGAGTGGTGATCCAGGAGAAGACCACAAGATAGTACAGAAATGAACAGAAGATCATTTTATTTCCCCCCATCCCCCTTTGCCTCTCAATCTCTACCATCATTTTCCTGTCCTCCATGGCAAACTTTTATGCAACTGTGGCCCCTATGGGGGAGAATTCCTTAATAGTTGCTCTTCTCACTTGTAACGTGCCAGTTGTCAGGTTCTTGTACAACTCCCAGTGGGAACATTCATTGTGTAAACCAACATATTACTGTTTCTAATGTACTTTTGGCCAGTTTCAAAGTGTTCATTTGTAGGTGAGCAGATTGGGTTACCGTGCAATGCGCAGTACAGACCTAGTGGTAAAAAAAAAGATGAAACCTGTTTTGTAGCTATTTATTGCCTGAAATTCAGTGCTACCAAACACTCCAGCTTTCGGTTTTTGAAATTCACCTCGTGGTACAATTTTTCATCATATCATCAGCAATCAGGGAAAGGATCTTTGCCCTGTTTAATACTGATGTTTTATTGATTCTGTCTTCCAGCCTCTGTAACTTGTTGATCGGAGTGTATTCTTCTGTTAATTAAAGCACATCGATTCACAGTCTGCTCTCTAAAAAAATTTTTGCAATGACCACATAGTCTCTCTCTCTTTAAACTCTCCTCATTCAATTCTATTCCTTGCTCACTGACAAAAACTGGATATGACTTTTGAAGAGTGAGATAGTTTTGTCCACAGGTGTTCAGGGTTTCAAGATCTGAGAGTACACTGACGGACAGTTCAATCCCCCAGAGTGACTCTGAGTTAAGACAACCTGACTGGTGTACACACTGTACATAAAGATTTAGGAAATTGACAAGATATATTGAATGGATTTGCCAGCCTGTTCTGCCTTGAAGAAATGGGTATTTACACATGTCTCCTGCCCCCCAAACCCCCAGATCAGCTCCCCTCCCATCAAGATGTAGCAATGGGTGTGCAAAACTGAACCAGGAGTGCTGAACAGATCCACACACTTACTGAATCTGTGTCCTGCTGGTGGCCACTCTTCCTCAGCCTGCTTGGTGTTCCATCACAGCTGTATCCATGATCTTCTGCCACGTAGTTTCTTCATTCATTTCTGACTCCCAAAGAATTCATGTTATGAAAAGTTCTCAAGAACTGGACCCTGTTGTAAACTGGGAATTGCGTGTATCATTATTAAGCTAACCTTGTTTTCGCCTGAGACTCACCTGCAAATATTTTGCAAGAACTCTTGTACTGTGATCAGTAGGAAAAGCACTGGATGATCTCCCACTGCAGTCTAAAGCTGAGGATAGGTTTTTAAAATTACCTGTGGAAACACAAGAGACTGTATGGATAGAAAACTGGTTGGCAGATAGAAAGCAAAGGGTAGCAGTGAATGGGTGTTTCTCAGAATGGCAGGTGGTGACTAGTGGGGTGCCACAGGGCTCGGGCTCGGTATTGGGACCACAGCTGTTTATGATTTACGTCAACGATTTAGATGAAGGCATTGAGAATAACATCAGCAAATTTGCTGATGATACTAAACTGGGGGGCAGTGTGACATGTGATGAGGATGTTAGCAGAATTCAGGGTGACTTGGATAGGCTGGGTGAGTGGACAGATTCTTGGCAGATGACGTTTAATGTGAATAAGTGTGAGGTTATTCACTTTGGGAGTAAGAACAGGAAGGCAGATTATTATCTGAACTGTGTAGATTTAGGTAAGGGAGAAATACAAAGAGATCTAGGCGTCCTTGTTCATCAGTCACTGAAGATGAATGAGCAAGTGCAGCAGGCAGTGAAGACAGCTAATGGAATGTTGGCCTTTATTACAAAGGGAATTGAGTACAAGAACAAGGAAATCCTTTTGCATTTGTACAGAGCCCTGGTGAGACCACACCTGGAGTATTGTGTACAGTTTTGGTCTCCAGGGTTAAGGAAGGACATCCTGGCTGTAGAGGAAGTGCAGCGTAGATTCACAAGGTTAATTCCTGGGATGTCCGGAGTGTGACTGGGCTTGTACACGCTGGAATTAAGGAGAGTGAGAGGGGATCTGATTGAAACATATAAGATTATTAAGGAATTGGACAAGATAGAGGCAGGAAATATGTTCCAGATGCTGGGAGAGTCCAGTACCAGAGGGCATGGTTTGAGAATAAGGGGTAGGTCATTTAGGAAAGAGTTAAGGAAAAACTTCTTCTCCCAGAGAGTTGTGGGGGTCTGGAATGCACTGCCTCGGAAGGCAGTGGAGGCCAATTCTCTGGATGCTTTCAAGAAGGAGCTAGATAGGTATCTTATGGATAGGGGAATCAAGGGATATGGGGACAAGGCAGGAACTGGGTAATGATAGTAGATGATCAGCCATGATCTCAGAATGGCGGTGCAGGCTCGAAGGGCCGAATGGTCTACTTCTGCACCTATTGTCTATTGTAAATACTGGAATCTGGAGCAAAATAAATGATTTGCTTGAGGAACACAGCAGGTCAAGCACTGTCTGTTGGGGGAGGGGGGTGTTGGTGGGAGAAGAATTGTTGGTATTTCAAGTTGAAATCCAGCACCAGGACTCAGAATGGAGAGATGAGGTGTGGGACTTTATTGATTTGTACAGTTTATGGCATCAAAAAACATGATTTATTTGTCCCTTGGACCACCTGGAGACTAAGAAAATACAACACTTGACTTTGAAAATGTGACATCTAACAAGCTTGCTGATACTTCTGTGAAATATCTTTCCTGTCAGTTTTGTTATCACTCCTTCAGATAGCTATATTTTGCAATGTTTATTGTATAATTTTATCACATTAAACAACTGTTCAATGGCCATCACACATGAGACATACCATCAGAGTCATTCCCTTAGGCCATGACATCATGCATAAACATTTCTGCTTACCAGTGAGACATTGAGAATAGATGCAAGGGGTATTCTGTTTGTTTATGACATTAACTTAGGCTCCAGGACAAATTAGCTTTCATACTGCTAATGTTCTGATGTTAGGCAATATGGTTAATGAATCCCCATCAGTTTTCACCAGACTTTTTATGCCTTTTCACAGTAGGCTGGCTGAAAAATTAACAGAAGCTTCTCTGAAAGTATTTTTCCTATCACTAACGCAGTCATTCTCTGTGGCCTGGTGGTGCAACCAGTCGAGCTGTTGCCTCACAGATGTGGGCACCTAGGTTTGATCATGACCTCTATTTTCTGTGCGGAAGTTCCACACAGATTGCTTAACCACTGTAAGCTAATCCCAGTGTGTATAACAATCCATAACAATAGAAAATCATGTGTGACTATGGGGGTTTTCCCTTAGTATTCTAGTTTTAGAATTGCTCGGTTGATTGGCTACTATAAACTAATCCTAGTGTATATAACAACACATAACAACAAACAATAATGTGGCTTCCTCCAAGACATGTCAAATTAAAGTTCCTGTGCAAGTCTGCTTTGGGCTGATGAAGGGTCTTGGCCCGAAACATCGACAGTGCTTCTTCCTATGGATGCTGCCTGGCCTGCTGCGTTCCACCAGCATTTTGTGTGTGCTGCTTTGGACTGATGGTTTCTTTAAACCAACAGGTAAAGTACAGAAAAAGAATATGCTCGAGTCAATCTGCAGGCATGATAAGATGGGCTCTTGAGCTAAAATCTACCTCGAGCTTATACCTTATTATTCACCTGCACTGCAATTTCTCTGTAATTGGTACATTTTATTCTGCATTTTGTTATTGCTTTACCTTGCACTACCTCAAAGCATTGCTGTAATGAATTGATCTGTATGGACGGCATGCAAAACAAGCTTTCACTGTACCTCGGTACATGTGATTATAGTAATGAACCAATTCCAGGTCAGGCAGCATCAGTAGAGAGAGGAACAGGATTAATGTTTCTGGCCAAAGACCCTACATTTGAAGATATGTTCAGCTGTGAGAGGGATCCCTTGGTAAGGGGTATCATCAGGGTATCTGCCAAAGATTTCAAGAATTAAATCTCCATGAATGAAATTGCATTCTCGACAAAAACTCCATTTGTTTCAGCCTTAATGCTATCTCAGAAAAGTGTGCCAATCAAGGTTAACATAAAACATAGGTTAACATAAGGTTAACATAAAACATAGGAGCAGAATCAGGTCATTTGGCCCATTGAGTATGCTCTGCTATTCAATTGTAGCTGATTTATTTTCTCTCTCAATCCCATTCTCCTGCCTTCTCCCTGTAATCTTTGACACGCTTACTAATCAAGAACCTATTAACCTCTGCTTTAGATACACCCAACAACTTGGATTCCACTACCCTCTAGCTAAAGAAATTCCTCCTCTTCAACTTTGTTCACAAAGTGTCCATGAACTTTTGTGGTTTGGATCCTTCCAGGCTGGAGCTGCAGATTTTTGTAACATACTGTAGATTGTCATTTCACTACTGTGCGGGAGGCCACTTATTATCAGAGAATCCAGCCCTGAAATTCCTCAATTCTCCAGGTAGCCATGAAACCAAGAAAGAAAAGAAAGGTAGCATGGTCATCAACCCCCAAATCCCACCTCCCTGCAAAAAAAAGAACAAAAACAGAACAGGCGCATCAACCCTCAATCCCTCCTCCAGAGCAAAACAGATCAGACACATTGACCCCTCCCAATCCCTCTTCCCACACAAAAAAAAGAACGAAATGGATCAGGCCTGTCAACTACCAAATCCTACCTCCCACACAAAAAAACAAACAAAATGGAGCAGGCACATAGACCCCCACCCCACAATCACTCTTACCGCACAAAAAAATGAACAAATGAACACATCAACACCCCCAAGTCCCCCTTCCCGCATAAAAAAATGAGAAGATTGGGTGTAAAAACACAATATAAACACTGTAAGACTGAAAAATAGAGTCTACAGTCCAAAGTCCACATTGAAAACACACAAAAACCTGGGGAACACTCTCTGGGCCCAGCGGCAGACCTTTCCCTCTCCAGTACAGAGTGACTGATCAAAAGACTGGCAGCGTACACTCACTCCTAGGGACTCACTTTGATGATTCAATCTCGCTCGTCACTTCAATTGGCGAAATGGAGCCAAGCATCAACTTGCGTCCCATCCTGCAGCCTGGCCAACACGGGGTTCCTGCACACTGACTCTGTCTCCTGGAATCCTCTTGGAGACAGCCAAGCGCTGGAATATCCAAAAGATCTCCAAACTTCCACACTTGCCTTGATGTTTCAATCACTCTCATTGCTTGGATCATCAAGAAATGGAAGCTTTAATTGGCAAAATGGGGTAGAACATCAGCCAGTTCACTATCCTGCAGTGAGTTTCACTCACACTGCCTCTGCATCCCAGAGTCCTCTTGGATTGCAGAGCACTGAAGCACCCAAAACAATCTCCAAACAGCTAACCACAGGCTCCATCAGTTCCAAGATGAGAAACAAATGTAAAAGACATGAAAGAAGTGAAAATGATGGTTTAATGATCTATCCAGAAGATGTTGACCAAAGGAGTGTTGTATGCCGGCATCTTCTCGGCTGGAAGTCTAATACCTATACACTGTAGTTGGTCCTTCCTTGCAAGCAGAGCAAATTCCCAACTCAGCTACATTACAGGTTTCCCATTACCCATTTTAGAACTACATTTTACTTCTGGAGTGCATAAAAATCAAAGGAAGGAAAACATCAATGCCCAACTGATGTGTGACCATCCACTGGAAATAATGCCTTGTATCTTGTCAGCAGCCATAACACCATCCTGTGGCAATTTGCTACACCATCTATATTTGACATAGACAAGAAATCAAACCGTGTCTTTTGGGCAACTAGGTCTGACAAGGACTGACAACATTGTTCATGACTGCATGTATACTATTCACCAGTGAGAAACGGAAGAGAGAAAGAAATAACAAATTGAAATTGAAAGGTGCTGCATCTATAGTGAGAAAAGCAAAAAAGTACCCGAAAATTGCTCCTGTGACTTAATGTTGGATTTCACAATTTCTGTTAGACCTCCATACTTACAGAAAAAGTCAGTAATCAATATTAATTTTGAAAGGAAAAGCATGCCTGAGCTTTTTATTGGAGGTGTGTGAAGGTGGGCAGAGGTGTAGCAAACAGAGTTGCTACATACAATGTTTTTGTTTCTCTTTGTTAAATTGGCAGTCTGACTCAAATTATAGAGAGGGCAGAAACAGAAGATAAAAGCATTCACTTTGGCATGGATAGCTAATATATAATAATTCAATCTGCATTTGTTTCCAGTTTGTACAATTCTTGACCCAGTCATACATTCCCTAACAGGAAACATCATAAGCATATTAATCTGTTCACAAATGTGAGATAAAACTAATGTGAGAATATATTTAAAAATTTAATCAGATAAATATTAAAATACAGTATAAATCTTAAGGGATATTTGATCTCATTCATCCTTACATGAGAGTTAAAAAGGTAATCTGTTTGAAATGTTTTGCAAACTGATTCTCATCTATTGGAAGTTAAAGTTCAAATTGGCAATTTGCACCTTTAAGCCTTTTACCCTCAGATCCTCCCCTTGGCTGATAGGTGCTTAATTACAAGAAGCAGTGGCAAATGGATGTTATAAGGGTTGATCTTTATTGCAGCTGTTATATCCTTTATAGAAGGATCACCACTACTGCCCATCTATATTTTATTCTCCGTGTTGTAGGGCTTGTGAAAACATAGAAAATTGGTTATGCAGAAAGGCTTGAGTAACTGTAGAAATGGTTGTATGCAGTCAGGAAATTAATTTTTAAAGTAATGATAAATTTAAAAACAAATTAATAAATTGATTTGTTATCGTACATGTACTGAGCTATAGTGAAGAATTTGTCTCACATACCATCCATACAGATCAATTCATTACAATGGTGTGTTGAGGTAGTACAAGGTAAAACGTTAACAGAATTAAATACAAAGAAACTGCAGTGAAGGTAAACAAACTGCTTGGTTACAGCGAAGTAGATCATGAGGTTGAGTTCATTTTACGTACGAGGAAAACGTTCAGCAGTTTTATAACAGTGGAATTTAAGCTGTCCTTGAGCCTGGTGGTATGTGCTTTCAGGCTTTTGTATCTGTTCCTGATGAGCATGAGAAGAAAAGAGGAAGTCTGGGATTGGTGGGATCTTTGATTATGCTGGCTGCTTTACTGAAGTGGCATGAGGTGTAGATAGACTCCACAGAAAATGGTGGTGGGGGTGGGGGTGCTGGTTTCTATCATGAGCTGAGCTGTGCTCACAACTCCTAATTTCTTGCAGTCATGTGTTCAGCTGTTATCATACCAAGTTGTCATACATTCGGATAGGATGTTTTCTATAGTGTTTTGAAATTTTCTTGAGATAAATTTCAGTTGTCCCTAAAATACCAATTTTTATAGGTAGTGGAGAATATGTTCATTCTGTGACCCATGACATTATTAGGTTTACTTACTAATTTATTTTCTGCGATTTGCAGATTGCTGGTAAGGCCAGGGTTTATTGCCCACCACTAATTACCTGTGAGATGCTTGTGGTGAGCCATCAAATTGAACAACTATAGCCTCTCACACATCCTTTGGGTTGGGATTTCCAGGATTTACATAATGAGCTGACGAAGAAATGGTGACGTGTTTACAAATCAAGGTGGTGTGCGCATTGCAGAAAAACTGGAGTTGGTGGTGTTCCAAAGCACCTGATGCCCTTGTCCATCTTGGCACTGTTGTATTAGCATGGCGTAGTAACTACAGTGCATTCTGTAGATGGTTTAAATTGGAATCTCTCTCTGAGGGGGGTTCTAGTCAAGCAAACAGTTCTATCTCAGATGGTGTTGAACTCTTGAGAGTTGTTCATGCTACACTTCACCAAACAAGTGAAAAATACTCTATCATGCTTCTAACATATCTTTGTAGATGGTGGAAAGACTTCGGGTAGTAGGAGTTTAGTGATCTGTTGGAAGATCCTGAGTCTCTGACCTGTATTTATGTGGTGACCTCTAGGATGTTAATGGTGAGGACGTGTCAGTGGTAATGCCATTGAATATCCAGGCCAGCATCCATTCATCACCCACTTCCCAGCAAGTGACAATTGGTAATTTATGGCTCTTTTTCCTCAATCAGCGGCCATCTTGAAACCTACAGAACAGATTCAGACCCTAATAGTCAACAAACCTGCATTTTATATCCGGCCAAAAAACACCTCACAAATAACTTCTTATTTGGAAATGGTCTCCAGTTCAGCAGAGGCATCTGAATCATCATTGTGTTGACCTTAAAACACTGTTCAAGTCAAGCGACTAACTCTCAAAACGGAGAACACAATCTCCTCATAAGATGGCAGCCTTCATCTCCTCCCTCTAGGCAAGAACAAAGGTAATTGGTCTGTTTTCTTCCACTGCCCTTGATTCGTTCAAATTCACTGTTTTTCATACTGTAGTTCTTCCTGGTCAACAGCCTGAATGTTACTTGCCACTTACTGATCCATGCCCGAATGTTGTCTCGGTGTTTCTGTAGGAAAGCATGGGCTGCTGCACCTGCAGAGAAATTGCGAATAGAATTGAACTTTGTGTGATTGTCAGTCAACACACCCACTTCTGATCATTGATGGAAGGAAAGTAATTGATGAAACAGCTGAAAATAAGTGTCCAACGACACTGCTTTGAGTAATTCCTACAGTTATCTTCTGGGTCTGAGATGAATGATCCCCCCCTACCCCCCACAGCCATAATCATCTTTGTTCATACAAGCTAAGATTCCAGTATTAGACTAAAGTATTTTCTACTGATGCCCATAGGCCACAGTTGGAGTAAAATGTTAGCCTTTCTGGAAAATTACAGTGTTTTGATGAGACCACTCCTAGAGCACTCGTAGAACTACAATAGTTCATATTGATGCAGCACAGATTTGCCAAACTTTGTTCCTGGAATGGAATAGATCAAATTGCCTCAGCTTCACTGGTGCTTAGAGGAATGAGAAGTTCTCTCATTGCTAGGCAGGTGAGATATCTAGAGCTGGTTCCAATATCTAGGTAGACTAACCTGAGGATGTGGGTGAGCCATTTAGAACCGAGCTAAGAACAAATTCCCTTATTCAGAAAATCTCAATGGATGTTTAATTGTTTGTATTACGAAAGAATTATTTTGAAAATATTTTGACTACCTATGGATTTAAGGATATGGGGATTGGTTAGATTATCTTGTTCCTATTACTTATAATTAAGTGTCACTATACTATTTTAAAAGAGCAACAGCTATTTATGGTTGATACAAATATGTAAATATAAAAAATAATTTTATGGTCAATGATTCACCAACTTCTCTCCCAAATTAAGTGAAAATATGAAATTATGTAATATACAGATTTATTTAATTGGTACCCAGCTTGTATATGGAACGATGATATTTCTAAGGGTCTTCTTTTATGAACACTTTGAGCAGCTTTGATTTCTGTGCAAAGAAATTGAAGTAAATATTTGCAGCTACAATGAGATTTTTTCAAGATCTGTCTATCACATGTAGAGGGTAATGAATGAATTATCGGCTTTTTTTTTCCCTGTGGGATTGTTTACCAGTTTAGTTATCAGATCCAAAGACCAAAACAGTCATGTCTCCTTTAAAAGTTACAGGAAAATAAGCCGTATCTGTTTAAAAGATGATCAGGCTTCCTTGCTGAAAAAGTGCCAGTTTCAATACCAGATGGCTTGCAGGGCTGAGCCCTGGGATAGCAGCAGACTGTCACTCAAAAATCAGCATGCTGCAATGCAACATACACTTGGGTGATACAAGCTGTCAAAATGAGATTAGTGCATTTTATAATAAACACTCAGAGATCCCTGAAGTCAGGAATCTAAGTCTCTGCAATGAGTATATCACTAAGAAACATTGAGATATGTTGAAGAAGTTCAGTGAGATTTACATTAATACAAAGCAGCAATATTTGCTTATCAACTGAAACCTACTACAGAAGGTGGAACTCCCAAACAGGTGATTCTTTATTGATCGTGTAATCTTTCTTGTAAAAAAGCCGGGCTTTATGGTTTACTGGTACATAGCACCATGCTTTTTCCTCAACCTGACGTGTATGCACTAGAGGATAGCGGTGGATGAGCGAGTTGGGTAGAAGAGAAACAAATGGGATTCAGTCCAGGAAAATGTGAGGTAGTTTATTTGAGGAAGCACAGTAAATGAGTATTTCATAAAATACAGGATACTGTAAAAGTGCAAAGGGACAGAGTATGTGTAAAGGTACCTAAAGCTCAGTTATATGGTTAACAAGGCATGTGGCATTGAGTATAAGACAACAATATGCCAGAAGTGTATACATTGCTAGTTGGACGCTAGCTTGACAATGGCATTCAGCTCTAGTCACTGCAGATGAAATCTCATTGCATTGGAAGAGATGCAAATGAATGTGGGAGAACTGGAAATCTCTGGCAGTAAGAAAAGATTGAATAAGTTCGGTTTACTTTCTTTGGAGCAGATGAGGCAGAGGGAAAATTTAATTAAGTTGAAACAAACTATGATTGATCTGGCAGACTGTTTCGAGTGGAGATGAGGGAAAATGAGAAAAGAAAGGTAGATTTATGGAACACAATCTTAAAAGATGGTTTTAGCAAACACCCTCTCATCATGCTTAGAAAGCATTTGAACGTGTATTTAAAGGCCCTTGAATGACAAGGCTATGGACCAGCACAGATACATTGGACTGAGTAGCCTCCTGCTGACTTGTAAACCCTCAAGCATTCAATATTCTAATATTTTAAAACAAGTTACATTTGACCTTTATTTTACTATCTCTGAGATTGCTACTCTGCTTCTAATATGCCTTGCCTTTGGAGATTTCCTTTCCCAGTAGAAAAGCAGATAATCTCTACTCAGCACTTACAATCACGGAAGAAACAAGACATGAATTTATATTGCACCCTTAATATAAATAATCATCCTAAAATACCTGATAATCTGGTGCTGCTACCTCTCCTGTTATTTAGGTGTAATGTGGATTGTGGGAGTGAATCCACATGAATGCAACCCTCTATATTTACTCTAATGTGTTTGAATATATGCTGCAATTAGTGATTTATCTGCAACACGAGTGAATCTGCAGATGCTGGAAATAAATAAAAAACGCAAAATGCTGGCAGAACTCAGCAGGCCAGAGGAGGCCTCAGAGGAGAACTCAGCAGGCCTCCTAAGGGAGGAGGTAATAACGACTTTTCAGGCCGAAACCCTTCATCCCTGATGCAGTCTAGCCTGCTGAGTTCTGCCAGCATTTTGTGTTTTTTTAGTGATTTATCTGATTTCTTTACTGCCAGATGCTTGAAATTCAATGGAATTTCTCTGGGAATTGAACAAGGCCTGTATTTGCATTTTGGGGAATCTAACTTTTCTCTGTCAGGTTAGAAATTCTGCAAATAAAAGCCAGTCATTTTTTCTGTTTCTCCCAGTCACATTTTATTTGGTTTCTGCAGAGTTTAATGCCATAGCAGTAAATTACAGAGAGTTTAGTGACACTCTTTCAATCCACCTTCTCTTTGTTTGGCTCACTAAAACTGATCTTTGATGCAGAGTTAATGATTCAAGCCAACACAGTCATGATGGGCCAAAAGCCTCCTTCCCACTGGAGCTATTCAACAGTTTAAGGCCATTTAAACTGGTGTGATTTCTTTTTCAAGTTTCCTTTAAGCACCTTTTAGGAAGGAAATTTCAGCAATAACTATAGAACATAGAACAGTACATCACATTATTCCTTTTTCTCAACACTGACACCATAAAAGTGTCCGGCAATGATCTTCTAATCACCTACCCTTGATATTTGATAGCAATATATAGCTATATCTATCTTTAGGGTTGCATCAAAGATCAGGAATCCAACTATACTAGCAAGATGGTTACTGTGAATACGAGAGCAGGAAAGAGGCTAGTTCCCTGTAGTGAGTGCCTACGTTCTTGGCATTCCTAAGCCATTCCTTCATGGTATTTTAGGACAAGATGGAGAACTCTCCACTTCCTTGGCTGAGTGAAGTCCCAATAACTCTCATGAAATTCAAAATCCATCCAGGATAAAATAGCTTACTCGATTGGCACACAACAGCGACCCTGAACGTTCTCTCCCTCTCCCAATGAAGATTATTGGCTGCAGTTAAAATCTCCTGTACTCAGCCAGGCTACCCCAACAGCACCTTATTCTTGCAACCTCTGTCATCAAGAAGGACAAAGGAACTGTTCTTGCAATGAGAACATGACCACACACACAAAATGCTGGCAGATTTTCTCTTGCTTGTGAGAACACCACCAGCTAAATTACACACCATCCTGACTTGAAAGTACATTGCTGGTCCTTCACTGTTGCTGGTTTTTAATCTTGGAACACCCTAGCCTAGAATGGTTTTGGAGCACACTCACCAGAAAGACTCCAGCATTTCAAGAAGCACACTCACCTCCAACTTCCTGAGCAAACGAGAAAATCTGCAGATGCTGGAAATCCAAGCAACACACACAAAATGCTGGAGGAACTCAGCAGGCCAGGCTATGGAAAAGAGTACAGTTGATGTTTTGAGCTGAGACCCTTTGGCAGGACTGGAGAAAGAATGCTGAGAAGTAGCTCCAGTCTTGCTGAAGCATCTCGGCCCGAAAGTGCAACAGTTTACTTTTTTTCCCATAGATGCTGCGTGGCCTGCTGAGTTCCTCCAGCCTTTTGTGTGTGTTGTCCAATTTCCTGAGGACCATTGTGAACAGGGAAATAAGCTTGTACTTTGCCAGTGATCCCTAGATTCAAAGAAAGAAACTACATATATGAAACTGCTGCCAGGAAATTTATCATAAATTGAAATGGCACAAAAACCAGCCACTGTGTGGTACAATAATGAAGGCTTGGGTTACCACTCGATGCCCAAGATTTTGTTTTATTTTACCTAACTGACTTTATACAAAGAAAGACCTTCTCTGTATGTGCAATGCCAGGGCAGATCACACAAAGAAGAGCAGGTAGTTCCATGTAACATTGGCTGTGCTATACAACTGAATTTCTAGGCAAGTATGATTATTTAAGTTATATCATTTGGATTTCTGATAAACTGATTCTTTAAGAAATATTTACATACAGCTGAATAAAAATGATTAGATTTTATGGTCTCTATACCATTGCTCATGATAATTTCATACTGCTATCTATCATCCTCATCCGTACTAATATCTCAACAGCTTCTTATATTGATATAGTACCTTAAGCATCTCAAGGAGATGATTGTGGACTTTAGGAAGATGCAGGCTGTCCATTCCTCACTGCACATAAACAGTTCTTCTGGAGAGAGTTAAGAGCACCCTGTTTCTGATAGTGCACATAATGGATGACCTCACCTGGTCTCTTAACGCTACCTGTTTAGCCAAGTAATCACTCTCCTGGCAATGTACATGTGTACAGTTGAATGACTTGAAAGTTATTCGCCATATATACCCAGCAGACATTGGGACTTCATCAAGATGAACTATATCTGCACAACTTGGAGAGCTATTGTCTTCGGGAGGGCATGAGGCAAGGGTTGAAGAAGAGTAGGAGCAAGAGGAAAAGGTAAGGATCAGGAAAAACACTGTGAGCACTGAGAGCCTCATTTACTAACACAGTAGAGGAGAGAGGCATTGACTGCCTGTGTGTGTACTGCCGAATAATAGTTCCCAATATAGAGTGACCATCTTTCAATCCAACTTAGATTCAGTGTGTGCCATCTCCATGATGTCTTGACAGCACTTGCAAAACATAAACCTAACCATTAAGCAGCAGGAGGTTTAAGGGAACTTTCCCACCTGAAGGTCCCCCTCTGATTTGCACGTTATACTACTTGTAAAAATATTCCTGGTACTTTATTGTTATTGAATCAAAATTCTGGAATTCATGACCCTATATTATCATGTGAATGCCTTCATCAGAAGAAAATGTTTCAAAAGGTCAATCACTTTCTTGAGGCCAATTCGGGATGGCCAATCATTACCATTATTGCCAGTGATGCCCAGCTCTTGGAAAATAACTACATTAATAAAAATCCATGATGCCGATATAGACAAGAGAGCCCATTGGCACAAATTCCCACAGTTCCTTTGCACAATCATCAGCCTTGATCATAACACGTCAGTGTATCCTTGATATATTTAACTGCAATAAGCCATTGCAACTTTTTCCAAAGGTGTGGGGCCTATCCTGGTAATTTTTTTGTAACAATATGAAGTGCATTGTTCAATTGAACGTGGATCGTCACATTTGAAAGTAGTAACTGGAACCACCTCTTGCCAGGCGCTTTCAAAGGTCTCTTGCAATCAGCACAAAAGACCTCCACACTGGTGTTTATCTCACTGATAAGAATCCAAAGTTTCTTTCACTAAATCTTGGGGCTCACTCCAGTTAACCAGCAGCTGCTAGCTACATGACATAAGTAATATGTGTTGCTGATGTGTGGCTCTCAAAGGGAGTGTGCCTTTCAGGGCTAATGCCTTTCTTGGAGAAGAGTGCAGCAAATTGATGGTAGCTGGATTGAACTGAGCCTGGGAAAAACACATCAGGCTGCACATTAGCATTTTGCCTGTAGTTTCCCTTTTTGCTGGAGGTTCATTTGGGCATGAGCCCAATGCACATGTTTAACACAGAAAAAGATGAAATTCATTTGCTAGCTAATACTGTTCAGCCCAACAGCTACTGTGATTAAAATACATTGACAAATATGTCACATTGACCTCGATTATGCAGCTCTTACAGGAATATTTTACTTTAATAACTAATTATCTTGCTACTTAAGTTATAAACGAGTTGGCTAAACATTGTGTAATAACCATTTGCAACACACAATAATTCAGAACTAAGTGGAAAATTCTTCATGCCCTATTCTATGACTTAGAGGAAAATGATTTGTTGAAACAGTTAATGTAACCTCCTTGGTTTAAGAAACTTTATACATGTATCAAAATATATCCCTTTATGCTGTTTACTTTTCCAAAATTTCGTGGTTGTTAGATCCAAAATTAAAACAACAAAAGAATTGCACCTTCATTAAATAATTAGAATTTCACGTTGTTTATTTATTTATTTAGAGATACCGTGAGGGACAAGCCCTTCTGGCTCAATGCGATGCACCACCCAGTTACCTGTTTACCACTTACATTGATGATTTGGAAGAGGGGGCTAAACTGAATGGAAAAGCAAATTGTACAGAAGATGTGGAGAGTCTGCAGAGGGATATAGATAGGTTAAATGAGTGGGCCAAGATCTGGCAGATGGAGTACAGCATTGGTAAATGTGTGATCATCCACTTTGGAAGGAATAATAGAAGAGCAGATTATTAATTAAATGGTGAAAGATTGCAACATGTTGTGCAGAGGGACTTGGGAGTGCTTGTGCATGAATCACAAAAAGTTGGCTTGCAGGTGCAACAGGTTGTTAAGAAGGCAAATGGAATGTTGGCCTTCATTGCTAGAGGGATTGAATTCAAGAGCAGGGAGGTCATGCTGCAACTATACAGGGTACTGGTGAGGCCGCACCTGGAGTACTGTGTGCAGTTCTGGTCTCCATACTTGAGGAAGGATATACTGACTTTGGAGGCTGTGCAGAGGAGGTTCACCAGGTTGATTCCAGAGATGCGGGGGTTAACCTATGAGGAGAGATTGAGTCGCCTGGGACTATACTCTCTGGAGTTCAGAAGAACAAGAGGGGATCTTATAGAAACATACAAAATTTAGAAATGGATAGATAAGAAATAGGAAAGTTGTTTCCATTGGTAGGTGAGACTAGAACTAGGGGACATTGCCTCAAGATTCAAGGGAGAAGATTTAGGACGGAGATGAGGAGAAACTGTTTTTCCCAGAGAGTGGTGAATCTGTGGAATTTTCTGCCCAGGAAAGCAGTTGAGGCTTCTTCACTTACATAGTAAGGGAATTAAGGGTTATGGGGTAAAGGCAGGTAGATGGAGCTGAATTTGCGGACAGATCAGCCATGATTTTATTGTATGGTGGGGCAGGCTCAATGGGCCAGATGGCCCACTCCTGCTCCTATATCTTGTGTGTGTTCAACCCATCTATTAACAGTAACCTAATCACAAGGCAATTTACAATGACCAATTAACCTACTAACTTCTTCACCTTTGGAGTGTGGGAAGAAACCCACACGGTCACAGGTCATGTTGAAGTTATTCAATACAAGACTTTGATTAACAAAATGCTTTTCAGAGGAATTGGTGTACCCTCAATTTCTTGGTGTTACTGATTTATTATTTTATTAGTTAAACACAGAGTTCTTAATTTATTGTAGTGATTTAATACACCAAGGATTAAAATACATACAGCTACATAGTGTCCTCTTTTATTTTCTCTCTACACCAATGACTACATCTCCAGTGATCCATCAGTTAAGCTGATAAAGTTTGCAGACAACATTGCAGTCATTGGACTAAACACTGGAGGCAACAAACCCAAGTACTGACAAGAAGTAAGAAAGCTAATGTCCAGGTCCAATCACAACAACGTGGAGCTGAATGCCCATAAAACTAGGAAGATGCATATTGATTTCAGGAGAAATGTCTCTCTTCTCCAGCTACTCATCATCAACAACTCTACAGTTTGCACCATTTCAACTGTCAGGTTTTTGCGTATTGTTACTTCACATACTTCACTGTACTTCTAGCCTTATTTTTATGTGATTCTTTATAACTGTTGAACATTGCTGTTTTTTTTTGCAGCATGTCACACCAACACACAACAAATTGCTCAGACATGTAAATGCTGAATGAAGTTGATCCTTGATCCTTACAGACTTGTTAATTGTAACACTTATGGTCTATTTTGGATAATCTTTTTTGCTTTTCATTAAATTTGAACACATCTTCACATTTAACTAATTTATAAAATCCTTTTCTAGCTTTAAGAGTATATCACAGTCTTTCAAAATAGTGGTACCGATTCTAACTTGCTCCTGACTATACATCCAATTATAACGAAGCCAGACACCTTGCTCTCTTAGATCACAGGTATCCTTTGTGTCCTGATCCTAACTTTACCACTGAGAGTCCCAGAATAGTCTGAATGATCCTCTTTCAACAGCATTTTATACAGAACATGAACTGGAAAGCTTAAACAGGGACCAGGGGTTCAGTTTGCATTATTTAATGCGATCCCTATACTGGCTAAATGCAAAATCAGTTGAAACTCCATTGCAATAAAACAGATTTATTAAGCAATGTGTTCAATATTATTTATTTAATGAAGCTGAAAAATATAGGACAGGTAGATGAATGCAGCAAAATTTTGTTACAGAGCCATTATTCTTTGGAGGAAAATTATCAAAGTGGCAAATGAATACTGTATAAATATTCCTGGTAAGTGTGCACAATTCTGGCATGCCCACCATTGACCACAGCCATAAAAAAAACAACATCCATCATCCAGGTCACGCTCTCTTCTCACTGCTACCATCAGGAAGGAGGTACAGAAGCTTTAGGCCCTATACTTCTGGATTCAGCCATCAGGCTCCTGAACCAGCGCAGACAACTTCACTCACCACATCACTGAAATGATCACTGAACACAACCTATGAACTCATTTTCAAGCACTCTACAAACTGTATCCTCAATATTAATTTTTTACTGTGGTTGCATAGTTTGACTTCTTTTCTACATTAGTACCTTTTTGTGTAGGTTTTCATTGATTTTATTGTATTTTTTGTAGTACTGTGAATGCCTGCAGGAAAATGGATCTCAGTGTTAGCATACGTGGCATAGATATACTTCCATAACTCTTTTTTGAACTTTGAGAGTCACACTGGATAAAAACTCAGAATTAGTTGAGTAGGACAGTGCAACAACACTCATTGACTTGACACCAGCTCTGCCATTTTGGAGCTTCATGATCTCACATGCGCACACTCACAGCAGCTGGAACAACAGCTGCACAAAGCCGCTGAAAGGGAATCAATGATCATTTTTATAATAGACTCTAAATAATTTCTCCTGACTGCTACTGCTATTCTACAAGTATTCAATGCTTTTCAAAGTTTTTAGAAATTATTCCATCTCAAATCTGTTTTTAATGAATTTTAATTTCTGTATGGCATTATTTTTGTATTTGTTTAAGATGGAAGCTCCTTTGCCTTCTCATAACTTAGCTTTAACCTCACCTGTTTATCAATGTTCTGTCTATTTTTTTTACAGTTGCATGGACCAACCATTGCTTTGAGCAGGAAATTTTTACACTGCCTGAAAACTGTACAGCACTTAAAATGTTTTTTTTGTAATATGCACATCAAACAACTCAACGGAAATAAACAATGTCAGACAATCAAAACAACTCGTAGACTCAAGGGCAAAAATAAAATGTTTGACTAGATGAACATAGAACATAAGAAATAGGAGCAGGAGTAGGCCATCCGGCCCATCAAGCCTGCCCCACCATTCAATGAGATTATGGCTGATCTGTCCGTAAACTCAGCTCCATTTACCTGCCTTTTCCTCATAACCCTTATTTCCCTTTCTATATAAAAATCAATCTAACTGTCTCTTAAACATATTTAGTGAAGAAGCCTCAACTGCTTCCACGGGCAGAGAATTCCCCAGATTCACCATTCTCTGGAAAACAGTTTCTCCTCATTTCCTTCCTAAATCTTCTCCCCTGAATCTTGAGGCAATGTCCCCTAGTTCTAGTCTCACCTACCAATGGAAACAACTTTCCCACTTCCATCTTATCCATCCCTTTCAAAATTTTGTATGTTTCTATAAGATCCCCTCTCGTTCTTCTGAATTCCAGAGAGTATAGTCCCAGGTGACTCAATCTCACCTCATAGGTTAACCCCTTCATCTCTGGAATCAACCTGGTGAATCTCCTCTGCACTGCCTCCAAAGCCGGTATATCCTTCCTCAAGTATGGAGACCAGAACTGCACACAGTACTCCAGGTGCGGCCTCACCAGTTCCCTGTATAGTTGCAGCATGACCTCCCTGCTCTTGAATTCAATCCTTCCAGCAACGAAGGCCAACATCCGTTTGCCTTCTTAATAACCTTTTATACTTGCAAGCCAACTTTTTGCAATTCATGCACAAGCACTCCCAAGTCCCTCTGCACAACAGTGTGCTGCAATCTTTCACCATTTAAATAATAATCTGCTCTTCTATTATTCCTTCCAAAGTGGATGATCTTGCATTTACCAACATTGTATTCCATCTGCCAGACCTTGGCACACTCACTTAACTTACCTATATCCCTCTACAGACTCTTCACATCTTCTGTACAATTTGCTTTTCCACTCAGTTTAGTGTCATCAGCAAAGTTTGCTACGCTACACTCAATTCCCTCTTCTAAATCATCAATGTAAACGGTAAACAGCTGCGGACCCAGCTCCGACCCCTGCGGCACCCGACTCACCACAGACTGCCAACCGGAGAAACACCCATTTATACCAACTCTGCCTTCTATTGGTTAACCAATCCACTATCCATGCCAATACACTTCCTCCGACTTCATGTATCCGTATCTTATTTATAAGTCTCTTGTGCGGCACCTTATCAAAAGCCTTCTGGAAATCCAAGTACATGACAGCACCTGTTCCCCTCTATCTACTGCACTCATTATGTCCTCAAAAAACTCCAGTAAGTTTGTAAACAGGACCTGCCCTTTCTGAATCCATGCTGCTTCTGTCTAATGGAAACACTCCTTTCTAAATGTTTCGCTATTTCTTCCTTAATGACAGCTTCAAGCATTTTCCTGACTACAGATGTTAACTGGCCTATAGTTGCCCATCTTTTGCCTACATCCTTTTATAAAAAGTGGCATAATGCTGTTAGTGTTGAGTGTGCTGGTCGATTATTAACAATGAGCTACCAACTTCCATTTTGAGTTTATTGTTAGAATTTGTAACAGTGTTTTAACTTGAAGCATTGACAATGTAAATGCATTGAAGCTCCAAAATGTTTCAAAGTGAAGTTGGTGGTATGTTTATTATTCAGAAAATTCATGGATTATATATACTGTATTAAAACATTAATTACAGAGTATTCTGCAATTATACAAGCAATATTTCCAAATTAAATTGACATTATATAAAAAAAAATCTCAGCTGTGTTGCAACAAAGGCTACGTGCATGGGAGCATTTCAGTTACTTGGTGGCCGCGCACCGCCGGAGCATAGAGGGAATGGTGCTATTTATATAGATCTATAAAGGAATAAAGATTGAATTGTTGAAGATGTTTCCATTCATTTGCTCAGTCTCTGGGGATTCTACAGATCTATAACTGAAGTAATGGTGGTTTAATTGGGAGTGTACTCATTGAAAATCAGTGAGTTTTCTCCCTGAGCATATGGTGAAGATGTGTTTGAGGAAGCTTGGGTCCAAATGGTTTTCTTCTCTTGCTGTCGACAGTGACTTCTTGAGCTAAGCAGAATTGTCTTTTGTTTGACTGCAGTATGCAAACATCACACAAATAGTCTCTTTTTACTCCTCAATGACCACCCCAAACTCTCCAAAAATACTTAACTATAAAGATGTTTATGCAATTTTTATTTAATACAATAAATAATATAAAATGCAGTACCCACTCATTCTGTTCTTTTAGATGTTTCGAGCTGATTTGACACAGTACTTTCATGACAGCAAGTAGAAATCCGCCATGCTCATTGATGGATTGTTTTTTTTACACTTGGAATTTCTCCATAATAGCTAAAATCTCTCCTCTTTTTGTTCATTTAATATTCATGGATTATTGACCTTCCTCATGCAGTTTGGATATGTTGGACCACAGTGACTTTCCAGGAGCATCCTGTCTATCTGTTTCTTTCACTCTCCCACTTGTACACAGGCACTTGTCTGCACAATACCGAGAGCAGGTCTGACTGAAAGAAAATTCTGTTGGGAACTTGTCACATTACAAATTTGTACATTGCTTTTATTTTATTAGTTACATTTTAACCATACAGTATTTAGCAGTTGGTATATAATAATTAGTGAATTATATAGTTGTGCGTATGTGACATTATTTCAGCAGGTGTCTTCATGTGTAAACTCTAGTTTGTCCTATTTTTGTACATCTCTTAACAGTAAAATAACAATTGTAAATAATATACAGATGTGGTGGAGTTCAGTTTCAAAACATTTGGGTGAATATTAAAACATGGTTTAATTGTATGTTAACATATTATTCCTTGATGCTAGGCAGGTTTATTGCCAGAATCAGCAATCAGATTAATTACTGCCTTGGTTGCTCTTTTACCAGGAAGATTAGTTTAGTTACCTTGATGAGTTTAAATGCATAGTAACTATTTGTTTCCTGGCTGTCTTGTCTTGGCCACTTTGGAATTGGCAAAATAAATGACAATGGACAATGTCTCCTGGAGTTCGGCTCCTATCACGGCCTGTGTGTAACTAACTCCTACTTCCAGATGAAGTCGCAGTACAAAGTCTCATGGCGACATCCACGGTCCACTGGCACCAACTAGATATGATCATCACCAGCCGCTCTTTCATCAATTCTGTACTAATCACCCTCTCATACCACAGTGCAGACTGTGATATGTATGCTTTAGTATGCTGCAAGATCAAACTACGTCCGAAGGAAGTCCACCACTCCAAACAAACTGGAAAACCTCGCATCAACACAACAGAGATGAAACAATCAGAAACAGTTGACCTGTTGGCCAAGTCAGTACAGGGTGCTATGACTACCTCCTCACAGGGAGATACTGCAACAGAACAATGGTCATACCTTCACAACACCATCCATGAATCAGCACTCTCTTCATCTTTGGAAGAAAGACCACAAAGAGCAGTGACTGGTTTGACGCAAAGTCCAACATCATGACTCCTGTCATCGAAGCCAAGGGTGCAGCTCTCACAGAGTACAAGCGCTCTCCATCTGACCAAACACTCCAGGCATCTCGAGCTGCTAGAAGCAAAGTGCAACAGACTGCAAGGCAGAGTGCACATGAGTACTGGCTCCAGCTCGGTGAGGGCAGCAGCTGTGACAGGCTGTGAACATCAGATCGATGTATGATGGTATCAAGAAGGCCTTCAGCCCATCGCAGAACAAGACAGCACCCCTGAAGTCATCCAGCGGTGAAATAATCACCAATAAAAGCAAGCAGATGGAATGCTGGGTAGAACACTACTCTGAGCTCTACTCGAGGGAAAATGTTGTTATTAGCTCAGCCATTGATGCCATCGATTGTCTACCAGTCATGGATGAGCTCGACTCCGAACCAACCATTGAGGACCTCAGCAAAGCAACTGACAGTCTGGTCCCAGGGAAAGCTCCTGGCAATGATGGGATTCCTCCAGACCTGATCAAACGCAGCAAGAGCTCACTCCTCCAACCTTTACATGAGGTCTTCCGTCAATGCTGGAAGGAAGCAGCTGTACCACAGGATATGTGCGACTCCAAAATCGTCACTTTGTACAAGAACAAGGGTGATAGGATCGACTGCAACAACTCAGGATTATCTCCCTCCTGAGTATTGTTGGCAAAGTCTTTGCTTGTGTAGCTATAGCATGTCTACAAACTCTGGCAGAACAGGTCTATCCTGAGTCCCAATGTGGTTTTCATGCAAGGAGGTCAACTGTCGACCTGATTTTCTCACTCCGTCAACTCCAGGAGAGGTGCAGGGAACAACAGAAACCCCTTTATGTCACTTTCATTGACTTGACCAAGGCATTCGACCTTTTCAGCAGGGATGGGTTCTTTCAGATGCGCCCGAAACTCGAAAGTATCATCAGGTCATTCCATGACGACATGAGGACTACTATTCAGTACGATGGAAACTCATCAGAACCCTTTGCTATTCACAGTGGAGTCAAATAGGATGCGCGTTGGCCACAACATTATTCGGCATCTTCTTCTCTAAGCTATTGAAGCATGTGTTTGGGACACATGCACACCAGGTCTGATGGGCGGCTGCTCAACCCTGCGTGCCTGAGAGCAAGAACAAAGGTGTGAAAGATCTTAATATGTGACATGCTCTTTGCCAATGATGCTGCTATAACCTCGCACACCAAACAGCAACTACGGACTCTCATGGACCATTTCTCTAAGGCATGCAAGGACTTTGGGCTTACCATCAGCTTAAAGAAAACAAATGTCCTTGCCCAGAACGCAGTGGAGACACCAGTCATTACCAACAACAAATACAATCTAGAAGTGGTCCACGAGTTCACATACTTGGGGTCGACCATTAGCAACACTCTCTCCCTCGATGCTGAAATCAACAGATGTATTGGCAAAGCAACATCGGTCCTTGCTCGACTCTCCTCGCAGGTCTGGGAGAATCTGAAACTGGCTACGAAGATCAAGACTGCCGTGCACAATGCATGCATTATCAGCACCCTCCTGTATGGTAACGAGACTTGGACCATCTACTCCAAACAGGAGAGGAAACTCAATAGTTTTCATCTGCGCAGCCTTCGCTGCATCCTCGGCATCACCTGGAGAGACAAAGTCCCAAACTCTGAGGTCCTCTCCTGAGCTGGACTTTTCACAATGTTCACGCTTTTAAGTCAATGCAGACTGCGCTGGCTAGGCCACATCCAATGTATGAAGGATGGTAGACTGCCAAAGGACATCACCTACAGAGAACTAGCAACAGGCACGAGGAATGTTCACTTCAAGGACCTCTGCAAGCTCGACATGAAAGCCTTAAAAATCAACACAGAGTGCTGGGAGGATACAGTAGATGACCGCAACAAATGGCGAGGTACTCTTCAGCAACAACTAGAGCAAGGCGAACGAGTGATCCTGAGTCAGTTTGAGGAGCGGAGAGCTAAACAGAGAGCACAGCGGACAACAATTCCACGATGCCCTACACATGCAGCAACTGTGGCAGAGCCTACCGTTCCAAGATCAGCCTTAATAGCCACAGTCAACGCTGCTTGACAAACCAGTGACTACTAGAGGCGCAGTACCCATGGTCAACCATGACCGACGGAGGCCACACACAATTTGTAAAATCAGAAACCATAAACTAATAAAAAGGTATATTATTTAGTCTACCACAGTTTTAGCAAAGAAGTCGTTTTCCATCACAGTTAATTTTTAAATTAAGACAATTTTGCATAGTATTCTAAATAAATTTGCAAAAAAAGGATTTAATCACATGATGTACCTTGCCCTCTCAATAAACATCTTGGAGCAAGGTCATAAAGGATTTAACAATCTCAGTGTCAGCACCAAGCTCTTCAGGGTCAGTCAAAGGACGATGTACTGCAGGAACATTAAGCAAGAAATTAAATAAGTTCTTGAAATTTGTGCTGCAGTGACATTGTGTAAGTGACCTGGTCTTCTCATCCTGATGTCGATGTGGGGCTTCTGTCAATATATGCCTCATGCTCTTGGAGTTATCTGACACATGTAATTTTCCCAAATGTATATTAAATGGTTATAATTTCATGATATAACCTGGCTGACGACAGCCTGATGTCATGCCTCATAAACACAAGAGATTCTGCAGATGCTGGAAATCTTGATCAAAGCACACAAAATGCTGGAGGAACTCAGCAAGTCCAGCAGCATCCATGAAGGGAAATAAACTGCCGACATTAACTTAACTCAGGTCACGTCTCTATCGTTAAAGTGGAGTAGAAATATGAAAATGTAAGTGTGATTGGATGTGAAGAGACACCATATTCTTTCACAAATGTGTGCAAAAGATAGTATTTTGCATTTATTTCTAATCATCCCTGTAAGTGATGGAGGCATAACATTAATCACTTGTATTGAGTTCAGTAGAGAAATGGTGCTCTTGAAATTCTGTGCTTAATTACGTGATTAATTAAATCACCTTTAAGTCTGATGGAGTTGCAATTAAATGAAATGTGCCATCCAGCTGGATTCACCAGCACCACTGGAGAATATTTTTTGTGACAGAGAGATCCATTTGATTTAGTTCATCCTGTATTATTGATAGAAGTGGAAAATGACAGAAGCAGTATACATTCTATGAAGAAATAATTTGGCAGGACTGCAAATAACAAAGCAAGGGATTCAGAGCAGGCAATGCAAAAGACTGAAAAAAACCCTTTGCTCCTGAGGTAATTTCAATTGGGAAGGAAAGAAGATGAAAATGAGCGAAGCTGGAGAAGAAAACAAGTACATAATCAATGGGATAAAGGAGAAATGTGATGTGAGGGTATCAAGGAGGGATAAAATGAAAACCACAGGTAGAATTTGCGGCACCAAGAGGGATAAACAATAATACAAAATGAGAAGAAACGGCATGCAGAGGAATATAAACAGTCTGATAAGGGGGATGTAGAAAATAAGGGAATAGAATTCAGTAATAGCAAAACAATCATTCAATTCGAAAAAAGCAAGACAGCGCACAAGGTTGCTTTCTAGTGTGACGAGGGTCACAAAGTTAGCTGCTGAGAACAGACAGAAAGAATTAAAATCACTGTTGGATGGACTAAAATAAGGAGACAATTATCGTTAGTCTTCGTGCTTCTGAGATGCTCTCTGAACTTCCCCCAGGCGCCAACAATTATCCAATAGAGGCAGTTGGACATAACACAATAAATTATATTTATGAGAGCACATAAAAGAATTTGAAAGTTATGGAAAGAATATGTAAGTCTTGTACATTGATTCCAAGATGATGAATGTCACTTTAATAGGGTCTACTACAGCACTTAAAGGCAAAGGTTGACATGAGATTAGCGAGCAGCATAGGCCGAGGTATGGTGGTGGAGAATTGCGTTTGTTGTAAGGGTGAAGCAGTTAGCTGGTGAAGATAGCTAATAATTTTGCTTGTACGCTTGGCAGATTCTTCAGAGTTGGAGAACAATATAAAATGGGAAATTAATTCACAGGTGACCTTCTGATGGCTGTTGAGGGGTGTTATTATTGCAGTTCAAAATGGGGTTCTCTTTAGATGAAAACAAATAATTGAATTGGGGTAAGCTGTGAAGTTAGTTTTTTTTCTGCAGAGCTTAAGTGTGATTGAAGTTGAGAATACATGTGAAGTGACTTGATCAATAGAAGTCGCAAATCTGTCTTGTCCCCACTAAGTTAATGATCAATAAGATTCTGTTTAGAAATGTTGAGTCTGCTGAGCCACTGTTTCCTGCACAGAATTTACTCCAGATTTCATGGATGGCTGACTTTGAACGTGAAATGGTGTCCAGCTTAAGGTGATCTGAAGGGATTAATTAGTTTGTAATTCATGTGACCTAAAATGGAAAGCATTGGCATTGCAGCATAGTTCTGGTTGTTCAATTGAAGGAAGAGTTTAGCAGATTGTATTTTAATGCGCATTTTAAATTTCTAGTTTTTTGCACCATGGGCTCTGGGGGTTGGTTTGTGTTGGCGGTTGTGGGGGTGGATTTTATAGGCTAGGTCTTATTAACTTTTGCCAGACAGCTTCTTGCCTAAAGGCTGATCGAGGCCTCTCTGGACTATAGGCTTGGAGGCTGCCAGGCTAGCAATCAGCTAAGAGGTAGCTCAGGAGTATTTCACAGTTGGTATATGATGTGTGTGTGTGTGTGGGCGAGGTGGGGAGGGAAGGTTTGGTGGCAGTGATTCAGAAGTTCTCCTTGAGGCACTGTGGAATTGGCACTCGCAAACCAAATTTTACACTTAGCTTACAAATCCTGTCTAACTTTTTACTGAGCCAAAGGCATCCACTGCAGGTGTCATACTCAGTAGGCAGTTAAATAGCTTCGGGATTCTTTGTAAGTGATCAGAATTCTACTTGTACATATTATGTTGATTTGACAAAATTCCTTTCTAAATCAGATCTACTCTTTAGCCACTAGAGACATTTTTGTTTTTCCTGATGGTCCTACTTCCAAAATGTATTTTAACTTCCTTGGCTTTTTCCTGCTGTTCTCAGCTAAGTCAACCAGAACATCTTCTTCTCTGACCACCTGACCCCCACAGCCATCTGGTATTAAGTGGTGAATCCTACTGTTCCCTGACTGAAAGTTGCTTTCATTACTTTTCCCTCACCTCTTTTTCCACTCCCCTTAATCAGCAGTTATATGGCTAGGAAGCAGTGCTGACAATCCATTATCATCTGAAGTGAAAACACTTCTTATTTTCCCTTGGTAAATTTGGAGGATAATTAGATAGCACTGGAAAGGGAAGTACTGAATATAATTTATTTGAAGCCAAATATTGTTTCTATAGTATGTTTGGAGCTGGGAGTCTTGTAGTTGAATTACAGATGGACTAATCCAAAGGTCTTGATTGATGATCTTTCTCCACTACTGTTATCATGACATCTGAAGAAATTAAACTCAATCAATAAGAAACAAACAAACTGGAATCCTTCGGATTTGGGGACTCATGCCAAACTTCTTCAACTGTCTGAGGTGAAAGAGATACTGTTGTGCTTTATTCGCCACACAGCCGAATAGACCACATGAGGTCCTCGGTGATGTGGATGCTGAGGAACTTGAAGCTGTTTACCTTCTCAACCCCAGATCTATTGAAATCAATAGGGGTTGGCCTGTCTCCATTCCTCCTGTAGTCCCGAACAAGATCCTTTGTTTTTGCGACATTGAGGAAGAAGTTGTGTCAGGTGATGACTTCCTCTCTGTAGGCTGCCTTGTTATTGTTTGAGATTAGGCCAATCAGTGTAGTATTGTCAGCAAACTTAATTAGCAGATTGGAACTGTGGATGGTGACACAGTCATGGGCATACAGAGAGTAAGGGAGGGGTTTTAGGACACAGCCCTGGGAGGCTCCTGTGTTGAGGGTCAGAAGGGCAGAGGTGAGGGAGCCCACTCTTACCACCTACAGGAAGTCCAGGATCCAGCTGCACAAGGCAGGGTGAAGGCTGAGGTCTCTGAACTTCTTGTCAAGCCTGGAGGGAATTATGGTGTTGAATGCTAAAGTGTAGTCCAAGAGCAGCATTCTCACATAAGCATCAGATGTATAAGGACAGTGTGCAGAGCTGTGGCTATTGTGTCATCTGCTGACCAGTTGTGTTGGTAGGCGAATTGTAGGGAAATTCTTAGGAGCATATAGCTGTTAGTAATTGTGAAAGTGATCAATGCTGGCAATCTTTATATCCAAAATTCCACTTGTTCTCCAAAGCAATTAGTTTGTAGCAAATCCCATACCTGTGACATCCTTCCAAAGAATCAGCGAGCAGAGACCCTGGCTGATTGGAAAGATGCTAATGCTAAGAAATACAGTAACGTGAACACGAAGAGAACTGTCTTAGACTGTAAAGTGTGGCCAGGGGTCTTCCTGCAGCATATCACAGCTCTTTGTCATGGTTGTTTTGTAAAATCTGAGCTTGTCATGCATTAATAATAAAAAGAGGAGTAGGCTATAAACACACATACCACATCTGTAGAAATAGAAGCAGAGTTAATGTTTAGATCCCAAAGAAGGGTCTTGGCCTGAAGTATCGACTGTTTATTCCTTTCCATAGATGCTGCCTGGCCTGCTGAGTGCCTCCAGCATTTTGTGTGTATTGCTTTGGATTTCCAGCATCTGCAGAGGTTTCTGACTTTTCATCCTTCAAGAATTCTGTTCGCTTCTTATTCCTGATAAGGTGTTGCCAAAAGAACACATTTTTAACCACATGTATTTACTTAATAATTTGCATCCATCATTATGGATCCCCATCACCTGGGGTACATCATTGCTTTTCATTGCTATCATCAAGGAGGAGGGACAGGAGCCTGAAGACAGGCACTCAACATTTCAGGAACTGCTTCTTCGCCTTCCCAATCAGATTTCTGAATGGGCAATGAATCCATGAACACTACCGCAGTATTTTTGCCCTCTCTTTTTGCACTACTTAATTTAATTTTCTTTTTATATATACTTCTTATTGTAATAGATTTTATTATTATGCAGTGCAATGTACTTGTCACAAAACAACAACATATTTCATGACATATGCTAGTGATATTAATTCTGATTCTGGTTCTCCATTTTATTCCACATGATTTCCTTAAATGCAGTTATTACTTTTTACAATACATATGGAGACTATTCAGCCCATCAGCTCCATGCTACCTCCCAACAGTGTAATTGTATCAGAATTAGGTAAGTATATATATTATAGCTAAATGAGATAAGTAGTGCAAAACTAGAAATTTAAAAAAAAGTAGTGGTGTTCATGGGTTCAATGTCCATTCAGAAATCAGACGGTAGAGGGGAAGAAACTGTTTCTGAATTGTTGATTGTGTGCCTTCAGGCTTCCTGATGGTAGCAATGAGAACAGGGCATGACCTAGGTAATGGAGGCCCTTGATGATGGCTACTGCCTTTTTGAGGCATTGCTCCTTGAAGATGTTCTGGATACTACAGAGGCTGGTGCCCATGATGGAAATGATTAATTTTAGCACTCTCTGTTGCATACTTCGATCCTGTGCAGTCGCTACCCACCCCACACTTACCAGATGGTGATGCAGCCAGTTAGAATGCTCTCTACAAAGTGTTTTTGGAGACATCCAGACTCTCCTTAAACTATTAAAGAAATATAGCTACTGTTATGCCTTCCTTGTAGCAGATTCAATATGCTGGGTCCAGGTTTGATCCTTAGAGATACTAACACCCTGCAGCTTGAAGTTGCTCACTCTTTCCACTTCTGATTCCTTTATGAGGACTGGTATGCCTTCCCTCATCTTACTCTTGCTAAAGTCCACAATCAGGTCTTTGGACGTACTGATGCTGAGTGCAAGGTTGTTGCTACGACACCACTCAACTAGCTGATATATCTCACTCCTGCATGCCCTCTCGGAGCCGTCTGAAATTCTGCCAACAATGGTTGTATCATCAGCAAATTTATAGATGGCAATTGAACTGTGCCTCGCCACACAGTTGTGGGTGTAGAGAGAGTCGTGCAGTGGGCTAAGCACACACCCCTGAAGTGCATCAGTGTTCATTGTCAGTGAGGTGGAGATGTTGTTCCGATTCATACAGATTGGTAGAAAGTCCAGTTGAAGTGGGAGGGACAGGCATACAGATTCTTGAGCTTTTTGATCAGATCTGTAGGAATGATGGTGGTAAATGCTGAGCTGTATCAATAAGCAGCATCCTGATGTACGTATTTGTATTGTCTGGGTGATCCAAGGCCACCTGAAGAGCCAACGAGATTGTGTCCACCACAGACCTTTTGTGGTGGCAGGCAAATTGTAGTAGGTCCAGGTCCTTGCTGCGGCAGGAATTAATTCTAGCCATAACCAACTTTGCGAAGCACTTCATCACTGCAGATTACAGAACCCTATCAGGAGCTCCAGTGGGGCCCGTTGCCTTGTGAAGGTTCACCCTCTTGAAGGACAACCTGATGTTGGCCTCTGAGACAGAGATCACAGAGTTACCAGATGTTGAGGGGTCCACATAGTTGTAGTTTTATTCTCTCATTCAAAGTGGGCAGAAAAGACACTGAGCTCATCTGGGAGTTAAACATCACTGCTATTCATGGAGTTAGGGTTCACTTTGTAGGATTGCAAACCCTGCCAGAATTGACGTACATACAGTTTCACCTCCAACCTTATTCGGAATTGTTCCTCTATCTCACACTCACCTTTTAGATTCTTTCTGTCCTCAAACTGTAGCAAATAGTTCACAGTGAAGGGTGCCATCCCGAAAAATGTTAACAGTTTATTCACATCCACAGATGCTGCCTGACTTACTGAGTTCCTCCAGCATTTTGTGTATGTTCAAGATTTCCAGAATTGCAGAATTTTGTGTTTATACCTACCTGCACACTTTTGGAATACTGTGGAGAACAGGAATGCTTGAGGGAAATCTATGCAGTGAAAGGGAGAAAGGGCTAACTTTACACACACATGCACAACAGGTTGGAAATGAACCTAATGTAGGGCCCTGGAGTTGTCAGGCAGCAGCAGAGTTTGTGGTCACAATATCAAGAAAATGTCTTAATAAGCATGTTGGCATAATGCAGTGCTGCTCTCTGGTGAAGCATTATTTTGTTGTGCACTTAGAAGAAGGAAAAAGGCCCATTGTGGCAACCAATTATGAAAGTAGCTCTACTTGTAAATGGTCATTTCCAGCATGTAGCAGGAAAATGCTTGAGGAGCTGAATCAATTCTTTCGTATTCTGTGTTTAGTACAGAATTATAGATAAGTGTTTTTTACAGTTGTAACAAAGACAAAATCAATCCTTTGCTCTAGCCTCAAGTTATTTCTACTTCATGCTTAAGGCAATGATTTTATTGGTAATTATTCAACAATATTATGAATACTGATGAAATTGACCAAGTTTAGAGAATCTTCATGCTTCCTCATACATACATAATACCTATCAATCATTTGTCTTTCTCCCTCTCTATTCAAGTAAAGATAATAGCTCCAAAAAACAACTTGCTGGAGGCAATCTTTCCTTCCAGCGGTTTGTTTTTTTACACACTCCAGATTCTAGCAGCCAAATGTTTCTCCAAGATAACAGCTCACCTCACTTCCAAACAAGAGAAAATTTGCAGATGTTGGAAATCTGAGCTACATACACAAAATCTGGAGGAAATCAGCCGGCCTGGCAGCGTCTATGGAAAAGGGTACAGTTGATGTTTCAGGTCAAAAGCCAGCTCTTTAGTTCATCGCTCCCCCTCCCGGTTTCACCTATCACTATGTGTTTCTCTCTCCCCTCCCCCACCTTTTAAATCTACTCCTGATCATTTTTATCCAGTTCTGCCAAAAGGTTTCAGCCTGTAACGTCGACTGGACTCTTTTCCATAGATGCTGCCTGACCTGCTGAGTTTCTTCAGCATCTTGTGTTTGTAACTCACCTCTCTTACAATGTATAAAACCATATGAAGTATCAGCCCATAAGTCCTACTTTTGAAGATGCACATAGAATTTTAGTTAAATTATATGAAAATCACAACCTTATGTTTGATTATCCACATTTTATTTTGTCTACCCTTTTCCACTATTATGAGGGATATTCATTAAAACATCTGATATTGTTTCTTGGAACAACAAATATTGAAACTTTTATTTGAACTTGTCCAATGAGATGTTTTATTAGTTATCTCAAACCAAGAGATACTCTAAAGAAGAGTGATCATGATACGTTATGATTTTAAACAGAATTTGAGAACATCAAATTTCATGTGAAGCATAGAAATATAGAAACATAGAAAATAGATGCAGGAGTAGGCCATTCAGCCCTTCGAGCCTGCACAGACATTCAGTATGATCATGGCTGATCTTCAACTCAGAACCCTGTACCTGCTTTCTCTCCATACCCCCTGATCCCTTTAACTTCCTCTTAAATATGGCCAATGAACCGGCATCAACTGTTTCCTGTGGCAGAGAATTCCACAGATTCACCACTCTCTGTGTGAAGAAGTATTTCCTCATCTCGGTCCTAAAAGGCTTCCCCTTTATCGTTAAACTGTGACCCCTCGTTCTGGACTTCCCCAACATCAGAAACAATCTTCCTGCATCTAGCCTGTCCAATCCCTTTAGAATTTTATACGTTTCAATAAGATCGCCCCTCAATCTTCTAAATTCCAGTGAGCATAAGCCTAGTCGATCCAGTCTTTCTTCATATGAAAGTCCTGCCATCCCAGGAATCAATATGGTGAACCTTCTTTGTACTCCCTCTATGGCAAGAATGTCCTTCCTCAGATTAGGGGACCAAAACTGCACACAATATTCTAGGTGCAGTCTCAGCAAGGCCTTGTACAACTGCAGTAGAACCTCCCTGCTCCTGTACTCAAATCCTTTTGCTATGAATGCCAACATACCATTTGCCATTTTCACCGCCTGCTGTACCTGCATGCCCACCTTCAATGACTGGGGTACAATGACACTCAGGTCTTGTTGCACCTCCCCTTTTCCTAATCGGCCACCATTCAGATAATAATCTGTTTTCCTGTTCTTGCAACCAAAGTGGATAACCTCACATTTATCCACATTAAATTGCATCTGCCATGAATTTGCCCACTCACCTAACCTATCCAAGTCACCCTGCATTCTCTTAGCATCCTCCTCACAGCTAACACCGCAGCCCAGCTTCATGTCATCTGCAAACTTGGAGGTGCTGCATTTAATTCCCTCGTCTAAATCATTAATATATATTGTAAACAACTGGGGTCCCAGCACTGAGCCTTGCGGTACCCCACTAGTCACTGCCTGCCATTCTGAAAAGGTCCCGTTTACTCCCACTCTTTGCTTCCTGTCTGCCAACCAATTCTCTATCCACATCAATACCATACGTCCAATACTGTGTGCTTTAAGTTTGCACACTAATCTCCTGTGTGGGACCTTGTTAAAAGCCTTTTGAAAATCTAAATATACCACATCCACTGGCTCTCCCCTATCCATTCTACTAGCTACATCTTCAAAAAATTCTATAAGATTCATCAGACATGATTTTCCTTTCACAAATCCATGCTGACTTTGTCCGATGATTTCACCTCTTTCCAAATGTGCTGTTATCACATCTTTGATAGCTGACTCTAGCATTTTCCCTACCATCGATGTCAGGCTAACCGGTCTATAATTCCCCGTTTCTCTCTCCCTCCTTTTATAAAAAGTGGGGTTACATTAGCCACCCTCCAATCCTCAAGAACTAATCCAGAATCTAAGGAGTTTTGAAAAATTATCACTAATGCATCCACTATTTCTTGGGCTACTTCCTTAAGCACTCTGGGATGCAGACCATCTGGCCCTGGGGATTTATCTGCCTTTAATCCCTTCAATTTACCTAACACCACTTCCCTACTAACATGTATTTCCCTCAGTTCCTCCATCTCACTAGACCCTCGGTCCCTTACTATTTCCGGAAGATTATTTATGTCCTCCTTAGTGAAGACAGAACCAAAGTAGTTATTCAATTGGTCTGCCATGTCTTTGTTCCCTATGATCAATTCACCTGTTTCTGACTGTAAAGGACCTACATTTGTCTTGACCAATCTTTTTCTTTTCACGTATCTATAAAAGCTTTTACAGTCAGTTTTTATGTTCCCTGCCGGCTTTCTCTCATAATCTTTTTTCCCTTTCCTAATTAAGCCCTTTGTCCTCCTCTGCTGGTCTCTGAATTTCTCCCAGTCCTCAGGTGTGCCACTTTTTTTTTTGCTAATTTATATGTTTCTTCTTTGGACTTGTTACTATCCTTAATTTCCCTTGTCAGCCACGGGTGCACTACCTTCCATGGTTTATTCTTTTGCCAAACTGGGATGAACAATTGTAGTTCATCCATGCGATCTATAAATGCTTGCCATTGCATATCCACCGTCAACCCTTTAAGCATCATTTGCCAGTCTATCTTAGCTAAATCACGTCTCATTCCTTCAAAGCTACCCTTCTTTAAGTTCAGAACCTTTGTTTCTGAATTAACTATGTCACTCTCCATCTTAATGAAGAATTCCACCATAGTATGGTCACTCTTACCCAAGGGGCTTCACACAACAAGATTGCAAACTAACCCTTCCTCATTGCTCAATACCCAATCTAGAATGGCCTGCTCCCTAGTTGGTTCCTCGACATGTTGGTTCAGAAAACCATCCCGCATACATTCCAAGAAATCCTCTTCCTCAGCACCCTTAACAATTTGGTTCACTCAATCTATATGTAGATTGAAGTCACCCATTATAACTACTGTTCTTTTATTGCACGCATTTCTAATTTCCTGTTTAATGCCATCCCCAACCTCACTACTACTGTTAGGTGGCCTGTACACAACTCCCACCAGCATTTTCTGCCCCTTAGTGTTATGCAGCTCTACCCATATCGATTCCACATCCTCCAGGCTAATGTCCTTCCTTTGTATTGCGTTAATCTCCTCTCTAACCAGCAATGCTACCCCACCTCCTTTTCTTTCCTGTCTATCCCTCCTGAATATTGAATATCCCTGGATGTTGAGCTCCCATCCTTGGTCACCCTGGAGCCATGTCTCTGTAATCCCAACTATAACATATTCATTAATAACTATCTGCACATTCAGTTCATCCACCTTGTTACGAATGCTCCTCGCATTGACACACAAAGCCTTCAGGCTTGTTTTTACAACACTCATAGCCCTTATACAATTATGTTGAAAAGTGACTCTTCTTGCTTTTTGCCCTGGATTTGCCCGCCTGCCACTTTTACTTTTCACCTTACTACTTTTTGCTTCTACCCTCATTTTACACCCCTCTGTCTCTCTGCACTTGTTCCCACCCCCCTGCCACATTAGTTTAAAGCCTCCTGAACAGCAGTAGCAAACGCTCCCCCTAGGACATTGGTTCCAGTCCAGCCCAGGTGCAGACCATCCTGTTTATACCGGTCCCACCTCCCCCAGAACTGGTTCCAATGCCCCAGAAATTCGAATCCCTCCCCCTTGCACCATTTTTCAAGCCACATATTCATCTGAAATATCCTCCTATTTCTACTCTGACTAGCACATGGCATTGGTAGTAATTCAGAGATTATTACCTTTGTGGTCCTACTTTTTAGTTTATCTCCTAACTCCCTAAATTCACCTTGTAGGATCTCATCCCATTTTTTTTACCTATATCATTAGAATCTCATCGGATAAAACTAATTATAAAGATTTAAGAGACAATTGGTTAAGATGTCTTGGTGAATCAGATTTAACAGTATTGTTGGCAAACAAAGAGTGGCAATATATTCTCTGTTGAGAAATGAAGACAATAGAAAACATAATATATTTATGGCCAACCAAAAGGTTCAAGTTGATATTAGTTTAAGGGAAGGGGTTATAATCTTGCCAAGGAGTTTCATAAACCTCATGCTTAAGTGGGCTTTAGAAGGCAGCAATCAAGTTTAACAAATTAGCTAGATTCTTCTGAGGATAAAACAGAAAAGATTAACATTATTAGTGTTTTATCTAGATTTTCAAAAGGAATTTTGAGATAAAGTTTAATAAAATAGGAATTCTTGGGTTCAGCAACTACAGTATATATTAGCAAGGTAAATGGATGGGAAACATTGAGCAGGAATTAGTAAATTATTTTCAGGCTGGCTGTAATAGGTATGTTCCTAGGATCAATGCTGGGGACTTAGAGGTTTACAGTCTATATTAATAACTTAGCTGATGATATTAAATTTAACGTCTGGAAATTTGCTAACATAAAACATCTAGGTCAGGGATTAAGCTATGAGTTGCACACACACACAATATATCTGCAAATTACATAAACAGACTAAATAAGCAGTCACGGTGGCAGATGAAGTATAATATACAGAAATAAATAAGGTTATTAATTTTGCAGGTATACGAGATAACTGGATATTTACAAAAGGACAATGATTTATTAAATGTTGTAAATCAAAAAAAACTGAAATTAAAATTGCAATTGCTGAAATTGCAAGAAATTAGAAGTTAAACTGGAAAGTACTGGCAATACTCAGTTAGCTATTTTCTGCTTATTTTAAATGTGAGAGTTCAATGGGAATTTGGAGACTGTAGGCAAAACATTGAAAAATATGCATGCAGATTTTTGAACAGCAAGTAATTGGGAACACTTATGGAGTGCTGAATTTCATATCTGTAGGACTTGAGTGCAAGAGTGAGGAAGTGAGCTTCCATTGTCTATGTACAAATTTGAACTCCATATGTAAGGATCAATATACCTAGTTTAAAGGTAGCGCACAAATGCATACAAGATTTATTCTTGGAATGAGTGAGTAGTCTTATGAAGAGAATTTGGGTAGATTAGATTGATATACTTTGAAGCTTACAAGTACAAGAGATGACACTGGAACTTGCATTCTGGGAGTATTTGATGAGTAACTGTTTTCCTTGACTGGTGAGTCTAAAACTAAGTGACATAATCTCAGGGAAAAGGGCAGATTAATTAAGGGTGAGATGACAAGTGGAACTTGTCCTTGTGAAAGGGAATTCCATAGATTCCAGGAACGCTCTGGTGAGGATATAGCTCTTTCACTGAATGTTGAAACAGATAATTCTTGGGTATCATGGGAGGAAACGACCAAGAAAGATCATGGAATAGTTCACAATCAGGTTAGGTCTTACTCAACAGTGGAAGTAGCTCAGGAAGCAAAAGAAACTTCTGAACCTATTTCTTCTGCCTCTTCCATTTTCTCTAAAGTTAATTGACATAATCGTTCAGTGCATTTCAAGTCATAGAAATTAATTTAATGCTCACCATGTTGTTTGCCTTCAAGCAATAATTTCATTTGACAAGCTGCCGCTGTCAATTTAACAAATAAATACAATGCTTTATCTGAAGATCTTGCCTATGAATTCTCATTAACTTTGAAGATGTTTGGGGACAGATTTAAATGCTGAGACAAATGAGATTAGGGCAGATGCAATGAGAAGATGACTGAACACTTACTCTTTTAAAATCTATTAGTGACTAATTTCATTTATATGGACAAATTATATCTAGGGCTCAGATGATTGCCTTGGTTTGCATTTTCAGTTGTCTCCCAGATTATAAAAGCTTTTCTTTTAGCACCTAATTGGGTCACAAGAATGAATTGAGGTATATTTTATATAGGAGCAAACAGACTATCTATGCTTTGTGTATTGCAACAGTCACTTGTGCACTCTGTTCTATGTAGAAAACACAAATTACATCTGTCAGTGGCTTAGACCTGGTGCTCTGTGAATAAACAAAATGCAAGCCAAAGATTTCAACGATTTCAACGATACATCAACAATTTAGATGAAGTAATTGAGAATAACATCAGCAAGTTTGCTGATGATACTAAGCTGGATGGCAGTGTGACATGTGGTGAGGATGTTAGGAGAATTCAGGGTGACTTGGATAGGCTGGGTGAGTGGGCAGATACTTGGCAGATGACGTTTAATGTGAATAAGTGTGAGGTTATCCACTTTGGGAGTAAGAACAGGAAGGCAGATTATTATCTGAATGGTGTAGAGTTAGGTAAGAGAGAAATACAAAGAGATCTAGGAGTCCTTGTTCATCAGTCACTGAAGGTGAATGAGCAAGTGCAGCAGGCAGTGAAGAAGGCTAATGGAATGTTGGCCTTTATTACAAAGGGAATTGAGTACAAGAGCAAGGAAATCCTTTTGCATTTGTACAGGGCCCTGATGAGACCACACCTGGAGTATTGTGTACAGTTTTGGTCTCCAGGGTTAAGGAAGGACATCCTGGCTGTAGAAGTGCAGCATAGATTCACAAGGTTAATTCCTGGGATGTCCGGAGTGTCTTACGCAGACAGGTTAGAGAGACTGGGCTTGTACACGCTGGAATTAAGGAGAGTGAGAGGGGATCTGATTGAAACATATAAGATTATTAAGGGATTGGACAAGATAGAGGCAGGAAATATGTTCCAGATGCTGGGAGAGTCCAGTACCAGAGGGCATGGTTTGAGAATAAGGGGTAGGTCATTTAGGAAAGAGTTAAGGAAAAACTTCTTCTCCCAGAGAGTTGTGGGGGTCTGGAATGCACTGCCTCGGAAGGCAGTGGAGGCCAATTCTCTGGATGCTTTCAAGAAGGAGCTAGATAGGTATCTTATGGATAGAGGAATCAAGGGATACGGGGACGAGGCAGGAACCGGGTATTGATAGTAGATGATGAGCCATGATCTCAGAATGGCGGTGCAGGCTCGAAGGGCCGAATGGTCTACTTCTGCATCTATTGTCTATTGTCTATTATAAGATTTGAATCCTGAGATGTAATAAAGAAGAGAATATTGGGAACCGCAACATGGCGATCATGTTTTAAACACAAGAGATTGCGCAGATGCTGGAAATCCAGAGCAAAACAGACAAAATGCTGGAGGAGCTGAGAAAGTCAGGCAACATCTAAGAAAATGATCCCATTGACGTCCTCCTTGCAGGATGATGGGAACGAAAGTGCTATAAAAGATAGTGGAATTGTTGTGGAGACAGATGTTAAACCCTCTTAGAAACAAAGCAATCAAAAGCTTTTGAGTTGCATATATTTCAATGCAAGAAGTATTGTAGGAAAGGCAGATGAGCTCAGGATCAGCACATGGAGTTATGATATTTTAGCCATTAGTGAGACTTGGTTGCAGGACAGGCAGGACTGGTAACTTAGTATTCCGGAGATCATTGTTTTAGACGTGATAGAGCAGAAGGGATTAAAGGGGGAGGGGTGGTGTTACTAGTCTGGGAAATGTCATCGCAGTGCTCAGTCAGGACAGAATGCAGAACTCATCCAGTGAGGCTCTATGAATAGAAAAAAAGGAATAAACAAGGTATAGACTATAGACTATAGACACCAAACAGTCCATGGGAGTTAGAGAAACAAATTTGTAGAGAGACCGCAGACTGTTGCATAACATAAGGTTGCAATAGTAGGTGATTTTAACTTTCTAAGTATTGCCTTGATCTCTCGTACTATAAAAGGACTCGATGAGATAGTGAACAAATTAGAAAATGACAAATAATATAGTGAACAAGCTAGATGAAAGGCAGAGCTTCACAGCAATTTCTCTGAGTTCAGGAGTGACCAATCAATGAGAAGAATTCATTATAAAGAGTCAATAAAAATAACTCAAGTGCAAGCAGAGGCCATTCTTTAAGCAGCCGTTCTTTTGAGAGCGCCAGTGTTTAGATTGGTTTTGGCTCATCAGGCTTTGGTGAGGTAAAGAATCTGGTAAGTTTCTCTCTTCCTGTTTTAATTTGTTCATTCCTCATCTGTTAGGGTGGAGTAGTTCAGTGAAAATGGCTCCATGGGCAGTGTTTTGTACTCTGTGTGGGATGTGGGAAGTCTGGGAGACCTCCAGTCTCCCAGATAAACACATCTGCACCAGGTGCACAGAGTTGCAGCTCCTGAGAGAACGTATTAAGGAACTGGAGGTATACCTCAATGACCTTCAATTCATAGGGGAGAATGAGGAGGTGATAGACAGGATCTACAGTGAGGTAGTCTCCCCTAGATAGTAAGAGGCAAGTAATTGGGTGACAATCAGGAGAAGGAGGGGCATTGCACAGCTGGTGCAGAGTACACCTGTGGCTGTTCCCCTCAATAATAAGAATACAAATTTAGATACTATTGCAGTGGACGACCTACCAGGGGGAGCCACACTGACTGGGTCTCTGACACTTGGTGCTGTGTCTCAGAAGAGAACTGAGAAAAAGAGGATTGCAGTGCTGATAGGAGATTCCATGGTCAGAGGAAGGGAAAGAATAGAGATGCCCAGATGGTATGTTGCTTCCCTGGTGTCAGGATCAGGGACATTTTGGATCAGGTCCACGGCATTCTCAAGGTCAAGGGTGAGCAGCTATAAGTCTTGGTACATGTCAGTATCAATAACATAGATAGGCAAGGTGAGGAGGTCCTGAATTAGCTCCTTGATTAGAAATCTTGCTGACATTGAGTAAGAAGTTATTGTTATGACACCACTCAGCCAGATTTTCAATCTCCCTCTGAAATACTGATTCATCACTATCTTTGATTTGGCCAACGACAGTGGTGTCATCAGCAAACTCGAATATGGCATTGGAGCTGTGCTTAGCCACCTAGTCCTAAGTTATTTCGTATGGCAATCACACTCTAATTGAAGTGTGGCCCATGAGGGACAGATGCGAGCCTGTCCGTTTGGGAGCTGGTGTTGGATCGACCTTTGTCTGGCATCTCATTCACTGCCATTCCAAGCAGTCCCGAGTTGGCATCACCTGATGGAGTCCTTGAAGACACAAGCTTCTACACAATGTCAACATCTTGACCTAGGTTGTGGAGGATAGTCATAAGTATAAAGTGAGTAGAGCAGGGGGTTAACTGCCCAGACTTGTGCTGCAACTGTGCTGATGAATCCAAAGTGACTGGCATTTACAAGTGAGAAAACTGAGTACCCAATTGCACAAAGAGATATTGAGGCTTACTTTTGAGGGGATGATGATACTGAAAGCTGAGCTGTAGTCGATGACCAGTTGCTTCTGTAGACAACTTGATATGGATCTACGTCGCTCCCTGGGCAAGAGTTGATATGTTTCATCACCAATCTCTCAAAGCACTTTATCACACCAGATTGTCATCACGCAGGTCATCATGCTCTTCCTGGACACCGGTATAATTGAAGCCTGTTTGAAGCAGGTGGATACCTCAGTCTGCTGAAGTGAGAGGCTGAAGACCTCAGTAAACACTCCAGTCAGTTGGTAAGCATGGGTATTTAGTACCTGGTCAGGTACCCCATCTGGAGTGGATGCTTTTTGGAGTATGTGTGCAGTTTTGGTCATCTACCTACAGCAAATATGTAAATAAGATTTGATGAGCACAGAGAAAATTTACGAGGATGTTGCTGGGACTGGAGGGCCTGAGTTATAAGAAAAGATGCTAACAGGTTAGAAATTTGTTCCTGAGAATGTAGAAAACTGACAGGATATTTGATATACAAAATTTTGAAGTGTATAGATAGGATAAATGCAAGCAGATTTTTTCCACTGAGGTTAGGTGGAACTACTACTAGAAGCCATAGGTCAAAGGTGAAAGGTGAACTGTTTAAGGGGAACATGAGGAGAAACTTCTTCACTCAGAGAGTGTGGAATGAGCTGCCAGTGTAAGTGGTGGATGTGAGTTTGATTTCAACATTTAAGAGAAGTTTGGATAGGTACATGGATGGGAGGCTTATGGACAGCTATGGTCCAGCTGTGGGTTAATATGTCTAGGAATTTTAAATGGTTCTGCATGGACCACATGGGCTGAAGGGCCTGTTTTTGTGCTGTAGGTTACTATGACTCTATGACTCTAACAGGGTTTCCCTTCCTCCACCATTGATGCTTCCCTCACCTGCACCTCCTCCATTTCCAGGACATCTGCCTTGACCCAATCTTCTCACCAGCTTACCAGGGTTAGGATTCATCTTCTCTTCACCTACCGTCCCAGGAGCCTCCATATCCAGCACATCATTCTCTGCAACCTCTACCATCTTCAATGAATCCTACCATCAAAGATATCTTTACCTCCCCTCCATTCTCCATTTTCTACAAAGATCACTCCCTCCATAATTCTCTTGTTCATTCTGATGTGGCTTCCTCTACATTGATGAGATGTGATTGGGGGAATCGCTTTGCTACATCTGCAAAAACAAAAGCGACCAACCATTTTAATTCCAATCCTTATTACCAATCCAACATGTCAGTCCATGGCTTCCTCTACTGCCACAATGAGGCCACTCTCAGGTTGGAAGAGTAACACCTCATATTCCACCTGAGTAGCCTCCAACTTGGATAGATTGAACATCAATTTCTCTAACTTCTGTTAATTTTTGCCTCTCCCTTCCTTCTTCTTCCATTCTCCACTCTGACTCTCCTCTCATCTCTGCTCTTCTCTTCACCTGCCTATCTTCATCCTTGTGCCCTCCTTTTCTCACTTCTCCCATGGTTCATTCTCCTCTCCTATTAGTTTCCTTCTTCTCCAGCCCTTTACCTTTTCCACTTATCACCCCACTGCTTCTTACTTCCTCTCCCACACACTTCGCTTCTCTTATAACCTTCTAGCTTGTACTCCTTCCCCTCCCTGCAATAGTCTGGCTTTTCCTGTCCTCCTTTCCACTAATGATGAAGGGCTTTGACTGTTCATTTATTTCCATTAATGCAGCCTCACCTGCTGAGTTCATTCAGTAGTTTGTGTGTGTTGCTGAAGACTTCCAGCATCTGCAGAGTTTCTTATGGCATTGATTTCAACATATCAGATTTAAAAGATATAGTGACCCTGTGTTCTGACAGGTTTGGCTTGGCTTCGTAATTCAATAATGGAATGGTTGATATTGTGTTTGAAGTACAACAATGGAGTCAAGCAGCATGGAATTAGGCCTTTCAAGTACTTATCTGTACTTGTTAGTACGGTGCCAGTGATTCCCGATTGCAGTTCAATTCCTACCGATGCCTGTGATGAGTTTATATGTCCCCTACTCTGTGGGTTTCCTTCAGGTGCTCTAGTTTCCTCCCACATTCCAAAAGGCATAAAGTTAGGGCAGGTATTGAGTTGTGGGCATGCTATCTTAGCCCCAGAAGTGTGGCAATACTTGCAGGATGCCCATTACAATCCCCACTGATTTGATTTGACGCAACCATCACTCTCACTGTATGTTTCGATATTTCAATGCACATGTAACATATAAAATCAATTGACCGTTAATCAATCGATCGTTAAATCTTTGATCTTTGAGCATCATGGTAGTGTAGCAGTTAGCATGACGTTATTGCAGCTCATTGCAGTCCTGGTGTCCTCTGTAAGGAGTCTCTGTATGCCCTCCCCGTGGAATATGGGTTTTCCCCATGTGCTCAGGTTTCCTCCCATAGTCCAACGATGTACCAGGATGCTACAATGATCATTGTAAATTTTCCTCAGATTTGCTTGGGGTTAAATCAGGTTTTCCAAGGGTTGCTGAGTTGGCATGTCTCAAAGGGCCAGAACAACCTACTCTGCCCTGTCTTGCTAAATAAATAAATACATGAAAGTCAAAAATCTGTGGAGCCTAGAAATCCGAACAGTCAATAATTTTGTGTTTGTGAACTTTTGTTCTGATGTTGTCTGTTTCTCTTTCCGCAGATACTGACTAATTTACTGAGATTTTCATACATTATCTGCTTTTATTTTCCTTCTATACTGATCCATTGCTTTCTATGTATTGATGATTCAAGTGCTCATCCTCTTCATTGTTGTGTGAGATTCTGCCTCCTCTGCCTCTCAGGAAGTGCATTTCAAACTCCAAATATCCTCTGAGTGAAAACAATTTTTCCTCTATCCTCCTTAACTGTAAATGATGCTAAATCAATTCATCTTGGCAATAATACATTAATTTCTGTTTCTTCTAAATTATCTTCATCTTCATTGTCCATTTTTAACAGTGACAGATGAATTGTCAGTATATCCCTGTAACTGACACATTGCAGGTTTGTACTATTTCTTCATTCATAATTAATAGATGAGAATTTGAGATGAGAATGGAGCCAGTTCATAGATTTCCTTCAGCACAAGTGCCCATTTACTTTTTAATGAATTAAACCTAAAATACATACTTCTTAAAAATGGACAATGAATGGTAAGGAAAGGAATATTAAGTAAGTTAATTGGTCAAAGAAACTTTATAATATGATTAATTAATCAAAATTACTATTCAGTTTTTAGTTGTCAAAGTTCACCTAAGGCTGGAGTATGGAATTTAAGCTTATCAATAAATTGCTTTTGTTTCTATTTCTTAATTCAACTTTGTGCCATATTTCTGTCCCAAGTGCTTCTGATTCTACTGATTTTTATTCTTGGTACAGATTAGATTAATGATTCACAATTCTATAATGCCTATTTTTTGGGATTCTTTTATTTTTATCAAGAACTATAACTGTGAGTTCTTCATGATATTCATGAATGCATACCTTAATTGGAAATCTCAAGGCTGTTATCTGTGATTCAGCATACCTTATGTTTGGTTATGTGAGCTAAAATATGTGCATATTTTTTTCTGATTTACTGTTTGTAAGAATTCTTTAATGCGTTTTGGCTGCTTGGCTGACGCCATTGCTGTTGGGTGCTTGGGATGCCATAGAACTGACTTATTTACATTTGAAATGGATTTATATTTAACTAATTAATGATGCCATATATGACAGAAAATGAATACTTACAACTATTTTAGAACGTGAATAAAAACCACTCAGACTTTGATATATTAATTGATAATTAGAATCAAACCATGGGAAACTCAATGGATTAGCAGAGGTAAATTCTGACAGCTTTGACGAGTCCATATCTCATGCATTTCCATGCTGTGTCTACATCCATTTCATGATGCTGCCTTGGTTTCATCATCCTTCCTTTCCGATAAACTTCATTTACACCACCTGAAATAGTTGCATTAATTAAATGATCTTCACTGTAAATAGGATGTGATGAATTGCGTTGGTGCAATTACAAAAAAAAAACTTTCTTGTGTGGAATCCAGTATCTGCTACAGTCTTGCAGAGCAGTGACTATTTTAGAAAATATAAACATCCTCAGAAATAGATTGTGAATTAATCCTGATGGTTTAACAAATTGTATTCAAGTATCTATTTATACACATCAGCTTTATTATTTTTATTCAGCTATGGCTTAGCTGCTGGATAACCATGGTAGCATGCTGGTTAATTTCTACTTCCTTCTGATATTTATAAATAGTATCATCAAATATTACCAGCAACCAATAAAAAGGGGCAGAAATTCTCTGTTGCTGTTTACAGTAGAGTTAGGTTCAATCCAAATGGCAGTTTTCTAAGAAGAGACTCTTTGGATTCTCATCTCACCTATTACAACATCTCCTGATTTTCTGCCTTTCAATTTCCTTTAGAAAGTTTGCCGAGAATCATATTCCTTTTTCTATCTGACTTCAGTTCTGAAATCAAAGCACATGTGAGAAAGAACATTCCTATTTGTACCGTAGATATGTTATAGACCCTCCATTTTGCTCTTTCTTTTTCCCCTTCAAATTTATTTGTTTCTAATTTTTCCCTATTCTGAGGAATGTGATCAACCTGACATATTTACTCTGCTTCAATCTCCACAGATACTGCTTCCCTATTAAATATTTTCAGAATTTTCAGCTTATATTTCAGCATTTTTGTTGCTGGTTTCAAAATTGTGTTTTAAAATGGTTTTTGCTGCAACTTCTGAACTAATGAATTCTTTTAGTCAACTACCTTTATTGAATTATCTCTCTTGCGGGTCTGCTGTATGTTCATGCAGTCAGCATATTTGTTTCTTGCCGTTTGGTGAAATAAAAGCATGAGAATTCGAAGTATAATATTCTAAAATGCCGTTGTGATTAAAATTTAGTTTCTTGTATCTTTTCAAAGATGTTGGACTTTAGTGTTTAGTGTTTAGATTTAAATGTTAAGCCAGAATAAAACACCAAGGGAAGGTTACCAGGTGTCAGGCATACATTCATTGGGCGATATTTCCATGATTACTTGGAACCAAGTTGATTCGTGCTGTGCAATTATAAATCATTGCTACCTGTTTCCTCAATAACCTGCACTGGCTCTTTGTTGTCAAATTCAGGGTTATCTCAAATTGGAAAGAATCATTGACATCGTGGCTATCACTAGGCATAGTTTGCATTAATATTGGCAGAACTTGAAGTGATAATATTAGATGTTTAGACTGTTACAATTACCAGCACCACCCTGTATGGGATCTTGACTAGTCTTCTGGTAGGTTAGAGATGTTTTGTTGCTCAGGGGAGTATGATATTCTATCTTAAATCAAGTTGGATTTGTTCATTTTAATCTCCATTTGAGCTCTATAACTAAATCTTAATCAAACAAGCTTCTACTGTCTTTGCTTCAATTGACTTGCTCCAGTTGGGAACCAATTTAAATTGGCAAGTATTTTATTCAGATTTGCTAACTTAAGAATTTCACAACCTTATTGTCTAGGGTATTTTTTCATGGGCTTTCAAATTAATTGGAACAATTCAGTAGATTTTAGTATATGGTATTGAACAACTATTTATCTCACCTAAAACCTTCCCATTACTCTTTCTCTTGTGCTGTGGTAGTCATTCATCAAGTCAATGTACTGTGACTTGCAATGCCAGAATGTTACAGAGGTCAAAGTTTTCAATCTTGAGGTGCCTTTAGGGACACCTTCTGTGTAACACATCAGTGCCTCAGAAATGGAATTCTGGTTACAAGATCTATCAAGGACACAAATGTTCACATGCCCCATCTTTAGAAAGTCAGTGGGGTAAGTACAATTCCATCGGAGGATAAATATTGCCTGTCATTGCCATTAGGATCAGTTGTGCTGTTGCATACTGACAGTAATAACATTCATAAACATGTGCACAGACAGTGCAAACTCAGCACAAAAGCTACCCGTCAGTGCTGAAGCTGAAATATTGTAAATCTCTATACAGTTTCTCTTTTTGAAGTTTAGTTCCATCCAGTTTAAAAAGTGACCCAACTGATCTTTAGAGAAATAATGAAAGAATATGCTCTTATGCATTTTTATATGTCTAATGGGTTAAGAAAGATAGATAGATACTTTATTGATCCCAAAGGAAATTACAGTGTCACAGTAGCATTACAAGTGCACAGATATAAATATTAGAAGAGAAATAGAAAGAATAAAAAATAAGTTACTACGAAGTCTAACAGGAGGAGGTCATCACTTCTCTGATTATAGGTTGACTCATTATAGAGCCTAACGGCAGAGGGTAAGAATGACCTCATATAGTGTTCCTTGGAGCTGGGCAGTTCTCTTAGTCAGCAGTGCCGCTGTCTTAAGGGATTATGGTAGCATTAATGGTTCAGTTACTGGACAAATAATCTATGTGCTCTGATAAAAAGTCATTCACCTGTTTCTTACTCCAACACACACTGCAAATCAGCTGGACATTTCAGCACTCTCTGTGTATTTAAGTAGTCCAGAGGCAAGAATAACCATCTTTTGTAGATTTCAAATGAGCACTTTGGGCTGTCGGGCCTGTACCAGTGCTGGATAACAAAATGAGCTTCATTGTTCATCCAGTGAAGCCATATGGGTGGAAGAAAGGTGCAATCATTATGATGAAGTTATATTATCGGTCTTCCAATAGCCGGTGGGAGCAGTGGTTCAGGTATACATTCCAATCATGGAAAATGTAAAATAAACAGACTTGACCAAATTTGGGTTGTCTTCTCTGAAGAGTCAGAGAGTGAGATGAGATCCGATAGAGGTTTATTAAACTATGAGATGCATAGACATAGTAGGCAGCCAATATCTTTTTCTTGGGTTCGGGCTATCTAATAATTAGAGGGCATGCATTTAAGTTGAGAGGGGGAAAGTTCAAAGGAGATGTGAGGGGCAGGTCTTTTACACTGAGAGTGGTGGGTGCCTGCAATGTATTATCAGGGATTGTGGTGGAAGCAAATATGATAAAGGCATTTAAGAGCATCTTATATAGCCACATGAATATGCAGAAAATGGCGAGATATGGGCCCTGTGTAGGTAGGATGAATTGTTTAGTTAGATGTTTAAGTGTTAGTTTAATAGTTTGGCAAAGCACTGTGGGCTTAAAGGCTAGTTCTGCACTCCTCTGTGTTCTGTGTTTCAGAGCATGGTTATTGCAACTGGTGATTTTAACTTGTCCAATGGCACTTAATGGCGATTCCTTCGAGCCCATCTGTGGGAACAGCTTCATTTCTACCTTTAATGTCTCTCTTTTTTTCTTTCTACTGTGGATGTAGTTCTGTCGTAGACCCTGACCTAGAATTACATTCAGACTTCAGTTCTTGGTGGTGGTGGGACCTGCTCCGGGAGGCTCGTGACTGGCTGCGTTTCAATATCCCAAGGACTCAGTCAAGAAAAAAAGCTTCACTAATCTGTGGACGAGTCAACTGAATGCTGGTGCTGCCTACTGAAGCGTCACAGGAGAAAGTGGAATATCAGGAGCGGTGGATTGGCTTTCTGGGCTCTGTACTTGGTGAGTCGTGTGCTTTCACTGTCTCTCTCTCTCTCATCAGTGGGGGAGAACTTAGGAACAAAAAGTGACGCAGCAGACTTTATCATTGCAAGTTCATGAGTTTTGTTATGCTTGCCCTCTTGCTGTGAAAGGTTGACACCTTTCTGTCCCTTTATTGGAGATAGAGAGAGTCTGCGGTATGTCGAATTGTCAGCATGAACGATTAGTTTTTGTTGTACTGCAGATCATGGTCTTTCTTGGGGGCTTTGCTAATGCTTGGCAGATGGAGGGTGCTGATGCTTTTCTTGATGATGTGAGTGTCATTGTTTTGCTGCAGCTTATGCGTGGGAGGGAGGAGTTGGGGGGCTTTGGGGACGTACTGCACTGTCACTCACACAGCACTCTTCTGTTTCTGTGGATGTCTGCAAAGAACAAAAATTTCGGGTTGTATATTGTATACAGTTCTCTGATGTTAAATGGAACTATTGAAAAAATATTGACTGGGCCCCCCTTCGTGTCAATGGCTTATGTGCAGCAGAATTTGTTGGATAAATCCACAAAGGCTTCTTGAAGCAACATGTCAATAGCCTAACAAGGTATCGGGCAAAAATAGACTTTCTATTGGAGAATGAACAAGGGACTGTGCCAGTATAATCATCTCATCCTTGGTGTCACATCTGCTTCAGCAACTTGGCAAAGAGCAATGGACCAAGAGCTCCAAGATATAGCAGGCACACACTGTTACCTTAATGACATCATTGTGACTGGCAGAAGTGATGAAGAGCACCTCCAGAACCTTGCTAAAGTGCTTACCAGGCTGAGTGAGTATGGTCTAAGCGCAAAGAGAGAGAAATGTGAGTTTTCAAGAATTAAATTTCATACTGTGGACATGTTATTGACAAGCATAGCATACATAAGTCGCAAGAAAAGATTGATGCAGTGCTACAGGCACCCAAATTGGAAAATATGTCATAACTTAAGTCATACTTGGACATTGTAAACTATTACCACTAGTTTCTCCCAAGTGCTGCACCCATTGAACAGACTGATACAGACAGAGGCAAAGTGGGAATGGTCGGAAAGGCGTGCAAAAGCATTCAAGGAAGCAAAGAGACTAATAACATTTGATGAACTGCTCACCCATTATGTCCCAACTCTGCCCATCAGACTGGTGTCTGATGCATTCCCATATGACATTGGTGCAGTTTTTTCCCAGTTTATGAAAGATGGATCTGAACACCTGATTGTGTTTGCTTCAAGATCACTGATGAGCGCAGATAGACCGAGAGGCCCTTAGTCTAATATGGGGAATAAAGAAGTTTCACCACTACCTCCACGGACAAAAGTTTAGGCTAGTGACAGATCACCAGCCTCTTGTATTCATTTTCCATCCCAGGAAGGGAATTCCAGTGAAGACTGCTACCCGGTTACAACGTTAGGCGTTATTCCTAGGAGCCCAGTCTTATGATAGTGAGCTCAGGGTTCCAAACAGCACAGCAACACTGATGGCTTGCACAGCCTCTCCTACTGGCAACTGAAGACGAAAAGTCTTCATATTGTGACTCAGCAGAAGTGTTGACACAGCATTGTTGGACCAGTTGCTGGTAACAAATTCCAAAATACAAATGGAAGCGACGAATGACCCACCATCATCAAACATCTATGAAATCATCAGGCAAAGATTGCCAGCTTGTGGTAATCTGATGTTTCCAGAGTTCTCAGTGAGACAAGACCACTGTATGGTGGTATGTCAAAGTACACTGATGTGTGGATCTCGTGTTGTGGTTCCCTGTAAACTGTGCGTCAGAGTGTTAGGCAATCTGCATGAAGGACACCTGGGTACAGTCAAGATGAAGAGCCTTGCCTGATGCTATGTGTGGTATTGGGAGTAGATAAACAAATTGAAAACTTGACAAAAAGCCGTTCGGGGTGACAAAAAGGTCAAACTGTACCCCTGCAGGCACCATTACACCAGTGGGAGTGGCCATTATCACCATGGCAAAGAGTACTTTGCCGGACAATTAATGGACTCCATGTTTCTGATTGCTGTGGATGCTCATTTGAAGTGGCCAGAGGTTATACCAATGAAGTCAACCATGCCAGCAAAAACTGTCTCTACTCTGTGACTACCTTCGCCAGAAATAGCTTACCATAAAAAATTGTAGTGAAAATGGACCACAAGTCAGAAGAATTCCACCAGTTGATGAAGAAAAATGGCATCAGATATTTCATCAGCTCCTCACTAGCCAGCAATGAATGAGTTAGCTGAAAGGTTTATCCAAACCTTGAAGAAGTTCATTAAAGCTTTGGACAAGGTCGACATTTCTCTCCAGCACAAGGTGGACATCTTCTCTTTTTTATTCAGAACTCTGTTCATGTGATGACAAATCAAACACCTACAATGCTGTTCATGAACAGGAATCTGCGATCTCGCATAGACCTCCTGAAATCAGATCTACGGAGGGAAGTGCAGAATAACCAGTTCAGTAAGTTGCCAAGTGAAGCAGCAAGAGGCTTCAAGATTAGACCGCAAGTCCTAGTGTGTGATTACTGAGAAGACAAGTGGACACCTGGTAGGATAGCTACAAGAACTGGACCACTGATGTACACAGTGGATGTTGGAGATCAGCATGGAGACATCATGTGGACCAGATACTGGATGTTCAACCAAAGAATGCACCTGAGTTGACTGCATCGAACAAGATGGACACATTACAGTCACTGGACTTGTGAAAGCATGTTTATTTGGAATATGGGTTTATGAAAGGGAAATCATACATATACAGTTTTATGTTACATTAGTCTAAAGGAAGAGGAAGTTTAATATTTGGATCTATTTCTTTTAGAGCAACGTCCCTCCCTTAGCACTATGTGTTGATCTGTTGTCCGCGCATGGTCTGTTGTCTACACATGTACATTTCTTTCTCTCTCTCTCTCTCTCTCTCTCTCATTTTGCAGTGTGAATCCACCAGTTAAAGCCATCTCCTGTGTGCATGCTTTTATTTAATCGATAAGGAATTGTGCACAGACACAACAATTTCCCTCCATTGATGCTTGTGACAGAGAGCACTCAGTAAACACACTCCCTGCGCACCCTCATTCACTCAACACACAAACATTGTCTTGTCATTTTTCTGTTGTTGCAATGAGTGTGTGCAATTCAATGTCTTTCCTGGTATATTCTCATAACTAACCCAAAGTTTTTCCTTTGCATTGCTGCATACATCCAGGGTCAGACACCAAAGTTTAGTTTAATTTTATTCTTTATTTGTACTTAAGTGTAAGTTTGTGATAGTGTTGAACCATCTGCTGTTACACTGCTGGGTCCTAATCTGAGCTGATGCTCTCAGTTGTCTCTCTGGTGCCACTTGCTGCCATACATCATTAGTATTCCATTTATGGGGATGTGTAAATGTGTATATGTTGTTTGTATTTAAGATAGATACTTCTATTATTTTGTAGTATGACTGTAACTACATTGTGGCATGCATCATATTCAAATTCGTGTGTATTTAACTTTGTTGGAAATTAAAGATGGTATATCCTAGTTACTAATAAAAAGGAGCCATTCACCCTCAGTGAAAGTGAGAGAGAGAGAGAGAGAGAGAGAGAGAGAGAGAGAGAGAGAGAGAGAGAGAGTGAGAGAGAGTGAGAGAGAGAGTGTGTGAGAGAGAGAGAGTGAGAGTGAGAGAGAGAGAGTGAGAGAGAGAGTGAGAGAAAGAGAGAGAGAGAGAGAGAGAGAGAGAGAGAGAGAGAGAGAGAGAGAGAGAGAGAGAGAGAGAGATCGAGATCACACTGGACAAGAATAAAATTGGCACTATTGTTGTGTTTTCTAGTAGACATTGCCATTTTTCATTATGTTCACTAATTTTTGTAAGTTTGATTTTTGACATAACTAAGAAGCACCCTTGTGTCAAGTATCAAACGACTCCAGCCATTTTTACATTGGTCATAACCCGCACTTCTAACGATATTACCTGCCTGATCTGCTGAGTTCCTCCAGTATTTTATGAGTGTTCCTCAAGATTTCCAGCATCTACAGAATGCCTTGTGTTTAAAATCTTGATAGCTGCCTTGCCTCAGATTACTGACAGTCATTGACTAATGAAGAAAGATATCCTGCTTATGGGCTGCATCTTGTCAGTAAAACATGAAGAGTTACAGAGATCACATTAAAAATATAATTATAAATTGCCTTTCCAACCTTTGTACAGAATAGAGCAGTTAATGTAAAATATTCACCCTCATTTGTCTTTATGGGAGCACTTCCGTCTCTGAGTGAGGAAGCTTTTGCTTCAAAATCTAATTCAGAGGACATGACAGAAGGTAATACTGTAATGCTCTCCTGAAGGGTTGTTCTGTGTTGTTTCATGTGCCAGCTTCCAGTTGGGGAGTTGAACAATAGTGCTACTCGTTTGTTCTTGCAGTTAGACCTGTTAGATTCAATGACAGCTTTTTATTAATAGGCAGTTGAGTTTGCCCTGTTAATATTTATCCCTCAATCTTTATCAATAAAATATTATATCTCATTACTGTTTATAGGCCTGTTTACTGTTTATACTGTTTACTGTGTTGAAAAGTTCCAGCATGACTGAAGTTCAAATGAACTTGATTGAGTAGGGAGTGAATTGAAATGTCCTCAGATCAGAGCAAGAAGAACGGACGTGGAAATTATCCCTGTCTTTTTGTTTGTTTTTTCTTCTACGCTCGTGAAAACATGTCCTTTGTCTTTATTTGACAACTCACAGAAAATCATTGATCAATAAGTTAAGATCACAATCACAATAATGAAATATAAGCTGTAAAGGCTAGAGACATTCAGTGGGTCAAGTAGAATCTGTAGAAGGGGAGCAGTCAATGTTTCAGGTCCAAAATAATTTCAATATATAAAGTTCAAAGTAAATTTATTATCAAGGTATCTATATGTCACCATTTATGAATTTGTGATTCATTTTCTTTTAGATATTCACCATAGAACAAAGCAGTACAATAAAATCAACAAAAAACTGCACACACACATAGAACGACAATAAAACAATGTGCAAAGAAGACAATCTGTGCAAATATAAAAGTGATAATATATAAATAAATAGTACTGAGAACATGAGTCGTATAGTCCATGAAAGTGAATCCATAGACTGCGGAAACATTTCAGAGTAGAGATGAGTGAAGTTATCCCAGCTAGCACCGTCTTAATGTGTGTGACTAGTCACCACACTCTTTTGAGAAAATCAAATTACACTAGGTGCTAGTAGGCCATCAGAAGACTCTAGGTATTGGAAGGAGGCAGTGAATAGAAACCACGCACTTCTGGGGGGTAAGGTTTTTTTTAATAAGAAAAAAGCAATATGTAAAAATATTTACATGAGCAAGAACAATTCAAAATTCCAACATTATGTTTAGATTCTAAATCTTAGATATCAAACCAAAAACAAATTCCTTATTTATTAGAATCAGTGAGATTCCTTTATTACTCAAATCTCTGTAACTAATTAGATCTAGATGTTATTCCTTATTTAAAAGTTTACAGACTAAACTTACCCCTCATTGGTTAGAAAACCAAATATAATACTATTCTTAAGTATTATAGTTAACTTCAGTTTCAGTTCCAGGCAGCATATCAACAAGTTTAAATTCAAAAATTACATATACGCTGTTTAACGTCTTTCATGACAATTCTTCAACATCACAACTCTTAAACAAAGTAAAACTCATTCAGTAACTTATCAAACACTTTGCAAAAATAATCAGTTCTTGCCAAAAATTAAATTCAGATTCTTTGAATAAAAATAAACTTATACATCCAACTGTATTAAATCCTTTGCGCCAATGCATAGTTCGTTCCCCCGCTGGTTCCTCATCTTGGGTGGCTGGCCATCTTCTTTCTTAGTTCATTGGAATGAAATAGTTTCTCACCCATAGTAAGTTAGTTCACAAACTTGTACAAAAACTTGACCAAATCCCTTGGTGTGATCTTACAGAATTAGTTCCCAATTACATGATAGGGATTTTGGACACTGATCTCTGCATATATTGTCTCGTTAAAGCTACTGCATATTATAGCTGTAGCTTCAATAAATCTTTTATTACAATAGTCTCTCCTCCAGGGGTCTCACCCTGAGGTTGTCAGATTGCTTGTTCATGAATTGCAAAAAGTTGGCTTTCAGGTACAACAGGTTATTAAGAAGGCAAACGGAATGTTGACCATCATTGTTAGAGAAATTGAATTCAAGAGCAGGGAGGTCATGCTGCAACTATACAGGGAACTGGTGAGGCCGCACCTGGAGTACTGTGTGCATTTCTGGTCTCCATACTTGAGGAAGGATATACTGGCTTTGGAGGCAGTGCGGAGGAGGTTTACCAGGTTGATTCCAGAGATGAAGGGATTAACCTATGATGTGGGATTGAGCCGCTTGGGTCTATACTCTCTGGAGTTCAGAGGAATGAGAGGGGATCTTATACTGTAGAAACATACACAATTTTGAAAGGATAAGATAGAAGTGGGGAAGCTGTTTCTATTGGTGGGTAAGATTAGAACTGGGGACATTGCCTCAAGATTCAGGGGAGAAGATTTAGAACGGAAATGAGGAGAAACTGTTTTTCCCGGAGAGTGGTGAATCTGTGGAATTCTCTGCCTAGGGAAGCAGATGAGGCTTCCTCACTAAATATATTTAAGAAACAGTTAGATAGGTTTTTACATAGTAAGGGAATTAAGGGTTATGGGGAAAAGGCAGGTAGATGGAGCTGAGTTTACGGACAGATCAGCCATGATCTTATTGAATGGCAGGACAGGTTTGATGGGCCGGATGGCCTACTCCTGCTCCTATTTTTATGTTCTTATGTGAATTAGTAGGGCAAAGATACTCACTACTAATTCCACGCTGAACAGTTCAAGTCTTCAGTTTTTAATCATTGCTGCATTGCTCTCCTTGTCTGTAATGTGTCAGCCATACCTCTTCATGCATAGTGCTTTCTTCAAATTCTCTTTTGTTTAAATCAGTAACCCTTGTTTTCGTCCCTCTGCGGGTGGAGCTTTTTAACATTGCATCTTTGGCTTTCATTAACCTGGGTTACATGAAGAATAATAACTGCTCCCGAATCTGGTGGTGTGGGACCTAAGACTTCTTTATCTCCTTCCAACTAGCATAGGTGACAGTAAGATTTTACTCCCCGATGAGCTCAATGCCTTTTATGCTTGCTTTAACCAACAGAACATGGAGGAACCTTCACAAACTCTCACGTACACTGATTACTCTGTGATAACAGTCTCTGCGGCCAACGGGAGAACATCCTTTAGAAGGGTGAACCCACAGACAGCTTTGCTTTTTGCAGAGATGCTACTTGTTCTTTTGAGTGTTTCCTGTAATTTTTGTTTTAATTTCAGATCTCCAGCATCTGCAGTTTTTGATTTACATTTATAAAGATGTAAAAGCATAAAAGGACATACATTATGTTGTGTGATTATATCTTGAGCTATTTTCAAAGGAAGCCTTGGCTCAGAGAAAATGTTCTCTGTCAGTAGATTATAAGCTTAAATTTACTCCACTCCAAAAACTTGAAGATATAAAACAAAGAAATATACAGCACATTACAGGCCCTTCGGCCCACAGTGTTGTGCCGATCATGTAACCTACCCTAGAAACTATCTAAAATTTCCCTACTGCATAGAACTCTATTTTTCTAAGCTCATGTACCTATATAAGAATCTCTTAAAAGACCCTATTGTATCCGCGTCTGCCACTGTCATTGGCAGTGCATTCCAAGCACCCACCTCTCTCTGTGTGAAAAACTTAAATTTGTCTTCTCCCCTGTACCTACTTCCAAGCACCTTAAAACTATGCCCAGTCATGTTAGCCATTTCAGCCTTGGAAAAAAAGCCTCTGGCTACCACAGGATCAATGGCTGTCATCACCTTATACATCTCTGTCAGGTCACCTCTCATTCTCCATCGCTCCAAGGAGAAAAACTTCACTCAACCTATTTTCATAAGGCATGCTCTACAATCCAGGCACCATCCTTGTAAATCTCCTCTGCACTCTCTCTATAGTACCCACATCCTTTCTATAGTGAGGTGACCAGAACTGAACATGGTACAGTATATACAGTATTTTTGTATTTGCACATTAAAAAAATCTATTCAATATATGTAATTGATTTACTTGTTTATTTATTATGTTTTATTTTATTTTATTTATTATTTTTTTCTCTCTCTGCTAGATTTTGTATTGCATTGAACTGCTGCTGCTAAGTTACCAAATTTCATGTCACATGCCGGTGATAATAAACCTGATTCTGATACTCTAAATGGGGTCCAACCAAGGTCTAATATAGCTTTAACATTACATCATGGCTCTTGAACTCAATCCCACGGTTGATGAAGGTGAACGCACCATATGCCTTCTTAATAGCACGGTCAATCTGTGCAGCAGCTCTGAGTCCTATGGACATGGACCCCAAGATCTCGCTGATCCTCCTCACTGCCAAGAATCTTACCATTAATATTAGAATCTGTCTTCAAACTTGACCTACCAAAATGAATCTCTTCACACTTACCTGGATTATCTGTCTCTTCTCAACCCAATTCTGCATCCTATCAACATCTGCTGTAACCTCTGACGACCCTCCAGACTGTCCAAAACATCCCAACTTTTGTGTCATCAGCAAACTTACTAACTCACCCTTCTACTTCCACATCCAGCTCATTTATAAAAATCACATAGAGGATGGGTCCCAGAACAGATATTTGTAGAACACCACTGGTCACTGACTTCCATGCAGAGTATGAATCATTAACAACCACCCTTCGACTTTTGTAAGCAAGCCAATTCTGGATCCACAAAGCAATGCCTCCTTGGATCCCATACCTCCTTACTTTCTGAATGAGCCTTGCATGGGGAACCTTATCAAATACTTTTCTGAAATTAGTATACACCACATCCACTGCTCTACCTTCATCAATATGTTTTGTTACATCCTCAAAGAATCCAATCAGGCTCATAAGGCACGACCTGCCCTTGACAAAGCCATGCTGCTATCCCCGATCAGATTATGTTTCTCCAAATGCTCATAAATCCTGCCTCTCAGGATATTCTCCAACAACTTGCCACTACTAAAATAAGACCCACTGGTCTATAATTTCTTGGGTTATCTCCACTCCCTTTCTTCAACAAGGGAACAAATTTTGAAACTCTCCAATCCTCTGGTACTTCTCCTATCGCTACTGATGATGCAAAGGCCATTGCCAAAGTTTCAAAAATCTCCTCACTCATCTCCCACAGTAGCTTGGGGTGAATCTCGTCTGGACCCAGCGACTTATCTAACTTACTGCTTTACAAAAGCTCCAGCTTTCTTAATGCCTATATGCTCAAGCATTTCAGTCTGCTTTAAGTTATCCCCACAATTGCCAAGGTCCTTTTCTCTGGATACTGTAGCAAAGTGTTCATTAAGTACCAGCGCTACCTCCGCCAACTCCGTGCACACGTTTTCACTATCGCACCTGATTGGTCCTATTCTCACATAGCTCATCTCCTTGCTCTTCACATACTTGTAGAATGCTTCGGGGTTTCTGTTTAGCCTGCTTGCCCAGGCCTTCTCATGGCCCCTTCTAGCTCTCCTAATTTCATTCAAGTTCTTTCCTGGCCCCTTGTAATTTACTAGAGCTCTAACAATACCTAGTTTCTTGAACCTTCTGTGAGCTTTTCTTTTCTTCTTAACTAAATTTTCTACATCCTTTATACAGGGTTAATTGTTTATATAATTGAGATAGTAAATTTGAGATGTTGAATTTGGTTTCTGTCTTACATTGACTTTACAGATCCCATGTTTCCATTTTAAAATAAGATTGTGCCTGATAAAAATTGATCTTTAAGCCCTCATTACTTAAACATATCAACTGATTATTTGTTTTATTGCTGTTTATAGCCATGCTGTGCACTATTTGACTGCCATCTCATAATAATAATTTCACAACTTTATGAGATGTGAAATGCTCTGCATTCATTCAAGGAAAGTGCTAAATAAATTATTTTATTGTGGCTCAGATCCACTCACCTAGCAAAGTTCAACAATTCACTGAAAAATCTTATTGAACTACCTTCATCTGTTTGAAAGAACTTGTAACTTACTTTCTGCTGTTTATATTCATTCAAGTATTTCTGTGACAGAGTTTCTGTAATATAGTACAAAGATACTGGGGATCTAAGGACAGGTTCAAACACCCTTGCTCATGCTTTCTTGAGCAAATCAGAAGACTGATAAGACAAGAGAACAACTTCTAGAATTCTTATCTTCCATGCCTACCTTTATGGGTATTTGCTTTCTGTAATGCCACCTCTCTTTAATTAACATTTAAAATTAGAATTGTGGCAACTGAGGAATTTCAGTTACTAATCCTATACCATTTTCCTCCCGTGACCACCTCCTGGTTGTTCCCACAAGAAGTAAGGACAACAGGGGGTGATTATGAGAGGCAGAGGAGTGATTATGGGATTGCTTTGAGTTGGTGTACTGGGCCACGTACAAAGGGTCGCCAGAGGGCTGGAATGAAAATGTCTTGGTTCTCATGGAGTTCTGAAAGACATGCATAGATGACTGTGTCCCCAAGAAATCATTTGAAGTCTTCCCATAGCAGAAATCCAGGATGAATCAAATGACTTGCAGTCTGCTGAGGAATAGATCAGTGGAGTTCAGGACTGGCAATCCAGGAAAGTACAAGTATGACTTCTGGAAAGACATCGCACATGTTAAGTAGCAATCCCACACCAAACGTGAATCACAGAATGGTGCTCGACAGTTGTGATAGGGTTTGAATGTTATCACTTCATACAAAGCAAAACCAGACAATGAAAATGACAAGGCTTGCTCCTGGGTGAGCTCAATGCCTTTTACTCGCTTTGACTGATAGAAATGGAAGCTCCTTCATGAATCCCCCTCCCCCTGAGACCCCCAACAACCCTGTGATTTCAGTTTCTGAGGCTGATGTGAGAGCATCCTTGTGAAGAGTGAATCCATGGAACACCTCTGGTCCAGACAGCATACTTAGCCATGTACAGAAAACCCGTGCTAATCAACTGGCTGAATATTTATGGATATCTTCACCCTCTCACTCTGGTTACCCATTGAAGCTAACCACTGGCTTCAATTATACGTTCTTGGTAACCTTCCTCAATGACTATTGCCCTTTAGCACTTATACCCACGCTGGATAACGATGATGCATATATCAAGATGTTCTTCATTGACTCCAGCTTAGCACTCAGAGCTATCACTAATCTCCAAGACCTCAGCCTTCATACCTCCCTGTGCAACTAGATCCTTGACTTCCTACCTTGCAAAGTCCAGTCAGTTTGGATTGGCAGCGATCACTATCAGCACTGGTGCACCTCAAAGATGTGTGCTTAGCAACCCCCCACCCCCCACTCTACTTGCTTTATACCTTTGATTGTTTGGATAAGTACAGCTGTAATTCCATATTTAAAAATGCAAATGACACTACTGTTGTCAGCCAAATCAAATGTGGAGATGAACTGGTGTCTAGGAGGAAGGCTAAAAATTTGGCTGAATGGTCCCACAACACAAACTCTCACTCAATGTAGACAAAACCAAAGGGCTGATTATGAACTACAAATGGAAGATAACAGAGGTCCATGAGCCAGTCCTTACTAGGAGATGAAAAGTGGAGAATGTGAGCAATTTAAAATTGCTTGCCATTTTCATATTAGAGGACTTGTCCAGGGACCAGCTCGTAACTGCCACCAGAAAGAAGGCATGAAGGGAGCAAAAAAAGTATACAGAAAGTAGTACACTTTTGAACTATACAGTCTGGTCAAAGAGCACTGCCGCAAAAAAGTAGTAACCATCATCAAGGACTCTTACCATCCAGGAATACAGTAAAATACATTCAATAAAAAAATACCGTCCAGGTCCCTGAATCTGCTGTTGTGAGATTGAAATCACCAGAGGAGAAGTACTAGTAGATATGAAGCAGTTTCCTTATTCAGCAAAACAATGTACCACAGGCATCGTATGGAGATGCTTTCAGTCAAAAGATCTCCCTGTGCCCGGCATTAAACACATTTTATGTGCTAAATCAAAGAAAATTCAGGACAAGTCAAACAGATCGATATTTAGAATCTTCCCACCATCACACCCAAAACAAATGTTAATCACTATCACGTCTATGCATTGGATATGGACTTGTGCAATGTAGACATTCAGCTATGTGCCTGTTTCCTGGTCTGACTGGTCTGTCAATCCATTGTTCAGAGCTGCATTAAAATCAAATCCGCAATTCAGAATTGAAGACCAGTAGCTGAAGTACCTGCTAAATGGGCCAAACCCAAAAAATCGCTCTAGCAAGTCCTCGAATGTTACAGTAGTCTGCAACTAAGCACAATGCAGCTTGGCTTCTGCCGAGCGAACACTGGGGAGCAGCACCGATTCCAGCACGGATGATGTACGGCACTTCCTCTGGCACTCTGGTGGAGTGCCATGGTGACATATACATACCGTACTTCAATAATACATTTCCTTTGACATTGCCTTTGACACTAACCGGAATCCAAAAAGTGTTGTGTTAATCTCTCTCTCTAGAGTTGGCTTAATCTAATCCGTCAGGTAGTCATTTTCATTTATCACTGTACTAAAATTTTTGCTTGTAATTTGTGATATGAATATTTACTGTTAGGGTGGTAAATGCATTGAACTGAAAAAAGTAAGAAGATTTATAGGGCTTTTTGATTGCAAGTGAAAACTAAAATATAGCATGTTACAATTGGTTGAACTGTGTGTGTGTGTGTGTAAAAAAAGACATTTATTTCAAAACAAAAATATTAATTGTTAACAAAGATGTTTTACTTTCTCATTGTAATCATTATTACAAAAATGACAAAGGATCTTGCTCCTTTAATTGTAATTCATTCTTGCTGAGTTCCAGTGGGAATATCAAGGACATTCATCTTATGAACCACTGAATTTCTATCTAATGTGGGATAAAGAAACTGCATAATTTATGAGGTGAAGATGCTATGAAAGATATAAAATAACGAGACAGACTGTTCTCATTAGTAAGATGCCATTTTTAAACAACCAGACTTCAAAACATTCAAATGGCAATGCTGTAACTCTTTAATTCATTTACAGGATGTGGACACTGGTAGAAATCCTAGCGATTATACCCTAACCTCAAATGATACTTCAGTGGAAAAGTTCTGATAAAGGATCATTGACCTAAAACATTGGATCTGTTTCTCTCTCTACAGATGCTGCCTGAAAATTTGTTGGCATCATAACCATGGAATACAGTGCATGATGAGATTAATAGTAAGCTAATTGTATTAAGGTAGATTTTCTTCAGTGTCTTTTGAAATATTATTGTAAATATTTCATTCTGCAGAAGTAAAAGAAAATTAATATTTCAAAGGTGACATGATAGCCAGCACTGTCATACCATAGACCAAGGGTGGTGAACCTATGGCAAGTCTGCCCAAGATGGCACTCAAAACATTTTGTAGGCACATGGCATGCAGTAATGCCCCTCGATTCTTTAAATCCCACCCATAATAAAAAGATCCTTCAAGAGGCCTGTAGTTTTGTCATGGTTTGGAGGCTTGTGTGCTTCAGTGCCCTGGAGAGCAATGTTGGCTGGAGTCAGGGCTTTATGCTCTGGCTCTTAGTAGGGTCCTACATGCCAAACAGCTCAAAGGGTAGAATCCAGACTAAGAATAGTCCACCAGTCCTCCAAGTTCAAGGGTTCAACTCTGGGCTAACAAACCTGACCGGTAAAACACAATTATTATGGAAACAGCAATGAAAAATCCTTCTACATATGAGTGCAGTGGTATTCTTGAGTTTTTACCTGGTACTTGCATGACTGAAACTACTGATGAAGGAAGCCTGAACACTGACAGAAATGGACGGCCTTCACTGCTCCCTAAATGCCAGTGGCGTAAAGTAGTGTAACAACAAAGATTTATTGTGATTATCTTTTGTTCAAGTTTTATTGTCATTCAACCATACATGAACACCCATGAATACAGCCGAATGAAACAAAGTTACTCTGGGCTAAGTTGTAAAACACAGTACCAACAGTCACACACAGCACAAGGCACATATAGCTCATATAAGGTAGCAAGCACACATATGTTATCAGTAAAATACAGTCGCACGAAGAAAATATTGTCCAAGACCCTGATTCCATGAATGTTGCAGCAGTCTGCAGTTGAAATCAACAGAGCTTGTCTTCTGACAAATGAACACTGGAGGCAGCACTGACTCCAGCTTGAACATCACACCACACCGACTCCGGTGGAGTGCATCAACTTGGGTGCCTGTCTCCTGAGTGGCTGTTAACAGGTGACACCAAGGCTTGAGGGCTGGTCCTTACGATGATAGAGGCCACAGGGCTCCCGTGCCATCCGCCCCTGCTGTCTGCCAATAAATTGGACTCACAGCGTTCCACATTAACAGTATCCCACAGGGTCTTGAGATCACAAGGAAAGCAACTAAGGTGATTACTTGTTGTTAGACTGCACACTGCCTTCATGCACCCACTCCTCCAACGCCTCCCTGATGCAGACAGCAGCACGATCCACACCAAGTCTGGATCCTCTAATCTCTCCACCAACGAGCAACTCGATAATGGGGTAGACCTGCAGTACCTTAAGTTCTTAATGTCCAACAGGAACTTGCGATTGTAAAATATTCGCTTATAAAAGACATTAACACCGCTGGTTGACGCCGTGGAAGTTATTGTAATTGAATGTGCTGACATCTTACTAGTTTTTTACTGCATTTGGCATTTTACAGCCAAATGAAGCAGCAAATTATCTTTTACAACATGGGAGCAGTGAGAAACTCTCACAAGTAATGTCTCATGTTGATGTGATGTTGGATTATATATTTTGAAATCCTCATTGATATGATGAACACATCAATATTTGGATAGTAAACGGTAAGGCCTTTGGCAATGGCTTTGCTCTGCTTATGTTCTTTCTTCTGAGTGAACACTGAATATTTAGTGATAATAACAGGAAATACTGTGTGTAGTTTAGTGCCTCCATGAGTATTTATTTTGCACTTGTCTTTTTAAAAGATTAATGTTAATAATCTTTGAACAGTTTTACCAAAATGCTTCATTTATTTCAGTCTGTCTCTATTATATTTTTATTAATAGCCATAAAACAAAAACACACAAATATGCAACAGGACACATCCATTTTCCTTAAAAGGTCCATAATTATAGCTACTAATTCATTGATCAATGATAATCTTTTCTTAAAATTACCATGGCGCGCCGTGAAGTTTTTAGAAGATTATCACCAGTTTGGGCACACGCTCTCAAAAAGGTTTGCCACACCTGCTGTAGACACTTGCATATTGTGATACGTTCAGAACCTGCACACACAAAAAGGACAAAGCAAAAGCCAAGGCAATACAATGATAGAGATGTTGGGCTTTCAATGTCTACTGCCCCAGGTACATCTAAAGAATCCATTGCAAAGATAGCTGAACAGTTATCCTGCTTTCCTGTCTATCGTTCATCCCTCAAACACCCTTATTCTGTTTTATGGGAGCTTGTTATATATAGGAGCGTGTTATATAACCATTTCCTAGGTTATGAAGATAACTGCAGTGTTAAAAGTATCATGTTGACAATAAAGTACATTAGGATGTCCTAAGGCCATGACCCTCATGAGATTGGCACATATTATTCTTTAATTTTATTTTTATTTTTTTCTGATAGTTAGCCTTTATTAAGACCCTTTTAAAGTTTTATGGTCTTATAATGCTGCTGGCAGAACGTGTTCATAATAAACAATGGCAATCATCTTGGAGAGAAGGTATAACAGGACAGAATGTACAGCTGGCTGCCTCCAGGCCTGGCCCTGGGCAATATAATTTTTAAAACTATTGCAGTAGTACTATACATGGCCATGCATTCGATTATGCTAACTGACACAGCAATTTTTGCAGTATATAGTCCCCTTGATCTAACAGCAACCATGGATGAAAGACCTATCATTCCCTGTGCATTGTCTTAGAAGTATATGATGAATTCTCATCATTTATATTTAATCTGAATATATTTAATTCTATTAGGTCTGGTACATTAAAAAAAACCTCTGCATTGATGGCCTGTACTTCAAACATCAGGGGAAAACTTCAAGGACAGTTTTATAGTGTGTCGATGCCTCATTTTATTTTCCTATTTCGATTTAACAGATCTGATTATCAGTTGCAAAATAAACCATTGTCCTGACACTCTTGATAAATGGCCTGCTGGCTTTTGGATCAACAGAAGAGAGATTTGTGGTGCTGTCAATCTCAGAATGGGGTAAGTAGGGAGAGAGATTTAAAATGATAATGCCCAATTTGATTGTGCCACATACAAAGGATTGGTCTTCTCCTCCCAGCTATACCCAAGTGTTAGGTAGCATGGTAGGGTAGCAGGTAGCATAACACTATTACAGTGTCACACACAAAATGCTGGAGGAAATCAGCAGGCCAGGCAACATCTATGGTGGAAGAGATCAAACAGTCAATGCCTCAGCCTGAACCATCAACTGCTTACTTTTTTCTATAGATGCTGCCTGGCCTGCTGAGTTCTTCCAGCATTTTGCGTGTATCGCTTGGATTTCCAGTATCTCCTCTTTTCAGTGTCAGCGAGTTCAGATTCACCACTGTCTGTAATGAGTTTGTACGTTCTCTATGTGACCGCGTGGGTTTCCTCTGGGTGCTTTGCTTTCCTCCCACATTCCAAACTCACAACAGCTGGTAGCTTTAATTGGTCATATGGGTGTTATTTGGTGCCATGGGCTCATTGTGCTTGAAGGATCTGTTACCATGTTGTATCTTTAAAGCAGATATACAGACAAATAAATAAACAATACAAAGTGACCCACAGGCTTCTCTGGCTAGAGCACAAGACCATCCATTAGAATATTAAGATTGTAAATGAAGCCATCTTTCTATTTATTTAAGTGGAATTAAAATTAGACAGAATGATTAATTCAATCCACTCAGGTTATCTAATAGAGTAAGGGAAGGGATACAGTAATAAAACATGTTGCATGGTCTTCAGTTAACATGAACCTTATCTTACAAGCTGCATTGCTTAGAAGGAGAATAATATATTGTTTACTGCTGGACACAGTGAATGAATAGGAAGGGAGTTTGGATACCTGCTGCTGATAGAAATGCAAAAACAAGAAAATAGGAGGAGAAGAGTCTACACAACCTGTTGAGGCTGCTCCACCATTCATTACAATCATGGCTGATCCTCTACCCTAGTCCCATTGTCCTCTTCTAATTCCATTTCTTGAATGTTTTCAGGTCCAGAAATCTATTCAATCTATTATTTTAATGAACATGTAACTGTGTCTCAATAGTTTTCTGGGCAAGAGAATTCCAAAGGTTTACCACACAAAGTAATTTCTCCTCATCTCTATCTTAAATGGCTGTCCCTTATTTTTGAGTTGTCCCCCTAGTCCTAGCATCTTAATTCATGCCAGTATAATTTTCTTATGCAGGGAAATCAAAACTCTATACTATACTCCAGATATAATCTAACCCAGACTATAAATGTAATAAGAATCGCTATTTAAATTTTCTAATTATAAAGGCTAACATATCATATGCCTACTTAGTTACTTGCTCCACCTTGACTTGCAAATACATGCGCAACATGGGCCTTTTGAATATCAATGCAACCCAGTCTTTTATCTTTTCTAACAGATACTATTGTGGGTGCAAAGGTGGATTCATTTTACCATTTCCCATTCACCAACTGAGCTTGTCCTCATCCACCTCAGGATTTTATATATCCCTCTCTGTACTCAAAATTACAGAGTAATATCATTAACAAACTGGGAAATTTGACAGGTTTTGGTCCTCTTGGCCAAATTGGTAAATTGGAAGGTTGGTTCATTATTGTTCCATGTAGGAAGATCTTATAGGTATGTGGGGAGAATGAAAGGAGATTAGTATCAGATTAAAGTTGGTAAGTTAGTTTATTATTGTACTGAGGTACAGTGAAGAAGTTGTTTTGCATACTTTCTGTACAAATCAATTCATTACACAGTGCATTGAGACAGTACAAGGTAAAACAATTATAAAATGCAGAATAAACAATTACTATTAGAGTGGAAGTGCAGTGAAGGTAGACATTAAGGTGCAAAATTAACAAAGTAGATGTTGAGGCCGAGAGCTGATGTGTCATACTGGGTACTGTTTAAAAGTGGTAGAGAAGCTGCTTTTGAGACTTGTGGTATGTGTTTTCAGGATTTTGTATCTTCTGCCTCATGGGACAGGGGAGGAGAGAGAATGTCCAGGGTGGGTGGAATCTTTGATTATGTTATCCGCTCTACCAAGGCAGTGAGAAGGGTATACAGAATCCTTGGAGGGGAGGCTGGTTTCAGTGATGTGCTGAGCTCTGTCTACACTCTCTGTTTGAAGTGTGCAGAGCTCCATGCCTTCATTCCAACAACTTTCTACAGGAGCACCATTGAGAGTGTCCTGTCTGGCTGTATCACTCTGTGGTACGGCAAATGCAAGTCTTCAGACTGCAAGAGGCAGTAAAAACTGAGCGTATCATCGAGATCTCTCTCCCCCTATTTGTGATATTTAACAGGAGTGTTGCAGACAGTATTGTTGAAGATGCTTACCACCCATCCCACTATCTCTTTGACCACTACCATCAGGAAGGAGCTACCGAAACAACAGGACTAGGACGGCCAGACTGGGTAACAGCTTCTTCCCTCAAGCTGTGAGACTAATGACTATCCTACCCCACCGATGTCTCGTCACTAGGACAGCGAGCTGTTTACTGTACCGTTAACTGCTTACTGTTCCTGTGAGGTACACTTTATGAACTTATTTATGGTAATATTTTGCTTCATGTGCTGCGTGTGATACACTATACACTTTGTGTGTGCACCATGATCTGGTGCACCATTGTTTCATTTTGTTGTGTATATATAGTCAGATGACGATAAATTTGAGCTTGAACTTGAAATTGCAGTTTCCTGCAGTCATGAGCAGAGCAGTTGCCTTACCAAGCCGTGAAACTTCCTGATAATATGGTTTCTCTGGTGCATTGATAAAAACTGGTGAGGGTCAAAAAGGACATGCCAAATTTTTTAGCATCCTGAGGAAGTAAAAACAGTGGTGAGCTTTCTTGATCATGGCTTCTACCTGTTTGGACCAGGACAGGCTGTGGTGAACACGCCTAGAAATCTGAAGCTCTCAACTCTCTTGACATCAGCACCATGATGTAAGCCAGGAGCCAGCTCACCGCTCCCCATCCTGAAGTCAGGGACCAGCTCTCTTGTTGACCTGATATTGAGTGAAAGGTTGTTATCATGACAATATGTTACTAAGCTCTCTATCTTCATCCTCTACTCCAACTTATCATCATTTGAGATGTGGATTAGAGCAGTTATGAGTATACGGGGTGCCTATGGATGTGGCATTTGGCACCAGTATTGGGAATAATTGTGGCAAAAGTGTTGCTACCATTGTTTACTGATTGTGGTCTGTTGATTTGGAAGTCAAGTATCTAAAAGTTCAAAAAGGTTCAAAGGTTCATTTTATTATCAAAGTATGTATGCAGAGTACAATTCTGAAATTTGTCTCTTCTCAAGACAGCCATAGAATACAGAAAATCAAAGAAGTATTTGAAAGAAAGACACCCCCCACATGGAAAGAAAAATAAACAAACACTCACAAACCCCAAAGTCCCCCAAATCCCCCTCTCGCACAAAAACTAACAGATCATCCAAACCAGTATCCAGATGTAAAGCAAGATATTGAGCTCCTGGTCAAGGGATTTGGTGATGAGTTTACTTGGGGTTATAGTATTAAAGGTGAAGCTGTAATCAATAAACTATAGTCTAATATAAGTGCCTTTACTCTCCAAAGAGGAGAAAATCTGCAGATGCTGGAAGTTCAAGCACCACACACAAAATGGAGGAACTCAGCAGGTCAGGCAGCATTTTATGTGTCTGTCCTATCCAGAAGCTTTGACGTAAGTGTATGCCAAGGAGATGGCGCCTGCTGTAGACCTGTTTAGGTGGTAAGTGAATTGTATTGAGTCGATGTTGGTTGGAAGGCTGAAAACATGACTTGCCCCACCCTATGTCTTGCTGACTGATTCTAATTACTTTTATTTTTATTTAGAGATACAGCACATTAACAGGCCCTTTCTGCTCAATAAGCCCACGATGTCTACTAACAACCATGTGACCAATTAAGCTACTTTGGAAAGTGTGCAGGAACCAGATCATCAGGAGGAAACCCACATGGTCATGGGAGGAACATACAAACAACTTGTAGGCAGTGGCAGAATTGAACCCAGATTGTTGGTGTAGTAATAGTGTTATGCTAACCACTATACTACTATGCCACTCCAATAACACCATTGTTTTTCAATTGCTCAAAATTCCTATCCCAAGAATCCTCTAACCTTATGGAACTGCCCTGTGGCTAGAGAGGACATGAGGATATTGGCCAAAGCCAATATCTTGACCAATATATTAGTTTTGACTGATAAGTTGGACAATCTCATCTCCTGCCATGGCCAACAAAGGAAGTCAAAACCAACGTAAAAGCCAAAGAGAGGGCATGTAATAGAGCAAAAATTAGTCAGAAATTAGAGGATCGGAAACTTTTAGATACCAAAAAAGGCAACTAAAAAGTAATTAAGAAATACTAAAGTGAGCTAGCCAATAATACAAGAGGATACTAAAAGTTTTTTCAGATACATGTGGTGTGAAAGAGAGGTGAGAATGGATATTAGACATCTGGAAAACTGCTGGAGAGGTAGTGATGGGGGACAACAAAAGTGCGGATGGACTGAATAAGTATCTTTCATCAGTCTTCAGTTCCAGGTGTTAGGGTGTGATGGAAATGATGGCTTTGTTGCCAAGTCTGCAGATGATATGATGATAGGTGGTGGGGTAGGTAGTTTTGAGGAAACATAGAGAGGCTACAGAAGGACTTAGACAGTTTAGGACGGGTAAATGAGAGGCAGATGAAATAGAGTGTCGGGAAGTATATAGTCATGCACTTTGGTAGCAGAATTGGAAGGGTTAGCTATTTTCTAAATGGACAGAAAATACAAAAATTTGAGGTACATATGGGAGTGCTTGTGCAAGATTCCCTAAAATTTTATTTTCAGGTTGAGTCTGTGGTGAGGAAGGCAAATGCAATGTTAGCATTCATTTCAAGGGGACTAGAATACAAAAGCAAGGATGTAATGTTGACACTTTATAAAACACTGGCGAGACCTCACTTGGATTGTTAAGAGCTGTTTTGGTCCCCCTGGAAAAATGTGTTGAAACTGGAGAAGGTTCAAAGGAGTTTCACGGAAATGATTCCAGGATTAAAAGGCTTGTCATATGAAGAGCATTTGATGACCCTGGGCCTGCCTTCACTAGAATTCAGAAGAATGAGGGGTGACCTAATTGAAACCCATCAAATAGTGAAAGGCCTTGATAGAGTGGATGTTTCCTATGGTAGGAGAGTCTAGACCAGAAGACCCAGGTTCAGAATAGAGTGGCATCCTTTTAGAACAGAGATGAGGAGGAATTTCTTTAGCCAGAGAGTGGTGAAACTGTCTTTATGTATTTTTAAGGCTGATGGTACTAGATTAGTCAGGAAATGAAAGGATACGGAAGGAAGTCAGGAGATTGGGGCTGAGCAGAGCAATGTCTTCTACTTATGCTTTTTTATCTTAAATTTGTTTTTTAATCTGTTGGAGCCAATGACTTACAGTCTGTAGATAGATACTTTATTAATTGCAAAGGGAATTACAGTGTCACAGTAGCATTACAAGTACATTACAAGTACACAGATATATCAATATTAGAAAAGAAATAAGAAAGAATAAAAAAAAGCTACCTTAAAAATAAGATGCACAAGATTTACAAGACCAAGATTATAAGACTTATGTGGTTTCCAAATTCACGTTGATAAGATGGTAGTGCAAGAATTAACGTAATATTATACAGTAATGGTTGCATGTTTACACCATCCAGATAAGAAGTGATGGTAGTATTACACAGTTATTCACGATAGCTGGGTGTTCAGTAAACAGAGCTAAGCAGAGCTTAAGCAGAGATTAATGAGAGTCTAACAGGAAGGGGTCATCACTTCCTTGGCTATAGGTTGACTCATTATAAAGCATGATGGCTGAGGGTAAGAATGTCCTCTGACAGTGCTCTTTGGAGCAGTGTAGTTGTCTTAGTCTATTACTGAAAGCGCTCCTCTGTTCAGCCAAGGTGGCGTGCAGAGGGTGAGAAACATTGTCCAGAACTGCTAGGATTTCAAAAGGGTCCTTGGTAGTATGATCAAGTGTGCTAGCACTCTGCTGTCCCCGAGAAAACTTCAGGAGAGAAATGCAAGCAGGAGAAGGGGCCGTGATTGACGGCATTTCTTGCCAATTAAAGCATTGAGGAAAAACGAACTACTACTACTATGTTCACTCAAGCCTAGTGGGCTGGCATCAGGCACGATGACGGATTCTCCACTCCTCCCTCTTCTCTTTCTTCCATGGCCTTCTGTCCTTTCCTAACAGATTCCCCCTTCTCCAGCCCCTTATCTCTTTCACAATCAACTTCCCATCTCTTTACTTCATCACCCCCCTTTCTCTGTTTTCACTTTTCGCCTACTACTTTGCATTTCTTCCTCCCCTCTCCCCACCTTGTTACTCTGACTTTTCATCTTTTCTCTCCAGTCCTGATGAAGGGTCTCGGCCTGAAACATTAACTTTTTACTCTTTTCCATCAATGCTACCTGGCCTGCTGAGTTCCTCCAGCATTTTGTGCGTGTTGCTTGGATTTCCAGCATCTGCAGATTTTCTCTTGTTTGAATTGTTGGTGGGATTTTTTTGAGGTTGACAAGGCATTCTGGCCGTTCCAACAGGCAGTGAGTCTAATCTTCTGGTCCATTGGCTCTGCTCCCATTTATCCAGAAAGATTGTCCGAGTATTTCCAGGTTTTCATCCAAAGGAAATGTTGTTCAACAAAGCCATCCAGTGGCTGGATCCTGCAACTACAACTGTCATAAAATGTCATAAATTGTTGGAGGTATTATTGCCGAACAGTTACATGAATTCAAAATTCAAGTTTGTTGAATGTCAGTCACAGTACACAAGTGTAATGGAGGATGAGGTAACTGTTAGTCCAGAACCACTGCAGCTCAGAAAGAAACACAATATAATAAAGAACACAATAAATATAAATATATACATAGATTTTGTATGTCCATAAAGTGATGCTAGACAAAGGAATGTCTGTCCATAAGGTGACTTTGACAGGAAATGTTACAGTAGTAGTGGTGGTTGGGGGTGTAGAGGGGTGGGTTAGTGGCTGGAGGTGTTGATCAACCTTACTACTTGGGGAAAGTAACTATTTTAGAGTCTGGTTGTCCCTGTGTAGCTGCTAAAAGGCTTCTTCCTTGATGTGAGTAGGAGAAATCTCCATGAACTGGGTGGATGGGATCCTTCATGATGTTACTGGCTTTTCCAGCACCTTTCTGTATGTCAGTTAGGCTGTTGCTGGTGTTTTGTTGGACAGTTCTGACTGCCCACTGTGGAGTCATCCTGTCCACCATTGTGCAGTTCAGAATCAGAATCACATTCAATATCACAGGCACACGTATAGAAACATGTTGTTTTGCGACACCAGTACATTGCAATGCAATTTAAAAAACTATATGCTCCAATAAAAAAAATTAAAATTAAATAAGCAACACAAAGAGAGAGCAAAAAAATGGTGAGGTATTGTGCATGGTTCATTGTTCATTCAGAAATCTGATGGCAGTGGAGAAGAAACTGCTCTTAAAACATTGAGCAGGTGTCTTCAGTCTCCTGTACATCCTCTCTGATGGTACCAATGAGAAGAAGGCTTGTGCTGGATGATGGGGATCCTTAATGATGGATGCTGCCTCTTTGAGGCATTGCCTGATGAAAATGTCCTCAATGCTAGTGAGACTATTGCCCATGATGGAGCTGGCTGAATTTACAACTTACTGAAGCTTTTTTCTGAACCTGTGCAGTAGCTCCAGTTCTAACCAGATCCAGTTAGAATTCTCTCCATGGTACATCTATAGAAATTTGTGAGAGTGTTTGGTGACACACCAAGTTTCCTCAAACTCCTAAGTAAAATGTAGCCAGTGTCCTGTTTTTCTTGTAACCACAACAATATCTGGGTCCAGGATAGTTCCTCAGAGAAATTGACACCCACTCCTGACCTCTTGATGAGGACTGATGAGTGTTCCCTCAACCGCAGTGATGCAACATGTCAGGATGCTCTCTACTGTGCACCTCTAATAGGAGGTGAGTATAGATGTGTATAGTGCAGCTCTCTTCGGCCTGCTCAGAAAGTAGAAGCATTGGTGAGGTTCCCTGATTGAGTAGGATCTGTTGTGGGACCATGAGAGGTTGTGTAAGATGTGCTTGTAGTTTCAGCTGTTGTGCCACTGATGTTAGAGAGAGTGTGAATGGTGCAAGTTCTCCTGAAGTCAATAGCCATCTCCTTTGACTTGTTGACATTGAGGAAGAGGTTATTTGCCTGGCACCAGGCTTTGAGCTCTTCTATCTTCTCTCAGTAAGCCATCTCATTGACGTTGGTGATGAGCCCCTCTATTGTGTCATCAGTGAAATAAACAATGAACTACTCAGATGTTTGGGTGTGCAGTCATGTGTGAGTAGAGTCTTCTGCAGCAGGATGATGGGGAGGGAGGAACAGTTGTCCATCCTGACCATCTGATGTCTGTTGGTTAGGACATTCAACACCCAGTTGCACAGTGGTGTAATTAGACTGAAGAGTTTACCAAGGGTTGTTGAGACTTTGTATTACAATTGTCAGGACATTTCTATGTGAATAATAAAATGCTATATCTTCTACATCCTACACATAATATTCCAGATTCCTCAGATTTATCATGTAATATACCACCTGATAAAATAAATTATGCAATATGATTGAAAAGTCTGTTTTTCTTTGGGGAATGAAAATTCTGCTGAGCCCACACAACTTCATGCTATGTTTACAACTTTAACACAGGAACTTCACAAAATTTCATGAACTTTGGAGATTTTCTGGCCAAAGTAACAAACTGCTTAGATACATAAAATTGTTTAAAAAGCTTTATTTTTGGAAGGAAACTTTTCTACATTGAGTTATGCCAATCTAGAAATTTAATCTTGTGAGGTTGATATGCATTCTGTAAAGTTTGATACCTTTGTTCTGAAAAATGTATACTCAGTAGATGAGGCGGTGTCTGTGGAGAGAAAAGAGTCATCAGTTTGATAATGTTCCTTCAGAATTGAAAATAGTAGGAAATTGCTTAAGTTTTAAGTTACAGAGAAGAGATGGGGGTGGGGAATGGTTGAAGGTATATTTTAGTTCTGGAGAGTAGATGCCTATGTCTAATTCTCTTTTAGCATGGGTGGTCATTACACCGTCTTGGTAGAGGGATGTTTTCTTGAACCAGTAGCTGAAAGGATCTCTGAATGTAACTGAAGAATCTAATAGTGGTAATGAGAGCAAATCTACCTGAGCTCAATGTTATTACTCTGTGTAAAAGTAAGCGACTTTGAGATTACTGTACATGAATAGGATGGTGTCTTGTGTTAGTGAATCATTGTAAATCTCCAAACTGTGCAATTCATGTCCTGCATTTGAATGAGTACTCAGTTAATGAGGCAGTATGTACACTTCTTATAAAGCTACTTGCCTTAAGATTTTTCATGAAGATAACACTGGACAACAATTTTTGTCAAAATTGTTGCTTCCTCAGAATTTTTTTTTGTTTATGATAGACTGCTTGAAGAGGAACACAAATATAATTTCAGAATACTTGTATCACGTAGGAGTTTGGAGAAACAACAAATTAACTCTTATTGAATATGTGTTTAATTGCATAATGGTGCTGATGCTTTGCAATAGTTCAACTAAGTTAAAAATATCTTGTTAATGATTTTCACTTGTACTCAGTGTCTGAGGCTTCTTGCTTAAGTGTCCAACAATAATTCACCAGCATTGATGGATCCCAGTTGTCCTGGTATCTTTTCTCCATGACCACAATGTCCTGGTGAAACCTTTCACCATGCTCGTCACTATCAGCACCAAGATTTGCAGGGAAGAAGTCTAAATGGAAGTCTGATGGATAGGGGAATCAAGGGATATGGGGACAAGGCAGGGACTGGGTATTGATAGTGAATGATCAGCCATGATCTCAGAATGGTGGTGCAGACTTGAGGGGCCGAATGGTCTACTTCTGCACCTATTGTCTATTGTCTAAATGGGAATTCAGAAAATGAATCTTTAGTGACATGTTGCATTTCATGGTTTTATCTGCTTGAAGCATGCTTTCAACCAGCTGCATGTAGTTTGGTGCTCTGTAGATGCCGAGAAAAATTTCAACAACTTCCTTGAATGCCTTGCATGTGATTTTCTCTGGTCTCACTAGAAATTCTTCAGATTGTCTGTCATTGATGACCTGTTTGATTTGTGGACCAACAAAAATGCTTTCCTTAATCTTGGCATCAGTTATTCTGGGAAGCATCTGTCTCAAATATCAAAATCCTTCATAGAAATTTTTGTGCCTGGTGATAGCAAATTTCATCCTTACAGTCCTGAACCCAATAATTATTACATAAGCTGTCCTGCCATGCAGCAGCCGTGCTGCCTGAGCATGCTCAAGCATGTCTGGGCAAGATAGGAAACTTTCCAGCATACATGCTAGGCAACATTTTAATTGAATTGAATTATGAATTGAAATAATAAGCATAAGTGATTTCAAAAAATGGTGCGTGATAGGGAAATTTCATGGTGATTTGCATGATCAGTAGCCCAAAAATTCATAAGGTATACCTAAAGGTATTCAGGAGGCAAAATCTTTATTGTCCAGTGTAATGGAACACAACAGCTAAGAAGACCCAGGTAGCAGATTTTAAATTGTTTGCAAATTTAGAAGAATTTCTAAAAAATCATTGCAATAGCTCAATAATTTACAAAACATGGTTTTCTAAACTACTTAATAATTCAGGTATCTTCTGAAAGGTTTAAACTTCTTAAAATGCTCTCGAAATTTAAAAGCTGCTTATTGCTCTACATCTACGTTCGGTCCACATCTAAGTACATACCTCCCTCTCTCAGACTTTCACTTAGTTTATATTTCTATCAGGTTTTTTACCCCCTTATTTTGTCTCATGGTGTCATTTTTTTTAAGGTCACACAAGAAACAATTAGGTCGAAGGCTACACTATGGACAGATCTCGTTACTTTGTCTAAATTCTTGCTGGAAGAATTCCTGAAGGTAGATGTGTTATTTTAAATTAAAGTCTTTGATGGATTAAGGTCGCCTGGATTTGTAGGTGACAACAATATCTCTAATGTGACAGTTGGATTTGAATGTCCCTTTAAAAAATCCTCACCACTGAAGTTTCTCTATGACTAACAACCATATAGAAACTTCAGATGATGAGGAATTTCTTCTGAACATAGGAAAGTTCAAATCTAACAGTCACGTTAGGGTATTTCTCTAAATCCTGATGAGGTTTGCATTGATCAATGCAAACCTCATCAGATGTCTTTCCTTAAGAGTTGAAGGTCCATCTCTTCCATCCCCATGCCAAATTTCATGCCATTAATAACACCATAAGACATAGGACAGAATTAGGCCATACAGCCCACTGAATCTGCTTTATTTTCCCTCTCAATCCCATTCTCCAAAGTTCTCCATATAACTGTTAATATCATCATTTATGTTATGCTGGAAAAAAGGTAAAGTTGCAATCCAAGTAATATATAACAAGGCTGTGTTTCACTGTATCAATTCTTAGATCAATCCATGACTGTCTGAGAGGTGATTTGATGAAAGGCCTCAGCGTGAAAATTGACTCTTTATTCCATTCCATAGATGGTGTCTGACCTGCAGATTTCCTCCAGCATTTTGCATATGTTAAAGAGAGAGAGAAAGGTACAGCACAGAAACAGGCCCTTCAGCCCATCTAGTCCATGCCAAAGCACTTAAGCTGCCTAGTCCCATTGATCTGTACTATGACCATATGGTCCTCCATACCCCTCGCATCCATGTACCTATCCAAACTTCTTTTAAACATTGAAATTGAGCTCTCATGCACCACCAGTGCTGGCAGCGTGATCCACTTTCATGACCCTCTGAGTGAAGCTCTTTCCCCTAATGTTCCCCGTAATCTTCTCACCATTGCCATTTTTCAGCACATTTTTCCAGTTGGTCCAGACCCTGCTGCAAGCCATGATAGCCTTCCTGACTGTCCACTGCACCTCCAATCTTGGTGTAATCTGCACATTTTCAGACCCTGTTAACTATGTTATCATCCAGATCATTGATATAGATGACAAACAACAATGAACACAGCACCGATTCCTGTGGCACACCGCTAGTCACAGGCAACCAGTCAAAGAGGGAACCATCTACTACCACCCTCTGGCTTCTCCCACAAAGCCAATGTCTAATCCAATTTACTACCTCATTTTGAATGCCAAGTGACTGAACCTTGTTGACCAACTTCCCATGTGGGACCCTGTCAAATACTTTCTAAAGTTCATGTAGACAACATCCACTACCTTGCTTTCATCAACTTTCCTGGCAACTTCCCCAAAAAATTCTGTAAGATTTGTTAGACATGACCTATCACACAAAGCCATGTTGACTGTCCTTAATCAGTCCATGTCTGTCCAGATACTTATATATCTAGTTCCTTAGAATACCTTTCAATAACTTTCCCACTACTGATGTCAGGCTCACTGGCTTATAATTTCCTGGTTTATAATTTGGGCATTTGTTAACCAGCAGAACAACATTGGCTATCCTCCAATTTTTGGCAAATCATCTGTCCCTAAAGATGATTTAAATATCTTTGCTAGCGCTCTGGCAATTTCAGCACTTGCCTCCCACAGGGTCCGAGGGAACAATTTGTCAGGTCCTGGGGAATTATCTACTCTAATTTGCCTTAGGACAGCAAATATCTCATCCTCTGTAATTCGTATAGGATTCCTGAAGTTGATGTCACTTTGCCTTGCTTCTATTGACTCTGTGACAAATACCTGAGTAAATACTGATGCAAAAAATTCATTTAAGATCTCCCCTGTCTGTTTTGGCTCCACACTTGGATTACCATTCCGATTTTCCAAAGGGCCAGTTTTGTTCCTTAGAATCCTTTTGCTTTTAACATATCTGTAGAATCCCTTTGGATTCTCCTTCACCTTGTTTGCTATGGCAACCTCATACTTTCTTTTAGCCTTCCTGATTTCTTTCTTAAGTGTTCTCTTGCATTTCTTAAACTCCATAAGCACCTCATTTGTTCCTGCCTGCCTGTACCTGCTATGCACCTCCATATTTTTCTTAATCAGGGCCTCAATATCTCTTGAAAACCAAGGTTCCCCACACCTGTTATGTTTGCTATTTATTCTGACAGGCACATATAAGCTTCATACTCTCAAAATTTCACTTTTAAAGGCCTCCCATTTACCAAGTACATCTTTGCTAGAAAACAGCCTGTCCCAATCAACACTTGCCTTTCTGATACCATCAAAATTGGCCTTTCTCCAATTTAGAATCTAAACCTGCGGATCAGATCTGGCTTTTTCCATATTTACTCTGAAACTAGTGGCATTATGATCACTGGATGCAAAGTGTTCCCCTATAGAACCTTCTGTCACCTGCCCCATATCATTCCCTATCGCACACTCTCTCATTGGGACTTGTACGTACTGATTAAGGAAACTTTCTGAACACATTTGACAAATTCTATCCCATCTAGTCCTTTTACAGCATGAGAGTCCCACTCAATATGTGGAAAGTTCAAATCACCTGCTATAACAACCTTATGTTTCTTCCAACAGTCTGTGAACTTTCTACAAATTTGTTCCTCAAAGTTGATACTTTGGATTTCCAGCATCTGAAAAATCTCTTATGTTTAAAATCTGCTGCCTGGGTTTTCTTGGCTGTTGTCTTCCATTATCTTAATGGAAAATCTTAAGGCAAGTAGTTTTATGGGAAGTGTGCGCACATTCACTCTGCCTCAGGACCTTCGTGTTCATTCAAATGGTGGAGATGTTAATGGCACAATTGGAAATGTACACAGAATCACTGATGGCAAGACACTAGATAAGAAGGACATTATCAGAAAATATCTTATATGTTTGATGCAGAGCAGAACCTACAATTATAGCTGTAATAGTCTTTCCTGACACCAATGAAAAACTGAGAGTTGAAATGGCAAGACAAACATTGGAAAAGATTCTTGGCTGAAGAGCCATTTGTTCTAGAGCTGTGGCTGTACAGGTCTTTAGTCAATCAATCTCAGCAGATGCTCAGACACGGAGAAGATTGGAAAGTGGAATCTCCCAGAAATCAAAACACTTCAGATTTTATATGTCAGCCCAGCAGATATTATGATGACTATGTTTAGTAAGGCAGAATAGCTAAGCAGAAGTGTGGGACTGTCATGTGTGAGTTTGGGAAAGGAGCCATTTGTGTTCTAAGGGTGCCAAATCTCTTAACTCTAAAATGTATGGTAGTTTCAATGTTTTAGCAATTCATCTGCTCCTTCCTTGCTTTGATGGATGTTCTCAGCAAACTCCTACATTTTCTACCTCTCTATAGTACAAAGATGAAGTCAGGATGTGTCATTCAAACCAGAGTCATAGAGCAGAGAAACATGCTGTTTAGATCACTGAGTATTCACCGTCCACCAAAGACCCATTTCAACACCAATTCCATTTTGTTCTCCCCATATTCCTATCAAGTTACCCAAGATTCTGTCAGTAGTTGGTTGGAATTAAATTAAGTTATCTGTCATGATATGGCTCATTATGTCCCCTATACATGTGCATAGAACCCTTCAGAGTGCTATGCGGGAGGGAAGGGCTAGATTTTTCTTAGAGTAAGTTAAAAAGTTGTTACCACATCTGGGTTGAAGGGGCTGTACTGTCCTGTGGTCTTCTATGTTCTTTCCCAAAATGTCTTATGATCATGCCATGTTTGTTCTGTCCAAATACTGAACACAGATTTCTGCACATTTACATACTCAGGAAGCAGTCACTGTCTACTTAAGTACCATAATCGTTTCCTGTATTACTTGTGAGAAGTAGTTAACTGATGTGTATGTTGCAGCTGGGTTCCAATAGACAATAATCTTAGCATAATTTTACATTACAATCTCAAACTTTATCACTGTTCGTATCAATAAATTTAATGACATTAGTTTGAAAGCTGGTTCTTGCTTATATCAATGGTTATTAAATAAACCATAAATCCTCTGATTATGTCTCTCTCTACTTAACAGAGTGATGTTCTGACTGGAGTATAGAATCAGATTTTTCAAACCTTTTTCCTGCTCCCCAACTTCATCTTTTATTGGGGCTAAAATGCTACTTTGTAGCTATATGGCAAATAAGCTCCCATGGCAACAAGCCCTCTGGTCCACCGAATAGTTAAAGATCAACAACCACCCATTTATATTCATCCCACATTCACATGAACTCCTTCCAAATTCCACCACTCACCTATAATGGCCAACTAACCTACCACCTTTCAGGTCTTTGGGACGTGGGAGGAAAATGGATCATCCAGAAGAAACCCATGCAGTCAAAGGAGAACATGCAAACTCCATATAGACAGCACCCAAGGTCAGAACTGAACGCATTCTCTGGCAGCATGAAAGGGAAAGTGACTTACTGGGAACAAGCATTTATTTTCCTCTGCATGTAACTCTGCTTAAAGAGAAGATATACCCTCAATCTGTCTTTCAGAATGGCAGAACAGTCTTGAATGTGATAGTTTTAACTGAGAAAAGTACTGTGTATTTACAAAGGGTCTAGGCAATTTTTCTTTATCTACCCTATTGAATCCCTTCACTCTTTTAATGATTCCTATCTTCTCATTCTTCAGCCATCTCTTTTCGGGCAACCGCTCGGCTTGAAACTGTAGTCTTTAGTTCTATGGTTGGAGGCAGATGGGTCTTTCAGCACCATGTGTCAATTCCCTTAAAAGTTTTGTATGTTTCAACCTGGTCAGCCTGTTTCCTGATTTAACCTTGGAAAATGCTTGGTCTCCTTGTCTACACATTTAGGCCAAGCATAATTCACAGCGCCTTTGATCTTTACTATTAGTCCTAGTCCACCCCTATCAGTTTTGTAAATGTTTGTTTCTTTATGGCAACAGCAGAATGGTAAATGGTAAACAGTAAATGAAAAAGAAACTGCCAGAAATAGCGTACAGGTTAGGCAGCACCTGCGGAGAGAAAAACCTAGTCAGTGTTGCAGATTCTAAAATATTTTTGAAAATAGTAGGGTTTGTCATTGCAAGTGAGCTCTCATATTCAATTGGCTATATTTACATTGAATGAGAAGTGCATCTCCATCAAGATTTCCAAGAGACCGGAGAAAGTTTTGAATGGTGTAGCTTTCCTGAAGAAAAATGCAGTGTGTGCAGTCCGTGTACCTTGCACTTGGTACAAATGGGTCACTGCAATTTCTTTCACATTGTTTTTCAGGTCGGAGAGATTAGGGAAATGTTATTAATTTGCTCTGTCACCTCTTTCCAGACAATCTGTGATTCTGCATTTGCCGGAGGGTAGGCACTGCCACAGAAACATTCACCCATAGCTGCTTTCAGTCATTTTGACAGTTATTACTGCCTCTCCTTTCAGGGTGATCAAACTTCCATTAAGTAATGCTGGTAGTTAAAAGGAGCTAGTCAGCTTGCAGGTCTGACTGTTTTCATCTATTTTCTATGTGCAGGAAATCAAGATAAATTAAGTGAGGCTGACTGTAAAAAGCAGCCATGCACAAATCCACATAATATGCATTAACCAGACCATTAGGTCAAGAGTTGGAACTATATTTTAAATGAATTTTATATGGCATCTTCTAAAATGAGCAACAACTGCCTACACTTACTGTCAAATTTTCTCAATATGAATTGCTATGTCCATATTTATACTGCAAGCAGCCTACATAAATATATTGACTTAGGATCCAAAATTAGAACTAATAGTGAGACTGTGGAAGAGAGCTGACATTAACCTCTGAGGTATGTGAGGGCACAAACAGAAGCACAAATCCAGAGTTGCTGTTAGGAACTCCATACTGCTCCACAGGGTACACTGCTGCAGCCATTTTAGAACGGGTAACAATGGACTCTGAGCTGAAAGGCATGTTTCTGTACCATACCTCTCTATAAATGAAACAATAACAGGTATTTTCAAATTATTTCTACTCAAAAAAGTGGCACTTCATAGCATGTAGCAACTTCTGTCCAAGATGGCACCAGTGAACCATAGCAATGTTCTGCAGGCTATGTACAATATTTCGTTTGAATTACTCTCTCTGCAATCTGCAGCATAAAATTTCCCTTTAAGCAATGTACTTTTAAATCAACTTAATGATCTACAGATTTCACGATCTTCTGAAGGACTCGATAGACCAAGCAGGTTAGGCACATTTAAGCAGACATAGGTTTATTGCCATGGCTGAAAGCAGCTAGGTTGAAATGCAGAGAGATGAGGCTCCCTCTACCCAGCATCTTATTAGCAAATGTGCAGTCAATGGAGAACAAAATTGAGGACCTGAGTGCAAGATTGCTATATCGGAGGTAAGTGAGAGATTGTTGTGTTCTTTGTTTGAATGAGACATGGCTTTCTTCCAGATGCAGTGATCTGATCTGAAGTCTTCTTGATTATAGAATAGACCAAACTGCTGATTCAGGAAAAGGTGGAGGTGTGTGTTTTATGATAGACCCTTGGTGATGCTCCGATGTGGCGGTTTATTGAACTCATGTTCCCCTGACCTTAATCACCCAGTGGTCAAATGCCATCTGTTCTATTTACCTAGGGAGTTCTCTTCCATATTTCTGTCCACAGTTTATACACTATCAGTGGCTGATTATAAATGCTTGAGATACTGCATGATGCCATCTCCAAACAAGAAGCAGTCCATCCCAACACATGTCAAAACATAGTCGGGGATTTCAATCAGGCTTGTTTGATGAAAACCCCACCCGATTACTATCAACATATAACCTGCCGCATCAGAGGGTCGAACACACGAGACTACTGTTGTACTAAGATAAGGAATGCCTTCCGTTCCATGCCCTGTCTGCATTTTGGTAAATGTGACCACTTGCCTCTGCTGCTACCTGCATACAGGTAGAGGCTAAAGTGCAAAGCTTCAGAGGTAAGGGCAACAAAGAGGTGGTTGTGGGATTGCTTTGAGTTGGACTGGACCATATTCAAGGTCTCATCTGAATGAATACACCATGATTGTCACAGACTTTATTAAAACAGTTGTAAATGCGAGTGTCTCCTAAAATCATTTAGAGCCCTGCCCAATGAGAATCCCTGTTGAACCATTAAATCGGCAATCTGCTGAAGGCCAGATTGTCCAGTAGCACTTTCATCCACTGTGATGAACTGTTTTGAGAGGCTGCTGATGAAACTATCAACTCCTGCGTGAGAAGCGACTTGGATCCCTACAATTTGCCCAATGGAGCAACAGGTCCACGGCAGATGCCATCTCATTGGCTCTTTATTAAACCCTGGAACATCTGGACAGCAAAGAAGCACACATCAGAATGCTCTTTATTGACTAAAGCTCACCATTCAATACCATTATCCCCTCAAGACTAATCAATTCCTAAAATTCCTCCAAGCCAATGTAGAGGACTGATCAACAGTTACCAGAAACGCTTGACCATTCAGCTCATGAAGTCTCCTCTGCTATTCCATCACAGCTGATCCCAGATCCCATTCAACCCCATATATGTGCCTTCCCACCATACCCTTTGATGCCCTGAATGATCAGGAAACTATTAACTTCCGCCTTAAATATACGCACAGTTCTTAGCTTCCACCACAGTCTGCAGTAGAACATTCTACAGATTCACTACTCCATGGCTAAAAAAATTCCTCCTTACCTCTGTTCTAAAAGGTCACCCGACAATTCTGAGGCTGTGCCCTCTAGTGCCAAAAACACCCTCTCCACATCCATCCTATCTAGTCCTTTCAACATTCGGCAGATTTCAATGAGATCTCCCTACTTTCTGCTAAACTCCAGTGAGTTCAGGCTGAAAGCTACCAAACACTCCTCATATGTTAATCCCTTCATTACCACAATATCATCCTTATGAATCTCCTCTGGACTCTGACAACACATCCTTTATGAGATATGGGGCCTAAGTGCGGCCTGAGTAGTGTCTTATGAAGCCTCAGCATTATCACCTTGCAGTCAGAGGTGAACGAGGTAATTAACTTTAATTTCCTTGGTGTTAGCATTTTGGAGGACCTGACTGGGGCCCCGCACGCAACTGCAATTATGCAGAAAGCACTGTGGCATCTCTACTTCCTTTGGAGTTTGCGGAGATTCAGCATGATATCTAACACTTTGACAAACTTCTATAGCTGCGTACTGAAAAGTATATTGACTGCATGCATCACAGCCTGGTATGGAAGCACCAGTGCCCTTGAATGGCAAACCCTGCAAGAAGTGGTGGATACTGCCCAATCCATCATGGGCAAAACTCTCCCCAATATTGAGCACATCTACAAGAAGTGTTGTTGCAGGAAAGCAGCATCCGTCGTCTGGGACCCCCACAACCCAGGACACACTCTCTTCTGGTAGAAAGTACAGAACTCTCAGCACTCACACCATCAGTTTTAGGAACAGTTCAGACTCTTGAAGCTAATCGGATGACTTCATTCAACTTCACTTGCCCAATCATTGAAATGTTCCCATAACCTAAGGACTCACTTTCAAGGACTCATCGCCTCATGTTCTTGATATTTATTGCATATTTACTTCTTCTTATTTCTTCCTTTTTGTATTTGCAAACTGGGTGAGTACCCCAAGTTGTTGCTGCCTTTCTTTGATTCTATTATGGTTATTATTCTATTATGGATTTATTGAGCATCCACATGAAAATGAATCTCAGGGTAGTATTTGGTGACATATACATTCCTTGGTAGAAATTTAGTTTGAACTTTTATGTTAATCACCTGTTAAGTACTACTTAACAATCTTTCAAACCATAAACCACTATTTTTATGAGTGGAGTGTCATTGCTAATAAAAATTTCACAAGTCCATGTCTATTTGAATTATTAAAATTGATTTATGTTTATTTTTAAAAGTTTGCTATTTCAGCATCCAAACTACTCTGAAGTTCATGTCCAAAGATTCATAGAATATACAGCATGTAAATAAGGCCTTTCAGATCAACTTGCCCAATGTAATTAAGATGGCCATCTCAGGTAGCCCAATTTACCCATGTTTGCCCCATATGCATCTACGAGGGGTGATTGATAAGTTTGTAACCTAAGGTAGAAGGAGTCAATTTTAGAAAGCCCAGCACATTTATTTTTCAACATAGTCCTCTCCTACATGTACACACTTAGTCCAGCAGTCGTGGAGCATACGGATCCCTTCTTTGTAGAAGTGGTCCACAGCAGGGGTGATTGATGTTTGTGGCCTAAGGTAGAAGGAGATGAGTTATTAACTTCAAACTTTCTGCATTTTCACTCAAGGAGTTGAACTGCACTTGCATGTAATGAAAGTGTCTTGGCCCTCCAGATGGTCCACAGCATGGAGTGATTGATAAGTTTGTGACCTAAGGTAGAAGGAGATGAGTTATACAGCTCTCGTTACATGCATGTGCAGTTCAACTCTTTGAGTTAAAATGCAGAAAGTTTGAAGTTAATAACTCATCTCCTTCTACCTTAGGCCACAAACTTGTCAATCACTTCATGCTGTGGACCACCTCTGGAAGTCCAAGATGCCAACTTCTATGCTCCACGACCACTGGACTAAGTGTGTAAGTGTAGGAAAAATAAATGTGCTAGGTTTTCTAAAATTGACTCTTTCTACCTTAGGCCACAAACTTATCAATTACCCCTCGTAAACATTTCCTACCCATGAAACTCTCCAAGTATTTTTTAAATATAAATTTATTTATATTTAACATAAATATAGTTCAATATATTTTACTTTACCACATGTTTAAAAGGCCAGTTAAAATTATATTTTGCTATCCTATCTGGGAAAATAATTTAATATGAAATAATATAAAAGTAAGTTCTCCTTTTCTTGCTGCCAGACTGCTGCAGCTTTTTAAAAATTCAAATTAGGGATTAAACCTAATTTAAAATATGTAAAACCAGATGGAAAGCATCTGATTTTAATAGAACAACTTGATCTCTACCAATCACCCAACTCAAATACGAGGCTTCATCTATGAGCTGTAGTGGGCAATCACTACATATAGCTTCACAGAGAAATTTCAGTGCAGATATGTGATTGTAGAAGCAAATTGAAACAAGTGCCAAAAGAAGAATTCTCATGGGAAGACGCACCAGTGACTGAGCTGCAAATAATGGGAGTTCAAAGAGAATGTAGGAATGAGGTAAGTGAGGAAATTTTGAGTCTTACATATTAAAGGGAAATTTTTTTTGTAAAATTCAATCATTATCTACTTGTTTCTGTTGGTGGAAAGCAAACTTGCAACTGTAGTTAATTGGGCAACTGGTTTTTCTGTAGTCATCAGGTATGAAAGGGCAGACTTTGCAACACCAGCAGTTGAAACTGGGATATTTACACAACAATGAAAGGTGAGAAGCGAAGGTAACGGAGAATTTTAATAATATTTGTGAGGGATAATGTGGATGTTCACTTGGATGGAGATTAACCCTGAGATTCATTTCCTTGCAGGCATTTACAGTACAACAAATATATTAAAAGCTATACACAAAGATGGGTAATCAATCAATGTGCAACAGAAGATAAACTGTGCAAATACAATAACAGCGATAATAACATATACGTAAATAAATAATACTGAGATCATGAGCCCATGAAAATTAATCCATAGGTTGGGGAATCGGTTCAGTGTTGAAGTAAGTAAAATAGCAATCACATTGTGGGAAAGGGTACAGTATATATGTACTGCGTATGTTAATCAAAATGGCTTCTTTGCTTGTTAAAGATAAAACTGCTTCTTTGTTATGCCAGCTGGAGAGAGAGTGTTGTCTGGCAGAGCATTCTTGAAGCTTCTCACAGTCTGTTTAGATTTAGAATTGCTGATAACGGGGGTTGTATTCATTTGTTAACCAATGGGGTTGGATGTCATTTTTTTCTTGTGGGTCTGGGAGCTGGGATTTCGCGGCCTTTTCAGCAGCGGGGAAGAAGACGCCAAAGAAGCTGGACGTGTGGCACTGCTCGGTCGATCACTTCGGGTGGTCCCAGGTGCGAGGTCGTGGAGGTCGGAGGAAAGCGAAGGGGGGTCAAACGGTTCGATGGTTGAGCTCCAATGATGTGCACTAAATTGACTGAACTCTGATAAGTTTTGGCACCTTTTACTTTATTTTCTTTTCCTTCATATATACTGTATTGTTAGTAATCATTTAGTTCTAGTAAAATCTTTGAAGTATATTCTATAACTGTATCTGGTGTGAGTTTGCTATTGTGTGTGTGAACTTGCATTAACTTGTTTTCCACAGCACCTGGGTATATGGGAGGCAGGGTTGGAGAGAGGCTGGAATTTTTCCCCTAGACATATACCAGCCTTTCACGTATACATTTGTGGGGGCTCGTCCGGGATGATAGATGTGGAAAGGCATTCAAATCTCTGAAGAGGGCATTGAGCCCAGCCCCAGTGTGGCTTTTGCCTATCCACAGAAGCCATTTGTGCTGCACACTGATGCCAGCTGAGAGGGTCTAGGGGCTGTTCTGTACCAGGAGCAGGGGAATGCATTGAGACTGGTAGCGTTTGTCAGCCAAAGCTTGTCGCCACCTGAGAGGAACTATCCCACTCACAAGTTGGAGTTCCTGGCGCTAAAGTGGGCGGTGGTGGACAAGTTGAGCGATCCGACCAGGGGAGGTGGCACTTATGATGGGGACCCCCAGATTCCCTGCAGTGTTGGCGGGCAAAGCACTGTTATTGGATGCCATGGACGATCTTGAGGGGGAGACACAATTTCCGGCGAGGGTGCTGGTGACGCCTGATGTGTGGAGGCCAGCGGTGGTACATGCAAAGCGGATGGCTGTAAGTGTCAGGAACACCATGGCAAGAGAAATCACCTTTAAGAGAGGGATGCTGCTGGCACATTTGTTCCCGGTGACGGTAATGTCTAGCACACCAGTGAGGGCTGCTAAAGGGGAAGGACTGGAAAACCAAGGGGAGCTGACCGCTGAGGCTTTTAACTTCGGGGATTCTCCTGGTGTCTCTGGAGCAGAAACGCAGGCTAGTGGAGAAGATGTTGAAGTTGGAAGCTGTCTTTTCTCAGGGCAAGTTTGATGTGGGCTGCACCAAAAGCACCCACCCTGCCATCCGAGTGACGGAGGACACCCCTTTCAGAGAGAAGTCACGGCGACTGGCCCCAGCAGATGTTGAGGATGTGCGGCAGCAATTGTGCAAGTTGAAGGAAGCCGGAATCATAGTTGAGTCCTGAAGTCCCTATTCATCTCGAATAGTGGTGGCATGGAAGAAGAACGGGAGGGTGCTCATGCGCGTTGACTATAGGACTTTGAATTGGCAAACTGTCCCTGATCAATATACTGTCCCAAGGGTCGAAGATGCGTTGACCTGCTTGAGTGGAGTGAAGTGGTTCAGTGTGCTGGACTGAAGTGGGTATTACCAGATCCCGATGAGTGAGGGCGATAAAGAGAAGACGGCCTTTATCTGCCCACTTGAGTTCTTTCAGTTCAAACGAATGCCCCAAGGCTTATAGGGGGCCCCAGCCACCTTCCAGAGGCTCATGGAGAGGACTGTGGGGGATATGAATCTGTTGGAGGTGCTGGTGTACCTGGTCGATTTGATAGTGTTTGGATTGACTTTGGAGGAACATGAGGAGAGGCTATTAAAGGTGTTAAGCCGGCTTAAGGAGGAAGGGCTGAAACTTCCCTGGACAAATGCCAGTTCTGCAAGTTGTCGGTCAGCTATGTTGGCCATATCATTTCGCGAGAGGGAGTGGCTACTGATCCAACTAAGATTGAGGCCGTGACCACCTGGCTGAGACACCAGAAAGTGAGAGCTCTACGCTCGTTTTTGGGGTTCTGTGGGTATTACCGCCAATTTGTGAAAGGATACACTAAAATGTGTCACCCATTGACTCAGGTGTTGTGTGGCGATCCCCCGGTGGGAAAGAAGAGGAAAGGGGACCGGGGACAAGACGTTGGAGGATACTGGAACCTGGTGGAGCCCTTTGGCTCGAGATGGGATGATAGATGTGAAGAAGCATTCAAATCTCTGGAGAGGGCGCTGACCCAGGCCCCGGTGTTGGCTTTTCCCAATCCCCAGAAGCCATATATGCTGCAAGCTGATGCCAGGCGAGAGCATCTAGGGGCTGTCCTGTACCAGGAGCAGGGCAACGGATTGAGACCAGTTGTGTTTGTCAGCCGAAATTTGTCGCCATCTGAGAGAAACTATCCCACTCACAAGTTGGAGTTCCTGGCACTGAAGTGGGCAGTGGTGGACAAGTTGAGCGATTACCTATACGGAGTGAAGTTTGAGGTGAGAACAGATAACAATCCTCTCACTTATATCCTGACTTTGGCGAAACTGGATGCTGCAGGACATCGTTGGTTGGTGGTCTTGTCAGTATACGATTTCAGCCTGAAGTACTGGCTGGGAAGCGAGAATGTCGATGAGGATGCTTTGTCACATCAGGAGCCTGGCGTACAGGAGAAGGACGAGGAGTTGGAGAGCATCCCTGCCCCTGGAGTGAAAGCCATGTGTCAGTTTGCTATCACTGTGAAGGCCAAGGGAAGGGGAAGGCTGGAGCAAGCCATGGACCCTTTGGGGGCTGTTGATGACACCCTGCCCCAAGCTTACTGTGACCTGACTGCACTACAGACTAAACAGTTGCTGGAACTAAGTCCGGGGGAAGTGGCAGCTGCGCAGCAGTATGACCCGGATCTTGGCACTGTGTGGAGGGTGGTAGAGAAGGGGGATGTGATGTTGGCGGAGAAGGCAAGACATGTGTCTGTGCCTCTGTTATTGAAGGAATGGCCTCGATTAAAGTTGAAGAACCAAGTCTTGTACCGGGTCACGGCGCCTCCCGACCAACCATGGCGTTGGCAACTGGTCATGCCGGAGAAGTATCGGCAGACTGTACTCCAGGCCTTGCATAATGATTCCGGACACTTGGGGGTGGAAAAGACCTATGGCTTACTCAAAAATCGGTTCTACTGGCCCCGGATGAGGGGGGAGGTTGAAGAATACTGTAGGGGATGCAGTTGTTGCATCCGGAGGAAGACCCTGCCAGCGTTGGCGACTCCACTGTCGCACTTGCAGAGTGCGGGACCTCTGGACCTGGTATGTATGGATTTCCTGTCGATCGAGCCTGACACCAGCAACACCATGAATGTCTTGGTCATCACCGATCATTACACTCGCTATGCTCAGGCATTTCCCACCAAGGATCAGAAAGCGACGACAGTGGCGAAGGTGTTATGGGAGAAGTACTTTGTGCATTATGGCCTCCTCAGGTGGATCCATAGTGACCAGGGACGGGACGTCGAGAGCCGCCTTATCCAGGAATTACTGACTATGCTTGGGGTTGAGAAATCCAGGACTACCCCTTATCATCCACAGGGTGATTATCAGCCTGAGAGGTTCAATAGGACCCTGTTGGATATGCTCAGGACGCTGGAGATTGGGCAGAAAAGTAAGTGGAGTCGACATATTGGACATTTGGTCCACTGTTACAATTGTACTCACAATGACGCTACAGGTATTCATCCTATTATCTGATGTTTGGTTGGGAAGCGAGGTTGCCCATTGACCTGAGTTTAGGGGCTGAAGCAGGTGAATTACCTGGGAAGCCCTATCTAAAGTACGTGTCCGATATGAGGAGGGAGTTGCAGAGGGCGTACGAGTTGGCCGAGGTGGAGGCTACCAAACAGAATCAGAGGAATAAGAGGAGATATGGCCAGAAAGTGAAGTTCACTCAATTATTGCCGGGTGACTGGGTCCTTTTACAGAATTTAGGACTCCCTGGTAAGCACAAGTTGGCAAATCGCTGGGCGGTCACCCACTGTGTGACAGAGAGCCAGATGCCGAATCTACCGGTTTATCGGGTGAAACCCAAGGATGGGAAGGGGCCTGTCAAGGTACTCCATCGGAATCACCTGCTGCCCCGGTCAAGCGGTGCAGGTGGATCAAGAGCCAGAGTGGGAGGTTACGCCTAGTCCGAGGACTCTGCGAGGGTGTGGGGCGAGGGAACGGCCTGCTGCGGAAGAGACGGGACCGGTCCTTACCCCGGGAATGGATATCAATTCAGAAGATGATGATTCAGATGGGTGGCTCCTGTTTCCATTCGCTAGTGCTCCAGTACCAGAAGAGGAGGCTCCTGGCCCTTCCCCTACTGCGTTAGGTGAGAGGAGGGAGGGTGTTGATGGGCAGACTGAGAGGCAGCCAGTGCTGGGGGGAGACAGGGTGGAACCCAAACATGAGCCAAAGGGTTCTCAGGTGAGGGGGGAGCCCACTGAAGGAAGGGGTGAGGGTCTGACAGGTAGACCTGGGGTGTCTGAGGCAGAGGGTTCTCAGGTGAAGAGGGAGCCCAGTGAGGGAGAGGGTGGGGGTCCGACAGGAGTGCCCCCATGGTGTCTGAGGTGGAAGGGTCAGAGAAGGGGTATGGAGATCTCAGAGAAGTAGGCACCCCCTGGAGCGGTTGACATATGCAGTGCCAGAAGAACCGAGTGTGATCTCTACCACCCTGGGCAATTATGTCACTGCTTTCTGCACCTGGGTTGGGTTTTGTGTTTTGCAAGAAGCTTTGGGGAACTCTGGTAATGTCATGAGGACATGACTTTTTGTTGGTGGGGGGGAGAGTGTATTGCGTATGTTAATCAAAATGGCTTCTTTGTTTGTTAAAGGTAAAACTGCTTCTTTGTTATGTCAACTGGAGAGAGAATGTTGTCTAGCAGAGCATTCTCGAAGCTTCTCACAGTCTGTTTAGGTTTAGAATTGCTGATAACGGGGTTGTATTCATTTGTTAACTAATGGGGTTGGATGTCATTTTTTTCTTGTGGGTCTGGGAGCTGAGATTTCGCGGCCTTTTCAGCAGCGGGGAAGAAGACGCCAAAGAAGCTGGACGTGTGGCACTGCTCGGTCGATCACTTCGGGTGGTCCCAGGTGCGAGGTCGTGGAGGTCGGAGGAAAGCGAAGGGTGGTCGAACGGTTCGATGGTTGAGCTCCAACGATGTGCACTAAATTGACTGAACTCTGATAAGTTTTAGCACCTTTTACTTTATTTTCTTTTCCTTCATATATACTGTATTATTAGTAGTCATTTAGTTCTAGTAAAATCTTTAAAGTATATTCTATAACTGTATCTGGTGTGAGCTTGATATTGTGTGTGCAAACCTGTATTATCTTCTTTTCCACAGCAGGGGAGGCGGGGTTGGAGAGTGGCTGGAATTTTTCCCTTAGACGTATACCAGCCTGTCGTGTAAGCGTTACATATATAAAGGTCAGTGAAAAATTGAATTCATGTAGATTTGGTTACTAAAGTTGGAAAAAGCACCTCAAAGAACAAATTCATAGGGTGTTTTCAGGATACTTTTCCAGAGCAATACATTATATATCTAACTAGGGAACAGTCTGTCTTGAGCTGGACATGGGTAATGAGGAAGGTTTAATAACTGATGTCATAGTAAAAAATCCACCAGGAAATAGTGACCATAATATGATGGAATTTTGTACTTAGCTGGACAGGAGCAAACTTGGGTCAGAAATAACTGAATTTAAATTGAATAAAGAAAATAACAAAAGAATGAAAAAATATATAGCTGAAGGAGATTGGGACAATAGATTTGCAGGAAGGACAGTAAGCAAGCAGTGACAACCATTTAAAGAGGTAACTTTTAACACTTGGCTTAAAGTTTATTCTTCTAAGGAAGGAAGATTCGAAGGGCAGGAATAACTAACCATATTTAACCAAGGAAGTTAAGGAAGGTGTTAAGTTGAAAGAGAAAATGTACCAGGAGGCAAAAGTTAGCAGTGAGCACAAAGATCAAGGTAAATTCAGAATCTAGCAAACGAGGATAAATAAGATAAAAGAGAGTTGAGAGAGAGTTTCTAACTTCAATGCCCTTTGGCAGTTGCCTCCCCTTAGTATGCTGACCTGAATGCTGAGTTCTCAATCAATATCACAACAATCCTCCTCCCAGGCTTCTGTCCACTTTAACCTCTGCTTCCTCCAACTTTGAAATGTAGGTCGTGCATCCAGTAAAACGTTTATTTAGCTCCTGATTGCTAACACAGGCAAAAATTAACCAACATTTTGCCCATCATGCTGCCAGAACATGGGATCGTACTGCAACAAATAAAAAAAAGTTGTATTTGAAGAATTTACAAGAACCTATTTTATTGTTCACAAACAAAATGAGCTGAAGGTTACACTTTATGGCCTCTGTTTCCTGCACTGAGACTTCAGCAGTCTGATTGTCCACAGAACATACATGCAATGAAAACAGTATTGAAGGCATCAGTGACTCAAGTAACCATGCATTCCAACAGTGGTGTGCATAAGAGCTTCTCTGATTGCAGAACACATCGAGCTGAGAAGTGATGGGCTACAGCAGCAGAAGGACCCAGAAATACACTCAGTGGCCATATAGAATAATACTTCGAACTAATCTGTATCATTACTTCTATTTTTTCAGGTCTTTGTATCTGTATCGATCTTGACACTGCAGAGGAATAAACAGGAAAGGGGAAGAGCTGCTCTGCCAAGTAATAATCAAAGAATTATATTAAGTTGCTATACATGCCTGAAGTTGATATTGTTATTTACTGATTAAATTCTAGCAACTAATCAAAAATAGGAACAATATAATTCAGAGAAAACTCTTACAAACATCTTTTCAAATTCCTGCCTCTATTCTCTATTATCTGTGCCTGGAACAGGATGAGCTTTTCAGAAGACATTATTTATTGAATAACTCTCTTTTCCCTTAACAAATGCAAAAAAGATCAGATATTTCATTTTTAAACATACTTTTCCTTTATATTATCTAAGTTATTACACTTTTTCTGAAGCTACTGCCTTTGAAAATGTTTATTTCTAGTCTGCAAATAAGTTGTTACGTATTCAGGCAACAATAAATATATGAGTTTGGCAAGGGATTTTATAACAAACAACACTTTTATTAAACACTGAAAACAAACCCCCCAAAAGAAAACAAACACTAACGTAACCGGAAATCAGCTGCTGTGCGGCAGCTTAAACAGTTCTTAAAGCAATGTTGCAAAAACAGTTCTTTAAAGTATTATTGCCAAAAGTTCGAAATGCTCACAGTCCATTTAAAAGGAGAGACCTTATAAGACGATTTAAATTCTCTTTCACGTCGTTTTGCTTCGATCCCCGACGTCGAACTTTTCCCATGAAGAATTTACGAAACGAAACGGCTTAAAGGCACTGACCTTTCCTTTATCACACTGTCCTCAATCTTCTGCTATCCCGCAGAGATTAACAGGAGAACAGTCAACGAATTCCTTTCCAAATAAGGATTAAATAAGGTCGAACCAGTTTCACCATCGAAATAGATTCTCATCGATCTTTAACTCCCGAACTCCGATCTTCACTCTCCACTGATTTCTGAACTAGCAGTATTGTAAAGAAACTGCTGGCAATGACCTTTTAAACTTTAAGCATTAGATAAAAACCTCATCCTTCAACTAAACTGCATCATCACATTAAATCACGCAGTGGCATGAAGTCAACTTGGCAAATCCAGCCACGAACTGCCCCTCCTAACAAGGTGGGGTCTTCCTTTTATAACCCGTAAAAAAAAACCTGTCACATGATCTCTACTGGCGGGAAAATGATGTCACTCCACCATCACAAGACCATTACCTCAAGTCCAGTATAGCTTCAACCCCAGTCAAGTGACAAGGGTACCACTGTCATGTCATGAGTACATAAAGTACATTAGAAACATAATCACGTTGAAGGTGATTCATTATGGAATAATTTTATTATTTTGGATAACTCTTCTTGGGCAAATTGTGTTCTATTGTCTCTTCAAATCTATAATGAGTTTTCAGCCAAAAGGCTTGAAGCTAATCAAGTCTTGGCCTTGAATTCTAAATCTTATTATTAATCTTTTCGTGATGCTTTCACATGATTTCAGTCTCCTTCCTGTCAGTCACAGACTCAATTTTATCCATCCTCTAATCTATAACCTCCATTCTATCTCTAATCTTTAGACCCTTCTCTCTCAGATGATCAAAAATCTTGCTTCTCACCAAACCTTGATCTCTTGGTCCATGTCCCTCATTAGCTTCTCCTGATATCTTAACATGATTTTTCTTGCTTTGAAGTCACATGGAATGAAAAACCAGCAGTAATCCTGGTTGCCCAGGCTCCTTAATGAGATGGTTTGGTGGCAACTCATTTAAAGAGACACTGCCTAATTTAGTTATTTAATGGACAATATATTATGTTTAACTTCTATAACCACTAGTTTGGAAACCGAGATTCTATGGTTTACATAGCTGAAACAAAATTTTGCTAGCAGGCTCGGATAAAGTCTAAGTATGTATTGAGTAAAATAAAACAGGTCTATTATTAGGATGCAAGAACAAATAGTACACGGTGTGGTGGTGGAAGGGTGTTCGTCTCAAGCTGGGCTTGCCTCACACTGAAAAAGGAAACATAAATAGCATGTTTCAGCAAACTTACTGTGTTTAATTTGTATAAAGCTGAGCAAGGCTCAAGTTAAATAATTCATTATCAAAATAGATTTACGTGAAAAGGCATCATATTTTTACAGCTATGTCTTTCTCACTATCTCCTGTGGCTTAATCTAATTTAACCAACACTAAAGCATCCCACTGCTGATGCTGAACTGACTTTGCAGAATTTATGGGTAATTCAGCTGCTCCCTTCCTACCTTCCTTTCTACCTCTGACCTAGTAAGCCCCCAGAGCATGAGCAAAGTTCCCCTCTGGCAGTGAGTACAAAGAAGCTTTTAGATTAGAGATGACAAGAGGAATAAGTATTAATATAGAGAATCACAGAATGGTTACACTGTGACTTAGAAAACCCATTAAATATATAATATTTTTGTTCTTGCTATAAAGAAGAAATCACCAAAATATTCATATCTTTAAAAAAAAATCTCCTTCTTTCAAGGTTACTTCTTTAGCAGTGTTGGAGAGATACCAGAATATAATTTGCTATGTATTGGGAAGTAATAAACTGTCACTTCAGAACTATTCAAAGTGTTTACAGTTATATTTTTCAGCAGGAGGATGACTAATTAAAAGATCAGCACTGAAGAAAGCCTAACATGCACTGTAGATATATTTTTCTTGTTTTCTTCGAAAGGTCATCATGCAAACTTCTGTTCTAATTATAGTTGTTTTTCTCATTATAGAAAACTCCCTCTTCCCTCGAAGCTTAAACTCTGAAATTTCAGAGAGTTTGTGCTTATGATTCCAAGGACTTTGTGTAAGGGATCCGAAAGATCAATTTTATAGTAATTTCACCCAGTGAAGAGCTGGAAGACTCAACTAACTGGCAACTGCTAGAAAGGAAACAGCTGAGCTCAATATAAATTCCACAACTGTCCATTTACTACTCATCGCTTTATCTATGTATTAATATATGTAATTAAGACTTTATGTCATACTGTGTCTCCTCTATATCTCTTTATATTCTCTGTTTCTTCTTCATAGTCTCCATATCATTCTTTAGCAGGGATGTGATACTTCAAAGATGGATGCATACTTAGAGTCTTATATATTAAGTATCTACTGTTTAGAATTTTATAAACTTAACAGAAGAAGTTACAATCCCATCCATCTTGATGACTACTACCCGGTGGCACTTACGTCAACTGTAATGAATTCCTTTGAGAGGTTGGTCATGTCGCGAATCAGCCTCTGTTGCAGAGATAACCTAGATCCACCTCAATTTGCCTAATGCAACAACAGGTCAGCAGCAGATGTGATTTCTCTGGCTCTCATTATTGGGCTGCTGTAAGTTGACTACAGCTCAAGATTCAAGACCTGGTCCACTGTACCTCTCTCTGCAACTGGATACTCAGTATTCTTATAAACAGGCTTCAGTCTGTGACAGTTGGTAACAGCATCTCCTTCTTGTTAATCACTAGCACAGGTACACCTCAAAGCTGCGTGCATAGATGAATCACAGATGGCATCAAGTCAGCTTACAGGAACAAGATAGGTGCTGCAAAAACCTCTAGCTCAATGTCAGCAAGAGCTGATTATTGACTTGAAGGAGGGAAAGAAAGATGAAAATGTGTCAATCTGCATTGGGAAATCAGCAGTGGAGTGTCAGCAGCTTAAAATTACCAGGTGTTTACATGTTGTATGACCAGTCCTGGAACAATCACATAGATGCAAATATAATGGCCTGGTTAAGATTTCTACTGCTATGCTGTGAGATATTTTTATTTTGGCATTTTTCTGCAAAAGCTGTGTGTCCTGCTGGTAAGGGTGTTGCGAAGAAAAAGCATTTCAGGATGTATATTGTATACATTTCTCTAACATTAGATGTACCTTTGAAACCTTTGAAAACTTCAGCTAAAACTTGTAACTTTCTGGATAGTGGGATTGCATAGAAGATTCTAGAGAGCTGAGTGAGATGAGATTTTTGAAGGACAGTAGTCTGATTTGGGGTCTTTTGGTGGGAGCTGTGGAGTTGGGCACAAGGGAAGATGCCTGCTGCATGTCATTCGAGGGAGAGACCCTGTTATAAGAAGTGCTTTGTGCAAAGGAGGAAGTGCCATTACTCTTGAGTTTGCCAGTTCATTTGAGATGGTCTTCAGGGGAAGTTCAAACAGGGACTGCTGTCTTTCATGCAGAATGTAGCTTCAGTGCATGAGTAAATCAATACACATGACTACTCCAAAAGTGAGCTCCAACGTTAAAGTGCACTTTGGAACAGTTTAACTGTAATGAGCCCTTTTATTTATATTTTCTCTTTTCCTGTTAACTGTTTAATAAAGTTGAAAAATCACTAAATATACTTTCTATATAATTTTATGTTGATGTACGATCTGTCATTTTTTGGCAACTGATGGTTTTGTACAGGCAGTATTTATAGAGCATTCGCTACGATCTATGTTCCTTAATCGGAACATCCCAACTTTCCTGTTTGATTTAACCCCAAGTAATACAGGCTCGAGATGTATATTGCTTATGGAGGGTGGCCTTCTCACCACCAAGTCACATGGCTGTTAGCAGAGTTAGCTAATGAGTCAAGTTTGCATACGAGCCCTGGTGAGAGGGTTACAGTCATAAGGAAAGCATGCCAACGCCCTTACTTTTGTAGGAGGTTAAGGAATTTTAGCTTGTCGCTGAATACTCTTACAAGCTTCTACAGATGGACTGTTGGAAGTCTGGTAAGAAGTGGAGTCTGCTCAGTGCTCGCGGACACATCTCTTCCCGTCATTGGACGTATATCTAGAGAACACAGCCTGAAGAAGACAACATCGATCATCAAAGATTCCTACTTTTGCTGCTACCATTGTGCAGGAAGTACAGAAGCCTGAAGTCCCGCATCACCAGTTTCAAGAGCAATTACTTCTCTTCAACCATTTGGTTCTTGAACTAATCAGAAGAATCCAAATCACTACAGTTTAGCAACAATATGAACGCTTTACCTACTATGCATGAAAATGGACTTATTTTTGCTCTATTTGTGTTCTCTTGTGCATATTATGTTTAATTTATGTGTTTCTTGTGGATGTTGCTTACATGATGCTATGAGCCTGTGATACTGTTGCAAGTAAGATTTTAATTGCTTCTATATACAGTATGTAGTACAGGTACTTGTGCATCTGACAATAAACTCAACTTGACATTGACTCCACCTTTGTCATTTCTAAACCATCTGTTGTAAGCAGTCAACAATTTCTTTTCCGTACAGCTTGATTTAGTGCACACATTGTCTGGTTCCTCAAGTTTTGTAGCTCCATGAAAATGTTCCGATCACATTCACTGTGCTTGAATACAGCCGCCACTTATCTTTACATCCATAACATATCAATTCTCAGTTAGAAGCCACTTTTCAGTTTCTGTGCTGACAGCAAGTTACTACAGGGATCTGAGCTGACACTTCTAACTTCTGCGTAAGCCAGGAGACTGCATCTCTTTTGAGCTTTGTGGTTGCAGAAGGAAATGTACTAGATATAAAGTGTTATGTTGCTAAGTTTCTATGGCTTAATTAAAGTGCATAAATATTCTCCTGCAGTGCCATCCTTGATTGCTCAGTGATTGGGTCACATTTTATGTCATTTGGTAATGAATAGAAAATAGCAGTGGTTTGTGTCAAGAGTACTTAATTGTCCATAGGATTGCCTCATTTTGATAGAATTGTGCCATGGTGTGGTTAGAGTGGGCTGAAAGACTATGGCAATTGCCTGCAGTCCAAGCAAGAGAAAATCTGCAGATGCTGGAAATCCAAGCAACACACAGAAAATACTGGAGGAACTCAACAGGCCAGGCAGCATCTATGGAAAAAAGTACAGTCGATAGTTTGGGCTGTAAAAATAAACAAGGAGTAGATTTGAAAGGTGGGGGAGGGATGGAAGGAACATCAGTTGATAGGTGAAACTTGGAAGGGAGGGATGAAGCAAAGAGTTAGGAAGTTGGTGAAAGAGACAGAAGGCCATGGAAGGAAGAAGAAAGGGGGGTGGAGGAGCACCAGAGGGAGGTGATGGGTGGGCAAGGAGATAACATGAGAGAAGGACAAGGGGATGGGAAATGGCGAAGGGGGGCGGAGTGGAGGCATTACTGGAAGTTTGAGAAATTGAAGTTCATGCCATCAGATTGGAGGCTACCCAAAAGGAATACCAGGTGTTGTTCCTCCAACCTAAGTGTAGTTTTATCTTGACAGTGGAGGAGACCATGGATGGACATATTGAAATGGGAGTGGGAAGTGGAACTCAAATGGGTGTTTATGACCAATATGTCTACCCATTTTAATTCCATTTCCCATTTTGTAAAGCCAATTATATCACAAATTTCAGGAGCTCCTAGCTAATAAACCCTGCCCATCACATAAAACATATCTTCAGTATTCAGGTAGCTTGACTGCACATCTAGTGCTATTACCATTGTTGCATGATGAAAACATGTTGCAATGTGACATCAGCCAAATTCATATCTCTGCTTGGAAACCAGGCTTTGCACTCATGCCTCCTTCACACTATCAAATTGTCTGAACATCATGGCCTTTCTTATTCACATACTCCTCGTCCAAAGATCACTCTAGACAAGATATGTAATACTATCTAATTGTTGTCAAATATCCATCTAACTAACTATCCAGCTATGGAGAAAACATCTAAAATGTACTGAGACAATATCTAAAATGTGATGTCATAATGTAAATACTATAAGCAAACAGTTTCTTCCTGGAAGGCAAGAAGTCAGCTATGACCACTGAGTATTTATTGTAGATTGATTCAGGCTCTTCAGTATCCACAATGCTGTCACTGGTGGAATTCAAAAAACCTGAAACACTCTTGTTTAGTCTGTTAAATACAAAGATCAATACCCGTATCACTCTAATTGAACAATCAACATATGCTAACTGAAACCCACTTTCCCAAGGGGATTTTCCTGCTAGCAGCCTAACGTGCTCCAAATAAAGTTGGTACTCAATTTATTGAAGGTATCTAGCTGGCGTGCTGACATTTTTATCAGCTGGGTTTCCTCACCTGCATATAAACCACATGGAAACACTAATCGTTATTTCCCAGACCTTAAGGAGCATTTGAAGTCTGCATCTTCAGTTCTAGTCTTCTGTTCCGTGTAATGTTTAAAACATGTCAAAAACAATATTGATTTTAATTGTAATACTGACTAGAACCTCTGAAATCAACACATGATTTTCAGAAAGAACATTGTAGTTTAAATAAAGTTGTCGGCACTATCTGTTTTTCCTAAGATTTATAGTATGTCTTACAAGATACTGCCAATTCCTTTACTGCATTTAAACCAGAATGGTTTCAATTCATAATGGTATTACAAATTCTGTTAACCTATAGAGACTCATTAATTAAGAACAAAGAGGGTTCATTTTGATGTCCAGGAACAACTTATACTGTTCCTTTTCTATAGTTTGACTGCAAAAAACTGATGTGATTAAGTTAATAGATACATGTTCATGGATTTTTTTATTAGACTTTGGTGGTGTTCATGAAAAATGAAATACTCTCATAGCAAATCAAAGAAGGGAACTTCCATGGGATTTCTCAGGACAATTCTTTGTAGAAAGGTTTGTGTTGAGGTGTTTTTCTCATCTCTCTAACAAAGTTGAGGCGGTGAAGTAGGAAGTGAGAGAAGGTACAGGTGGATGGAAGTCCTAGTCCAGGTCTCCTACTATCATTATACGTGTTGAGTGTGTGGAGCAGTACGTAGCAAGTTAATTAGTAATGAAATGAATTCCTCTCTCAGCTCATGACGTTACCTCAGCTACCATTGTTTATGACTGCCATCCTAATATTTGCTACTTTTTGGGAAAATTTTTTGCCTTAACTTACTTTAAGGATGTTCTTAGATTTGAAGCTCAGAACAACGTCAAGATACTTAACTATTCTTCAAGATGATTCATTTCCTATTATCAACCACGGACCATATGATTAACCAAAGCTGCAGAGTTGCTCTAATATTATAAATCAACTGCATTCTTCCTGGACAATGAATTTGCTCATCTTCTTTTTAAAAACAGACTGCTACCTGTTTTGGCTCCAACAGCTGTTTAAACCCCAAAAGACAATCCTTTTTAATGAAATCATCCATCAGCTGCTTGATTTTCATTGTCTGAGCTCCACATTTAAATAGAAGCTTTAAGATGTCATTATAAATCAAGTGTGGAAGCTGTCTGTAATATACAGCAATCGTGATTTGTACTCAGGCTCCACAAGTTTAGGACAAAAACTCTGTCCTGTGGAATCTTCACTGCCAGAACCATTTAATGAAGTGTGTCAGTTTTGCATAATTGCTTCTTGACTACATCTGCTGAGCTGCTTCTGTAAACAGGAACAAATTAAGAGAATATGCAAACTCCTGTGGAAGAATTCTACAAACATTACAAGGAAAAACTAACATTAACTCTTTCTGTTAAGTGTTTCATGTGGAAGACACTAAATATTCCAAAAAGAATTAAGTAAAGTTAGTCAGTGAATCCAAGAAAATTCCTGTCACTCTGAATGACTTATTTGTTCAACACTGAACATAATCACTTACATTTTACTATTTAGATTTTTATGATCGTTTAATTTCAAAATAATTGGCTTAATTGCTCAGGCTAATTTTGGTATTCTAAATAGTGTGTATGTCAAACTGGATATAAAATTAATCAGAAAATGAAGCAAAATCCAAAATAATGATAGATTACACCAAGAAAGAAATGTTAAAAATGCACACACACATTCCAATGGAATCTTACTAATTTAGAGCAGCTCCTGATATGTTGCCTTATAGTTATCAAATCAGTGCATCAGTCTTCTCACAGCCATTCCTTATGACAACCACATGACTATGGGTTACATGAAGAAAACAAAAGATGCAGGGAAGAGGAAGAGGAAGATGCCCATGGAAAGCAACATGCATAACTGGATCAATGAGATTAATAGCAGGATGGGGTAGAAACTAACCAGACCAGCCATGAGGAGATCCAGGCAGGAGATGACTATGATCATCATCAACAAGAATAATAATCCTTATTCAAAGGAGAAATACAGAAATAAATGCTGTCGTTATGTTACTTCTACTTAAACATTCTATGTGTTAACAATTAAGAATCCTATTCTAGAAGAATTAAAGAACTTTTATTAACAGAAATAAACAAACACATCTTAACCCCACCACATGCTGATACATTCTGGTAAACCCCGCGCATGCTCAGTGCTGTCCAACCAGGAACTGGCACGTCATTGCACGTGATATCACCACATCTTCCCTTCCTTAAAAAGAAAAACAATTAACAACATTAATAAAAAAAATCATAATTCAACAAGTCTGTAGCAGTCTCTCTGTGGGTTTACGAATATGAGTAGACCTTCTAAGTGGTACACACAGATCTTGTGTTTCCTTGTTATTATTTACATGTTTTGTCTTGTATGCATCCTTTAACTAAATCTCTGAAGAATCACATCTTCTTTTCCTTGAAAAGAAAAAACAAATAACAACATTAACCAATAAACAAATCTATATCAGCTAACTGAAACTCTGAAGTTGGCTCTTCGCTATCTGAGCCATGACTCTTCTTGTGCTTCTTTTTCTTCTTCTTTTCTGCTTTAAGCTTTTCTTCATGTATCTCTACTAAACTTTTTGGTATGCTCTCACGTCTCCTGGTTAGAATTTGGAATTTCAGGTAAGAAGTTCACACTATCATCCTCAGCAATCTGCTTCCCTGCTTCTGCTTGGACTGTATCTTTCCTAATTCCTTCCACTTCCATTTGTAATGAAATACAAATCTTCTTTTCTTCATCTAATTCATTCATTAACTGTGTTATCTCTTTTTCATGAAGAGACTTCAACATTTCAATAAAACTTCTCAATTCCATTACTTGTGCTTTCACTTCTTGCTTATACTGTGCCCACTATGAGCGTTCTTGCTCTAGCTGGTGATTAGACTGAATCTCATATTCTCTCTTTCATTATTGAAGCAACCTCTTGCAGCTAAAGGTTTTTCAAATCATCAATTGCCTCCTGTTTGGTTGTCTCAGACAGTGCAGTAACTGCTTTTATATTCTCCATGTCAGCGTTTTCATAAAGCACATTTATATAAAATTCCTCACACTCATCTTCAATCACTGCATTTACTTGTTTCATTTCATTTTCCATCTTTCTACTTCTACAACAGCATGAAAAATGATTAATCTTACCACAAAGTTTGCCATATGTGAAACACTGATTTGGACTGTGTTTCTGTGCACAACGATCAAATGACGTTTTTTTCAAATGCCGTCTTGCTCTTCTTCAGTTTTGACAACGTAGTATTATATTTCTTGATATTTTCGTGCTTTTTACAGCATCTACATTGCAGTTTTCAACAAAAAGCTCTTCAGCCTGTGATATTACAGTCTCAGAAGCTTTGCAGAGTGCAAAAGCTTGTTCAAAATCTAAATCTTGCTCATACAAAAGCCCTACTCTCAGAGCATTAGCTTGAATGCCGCAAGCAGTCTATCTTTAATGAGCGAGTCTGTGAGCAGTCTGAACTCACATGTTCTACTACGCTTTCTTAACTCAGTAACATACTGATCAATTGTTTCAGTAGCCCTCTGCACACTCATGAAGAATTTGTATCACTCATATGTTAAATTACCCTTAGGTATATAAAATACTTCAAATCTGTCCATTATCGACTTTAAATTGAAATTATTTCCATCTTCAAAAAAAATTATTGTATACCTCTACTGCGTCATTTCTGATTACATGGAGCAGGATAAATATATCTCAAACTGTTGCTTGAATATCCTTCAATACTCAGCTACATTCCCAGTCAGCTGAAGTTTTGGTGGCGGTAGTAAGCCTTCCATATTACTGATTACCGTTCAAACTTTTTTTCTTCTTTTTTTCGATTATCTTCAATTCTCGATTCTCCCATATTATTCTTTGAAAAGCACTTCTGACACTATGTTATGTTACTTCTACTTAAATATTCTGTGGGTTAACAATTAAGAATCCTATTCTGGAAGAATTAAAGAACTTTTATTAACAGAAATAAACAAACACATCTGTAAAGTGGGGTTTCTTCTTTATCTTTGTTACTGCGTATGTTAATCAAAATGGCTTAGCTGTTAATAGTAGGAATGCTTCTTTGTTGCGAGAGAGTGCTGGAAGCTTGTTTGGGTTAAGATTTACTGATACGGAGAATTGTATTCCTATGTAAACCAATCGGGATTAATGTTGTTCTTTCTTCTGAGTCTGTAAGCTATTGTTGGCGGGCTTTTGGGGAGATCGGTGAGAGAGAGAGGACGCAATGCTGTAAACTGGGTGAGGAACCGACCCCAAGTGGACCCTATTGCTTTCCCTCAGCCAAGCACTGCCACTCACCCAACAACTAAGAAGTCTGCTCTGCCCACGTCTCCGCCCCTTTAGGGCTGGATATTATTCCAACAACCGGGCGGAGCCCACCATAACTGGAACATACCCACCAATCCTTCCCTGCTCTCTTAACAGCATGGACAGCCCATGGCCCCACCACCATTTCGTCAACGCTAGTCAGAACTTGAACAATGCCCTCTGGGGCACCAACAGCCACCCCACCCAACACATATGCAGAGATAACCAGCAATCGCACACCTGCAAAGGCACACCAGCTCTTCGCCGCAGACATAATTTAAAGAGGGCGATCACACAGCTTCCACAGAAATCAATCCCGGACGAGCACCCCACAATGTAACCCCCTGGGTCGCCTCAGGCTCGCTCAGCTCGTTCTCGTCTAGGGGGAGCAGCCTTCGGCCCCGCCAAACTGGGTAATCAGCTGGTGTGGGTGCTGTGTGATGTCCCCACCTCGCCCCAAAACAGACAAAATATGCGATTAAATGAGTACAATTTATAAAGGTTACTATAACTAAGTGATTAATAACGATACAGTATAAATGAAGGAAAAAAAATAAAGAAAAGGCGCCAAACTTATCAAAGTCCAAACCACTTCATGCACAACCGTTGGAGCTCAATTACTGAAGTCTTCTGGCCACCATTTGATCCCCTCTGAACTCCTCGACTTGCAACTCAGGACCACCCGAAGTGGTCAACCAAGCTCATCTATCTTCGTCTCCTCTCCTCGGGGTACCTCCTGGCCTCAGAACCCCACTTGGGGTCTGTTCCTTGCCCAGTTTACAGGATCACATCCTCTCTCTCACCCCCTCGCGCTGATCTCCCCAAAATGCCCACCAACAATAGCTTACAGACTCAGAAGAAAGAACAACATTTATCCCAATTGGTTTACACAGGAATACAATTCTCCTTATCAGTAAATTTTAACCCAAACAAGCTTCCAGCACTCTCTCACAACAAAGAAGCATTCCTACTTTTAACAGAGAAGCCATTTTGATTAACATACGCAGTAACAAAGATAAAGAAGAAACCCCCCCTTTACACATCTTAACCCTGCCACATGCTGATACATTCTGGTAAACCCCGCGCATGCTCAGTGCTGTCCAACCAGGAACTGGCACGTCATTGCATGTGATATCACCACAGCTGTAATCTCACAAGATCTATATGCAGCAGGTAGACCTACAAAGGAGCAGGTAAGGGTAACGCGCTAATGACAGGAGTGTGGAAAGGGTGACTTGTCTAGCATTGGGAACTATGTTCCTGCTGGTTTGTTAGGAGAAGCTTTGATACGTAGATCTAGTTTGCCAATACCTACTTGCCAATGGGAGATGAAACTTGTATGAGTTGCACAATTCCATTCAGGAAGGATTGCTGGATTCCTGGTATACTTGCCTGATTAGTATCTAAAGTGGGGACCACAGTCTGGGCATGATTCAAACATTTTTCATTGTAGGACCAGTGTCTCTCCTGATGTACCCATACTTGCAATGGATTAGCAACCAATTTGCTGCTATTTCTGCAGAAGTGATTTTGGAAGATAACAATGAAAAAAGAATTCATTTATCCCTAGTGAAATGATTTTACCTCAAGTTTGTAAGATTGTAATAAACTTACTGAGATGCCTGACACAGTAACAGCCTTTCCTTTCTCTTTGTGCTCTATGCTATCAGTGGTCAGGGCATTGTTGGGGTTACGACTTATAGCAAATATTGACTGCAATGACTAACCTTTAGTTCTGAATGTGCATTGAAAATTAAATTTAAAATGCAGCACGGAACAGTAAAATGCAGACCAATCAGGCCAAGAAACAGGCACTTAACTAGATGCCTACCTATGCATGAATCTAATCACCATCCCATTGGATTGAACTGACTTTATTTCTTACATCCTTCACATGCATGAGGAGTAAAAATCTTTACATTATGTCTCCATCTAAATGTGCAATGTGCAATCATAGTAATTTATAATAAATAGAACAGTCAATGTAACATAAAAATACTCAAATCAGCGTGAGTTAATCAGTCTGATGGCCTGGTAGAAGAAGCTGCCCCGGAGCCTGTTGGTCCTGACTTTTACGCTGCAGTACCATTTCCCGGATGCTAGCAACTGCAGTAGATAGTAATTGGGGTGGCTCAGGTCCCCTGTGATGCTTTGGGCCTTTTTCTCACACCTGTCTTTGTAAATGTCCTGAATCATGGGATGTTCACAGCTACAGATGTGCTGGGTTGTCTGCACCACTCTCTGCAGAATCCTGCGATTAAGGGAAGTTCAGTTCCCATACCAGGCAGTGATGCAGCCAGTCAGAATGCTTTCATTTGTGCCCTTGTGGAAAGTTCTTAGGATTTGGGTTTTCAATTGCATGAATATAACAGTAATCATTTTTTGTGTGATGCTGGGAAGATACAGCTCTACAATATATTCAGTCCTTTAAAAGCTTTTACAAAGAATGCTGATCTGTTCATATGGCATTTCATGTCAATAAATTTACTTAATTTCATTGAACAGTGTGCATGGGGGTGCTTTAGAAATCTTGTTGAAACATCTAAAATCCCATCATGTATATGTAATTCCATTCAATCTATTTCTCACTTGAATCCAGTGGAAGTGAAATAGCTCCATTGTAACTATTGATAATGTGCTTTATCATTCAGAAAGTAATTCAGAATTGTATCTTTGTAAGATTTTTAAAAAGTATCAAACAGCTGACATGAGGAACTATTAGCCATTTTAAAGGTTCTAAAGAAAGGACTGAGTCAAGTCGTTACAAGTAGGATTGATAATGTTATTTTATGACATGATTGTGGATTGTACAGCTCTATAAAAAAATCAAAAAATAATAGGAGCAGATGCATTTCTTTCTCTTTCTTTGTTACTGTAGAACATAGACAGCATAGTACAGGCCCTTTGGCCCACAATGTTGTTCCAAAATTTAACCAACTTTAAGATAAATCTAACCCTTCTCTCCTCTTTCATCCTACATTTTAGGTGTCCAGTTAGTGTAGTGACTAGCATATTGCTTTATGGTACCAGCGATCGGAGTTCAATTCCTGCCTCTGTCTGTAAGGAGTCATACATCTCCCTGTGACCGTGTGCGTCTCCTCCCAAAGTCCAAGGACGTACTGATTGGTGGGTTAATTAGTCATTATAAATTGTCCATGACTAGGCTAGGGTTAAAATTTGGGGTTGCTGGGTGGTTGGACTCACGGAGTTGGAAGGGCCTGTTCTGTGTTGTTGAACAGAGAGATCTATGGATACAAGTGTATAATAGGTGGGTTGCTGGCTGGTACAGTTCAGTAGATTGGAACAACATTTCTAGGGAGTATTCTGGAGTTACAGTATGTGAATATAACTGATATTAAGTCCAACAGGGCTTCACTTCTTCTTATGAATGTAAATGAGTTTAGGAAGCTTGCAGTTAACATTCAATATTATGTAAATTGCAAGCAGTAAATTGAAGTTAAAATCACTGGCTGCTCCAGGGATGTGATGTTGAGGCTCTATAAGGCACTCATGACTCCACACTTGGAGTATTGTGTGCAGTTTTGGGCTTGTTATTTTAGAAAGGATATACTGACATTGGAGAAGGTTCAGAGAAGATTCACGAGAATGATTCCAGGAATGAAAGGGTTACCATATGAGGAGCGTCAGCCAGTTCACTAGCTGTATTCTGTGGAGTTCGGGAAAATGAGGGGGGATCTCATAGAAACATTCTGAATGTTGAAAGTCCTGAACAGATTAGATATGGCAAAGTTATTTCCCATGATAAGGGATTCTAGGACAAGAGGTTATGACTTCAGGATTGAAGGATGTCCATTTAGAACAGAGATGTGGAGAAATTACTTTAGAATGAGGGTGGTAAATCTGTGGAATTTTTTGCCATGAGCAGCTGTGGAGAACAAGTCATTGGGTGCTTTTAAGGCAGAGATAGATAAGGTCTTGATTAGCCAGGGCATCAATGAGTATGTGGTGAAGGCAGCTGAGTGGGGATGACCAGAAGAATTGGATCAGCCCTTGATTGAATGGCAGAACAGACTTGATAGACTGAATGGCCTACTTCTGCTCCTATATCTTATGGTCTTATGGAAGAAAGCTGAAAGCTAACCTTAACCTAATGAAAAAGGGGCCTAGATGGTTAACTTTTTTTACTCCAAGGTAAGGAAAAGCCTCAAATCATAGAGCCTAAGAAGGTTGTCATAGCTGGTGTGGGGGGGGGGGGGGAAGCAGAAATCAGCTCACACAACCTATTAAATGCTTCCAATGGCATGTATGCTCGAATAGCCTCTGATAATCAGGTCCAGCTCCTGGCCATCACATGTGGCTTAGCTACCTAGCTTGGTGGAATGATTTCTGCTGGCAGGAGAAGGGGCAAAGGTAGGTTACTGGTGCCTTACACACAGTCACTTTGGGCAGATGGGGCTCATTAGACATTGTTGGCAGCTTGTCCATGAGAAGGAAAATTCTGATCTCAAACCTCTGCTGCCTTGTGGCTACACCAGTCATGGGGGAGGCTTTGGGAGTAAACGCTGAAGAAAATTCTTGAGTTCCTAAAACTGGCCTATGTCAAATTCAACACTGACTGACAACTCCTGCAGGTAAATGCTGCAATGCCGCTGGTGCCTAACTGTATTGGTCTCTTTGGATTCATCAACTGCTTGGAGAGTGATACCTTCTTTATGGGCAACAGTTTGCTCTCCATGATAGAGGTGTATAAGATGATGAGAGGCATTGATTAGAGGCTTTTCTCGGGGCTGAAATGGCTAGCATGAGATGGCATAGTTTTAAGGTGCTTAAAGGTGGGTATAGAGGAGATGTCAGTAGTACATTTTTTACACAGAGAGTGGTGAGTGCATGGAATGGGCTGCCAGCGAAGGTGGTGGAGGTGTATACAATAGGGTCTTTTAAGAGACTCCTGGACAGGTACATGGAGCTCAAAAAAATAGAGGCATATAGGTAACCCTAGGTAATTTCTCAGGTAAGGACATGTTTGGCACAGCTTTGTGGGCCGAAGGGCCTGTATTGTGCTGTAGGTTTTCTATGTTTCTATATCGTGCTGCCTTGGCTTGCATATCATGTGGTCAGCTAGGATGCAACATCCATGGTGGAACTTGACCAATGGAAGGCCTTATAAAGCAGGTTAAGGTGAGAGGAGAGAGATTAAAGGGGACCTTGGGGGTAGGACTTTCACACAGATGACCGTGGGTACACTGGAATGAGCTGTCAGAGAAACTAGTAGTGGGAGGTACAATTAGAATACTTAAGAGAAATTTATATGGATTAATGGATAGGAAAGGTAAAAATATGTATGGTCAAATGCAGGCAACTGGGACTAACTCAGACACCTTAGTCAGCATGGACAAGTTGGGTTGAAGAACATTTTTCCTTACAGTATAACGCTCTGACTCTAAACACCTTTGAATTTGGTGAAACCGTGATAACTCATTAAAGAGTAATTGCTAGGAACCACTTCTCTCTTGCACCAATGGTAAAACCAGAGAAATCAACTGTCTTTCATTAATAGCGGTCCTCAATGACTCCTTTGAAATGATTATGTCAAGGTGTATTCTGGAGTTAAGTTATATTACAAAATATTAACTTCGGTAAAATAACCTGAGCAACCAATCTTTAGATCTGAACGTGGATTGTAGATTAAGTTTAATATGCAGCACTGGACAATAGTTTCCTGGAGCTGTGGACACAAGTTAATTGAATACCAGACTATGCTGATTAACAATTATTTTGGGTGTCTGTAGTGACAGCACAAAAGAAGTGTGAAAATTATGTGTATTCCAGACGTCAGAAATTTTGAGAGGACGGGACTTCAATCAGGTTCACAGTCCATGTACAAAAGGCAGCAGCAAGTTTGTACAGTGAAAATGAGCTTTGACCAGTGACTGATTAATGTTTGAGATTGATTAGCAAGAGCACATTAAAAGAAGGCAGGGGTAAGTGCAATGGCATTTGTCAGAGTGGCCATCATCTGAGTGGACAGAGGCAGAGTGGTGATGTTGAGGCTTTAGCTCTTTGAAACTTCTGTGAAGAGAGGCTTCAGCCAGAGAAAACTAAGGAAATAAAAGCTCAAAGTTAAGTTTTTTTTTCCCTCTCCATCTTTATCTTTTCTCGGCTGAGACAGTAGAGATTCCAGGCAGGATAGTGGAATGCTCCTCTTGTGGGATGGAATCATAGAATCATAGAAATCTACAGTACATTACAGGCCCTTCTGCCCACAATATTGTGCTGACCATGGAACCTCTTCTAGAAACTGCCTAGAATTTCCCTACTGCATAGCCCTCTATTTTTCTAAGCTGCATTTACCTATCTAAGAGTCTCTTAAAAGACCCTATTATTTCTGTCTCTACCACCATTGTTGGCAGTGCATTCCAGCACCCACTTTTCTCTATGTGAAAAACTTACCTCTGACATCCCCCTTGTACCTACTTCCAAGCACCTTAAAACTATGCTCCCTCGTCTTAGCCATTTCATCCCTGAGAAAAAGCTTCTGGTTATCCACATGATTTTTCAGGTCACCTCTCATCCTCTGCCACTCCAAGGAGAAAAGGCCAAGTACACTCAACCCATTCTCATAAGACATATTCTCCAATCCAGGCAACATCTTTGTAAATCTCCTCTGGACTCTCTCTAAAGTATCCACAAATTTCCTGTAGTGAGGTGACCAGAACTTTCCACAGTACTCCAAGTGGGGTCTGACCAAGGTCCTGTATAGATGTAACATTACCTCATGGCTCTTGAACTCAATCCCACAGTTGATGAAGGCCAACACACCATACACCTTCTTAACAACACTGGCAACCTGTGCAGCAGTTTTGAGTGTCTTATGGACATAGACCCTAAGATCTCTCAGATCCTGCACACAGCCAAGAGTCTTACAATTTATATTATATTCTGTCTTCAAATTTGACCTACCAAAATGAACCACTTCACACTTATCTGGGTTGAACTCCATCTGCCACTTCGCAGCCCAGTTTTGCATCCTATCAATGTCCCTCTGTAACCTCTGACAGCCCTCTCCACTATCCACAACACCTCTGACCATTGTGTCATCAGCAAACTTACTAACCCACTCTGCTACTTCCTCATCCAGGTCACTTATAAAAGAGGCGGGGTCCCAGATCAGATCCCTACCGAACACTATAGGTCAAGGTCCTCCATGAAGAATACGAATGACCTACAACCACACATTGCCTTCTGTGGGCAAGCTAATTATGGATCCATAGAGCAAAGTCTCCTTGGATCCCATGCCTCATTACTTTCTGAGTGAGCCTTGCATGGGAAACCCTTTCAAAATCCAGAAACATGACATCCACTGCTCCACCTTCATCAATGTGTTTTGTTACATCCTCAAATATTACATTCAGGTTCGTAAGGCATGACCTGCCCTTGACAAAGCCATACTGACTATCCTTAATTAGATTATGTCTCTCCAAATGTCTATAAATCCTGCCTCTCAGGATCTTCTCCAACATCTTGCCCACCACTGAAGTAAGACTCACTGCTCTATATCTCTATTCCCTTTCTTGAACAGTGAGCAATGTTCGCAACTTTCCAATCCTCTGTTACTTCTCCCATCCCTATTGATGATGCAAATATCATAACCAGAGGCTCAGCAACCTCCTCCCTCGCTTCCCACAGTAGCCTGGGGTATATCTCATCTGGTCCCAGGGGCATATCTAACTTAATATAGTTCAATAGCTCCAGCACATCCTCTTTCTTATTGTTTATAAACTCAAGCGTTTCAGTCTGCTACAAATCATCCCCACAATTGCCAAGGTCCTTTTTACTGGTGAATACTGAAGCAAAATGTCCATTGAGTACCTCTGCTGCCTCCTCCAGCACCAGGCCCACATTTCCACTATCGCACCTGATTGATCCTATTCTCACCTGGCTCATCCTCTTGCTCTTCACATACTTGTAAAATGCCTTAGGTTTTTCCTGAATCCTGCTCACCAAGGCCTTCTAACTCTCCTAATTTCACACTTCCTGGCTCCTTGTAATTTTCTAGAGCTCTAACAGTACTGTGTGAAGCTGAAGAGCAGGACCTTGAGGGTAACAATCTCAGGATTGCTACCTGTGCCACGTGCGAGTGAGGCAAGGAACAGAAAGATTATGAAGATTAATACGTGGCTGAGAGGATGGTGCAGGAGGGAGGGCTTCAGGTTTTTAGATAATTGGGCTTTGTTCCAGGGAAGGTGGGATCTGTTCCGAAGGGACAGTTTACACCTGAACTGGAGTGGTACTAACATTCTTGCAGGGAAGTTTGCTAGTGCTTCTTGGGGGGGTTTAAACTAAATTTGCAGGGGGCGGGGATCCAGAATGTGAGAGAGGATAGCGAAAGGAAGAATAAAGGACAGGTGGGGACTACACGGTTCCGGAATATTAAGTGTGCAGTAGAGAAAGGTGAGGCGGAACAAGTGATAAGGAGGACACATGTACAGAGGGGTGGTCTGATGGAACATGGAGTTAAATGTGTTGAAAGAATAAGTAAATGTAGGAAGGACAACAGAATTCTAGGGGCATATAGCCCGATGGGAGTTCAGGGAGCTGGGTTAAGCACAATAGGCAGCGATTCAAACAGAGAGAGGAGAAATGGGCTAAAAATTCTATATCTGAATGCACGAAGTATCAGAAATAAGGCGGATGAGCTTGAAGCTCAGGTGCGAATGGGTAACTATGATGTTGTTGGGATAACGGAGACATGACTGTAGGGAGATCAGACCTGGGAAATGAATGTCCAAGGGTATACGCGCTATCGTAGGGACAGAAATGTGGGCAGAGTGGGTGGGGTGGCCCTGTTGGTGAGGAATGAGATTCAGTCCTGACATAGGATCAGGAGAAGTAGAGTCTGTGTGGATAGAACTGAGGAACAGTAAGGGCAAAAGGACCCAAATGGGTGTTGTCTACAGGTCACCAAACAGTAGCATGGATACTGGGTGCAAGTTGAATAGGGAGTTAACATTGGCATGTGGCAAAGGTAATGTCACAGTAGTTATGGGGGATTTCAACATGCAGGTGAACTGGGAGAATCAGGTTGGTGCTGGACCCCAGGATAGGGAGTTTGTGGAGTGCCTAAGGGATGCATTTTTGGAACAGCTTGTACGAGAGCCGACCAGGGACAAGGCTATTCTGGATTTAGTGTTATGTAATGAATAGGATTTGATAAGCTATCTTGAAGTGAAGGAGCCATTAGGAGGTAGTGATCATAATATGATAAGTTTTTATCTACTATTTGAGAAGGATAAGGGCAGCTCGGAGGTGTCAGTGTTGCAGTTGAACAAGGGAAACTATGGAGCCATGAGGGAGGAGCTGGCCAAAGTTGACTGGACGGATATCCTAGCAGAAAAGACAGTGGAACAGCAATGGCAGGTATTCTTGTGAATAATGCATAAGGTGCAAAATCAGTTCATCCCCCAGAGAAGGAAGGATTCAAAGGGGGGAAAGGGGCCACAGTGGTTGACAAAGGAAATCAGAGATTGCATAGCATTAAAAAAAAGGGAAGTATGACAGAGCTAAGGTGAGTGGGAGGACAGATGATTGGGAAGTTTTTAAGGAACAACAGAACTTAACTGAAAAGATAATACAGGGAGAAAAAATGAGGTATGAACGCAAGCTAGCCAGGAATATAAAGGAGGATAGCAAAAGCTTTTTTAGGTATGTGAAGAGAAAGAAGATAGTTAAGAACAATGTTGGGCCCTTGAAGAATGAATTGGGTGAAATTGTTATTGGAAACAGAGAAATGGCAGAAGAATTTAATAAGTACTTTAGATCTGTCTTCACTAAGGAAGACACAAGCAATCTCCCAGATATATGGATGGGCCAAGGACATAGGGTAACAGAGGAAATGAAACAGATTGACATTCGGAAGGAAACGGTGATGAGTAGTCTGATGGGACTGAAGGCTGACAAATTCCCAGGTCCAGCTGGTCTGCATCCTAGGGTACTAAAGGAGGTGGCCCTGGAAATTGTGGATGCATTGGTATTCATTTTCCAATGTTCCTTAGATTCAGGATCAGTTCCTAAGGATTGGAGAATGGCTAATGTTATCCCACTTTTTAAGAAAGGAGGGAGGGAGAAAACAGAGAACTATTGACCTGTGAGCCTGACATCGGTGGTGAGGAAGATGCTAGAGTCCATTATTAAAGATGAAATAGTGGCATATCTAGATAGCAGTGATAGGATTGGGCTGAGCCAGCATGGATTTACCAAGGGTAAATCATGGTAGACTAATCTGTTGGAGTTTTTCGAGGATGTAACCAGGAAGTTAGATGGGGGAGATCCAGTGGATGTTGTGTACCTGGATTTTCAGAAGGCATTTGATAAGGTCCCACATAGGAGATTGGTGGGTAAAATCAAAGCTCATGGCATTGGGGGGAAGACATTGACATGGTTAGAAAACTGGTTGGCAGATAGAAAGCAAAGGGTAGCGGTGAATGGGTGTTTCTCGGAATGGCAGGTGGTGACTAGTGGGGTGCCACAGGGCTCGGTATTGGGACCACAGCTGTTTACAATTTACATCAATGATTTAGATGAAGGCATTGAGAATAACATCAGCAAATTTGCTGATGATACTAAGCTGGGTGGCAGTGTGACGTGATGAGGATGTTAGGAGAATTCTGGGTGACTTGGATAGGCTGGGTGAGTGGGCAGATACTTGACAGATGACGTTTAATGTGAATAAGTGTGAGGTTATCCACTTTGGGAGTAAGAACAGGAAGGCAGATTATTATCTGAACGGTGTAGAGTTAGGTAAGGGAGAAATACAAAGAGATCTAGGAGTCCTTGTTCATCAGTCACTGAAGGTGAATGAGCAAGTGCAGCAGGCAGTGAAAAAGGCTAATGGAATGTTGGCCTTTATTACAAAGGGAATTGAGTACAAGAGCAAGGAAATCCTCTTGCATTTGTACAGAGTCCTGGTGAGACCACACCTGGAGTATTGTGTACAGTTTTTGTCTCCAGGATGAGGAAGGATCCTGGCTATAGAGGAAGTGCAGCGTAGATTCATGAGGTTAATATCTGGGATGTCTGGACTGTCTTACGCAGAGAGGTTAGAGAGACTGGGCTTGTACTCGCTGGAATTAAGGAGATTGAGAAGGGATCTGATTGAAACATATAAGATTATTAAGGGATTGGACAAGATAGAGGCAGGAAATATGTTCCAGATGCTGGGAGAGTCCAGTACCAGAGGGCATGGTTTGAGAATAAGGGGTAGGTCATTTAGGACAGAGTTAAGGAAAAACTTCTTCTCCCAGAAAGTTGTGGGGGTCTGGAATGCACCGCCTCGGAAGGCAGTGGAGGCCAATTCTCTGGATGCTTTCAAGAAGGAGCTAGATAGGTATCTTATGGATAGGGGAATCAAGGGATATGGGGACAAGGCAGGAACCGGGTATTGATAGTAGATGATCAGCCATGATCTCAAAATGGCGGTGCAGGCTGGAAGGGCCGAATGGTCTACTTCTGCACCTATTGTCTATTGTCTATTGTTTCTTAAAACTTCTGTAAGCTTTTCTTTTCTTTGAAACTAGATTTTTTACACGTGGGAAGCCAAGGAGCCCTCCAGTGTCCCTGACGACCACAGCTGTGAGGTGCATCCAGCTACAGTCTCTAACAGTCTGCATTAAGGAATTGGAGCTGAAACTGGATGAATTCTGGGTCATTTGGGGGGGGCTGGGTGGTGCTAAGTAGAACATATAGAGAGGTAGTTACACCCAAGGTGCAGGAAACAGGAAACTGGGTGACTGTCAGGAAGGGAAAAGGGGTAAGGAGCCAGTGCAGTGTTCCTATGGCCATCCCTGCCCCAACAACAGGTAGATCACTTTGGATACAGTCCGGGCGGGGGGGGGGGGGGGGGGTAGGGATGGCCGAAAAGAGGGAAGTCTCGGTGGTCGGGTCTCTAGCACTGAATCTGCCTCTGTGACTCAGAAAGGAATGGGGAAGAAGAAGAAAGCTGTGATGATAGGTGTAGCACTCTGGGAAAGGTTTCACTGCTAATGTCTTTCTGTTTGGGTTATGGTTAAAGATAATGGGTGCTTTGAAATGTGAGCCTTCCAACGACAGGAGGGTGTTTTCTTGCCACGTGATCTGGGTCTTCTGTTCGGCAGGAGATGAAGAGGGAAGATGCTGGAGTGGAGTCATGACCTGACGAAGGCTGGAGGGACTGATGGAGAATCGGCGAAGGGAAACTGTGAGCTCCAACTTGGGCACATTAGACTATTTCATTAAAGTGGGCCCTTTTCTTTTTTTTGCTTTTTCTTCACTAACCCTGTAGTCAAATTAAGAATTATAAAGCTAAATGGTTTCATTGTATGCGGTGTACTGTTTGATATTTCATGGTACTGATTTGTAACAGGGTCACACATCAAGCAACATCAACACAAATGGGCGGAGGGGGGTGGGGGTGTTTCGGGGTGGACTCACATCTCACCCTCATCAGTTTGGCAGGGCCAGAGATTGTCTTCCCTAGCCCATGAGGGTTACAGGGGATTCATTAGTTAGGAGAATGGACAGAAGATTCTATGGGTGTGAACGAGATTCTCAGATGGTATGTTGCCTCCTGGGTGCCAGGGTCTGGGATATCTTGGATCGAGTCCTCAGCATTCTTAAGTGGGAAGGTGAACAGGCAGAATTACCAATGACATGGGTAGGACAAGTGATGAGATTCTGCAGAGGAAGTTCAGGGAGTTAGGTGCTGAGATAAAGGGCAGGGCCTCCAGGGCTGTGATCTTGGGATTGCTACCCTTGCCATGCGCTATGAGGCCAGAACAAGGAAGATTATGCAGTTTAATACGCGGCAAAGGTGTAGGAAAGAGGGCATAAGAGTTTTGGATCATTGCGCTCTCTTCCAGGGAAGGTGGAACCTCTTCAGAAGGCATGGTTGGCACCTGTATTGAAGGGGGACTAATATCCCAGCGGGAAGATTTGTTACTGCTGCACGGTGGGGTTTGCAGATTGCAGGTGGATGGGAACCATAGTCAGAACTGGTAGTGGAGATGTTGTGGAGGCAGGTAAGACCCCAGCCAAAGTTAAGAATCAGAAGTTGACATGGTGTGACTCGGATCCTCAAGTGCATATTTTTCAATGCAAGAAGTATTGTACGAAAGGTGGATGATAGTGCTGAAGATGAGGTAGCTTGTTTAAAAACAGAGACAATGTGCAGTGAGGAGAGGTTGTTGATAGGGGAAAATTGCAGTCAACAGCATGAGTTGTAATATACAAGGCAGATAAAATTGAGAAGGGTGAATACAGGATTGTATGTAATATATTTGAATGTGCAAAGTATATGGAATAAGGTATATAAACTTGCAGCACAGATGCAGATTGGCAGGTATGATGTTGTAGGTATCACTGAGTCTTGGCTGAAAGAAGATGATAGTTAAGAACTTAATGTCCAAGGATACACATTGTATTGAAAGGACAGTCAGGCAGAGAGGGTGTGTTGCTCTGTTGGTAAAGCAAGAAATCATTTCATCAGGAAGAGGTGACATAGGATTGGAAGGTGTTGAATCATTGTGGATAGAGCAAAGGAACTGCAAGGGTAAAAAGACCCTGAATGGAGTTGTATACAGACCCCCAGATAGAAGTGAGGATGTGGCCAAAAAATTACAAGAGATAGAAAATGCACGCCTAAAGGACAATGTTACAATAGTCATGGGGAATTTCAATAAGCAGGTAGATTGGGAAAAATTACAAGAAGGATGGACAAAGGAGAATCGGTTGATGTTAGAAACATAGAAAACCTAAAGCACAATACAGGCTCTTTGGTCCATGATGCTGTGCCGAACATATACTTTCTTTAGAAATTACCTAAGCTCCATGTACCTATTCAGGAGTCTCTTAAAAGACCCTATAATATTTGCCTCCACCATCATTGCCAGCAGCCCATTCCATGCACTCACCACTCTCTGCATAAAAAACTTGCCCCTGGTATCTCCTCTGTATCTACTTCCAAGCACCTTACAATTGTGCTTTCTCATGTTAGCCATTTCAGCCCTGGGAAAAAGCCTCTGACTATTCATACGATCAATGCCTCTCATCATCTTGTACACCTCTATCAAGTCACCTCTCATTCTCTGTTGCTCCAAGGAGAAAAGGCCAAGTTTACTCAACCTATTCTCATAAGGCATGGTCCCCAATCCAGACGACATCCTTGTAAATCTCCTCTCCTTTCTATGGTTTCCTGCTGTAACCTCTAACAGCCCTCCACACTATCCACAACACCCCTTTCTGTCAGCAGCAAATTTACTGAAAGCAATTTGGAAGACACAGAATAGATACATCCCAAAGCGAATACATATTCTAAAGGAAAGATCATACAATGGTGGCTATCAAGAGAATTCAAAGCTCATACAAAAACCCACCAGAGAGCATATAATAGAGCAAAAATTAGGGGGAAGTTACAGGATTTGGAAGCTTTTAAAAACCAACAGAAGGCAACTAAAAGAGTAATTAAGAAGGTAAAAATGGATAACAAAAGTAAGCTAGCCAATGATATGAAAGAAGACACTAAAAGTTTCTTAAGATATGTAAAGTGTAAAAGAGAGGGGAGAATGGATATTGGAGATGAGAAAACAATGCTGGAGAGGAAGTAATGGGGGACAATGAAATGGCGAATGAACTGAATAAGTATTTTGCGTCAATCTTCTCTGTGGAAGTAAATAGCAGTATGGTGGAAATTCTAGGTATCAGCAGGCATAAAGTGTCTGAAGTTACCGTAACTAGGCAGAAGGTTCTTGGGAAACTGAAAGGTCTGAAGGAAGGTAAATCACCTGGACCAGATGGTGTACACCCCACAGTTCCGAAACAGATGACTGTAGAGAGAGTGGAGGCATCAGTAATGATCTTTCAAAAATCACTAGATTCTGGAATGGTTCTGGAAGACTGAAAAACTGCAAACATCACTCCACTCTTCAAGAAGAAGAGAGGCAGAAGAAAGGAAACTATAGGTCAGTTAGTCTGACCTCAGTGATTGGGAAGAAATTGGAGTTGATTATTAAGGCTAGGTCTCAGGGTACTTGGAAGCACATGATAAGTCATGGTCAGTTGGTTTCCTCGAGGGAAAATTATGCCTGACAAATCTGTTGGAATTCTTTGAAGAAATAACAAGCAGGATAGACAAATGAGAATTGGTTGAAGTTGTGTGCAGTATTTGGATTTTTGGAAGGTCTTTGACAAGGAGCCAAACATGAAGCTGCTTAACAAGCTATGAGCACATGGTATTGCAGGAAAGATTTTTGCATGGATGAAGCAGTGGCTGATTGGCAGGAGGCAAATAGTGGGAATGAATGGAGCCTTTTCTAGTTGGCTGCTGGTGACTAGTGGTGTTCCACAGGGGTCTGTGTTGGGACTGAATCTTTTATGTCATATTTTTATAATGGAGTTGATGGCTTTGTTGCAAAGCTTGCAGACTATATGAAGATAGGTGGAGGAAGCAGAGAGGCTACAGAAGGACTTAGATTAGGAGAGTGGGCAAAGAAATGGCAGACGGAATACAATGTCAGGAAGTGTACGGTCATGCACTTTGGTAGAAGTAATGAAAGGGTTGACTATTTTCTAAATGGAGAGAAAATGCGACTTGGGAGTCCTTGTGAGGATTCCCTAAAGGTTGATTTGCAGGTTGAGTCTTTGTTGAGGAAGGCAAATGTTAGCATTCCTTTCAAAAGGACTAGAAAATAAAAGCAAGGATGTAATGTTGACACTTTATAAAGCACTGGTGAGTCCTCACTTGGAGCATTGGGAGCAGTTTTCGGCTTGTTATCTCAGAAAGCATTTACTGAAATTTGAGTGGGTTCAAAGGATGTTCACGAGAATGATTCTAGGATTGAACGACTTGTCAGACAAATAGTGTTTGAAGGCTCTGGGCCTATGTTGACTAGAACTCAGGACAAAAAGGGATGACCTCATTGAAACCTATCAAAATGGTGAAAGGCCTTGATAGAGTGGAAGTGGAGAGAATGTTTCCAGTGGTAGAAGACTCATTGGCCTTAGCACACAGCATCAAAATAGAGTGGCATCCTTCTAGAACAGAGATGAGGAAGAATTTCTTTAACCAGAGAATGGTGAATATGTGGAATTCTTTGCCACAAGCAGCTGTGGAGGCCAAGCCTTTATATTTACGGCAGAGACTGACAGATTATTGATTTGTCAGGGCATGAAGAGATATGGTGAGAGGGCAGAACATTGGGGCTGAGAGAAAAATTGAATCAGCCGTGATGAAATAGTGGAGCAGACTCAATGGGCCAAATAGCTAATTCTGCCCCTATATTTTATGGTAATTCAAAGGAAGCATTGCAGATACATTGCAACAATAGAATTAGCATTTGATCTTTAACATATAAAATGTCATGTAATATTAGGTCGAACAGGCCCCTTCCATAGAGAGCATCTCATTTTGTTTAATAAAATACTTCTGCATCCATGTGGTTCAGCATCTCTCCAAGTGACTGTGTTTAGGTTACATCGATTATATTAAACTGACTGTTCATTATAAGTCTTGAGGAGTGATCCTGAGAAACCTTCAAATTTCATGGAGATTATTCACAAGTGAGTTTTCTCTGGTAAACACAGTGTTCAGAATCCAAGTCCTAGAGTCATTGAGCAGTATAGTCACAGCAGAAGGCCCTTCAAACAATCTAGTCAATACTGAATTGTTACTCTGCCCAGTCCAATCAACCTGTACCTGGAATATACCCCCCATACCCCTCCAATACATGTACTGATCTAAACTTGTCTTAAGTGTTGCAGTCAGCACTTCCAATGACAGATCATTCCACACTCGCACCACTCTCTGAGTGAAGAAGTTCTCCCTCATGTTCCTCTTAAATAGTTCATCTTTCATCCTTAATCTAGGTCTCATCCAACCTCAGAAAATAAGCTTACTTTTATTTACCTTATCTTACCCCTCTGACAAATATCTTCTCATTTTCCTATGCTCTATGGAATATAATCCTAACTTAGTCAGCAATTTTTCTCCATGCTTTTTCAATCTCATTGACATCTTTCCCATAGGTAGGTGACCAGAACTGCACACATTACACCAAATTTGGCTTCAGCAACTTTAGGGTGTATTCTGGATTCAGGGAATATAGCCAATGTTAACTCCAGCAATTGATCATCAGACCTGAATATAGATTGAGGATTGAATTCAAAATGCAGCCCTGAACAATAGTTTTTTCTGGAGCTGTGGACATCGATAATCAAAAACCAGACAATACTATTAACATTCATTTTGGGTGTCTGGAGTGTGGGTGCGAAGAAGGAGGTGTGTGAAAAATATGTGTAATTCCAAGGTAGCTTTGTAACTACAGAATTGTCCTTTTGTTACCTCCAATCATTAACATATAAAATGTCATGTAATATTGGATCAAACAGGCCTCTTCCTCCAACAGTGTTTTATTTTGTTCAATAAACATTTTTGTGTCCACTAGCTCAGTGTCTCTCTTGTGACTTTGTTCATGTTACAACATCTGGGGGCTTCTCCAGCATACCTTCGTAATCCACTGTGTCCAGCCAACTCAGCAGTCTAAGTGGGTGACCTGACCAGAGCTGATGGAAACAGACCCACAACAAGCATGAAGGCAGAGGACACCATGCGAGCATGACAGCAAGCTGTGAATAGCATGTTAAAGTATAAAGTTAACTGTGCTCTGTAGTAAAGGCTGGTTGCTGACGGTAGTTGTATTGCTCAGTATTGAAAAATATTTGGGGACAATAGATGGGAAGTTAATTCAAGGTACAGCAGGGACATCACGTTCCACAAATTCAACGGCGTGGCAGACTGAGAATGAGAAGAACTTGCAGATAGCATATAAAGGCAGTCACTCGGCATGAATGGGGAGTGAATACAAATGAATTAGGGCCTTTTTGTGGTTAGGCCAGCAATTGACTGGAAAGGGGTGCCACCGGGGTAATGTCCTTGCAGTCATTCATTTAGAGACCACCTCAGCCCCTCCTGTACGTCGATGAGAGGGCCTGCGAGCCTGATAAATTTACCTTGCTGCTGCCCCTGATCAGAGAGTAATCACTGATAGCACAGCAGAGCTTTAGCTATCAGAGAATGAAGGGGAGAAGATAAAGAATGCGATTAAACTGCAATCTACCAGCAGGGAAGGAGGCAACAGGCATTAGAATGATGAAGCTGCATTTTAAAGACTGTCGGTCAAATTTCTGGAACAATCTCTGCTTAGAGTCTTGTAGGTAACCATTAGGGATTGATAGCGAAGATGTAGATCCACATAGGGTAATTGGGAAAGTGGTTCCCAAGTACAGCACATTTTTGCTGCCTTATTTGATCAGATCCTCCTTAAGGCTTAGCATTTCCAGACTTTATTTTTGTGCAGACGGCCAAGAGGAAGGACATATAGGAGTTGGGCTATATAGCAGATATTAACTTCAGCAACCAACCTTCAGACTTGAATATGGATTGTGAATTGAATTCAAAATGCAGCCAGGAACAATTGTTTTCCCGGAGCTGTGAACACCGGTTGATTGAAAACCAGACAATGTGGACTAGCATTCATTTTGGTTGTCTGGATTGTGAGTGCGAAGGAGGTGTGTGAAAAATATGCAAAATTCAAAGGAAGTATTGTAATTACAGAATTGTCCTTTTGTTACCTTTGATTGTTAGCATATAAACTGTCATGTGATACTGGGTTGTACAAGCCTCTTTTTTTCCCAAGAGAGTTTCATTTTGTTGAGTAAATCACTTGTCTCCATTAGCTTCAGTGTCTCTCCAGTGATTTTGTTCATGTTAACTTCAATATAACAACCAATCTCCTGTATTCAATACCCCGATTTATGAAAGCCAAAGTTCCAAAAGCTCTCTTTATGGCCCTATCTACTTGTGATGCCATTTTCAAGAAATTATGGACCTGTATTCTCAGATCCCTTGTTCTACTGCACTCAACGCCCTACTGTTCACTGTAAATCCTATCCTGGTTGGTCCTGCCAACGTACAATTCCTCACACTCATCTGCATTAAATTCCATCTGACATTTTTCACTCTATTTTTCCAGATAGTCCAGATCCTGTTGCAAGCTTTGATAGCCTCTCTTGCTATCCAATATGCCCCCAGTCTTAGTGTCATCCATGAATTTTCTGACCCAGTTTACCCCATTATTATCCTAATTATTAATATATAAATGACAAATAATGATGGATCCAGCATTGATTCTTGCAGCACATAGTGTCCAGTCAGAGAGGCAACTACTTACTATCATTCTCTGGTTTCTCCAGTAAAACAATGTTGAATTCAACTTACTACGAGGGGTGATTGATAAGTTCGTGGCCTAAGGTAGAAGGAGATGAATTATTAATTTTAGACTTTCTGCGTAATCACAAAGTGTTGAACTGCATGTGCATGTAACGAGAGTTGTATAACTCATCTCCTTCTACCTTAGGCCATGAACTTTCTGGAGGTCCAAGATCCGTAAGCTCCAAAACCCCTGGACTAAGTGTGTAAATGTAGGAGGGGACTATGTTGGAAAATAAATGTGCTAGGTTTTCTAAAATTGACTCATTCTACCTTAGGCTACAACCTTATCATTCACCCCTTGTACTTCATCCTGAATGCCAAATGACTGAACATTTTGGACTGACCGTCCATGTGCAACCTCCTTGAAAAATTCTGTAAGACTGCTTAGACATGACTTACCATGCAGAAAGCCAGAATGACTATCCCTAAGAAGGTCCAATCTTTCCAAATACTTATATTTCCTGTCCTTTAGATTACCTTTCTATTATTTGGCCCCTACTGAGATCAGGCTCACTGGCATATAATTTCCCAGCTTCCTTACAGGCTCTCTTGAACAACAGAACAGCATGAGCTGTTCTCCACTCCTCCAGCACCTCACCCATGGCTATGGTCTTTTTAAATACCTCTGCCCGGGTCCCCACACCGGCCTCCCACAAGGTCTGAGGGGACACATTGTTAGGCACACTAACTTGCCACAAGATAGCAAACACCTCCTTTTTTGTAATTCAGATACGGACCTCACTACTGTTCTGCTCAAGTTCTATAGACACTGTGCCTGTCTCCTGAGTAAATGCAGATACAAAAAAAAATCCACTTATGATCTCCTCAGTCTCTTTCAGCTACATACGTGATCACTCTGATCTTGATGTGAACTGATTTTGTCCCTTGCTATCCTTTTGCTCAATATGTCTGTTACATGCACTTAGGATTCTCTTTCACTGTGTCTGCTTTCTTTTAGCCATACAGATTTCCCTCTTAAATATTCTATTGCATTTCTTATACTGCTCAAATACCTCAATTGTTCTTTGGTACCTACACCTACTATGCACATCTATCTTAATCAGTATCTCAATATCCTTTAAAAACCAAGGTTTCCAGTTCCTGGTGGTCTTTCTTTTATTCTGACAGGAACATACAAACTCTATGCTCAATATTTCACTTCCCATTCACCAAACATCCCTTTGTCAGAAAGTGACGTTTCCCAGTCCACACCCGGCAGGTCATTCTGATGCCATCAGTATTAGCCTTTCTCCCATTTAGAATCTCAACTCATGGACCAGTCCTAACCTTCTCCACAATTATCTTGAAACTAATACAATTATGATCACTAGATCTAATGCGTTCTCCTACACACACTTCTGTCACCTGCCTGTTTAATTTTCTAACAGGAGATCCAGTATCATGCTCTCTCCAGTTGGAACCTTCATAAATTGAATAAGGAATCTTCCCCGAACACATTTGACAAACTCAGTTCTACCAGCAGCAGCTAAAAACCTTGTTTTCATCCACAAAAGCTCAGTCCTCTCAGACCATGACAGGGGAAGTATATGTTTGGTCAATTTTTTAAACTGTGAAAATTAACTGTTGTTAACCCACTGCTCCTCTGCCCTGTTAAACATTTATTTTCTTAGTTGTTTGAAAAGTGGCAATTAAGTTTGTTTATTCATTCAATTGATTTCCCAATTTGGAAAATTGTTAAGGTCACATCAGCAATGCTGAATAACAAAGAATTTTATTCTTTTGGCATAATTTATTATCTCCATGAACTAGGTCCTAAAGAAATTTCAGAACAGGCTTTTACATATATCAACATGATTTTACCCCATTTTCCAATAATGCAACAAGCCCATGGGGTGAAAGCACAGTCCATTTCCTTTAAAATATACTTCAGAATATGATCATAATTGATCATAATTGATCAAAATGATCATAATTCAATAGGTGCTAAAGAGCAGGAAGTAAAATATTAACAGCCCCAATATCTGTGGAATTATCTGTGGAATTCTCTGCCACAGGAAACAGTTGAGGCCAGTTCATTGGCTATATTTAAGAGGAAGTTAGATATGGCCCTTGTGGCTAAAGGGATGAGGGGGTACGGAGGGAAAGCAGGTACAGGGTTCTGAGTTGGATGATCAGCCATGATCATACTGAATGGCAGTGCAGGCTCAAAGGGCCAAATGGCCTACTCCTGCACCTATTTTCTATGTTTCTATGTTTCTAAAAATAATGGAACAGCTCAAAGATTTCGGCTGAATTGGTTGCATCATTTTACTACTGCCAAATTGAACAAACACACACATACAATGCAATTTATTTTTAATACAATGGAATGACTCTTATTAAAGGCAGGCTCTGTGATGCAACTTAGCCAGGTTTGCTTTTCTTTCGGTCTCTTTAGTTGTTATCAGAAATGAAATGCAAGAAACAAAAAGCAAGGAATTTTAACTCTTTCCTTCCAGTTGGTAAAAGGTGGACTAATTATTAAGATTGATTGATTTTACTTGATGTTCCATTCCTGCTTCACTGCAGGTCTAACATTGATGTTTTTCCCTACGGCTAGCACATGGAGGAACCTCATTAATCTTTTCTAGTAACTTTTGAGAATGGCCATGTAGCATGGTATACTAAAAATAAATCTGATTTTATTGCACTGCTTGTCAACTGTTGACACAGCCAACATAACTGCAACTAATATTTGCAAATCTTATCAGTCACTAATTCTACCCCTGGATGCTTCTCCATTTATCACCATTTTCAAGTTCTTAATGGTAAGTCATACGTTAATAGGTTAAACCAAAAGGCATTCATCCATTTCTTAAAGACTGAAATGCACGTCTTGTGGAGGCTTTTTGAAATGATAAATGTGTCTTAGCCAAAGCTACCCTTGTCATAATCTTCTATTAAAAGAAAAAAAATAACTTGCAATGGATACACAAGGTGCCTAATATTGTTTCTAAAATAATTGCCACAGCCCTTAAGGTCTTTACATGATCAGTACTAAAGCCTTGTGAAGTGCTCTTAAGTGTTTTATTACTACTGGCAGACACAATTCCTTTGCGTCGTCCATCTTTATTAATATCTCTTCTTGTAAATCATTGTCATTCCTCAGTATTAAGCTACTTCTAAGCTAGTTTGAATCAAATCCTAATATTCTAGATCCTAATTTTCAAAGATAAGTTAAGCAGAATTTCAAGATTCAAGATTGCTTAATACCATTTCCAGTATACAAGTGTAAAGGAAAACAAAGTAATTGTTAACCACAAGAGATGCTGGAAATCCAGATTAACATACAACAAAATGCCGGAGGAACTCAGCAGATCAGACAGCATTTATGGAAATGAGATGACATCTTGGGTCAAGATCCTTCTTTAGGATGGTTGAGGAAGAACCCAGAATAAAAAAAGATGGGAGAGGGGAAGAGGACTAGCTGGAAGGTGGTAGGTAAAACCAGGATGGTTAGAAAGGTACAGGGCTGGGGAAGAAGGTATCTGATAGAAGAGGACAGTGGACCATAGGAGAAAGGGAAGAAGAAGGGGCACCAGGGGAGGTGATAGGCAGGTGAGGAGAAGAGGTGAGGTCAGAGTAGGAATAAAAGAAGAGGGAAAGGGGAGGCAAAAATTAATGGATTGAGAAATCAATGTTCATGCCATCAGGTTGGAGGCTGCCTAGAGAGAATATGTAAGAGAATATGAGTGGTCTGATTGTGGCAAAAGAGGAGGACATGGACCAACATGTCAAAATGGGAATGGGGATAGGAATTAAAACAGTTGACCACCAGGAAATTCCACTTTTGGTGGTTAGAGTGGAAGTGCTCAACAAAGTGGTCCCCCAATTTATGCTCAGTCTCTCCAATGTAGGCGAGGCCACATTGGGAGCACCAACTGTGATCGACAACCCCAACTGTTTCACAAGTGAAGTGTTGTCTCACTTGGTAAGTCTGTTTGGAACCCTGAACGGAGATAAGGGAGGATGTGAATGTGGGGATATGTGCCAGGAGGGACAAATGAACAGGGGATATCCAAAGGGTGCGATCCCTGCAAATAGTAGAGAGTGAGGAGAGTGAGGAGGTAAAGATGCTAGGATCCCACTAAAGATGGCAGAAGTTGTGGAGAATGATGTGTTGGATGCAAAGGCTTATGGGGTGGGAGGTAAGGACAAGAGGAACTCTAACCCTATTTTTGCAGTAGGATGATGGGGTGATGTCAGGTAAGTGGGGGAGATATGGGTGAGGGCAGCATCAGTGGTGGAGGAAGGAAGACCATGTTCTTTGAAAGGAAGGCCTCATCCTGGGAACAGATGGGATGGAGAAGGAACCGAGAAAAGGGAATAACATTTTTATAGGAGACAGTGTAGGAAGAGTCAAAATATCTACGGGAATTGGTTGGTTTATAAAAGATATCGGTAGATTTTTATCTCCAGAGATGGAAACAGAGAGATTGAGAAAGGGGTGAAAGGTTTCAGAAATGGACCAAATGAATTTAAAGACAGGGTGGAAGTTGAAGGCAAAGTTAATGAAATTAACAAGCTCGGCATGGATACATGAAACAGCACCAATGCTTACACTTTCTTTGGGGAAGTGCGAGGAGCCAAAGGAGAAATTGTTGAGGGTGAGGACAAGTTTTGCCAGATAGAGGAGGGAGGTGGGGTCTTTTGTTGAGAAAGAAGTGGTTCTAAGGCCTCCATGATAGGGGATGAAAGTGTATAGGACTGGATATCCACGGTGAAAATGAGATGGTCAGGACCAGCGGACTGAAAGTTGTTGATGTGATTGACAGTATGAACTGATCACGGGCTGTAATTGTTGCTCCGGATCCAACGCAGCAGAAAAAATACAAAAGTTAAAGAGCACCTTAATAATAAAAAGCACAATGAGTATAAGTGCATAATAAAACTGCTATACAAAGATTGATTGCAGTTCCATTAAGTGTTGCTAGGAAGAGGAATGTCTGCACATAAGCTTAGTGACAGGAAGTAATAAAGTAATGCCAATTAGGAGCGTGGAGGGGTTGGTTAGAGGGTGGAGGTGTTGATCAGTTTTACTGCTTGGGGAAAGTAACTGTTTTTGAAGGTAGTGGTTTTTGAAGGTAGGTTGTTGATATGTAGCCTCCTCCCTGATGGGAATGGGGAAAACAGTCCACCAGCAGGGTGTGTGGGATTCTTCATGATGTTACTGGCCCTCTTCTGGCACATTTTATATATATATCCATCCTCGATGGCAGGTAGGTTGGTGCTTGTGATGGATTTGGCAGTGTTGACTCCCCATTGTAGAGCCTGCCTGCCTACCTCAGTGCATTTTCCTTATCAGGCAATGATGCAGCTTGTTAGGATGCTGTCAACTACACATCTACAGAATGATGTGAGTATGGATGTGCCTAATCCAGCTCTCATCAGAAAGTGGAGGTGCTCGTGAGCTTTCCTGACTGTGTAGGATGTGTTCTGGGACCCTGAGTGGTTATGTGAGATGTGCACTGCCAGGAGAAGTGCTCACTTAACTAAATCTACATGGTCCCATTCAAAGTCTAAGCAAATTGATTGCCTAGCCACACATACAAATTGCTGGAGGAACTCAGCAGGCCAGGCAGCACCTATCAGTCGACGTTTCAGACTGAAACCCTTCAGCATTTTATGTACGTTGCTTGGATTTCCAGTATCTGCAGATTTTCTCTTGTTTGATGTTGATTGGCTGGCCAGCTGATAGCAGTCAACATCTGACAGAAGCAACATTTCTGATAGATACCTGTCGGGGGGAACAATGACCACTGCTGGGGTGAAGAAAAGGAAATTAGATACCATCTCTGAGAGCAGCAGGAGTGTGGGTGGTCGCATGATTGGAAAACAGAATGTGTGAGGTGATCTGGTCCACTGGAAGCCTGCTCCTCACTGCAGGATTCATTGAATTCTCTCCCCTTCAGTTCCCTATTAAAAAATAGCAGTGTTTTTTTATTTTCATGAATAGGTCTATAATTTAAAATGGCTTTGAAATTTATTGGGCCAAGTTTCCAAATTTGCAATCTACATGACTTAACAGCTTTTATGTGTTTCATTCTCAAAAGAATAATTTCTCTTGTTCTTTCACCAGTTAATTTTGCCTGGTTCCCAGTATTCATTGCTTTGTGATTAGTGAAATGGACAGAATAGCAGACTCCTAACTTGATTAATATACTCAGCGTATCTTGGGGTCAGGGGTTCAGATATTTCCAGCCATAATCTCAAATTGCCTTTAAAGTAATAGAATTTCAAGTTGCTCTGAGACAGAAATTTCTACAAAACCATATTGTATATACCCAAATGCACACGAGTGAACTGTCAGCCTATATCAACAATTAATGCAAATGATATTAATGGTTATACTTTTGAATATTGTTTTTTGAAATCTTTTAGTGACTACTTAAGGGATCCTGGAAAGTGATTCTAAGTGTATTAACTATATGTAATTTTATTATTCACTTGTGTATGCAAGTATATAGAAAGGAAGACAGACTCACCCTATCTTTATACAACATTTACCTATTTGTGTATTTCAGCAGAATCATTAAATAATGATTAACACTGACTCCCTAAGTAATTTTGTTCTGCATTGTGAGTTAGTGAACCAAATTGCAGCATTATAGGCCTAAGTGACACAGTTAATTCATAACAGATTAGAGCCTGTCCAGCTTTCACAACCAGAAGGCACAACATCGTAGTGCTTTTGACCTCCAGACTGTCAGGGAAACTAAATGTTCAACAGCTTGAAATATTTAAACTACAGGTTCACATTTCAGTCATAACCTCAGTAAGAGCCACATTTGTACAGAATTTTATACAAGCCAAAGAACAAATAATGGTATTATTCTGAAATAATTTTTTATTTTTTTCACTCTGTACATGGAGAGGATGGTTTTCAACTTTCATATATTGCTCAAATACCTGTACTCTAAAACATGGAAGAACAAGGATAGCTAAATATAGGTATATGGCTTCAGGGTGAGCGGTGAACTGAACCAACCAGACTTGTGTGATCCTGTGGGAAGTATCTTAATACTTTAACAAGTGTGTCACATAATTCTGGACCTTGAAAACCTTTGAAGGATCCATTTCATGCACTTATTTCAAGAAAAAAATTGTACGTCAGAAACAGTTTGAAAATCTTTTTATTAACACTGACATACGTCGTGAAATTTGCTGTTTTGTGGCAAGACATAAAATGACTATAAATTACAAAGCTAAATAATGAAAAAATTACATAATAACATGGCTTTCATGGATTCATGGTTGTTCAGAAATCAGATGGTGGAGGAGAACAAGCTGTTCCTTAAACACTGAATGTGGGAATTCATGCTCCTGTACCACCTCCCAATGTAGTAAAATAAAGGTGCGTGTGAGGGTCTTTGGATGCCTCCTTGAAGTGCCACCGCTTGAAGATGTCCTCGATGGTGGGGTGTCGCCCCATGTGGAGCTGGCTCAGTCCATAACCCTCTACAGTCTGTTTCGATGCTGTCCATTAGAGCTTCCTTACCAGGCAGAGATGCAACCTGTCAGAATGCTCTCCAAGGTACATAAGTAGCAATTTGCAGATGCTTTTGGTGATGTACCAATTCTCCTCAAGCTCCCAATGAAGTAGAACAGCTGGCTTGCCATTTTTTGTTATTTACAACAATATGTCGGGTCCAGGGAGAAATTCCCTGAGAAGAACTTGAAGCAGCTCATCCTTTCCGCCATTAACCACTGATAAAGACCGGTGTGTGTTCTCCTGACTTACCCTTTCTGAAACCCATAATCAATTCCTAGCTCTTGATGACATTTAGTGCAAGGTTGTTGTTGTAGCACCGCTTACTCAATTAATCTATCTCATTAATGGCACCTCCTTGTCAGCATACAAGCGTCTGCTACTAACAGTGGTGTTAGGGTGAATGTATAGATAGTGTTTGAGCTGTGACCAGCCACACTGTCATGAGTGCAAAGAGAGTAGAACAGTGGGCTAAGCACACATTCTTAGGTGCACCTGTGCTTGTTGTCCGTGAAGGGGAGACATTATTACTGATCTGTCGGCTCCTGATAAGGAAATCAAAGTTGCAGAGGGAGGTACATAGGCCCAGATTTTGAATCTGGTTGATTAGCAGTGAGGGGGTGATGGTATTGAACAGTAAGCTGTTATCAATTAACAGCTTGATGTATATTTGCTAAGGTGATCTAGGTGCTCAAAAGCTGAGTAGAGAGTCAGTGAGATTACTTCTGCCGTAGACCTGTTTTAGGAAATGTTTGCATCTGTTTGTTGTAGAAAAATCATACAAATATATAGAACCGGACTATTTGCTTCAAACTATCTGTGTTGATGATCATCGGCTGTGTGAATAAAAGGGGTTTGATCATCTTTTAAAACCTTTTTCCTTTATCCACCAATTCAATTAAATTTTAACTGCTAACAACTGCTAATCATGAATTGGGGAGCTCCGAGAGAAGAGGCAGCGCACAGGTCCGGGAGCGAAATTTCAAAGGGGAAGGCTTCATGGGAATCCGGCTATAACCAGAGCACCAGTCATGAGTTGGAGAGCAGGGAAGGTTCAGGCATAAAAGGGAGACACTGCCTAGCGGAGCGGTCATTGATGGAGTGGTCTGAGGCAGAGTGGTAGGGCTTTGGCTCATTTGGGCTTAGGCGAGGTAATTCATTTTTTTTTCCTTGCTTCTTTTTTGGAGGAATAGAGAGCATATATGTAGGGTTAGTACTTTGCTGTGGGTGTCAGATGTGGGAATCCCGGGAAACTTCCAGTCTCCCAGATGGCCACATCTGCGCCAGATGCACTGAGGTGCAGATTCTGAGAGATTTTGTTAGGGACATAGGTAGAAAATGGGAGGAGGTCCTGAAGAGAGAATTCAGGGAGTTGGGTAGGAAGCTGAAAAGCAGGACCTCCAAGTTAGTAATCTCAGGATTGCTGCCTGTGCCATGTGCTAACGAGCGCAAGGATCAGGCATATTAATGCGTGACTGACAGACTGGTGTAGGAGGCAGGGCTTCGGGTCCCTGGATGATTGGGTCCTCTTCTGGGGGATGTATGACCTGTACAAAAAGGATGGGTTACACCTGAACCCAAAGGTTCAGATGGATACCCAATATCCTAGCAGGCAGGTTTAATAGAGCTGTTTGGGAGGGTTTAAACTAATTTGACATGGGAGATGGGAACCAGAGTGATAGGGCTCAGGAAGGGGAAAACAGAAATTAATTAAAGATAGCATGTAACAGAGATGATATAAAGCACAGGCAGGAGATGAAGCATAATCACAGCCAGAGGCATGAGTTACAGGGCAATAGAGGTGTGGTGCAGTTAAAACAGAAAGCAACACATACTGGGCTGAAAACATTATATCTGAATGCATGTAGCATAAGAAATAAAATGGACGATCTTGAAATTCAGCTACAGATTGGCAAGTATGATTTGTGGCCATCTCTGAAACTTGGCTGAAGGATGACTGCCAGTGGGAGCGAACGTCCAAGGATATATGGTGTATTGCAAAGATAGGTTAGTAGGCAGAAGGGGTGGTGTGCCCCTCTGTATAAGAAATAATATTAAATCATTAGAAAGGGATGACATAGGATCAGAATGTGTAGAGTCTGTATGGGTTGAGTTAAGAAATGGCAAGGGTGAAAGGGCCCTAATGGCAGTTGTATACAGGCCTCCAAACAGCAGCCGGGTTGTGCATTACAAATTACAACAGGAGATAGAAAAGGCTTGGTAAAGTGGATTGGGAAATCCAGGTCAGTACTGGACCTCGAGAGAGAGAATTTGTAGAACGTTGAAGAGATGGCTTTTTAGAACAGCTTGTTGTTGAGCCCAGTAGGGGATTGGCTGTTCTTGTCTGGGTGTTGTGCAATGAACCAGAGGTGATAAGAGAACGTAAGGTTAAGGAACCCCTTAGGGAACAGTGATCATAATATGATCGAGTTCACTTTGAAATCTGAGAAGGAAAAATTAAATTCCAATGGGTCAGTATTTCAGTGGAAAAAGGAAATTACAATGGCATGAGAGGGGAACTGGCCAAGGTTGACTAGAAAGAGACACTAGCAGGAAGAACAGCAGAACAGCAATGGCTGGGGTTTCTGCAAAAAAAGAGGGAAGTGCAAAACAGATATATTACAAATAAGAAGAAATTTTCAAATGGAAGAAGGACACTACTATGGCTGACAAGTGAAGTCAGAGTCAAAGTAAAAACAAAAGAGAGGGCATACAAGGAAGCCAAAGCCAGTGGGAAGACAGAGGATTGGGAAGCTTTTAAAAACTTGCAGAAGGAAACCAAGGAGGTCAATAGGAAGGAAAAGATGAATTATGAAAGGAAGCTGGCAACTAATATAAAAGAAGATACTAAAAAGTATTTTTAAGTATATAAAGGGTAAAAGAGAACTGAGGGTAGATATAGGACCAATAGAAAATAGTGCTGGAGATATTGTAATGAGAGACACTGAGATGGCAGAGGAACGGAATGTGTATTTTGCATCAGTCTTCACAGTGGAAGACATCTGCAGGTATACTGGGCATTCAAGAGTGTCAGGGAAGTGAAGTTTGTGCAGTGAAAATTACGACTGAGAAGGTGCTCAGGAAGCTTAATGGTCTGAGGGTGGATAAATCTCCTGGACCTGATGGAATGCACCCTAGGGTTCTGTAGGAAGCAGCTGGAGAGATTACAGAGGCATTAACAATGATCTTTCAAGAATCAATAGATTCTGGCATTGTACCAGATGACTGGAAAATTGCAAATGTTACTCCGCTGAAGGGTAGGAGGCAGCAGAAAGGAAACTATAGAACTGTTAGCCTGACATCAGTGGTTGGAAAGTTGTTGGAATTGATAGTTAGGGATGAGGTTATGGAGTACCCGGAGGCACATGACAAGAGAGGTCAAAGCCAGCATGATTTCCTGAAAGGAAAATTCTGCCTGACCAACCTACTGTAACTTTTTGAGGAAATTACAAGCAGGGTACACAAAGGAGATGCAGTAGACATAAGTGTACTTGGATTTTCAGAAGACCTTTGACAAGGTGCTTAGCAAGATATGGCCCTTGTGGCTAAAGGGATCGGGGGTATGGAGAGAAAGCAGGTACAGGGTTCTGAGTTGGATGATCAGCCATGATCATACTGAATGGCGGTGCAGGCTTGAAGGGCCGAATGGCCTACTCCTGCACCTATTTTCTATGTTTCTATGTTTAAGATAAGAGCCCATGGAATTACAGGGAAATTACTACCATGGGTGGAGAATTGGTTGACTGGCAGAAAATAGAGAGAGGGAACAGGATCAATGTACAGGATTAATGGTCAGTTACTTAAGAGTGTGGATGAACAAAGGGACCTTGGGGTTCAAATCCATACATCCCTCAATGTCGCTGCGCAGGTTGACAGGGTAGTTAAGAAGGCCTATGGGATGCTAGGCTTCATAAACAGGGGGACTGAGTTCAAGAGTAGAGAGGTCATGTTGCAACTCCACAAATCTCTAGTGAGACCGCACTTAGAGATTTGTGTTCAATTCTGGTCACCTCATTATAGGAAGGATGTGGAAGCTATGGAGAGGGTGCAGAGGAGATTTACCAGGATGTTACCTGGTTTGGAGAACAAGACATATAAAGCAAGGTTAGCAGAGCTGGGACTTTTCTCTTTGGAGCGTAGAAGAATGAGAGGGGACTTGATAGACGTCTACAAGATTATGAGAGGCATAGATAGGGTGGATAGTCAGTACCTGTTTCCCAGGGCACCAATAGCAAACACCAGAGAGCATATGTACAAAATTAAGGGAGGGAAGTTTCGGGGAGACATCAGGGGTAAGTTTTTTACACAGAGGGTTGTGGGTGCCTGGAATGACTTGCCAGGGATGGTGGTGGAGGCTAAAGCATTAGGGGTATTTAAGAGCCTCTTGGACAGGCACATGGATGAAAGAAAATTGGAGGGTTATGGGGTAGTGTGGGTTTAGTACTTTTTTTAAGGATTATATGGGTCAGCACAACATGGAGGGCTGAAGGGCCTGTACTGTGCTGTAGTGTTCTATGGTTTTATGGAATAAAGGGATCCTACTCTGGTTTGGTTGCCGGTAACCAGTGGAGTTACTCAGGGGTCAGTGTTGGGACTGCTGCTTTCTACGATGTACGTCAATGATTTGGACTATGGGATTAATGGATTTGTGGCTAAATTTGCCGAAGATACAAAGATAGCTGGATGAGCAGGTAGTGTTGAGGAAACAGAGGGCCTGCAGAGAGACTTAGATAGGGAATGGACAAAGAAGTGGCAAATGAAATACAAAGTTGAAAAATGTATGGTTTTGCACTTTAGTGAAAGAAGTAAATGGGCAGACTATTATTTAGATGACGAGAGAATTCAAAATGAAGAGATGCTAAGGGACTTGGGAGTCCTTGTGCAAGATAACCTAAAGGTTAACCTTTCGGTTGAGTCGGTGGTGAAGAAGGCAAATGCAATGTTGGCATTCATTTCTAGAGGTATAGAATATAAGAGCAGGAATGCAATGTTGAAGTTCTATAAGGCACTCGTAAGACCACACTTAGAGTATTGTGTGCAGTTTTGTGCTCCTTATTTTAGAAAGAATATACTGATATTGGAGATGGTTCACAGAAGATTGACGAGAATGATTCCAGGAATGAAAGGGATGTATGAGGAACATCTGGCAGCTCTTGGGCTGTATTCCCTGGAGTTCAAGAGAATGAGGCGGGGGGGGGGGGGGATCTCATAGGAACATTCCAGATGCTAAAACGCCTGAACAGATTAGATATGGCAAAGTTATTTCCCAATGGTAGGGGAATCCAGGACACGAGGACACAAATTCAGGATTGAAGGACGTCTATTTAGAACAGAGATGCAAAGAGGGTGGTAAATCTGTGGAATTTGTTGCCACAAGCCGCTGTGGAGGCCAAGTCATTGGATACATTTAAGGCAGAGATAGATGGGTTCTTGATTAGCCAGGGCATCAAAAGGTATGGGGAGAAGGCAGGGGAGTGGGGATGACTGGAAAAATTGGATCAGCCCATGATTGAATGACAGAGCAGGCTCGATGGGCCAAATGGCCTTAATCTGCTCCTATATCTTATGGTCTAACAATTCTGTACCCAACACTCATCAACTTCATGCAAGTGAATTTCACAGCTTTGCAGTGCTCTCAGTTTCATCCTAAATTAACATTTTCTTAGTCTGGTCAGCTTATTTATCATGGAGACGAACACTGTATACAATACACTGAAGATTTATAAGTTTTAAAATAACTTCGTCAACATAACCTGGCATTAATTTCATAGCTTCCAACTTCTCCAGAACATGAAATATAATTAGTCGCTCTGCAGAGCCGGTACATTTTTCAACCCTGGAGAGACTCAACAGTGACCCGGGCTCTTCCTGCGGTTTCCTGATTCAATGCTCATTAGTGTTTGAACTCCAGCTGTCCTTGTTCCCTTCAGAGTGTGGAAAGGTGGCCTTCATTATTTCTCTTCTAACTGGAAGAGCCCTGACCTGGGCATTGCACATTGGAAATGAAGGTCAGAAGTTTGCATGGATTTGGAGAAATTCATGTCAGCCTTGAGGAAAGTGTTTCATCACCTGCCGGAGCCAGCTGAGGCTCAGACTGATGAAGATTCGATAGGGTGGACAGTCAGTGGCTGACTACACTATCAAGTTTTGCACCTTGCTGCATGAGAGTGATTAGAATGGGGAGGCCTTGGTCACTCTATGCTGCCACAGACTCCGAGACAAACTGAAGGAAGCCCTCACCTTGGGAAAGCCAGTAGAGAACTTAGAGGTTCTGATTGACCAATCCATTTATCTCAATAATCTTCTGGTAGACGATAAGTGGGACTACATCAAGAGGTTGAAGTGGGCTAGCCTGAGCCTAGGCTCAATGCATCTAGTTCCACCCCCAATCTTGAACCATAACCTGCCCACCCCATGCTCAGGACTCAGTTGAACCTATGCATATTGGATGCATTAGACTCTCCGCCAATGAGAGGTCCCAGCATCAGACGCAAGGCTGCTGTTATTATTGCGGGCAGACAGGCCACTTCCATGCCGAATGCCTGAGGATGCAACCACTGGGAGAACAGCGAAGACAGTCCAGTATTGGGAGGGCTGTGGCAGTAGCAACCACTATTCCCAATTGCACGGATTCTGGTTTTGTGCTGAAGGCAAAGGTCACCTGGGGTACGACCAGAGGCAGGTGAAGGTTTTTGTGGACTCTGTGGCAGTGGATAATTTTCTGGACATAGGAACCGCCAGTCGGCTCAGCACACCTCTGCAAGAGCTGAGCCAGTCCCTGCCCATGACTGTCTTAGATGGCTGTTGTCTAGGTTCTGGGCAGATCCAGCACAGACTGTGTTTGGCAGATAAGGATTGAGGATAATGTGGAAGACATTAGTTTTAACATCACTGATTCACCACTCATACCCCTGATCTTCAGGTCCCCTTGGTTGCCCCAGCATAACTCATAGTGGACTGGAGGGAGGGGAGAATCATTGCTTGGTTCAGTCTTTGTAAACTAGTACATTTGTGGCATGGTGTTCCAACCCCCAGACTCCTGAGACCAATAACCAACAAAGAGGCAGCCCTCAGTGCAAAGTAACCTGACTCCTTCTGGAGACCTCACCCTGCCATCAAGGACAGACAAGCCGGTTGTGGCCAACAGGACTTTTTGTGTCATAACCCTGCTTAGTTGGGGGCACGTGGGAATTAGAGAGAGGGAATCTCTAGATCAGGAGAAGATCGAGGAGATGCCAAGCAGTCTGGAGCACTGGCAGCTATGCCTAAGGAATTCAACCACCAGGTCTCAAGGAAAGGAAAAACTTCTTGATGCAGATTGTTGAAACATGTTCCCCAGATGGAGGGGCAAGGACCATTTGTAATGCCTCGCTGCCGTCGCCTGATATAGATATAGATACAGATGTGGATATGGGCTCTGATTTGGCCACAGTTTCTACAAGTGAGTTTTGTAAACCTAGGGAAAGGACTCTGAGGTCTATCGAATCACCCTGCCACCTAAGAAGTCTCAGGAAACCTCAGAGGAAGGTCTGAAGGAGATTGCAACACTCAAACTGGTTGAAATCCCTTCCGTCCACAAGGACTTGGAGGACGTCTTCAGCAAGGGAAAGGCCTCGACTCTTCCACCTCCCTGACCCTATGACTGTGCCATAGGCCTGGTACTTGTCCTCCATTGGGTCAACTGTAAGCTCTCTCAGGCCTAGAGAATGGGGCAGTATATAAAGAGGGCTCTTGCCATTGGCTTTATTCAGCTCTCCACCTCACCAGCTGGTACAGGCTTCTTTGTACAAAAGAAAGGTGGGAGCCTATGGCCATGCATTGATTACAGGGAATTAAACCACATAATAGCCAAGTATCGTTATCCCCCTCCACTCATGAATATAGCCTTCAAGATGTTCCAAGGGCGAGAGTATTCATGAAGCTAGACCTGTGGAATGCATACAACCTGGTCCATACAAAGGAGTGCAACGAGTGGAAGACTGCATTCAATACACCGATGGGCACTATGAGTAGCTGGTTATGCTCTTCAGTCTTGCGATAGCTCCAGCAGTCTTTCATGCTTTTATAAATGATGTGCTCTGGGAAACTCTCTATAAGTATGCCTTCATCTACTTAGATGTTATCCTAATCTTCTCGAAGTCCACGGAGGAGCATGTTGCTCACGTCAGGGACATTTTAAAGCGGCTTCTGGACCATGGACTTCAGGTCAAGCTGGAGAAATCTGAATTTCATGCGACAGCCATTTCATTTTTGGGTTTCTTCATCTCCAATGGCAATCTCTAGTTGGACCCTACCAAGACCCAAGCAGTCACAGTCTGGCCAAAACCATCCGGTATCAAACAATTCCTGAGGTTTGCAAACTTTTACTGGAAATTCATCAAGAACTTTAGCCAGATGGCAGCTCCGCTAATGACGCTAACTAAAAAAATCTACGGACCATCTTGTCTGTACTAGACAGAGGCTGCTTTTGCAGAGCTTAAACAGCGGTTCACATCAGCTCTCATCTTGGTTTCCCCTAACCTGGACCTTCCCTTTATCATGTAGTTGGATGCCTCAGATCAGAGTGGGTGCAGTCTTGCCTCAACGGTGACCTTTGGACAGTAAACCGCACCCGTGTGCATTCTTCTCCAGGTGGCTATCCTTGGCAGAGAGAAACAATGACATTTTGGAATCATGAAGTTCTGTGGTTAAGTTAGGTTTGGAGCAATAGCGTCTCTGGCTAGAGGGGACCAAAAACACTTCTATTGTTTGGGCAGTCCAGAAGGATCTGGCTCATATTCAGGAGGCTAAGAGACTGAATTCCAGGCAGGCAAGGTGGTCTTTGTTCTTTAACCAATTTAATTTCATCCTGACCTATTAACTGGCGAAAAAAATCTGAAACCAGATGCCTTGTTCCAACAGTTCGACAGATGTGAATGAGTGGGGCAACCTACCACCATTTTGCCCCAGGCCAAGGTGGCAGTACCAATTTGTTGGGGAGTTGATGCTCTTGTGCACAAGGCCCAAACACAAGGGGAGATTTCTGAGAATGGTCCTCCGGGTTGGCAGCTCATCCCAAGTTCTTTCTGATCTCGGGTACTCCGAGGGACATTCATCGAGAATGACTGCTCACCCAAGGATTGCCAGGATCCTCGAGTTTATCAAAAGATGGTATTGGTACCCTGGAATGATGAAAGATGTTCGGCAGTACGTGCAGGCATGTGAGGTGTGTGAGGAGCCCTGTACCTGACTTCAAGAGCTCCTTCTCCCCCTACCTGTTCTGGAAACACCATGGATGTACATTGTCACTGGTATTTAGCCATCCAAGTGGAAGGCTGTCATCAAGGCAATTGTCAATCAGTTTTTGAAAGCCTGCAAGTTCATTGTCTTGGATAATATAACATCTGCGGTTTAGATGGTCAAAATTATCCTGGACCACATCTTCAGGATCCACAGATTTCCAGTGGACATTTTCTGAGATCCTGGTCCACACTCTGCATCATATTTCCGGAGGGCGTTATGTAATCTGATTGGGGCAACAACAAGTCCTTCCTCTGGGTTTCACCTGCAGTCCAGCAACCAGTTGTAGCGGACCAACCAAGATTTGGAATGAACCCTAAGTGGCTGGCCTCAGAAAGATCTGAGGAGTGGTGTGCCCATTTAATATGGGCGGAGGTCACCTCCAACACCTTACAGCATTCGATGCACAAGATACAACCCTTCGAGTGCCTGTTTGGTTATCCTCTGCCACACTTTCTGGAACAGGAGACCAAGGTTGGGTTTTCTGCAGCTGAAGATCTCGTCCAACGCTGCAAGCAGAAATAGTTTAGGGCAAGGAAGACTTTGATGGCCTCTACCTGGAAGGTGGAGACCAAGGTGAACTGTAGGAGACGACAGGGAGAAGCTTTGCAACCTGGGCAACAGGTCTGGCTGTCCACTCATGATTTGCCTCTCTGTGTAGTCTATAAAGTTGGTGCTCAAGTTCCTTGGTTCCTTCAAAGTCCTAAGGGAAGAGAACCTGGTGGCTTATACCTTGCAGCTCCCCAAGACCCTACTGTCCACACATCTAAATTAAAACCTGTCTGCACCAGCCCCTTCACCCAGTTGGCCCCACTAGGATCCGGTTCACATTCACGACCATCATCACCTTCTCTCCAAGTAGTCTGGGCCATCAGGAGTCAGTCATAGGGGAGGGGACCCTGTTACACGATGCACCTAACCATGCCAGCTTCCAGGGTTTAGATGCCCTAACTCTCCAGAGTATGGATAGCAGGCGTGGCCCCTTTAAGGGTTCAGGGCCATCTCTCTAATTGGCAATCAGGTTTTAGGGCCAAGAATTCAGTATTTAAAGAGCACCTGACTGGAGCTTCAGAGCTCACTTGTAAATTCCACTTGGATTAACATCTAGCATCTTGTTAAGTACTCAGTTTTTGTTCCTATCTAGTAGTGTGACTCAATTCCAGCCTTGGATACTCCGGTACTTAGGTCCTAACCATCCTTGTCAAGGTCTCTCATTACACCCCCAGTCTTCCAATTTCCAGGTACAATTTTAATAATTCATCATTTGAATATATGCACTAAAACTGTTCAATATCCTCTTCCTTGTTATTTTGTAAAATAACATTAAAAAAGAATAACCAGGAAAGACTCAGTAATGCAACACTTGCATTGCATCACTAATGATGATAAAATATGTTTGGTCTTTATTATGTGGGTACATCTACATCCTAGCTTTAATGGAAAATTTATCTGTTAAAATGCTGAAAAATTTTATAACAACTTTTCCTTTCATCTCAGCATCATTATTGTTTTGAAAGAGCTGCTCAAAAAGTAGATAGCAAAGTGCTAATTTTTACAGTGCATTGAGATTGAAAATGGGTTTATCCCAGTAAGGAAAATGTAGCCACCATTTCTGGTTTGTGTGGTTCCTAATTTAATTTCCAGTCACTTTCAGTTAGGATATATGTTTATGCACCCAACAGCATTTTAATGCCAGGCATTTCCCTAATGATATCAGTGCATGTGCAAAGTGTTTTTACCAGCATTTTCTGTACCTGAGGCAGCAACATTTTTTGCTATGATAATCCTCAAGTGTCTCACAAGGCTGTGTATCCAGTATCCTACACACTCACAAGTACATGGCCACCCTCTGCTTTAACCCTTACATACGGTTTGGGTCAAATTTGACCCATTTTAACACTTGACAGCAGTAAAAACACCCTAAATGCCATTTTTTAAGCAAAATTTGGTGACTTTTCCTAAAGTGACCCAAAATGCCAAAAATGAAAATATTTAAAAATTTTTATACTTTTGTACAGGTGCTACAAATTTTTGTACATTGAGGCTGTTCTGGGCCAACTTGACCCGTATCTATTGAAATAGATTTTAGATCTCTGAAACATTAATTAAGGATTAATCACCCTTTTATTAATGTCAGATAGGCTATTTATACATTCTAAATAGATCTGTGGTTCAAAATTTGGTATAGACACTTGTTATGAGGGGATTCTTGGGCTGGGGTCAAAATTGACTTGGACCATACTGTGAAGGTATAGAATATGAACGGTTTGCCTGGGTTAAGTCCTTTGACAATATTTATCTTGAGGATGAAGTTGTGAGGAAGGATTATGTACTGTAGGTGTCAGATTATGTTGATCATACGAAAGAAAAATGACAGAGGTGTCAGGGATATCTTAAATAGGAACAAAGTCTGATGCCCTTTCATTATCCCTGGAATATTTACTATTTATCTCTTCATACTTGCTCTTTGACTTACTGAGTATCTTCAGAGCTTTTTGATTTTACATGGTGTTCTTCATCTGGCTGTGTATTGAGGGACAACTTAATAGCAACACATTATGTATGCCTTCACCACCCCAAACTCAATGTATGCTTTAAAAAAATGGTACAACAAACAAACTCCCTCGTAGATCCTCAACATAGACATGACCTGGCTGAATGAATTTATATATAAGTAATCCTTTCAGGGACATATGAAACAATTGTGGTCACCTGCAATTACCAACCATGAAGGTACATTATCACAAAAGAACAATATACTATGAATATTGAGTTACCACTGTTATGGATTCAAGCCACAATAAATATATGAGTGAGGCAGGGGTTTTTATAACAACTAACACGTTTATTAAACACTGAAAAACAAACCTCCAAAAGTAAACAAACCACTCATGTAACAGGAAATCAGCTGCTGTGCGGCAGCTTGAACAGTTCTTAAAGCAATGAAGCTTAAACAGTTCTTAAAGCGATGTTGCAAAAGCAGTTCTTCAAAGTAATTTTGTAAAAGTTCAAATTGCTTACAGTCCATTTAAGGGAGAGACTTTTTAAGACAATTTAAATTCTCTTTCATGTCGTCTCGTCGCAATTCCCAGTCGAACTACTTTTCCCATGAAGAATTTTACGAAGATGATATGTAACGGCTTAAATGCACTGACCTTTCCTTTACAAAACTGTTCCCAATCCTTTCTGCTATTTCGCAGGGATTAACATGAGAATGGTCAACGAATTCCTTCCAAATAAGGATCAAACAAGGTCGAACCTGTTTCACCGTCGAAATCAATTTTCCTTGATCTTTTACTCCTGAACTCCGATCTTCACTCTCCACTGGTTCTTAACTAGGAGTAGTATAAAGAATCTTCTGGCAATGACCTTTTAAACTTTAGGCATTAGATAAAACTCCATCTTTCAACTAAACTGCATCATAACATTAAAACACGCAGTGGCATGACGTCAACATGGCAAATCCAGCCACGAACTGCCCCTCCTCACAAGAAGGGGTCCTCCTTTTATACCCTGTAAAAAAAAAACATCACATGACCTCTACTGGTGGGAAAATGACGTCACTCCACCATCACAAGACCATTACCTCAAGTCCAGTATAGCTTCAACACCTGTCATGTGACAAGTACACCACTGTCACGTTTCATGGGTATGTAACACCACTAATTCCAACAATATAATTATTTACAGAACAATGAGAGCACCTTCCATATAAGATGATAAACTTTGTACAAGCCATCATCATAAGATTTTATTATAAAGTGAGTGATCAGCATTGTTAAAAGTAATTACTTCAGTTATTGCCCCAGGTGTTCTTGTTTAAGGACTATTCTCATCAATAAGCAAGTTTTCGCACCAATGAAGGGGCTGTGAGGATCAATAGAAATGGCTCCTCTTTGATCTCTTACTATTCTGATTACTTAGTTCACTGCAGAACATCACTTCTGTTTTCCTGATTGATATCAGGAAAAAAGAAGAATAGTATTTATTAAGTCTCAGTCCTTGAATTTTACCTCCCTGATGAATATATCATTAATGCATCATTCCATTATGAGGATTACACCATTTTTTCAACAGTCTACCTGATAGATGAGAGCACAGTGAAATGGAGACATGACTGATGTGCTTAGGATCTCAGGTATTAACATGTTGCTGCTATTGATTATTAAGTTTATTTTGGGATGTATGTTGCCAAGACTTTGGTTTGGTTAGCTCCTTGTTAGTCAAACTGCAGATCAAAGTTGGATCTATAACTGCTAAATAAATCTCCGACTATATAATCTTCCAACTGATGAATGTCCAACTATCAATGCAGTGCTAATGGTATCATTTTTGTACCAACAAGCACAGACCACATGAGTGGTAATAGCCATCACTTGATTCATGGATTCCCTTGGGGCATGATATGAGATGATGACTGGCTGCATTGATTCCTCACTTCTGTGCACACTGGGAATAATTGTCACACATGATTTTCAACTGCAGTACGACATTGGTCTATTTATCTCTTTCATATTGAGAAAGAGGTAGAGTGGTTGTCTTTGCTCGTGGAGTAGAGCAAAGACAACCACTCTACGTCACTTTCATTGACATCACGAGGGCCTTCAACCTTGTGAGCAGAGACGGCCCGTTCAAAACCCTTGCCAGGATTGGTTGTCCCCCGAGGCTCCTCAGGATAGTTCAGTCATTCCACACAAACACGAAGGGTGTCGTTCAGTTTGACAGCTCTTCCTCAGAGGCCTTCAGTATCCGCAGCGGTGTGAAGCAGGGCCGTGTGCTTGCCCCCACCATGTCTGGCATTCTCTTTGCAGTCATGCTGAAGCACGCCTTTGGAACATCAACTGATGGTGTCTACCTCCACACCAGATTGGACAGGAGGCTGTTCAGTCTGTCCCGGCTGAGGGCGAAAACCAAGGTTCGTGAAGTGCTCATCAGGGACATGTTGTTGCAGACAACGTGGCATTGGCAACACACTCTGAAGAGCAACTGCAACACCTCATGGACAGCTTCTCACGAGCCTGTCAGGATTTCAGCTTGACCATCAGCCTGAAGACCAACGTGTTCGGCCAAGGGATTGAGAACCCCTGTGCCATTACCATCAACAACTACGAGCTGGAGGTAGTTCACGAGTTTACATAACTTGGCTCCACCATCATGGACAGTCTCTCCCTAGATCCCGAGATCAACAGATGGATCAGACGAGCAGCCTCAACATTCGCCAGGCTGACAAAGAGAGTCTGGGAGAATGAAAAGCTGACAACGCACACCAAGATTGCAGTCTACAGGGCCTGCATCCTCAGCACACTGCTTTATGACTGTGAGACCTGGAGCCTCTACTCCAGACAAGAGTGGCGTCTCAACGTCTTCCACCTTCGTAGCCTGAGACGCATCCTGGACATCAAATGGACTGACCGAGTCACCAACAATGAGGACCTGGCCCACGCACAGATACCCAGTCTCTTCACCCTGCTCCAACAACACTGTCTCCACTGGCTGGGCCACATTCACTGCATGTCAGACAGGAGGATCCCAAAAGACCTGCTGTATGGGTAACTGACCTCAACTGGCAAGAGAGTACAGCCCCATCTTCATTTCAAAGATGTCTGCAAGAGGGACATGAAGTCACTGAACATGAACATTGAGAGGTGGGAGGACATTGCAAGCGATCGCTCTCAATGGAGGCTGGAACTAAACAGAGGTCTAAAAAGAGGAGAAGCTGAAGCTTGCTGCTGAAAAAAAGTGCGCTCGCCGAAAAAACAGCACCAAGACAACACCGGAGGACAGCACCTTCAAGTGCAGTCGCTGCAGCTGAGACTGTCAGTCCCGTGTGGGCCTCTACAGCCACAACAGACGCTGCTCTACCAACACAGACTGAAGCAAGACTTTCCAGGTGCAGATCCATGGTCTCGCGAGACTAACGGATGCCATCAATGATTGAGAAAGAGCCATATTTAAATTATATCGTATCTATATCTTAGGATTGTATCTCTGGCAGTTATAATTATAGTTTGAAAGGAAGTGTCTGAATGGCAGGGAAATGTACTTTCTGAGGTGTTGCACAATGTCCTAATTCTCATTTTGCTATTCTGACCATTTACTTTATTGTCTCTCTGAGGTGGATAAAATAACTCCACTGTTTAAACCAGCTTAATCAAATGGACATGAAAGTCAATGTTGCAATTGTCTATAAAAGGATACTTTAACAAATGCAAACATTCAGTAGCAATCTTTCGTAGTGATTTATTGCTGTTAGTTGGTTACTTCACTTCGGTTTGCGAATAATTGTGAAGTCCTGCCCTTGAAGGGCCGGATTTAGATTTCTGTATAGTGCCATAGTCTTGTGTCGTTTACCATGAGTATTATTGCCTGAGAGTTGGTTTTGGGAGAAATTCAGACTTCTGGAGATGTGGATGTAGAGGTCAGTAAAGTCATGTTCACTAATCCTTTGGCGCTCCTTGGCAAGCTGTTGGTGCAGATCTAACTCACTTGCATTGGCATGACCTCCGGAACAGCGTCATTTCCAACAAATTCATCCTGAATCTCACCTCTTTGTTACCTGAAATCCCAGGAGTCAACTATCAAATACCAAAATAAATACCCAATTATTCCAGATGGCCAGACTAATCCAGGGCATTACTTTGCTATTCCTGAACATGTTTATGGGTGTGGGAGAACAACAGCTTTCTCCTGAATAATGGAACTAAGCAACATCTGGGTCAGCCTAAGTGTGTACAGAGGCCCAAAGATTTATGTCTTATTGGCAAACATCAGCTGTTCCAATAGTCATTGCAGTGTGATAGTGATATTCAAACCTTAGCCCACAAGTATGTATCAACACCATAATGGAAGTGATTCTCCTCTGGCTTTCACATGATCCCTTGAGAGAATCACCTAGGTGGGCTAAGGCAGGGCAGTTCTGATAGTAGTCAAGACACCGACTTCTCTTGGCCCCTGCCTTCTTTGATGTATCTCTCTCCCTGCCATGTGCCCCTCTGTCCAAAGTTCTTCTGTGGTAGTGCCTTTATCTGAGATAGTGACATATACAGTTGTGAACTCTGCTACTATGCCATCATTTTCTTTTTTCTCCTCCTCCCTCCTGTGCTTGTGTTCAGACTAGTAGTTGGGAGTCTGGTGGGTTAAAGCTGAAGAACAGCCTTTAACTTAATTAAAACTAACATCCTAATGACTTACTCATACACTCACACACAAGCAGAATGCATGATACTCATTGGGTAAGAGCCAACGTAGGTGCAGATTGATTCGAGACTTCTCACTGGGTAGAATACCACAGAGGATTGCAGCCTCCTCAGCTTTGTGCTTTGCTTGAACAAGTGTTGCCCCAGTCTTCAAGATGAGAAGTTACCCCTGCTCCAGCTTCCTGAAGTGCTGAGCACTAGAGAAAACTTCCTCCTCGTCCATTTCCCACTTCACTGGTTACCCACTTGATGGTTACTTTTAACCTTTATATGTGAAAAGTTATCATTGCGATTGATAAATCAGTGGCTTGGTTCTGAGGTTTGTATTGCAGAGTCTGTAGCATGAGGTGTGAGAGGGCAGCTTTGTGCCAGATGGAGTTCAGTAGCTATGGGCTTTGTGCCAGATGGAGTTCAGTAGCTATGGGCTTTGTGCCTGAAAAGTGGTTTCAATTGCTTGAGCTTTTGCCAGTACATGGCATAATAATTTTTTTCCCTGTACTTCGTGCTCTGTGGGTTGTCCCTCTGTGAAATCGGTTGTTCTGCCATTTTGTCTTAATGGTAGCTCTTGCTGGCGTTCTGCATCTCCTGGTTCATAGTCCCTCCATTCTAATGTATGCTTCCTCAATTTATATTGCAATGTCACACACTGACAATCTTGCCATTCCCTTCCTTTCCTATGACTCTCCTCTTCCATGACAACCATAGTATCTTGGACTAATGTGGGGAGTCTTAACTGCTGAAGCCCTGCTCTAATTACTGTATGTGTGACTGCTGGTATCTGCTTGAAATTCATCCATCAAATATCATGACCTATGCTGCTCCACTTATATGGAGGTGTTGCTTGGGTAAAAGAAATGTGCTTGTTGCTTTCGCAAAATAATCTCAGACTAACGTTGCAGTCATAATTCAAGAAATTGAATGAGCCCTTTTATTAACAAATATTTAACATTCTAAAAATGCAGTTAATGACTATTTTGGGCAGTATTGTATTGAAACCTTTGTTAACATTTTCACTACTAATTACTTGTTGAGCCTGTTTACTCCCTTCTTGTGTTGAATCATTAAAAACAATGTGAAGCTTTGAGACCAAGGGCTATGAAATAAAAATGTGTGAATTTGATTTTGAATAGGTGTCTAAAATTAAAGAGGTGCCCATCTCAGAGAAAAGCATTGTAATCTCACCATTCAAAACAAAAGAATATAACCATATAACAATTACAGCATGGAAACAGGCCATCTTGGCCCTTCTAGCCCATGCCGAACACTTACTCTCACCTAGTCTCACCAACCTGCACTCAGCCCATAACCCTCCATTCCTTTCCTGTCCATATACCTATCCAATTTTTTTTTAAACGACAAAATCTAACCTGCTTCTACCACTTCTACTGGAAACCCGTTCCATACAGCTACCACTCTCTGAATAAAGAAGTTCCCCCTAGTGTTGCCCCTAAACATTTGCCCCTTAACTCTCATGTCCTCTTGTTTGAACCTCCCCTACTCTCAATGGAAAAAGCCTATCCACGTCAATTCTATCTATCTATCTATCCCCCTCATAATTTTAAATACCTCTATCAAATATCAAGATATTTAGCAGGAGCCAACTATACAGTAAAAGCTTGCAGGAATAAGTCATGTTGAATGGGTAGAAAACCTAAGTCTATTACTTGTGACCAACGAAATTAAAAGGTAAACCTGAAAGAGCTTGAACAAAAGAGAGAGCTGATTTTTGAAAATACATCGTCAAATATTTTTCTTTAAAAAAAACTCTGGAAAAAATAATCCTTTGATAAAGTACTGTGATTGATTTTTTTTTATTACTTTTCCAAGAAAGTTTGAATATCTTTCACATGTGCCTTGCCTTTGATCTTGGAACAGTGTCTGTGAATTGGTCTTCAAATGACAGAGGTTACTTCTGCAAATTGGAATGGTTTATGCCCAGACAAAAGCTGACATTTTTTGGGCAACCTTTCTATTTTAAAATTAATAACAAATTAAACTCAATGCTCATGAAAACAATGAATTTAATTTCAATTTAACGTATTGGGTGGCAAAAGGGCAGGCTTGGCTTGTTTGCAAATTTTATGTGCCAACCGACTGTGCTTTATTTAATTCCGAAGGAGATAAAATCAAACTCTATTTAAAGTGGAGAACAGAGTTCAACCTGTTATTTACCCAATGGTGCACTTGGCCTCAAATTACTCTGTGCCTCAATTAAGATTGCTTGTTAAATTACATTTAATAATGTCCCAGATTAATGCAGGTGAAAGAATAAAGAATTCTCTTTCCATTGATGGCAATAACGTTTAACCTAATGTTATGTGTTTTGCATTAGTGTTGTAACTGTCAAGTAAATAACTTTGGAAGTCTTTATGACATCAGTTAATGAGCAAAATGAGTTTGCCTATTATAATATCAAGAGTAATAGACAACAAAATACATTTTTCTATCACATACAGACAAGATTAACATGAAGATGATTATGACATGATCATTTTTATGTGTAATATTTAGACATCGCTATAGATACCAGTAGTGAACTTACTGCCCATTCTGCCACTGGTGTTCAGGGCAGCAATGAAGGTCCTCCATCTTTGCTGGTATTCAGGGCTTCCTTTATCACCCCAGTAGCTTCCTCTTGGTTTTCACTACTGTCAGTCATGCAAGTCCTGTGTGGAGACCCAAGAATACCATCACACTCAGATGTAGGAGGATTCTTCATTGCTGTTCCCATAACAATGTTGTTTTACCCATCAGTGTTGTTAGCCCTGAGCTGAACCCCCAAACCTGGAGGACTGGTTGACCATTCTTAGTTTGGCCTCTACGCTTTGACCTGTTCGGCATGAGTGACCCTACCAAGAGCCAAAGCATTTAGCCCTGACTCCAGCCAACATAGCTCTCAAAGTCATGGAGGCATGCAAGCCTCCAAACCCAATGACAAAGTTGTGGTCCTCTTGGAAGACCTGTAGCCTAGGCCGTTAAAATGTTGGTTGGAAGAACAATTCAATTCTTGAATTGCTGCAGCATAAGAGGCCATCAGTTCAATTACTAAGGCTCTAAATTTTGGAATTCCCACCTTAATTCTCTGTCCTACTGTGATTGTCCACAAGAAATTGTATCTCAAGGTAGGATATGAAAATGAATGTTTAGCACACAGTTTGATTATAAATTTACTTTGAACTTCAAACATGTTGACACCTAATCATCCATTTACCTGTATTTAGCTTGGCCATGCTTATCTTATTTTTCTTCACTTCTATTCTCCTCACTTCTGCTCCATCTGAGAGCCATGATACAGTTCTGCTTAGCCTCACCTCCATTATAGTATGCTTTGAGTAGGTGGTAGGTACATAAAATGCACTGCCAAGGGTGGTAGAGGATACATTCAGGAAACTTAGAGAAGCACATGGACAAAAGAAAACTGGGAAACTCTGTGGGAGGCAAGGTCTAGATTGATCTTGGGTTAGATTAAAGGGTTAGTGCAACATCAGAGGCCAAAGGTCCTCTTCTGTGCTGTATGTTCTCATTCAGTAGATGATTCTCTACCATCTCTGGTGCCTCCAGTGTGGTACTGCCACCAAACATACCTTGATAATCCCTTGTACTTTATAAATGTGTGTAACACTTCAATTCAACCAGCTGTGTTTATAAATTAATTCCCATTGGCATCAATTTTATAAGAGTTGCTTGACACCATATTTGGACAAACACTACCTGCCACCTGACCTTGACTGCAGAATACAATTGTACAATTGAATACAAGCTGTAAGAATGTCTTAAGCTGAGTGATGTTGGCAGAACTTAAACAGGACATTGGTAGACACTTGTTGTTCAAGTACAACTTGATAGCACTGGCCAGTACACCATAACACATTAGTTTGAGATAGAGTGCTTAAGGAAGTAGCCCAAGAAATAGTGGATGCACTAGTGATAATTTTTCAAAACTCCTTAGATTCTGGATTAGTTCCTGAGGATTGGAGGGTGGCTAATGTAACCCCACTTTTTAAAAAAGGAGGGAGAGAGAAACGGGGAATTATAGACCGGTTAGCCTGACATCGATGGAAGGGAAAATGCTAGAGTGAGCTATCAAAGATGTGATAACAGCACATTTGGAAAGAGGTGAAATCATCGGACAAAGTCAGCATGGATTTGTGAAAGGAAAATCATGTCTGACGAATCTTATAGAATTTTTTGAAGATGTAAGTATTAGAGTGGATAGGGCAGAGCCAGTGGATGTGGTATATTTAGATTTTCAAAAGTCTTTTGACAAGGTCCTACACAGGAGATTAGAGTGCAAACTTAAAGAACATTATGGGGGTATGGTATTGACGTGGATAGAGAATTAGTTGGCAGACAAGAAGCAAAGAGTGGGAGTAAACGGGACCTTTTCAGAATGGCAGGCAGTGACTAGTGGGGTACCGCAAGGCTCAGTGCTGGGACCTCAGTTGTTTACAATATATATTAATGATTTAGATGAGGGAATTAAATGCAGCATCTCCAAGTTTGCAGATGACATGAAGCTGGGTGGCAGTGTTAGCTGTGAGGAGGATGCTGAGAGGATGCAGGGTGACTTGGATAGGTTAGGTGAGTGGGGAAATTCATGGCAAATGCAATTTAATGTGGATAAATGTGAGGTTATCCACTTTGGTTGCAAGAACAGGAAAACAGATTATTATCTGAACGGTGGCCAATTAGGAAAAGGGGAGGTGCAATGAGACCTGGGTGTCATTGTACACCTGTCATTGAAGGTGGGCATGCAGGTACAGTAGGCAGTGAAAAAGGCAAATGGTATGTTGGCATTCATAGGAAAAGGGTTTGAGTACAGGAGCAGGGAGGTTCTACTGCAGTTGTACAAGGCCTTGGTGAGACCGCACCTAGAATATTGTGTGCAGATTGGTCCCCTAATCTGAGGAAAGACCTTCTTGCCATAGAGGGAGTACAGAGAAGGTTCACCAGTTTGATTCCTGGGATGACAGGACTTTCATATGAAGAAAGACTGGATCGACTAGGCTTATGCTCACTGGATATTAGAAGATTGAGAGGGGATCTTATTGAAACATATAAAATTCTAAAGGGATTGGACAGGCTAGATGTAGGAAGATTGTGTCCGATGTTGGGGAAGTCCAGAACGAGGGGTCACAGTTTAAGGATAAAGGGGACCGAGATGAGGAAAAACTTCTTCACACAGAGAGTGTTGAATCTGTGGAATTCTCTGCCACAGGAAACAGTTGAGGCCGGTTCATTGGCTATATTTAAGAGGAAGTTAGATATGGCCCTTGTGGCTAAAGGGATCAGGGGGTATGGAGAGAAAGCAGGTACAGGGTTCTGAGTTGGATGATCAGCCATGATCATACTGAATGGTGGTGCAGGCTCGAAGGGCCGAATGGACTACTCCCGCACCTATTTTCTATGTTTCTATGTTAGAGTGAGAGGGGCAGTAGTTGGTTGGCTAGGTTATATTGTTTATAAAAATAAATGATGTGTTTCTTTACGTGGTGGAAGACACAATGAAAGATGGCAATAGACTGGATAATGCTCACAGTACCATTGAGAGCCATGTAACTGCAGCTTGTGCGTTTGAGTGTTCCCTGTGACTGTTCACGCAGGCTGAAAGGACAAGATAATGGAAATTCGATGTGGAGTCATTTAGCTCTGACTTGCCTCCGCCTTGCAAATGTGGCCAGCAGTGATTGATATCAAATGTCTCCTCGGCTTTGTACCATCCATAACTTCTGAATCCAGTCTAATGACTGTTATTTGAATGATATTCATTAAAATCATAAGTGGTTCATCTCTAAATTTTATGAATATAATGGATTTCATCACTTAGATGAAAGTGAATTTATTTTTATTAATGTTAGTTTTATTTTATTCCTTTCTGTTCTAAAGTTGTTAAATTTCTCTGATTATCGGAGACATTTAGAAACCAAGAGGTTTGAGAGCAAGATATTTCAGAAGGCCATTAAGCCTATCTCTGTGTGTCAGCCAGAGTGATATCAAGTATCCCATCAGGGTCTGGGAGGACATTCAGCTGTCTAGGAAGAGATGCTGAGAATCACAGAACAAAAGAAGCATTTTACTCATATGGTTAAGGACTGGAATTACGGTGATTTAAATGGCAATAAAGTACTAAGGAATATTTGGAAATTATATGGAGAAATGTATAAAAAATTGTCTTATGGGATAATCAGATTACCAGTGATTTTGGACACCAACTATTGAAGAAGAGGACTGACTCAGGGGCTTGGAGAAAATCGTATTCCAGCTAGGTTAATCAAGAAGAGGTTCTATCTGAATGCAGGCAGAGAGGTTCTGGAAGCTGTGAAAGTAAGCTAAACAGCTGTTTAACTAAAAGAGTTAAGAAACGAAAGAGTCTGAGTCTTGTTTGAAACTATGTAGTGAATCTTTGTGTTCCTGATCCTACAGCGTTTGTTGTTCAATGAACAGATGTGCAAGGTATAACTTGTATTTGATAGAAAAGGCATGGTTACATAGCAGCAACTTGTTATGTACAATAAAGCAGATGATATACAGATTTAGCAATGACATTTTCAAAATCCTGTTGAATAAAATAATTGTGCAGATTATTTGGCACACTATGTCTATGCTGGCGGAAAAAGAGAAAACCACCCTAATCTCACCATTCAACATAATTCTTCAGCCTCACCGATTTCTGCTCTTCAATAAACATTCAATAAACACTCATTTAAGGGTTGTGCAATGTTTTTTCTGCCTCAGCCACCTTTAGGTGCTGAGTTCCAAACACTCCCCTTTGCCCGCCTGCCTCATTACACAATTCCTCATTTCCCCTCCAATCATTCTAGCAATTGACTGCCCCCCCCCCCCAAGCTCAGGGCAAAAGTTCAATCCAGGCCCCTTGTAATTTTACATACCCAAGTTAACTCTTCCCTCGACTCCTCTGCTTCGAGGAAAGCAAGTCTAGCTTATCAAAACTTTCCCGATGACTACAATTTCCTGCTCCTGGCAAGACCCTCAAAAAGCTGCTCCTCGTCCTCTCGGACATCTTCTCCTAAACTGGGAGAACTAGCACCGTCTGAATTAATCAAGTCATAATCTAACTGTGTTGTATACAGTCACAGCATAGCCTCCCTGCAAGATGCTGTCGAGGTTCATCACCAGTTAGATCAAGTCTGTTCTGGAACTGGTGATACCCCAAATCATCCTTGGCCTGAGGGCCACCCTTTGAGTGGAACTGCATCAAGCTGTGTATGATACTGAAATACACAAATGCCCGTCAGGGTCACTATGTGCTGAAGTTCTACCTCTCCTCAATATTACATGTAAGTGTATTAACGATGAGATTACAAATATACTGCCTCAACAGCACTGTGTTATACACTGGATGGCATAATTTATCTATCTACTCTGGCCCAATGAGCCCACACTGCCCAGTTACGCCCATGTGCTGAGTTAACCTACTAACCAGTACATCTTTGGAAAGTAGGAGGAAGCCAGAGCACCCAGAGGAAACCGACGTGGTCACAGAGGGAACATACAGACTCCTTTCAGGTGCTGGAGGAATTGAACTCGGGTCACAGGAACTAAAATAGCATTTCACCAACTGCTACGCTACAGTGCCAGCCAATATGAGTGTAAAGAAAGTCATCAACTGCTTTGTATTTTTTATGGTACATTATAGAGAAAATATCTTATGCTTTTAGCCAATAAATGAAGGCATCCCTCTATCTCTTTGGCCCTCTATTAACTTGCCAGGGGACAAGGGCATCTTAGTACACCCCCAACGCCATTTTCTTGTTTTCTTGTATCTTTGCAAATGCATTGACTCATATTTGATTAAATTTCATTAGTGTGTTTTCTCCCAAACCAACCGGACCAAATACATCTTCTTTGTCAGAAGTTAATCATGTGCACAATTTATCTAACTTCTACAAACTGCTTTATGATTACCCCTATACTGATGGTTTAACTTATTAAAATAGTGAAAGAAACAGGGGAAGCAAACACTGTGCACTGAGGAATAACATTAGTAACAGATTTCCAGTCACTAAGCATCATCAATTGCCATCCTTTAATTCCACTGAACCAGATTTGAATCTGGTTTTCTGCTCTCTCTGTAGACTTTGACATGCTTTTGAACTGTCTACAACATAAGATCATGTGAAGAGCCTTGCTAAATTCCACGTAAAACACACCTACCTCAATGATCTTTGTTATCAAAAAGCAAAACTATAATGCAGTAAGGTCAGGCAGTATCTTTATAGGGAGGAATGGAATCAATGTGTGAAGTCAAAACAGTAAAAGCAAAAAGCTATAAATATTGGCCTCCCGTAACAAAAAACAGCTAAGTTCATCAGACTTGTTAATCCATTAACATATACTTGCTGAATGTCCCTGATTAATCTATTCCTAAAGTATAATTTGACTCCTAGAATGAATGTGAATAATTTGACCTCCTCTAAAGTTAAATTAACCAGTCTGTGATTTCCTACCTTTTCATTTTATCCAGCTTTGAAGAAGGTTATGATGATAACAGTTCTTGAATCTTCTGGGGTTACTCATGCAGCTAGAGTGAATTGGAGAAATTTGAGCTGGGGACTTTGCAATTTCCTCCCTTGCTGCTTTTAGTGGTTTGGGATATATTTCAGACAGGTTTGGAGATTTATGTATTTTGAAAAATATTAAACCTCTCTGTGTTTCCTCTTCTACTATGGATATGTTGTTTAGTACTTTGCACTTGCTCACCTTAACTACAGCATTGGCAACATCCTCCATTTTTGTAAAAGCAATCACAAAATGTTTATTAAGAAGCTCGCCCACATACTCTGCCTCCACACACTGGTTACAATTTTGGTAATTTAATGAACCCACTCTTCATTTTGTTAGGCTCTTTTTGTTCATAAAATTCAAAGACTTTTTATGATTTATTTTGCTTTCTTGATATCCATTGAATTTAGCTCCTATATCTTTTAGACTTTCTGCTTATTAATCCTTTACCAGATAATGTAAGTTTTCATTTTGTTTGTCCTATCCCATCTCCTTTGAATCTTTATTTGGTGGCTGAAGTTCCAATAGTCCCATCCTTTATCTTTGTCTTAACCACTTTGTCTCTCCTCCTTAAATCCCTCCTATTTCCTTTTTGGTTGTATTTTTCCAGACTATTTTTTCAGTCTAGTGATATTAGCCTTTCCTTTATTAGTATTATTTTTCATTACCAAATTTAGCAATGTTGTGGAAAATGACAAATGATAAATTCTAAAAGAAACTCCTTCCACTGATACTCCTTCCAGCTTTATTCTTTCAAACTAAATCCAAGGATAACTAGCCTATCTTTTTGATTAGCTTACTACATACTGTTAACAATATTCTCTTAAATGCAATTCAGGAAATCTATATTCTGTATAATTTCAAATCTGGATATATCCTAGTTAAGAGCAGGGTATGTAGAATCTGTCATCATTACTGGTCTGGTACTTATGTACTGACCAGAAATTTGTTTACAAAATTCCTCTTAATGTTCCTTGGACAAATTGGAGGTCTGTAGGACAAACTCAACAGTTTCTGTGCCCAATTTTGCTCTTTAGTTTAAACCATATGGTTTAATTTCCCAATCTTTCTAATCACAGCTGTAATTGTTCCCGTGTTACCATATCCACTTTTTAACCTCTCTCTCTATCTGATCTGCAATCCATGTAACAAGCAACGTAAGCTTTTAGTTCCTGTTCTCTTCAAGCTGCCTTTCTTTAATAGCGATAATCATTACGTAGCAATCAGCTGACTAATGCTTCTACCTTGACCCTGTTATATATATACACACAGAATTGGTTTGTTTTAAAAAACTTCTCTCCTCTGATCCATATCCAGGAACTTCATTGTGTGGCTTGTTAAGAACTGTAACATTTAAATCAAAGCAGAACCAGTCTGACGTGTTTCACTACCAGATGCAACGTGGAGAATTGTACAACAGTAACACTACACATTTATTAACTTCCATTCTGGAACAACTGAAGTGGTTATAAACTTAAAAAAAAACAAAAGAATACAGAGCATTGTTTACACCCTTTTAAAATTTTGACTGCAACTTCAAACCTAGATTTAAGTGGGATTTCCTGGAAATAAAAAATAGTGACATTCATTTTATGTGAATGCAATATGCTGGACTCCAGTATTCATATTCTTAGAGGAAATATATGTGGTCTGCAGCGTGTTCTACAGTAATAGGAACACATAATGCAGTGTTATGGCTGAAATGCCAGAACAATTGCTTTCTGGATGTTCTGTCACGTACAATGCTTGCTGCTGTTCTTGAACTATAACGTGAACTCAACCTCACATAATGTCTGAATCTCTTGACTAAGAGCCCATAACTCACGGAGAATGCTGTTATGTTGGGGTAAATTATCTGGCACCAAAAACAATTTAAAGATCTTTATAACTGTAAAACGTGGATAAAGTGGCTGGGAACATAACATTTCTATTCTGTAACATTGAAAGTCTGGTAACACTCAGCAGGGCAGACAGAATGAAAGGGAGAAACAGAATTAATATTTCACTGGAACTACACTCAATAGTCATTTATTAGACCATAAGATATTGGAGCAGAAGTAGGCCATTCAGCCCATCGAGTCTTCTCTGCCATTCAATCATGGGCTGATCCAATTCTTCCAGTCATCCCCACTCCCTTTTTCAGCCTATACCCTTGATGTGCTGGTTAATCAAGAACCTATCTATCTCTGCCTTAAATACACCCAATGACTTGGCCTCTATATCTGCTTGTGGCAACAAATTCCACAGATCTACCACCCTCTGACTGAAGTAATTTCTCCTGATCTCAGTTCTAAAAGGACATCCCTCAATCTTGAAGTCGTGCCTACTTGTCCTGGAAACCCCTACCATGGGAAATAACTTTGCCATATCTAATCTGTTCAGGCCTTTTAACGTTCAGAATGTTTCTATGAGATCCCCCCTCATTCCCCTGAATTCCAGGGAATACAGCCCAAGAGCTGCCAAATGTCCCTCATACGGCAGCCCTTTCACTCCTGGAATTATTCTCGTGAATCTTCTCTGAACACTCCTGTACAAGGTACAGGAGTGGTCTGCTGCTGCTGTAGCACATCCACTTTGAGGTTTGATGTGCTGTGCATTCAGAGATGCTCCTCTGTACACCATGTTGTGATAGCTAGATAGACAGATAGAATCCTTTATTGAACCCAATTGAAATTAGTGTCACAGTAGCATTACATGACCTACTAGTATACAAATATACATATATTAAAGAGAAGTATCAAAGAGTAGAAAATAACTTACCACAAACAGTCTAATAGGAGGGAGTCATCACTTCCTCGGCTATAGGTTGGCACATTATAGAGTCTAATGGCCGAGGGTAAGAATGACCTTTTATAGTGCTTTTTGGGGCAGTGCAGTTGTCTTAGACGGTTACTAAAAATACTTCTCTGTCCAGTTAGGGTGGTGTGCAGAGGATGAGAAACATTGTTCAAAATTGCCAGGATTTTCTGTAGGGCCCTTTGTTCCACCATAGCCTCCAGTGAGTCCAGTTTGACTCCTATAACAGAGCCAGTCTTTCTGATCAGTTGAGTCTGCTGGCATCACCTGTGTTGACTCCATTTTCCTGGCACACCAATGCATAAAAGATTGTACTGGTGACAACAGACTGGTAGAACATGTGAAGGAGAGGCCTGCATACTCCAAAGAACCTCAGTCTCCGCAGGAAGTAGAGGAGCTTATGACCTTATGGTCTCCTCTGGCTCTTCTTGTACACAGCTCCTGTGTTGGTGCTCTGCTCAAATCTGTCATCCAGGTGCGTCCACAGATACTTGTAGAAACTCACCACGTCCACATCCTCACCATCAAGTGTAACAGGGAGCAGTGCAGGCTTAGTCTTCCTAAAGTCCATCCCACTTTGTCTCACTGATGTTGAGCTGCAGATGAATGCATGGTTATTGGTCACCTTCCTGTCAGCTTGAATCAGTCTAGCCATTCTCCTCTGACCTCTCTGATTAACAAGGCATTTTTGCCCACAGAATTTTTAAAAATGTTTTTTGCACCATTCTCTGCAATCTTCAGCTGTGCATGAAAATCCCAGGAGGTCAGCAGCTTCTGAGATACTCAAACCACTCTGTCTGGTACCAACAATTACCCCATGGTCAAAGTCACATAGTTCACATTTCTTCCCCATTCTGATGTTTGGTCTAAACAAAAACTGAACCCCATGACCATGTCGGCATGCCTTTAGGCACTGGAGCTGCTGCAACATGATTGGCTGATTCAATATTTGCGTTAAGAGAAAGTGTATAGGTGTACTGAATAAAGAGTCTACCAAGTGGAATTACAAAGGAGATGGACACATAAGATAGCAAGCCATCTTGCTTCTTGAGCTTGCTCCATCAGAATAACAACTGATCTTTATCACAGGTCAGCTTTCGATAATGTGATAAGCCAAAAGCAGGTGATAATGGGATATGTAAAGCAACAAAAGCTGGATCTGGAGAAAGTGTAGATGAGGTATCATATGTTTATTTTGTAGCACTGCTTCGCTCCTTCATTCTGAGCATGTTACTGAGAAAAAATGATCTGAAGAAGCTTTCAGAACAAATCATATTGGTGAGAAAACTTCCTGGGGTACTTCATTTGACAATCAACAGTTAGAAGTTTTGGCAATTATGAACTGAGAGTAAACAGATTTAACACTATGAATTGGACAGGCAGGTGGTAGTTTATTAACTGTGGTCTTTTTTCTTGCTTCTGTAGAGTGATAAAGTTCTAATGGATTTAATACAGGAAGCCTGTTCCCACTGTCTGTGGTTGTAGATTTAAGGTAGATATTTATAATTCTGCTGACCATAACTGCACAAGTTGTAGTATTGTCTACTTCCTTAATACAGATTATTCTGCACACTTCTTGCTTTCCAACATGCTGGGCCTATTAAGATTCAGTGTAGTTCACCAAGCAACAGCAAGTCCTCAACAAGTTAACAGATCCATTGCCCTACTTTCAATTTAACCCTTCTAAGGGTGATGGAGTTTGAGTGGTTGTATCTGGATCCCTCTCTGCTAGCTTTTGGTTTGTTCTGCAGAAGTAGAATGTTCCTCAGCAGATGAGGTCATTTGCGGATATCCAGCTTGAAGAAACAAGCAAGAAAAAAAGTGGAATTTTATTGATAACTTGGTATCTTTTGTTTAAAGCTGCATGATTCATTGACAAGCTCATTTTCTGTCTGGCTGTCTTCTGTACTTTTGAACCAAGTCAAGTTTAATTTAACTGAACTTCTTATTGGAGCTGATCTTATACTCCTGTACAAATGTATTTCCATAGCTGTTTGGTGTTTTAACCATAAGACCATATGACATAGAGCATAATTAGGTTATATAGCCCATTAAGTCTGCTCTGCCATTTCATCATGGCTGATTTATTACCTCTCTTATCCCCATTCTCCTGACTTCACCCTTAACTTTCTAATCAAAAACCTATCAAACCTTGCTTTAAATATACCCAATGACTTGGCCTTACAGTTATCTGTGGCAATAAATTTCACAGATTCACCACCCTCTGGCTAAAGAAGTTCCTCCCCATCTCTTCTAAAGAGATATCATTCTATTCTGAGGATGTGCTCCATTGGTTGTGAGAACCTTTCATTGACGGGACATTGAGTGAAGTTATCCACCTTTGGTTCAAGAACCTGATTGCCGAGGGGTAATAACTGTTCCTAAACCTGGTGATGTGAGTCCTGAGGCTCCTGTACCTTCTTCCTGATGGTAGCAGTGAGATGAGAACATGTCCTGGGTGGTGGGGATCTCAGATGATGGATGCTACTTTCTTACCACAGCGTTTCATGTATGTAACCCTCTCACCAGGGCTTGTACACTAACTTGGCTCATTAGTTCACTCTGCTAACAGCTACATGGCATAGTGGTGAGAAGGCCTATCATATGCAATAGACATGTAATGTCTGTATGATTTGGGGTTTAACCAAACAGAAGAGTTGAGATGTTTCATTTAAAGGGACTTTGATTTGAGTGAATGCTGTGTAAATACTGCCCATACACAATTTTTGGTAGCCCAGAAATAACAGATAGTACACCAGCATAAAATTTACAGTTACAGAAAAAAAAGAAAAGAAAAAAATAGCCTATTACAGTTAAACCAGTCCAATGTGCACATGAACATTGAACTCATTTCTGGAGAGGTCAGGGGTGTATTGCATCACTCATGTGTTGGACCCACAGGCTGTGTAAAAATACCTGCCACAGACCGAATTTCCCCAGAAGATCATTTCCAATGAACTAGCTCTCTCAGAAATATTGGCCCTTCATTTTTGAAGACATTCATCTGCACAAAGCACTACAGTCGGCCCTCCTTATCCGCGGATTCCGCATGCGCGAATTCAACCAACCGCAGATCGTGAAAACCCAGAAGTGCTCTTCCAGCACTTGTTGTTCAAGCATGTACAAACTTTTTTTCTTGTCATTATTCCCTAAACAATGCACTATAACAACCCCAATGTAGCAGTTCATTGGGGATTTGACTATCTAACTCTCCCAGACCTCAAGTGTTATTTGTGGATAACCTCTTCAAATCACACCAAATTTTAATCCCCACACCTTCCATAATAAAGTACCTTAATTATAACACTTTCCCAAAATTATTGTTTAGACTGGTGATTTAAACACATGAATAAACCACCTAATCAATCATTACACAGCATTCACAATCTGGGACAAGCACACCACAAATATAACCCTCTCACTAGGGCTTGTACACCAACTTGGCTCATTAGCTAATGCTGCTAACAGCCACATGACTTGGTGTTAAGAAGGCTGCCTTTAAAAAGTAATATACACCTAGGGTCGGTATGATTTGGTGTTCAATCAAACAGAAATATCAGGATTTTCTGATTAAAGGAACCTCGATTTGAATGAATGCTGTGTAAATTCTGCCCTTACACAGTTAATGGTAGCCCAGAAATGACAGATCGTACACCAGCATAAAATTATAAAGAAAATATTTTTACCAGATTTACAGTAACAGAATAAAAAAGAAAAGTAAAAGGGGCCCATTACAGTTAAACCAGTTCAAAGTGCTCATAAACATTGGAGCTAATTTCTGGAATAGTCAGGGGTATATCGCTTTACTCACATGCTGGACCCATCGTCTGCGTGAAAGTACCTGCCACACTCCAAATTTCCCTCGAAGATCATCTTGAATGAACTGGCTCTCTTGCAACAGGGACTTTCCTTCCAATGGCATCCTGTGGTATCTTCCCTTGTGCCCCACTCCCTAGCTCCAACCAAAAGGACCATAAACCAGACTACTGTCCTTCAAAAATCTCTTCCTACCCAGCTTTCTAGAACTTTCTCTACATCCCACAATCCTGATTGGCTGACACAATATTCCAAAGTTGGACACTATGGCTCCTTGTCTTTAGCTAAAGCTAAAACACCCTTACTAGCAGGGCACACAGCTTTTACAGAAAACTGCTAAAATAAAATACCTCACAGCATAGCAATAAATTTTTTAACCAGGGCATTACATGTAGATGTGCTCAATGGTGGCGAGGACTTTACCAATGATGGACTGGGCCTTATAATTCCTTCTCGTAGGATTTTCCATTCAAGGGCATTTTTGTTTCCATACCGGGTTGTGATTCAGCCAGTCAATATACTCTCCACAACACAATAATAGAAGTTTGTCAAAGTTTTAGATTTTGTGCTGAATCTTTGCAAACTCCTAAGGAAGTATAGGCACTGCTGCACTTTCTTTGTAATTGCCTTGCATGCTGGGCCCAGGACAGGTCCTCTGAATGATAACACAAAGGAATTTAAAGTTGCTGACCCTCTCCACCTCTGATCCTCCAATGAGGAATGTCACATGGAGCTGTGGTTTCTTTCTGAAGTGAATAATCTGCTCTTTCATTTTGCTGACATTGGGGTTGTTATGGCACCACTGAGCCAGACTTTCAATCTCCTTCCAATATGCTGATTCATCACCATCTTTGACTTGGCCTTCAACAGTGGTGCTGTCAACAACCTTGGATATGGCATTGGAGCAATGCTTAGCCACACACTTATAATTGTAAATCAAGTAGAGCAGGAGGCTAAGCTCATAGCCTTGTGGTGCACCTGTGCCGATGGAGACTCTGGAGGAGATGTTGTTGCCAATCCACACTGTATGGAGTCTGCAAGTGAGGAAATTGAGGATCCAATTGCATGAGAAGGTATTGTGGCTGAGGTTTTGGAGCTTATTGATTTGTTTTGAGGAGCTGATGGCATCGAATTCTGTCTTGTAGTCAATGTAGCATCTATCCTATCCAGAGGTTCCAGGTTTGAGAGAGGAAACAATGAGATGGCTTCTGCCGTGGATATGTTGCTCTGGTAGGAAAATTGCAGTGGATCTAAGTAGCTTGTCAGGCAGGAGTTTATATCTTTCATCAACAACCTTTCAAAACACATCCTCACTGTGCTATTGGATGATAATTGTTCGAGGAGGGCACAACATTCTTCTTTGGCACTGGTGTAAATTAAGCCTACTTGAAGCAGTGGGTTCCTCAGACTGCCAAAGTGAGAGGTTAAAGATCTCAGGGAACAAAGCAGCCAGCTGATCAACACAGGTCTTTAGTGTTTGGCTAGGTATTCCATCTGGGCCAGATGATCTTTATCTAATGTTCTCAATATTTATTGTTTATTTATTATTATTTCTTCCTTTTGTATTTTCACAGTTCCTTTCCTTTTGTACACGGCTTGAACACTCAAGTTGTTGTGGTTGTTTATTGATTCTGTTATGGTGGTTATTCTATGAATTGTTGAGTATGCCTGTAAGACAATGGGTCTTGAGGTGGTACATGATGACAGATATGTACTTTGATAATAAATTTACTTTGAACTTTAGTCCTGGACTCCCCCAATGTAGGAAATATCCTTGCCACATCTACTCTACCTAGGCCTTTCAATATTTGATAGGTTTTAATGACATTCCTCCTCATTCTTCATATTTTGTTCCTGATCATAAGCAAGCAGGTACTTAGAATCCCTCAATGACTGCTGAGCCTCCTGTCTTCCAATAACCTGCTTGCTGGAGAAGAATGGTCTGTCATGGTGGTCACAAGAATGTTGGGAAAGCTGTAAAGTTCAGCTTCCATCAGTGAATGTTCCAGGTGTTGCTGAGGACTCGGACAGCGGAATATCATGATTCGTAGGGAAGAAATGACTCAGGTTTGGTCTGTTATAGTGTGGAAAGTAATGGGATGGAGGTATGTTGTCTCTTTTGCTGAGAGCAACAAAAAATAAGAGCAGAATGTTCAAACCATTTTACAAGGTGTATAAAATATTAATCCAATAACATCTCCAGAAGCAAATCAGATATTAGGAGGACAACTCTTTCGGTCAGATTCCACCTCTCAGCAGTACACAACTGACACTCAAAGGCTAGAAAACTGACAAGTGAAGAGGCCCATTCAACAGACCTTTGGATGTGTGCAGGAAATAGATATCATTAAGTGATCACTTTGTCCAATTATTCATCAGGTTAGAAAGTGATCAAGAGATTTAGAGGTGGATAGAATTTTTGATTAATTTACCTTGAAATACAGTTATAAGGAAGAAAAACATTGCAAACAATGGAAAATTGAAATAAAGCCAGAAATACTCAACAGTCCAGCAATTTTGTAATTTAGGTTGATTCCCTTTCTTCAAACATATTACTCATGATCTATTTTAAGTATAAACATCATCTTGTAACATATGAAGCATCTATCTACCGTAGTTTGACGGAAATGATTCTATGTAAAAATTATTAGGGTGATACAGTGTACATAAATAATCTTTTTTTATGGAAAGTTTACTCGATGTGATAAGATGATTGATACATTTTTCTACCATTAAATTAGAGTTTACAGCTTTTAATAGCTGCTCCGCTGTTATTTGCTGCAGTGAACCATCACACTGAAGAATCCACAGGCACTACATGAGTTAGCTTTAGACATTGCTGCTGGAGGGAGGAACAGAAAACTGATTCGCTGTGACATTAATAAAGAACAGCGTATTCAGCTGGAAAAATGGTTGAGCAATGATGATGGCAGGCTCTGGATGTGGTTGACATATCAATGAGATCAAGATGTACAAAGTAGCAAACAATCTGCTGAAGAAACTCAATAGGCTGGACAGGATCTGTAGGAGGAAAGGAATAGTGAAAATCTTAGTTGAAAACCCTTCATCAGGACTTTCTTTCCTCCCACAGGAAGATGATCTGGTGAATTCCTCCAGCAGGTTATTTGTTGCTCCAGATTCGAGCATTTACTTTCCCTTATATCTTTAGCTCAACATTTTCTAGCAGGTTCAGCCATTGCTGTAGAATGGGTGGAAATGTTGCTGGGGACAAGTGATAATAGAATCATAGAATCAGAGAATAATACAGCTGTTTGACCCAACTGGTCCACGCTGACCACAGCATCCTCCCTGCTGCTCCCAGATGCCCATGTTCGGCCTATAAACCTTCAAGTCTTTCTCCTCCATGCACCTATCCAAATGTTTCTCAAATGTTGAAATTTCATCTGCCTTGACCATTTACTCTGGCAACTTTTGCAAGTACTTAGTACCCTTTGTGGAAAGATATCACTTCTCAGATCTCTTTTAAATCTCTGCCTTCTAGGCTTGGACTCGCCAACAACTCTGGGGTAATAACTATGACCGTTGGCCTGATCCATACACCTCATAATATTATAAACTTCTATGAAGTTACCTCTCATTCTCCTGCACTCCAAAGAATAAAGATCCAGTGTAGCCAAGTGTTCCCTGTAACTCAGGGTCCCATTTTCCTGGGAACATCCATGTAAGTCTCTACCCCAGCCTCTTCAGCTTGACAGCATCTTTCCTAACACAGGGTGACTACAATGACACACAATACTCTCAGTGTGGTCTCCGCAACAGCTTATGTAACTGCAACATAATATCCCTACTCCTAAACCTGATGCTCTGTCTGATGAAGACCAGCAAGCTAAATGCCTTCTTCACCACCCTTTCTAAATGAGTGGTCACTTTCAGTGAACTGTGTACTTGTACTCCCAGGTTCTTCTGTTCCACAACACTTGACAGTGCCCTGCCATTCACTGTATAAGTCTTACTCTGGTTTGAATATCCAAAATGCATCCTCTCACACTCATCCAGGTTAAATTCCATATGCCATTCCTCAATCCATTTCCCCAATTGATCAAAATCTCTTTGTAGTTCATTGTAACCTGCTTCACGATCAGCAGGACCCTCTAATTAAATATCATCAGCAAGGTTGCTAGTTGTGCCATGTATATTTGCATCCGTCATTATGTAATAAATAGCGGCAGTCCCAATACTGACCCCTGGGTATCCATACTAGTCACAGGCCTCCTGTTGGAGGCCTTCAACCTTCACCCTCTGCTTTTTGTCATCAATCCATCCTGCTAGCTTCTCTTAAAATTCTTATGAACTACCAGAGCAGTCTGGTATGTGGACCTTGTCAAAGTACATTTAGACATCATTCACTACCCCACATTCATCTATCCCTTTAGTTAACTTTTTGAAAAACTCCAAAATGTTCATTACACATGACCTCCCATTATTGTTTGAATCTGGAGGAGCATACCGATCGTGGAAAAGCAGCTCGCAAACTGTAGACAAAATCTCTCTAATGGTAAAAACTACAGTATCTATGAAGATATGAGTGCAGTGCTGCAAAAGAATTGAAGGTTGGCACGTGCATCCAGAGATCAGAGGAAACAGCTGGTGAAGAGGTGATCAGACTGTGGACATCAGCAAAGAGATTCAATCTTCAGACCTTTCCAGATGGGCTGCTACAGGATCATTTACTGTATTGGCAGGCAGATGAGAACATACATATTTGACATGCTCCTATTCAATGTTTAAAGGGGTATGCAAAATGGAGACTAACTTCAAAGTTCACAGTAAATTTATAAGCTAAGTATAGGTACAACCCTGAGTCTCATTTTCTTGTGGACATGCTCAATAAATCCATAATAGAATCAATGAAAGACCATACCAACCAGTGTGCAAAAGACACAATGGAGCAAATACAAAAAGGAAGAAATAATAATAAATGAATAAATAAGCAATAAGTGTCAAGAACGTGCAAAGGCACTTGGAAATGTGAGGCAATTTCACTCAAGGCATGATTTCAAGATTCATTCATAACTTGTCACACCAGACAGCCAGCCACTCTAGTGCTGTTTGGTTGATGTTGAGCAGATCAGTGTCAGCTAAATCAGGTGAGAGTGGGCAGTTGTGCAGAGCGTGTTCAATGTTCTGCACCCTTTGCCACACTCACAGGATTCGCTGGTCTTTAAACCCCACTTCACCATACTGTCTCCTGTCCTACAAACTCCTGCTCTCGCTCTGTTGAGAGTGACCGCTTTGTCTCTCAAGCAGTGCCCAGTCTGGCAACATTTCTGCGGGGTCTTGCACTGCATTGTTTGGTGGGATTCTGGCTTCTGTTTATTGCCAGAGGTCAATCCTATATATTTGGGGGAATGTTCCGTGCGGTAGTTCCTCCACTGTAGCAAAGCTTTTCCTTGATTTTAGGCAGTTGGAAACTGGCATAAGATGATGCAGTGGGTGCTGTGGATCTGAGTTCTGTTTACCCTTTTCAATTTTTGCTGTGTGTCTTCGGATTTCAACATGCATGCAAGGAACAGGACAACAGAAGCTAATGGTGAAATGGGGATCTTTTTTGTATCTACGTGTTGAAACTACAATTGGTTTCAGCAGGAAATAGTTGAATGTAAAGCTGAAAAACAGGATGTGGGTGTTTTCAGTGCTACCAGGCCTCAGTGCCAATAGTAGCAAGGTAGGGAACACCATGAGTGAAAAAAAATTAGCAATCTCTACTTGCCTCAGATAAAAATAACTTTGGGTCTGAGACAGTGCAGCTAATATATTGTACAAGCCATGGAATCTGATAACATGAAATGGAAATGACAGTGGAATGCATCCAGGGAAGGTGATAAGGACTTTGCATTTAGCGGTGCCTTATTGATTAAGAAAACAGTGTGCAATCTTATTGATTATTGTGGCAGGCCAATCAGGTGTAAGCTGGACATTTATTGAAAACAACCTGTCAACCACTTTCTGTTGAGAAGAACAAAATTATGTTGGAATGTGTACAGGAGGAATTCTTCATGCTGTAAGGGAGGTGAGCTGTTATTCTTCATGGCTATGCCTAAGTGTTCATCAATATAGTTTGGACAGTTACTTGGATGGAGTTAGTTGAGGTACGTTTTTAAGATGAGAAGTATGCTGTCCCTATAACCAGTGAAGGGCAAAGAGGAAATGTCTTTCTTTTGGCTCTGGCCAAGCAAATCACTAAAGATAAACAAAAAGTTTCAGGTTTTTATTGCACTGGCAGGTCAAAGTCAGACTCCAATGGAGTGATTGTGCATATGTAAAACTAATGACGACCTGGGGAAGCCAGGGGAAGTGTATAGTCTTGGCAGGAGGGCAGAGATAAAATGGAAAATGCTGGGAATTCTCGCTAGGTGAGGCTGTAGGGGAAGAGAAACAAAGTTAATGTTCAAGGTCAAAGATCCTTTATCAGAACTGGGAAGGAGTAAAAGTAGCGTTAAACTTTAGGGGTTGTGGGGAAGGAGAACTCTCTGTTAGAGGACACGGGAATAAGCTGTAATCAAGGTTATCTGTTCATTGAGTGAATGTAAACAGTGAGAACATATACAGAAGAACATAAGTAAAAGAATGTAGGAGTACCGAACACAGCAGCTAAGTCTGGGCTATCCTCCACTCACAGAAATGGGGGAAGTGGGGGAACGGTGAAAATGGAGGAAAAAATAAAAGATGAGCCAATATTATGACTTTTGCTAAAAACTCCCTCTGTGGCTGCTTCTGTTTATCAGATACATTTAAATTTACAGCTCACCCTCATGTTCACAATGGGACTGCAGATGCTAGAATCCGAAACAACATACAAGACGCAGGAGGAACTCACCTGTTCAGGCAGCATCTATGGAGGGTAACTTGGACAGTTTCAACCCAAACCACAGACTACCCCATTATCCTCTCGCTCACATTAGTTGTACCCTATTAGAGACATCCCCCTTGCCCCACCCTCCTTGCAGCTTAACAACCTTCTTTAGTCTCAGTCCCCGTTCTGACAATGGATCTCCAACCTGAAGTGCTGACCCTGCTTCTCTTCCTGCAGCTGTGTATTTTCAGCATGTCTGTTTTCATTTTAGATACAGGTTTAAAAGTAAATTCACCAAGCATGGAGAGAGCTGCTGTATTTGCTGCACAGGTGTGATTATTAAGTAATAGGTAGTGAGGCGGCAGCACTGCTGCCAATGGAATTTGTTATTAATCTATTTGAAGGAGAACATGAAGCTTGACCTTGAAGGGGAATTAAGAATTTAGATATAATGACTTCTTGGGCAGCTGTTTTGCATAAAGATTATATTGTGAAAAGATTATATAGCCAGGGGGATGAAATGAAACCGCATAGAAGAGAATGAGAACATGATAGCCTGAGAGTTGAGAAATATTAGCAAAGAATATACTTGTATGACATGAAGAAAATATTTTAAAAAACACATCCTTTGAATGTTGTGCATCTGCAATGCTGGGTATTTGAGTGTCTTTTGAAATTTTGGGCGTATGTCTATTTTACTGAGTCAACAAGTTACACATTATGATGGCAGCAAGATCCTAGGGAAGGAGGTGTCCACCATTGTAGAGACAACCATGAAGCTTAGAAAGATTACTGCAAAGATAAAATTGAACTGACTGGGAAATTAGAGCATGAAGTGTCCCATGGAAACGAGAATTTGGACAATCAGGTAGCACTTTCAAAACACTTGGAACATCTTAAGTTCAAAAGAAGTCTGTAATTGGTCACCATGAAAGAGACAGTTCACTGGATGACAGTGGCTCTATTAAGGGAATTTACAGTTAAGGTACAAGTGAAAAAGTTCCGCAAAGGGTGCAGCTAAATAATTTCAAATATTTGACGTAGACATTTCAAGTTCTGGGGAAATGCTTAGTGTGCCCCAGACTTCTCTGTTTATGTTGCTGAATGTAGATTGAGTCAGATGTCTTAAATGCATTTGATATGCATTGTGATATTGAGAAAGCTCTGAAGATCCTTTGAGAGATCTCATAGTAAAAATTAACTTACTGACCCCAGGTCAATAAAATGTAAAAGGCAGAATGAATATGCTCGTAGCAGAATGTTGAATCTTTAAATGATCCAGAGATAGAAAGTCTGAGGACTTTCCACATTCCACTAAATGGCTTCAGTGGAATAGGATGTGTAAGTTCTGCCATGTACATAGTGTTAAAGTGGGAGAGAGAATGCAAGATATTGTGAAAGCAGAAGTGGATAAGTGGAGAGTCTTCACAAAGAACAAAAGCAGATAAGTGCACAATGGAAGATTCAGTTCATGATTTCCAGTAAGCTAGTAAAAATACAATTGAAATTTAAATGGCACTGAGGTAAAAGATGAGTCATAATCTTATTAAATGGCTGCTTTCATTTTTATGTCAATATCAAATACCGTAACTACCATATAAATACATAATTGGTATTGCTCTGCATTAAGTTTAACGTTAGCAGTTGATAGTAATGCATTTTTAGCATTGTATTGTTAATTATGAAAATAAGTTGTGCTGGAGCAACGACTGTAGAACAGAATGTGAACCTAGATGTGCAAGAAGCTCTGGAATTTTCCGTGCCTGGAAATGCCAAGACTGTTGTGTGGTGCTGTGTTCAATCAACCCATTGAATTAATTCATGCATACTTTAATATTCAAATGCATATCAATGTAAATATTTAACTGGCATAACTTTGTTTGCAAATTGTTTCTGGTGAAGCAATGTACAATATATAAAATGTAAATGTAAAATGTAAATGTAAAATGAAAACCTTAACATACGATTTTGTAGGACTGCTGAAACATCACTGCTGTTAGCTGAGAATTACAGACTTCAATAAAAGATTCCTGTTAATCTTCTCCTCTGTTATTAGTAAAAATCAATATGAAAAGAGCCTACAAATACTACAGGTAAACCCTTAGGACTCGCACCACCAGGTTCAGGAACAGTTTCTACCCCTCAGCCATCAGGCTCTTGAATAAAAGGGGATAACTGCACTCACTTGCCCCATCATTGAAATGTTCCCACAACCAATGATTTCACTTTAAGGACTCTTTATCTCATTATCTCATGTTCTCATTATTTATTGCTGTTTATTTATATTTGCATTTGCACAGTTTATTGTCTTCTGTACTTTGGTTGATCTTTCATTGATCCTGTTATAGTTACTATTCAATAGACTTACTGACTATGCCCACAGGAAAATGAATCTCAGCATTGCATAAGGTGACATGTAAGTACTTGGATAATAAAATTTACTTTGAACTTTAAGTTTTAAAGTAGCAGAACTTTTTAAGAGATTAGTACACTCAAGGTCTTAGTAATAAATTTCACCAAAAACACCTAACACTTCTTAATTGATTGTAACCATTTTAGGGTAATGTGGTAGCATTAATTTGTTAATGTAAATTTTTTTCCCCAATGGTCTTGTTTTATTTAACCCGCCCCCCCCCAACCAACTTTGGACAATCTAATAACAAACTTGCTGCACTACTTGAAGTTGAACAGAGCTTTTCTTCTTTCAGTGGAAAAGTGCTGGTATCCATAATCAGAGTCAGCGGAATTTTATCTCATTCTGGTTGTAGGGTAAAACACTGTACTTGCACTCTGTCATTGGAGAGTAATAGTAGTTGGAATGTGTAGTGAGCATCCCAATTTGTTCCATAATGTTCACACTTGGTGAGAACTAGTAGCGACATTTCCAGTTAGATAATATCTTTAATGTGGCAAAATATCTCAAGGTGATTAACTGGAATATTAGGAAAAGTAATCAAAAGCTGTCTCAAACAGTTAGAAATTAAGGATTATTTAAAATAAAATGTCTGGAAGAATTCAGGTGGTCAAGCAGCATCTATAAAGATATTTGACAGTTTGGATGTGCAGCCCCTTTGCCTTCGCAGATGCTGCTCAACCCCTTGAGTTTCTCCCTTTATTAGCTCTGTTTTGCTTAAAATAATTAAGTCCATAACTATTTGACACAGCTTTTGATCACATTCCCCATGATTTTTTGATTAGTAATATTCACGTGAAGCACTTGGAGGTATTTTTTGCTCCAAATTTACACATGTGTAGTCTCAAACATTAATATTTTAAGTAGTAAACAGAGGTGGAAAGATTTAGGGAGAGAATCCTGGAATTTCATAGCTGACAACATATTACCAGTGAAGAAACAATTAACTCTGGATGCTGGAGGAGAGATTGAAACTGTAAGATGTCTTTTCTACTGACAAGTTGAATGTGGGTTGTTCCAAGAGCACTCGTCACACTATCCGGGTGACCAAGGACACCTCGTTCAGAGAAAGGTCGCAGCGACTGGTGGAAGACACTTCAGCAGCATTTGTATAAGTTGAAGGAAGCTGAGATCATCACTGAGTCCAGCAGCCCCTATGTGTCCCCAGTAGTAGTGGCCAGGAAGAATAATAGGAAGGTATGGATGTGTGTGGACTCTGAACAGGAATACCGTCCCTGACCAGTATATGGTCTTGAGGATTGAAAATGTGCTGGCCTGTCGCAGTAGTGTGAAGTGATTCAGAGTGCTGGACTTGAGGTGTGGATATTACCAGATCCCTATGATTGAGGCTGACAAGGAGAAGATGGCATTTATATGTCCCCTGGGATTTTTCCAGTTCGAGAGGATGCCCCAGAGCATATCAGGAGCCCCTGCTTCCTTCCAGCATGTCATGGAGAAAATGGTGGGGGATATGAACTTGCTTGAGGTATTGGTGTATCTGCATAACCTCATAGTGTTTGGGTCAACCTTGGAGGAACGTGAAGCGAGATGACTGAAGGTGCTGGGCTGCCTGAAAGCTGAAGGGTTAAAACTTTCCCTGGACAAGTGCCAGAACAGCAAGACGTTTGTCAGCTATGTTGGTCACATAGTCTCATGGGATGGAATAGCTACTGATCCGTCTAAGTCAGGAGCAGTGACCACATGGCCAAGGCCCCAGACTGTGAGCAGTTTGAACTCGTTCCTTGTGTTCTGCGGTTACTAACGGAGGTTCATGAAGGACTACGTGAAAGTGAGTCGCCCTTTAAATCAGCTTCTGTGTGGTTACCTTCCCCTGGGGAAGAAAGGGAGGAGGACAAAAGGAGAGGAGGGTAAAGATTATCTTAGCCCTTTGGAGCCTTTCGGAGTGAGATGGGATGCGAAATGGTGAAGAGGCCTGTCAGTTGCTGAAGGAGCTGCTGACACAAGCACCTGTGCTGGCTTTTGCAGCCCCCCATTTGCCATATGTACTGCATGCGGACGTCAGCAGAGAGGGCTTGGGGGTGTCCTGTATCAGGATCAGGGCACAGGGTTGACACCTGTTTCATTTGTCAGCCGAAGTCTGTCACCCTCTGAGGAAAACTGCCCCACACCCAAGATGGAGTTCCTGGCATTGAAAAGGGCTGTGGTGGATAAGTTTAGTGACTACCTGTATGGTGCCAAATATGAGGTGAGGACAGACAACAATCCCCTAACTTAAATCCTGACCATGGCAAAACTGGATGCCACAGACCATTAGTGGTTGGCAGTATTGTCTGCCTATGATTTCAGCCTGAAGTATCGGCAGGGAAGTAGGAACATTGATGCTGATGCTTTGTCCCGATGTGTGCAGGGACAAAGAGTGGGAGAGCGTTCCTGCCCTGGGAATGAAAGCCATGTGTCAGTTTTCTATCACAGTGAAGCCAGAGGGAAGGCAAGGGCAGAATTGAGCGGTTATTTATTCAACGGTTTGATCAAGGCATGGCTGTACAAGCGTGTGGATGTCAGCCAGTGAGAAGAGTTTAAAGGGAGATGGTTATTTCTTCAGTGGTTTGCTTGGGGCACGACTGCACAAGGAATGGAGGTTTGCGGATGTTGCTCCATTATTCAAGAAGGGGAGTAGAAATAGCCCAGGAAATAATAGACCAGTGAGTCTTACTTCAGAGGTTGGTAAGTTGCTGGAGAAGATCCTGAGAGGCAGGATTTATGAACATTTGGAGAGGTATAATATGATTAGGAATAGTCAGCATGGCTTTGTGAAAGGCAGGTCGTGCCTTATGAACCTGATTGAATTTTTTGAGGATGTGAATAAACATATTGATGAAGGAAAAACAGTAGATGTAGTGTATATGGATTTCAGCAAGGCATTTGACAAGGTATCCCATGCAAGGCTTCTTGAGAAAGTAAGGAGGCATGGGATCCAAGGGGACATTGCTTGCCCGCAGAAACCAAAGAGTGGTTGTAGGTGGGTTATATTCTGCATGGAAGTCAGTGACCAGTGGTGTGCCTCAGGGATCTGTTCTGGGACCCCTATTTTTCGTGATTTTTATAAATGACCTGGATGAGGAAGTGGAGGGGTGGGTTAGTAAATTTGCTGATGACACAAAGGTTGAGGGTGTTGTGGACAGTGTGGAGAGCTGTCAGCAGTTACAGCGGAATATTGATAGGCTGCAAAACTGGGCTGAGAAGAGGCAGATGTAGCTCAACCCAAATAAGTGTGAAGTGGTTCACTTTGGTAGGTCAAATATGATGACAGAATATAGTATTAATGGTAAGACTCTTGGCAGTGTGGAGGACCAGAGGGATCTTGGGGTGCGAGTCCATAGGACACTCAAAGCTGCTGCACAGGTTGACTCTGGTTAAGAAAGCATCTGGTGCATTGGCCTTCATCAACCATGGGATTGAGTTTAGGAGCTGAGAGTTAATGTTGCAGCTATATAGGACCCTGGTCAGTCCCCACTTGGAGTACTGTGCTCAATTCTGGTCACCTCACTATAGGAAGGTTGTGGAAACCACAGAGAGGGTGCAGAGGAAATTTACAAGGATGTGGCCTGGATTGGGGAGCATGTCTTATGAGAATGGGTTGAGTGAACTTGGCCTTTTCTCCTTGGAGTGGCGGAGAATGAGAGATGACCTGATAGAGGTGTATAAGATGATGAAAGGCATTGATCGTGTGCATAGTCAGAGGCTTTTTCCCAGGGCTGAAATGGCTAGCATGAGAGAGCACAGTGTTAAGGTGCTGGGGAGTAGGTACAGAGGAGATGTCAGGGGTTAAGATTTTTTTATGCAGAGAGTGGTGAGTGCATGGAATGGGCTGCCAGCAATGGTGGTGGAGGTAGATACGATAAGGTCCTGGATAGGTACATGGAGCTTAGAGAAAAAGAGGGCTGTGGGTAACCCTAGGTAATTTCTAAGGTAAAGACTTGTTCGGCACAGCTTTGTGGGCCAAAGGGCCTGTATTGTACTAAAGGTTTTCTATGTTTCTATCAATTGGGAGCTTCTGATGACGCCATTCCACAAGCTTATTTTAACTTAAATGCTCTGATGATAAACCAGTTGCCAGAATTGAGTCCTGGGGATATGACAGCTGCTCAGCGAGATGACCCGGGCATAGGTACCATTTCTTCAGCGGTCGAAAAGGGAGACATGGCCCAAGCAGAGAAAGTGAAACGCGCTGTGGTGCGTCCATTACTGAGAGAATGGCCCAGATTAGAACTGAGAAACCAGATCCTATACCGGGTCACGTCACCTCCGGACCAGCCTTGACGTTCTCAGCTGATTCTGCCTGAGAAGTATCGAAAGATTGTGTTGATGTCACTTCATGGTGATTCTGGACATTTGGGGGTTGAAACGATCAATGGATTGTCCAGAGATCAGTTCTATTGGCCCTGAATGTAGCCAGAGGTCAAAGAGTACTACGAGTTGTGCATTCAATGCATATGGAGGAAGACGCTGAAGTGAGGGCCATTCCGTTCTTCCACTTGCAGAGTGCGGGGGCCCTGGACCTGGTGCATATGGATGTCGTGTCAATAGAGTCAGATGCAAGTAACATGGAAAATGTCTTGGTTATCATGTATCACTACACCAAATATGCACAAGCTTTCCCCACCATGGTAGCCAAAGTGTTATGGGAGAAGCATTTCATTTATTTTCATTTCATCCTCCCCAGGCAGATACATAGTAATCTGGGATGGAATTTCGAGAGTGAGTTACCGAGCACGCTTGGAGTCGAAAAGCTGAGGACTACGTAGAAGAAGACCACGTAGAGTCAACATATTGGACATCTGGTCCACTGTTACAGTATTTGGGTGTTATCAGATATTTGGGTGCGAGGTGAGTTTGGCTATCGACCTTTGTTTTGGGACTGGCGAGGAAGACCTACCACTGAAGATTTATCTGAAGTATGTGTCTGATATGAGAAGGGAGCTGAAAAGGGCTTATGAATTATCTGAGGTTGTGGCTGCCAAGCCGAATCAAGGAAATAAGAGGAGGCATGATCGAAAGGTTAGGTTCTCCCAACTCATGCCGGGGGACCAAGTCCTTATAAAGAATTTGGGTCTACCTGGGAAGCATAGGTTGGCTGACCACTGGACAGTTACACCCAAAGTAGTGGGGAGTCACATGTCAAATGTACCAGTTTTCAGGGTGAAACGAGGATAGGAATGGGCCTGTCAAGATTCTCCATCGAAACCACCTTCTGCCTCTGGGACAAGAGGCGTGTGTTGACCCAGAGCTCAACCTGGAGCCTACAACTTGTAAGAGGACCAACAGCAGGAGAGATTAGACTGGCCCGATATGGACTCAGAGGATGAGGAAATGAGGTTGTGGTATATGTCGCCTTTTGCTAACTCTCCAATGATTGAGGAAGGGAGTCCAAACCCTTCTGATGTTGAGTCAGGTGAAATAGGGGGGAGACTATCTGTGGACAGCCTGGGGTTCAGCAGGACCAGGAAAGGGATGAAATGGGGCTCAGCCAAGTGGCAGAGGGGTCCAAGTTGCAGGACGGTGTGAATGATAGACACAGGGAGGCCTCGCTATGTAGACCAGAAGTATTCCAAGGAGTGTCTGAACCTGAAGAAGTAGATGACGGAGTAAGGAGGTCTGAAAGAATCAGAAGACCACCAGATAGGCTGCTTATGTAGCACCGGGGGAGCAGGGTCTGGCACTTATCGTCTTGGTGAGCAACGTACTGCCATTTACACCTGGGTTGGACCTTGTGCTTTGTATGTAGGGGTGGCAAATTATTTCAATGTCATGAGGACATGACTAATTTTGGTGGGTGGGGGGATAGTGTAACACCCTGGGAAAGGTTTCACTGCCGCCATAGTGGTCTTTCTGTAGAAGCAGTGCTTGGGTTTTGGTGAGAGATAACGTGTGCTTTGGAATGTGAGCCATCCAATGAGGGGAGTGTGTTTTCGCATTGTGTGCCTGGCACCGGAGTGAGCTGGTTCTTTTTGTTCGACGGGAGATGAAGGGAAAAGACGCCAGAGAGGAGAGGTCGTGGGACTTGACCTGGAGCAGGGCCATGATTCGCCGAAGCCTGGGGAGATTGAAGGAGGATCGGTAAAGGGGAAACCGTGAGTTCCAACTTATGCGTATTAGACTGTTTCATTAAAATGGGCCCTTTTCTCCTTTTTGATTTTTATTTCCTAACACTTTAGTCAAATTAAGAATTTTAAAGCTAAATTGTTTAATTGTAAGCACTATACTGTCTGCTATTTTCTGGTACTTATTTGAAACAGGGTAACAAATCACGCAGCATCCACAGAAACGGGATTTTGGTGTGGTCTCGCACCTCAGGCTCATGCATTTGGTGGGGCCGGAGATTGTTTTCCCCAGGCTTATGCAGCCAACGGAACCAGAGTATTTCACTTTCTTGTTTGGTACATCTACCCCTATGTCTCTCTGTTCTGCAACATCCACCAAGACTCTGTCGTTTACTGTGTAAAGGGGGGAAAGGGGCCACAGTGGTTGACAAAGGAAGTCAGAGATTGCATAGCATTAAAAAAAAGTAAGTATGACAGAGCTAAGGTGAGTGGGAGGACAGATGATTGGGAAGTTTTTAAGGAACAACAGAACTTAACTAAAAAGGCAATGCGGGGAGAAAAATGAGGTATGAGCGCAAGCTAGCTAGGAATATAAATGAGGATAGCAAAAGCTTTTTTTAGGTATGTGAAGAGAAAGAAAATAATTAGGAACAATGTTGGGCCCTTGAAGAATGAATTGGGTGAAATTGTTATGGGAAACAGAGAAATGGCAGAAGAATTTATTAAGTACTTTAGGACTGTCATAACTAAGGAAGACACAAGCAATCTCCCAGATGTATGGATGGGCCAAGGACATAGGGTAACAGAGGAAATGAAACAGATTGACATTAGGAGGGAAACGGTGATGAGTAGACTGATGGGACTGAAGGCTGACAAATCCCCAGGTCCAGATGGTCTGCATCCTAGGGTACTAAAGGAGGTGGCCCTGGAAATTGCGGATGCATTGGTAATCATTTTCCAATGTTCCTTAGATTCAGGATCAGTTCCTGAGGATTGGAGAATGGCTAATGTTATCCCACTTTTTAAGAAAGGAAGGAGGGAGAAAACAGAGAACTATCGACCTGTGAGCCTGACATCGGTGATGGGGAAGATGCTAGAGTCCATTATTAAAGATGAAATAGTGGCATATCTAGATAGCAGTGATAGGATTGGGCTGAGCCAGCATGGATTTACCAAGGGTAAATCATGCTTGACTAATCTGTTGGAGTTTTTCGAGGATGTAACCAAGAAGTTAGACGAGGGAGATCCAGTGGATGTAGTGTACCTGGATTTTCAGAAGGCATTTGATAAGGTCCCATATAGGAGATTGGTGGGTAAAATCAAAGCTCAGGGCATCGGGGGGAAGACATTGACATGGATAGAAAACTAGTTGGCAGATAGAAGGCAAAGAGTAGCGGTGAATGGGTGTTTCTCGGAATGGCAGGTGGTGACTAGTGGGGTGCCACAGGGCTTGGTTTTGGGAACACAGCTGTTTACGAAGTACATCAACTATTTAGATGAAGGCATTGAGAATAACATCAGCAAATTTGCTGATGATACTAAGCTGGGTGGCAGTGTGACATGTGATGAGGATGTTAGGAGAATTCAGGGTGGCTTGGTTAGGCTGGGTGAGTGGGCAGATACTTGGCAGATGAAGTTTAATGTGAATAAGTGTGAGGTTATCCACTTTGTGAGTAAGAACAGGAAGGCAGATTATCTGAACGGTGTAGAGTTAGGTAAGAGAGAAATACAAAGAGATCTAGGAGTCCTTGTTCATCAGTCACTGAAGGTGAATGAGCAAGTGCAGCAGGCAGTGAAGAAGGCTAATGGAATGTTGGCCTTTATTACAAAGGAAATTGAGTACAAGAGCAAGGAAATCCTCTTGCATTTGTACAGAGCCCTGGTGAGACCACACCTGGAGTATTGTGTACAGTTTTGGTCTCCAGGGTTAAGGAAGGACATCCTGGCTGTAGAGGAAGTGCAGCGTAGATTCATGAGGTTAATTCCTGGGATGTCTGGACTGTCTTACACAGAGAGGTTAGAGAGACTGGGCTTGTACATGCTGGAATTAAGGAGATTGAGAGGGGATCTGATTGAAACGTATAAGATTATTAAGGGATTGGACAAGATAGAGGCAGGAAATATGTTCCAGATGCTGGGAGAGTCCAGTACCAGAGGGCATGGTTTGAGAATAAGGGGTAGGTCATTTAGGACAGAGTTAAGGAAAAACTTCTTCTCCCAGAGAGGCGTGGGGGTCTGGAATGCACTGCCTCGGAAGGCAGTGGAGGCCAATTCTCTGGATTCTTTCAAGAAGGAGCTAGATAGGTATCTTATGGATAGGGGAATCAAGGGATATGGGGACAAGGCAGGAACCGGGTATTGATAGTAGATGATCAGCCATGATCTCAAAATGGCGGTGCAGGCTGGAAGGGCCGAATGGTCTACTTCTGCACCTATTGTCTATTGTCTATAAATCTTACTGGTTTGACTTTCAGATAGGTAAATCCCGTGTCTCAGAATGGTCTCCAGTAATGTTACCACCATTTATTTTGCACTCTTAGCTTGTTGTTGCAGCCGCTCTACAAAAAGTACATGGCTTTGCCACTCTCCAGGATTCCAATACCTCACTTGTGGCTGGCAATGATATAAATATCACTGCCAAATCCTGACATTTTCCCCCACATTCCCACAATGTCGTAGGATACATTTGGTCAGGCTCCAGAGGTCACTAACTCAGAGACTGCTAACTCTGCCTTCTTGGTAATGTGGAGCTGTTCAAAGACATTACCATGCTCTTCTATGAATTCCCTAGTATCCATGATCTTTCTTACATTAAAAGCAGACTAAAAATATTAATTTAAGAGCTTGGCCAACTCCTTTGGCTCCACACTCATATAATAGCATTGATCCTTAAGCTTCCCTGTTCTATCCCTTGTTGCCGTTTGCTTTTAATATGCTGTAGCTTTAGAATTTACCCAATTCCTCATTTACCCAAGCTATCTCAAGCCTCTTATTGCCCTCTGAAAGCTTTCATAAATGTCCTCCAATATAGTATTTCTCAAGGGATTTTCTTGTTCCCAGCTGTATATATCTGGCATACCATTCATTTTCCTGACATAAACTAGTCCACCGGAAACACTTGGGTCAGATCCTAAAACCATTAGACAAAGGAACAGAATTAGTCCATTTAGCCAAAGTCGGTTGCACCATTTGATGTTGGCTGATTTTTTATAAATTCCCTCTGAACCCCTTTCTCCCAGCTTCTCACTGTAACTTTTGGTGCACTTTCTAATTGAGAACTTATCAACCTTCTCTTTAAATATACCCAAAGGTTTGCCCTCCACAGCCATCTGTGACTATGCATTCCACAGATTCACCACCTCTGGCTAAAGAAGTTCCTCCTCATCTCTGTTCGAAAGGAACGTTCCTTCCATTCTGAGGTTGTGCCCTCTGATCCCATATTCTCCCGCTATTGGAAATATCCTCTCTCCATCTACTCTATACAGGCCTTTCAGTAATTGGTGTGTTTCAATGAGATCCCACCTCATTCTTCTAAATCCCAGTGAGTACACACCCAGAACCATCAAATACTCCTTGTACCTTTAACCCTTTCAATCCTGGGATCATTCTTGTAAACCTCCTCTGGACCCTCTTCAATGCCAGTACATCCTTTCTTCTTTATGAGACCCATAAACTGCTCACAATACTCCAAATATGGTCTGACAAATGCCACAATATTTCATCCTTGCTCTTATATTGCAGTCCTCTTGACATGGGCCTTTGGGGTTCCTGCATGGGTACTCCTGATTCGCTTTGTCTCTCAGTTTTTAAATTTTCTCTCCATTTAGAGAACAGTCAACCCTTTCATTTCTTCTAATAAAGTGCATGACCATACACTTCCCGACAGTGTATCCTATCTGCCATTTCTTCGCCCATTCTCCTAATCTGTCTAAGTCCTTCTGTAGCCTCTCTACTTAATGCTCTTCATATTGTCTACAAATTTTACAACAAAGCCATCAATTCCATCATCCAAATCATTGACATACAGTATAATGTAAAAAGATTTGGTCCCAACACAGACCCCTATGAAACACAACTAATCACCAGCAACCAGTTAGAAAAGGCTCCCTTCATTGCCATTCTTTGCCTCCTGCCAATCGGCCACTGCTTTATCCATACAAGAATCTTTCCTGTAATACCATGGGCTCGTAGCTTGTTAGGCAGCCTGATGTGTGGCACTTTGTCAATCCAAGTGTACAACATTAGTCAGTTCTTCTTTGTCTGTCCTGCTAGTTACTTCATCAAAGAATTCCAACAGATTTGTCAGACAGTATTTTCCCTTGAGGATGCCATGCTGACTATTATTGGCTAGCTTATTTTTATAGTCCATATTTATCTTAAATACATTTTAGTTGCCTTTTATTGGTTTTTAATAGCTTCCCAATCTTCTAACTTCCCACTAAACTTTGCTCTATTATATGCCCTACCTTTGTTTTTTATGTTGGCGTTGACTTCTCTTGTTAGCCATGGTTGTGTCATCTGTCCTTTCGAATACTTCTTCCTTATTTGGATGCATATATCCTGTGCTTTCTGAATTGCTTCCAGAAATTCCAGCCATTGCTGCACTGCCATCATCCCCATCAGTGTTCTTTTCTGGCCAAATACTCTCTCATGCCTCTGTAATTTCCTTTACTCCACTGAAATACTGATATGTCTGACTTTAGCTTCTCCTTCTCAGATTTCCAGGTTAATTCAATCATATTATAATCATTCAGCCCTAAGGGTTCTTTTACCTTAAGCTCTCTAATATATTTTGGTTTATTGCACAACACCCAATCCAGAATAGCTGATACCAACCATGAGATGCTCTAAAAAGCCATCTCCTAGCAACTGTAGAAACTCCCCCTCCTGTAACGCAGCACCAAGTGATTTTCCCAATCTACCTGCATAATTGAAGTCCCCCATGAATATCGTAACCTTGCCCATTTGGCATGCATTTTCTATCTTCCATTGTAATTTGTAGACAACATCCTTTCTATTGTTTACAGTAACTCCCATCAAAGTATTTTTACCCTTGTAGTTCCTTAGCTCAATTCACAATGATTCAACATCTTCTGACCCTATGTCACCTCTTTCTAATGATTTGATTTCATTTTTTACCATCAGAGCAATGCTTCCCCCCTTCCTTCCTGCCCATCATTTCAATACAATGTATATCCTTGGACATTAAGCTCACAGTTTTAAACTTTCAGCCATAATTCCATGATGCCAACAACATCATACTTGCCGATCTGTAACTGTGCTGCAAATTAATCTACTTTATTCTGTATACTGTGCACATTCAGATACAGTCCTGTATTCACCCTTTTTGTCACACCGCACCACGCTCAGAATCAGAATCAGGTTTGTTATCACTGGCATGTGACGTGATATTTTGTAACTTAGCAGCAGGAGTTCAATGCAATACATAATCTAGCAGACAGAAAATAATAATAATAATAATAATAATAATAATAAATAAACAAGTAAATCAATTTCATATATTGAATAAATTTAAAAAATGTGCAAAAACAGAACTACTGTATATTAAAAAATGTGAGGTAGTGTCCAAAGATTCAATGTCCATTTAGGAATCGGGTGGCTGAGGGGAAGAATCTGTTCCTGAATCGCTCAGTGTGTACCTTTAGGGTTCTGTACCTCTTACCTGATGGTAACAGTGAGAAAACAGCATGCCCTGGGTGTTGGAGGTCCTTAATAATGGTCGCTTCCTTTCTGAGACACCGCTCCCTAAAGATGTCCTGGGTACTTTATAGGCTAGTGCCCAAGATAGAGCTGACTAGATTTACAACCTTCTTCAGCTTCTTTCGGTCCTGTGCAGTAGCCTCTCCATACCAGACAGTGATGCAGCCTGTCAAAATGTTCTCCAAGGTATAGCTATAAAAGTTTTTGAGTGTATTTATTGACGTACCAAATCTCTTCAAGCTCCTAATAAAGAATAGCCACTGTCTTGCCTTCTTTATAACTACATCGATACGTTGAGACCATTTGATTCCTAACATTGTCTGAGGCTTTACCAACATTAGTCTCCACAACCTCTCCACTAACTGTTCTGGTACTCTAGTTCTTATTCCCCTGCAACTCTAGTTTAAACCCCACTATGCAGAATTAACAAACCTTCCTGCAGGGGTATTAGTCCCCCTCCAGTTCAGGTGCAAACAGTCCCATCTGTACAGATCCCACCTTCCCTGAAAGAGAGACTAATGATCCAAAAATCTTATGCCCTCCCTTGTATACCAGCTCCTTCGCCATGTATTAAACTGTATAATCTTCCCAGTTCTAACCTCACTAGCATGTGGCAAGGGTAGCTGTCCTGAAATCATACCCCTGGAGGTCCTGCCCTGTAACTTAGCATCTAACTTCCTGAGCTCCCTATGCAGAACCTTGTCATTCATCCAACTCACATCATTGGTCCCTACATGGAGAATGACTTCTGGCTGTTCAGCCCCTACCTGTTCCACTTAAGAATGCTTAAGAACGATGGGCATGGTACTTGTGTTTTTTTTTGTAGTAAGGTCTCATTCACCATCACATGAATGGTCTTTGGTGGCCAGTGGCAGGAATCAGGCAGAGATAATAAAAGTTTTCTTATTCCTAATCATTTTAATATTGCCTTTATCCTTCATCTCATAATCACTTATGATTTAGAAAATGGATCTTTCTAAGTGATCTGTGGTTAGTATCACAAGTTTCTGCTGTAGTGGGATCATTGAATTTACCCCAAGTACAGAAATTGTTCAGAGATGAGTTTATCTATTTTGATTTCAGATCAGGACAGGTGGAATTTCAGGTGAGGAGCTTATTTGTATTGCTTTCTTTTGTCGAGTGCAGGCAGCCATAGATCCAACTTGTGACCATGAGGACTCTCTGGGTTTTTTCCTTGATGGAAAGGGTGCCCATTTCTCGCATGTGCAGACGGTTGTATATGATCACGAGGTTCTCCTGATGGTGAGTGCTGTGTCTCCAGGATTCACACACGCTGTGGGCACATCACTGTGGATCATTATATGCCAATTTGCAGTCTTATCACAGTTTCAGCAAGAGTCACACGAGCACCAGAACTGAAGAGGTAGTGGCAACTTGTGTTGCCTAATGAGATGCTGGAGCCAGGATCAGTCTGAGGATGCTCTGTGGTGATGCGGGGACCTGTGTTGAGTTGTTAGCTGCACAACCTCACACTTTGAACACAGTAGCTGCTGCCAGAGGGAAGCAGCATGGAGCCCATGCAGCTTGAGATAAAGGTTGAAAATCAGTAAGAAGTGAAGTGGGAGCTCATCTTCCAGCAGAGAGGAGGGAAGCATTTTCTGCATGGTCAATGAGGGACTGCTCTGCAGTGGGATACAATTTGTGAGGAGCTTGCAAAATCATAGACCCAATGTGGCTCTCTCTTCAATTCATTTAATTGTCCTGGTGTAGAGTGTAGATAATAATTTAGTACATTTTCCAGTGAAGAACCAGCTGGACTGATGATCAACAACCAGAGACTCTTTCCCAGTTTCGAAGCATGGTCTCTGACTGGGAACATTAACTGTGTTTCTCAGCCCACAGAAACTGCCTGACTTGCTCAGTTATTTATCTTTTTCTTTTATCAATGACTGAATCCCCTGATCCATTTCTTGAAAAATCTTGGTGTTCTACATATTTTCCTTGTGTGTCTCATGAGAATATGGAACTTATTTATATACAATGTCTGAGCAAGTGCTAATTATCATAGCTGGAAGGACCAGTGAGGCCATTCCTCCTGCAAGTGATTAGTTAATCTCTCTTCAACCCTTACTTTTGCCCTGGGGCAAAGTGGTGCAGCCAGAAGAGCTGTTGCTAAAGCTAGAGCTGAAGTTGTTGCCTCGCAGCATCAGTAACTAGGATTCAGTTTCAACTCCCAATGAACTTTGTAAGTTCTTCATGTAGCATTGGTTTCTTCCTGCACTCCTGAAGTTTGCAGGCTGGCTGGCTATTGGTCATTGCAAATTGGGCCTAGTTTATAGACAGCCAGTAGAACAAGAAATTTTGAATGAAGTTGATGTAAGGTGGGAAGAATAACAAATCTTAGGATAGCATTAGTGAAAAAAATGGGAACCTTGTAGTTGGCATTGATTTGGTGGGTGAGAGCCCCTGTTGCTGTGCTGTGTCATTTCATGGCAAGAAGGACCTTCCTGGTAGCCACCGATTTCTATCTATGGCATCCTCACTTTGCCCTGGCAACTTTCCCTCCTCCATGCCAGTCATAATGTGTGCATTTTGGTTGTTGTTTCCATGGGGAGTGCCCTTAAGGGTTAACATTATTCCTGTATTCTGCTGAACACTGTAGACAGTTACGTCAAATTAAGTGAAGTTTCTTTATGTAGTTCTTGCTTTATCAAATATGTCTAGACCAGTACATTTGCATTTTGTTGATATGTACATTTTTTAAATAAATCATTTAATAGTGGGGCAAATTTGGATCTTTGTTCAATTCACGTTGCCTATTACACATTAGTGGAGTCTCATAAAGCATAGCAGTCTGAAATGTTAACTGTTCACTCTTCTTCATAGATGCTGCCTGGCCTGCTGAGTTCCTCCAGCATTATACGTGTGTGTATGTTGCTTGGCTTTCTAGCATCTGCAGATTTTCCCGTGTTTGTGACTAAATGCACCCCATCACACCACATCACTGATTTTGTATTTAAGATGGCTTCACAGAATGTATGTTCTTTTTTACAACATCGTCTGTATCTTCTGTGAAAGAGATCTTCTTAGCCATGTGCAACTTCATTATTTTAAACAGAGGACAATGATCTAATCCTTATTTTGTTTAATGCATCATATGTTCTATTCCTGTTTATATCATCTTTAATATCCTAAAATAGTATGATAACTCACTACTGCATTCATGTGCATTACTGTTTTTGTTGCAAGCACAAGTGATGCACTCCCAGTAATTAACTCACAAGTTGCACATAAATCCCTTCATCAGGAAAGGACAGAAATAGTTGAGTTAGAAAAATTCAGAAGATGGATTAAATTCATGGCTTGATAAACTGTGAGTACTGGATAATCATAATCATAAATAACAAAAAGCAGAAAAAGTTGGCTACATTGGAAAGATAGATGTGTTCAATTGCACATAAGGTAATCGGATATTCTATTCAGAGCAAATTGAGCAGTATTTAAAAGCAAATGTAATAGCCGCTAATGCATTGGGTGGAAGTGCAGACAGTTTGCTTAGAAGTTTAACTGCTCCAGTGAAACCAGCCGAAGTGAGCTTTGCTGATACCTTGAGCATAATGCAGGAACATTTTGAAACAAAACCAATGCTGATTGCAGATCACTTCACAAGCGGATTAAAAAAGGAGGGGAGTCCTTTTCTGCGTACATGGCTGAATTGAGAAGATTATTTGATTGGCTTAGTGGTGCCCTGAGAGATTAATTAGTTTGTGGAATCTTACAAGGAAACATTTAAACTGGTTCATAACTGAAGCACAACTTGTATTTAAAAGAGCAGCTGATTTGCTGCACCAATGGAAACAGCAGGCAGAGACACAATTGAGTTGCAGTCAGTAATGAAAGTGAGCATGAACAAAATTGCAACATCTAAACAGAAAATAGCCTGGCTGAACAAATGGTGTTATCATTGTGGCAGGAGTTCACATACAACAGACCGATGCAGGTTTAAAGGCAAAACTTCAATATACTTCAATAGTTCAATAATTCCATTTAATATCAGGGAATGTATACAATATACAACCTGAAATTCTTGGTCTCCACAGATACCTACAAAAATAGATAAGTACTCCATAGAATGAGTGGCAGTAAAAACATTAGAACCCAAGCCCCCTTCTCCCCCCTCCCACGCACAAAGTGTCAACCACCTTCTGCTTCCACTTATTTCAGCAAAAAAGCATCAGCATGCACTGTCCACCAAACAAGCAGCAGTAAAGCCCCAAGAGAGACCATGGTCGGCAGTACAGAAAAACTTATTGCTCACCCAACAAGTTTGCTGTGCCACAGGCTCTCTCTTTCCCTAATAAAGGGGCAGAGCGGTGTCACACAGCGAGAGGAGAGACAAGCAAAAATGAGCAACTCATTGATTTACTGTGCTAACGTGTGCTGCGTCGCTTTTTCCAAGTTGTCGAATTTGAGAATCAGCAGTAAACTCTCCACACCAATGAGAGAAAGAGCAGTTCAATCTGAGACAGAGACTTGCGATGGTTGATCTGCTGTTCTGAAGCACTAGCATGGGATCAGATTGTCCACAGGGCTGTGAAGCCTTGGAACCCCGACGGTGTGTTTGTCTTCTAGACTGTGCTCTTGAGGTATCACCTTGTGTTGGTGAGCCCTGCGAGTGGGTGCTGTTGCCGCAAATCACCGCAGTTTGAGTGCAACTACAGGTCAAGCGCACTGATAAAACCAATCCATCTCGAAAAGTTAAAAAAAAAGAGACATTGAATGTAATAATTAAGCTGTTTCTGTAGATGAGCTTGAAGAAGCTGCTCTCCAGTGTCATTGTAGCTCTGCACAAATTGTGCTGTAGAGAAATGTTCTCCTCGTCCATAGCTTTAGAGAACTTCTTCAATGCTTGGATAAACATTTCAGTTAACCCATTCTTTGCTGGATTGCGAGGAGGTGACTTGAAATGTTTGATGCCATTTTTCTTCATGAATAGTCTGAATTCTTCCGATGTGTATTGTGGTCCGTTGTCACTCACAACTTGTTCAGGTAAGTCATTTCTGGCAAAGCTGTGCAAAGATGTTCAGAGTGCAAACTTTTCTGATGTGGTTGACTTCATTGGTATGGCCTCTGGCCACTTCAAATGAGCATCCACAACAATTAGAAACATGGAGTCCATGAATGGCCCAGCAAAATCAATACGTACTCTTTGCCATGGTGACAATGGCCACACCCATGGGTGTAACAGTGCCTGGGGAGGAGGCGGGGTTGCTTTTTGAACTTTTTGGCATTCCAAACAGCTTTTGGACAAGTCTTCAATTTGTCATCTATTTCCAGGCAAACTCTTCATCTGGACTGTATCCAGATATCTTTCATGCAGGTTCTCTAACATTCTCGTTCGCAGTTTAGAGGGAACCACATCAGTATTCTGTGACATACAGACAGTTGGTCTCGTCTCATTGAGAACTAAGAAAGCATAGGATTACCCTGAACTGCCCTCTCTTGCATGGTGATGTCATACACTTTTGACAACATCAGGTTATTCCTTGTTTTCCTGTGTACATCAGAATTCATTACCGACAACTGGTCCACCAGTGCTGTGTTAACACTTCTGCTAGGTCACTGTATGAGCACTTTTATTGTTCAGTTAACAACAGTGGAAGATGTGACAGGCTGTCAGCATTGCTGTGTTGTTTGGTACTCTTGAACTCTAAGAATGGGATCCTAGGAAAAGTGCCTACCCTTTGTATCATCCTTGCCAGTCACAATGATGTCATCAAGGTAACGTTGTGTGCCTTGGATATATTGGAGCACTTGCTCCATTATTCTTTACACGAGTGGGTTTGAATCCCATCCTCGTCGCCAATTTGTTGTGTCTGTACAAATACATATCAAATAAATACAGGCATGCACATATGAGGTCTTTAAATTGAGTATTCACATTGCTGTGAGAGCAGTGGGGGGGTAGGAGAACAGATCGATGGACATGTGTAGACAGCAGATCAATGCACATAGGCAAGTTATCAGTCGATACGTAGAGCTAAGGGGAGTCATTGCTCTAAAAGAAATGGATCCATACATTATAGTAGCCATTTCTCTAATTTATTCACCTATCTTGTATGTTAACTCTCAATTATTCAACTCTCAATTATTCAATTATTAGCCACCACAGAGGAGGTCCAGAAACCTGAGATTGTTTCACTGCCAGAAGAGTCTCCTGTCAAGCAGAGTGGCATTTATTTTCAGGAATTATGTTATCCCGCAAGAGTAAGAAATCCTTCACAGCAATTAAATCTTTAAACCTGATTGGGACAATTTGAAATTTACTACGCTGTATAAATCTATATAGTAGTTGTATTATATAGTATACGGTATATAGTGAGTGTATATATTCCTGGCTTTGTGTTTCTTTTCACTTCAATTTTTTAATTTGGAGTTACAAAACATAACACAGTCCCTATATACTTTTATCCACCATCACAATGGCCTTAAAGCTCCCTGCTTCTTTTTTGACAACAGAGTCGATCATTTCCCCTCTATGTGGTGGAACTGGTTCTCACTGTCAACTATTTCTCCTCCCACTGTCTCCAAACTCAGGGTAGCCATGGACACCCCACATGGTCTGCAGCTATGCCTGCTTCTTCTTTGGCTATGTGGAACAATCCAACTTTCAAGCTTTCTCTTGTAATGCTCAACACCTCTTCCTCTGCAGTATTGACGACTGCATTGGTGCTGCTTCATGCATCCAAGCTTCCAACTTCCACCCTGCCTTTAAATTCATTTGATCCATTTCTGACACCTCCCTCCCCTTTCTTGATCTGTTTATGTCTCCATTTCTGAGGACAAACTGTCTACTGATATCTTTTATAAGCCTACCAATTTCCATGGCCATCCTGGCTATACTTCTGCCCTCACTGTCTCCTCTAAAAAATGCTATTTCCTTTTCTCACTTTGTTGATCTCTGCAGCATCTATTCCCAGAATGAGGCTTTTCTTTCCAGGACATCAGAAATGTCCTCCTTCTTCAAAGAACGTTGTTTCCCATCCTCCACCATTGCTGCTGTCCTCACCCTCATCTCTTCCACTTCCTTGATGTCTGCGCTCACCCCATCTTCCTGCTGCCTTAACAGGGATAGAATTCCTCTTGTCCTCATTTACCACCCCATGAGCCTGGGCATCCAACAGTTCATTCTCTGCAACTTCTGCCATCTTCAATGGGATCCTACCAGTAAACGTATCTTTGACTTCCTCCATTCTCTGCTTTCCATGTTGATCATGCCCTTCATCATTCCCTTGTCCATTCATCCCTTCCCACTAAACTCCCTTCTGGCACTAATCCTTTCAAGTGGCAGAAGTGCTACACCCATCCATTTACCTCCTCCCTCACCTCCATTCAGAGCATCAAATAGTCCTTCCAGTGAGGAAACACTTCACCTCCGAATCTGTTGGGGTCATCTACTGTATCCAGTGCTCTTGATGTGACCTCCTCTACATGGGTGAGACCCGATGTAAACTGGGGGACTGCTATGTTAAGCACATCAACTCCACCCGGAAAACGCAGAGATGCATTGGTATCTGTCCTCCAGCTTGTCTTTGACCTGTGCATGCAGTGGACAAGTACTGCAGACAAAGGTGAGATGACCTGTGAAGAGGACTTGATTAGTTCACTACAGATCTGCTGACAAAATGCAAGAGGACTTTGAATCAAGGGATTTCCCTGAGTTCTACTACCAGGCAATTCAAGTAAAATTGAGAAACTCAGCTGACACAAAGGATGTCAATTTTCATGAGTTCATTAACTGTAGCTGCAAAAATCAGAGAAGCAATGCATAATATAACTGTTGTTAAGATAGATTTCCAGGACCTCTGTGGTTCTTATAATGACGTTACAGTATACAAGTTGAAGAATTGTAGGTTAAAAGTGCTGAAATGGTAACTTTGTTTTGTTACTGGAGGACCTGTCATTTAGTATGCCACCATATTCAGAATCATAAGGCAAAGGCGGATGGAGGTTAATGTAAAAATTGATAAGAGCAAAACTGAATAACCATGGGACATCCTTTACGTAAGCTGTAATATCAGTGGGAGTGCTAGTTAGCACTCCCTCTAGCACAAGCTCCTTGTACTTGAATTTCAGTCAATTAAACTTCTATAAATCAAGCACTGTTCACTGATAGCGCATCATTAGTAAATCAGCTTTTATATTTCAACTTTGAAAATCCAAGAATGATACAGTAATGTGAAGCTGGTGCTGAGGTGCCACATTGTGATAGCATTAAAATATTGCTTCTCTGATTTTCTTTAAAATAAATGGTATTTATTTATTTTTTGTGCTTGGCACTGATCTGATTTAATGTAGCAGGCAAGTCATTCAAGAATGAAATTTTAGATATATTCCCAGAAGTGCTTTTAATATCTAAATTAGACTCGTATAAATGAGCTGTTTATCATCATGATGTGCTGATATTATGGGGTTTACCTATTTAAGTGCCTTCTGTTTCTTCTAAGAAATTTATTGAAATACATCAGTCTGATGTCTTTTATTTATGCTCATTTGTAAGTTGTGGAAAAAGTCAACAACTTCCTTAGTAACTTTCAAAATCCTTAATTAAATTGTAAAGGAAACTATGATTGGAGGTCAATTGTGAATCCCCTCACTCTGTGAATATTAGGAAAATAAACAATTATTTTGAGTCTATTTTTCCAGATGTGCAAAACCTACCAGATATATTAAGGAAACAATGGTTTTGTGAAAATGAGAAACCGAAAGAATTAATATTAGTTAAAAGTAGTGCAAGAGAATTTGATAAATCCAGAAGAATTGACGATTGATCTGCATCCCAACTTTTGAAGATCCTGGCTTTAGAGAAGGTCAATGCTCTAATTATCATCTGCTAGGCTTCTATGTTTCCTGGAATTATTCCTGAGGTGGTAAGATAGCAAACATGACCCTTGTGTTTAAGGAAGAAAAGAGAAAATGAAGAATTTCTGACCTATTTGACTAAATTAGTGTTAAGGAAAATAATGCAATTTATAATGTAAGTCTAATATAAATTGCATTAGAGCTTCATAAGACCATACTGAAATATAGTGTAGAGTTTTGGTCTCCTTTCAAGACATAAGGTAGATTTGGCAGAGAAGGTTAAGGAGTATCCAAATAGATTTTATAAGTATACTAAGGGGGAAAATAGAGAACCAGAGAGACAATAGGGCCTCTTAATAGACTAAAGTGAATATCTTTTTGTGGAGCTGGAGGAGATGGGTGGAGTCCTCGATGATCATTTCTCCGCTGTTCATACCATGGAGAAAAACATGAAGACTTTTATACATGAAGACGTGTAGAAAAATGGATGTCCTGAGATGGTCCACATCAGAGTAGAGAAGGTACTGGATATCTTAAAACACATAAAGGTAGATAAACCTGCAGGGCCTGGTGAGGTAAATTCTAGACTACTGTGGAAAGTTAGAGAAGTAATTGTGGGAATGCTGTTTGAAGCACGGTTAATGTTGTGCCTTTATTTAATGAGTGTTACCAAGAAAATCCTGGGAACTAAGCATCAATAAGCCCAACATTTGAAGTGGGTAAATTAGTAGAGGGAATTCTGTGGAAAAGGTGTACATGCATTTGGAAAGGTAGGGGTTGATTAGAAATAGTCAGCATGATTGTGTATGGGAGGTCATGCCTCATGAATTTGAGTTTTTTGATGAAATCACCAAGTAGGTTGACGAGTGCAGCGTAGAAGACACATGGTTTGCATCAGGGGTTCCCAACCTTTTTTATGTCATGGACCAATTCCATTAAGACATGGTTTGTGGACCCTTGGACTATATGGACTTCAATAAGGCTTTTCATATGGTTCACATGGTAGAATGCTATGTAAAGTTGGGTCACATAGGATACAGATAGTCCTAGGTAATTGGGTACAGAGTTGGTGATGGTAGAAGTTCGATTTTTTTTTGTACCAGAAGACAGTGACTAGTGCGGTACCCCAGGGGTCAGTGCTGGGCCTATTGCTATTTGTCATCTATATTTTGAAGAGAAAGTACAAAGTATAATTTTGCAGATGACACAAAACTGGGTCATGTTGTAGACTGTGAAGCTGGTTATCAGGGATTGCAGAGTGACCTTTATTAGCTGGATACTTGGGTCAAGGAATGGCAAATGGAGTTTCATTCAGATAAATGTAAGGTGTTACATTGGCCTTCATTGGTCAGAGGACTGTGTACAGAAGCTGAGATGTCATGTTTCAATTGTACAGAATGTTGGGAAGGCTTCAGTTAGAATATAGTGTTTGGTTTTGGTCACCCAGCTATCGGAAAGATCCTACTAAGTGCAGAGGAGGTTTATGATGATGTTTACAGCACTGAGTTACAATGAAAGGTTGAGCAGGAGCATAGGGGAATGAGGGGTGATATAATAGAATAGTCTAAAATCACAAGGGGCATATTTTTCCAGAATTGTGGGATCATTAACTAGGGTCATGGGTTTTGGGTGAGAGAGGAGCGATTCAAAAGGAACCAGAGGGGCAACTTTTCACCTCAGGTCATTATACAGAATGATCTGCCAGAGGAAGTGGCAGAAGTATGTACATTAATGACATTTAAGACACTTGGACAGGTACTAGGAAAGGTCTAAAGGGATATGGGCCAAAAGTGACCAAGTAGTACTAACTTAGGTCAGAATCTTTTTTAGTATGGACCAGTTAGGCCAAAAACCCTGTTTCCATGCTCAATAAATCAATGTCTCTGTATTTCTGTGAGTGAGGGGGCACCTCATTGGAACATTACCAAATTCTTGAGTTCCCAACAGGATGTAGGGAGAAGTTTCCCATAATTCAGTAGCCTAGACCAATAGGCATAGTTACAGAACTGGTGGTAGGATATTAAGGGCTGAAATGAGGAAAACACACAAAACGCTGAAGGAACTCAGCAGGTTAGGCAGCATCTATTGGAAAAAAGTAAACAGTGAATATTTCTTCTTCAGGCTTTTCAGGACTGAGAAGGAAGGGGGAAGCTGTCAGAATAAAAAGGTGGGGTGAGGGGAAAGAGGCTTGCTGGGAGGTGATAGGTGAAGACACGTGAGAGGGAATGGTCAAGGGTTGGAGAAGAAAGAATCTGTTGTGAGAGGAAAGTGGGCATTAAGAGAAAGGGAAGAGGGGTAACACAGGGGGAAGTAATAGGCAGGAGAGGGAAGTGAAAGGTCAGAGTGGAGATGGGGAGGGGCAGAAGTCATAAATCTGTTAAATGGAAGGAAAAAATGATATTCATGCCGTCAGTTTGGAGGGTACCCAGATGGAATATAAGTTGCTCCTCCACCCTAAGGGTAGCCTCATCTTGACACAAGAGGATGCGAATGATTGACACATGGGAATGCAAATAGGAATGGGAATAAAAATGTTTGGCCACCAGGCTGTTTGTGGTGGATAATGTGGATGTGCTTGACGAAGCGGTCCCCCAAATTACAATGGGTCTCACCAATGTAGAGGAGGCTGTATGAGGAAATAATTCTTCATTCGGATTTGATAAACGTTGGAATTCCCAATACAGGAGAGTTTTGTTGGCTCTGCTGTTCTGTTCATTTGGACAGTGATCAATAGATTCCTGCATATTACAAGAATCAAAAGATAGCTCTGACACTGAGCTATAAATCAGTTATCTTGAATGGCACAGAAGGCTTGAAGGGCCAGTTAGCCTATTTCTTGCATTCTTCATTTGGATTCCAAAAATCTGCAGTATTTTTTGCTTCCTATTTGTGGCTAGATAACTGTTCCTTGATTACTGCTTGTGCTGTTATTAGAATAGTTTGCAAGGAGAGCTATCAGAAACCTCAGATAGCTTGGCAAGCAATTTTTTATCCTTCCGTGAGGAAGTGCACAGCTTCTGTTCAGAACACCCATCTGTCATGTATGATACAACTATACACATTAGGTGATTGCTGTATGACTCAGGAACTCTGTGATAAAGTATGAGTTACCTTGACCATTTTCAGAAAAGTTGTCCTTAAAGAGATTCATTTCACCTTTCCTTCACTTTCTATGTTCTGTATTTTTGGGTAACACATTTGCAATCAATTAGTTAATAAATTCATGGATTATTATTGCAACTACACAGAGTGAATGAGCATAGGAATCAGTAACAGGGCATAATGGTAATATGAACAGAAGGTGCAGACTTTAATGAGCATTACTGAATGATTTGTGCTGGTGTAGGTACAACACTTCTGCAGCCAATCAAAGACTTGTTCTTGGTCTCACTACACCTATGCAGATCAGATTATAGAATCACACATGCTTTTTGACTAATAATGCAATTCCCATATTGTTTTTAATGCTCTGGATATGAATTATAATCATGAAATAAAATAAACATAAAACTTTTGTATTCAATTTTAAATTGTCTACATCCCATCTTGAATTAAAATGAAACATTTTCCAAGGAATGGCATCCAAATTGACCTGTCATGGCTTTGCTCTCTCTCTACCCCATTCCCAATTCCACTTGAAACAAAAGGGGCTTAAAATACAAACAAAATATTATTTCATCCACTTCAGCAAACCGTTTGTTTTCAGGAATGGAAATAATGATACATCTTTACTTCCATTTTCTTCCCATTTTGCATTTTTGTGTCTACCTGTTTTAAAAATGCATATTTACATTTTTGGGGTGGGGATAAATAATTAAGAGCACAGCATTTCCTCTGACATTATGAAAATATATTAACAAGCACAAAATATGCATATTTGTTAGAGTCTTGATACTCATTTAAAAATGAGTCATTTCAATATTAATAATTTTGTACAGTAGTACTATCACTTTAATGCAAAATAACCAACAGAGATTTATAAAGTAGGTAGACAGAACACTAAATTCAGAAAACAAAAAGAAACTTAAAATATAAATACGTATATAAACTCAAACTACAAAGAGAATAATTCATATACAGAAACTTGCATGAGAAGGAAACAATCTAATTTAGAGAAAGCAGTGGCTAGGAAATACCATTAAAATTGCAGTACATAAACAACCTTCTGCTAGTAATTTTTAGTAGGTCCTAATAGTCTTTACTCTGTCAAAGACTACTTTTGAAAATTACCTTGGAAACTTTTGTACTTACTATGGATAAATACTTTTCATACTGAAAAGCCTTTCTTGAGTTATTTTTGTGTAATGTAATTGGCAAATCAGTCCTTTCTGTTTTCCAAGCACCAATATCACCAAGCTAACTTCACCCAGATGAAAAAAAGGTAATTTTCTTTTTTACTTTTTCATTGAAGAATTTAGAAAAAGTGGAGCTCTGTATTTACTCCCATAAAATTCAGATCTTGAATAAAAAGGAAACATTTTGCAAGGAATGCCATCCAAATTGACCTCTGGAAGAAAGTATAAATTGGATTTGAAAATGGAGAAATCTGGAAATACTTTGCAACATCCATAGGAGGGCAAAAGAGAGTTAATGATTCGGGTGGAGGACAGTTGATAAGTCCCACCTGATCTACTGAGTACTTTCATTTATTTTGCTTTTGTTAAAAATTTCCAGTGACTATGGCTAATTTGCAACACTGAGCCAATGCTAGACAAACTTTAATGAGAAATAACTGGCCTTGAAACTTTTTTTTCAGTATTCTATCACCTTGGGGATGGGTGAAGGAAGACTGGCTAAGGGAAAAGGAGAACAAAGAGACAGACATAAAAAAACAATAATGTTAGTGCTCTGTTGCTCCTCTATTGCTTTTTGCTGTTAGTAATTGATCACTATAGATTTGGAAATGTTCATTTCAGATGTATAATAACTCAAGTTCCTCGAACCCAGCTCTATAGCTAAACATGTTGCTTTTCAGTTGTGTTGTTGTCATACTTTAACAGCTCCTAAGCATTTGTGGATATTTGGCTCATTATGCTTGTTCACTGCATTTTCTTAATCAATATTTATAATGGACTCTAGGAAAGATTTCATCTATCTTTAGTGTGTTTCTGAAGCTTTAGTTTACACAGTAATCTACAGCACTTTGCTAAATCATTCAATGTACTCAATTAGAATTGATGCCTTGGAAAAGGCGTTGAAACAAATAGTCTTCACTGGGGATAATGACATCCTTAAATTTAGGTCATAAAATACTATGTTATAGTGCCAATATATGTGATTTATAATAATATTTTGTAACATTACAAGGGATTTGTGGATAAGGTTCAAATTAAAAAAATATTGTATTTAACAAATAGAGCAAAAATTAGGCTTCAAAGTTTCAAATTATGAAATTTATTGTAACAGTTGAAAAACTCTTGTGAGGGTTTCTGCATAAATTTTGCCTCCAGGTTCCATATTTATTGTACTAGCTGTATTACAACAGTGAACTCTGAGATTGCAATAACAGGGAGAAAGAGCAAATTCACGTTCCCTTAACACAACAACACATTAAGTTATAAATGAATTTTAAGACTGGAAAATAAAGTAGGTGCTTAAGCATTAAGGAGCCATCCAGATCAATGGCTCGATGAGTGGTGTTACATAGTTATTGAAGGGCTGAAATGTTACCGTCCTTTATCACTTTCTGTACTCCGCATTTCCTTGCTTATTGCAACACAGGTAATGCCTTAAAACTACTTTGTTAGAAATAGGATTTCACTGGTTTTAAAAATCGTGCTCCAACCATGTACTGTACATAATATTTAAGCTGTATTGGACCCCTGAAAATGTAGAATTGGCCAACAATATGTTGAAAATGCTATTGTAGTTCACACCCGGAATTGGGCAGTTTATTAAATGCATATTTTGAGAAGGTGAGAAAAAACTGTATAAGAGGCTGCAGGAATGAAAAAGACTTAATGAATGTAACCTGGTATTTTCATCAGAAGGAGAATTGCCAGGATGGGGGGGGGGGGAGTTCTGTCTGCTATGATGGCATTGGAATGTTTTTCTCGGGTGGTGCAGGAGAACTTCTAGGTCAACTGAAAGAAAAGCTTGGCATGAGTTATGTCTACTTACATAATTTAGGGATGACAATACCTACTTATTTTAAAATTCGCACAATTTTTCAGGTCACTGAAAACCATTATATTTGAGCCTTGCTGTAAATGGATCAGGATTCACTGAAGTGTTTTAATCAGTTAATCATGCAAGGAGGAATAGGATGGTTGCTCTCAGCTTTTTATTGGTGAACTATTTTTATATAAAGAATTGAATGGGGAGAGAGCCATTCTGGGGATCATGAATTAGGAGGCTCCTTATGAAAAGAGTTGTTCATTCTGCTTGGAGCTAAAACTGCTGGCGTCATGCCATGTCCTCCTAGTAGCTGCCATTACCACTGCTCCTTCTGCCTCTGCTCACACCTGCATTGCTCTTTCTCAAACACCAAACTTTACTCTGTCTAAAGCAAGTGAAGATGTCTCCACTCTTGCTGAGCATAAGTTGCAGAACACATCTGGACTGATACTTCAGTTGACCAATGCCATTTTCCTCAATGTATTAGAAGAGGATGAAATCAATTTTGTAAGGATTTAGTCTCTGAATGGCCGCTCATGCTGCTCTGTGCAAATTGTGTGATTTGGTTGTTGGGGTGCATTGGGAGAACGCTATGGCAAGAAAGTCGAGTATTAAGATGAACCTTGATCTCCATTGAGGGAGCTTGTGATGTCTCTGATGACTCCATGGGAGTAGTCTCTTTATGACTGTAATAATAGCACCAACATTAGAATGCAGTCAGCAGTATCTCATACTGAAATATCTATTGAATATCTTTAGATAGAGTTAACACTTCCATTTGTAGCACAGTCTGTGTACTGTTTCTTGTCTAGTCTAGTCTCCTGATGTCATCAGTGTCCTATTTAAGTAGACATATGTAAATATAAACAAGTGACAATAGTGAGCTCTTAGTTATGTGAAGGTTAAATATTGCACCCCAATTTATACTAGCAAGGGAGGAAACATATTATATGCAATGAGTGCTTAGTACTGGGAAAATGCCTGACATATAATCATATAACAATTACAGCACGGAAACAGGCCATCTCAGCCCTTCTAGTCTGTGCCGAATGCTTACTCTCACCTAGTCCCACTGGCCCGCACTCAGCCCATAAGCCTCCATTTCTTTCCTGTCCATATACCTATCCAATTTTACTTCTCTGTAAATCTTCTCTGTATCTCTCCATTTTGACATGGGGCATGAAATTCACAGAATGCCTATCCAATTCCCCAATACATCCAAGTTCATTTGGAAATGACTAAAAAACAGATCTAATCTAGGTGTCACCTACGTTTGGTATGTAGATGAAAACTTGATCCAACTTCTGTCTTTGATACCAAGTTGCAGAAGGAAACTCTGGATTTGATTATCGGTATTTAGTTTCTCTTGGTCAGACCAGGTTGCTTGGACAACAGCAAAGGAACTTTCTAAAGTTGTTGGATAATGCCAGTTTGTCAGTATGTGTTTGGCAGCTGTTTTTTCATTAGATTCAATGTGTTTTAGGTATAAACTTCAGCAAATGGCACTCAATTTTGACTTTAAGAGGATGGTGGAAATCCTGCTACGGAAGTATTTTGTACTCAGCCTTGTGCATTGCATCAGGGTTAGGAAATGCATTAATGACACAGTGAGTTTATCTTCCCCTTCTGGCTCTAACTCTTCTGTACAAAGACAGTACACTGCATGAAGGGTCTGACCATACATAATAACATAGCAGAAGCAAATCAGTTAACTTTTGGACACACAGGAGATCCTGCAGATGCTGGAACTCTGAAGTAACACACACAAAATGTTGGAAAAACTTAGCAGGTCAGGCAGCACCTGTGGAGAGGAGTAAAGAGTTGATGCTTTGCGAGTCTTGATGAAGAGTTTTGGTTCAAAATGTCAACTCTTTATTCCTCTCCATAGATGTTGCATTACTTGTTAAGTTCCAGCTGAGTTGGGACTGCATGTGTTGCTCTGTTAAATTTTAGAAATTGTACCTTATACAGAATGTCCATCAATTTAATAAGAGAATCTCAGAACTAGAGGGAAAGAGCAAAATACTAAACAACAATTAGCTGAATTAATTTCAATCAATGTGTATCTTTATTGTTTTTGCTTTGTGACCATTTGAGGACTGTAGTTCATGATCACGCTCAAATTTAAAAATAAAAATGGAACAATGTGATTGATTTCAAAGTAAATTGTTGTAGGAAGAGATGAATAAGGGGTGGAAGAGAAACGTCCTGTAGCTCTTGTTGTCTTTTAGAATACATTTATGATAATCCACGGTGAAAAGTTATCGAAAATATATTTTTTTCTCTGCAGAAATGGAAGAGGTGATGAATGATTTTAAAAATTAAAACATTAAAACATAAAGGGTTTAATTTATTATTAACTAATACTTGCAATCTATGCTCACAATAATATTCAAAACACTAAGTTCAGCAAAGTTGAGTACAGTAAGATTGCTTTTCAGTGTGTAAAAAAATGCAGATGCTATCTGTACAGTTGTCTTAAAAGCAGTGTAAAAGGTCATTGGATGAAGTTAAGCTCCGCTCTGTAGGTTTTCATGCTTCCCCAACCCACACAATTGTGTTGCCTCGTGTTATCTTGGATATCTCACAGTTCAATTTCTTTTGTCTTGCTCCTATGATGAACAAGGAATCCTTAGACGGAGCAATGAGATGCTGTCCAAATAAACCACTGTTAACTATTGCCCTGTTATTGCCATTCCACAACCAGTCCTTTTGTTTAATGGGAACTTTCAAGCCCTTAATGAATTTAATGTTCCCTGTGGAGAGTTCCAGAAACAGCAAATCTGTTTGAACACCGGAGCTGGCGTAGATGTAATATTCATTGGCTTCTGTGAAAGATAGCTGGAAGGTCACATCAACAATGTGTAGGTTTGTAGTAATTTCAAATGTAGACATGATCTCACCCCGCAAGGTAACAGACTGGACTGTAATTAGCCCCTTGTAATCATCTGTGCTGACTATGTAGTGTCCATCAGGGGAGATATATGGAGTACCTGACACTTTATCATTGTATCCAATTACAGAATCAGTGACACTGTCAATGATGATCTGTGACTGAGGCAAGCTTGAGTCATTTGTCTGACAATGGATGAAGTAATAGCCACCCAGATGAGTGTAGGCCATTGCTTCTGGGATGCAGCTGTAGTTCTTTAGGCTGATTGTCTTGATGTAGGCCACAGTTTCCAGATCAATCTTGTGAAGTGCTGCTTCTGAGCTATGAACAATAAATCCGAATCTAAACAAAAAGACATAAATGATTAGTCCTCCATCAAATGGAGATGCGGAGAAAATTTTTTAGCCAGAGAGTGGTGAATTTGTGGAATTTGTTACCACAGGCAGCTGTGGAGGCCAGGTTATTGGGTGTATTTAAGGCGGAGATTGATCGGTTCGTGATTGGACTCGCCCTCAAAGGTTATGGGCAAAAGGCTGGGAAATGAGGCTGAGGTGGGGAAAAAAGTATCAGCCACGATTGAATGGTGGAACAGACTAGATGGGTCAAATGGCCTAATTCCGTTCCTATGACTTATGGTCTTAAATCAACTTTTGGAACATGAAAGAATACCTTATGCAGAGAGTTGCTGATTGTTGTGGGTAGATTCTACCTAGCTGGCAGGAGAGCCGTGGAAAATCTTTTGAGACTTTTTTCTGGAGTTTCCAAATTCTTAATAAGTTATGCTAGAGGGGCAATGAACACTTACTGGCATTCCCTTCATATTAAACAAAGATTTTTTTAATTAACAACTACTGCAGTCTTCTAAGGACAACTGGCATCTACAAAAAAAGGTTTTCCACATATTCCTGTGGTGTGGTTCTGCAGGTAGGGAAGTTGACTAAAAAGAAAGGCAGTTGAACATTGGATAATTCTATGGCATATTTGTGAGTAAATAAGTCACATATGACATCATATGTGTGACATGCAGTCATCCTTTAAGACTGCAGTGAAGTGTATCCATATATTCTGAAGCCCCAATTCCACTTAAGTATTATAATTATCATCTAAATGAGACTGGTTTATAGATCACCTCAGCACACACTGCAGATACAGTCGGTTATGCTGCAATATCTAGAACTGGGGAAGAAACATGATGAGCCTCTACCTGTGTTAGCAGCCCACATGGGATCATAGGCTCTGATTGAGTCCCTTGTTAGGAACAGTTGCATGCCACTGCTTGAGGAAGGATAATCAATGAGGCAGAGATCACAGTGTGCAGCTCTAGATCAATGAAGGACCTTTGATTATCCCAAATTTTGAAAATTCAGGCTGTTGGATGTTACAAGTGAGACACTGATGTTTCAGAGCAGGTCATTTAATTGACGTCTTATTGGTGATCTCAGCATGATGTGCTCATAGTCATTTATGTGAGTGTTCAGTGAAAGTCATAAGTTGCACCAAAAGACTCTAGTTTATGTTGGTAAGAGTAAAAAAATGTCAGGTGTGAGATCTGTGGCATTTTAAAATCTGCAATTGATGCGGGGTAATTACACTGCACAACAAAGATTTTGCTTCCTGGATACTTCTAAGAGTACCTTATGGATTTTGGACTGCTTGATCATGAAAATCACTATGAAATTTCTTTATCATACACCTTTTTATTTTGAAATCATATATATATTTGTTATTTCAATTCATAAATAAAATCAGAATAACAGATGCCAAGATTAAGTAAGGTATTTTTGTTGGTCCACAAATCAAACAGGTCATCAATGGCAGACATTTCGACGAGCTTCTAGTGGTACTGGAGAAAATTGGAAGACATTTAAAGATGTTGTTGAAATTTATCTTGGCAACTACAGAGCACCAAACTACAAACCCCATTTCCAGAAAAGTTGGGATATTTTCCAAATTGCAATAAAAACAAAAATCTGTGCTATGTTAATTCTCGTGAACCTTTATTTAACTGACAAAAGTACAAAGAAAAGATTTTCAATAGTTTTACTGACCAACTTAATTGTATTTTGAAAAAGTACACAAATTTAGAATTTGATGGCTGCAACACACTCAACAAAAGTTGGGACAGAGGCATGTTTACCATTGTGTTATATCACCTTTTGATAACACTTTTTAATTGTTTTGGAACTGAGGATGCTAATTGTAGTAGATTTGCAGTTGGAAATTTTGTCCATTCTTGCTTGATATAAGACTTCAGCTGCTCAACAGTCCGTGGTCTCCATTGTCTGATTCTCCTCTTCATGATGCGCCATACATTTTCAATAGGAGATAGATCTGGACTGGCAGCAGGTCAGTCAAGCACATGCACTCTGTGTCTACAAAGCCACACTGTTGTAGCAGAATGTGGTCTGGCATTGTCCTGCTGAAATAAGCATGAACATCCCGGGAAGAGACGTTGCCTTGATGACAACATATGTCTTTCTAAATTCCTAATATACGCCTCAGAGTCAATGGTACCTTCACATACATACAACTCACCCATGTCGTGGGCACTGATGCACCCCCATACCATCACAGATGCTGGCTTTTGCAACTTTTGCTGATACGAATCAGGATGGTCATTTTCATCTTTGGCACGAAGAACTCGATGCCCGTTTTTTCCAAAAACTAGCTGAAATGTGGACTCATCGGACCATAGCACATGGTTCCACCGTCTTTTGGTCCATCTGAGATGAGCTCAGGCCCGGAGAACTCGTCGGCGTTTCTGCATAGAGTTGATCTATGGCTTCCTCTTTGCGTAATACAGTTTCAAGTTGCATTTCTGGATGCAGCGACAGACTGTGTTAAGTGACAATGGTTTTCCGAAGTACTCCCGAGCCCATGTGGCTATAATTGTCACAGTAGTATGATGGTTTCTTAGGCAGTGCCACCTGAGGGCTTGAAGATCACGCGCATTCAACAGTGGTTTCCGACCTTCCCCTTTATGCAGTGAGATGTCTCTGAATTCTCTGAATCTTTTCACAATATTACATACTGTAGATGTTGAAAGACCTAAATTCTCTGCAATCTTGCATTGGGAAATGTTCCTTTTGAACTGACTAACAATTCTCTCACAAATTTTCCCACAAAGGGGTGAACCACGACCCATCCTTGCTTGCAAAGACTGAGCCTTTGATGGACGTTACTTTTATACCCAGTCATGATACCTCACCTGCTACCAATTAGCCTGCTTAATGTGGAGTCTTCCAAACTGGAGTTACTTGAATATTCTGTTCACTTTTCAATCTTATTTTAACTTTGTCCCAACTTTTGTTGAGTGTGTTGCAGCCATCAAATTCTAAATTTGTGTATATTTACAAAATACAATTAAGTTGTTCAGTAAAACTATTGAAAATCTTTTCTTTGTACTTTTGTCAGTTAAATAAAGGTTCACAAGAATTAACATATCACAGATTTTTGTTTTTATCGCATTTTGGAAAATATCCCAACTTTTCTGGAAATGGGGTTTGTACATGAAGCTGATTGACAACATGCTTGAAGCGAACAAACCCATAAAGTGCAACGTGTCACTAACAATTCATTTTCTGCATTCCCGTTTAGACGACTTCCCTGCAAAATCTTGGCACTGTCCAAGCATGGTGAAAGGTTTCACCAAGATATTGCAGTCATGGAGAAACAGTATCAGGGCAACTGGAATCCATCAATGCCAGCTGATTATTGTTGGACACTTAAGTGAGAAGCCTCAGACACCGAGTACAAATGAAAACTATTAACAAAACGTTTTTAGTTTAGTAGATTAAACAATTGCAATGTATCAGCACTGTTTTGCAACTGTTGTTTCTCCAAATTCCTAATCTGATACAAGTAGTCCAAAATTATTTTTGTGTCCAGCTTCAAGTGGTCTATCGTAAACAAAAAAGAAATTCTGAGGAAGCAACACTTTCAAAAAGAATTTCTGTCCAATGTTATCAATCTTGCTCAAGTGAAGTGTCCACCAATGGGGACAGGCTGATTTTCCTGAGGTGCAATTACACCTGGAAACAGCTGCTCAGGCAACCTAACCAGGTCAGATCATGTTGATGTGCATTTTGGAGATGAAAAAGTGTGCTCTAATGAATTGCACTTGCACAGTGTCAGCCAAATTACCAGGAGCAAACCTACCAATACGATTATTTTCAGTGTTATCCTCGATTGTGCTGAGTACTTAGTATTCAGTTTTGTAGATTTAATGTAATACTAATTAATAAGAATTGTTCAAGAAGAGGAAAGAGGAAAGATTCCTCCAACATGCCTGCACTGTATGACGTATTGCATAGTGAATCTAAATACAAAACATCATTGGTTCTGATATTACCTTTGATACATACAATATGAGCTTATTGTCTTTATATCATGAAGATGACAGAAATCATGGTTTTCCTCTCCACAGCTAAGCTTGCTGCAGCCTTTTTTCCAATGGAATTAGGTTTAATCAGCTAACTTGGTGTGAGCTGTTTCAGAAGTCACTTTTGTGCAATGAATAGCTTTGTCTGTAGATCAGGTAATGGGCAAAGTTGGAAACTAACTCAGAGTTAATTGCACATAATGCGAGAGCTCACATTTCAGAATAATCACTAAGACTCAGTAGAGGTCAGAAAGATCTTTGTGACCAGTACTCTCCTGTTGAGTGCCATTTGCTATGGTTAGCATTTTGCATGGTACAGTGCTAATCTCTGTCAAGGATTAGAGTGTCACGGTCCTGACCGTTAATTCCCCATTTTTCTCCTAATTCCCTTTGATAGCAGCACACCTGGTTTTCATCAAGACCTGCAGCATAAGAACCCCAGCATTGCACCCACTAGTTGCCAGATTGTTGGTTTTGCCAGTGTGGTAATTAACATTTCCCGGTTCCCGGCCCCTTAGGATTGTGTATTCTAAGTTTTACTTCAGCACCGAGGTTTACCTGTGTAACTCCGTCTCTCTGTGCTAAGAAAAGCTTTGTTTGCTGCTTCCCTTTCTACGCCCCATGTCAAGATAAATTCTGCCTGCCTCCTGCTGCCCTGAGCTCCCTCCAGTTGCTGTTCAACGCTCACGCCCGTGTCTGCATCCTAACTCAATCTCCATGCCTGTGTCCTGTGTTTGGGTTTGCCTCATTTGTTGCAACAGAATGATCTGGCCACGATGGACCCAGAGGACATGAAAACCCTTCAACAAGCCCTTACCAGCCAGGGTTCCCTACTGGGACAGCACGAGCAACTCCTCTGGGAGGTCATGAAGAACTCCATTCCCTGTCTGCTCACATCACGCCCGGAGCACTACGCTGGGGATTTGGGGAAGCACCAGACCTTCCTTCTTCAGTGCTCCTCAGGATTGCTTATATCATGGAGTTGTTGCGAGGAAGTGCCTTAGCATGGGCCACAGCTGTTTGGGATAACCAACTGGATATCTGCTCTTCTTTTGCCACCTTTATTTGGGAAATGAGAAAGATCTTTGACCGCCCTGTCCGTGGTAAAGACGCCGCCAAGCATCTACTCACGCTTCACCAGGGCTCATGCAGTGTTACCGAATATTACAGACAATAGACAGTAGGTGCAGGAGTAGGCCATTTGGCCCTTCTAGCCAGCACTGCCATTCACTGTGATCATGGCTGATCATACACAATCAGTACCCCGTTCCTGCCCTCTCTCCATATCCCTTGACCCCACTATCTATAAGAGCTTTATCTAACTCTCTCTTGAATGCATCCAGAGTCTTGGCCTCTACTGCCTTCTGGGGCAGATCCACCACTCTCTGGGTGAAAGAGTTTTTCCGCATCTCTATTCTAAATGGCCTACCCCTTATTCTTAAACTGTGGCCTCTAGTTCTGGACTTACCCATCAGCGGGAACATGCTTCCTGCCTCCAGTGTGTCCAATCCCTTAATAATCTTATATGTTTCAATCAGATCCCCTCTCATCCTTCTAAATTCCAGTGTATACAAGCCCAGTCACTCCAACCTTTCAACATATGACAGTCCTGCCATTCCGGGAATTAACCTTGTGAACCTACGCTGCACTCCCTCAATAGCAAGAATGTCCTTCCTCAAATTTGGAGACCAAAACTGCACACAATATTCCAGGTGGGGTCTCATCAGGGCCCTGTACAGCTGCAGAAGGACCTCTTTACTCCTATACTCAATTCCTCTTGTTATAAAGGCCAGCATGCCATTAGCTTTCTTCATTGCCTGCTGTACCTACATGTTTGCTTTCATTGACTGATGTACAAGAACACCTAGATCTCGATGTACTTCCCCTTTTCCTAACTTGATTCCATTTAGATAGTAATCTGCCTTCGTGTTCTTGCCACCAAAGTGAATAATCTCACATTTATCCACATTAAACTGCATCTCCCATACATTTGCCCACTCACCCAACCTGTCCAAGTCACCCTGCATTCTCATAACATCTTCCTGACATTTCACACTGCCACCCAGCTTTGTGTCATCGGCAAATTTGCTAATGTTACTTTTAATCCCTTCATTTAAATCATTAATGTATATTGTAAACAGCTGCGGTCCCAGCACCAAACCTTGCAGTACCCCACAGGTCACAGCCTGCCATTCCGAAAGGGACCCGTTAATCGCTACTCTTTGTTTCCTGTCAGCCCCCCAATTTTCAATCCATGTCAGTACTCTGCCCCCAATACCACGTGCCCTAATTTTGCCCACTAATATCCTATGTGGGACTTTATCAAAAGCTTTCTGGAAGTCCATGTACACTACATCCACTGGCTCTGCCTTGTCCATTTTCATAGTTACATCCTCAAAAAACTCCAGAAGATTAGTCAAGCATGATTTTCCCTTCACAAATCCATGCTGACTCGGACTGATCCTTTTACTGCTATCCAAATGTGTCATAATTTCTTCTTTTATAATTGACTCCAGCATCTTTCCCACCACTGACATCAGGCTAACCAGTCTACAATTCCCTGTTTTCTCTCTCCCTCCTTAGTGGGACAACATTAGCCACCCTCCAATCAGAAGGAACTGTTCCTGAATCTATAGAACATTGGAAAATGATTACCAATGCATCCACGATTTCGAGAGCCATCTCTTTAAGTACCCTGGGATGCAGACCATCAGGTCTCGGGGACTTATCAGCCTTCTGACTCAACAGTCTATCCAACAGCGTTTCTTGCCTAATATAAATTTCATTCAGTTCATCCTTTACCCTAGTTCATTTGGCCACTATTACATCTGGGAGATTGTTTGTGTCTTCCCTAGTGAAGACAGATCCAAAGTACCTGTTCAACTCATCTGCCATTTCCTTGTCCCCCATAATAAATTCACCCGTTTCTGTCTTCAATGGCCCAATTTTGGTCTTAACTATTTTTTTGCTGTTCACATACCTAAAGAAGCTTTTACTATCCTCCTTTATATTCTTGGCTAGTTTACCTTCGTATCTTATTTTTTCTTGGTGTATTGCCTTTTTTGTTATCTTCTGTTGCTCTTTAAAAGCTTCCCAGTCCTCCGGTTTCCTGCTCATCTTTGCTATGTTATACTTCTTCCCTTTTATTTTTATACTGCCCTTTACTTCCCTTGTCAGCCACGGCCACCCCTTACTCCCTTAGGATTTTTCTTCCTCTTTGGAATGAACTGATCCTGCACCTTCTGCATTATTCCCAGCAATACCTGCCATTGTTCTTCCACTGTCTTCCCTGCTAGAGTATTGTTCCATTGAACTTTGGCCAGCTCCTCCCTCATAGCTCCATAGTTCCCTTTGTTCAACTGTAATACTGACACATCCAATTTTCCCTTCTCCTTCTCAAATTGTAGGTTAAAAAAAGTATCATATTATGGTCACTACCTCCTAATGGTTCCTTTACCTCAAGGTCCCTGATCAAATCTGGTTCATATTCCGTGGAGTTCCAGATGTTAGTGGCTGACTTGGGGTGGAATGATCAGGCACTCCAAGGGGTATTTCAGAATGGTCTCAGTAACACGGTGCAAGATGAGTTGTCAACAAGAGACGACACTGACAGCCTGGACTCCTTGATCTCCCTAGCCACCAGATTGGACAATAGTCTCCGAGAACGTCATAGAGAAAGAACTGGTCATCCACCATCTTTGGCCACTCCTCGGCACTCATTACCACTTCCCACCAGAACAAGCCTCTCTTCTCCTCCTGCTCCTAGAGTAGCTCCCAGCCCGGCCGTTTCCACCGCCCCAGGAGAGGAACCTATGCAGCTGAAACGGAACTGTCTTTCCCCCACTGAACGACTCCGGAGATTGAGAGTGGGTAAGTGTCTATATTGCAGCCAGTCTTGCCACTTCCGTTCTACCTGTCCACTTTGGTCAAAAAGGGGAGACTCACCAGTAGAAAGGGGGACCCTGGTGAGCCAGACAACATTCCCTTCCGTTCCCTGAACCTGGATGCAGCTTCAAGCCATTTTGCATTACAACCAACAGTCCCTGCCACTGTTAGCACTAGTGGTCTCTGGCGCTGAGGGAAGCCTTTTGGATAAGAACTTAGCTTTTCAGGCTGGAATTCGTCGTAAACCGTTGAGTGCTCCCCTGGAAGCCCGGTCACTGGACAGTAGACTACTGGCCCTAGTCACACACTGCACGGAACCCCTGTCTCTCCTTCTCTGTAGAAACCATTGGGAACAGATACAATTCAATTTACTTACCTCTCCTCAAACTCCTATAGTTCTTGGTTACCCCTAGTTAAGCCGTCATAACCCCCACGTTGACTGGTTCACTGGGAAGATAGTCAGATGGAATCCATTCTGTCACTCCCCTTGTCTACAATCATCCCTTTCTCCAGTGGAAGTCACCGCGACCTCGTCTGCCTCTGAACCCCCCCGACTTTTCCAAGGTTCCAGTAGAGTATCACGATCTGGGAGAAGTGTTTAGTAAACAACGGGCTCTTTCCCTGCCTCCACATCACCCTTACGATTGCACAATTGACCTTCTCCCCAGAGCCCCTCTACCTACCGGGCTGTATAACCTGTCCTGACCAGAAAGGGAAGCAATGGAAGCTTACTCAAATGACTCTCTCGCGGCTGGCATTATCCAACCTGTAGGCGCAGGATTCTTCTTTGTGGGGAAGAAGGACGGTTCACTGCGCCCCTGCATTGACTACCATGGCCTGATCAGCATCACCATAAAGAATAAGTATCCCCTGCCCCTTAACAACTCTGCTTTCGAGCCCCTTCACGGAGCCAATATTTTCTCTGAGTTGGACCTGCGGAATGCCTATCACCTGGTCAGGATAAGGGAGGGAGATGAATGGAAAACAGCTTTTAACACCCCCTTGGTCATTTCGAATATCTGGTCTTGCCATTCGGTTTCACCAATGTGCCCACCGTCTTCCAAGCCCTGGTGAATGATGTCCTTAAGGACTTTATTAATCATTTCACTTTCGGTTATTTGGATGACATCCTAATCTTCTCCCGCAGTCTTCAGGAACACACCCACCGTGTCCATCCGGTTCTTCAGAGGCTTTTGGAGAACAAGCTGTTCGTTAAGGCAGAGAAGTGCGAATTCCATGCCCATTCCATCAGTTTCTTGGGGTACATCATTGAGAGCGGGCAAGTGAGGGCGGAGCCTGAAAAGATCTGAGTGGTGGCAGAGTGGCCAAAACCCACGACATTCAAACAACTCCAGCGATTTCTGGGGTTCGCAAACTCCTGCCGTTGCTTCATCGGGGATTACAGCAGGGTGGCAATGCCCTTAACTCAGCTCACCTCTCCTGCGACCCCTTTCCACTGGACTCCCGAAGCAGACTCAGCCTTCTCGGAGATGAAGAGGTGTTTTTGCTCCCACCCTGGTCCAACCTGACCCCTCTCACCAATTTATTGTGGAAGTCAATGCCTCTGACTCTGGGGTGGGTGCGGTCATCTCCCAACAGTCTGGCCCAGACCAAAAGCTCCATCCCTGCGCCTTCTTCCCTCGCCGTCTATCCCCTGCTGAACGAAACTATGAACCAGGAGTTACTGATCGTCAAACCTGCTTTGGAGGAGTTGAGGCACTGGCTGGAGGGAGCTGAACATCCATTCATCATCTGGACAGACCATAAGAACCTTAAGTACATCCAAACTGCTAAACGCCTTTGGGCACTACTTTTTGGCAGTTTCAGATTCACACTCATCTATCGTCCAGGGTCCAAGAACGGGAAGCCCGATGCTTTCTCTCATCAATATGTCTCTGAGGAGGGCCTTCCCAACCCTGAGACCATCCTTCCACCATCCTGTGTGGTGGCTGCCCTCACCTGGGGGATGAAATCCACAGTCAAAGAGGCCCAACGGACTCAACCTGACCCAGGTAATGGACCCCGCAATCGCCTCTTCGTGCCGTGTCTCCAGTGGGGACACACTTCTTGTTTTGCCTGCCATCCTGGAATCAATCAAAATCTGTCCCATCTGAGATGACCTTCCTGGTGGCCCTCCATGGATGCTGACACTCGCTCTTTTCTCTCTGCCTGTACTGTGTGTGCCCACTGGTACCTGCTGGGTTGCTTCATCCCCTACCTGTCCTTAGCTGCCCTTGGTCCCACATTGCTCTGGATTTTGTTACTGGACTACCCCTTTCACATGGTAACACAGCTGTACTCACCATGGTGGACCGTTTCTCCAAAGCCGTGCAGTTCATATCCCTTCCCAAACTCCCTACAGCCCATGAAACAGCCGACCTCCTTGTCCATCACATCTTTCGCCTTCATGGAAATCCCTTTGACATTGTTTCTGGCCAGGGCCTCAATTCATCTCTCAAGTCTGGAGATCCTTTTGTCAAGCCCTAGGAGCCTCAGTAAGTCTGTCTTCTGGTTTCCATCCACAGACTAACAGTCAAACCAGGATTTGGAAGCAGCACTGCGTTGCATATCTGCCAACAACCCGTCATCCTGGAGCACCCATCTCACTTGGGTGGAGTATTCCCACCGCTCCCTGGTCGGCACCACCACCAGAATATCTCCCTTTGAATACTCCCTTGGTTACCTACCCCTTCAGTTTCCTGCCCAGGAAGACGACATTGTGTGCCTTCAGATCAGGCCTATCTCCACTGGTGCTGCAAGGTCTGGAAGGATACACATGTGGCCCTGTTCCGCTCAACCACCGCAACCGGAGGATTGCCAGTCCCCATCGAATTCCTGCACCCAACTATCGGCCTGGTCAGATGGTTTGGCACTCTTCAAAAGACATCCCCCTCAAGAGTGAACCCAAGAAACTCACTCCTCGTTGCCTCGGACCATTCGAAATTGAGAGTATCATCAACCCTTCAGTGGTCAGACTCAAACTGACCAGATTCATGCACATTCATCCCACGTTCCACATCTCCCAGTTGAAACCTGTGTCTGTCAGCCCTTCGTGCCCTCCTGCTGAACCCCCTCCAGCCACCCAGATTATTGACGATTACCCAGCATACACTGTCCAGCAAATACTGGATGTGAGCCGCCGAGGCAGGGGTCTCCAGAACCTGGTAGATTGGGAAGGATATGGTCCTGAGGAGCGCACCTGGATTCCCCGCTCCTTCATCTTGTCCTCATCCGAGATTTCCATCGAGGCAATCCAGACCAGCCTGAGGATTTGCTTGAAGGCTCCCTTGGGTGGGGGGGGGGGAGTACTGTCATGGTCCTGACCGTTAATTCCCCATTTTCTCCTAATTCCCTTTGATTGTGCCATGGTTCCGACCGTTAATTCCCCATTTTCTCCTGATTTCCTTTGATAGTGGCATACCTGGTTTTCATCAAGACCTGCAGCATAAGAACCCCGGCTTTGCACCCACTAGTTGCCAGATTGTTGGTTTTGCCATTGTGGTTATTAGTGTTTCCTGGCCACTGAGGATAGTGTGTTCTAAGTTTTGCTTCAGTACTGAGATTTACCTGTGAAATTCTGTCTTTCCTTGTCAACATAAGTTTTCTTAAGTTCTACTCCCGTTCCGAGGTTTACCTGTGGAACTCTGTCTCTCCGTGTCAAGTTAGTATTCTGTTTTATTTCAGTACTGAGGTTTACTTGTGTAACTCCATCTCTCCGTGCTAAGAAAAGCTTTGTCTGCCATTTCCCTTTCTGCGTTCCATGTCAATATAAGTTCTGCCTGCCTCCTGCTTCCCTCCTGTTTGCCGTACAACACACACACCCACGTCTGCATCCTAACTCAATCTCCGTGCTTGGGTCCTGCATTTGGGTTTGCCTTGTTCGTTGCAACATAGAGATCTATTTTACCCACCATATATAATTATAAGTATTAGGAATTTGCTGTGGTGTGTTGGTCGGGGTGCGACATTCAATAAAAATCAACAACATTCAACGAGTGTAATGAATTATATAAAAATAAAAGTAGAGATTAAATGATAGATATAGAATAAGATGTGCATAAAACAGTACATAAATAACAGCATGCATTTCCAATGTAAACAGCATCATAAAAATGTTTTAAAGTGTTAACAGTGCAGTGCAGTGATGGCGGCATAGATAAAGGAGGGAGTGTTGGTGAGGGGAGGCTACTAGATTCGTTGAACTGATCAATTGTCTGGGGAAGAAACTTCTTAAAACAGTGTTAAGTTTTGCTTTAATAGCTCTATAGAGATTTCCAGAAGGGAGACTTTGGATAATGCATTTTATAGGGTGGGTAGTGTTTGTAAAGATCTGTCCTGCCTGATTCTTTGTCCTGAACACACACAAGTTCTGTAGTGACGGTAGACAGCAGGTAATGACCTTTACTGTTGGCATCTATGTTGCATACATCTGAGTATGTGTTAACATCTTAATGATCATCTTGCTATTTTACTGACTGGCTATCAGAAAGAAATAATGTGCAAGGTCATCATCAAACATTAAGCCACTAGCTGCCACACAGTCTTCAACCTAATTTCTTGAGAGTCTCTCTTTGCTTCCATGTTAAGCCCAAAGCCCCCAAGCAGGGCTTGTGGGAGATCCACCCTTTCAACCTTGCTGAACTTATTTCTTCCAGCCTTGACTCCCTCTTTCTCCCCTGGTCCAGTCATTTCCCATGAACATCCTTGATACCTTGGATGGCCTCCATCACTTTGGCTTTCCATTCTCTGGCTCCAATTGGTTTATCTTTAACAAAGAATGTACAATTGCTTTATACTTTCATTCCACGTCTTCCTGTAAAGAGAGACCCACCCAGTTCTACTCTACCAACACTGGAAGCTTCCCTTAAAAGAAAACAATAAGGTTGTACCTAATGTGATTGATGATGAGATTGGTTGGAGGAATGAAAAAGTCATCAACGCGATCAAACTGTTTGCCAACAGGTTGCATGTGGATAGTATGATGGTCTCCATTTCCACTTGCTTGAGTGATAACCTGCAAAAATACAAGTCTGATAATCAGTTTTGTAACTCCAAATTAAAGTTTACTATTCAGATCTCTATCTACAACTGCCAGATCCTGGTGCCTTCAGTTCACCTTCTTTGATATTTACTTAATCTTTTTTAATACTGCATATCTGCTGGATTATGACTCCATAGACACTGCCTCTGTTATGCTGTCTCATCTAAGGATGAATTCGACATTTGTAACTCTGCACTGTGTGGAATATTTAATTGAAAGGGACACTGCTGAGAACAACCTTCTGTATCATGTATCCCAACATGTGTGTTAAAATTTCAATGGATGTAAAGTCAAAGGATCCTTTAGGAGGGGTGCAGCTGATCATACAAAAACGTTGGCCAGATTTTAAAAATGGGGATCTTGCTCCTGAATTTTCCTGTACATTGAGACAAGAACTTATTATTTGGAACTCAGTACAATTAGGATACCTGCAGTATGACCACGAGCACAATGAATCAGACCAGTTAATCTTGTGTTGTGTGGATGCAGGGTTTCTCCCCACAGAATACTGCATGATCTGTTGTGTGTTTTCTGAATACTTTATTATTACAATGCAGATGGCGTTGAATTAAGGGCAGCTTCTACATTTGTATACCTCACTGAATTTCTTACAAAGGAGCTCTATATAATTATATCATTGGGTACTTGCAAACTTACTTAGGACTAAATATTTCCAGGTAAATTTTCATCAAATCAATGTTGACCTGCTTGGATCAGTGAACGTCTAATCACGTGGTCCTGAGGCATAATTAATATCATAGACAGCACTGCAAACAATGTAACCAAGGGCAACATCCTCCAAGTGGTTCACAAATCTACTTCTTTCACATCTTCTTTTTCTTTCAAATGTGGTTCTGCTACTGTTGGAGCCTGCAGTCTACATATTGGTGGTGTGTTATCAGGCTGATTTTGTGATCTGGCACTTTGCTGTCTCCAAGAGTGTCCTGAGAGGCTTTGAGCAAAGTGTGCAGCTTCAAGGCCAGGAATCCTGGAGATGGGGTGTGAGACCATGATTAACTCCATTTCTTGTCTATTTCGCAGGGAAGATCGAAGTCACTGAGACAAGTGTAGACGGTGACAGGGTGTTCACCGCTGTCTACTAGCCTCTCGCTCGTTGCTGCCGCAGGGAGGCACCTATGTGTGATGGCCTCTTTCTCTCTCCTTCTTGCTCACTGCTCTTGAAGGAAGGTCCCTGTGTTCAAATGGTATCTCTCTCCCTCGATGCTCTTGGAGGCTGCTACCAGAGTTCTTGGGCAAGATTTGATCAATGCTTTTAGTGGATTGGACTCTGTAGTTCACGTTATGATGCGTTTCTGCTTTCTGTGAGCTTTTTTTGTTGCTATTTTTGGTGACCTTGAATCCAGGCAGCTGGCAGATACTGAACACTGAGCTGAACTGAACATGGTTGGACTCGTGCTTTTGTGTTTTATTTTCCGTGTTTTCTCAGTCATTTCTTTTTTGTTGCTGGTTGCGTGATTTGCTTTTTTGGGTTTGCTGCTTACTTTGAACGGGTTCCATGGTTTTCTTTGTTTCAAGGCTATCTGTGGGGAAGGCAAACCTCAGGGTTGCATACAGCATGCACACTTTGATATTAAATGTACATTGAATCTTTGAATCATAATGGGCAGCAGGAGAGCTTTTATTTCTTCTTATTAACCTATAAGTTCAAAGCACCTACCAATTTTACATAAACGAGGAAGATTATTAAAAACTGCCATAACTGAGTATTTTCATAACATTATTCGGGAGTTTTATATTTTTTTAAATCTCTTTTGAATGGAAATACCTGGGGTTGATCTCAGAAAAAATATTTTGATTTTATATTTCATAACACTTTACACAGGCAGTGTTAAATTTCCCTTCATACAAAGTAAAACACATCGTTATTGAAGTTAGGTTAATTCAACTTGCGGGCATATATTCTATGGAATAAATCTTTTTAAGCGCTTGGACATTGTATGGCAATTTCATAGAGCAAAAGAGCTCCCTGTGCCAAGAAGCTATGCTAGTGAAGGTTCAAGCAACACACACAAAATGCTGGTGGAACGCAGTAGGCCAGGCAGCATCTATAGGAAGAAGCACCGTTGACGTTTCGGGTCGAGACCCTTTGACCCTTGTCCTGACGAAGGGTCTTGGCCTGAAACGGCAATAGCAACATCCTTGTAAATATTCCATGCACTCTTTCAATCTTATTGACATATTTCCTGTAGCTAGGTGACCACAATACTCCAAAGTAGGCCTCACCAGCATTTTATACTGTATCACTTCAACATAACATCTCAACTCCTGACTCAGTACTCTGATTTATAAAGGCCAACATGCCAAAAGCTTTCTTTATGACCTATCTACCTGTGACATTGCTTTCTAGGAATTATGGATCTGTATTCCCAGATCCCTCTGTTCTACTGCACTCCTCAGAGCCTGTGGTGAAGTACATATACCTGTCTGGACACTCCCCTCTGCTGACTGCTCCTGTGGCTCCTCCCACAGACCCCTGTATAAAGGTGATTAGGGCATTGGTCCTCCCTCAGTCTCCAGGATGTTGTGTGGTGGTCTCTTGCTGCTAATCATGGTCTCCTGCAGCTAATAAAAGCCTATTGTTCGCCCCTCGTCTCCGAGAGTTATTGATGGTGCATCAGAGCCCTATTGCTCACTGTGCAAGTCCTGAATAGTGAGCCCTCGATTTAAGATACTGACCAGTAAACATCACCTTTTTTTCAACCAAACCCCTTCAGAATTCTGTGCTTTTCAAGAAGTTTGTTTCTCAGTCTCCTAAAAGATATAGTATAGACCCAGTCTGTTTAATCTCTCCTTATTGAAAAATGTCAACATAAACTTTTTGAGTGTGACAAAGAGTGTGACCTAGAAAATCTGAACTTCTTGTTCTGTTGATGGAGAAAAGAAAGTAGAAATATATGAGCTGGAGCTGCGGGTTATAATTTTTTTTTACTATATATTTAATGTATTCTCTAGTGTATAGGAACATATTTAGATTTATAAAATATCCTTAGTCCAGTATATGAAAACTATTCCACACATTGAAAACATTCAGTCTTGAGCCATGTATAAAAAGACTTGGCAAGACGAATGCTCACAATAGTTCTGTTGGAAGCTAGCCAGTTACTAACAGAGAAAAGAAACCAGTTAATAGTAATTAGCTGTCTGTCATCTGTCTGTGCGCAGCCACCAGCTGTGAGGAACTACTCAGCCTCCATCACCACCAGCCGATCAAACTATAGTCAACCCAAGCATCAACACTCAGTCACTAGAACGTGCCCTCTAAAACCAACGGCCACCCTCGAGAGGTAATCCAACTGCCAGTAAGTAACTCTCGAAACTGCAGCCAGCAACTGTCAGAAACCATACTTCAGCCAGGCACCAACAAACAGCTATTAGTTCTCTATCAAACAGCTATTAGTTCTCAACAGGCCTTCTCCAAACAGTTCACAGCTATGCATGAGCAGACAGCTCACAATTAAAGACAAACAGCTAGCTGCATATTTCGGGCACACAGAGATTCAGCCATCTGCCTGTTAGCCATTGTCATAAAGCAATAGCACTGCATGCTGTAATGAAATTATAGGGAATGGATTTCACCTGCAGACCAAGGAGTAGTGCAGGATAATGGAAAGTGTTCCAGATGGAGGAGAATACCTGGATGTTTGTGTAAGAAAAGGGGTGACCTGGATTTGGAAGTCTGGGATTGGGAATTACAAGGGCAAGTCCTGGAGGTGTACAGCATGGGAACTAAAATATTGTATAGAAGTAGGAGGTCTAATGCTGTCAGATTCTTACATTATAAGTATTCTTGGTCCCACATTTGCTGCTTGGTCCCAGATTTTGATAATCAAGAAATAATTAAGTAATTAATGACAATCAAAACAAAACTGCAGATTTGGAAAATCTCAAAAAAATGAAGTGCTAGAAATCTGTGGGAAGACTTTCAGCTTGTCCTGCTCAGTATTTCCAGCACTACTTGTTTTGGAAATTAATGGTAATGTCTCTCAACTATGGTGATTTGGACTCGATTCTGATAGCTGGTGTCCAAAAGGTATAGGAGCAGGATTAGACCATTCAACCCATAACTTTTTCTTTCCAACACAATTTCTGTGTAGAGTTTGCACATTTTCAAGTTCTAATTAAATCTCAAGTTTAATTGTCATTCAACCATACATAAATACCCATGAGTACAGGCAAAAGAAACAGTGTTCCTCTGGAGCCAAGGTGCAAAACGCAGTACCAACAGTCACACACAGCACAAGGCACGTATAAGATGCAGTAAACATATAGATGCATAAAAAATATATAGCCCTAGTCCCTGAAAGACAGGCCCAGTAAACTGATGGCGTTGTTGACAAGAACAAGCAATTGTCAGCAGTCTGCAAATGAACATATGCATTGACGCACGGATGCATGCAGTCTAGCTTCCTGTGACCACACCTGAGTGGTTCTCCTGAGGGCTTCAGCTCCCTCCCATATCAAAAGCTGTGCTGGGAGTTAGGTTAATAGTGTATTGTAAATTATCCTTAGCGTAACCAGTTTACAAAAGAATGAGTGGGATGTCAGTAAACATACAAAAATAGGTCACAAGGGCAGATAACTGGTGCCTATGACCGTTGGGATTATGTTGTGAAATGGCATTGACTCAGTGGTCTAAATTGCCTCCCTGTGTATCATAAGAAAATATAAAGTAGGTTATGCAAAATTACCAGAGAGAGAGAAATGCTTTGTCAAGGAGTTATTTTATATTGACTAGGAAGAATTAGAGGCTTACCTACCTTTAAATAGTCTTTTCCTATTTTAAATTATTAACTTAAAATTGATGTCACAAGCTTTGGATATTCCTCACAAAAGGAAGCTTTCACATACCTGTAGAGCAGGATTGCTTTTATTCACATCTCCCCAGCTGAGGACCCAGACTTGGTCATGTGATTTATCATACTGTAATTTCACTGGAACAGGATCTGTTGACACTGCCTGTGAAGAAATTATGAGAGGTTATCAATAAGTAGCTACTCCCCACATAAATAAACACCTTGATCGTCATTACCATTTCAAAATTACCATTTTGAAACTGGTAATATCTACAATAGTGTCAGAATGCAAAAAGCAACGAGATAAACTAAAGTTCCTTTATTTCCCACTCTGACCTTTCACTTCCTATCTGTCTATTACTTCCTCCTGGGTTCAGTCCTCCTTCCCTTTCTCTTATGGTCCACTCTCCAATCAGATTCTTCTTCTCCAGCCCTTGACCTTTCCCGCCCACTTGGCTTCACCTATCTCCTTCTATTTAGCTTCTTTCACCTCCCACCCCATATTTTTATTCAGGCATCTCACCACTTCCTCCTCAGTCCCGAAGAACAGTCTTGGCCAGAAATATCGACGGCTTACTCTTTTCCACATACGCTGCCTGACCTGCTGAGTTCCTACAGCATTTTGTATGTGTTGCTTTGGATTTCCAGCATCTGTAGACTTTCTCATGTTTGTGAAACTAAAGTTCTAGTCTACATCATGGGTGGTACCAAACTTTTCAAAATCTTGACATGACTTAAAGAAAATCTTGAAATGGAGACATTAGATGATCTGATTTCAAGTTAGTTAGTTGGAATGATTTATAGGGAAAACAGAATATATTTAAACTAATGGGCTAACCCACAGAATCTGGTCTAATAATCTGGAAATGCAGGCTTGAATGCCACTATGACAGCTGGCAAATTTAAATTCAAGAAATTAAACCAGGATTTTTGAAAAATATATAAAGCTCATCACAATAAAGGGACAATGAAGGTAGGATCTTGTTATAAAATTCCATCTAGTTTGCTGATATCCTTCAGACAAGAAGATTTTCCACCTTTACCTGTTATATGTAGCTCTAGACCACTAATGTACTTGATTCTTGAATGCCTCAGTTCTGCGGCAGTTAGAGATGGATGATGATGGAAACATTGCCAACAAAGAACACATTGTGTAAACAAATAAATGAGGAAAATATTTTCAAAATCATGCTTTAAAGTAGAGAAACCCAAAGTAGAAATACCTTTGCAGAGTAGTTACAACCATAGGCCCATATTGTTAAGTTTTTGCAAAGTGATTCAAATGTAGCATATGTGTTGTGGGGTGCAATAAGATAATTATTGCTGTAATGTACCTTCAGTTTAATTACATTAAATTAATTGTTGTCTTGTTTCTAGTATTGTTTGTAGAAGCTTCCAAAGTCAGTCTGGAAAAGCCATTGGTTCATTTGTCATACACTTCCAAAGTATTGCCGAACAGAGAGAACCAGGCAACACGTTGTTGATAATCTTGCAATGCGGCAATGGTTCAGGCTAGCAGAAGGCATGTTGAATTAAATAAATATAAACTAGTGTGGGGAACTATGAGTGCAGATAGAGTCTGGGGAGAAGGGACAAATTTAGTCAGGTTGGATGTATTGTAAGATTAGTTACATATAACAAAGATTGAGAGACATTTAGAATATATTTGTATTTTCCCAAATAGTAATAATGTAGATGTATCTAAACTTGTTTGAATACCTGAACAATCTAAAGCCACGTGATCAGGAATTATTTTAGTGGAAACAAGATTGGATACTCTGACTTGTTAATTTATTAGGGACTTCCAGGTCAATTGACAATGTTTAAATGAGGTTACCAAAATATTGGCCAGCCACTATAACCAAGCAACCAGGGAAAGTTATGAAAGCTATAAATTCAGTATTCAGTCAGAGACTATTGAAGTATCCATGAGTTATTTCGCTGTGTTGGCTGTAAATTTTGAAATGTTCCTAGAGTCGTCATTGAGGGATCAATTTCTATGTGGGTTTACAAATGCATTCATTTGTCAAAGTTGAAAGTAAATTTATTATCACATTAAATATATGTCACCATATACCATCCTGACATTTGTTTTCTTGTGGGCATACATAGTAAATCCAAGAAACTTAATAGAATGAATGAAAGACAGCACTCAATAGGATGGTAAAAACAACCAGCATGCGAGAGACAACAAACTATGCAAATACAAAAGAGAGAAAGAGAGAGGAATAAGTAAGCTATAAAAATTGAGAACATGAGATGAAGAGTCCTTGAAAATGAGTCCATGGGTTGTGGGAACAGTTCAGTGAGGGGGCAAGTGAAGTTATCCCTTCTGGTTCAAGAGCCTGAAGGTTGAAGGGTAATAACTGTTCCTGAACCTGGTGGTGCGGGTCCTGAGGCTCCTGTACGTGATTCTTGATGGCAGCAGTGAGAAGAGAGCATGTCCCTTTCTTACATTACAGTGATCATTTTAATAAAAAAGAACATGCAATTGATATATGTGAATGCTCATCCTATGGAAATAGTGCTGAAGAAAGCATGGGAGTCGCATTCAGTGAGGGGCATAAATGCAAGCTTGCATGCTGAGCATAAACTGACAGTTGCAGCAATGATGGTATCTTCTTTAGGCATCATTCTCACTATGTAAATGGTGTGAGAGTCATAGACTAGCAGGTGGAGAGGGGATATACCTGTTCAAAACTCTAGGCTATCTCATGATACAAGGGAATGATCACAACAAAACATGTCTGGCAGTTTATGTACAAGCTTGAAGTCTGTAAAACTCTTTCAACATTTGTGACAGTACTCCCTGTAGACTTCTACAACTCGAATCAGCTGTAGAATCACCAAGCACTTGCACTGTCAGATCGCAGTCAGAAGACATCTGCATTCAACTTTAAAGTAAATCATGGTCCCTTTTAAGTAGCACTGATGGTGGGTGGATACAGACATGCAGATGCTAAAGATGTGTTCTGCCATGTTAACCAACAGTAGCGTGCTTCAAAATGTTAGCAAAGGGATCAAATCAACTGTTGCCCTGCAAACTTCCAACTGGCATATTTGAAAGACTTAATTCAACTTGTATTACAACTTTCTTGCAGGATGCATAATAATTATGGGCTCTGACACCCCTGTGAGTCTCCAAAATATGTGCAACGTCACAATAAATTTCATCTCTCTTTTTTTTACTCCCAGACAAATGTGGTATTTCAATTTCTTGCTGCATTCTTTCTTGTGACTTGCAAATGTCAGATTGTGATATATATTTCAAATGGTATCTACTAGAAAGATTGGATCTAAAAGGAACAGAGGCAGATGCACAAACTTAGTTGTCAATGTGTGATCAATGGTTATTAGAAATTTTCTTTCTATCAATTTTAGCAAGACTTAACACCCATTTCAGCTAATAAAGAAGATTTGATCCCTTATGAGATGCAATCATTATTTAATATATTGATTAAGGTTACCTGTAATACTTTCTGAGATGAAATGTCAATGATCAGTATTCGGTTCTGCATGGGTTGGGACACATAGATGTACTTGTCTCTGATATTGACAGCAGAGGCCCAAACACAATGTTCAGACGGACAGATTTCTTCCTGTAAAGGAGGAGAATTTATTATTAAGGACTTTATCTATTTAAAAAATCTGAAGTAAATATTCAAATTGAGCCTGTTGTGTTTAATTTCTGAAGAGATGTATACTTCGTTGTTAGTTTTGCAGACTACTGAATCAAGTTTCTGAATGAGAATGACATGCTTAATATATTCATTAAGGCATCTTAGGCCGAGCCAGCCTTTGAATGCGGTATGGGGCAGACACTTTTATATTTGAATATTTATTGGAACCATAAAGGAAACTTCTAGATTGTTGAAAGCTTCCCAGCCTGGTTCATTAGATAATTTTGATTGCCTTTTAGAAACATGAAACTTCAAGCTGGAACAAAGCTTCTGAACTGCATTCAGATTAGAATATTTGGAGAAGTCAGGGAATAAAAACTTGTATCCCAAGAGATTGGGGATTGTACTTGGCTTCAGCAATTAAGGAATAATATTCTAGATCATTGTACCAAAACCACTGTGTTCTTAACTATTTGCTTCTGTCATGTTTGTATGTTTTAATACACTATTAGTTAAGATGTGCAGCAACATAGCAAAGTGATTGCTTTATTTAACAATTGTATTACTGAAATAATTTTATTGATTATTGAAGGGGTGAGGAAAGACTTTCATGCATTTCCTACCATGCATTATCTGAAGATCTGCGTGGAAATTCATTTTCTAGGGCCATGTTTTGTAACATTAATATATCTCAAGCTTCAGAAGGCATTAATTAAATGCTCAAACATTCATTGTTTGTATCCCATACCAACATTTGGTCCTATTAAATGTATCTAACCACTAATCTGTGCATAATTAATAGTTACAATATTTCAGTATGGGAAGGATTTGTGATTGAAATATGTACCTTACAACATATGCCCCAGGAACGTGTATGAATTAATTTTCAGATTTGTAGAGTAGGAAATGGTTACCAAGAGATCATGGTTCTACCCGCTTTACAATATTGGAGAATGACTAGGGAGAAGCCTAATTAAAATTTCAGATCAAGTATCATTTAAGCAGAATGGGCAAAGTACAGTGCTACGCAGTGCGCTTGGAAGGGTATGATCATATTGTAGTACACTGGAGCTTGCTACAAAGTTTTCTTTTATAAAAATAGGCCTTCAAAGATTGGTCACAAATGAAAATTTAAGCAGTGCAAAAATAGAAATAAAAGTTCAAAAATCAGGATGTTTAAAAATCTATTGAAATATCTTGAACTTACAAAGCTTACAATGATCTTGTCACTGGCTTTGATCTGTCTTTGAATCTCACATCCTGTAGGCTGAATTACTGTGATCCCATCATCAGAGAAAACATAAAACATGTTTCCAACACTTAGCCCTTCAAGACAAAACAGAAAAATGTTTCTTTTGCACACATGTTAAAAAGATATTAAAATACAGTATTAAAATTATTTATTTTTAAAGCTCGGAAACAATTTCAAAAATAATAGGGGAAATAAAAAAGGAAAAGCAAAGCTGAAGGCAATGGAATTGCAGCCTTCAAAGAAAAAGGAAATTGCACAGATTTGTTTGTCAATTTAACAATTTTCTACAGCAACTCTTGGCATCGAGAAAAGCATCAAAACAATAATACAGCAAATTTGTGAAAAAAATGCAATTGGTCATTTTCCATCAGTGCGTTCTCAAAGTATAACATTAATTTTCTCACAATACCTCAATGACAGGCTTGAGGGATGATTGTTTTACAATGGAAAGTTAAATCTTACACAGTTTTGACATCTAGAATTTTCAGATCTATGTATGCTTTATATGGCAGGGCTGCTGTATAGTATATATTTATAGGTTATTCTTTTAAATAGCATATTCAGGGCCTAGTGTTATGATTTGGGGCTCTAAACTCAGCTCTCTGTAATGATGGCATGTATTCAAAGTTTGTTATCATAGTACATGTATGTCACCATATACAACCTTGAAATTCATTTTCCTGCAGGCATTCATAGTAAATACAAAGAAACAACAAAAGAAAGAATAATAATAATAAATAGCTAAACAATAAATATCGAGAACACGAGGTGAAAAGTTCTTGAAAGTGAGTCCATAGGTTGTGGGAACAATTTAATGTTCGTAGTATTGTGCAGAGATCAGTTGTAACTACATGCTTCCATCGTGGTGAGGGATGGAATTTTCTAAGCACTACAAACCCAGGTCTGCTACAACATTTCGGCTATGTCACTGTCACAGGCAGCTTTACACTGGGAATCTTAAACTGTAAATGTTACTTCTACGTTGACCGATTGTTCATTGCACAAGAAGACTTTCTCATTTGTATTTTTCCCCTGATATTTGGTCAGAATAAAGGTATTAGTTGCAAACAAGAGTCTTTATTCTTGTATCAAAAATATGCTTAAGTTTGTATATAAACCCAGTCAGATATGCAGTTGCAACCTCGGCCCCTCCTCATGTCAGAGTGACTTGCTCGGGTGGATCGATATAAGCCACAAGTAACTAAAATGACATTCTCCTTGTATCGATTGTGATAAGTGGCTAAATGCCATACTGCATTATTTGAAATTCATTTCTCTGATTATTATTTGGGTTAATAATAGTTTTAGGATTTATAATTTTGCTATGCCAGAAAGAAGAAGATTAATTATTGAGGTTAATCAGTCTCAAAAACTAATGGTCTATACACAAATCATAGTGCTTTATAAGAATGGTATAATGTTTTATTTGGATAATGTATGGACTGTTATTATTATGAATAATGACTTCATTAAATATATAATCTATTATATGGAACACTATTTAAACCATAATTTAATTATGTATACAGCTATATATGTCATTGCAATATACAACTTACTGATTTTGGATTTACAAATGCAACAAGTTCTGTTAATGGATAGTGTTATTTATTAACACATGCAATTATATATAACATTCAAATTGTATGTATGTATTTGCATGTAGATTATTCTGTGATAGATGAAGAAAACTGATCTCAAACGTTCACTGCTTTGCAGCGATCCCCAACATTGGAAAGGCTTCCAGATTAAACTGCAAGGAAAAGTCCTGAGCTGGCGTCTCTAAGGCAGCCTTATGCTGAGTATGACTCCTGCGATGCCACTGATGCCAAAATATATCCTTTGGATTCATCAGCTGCGTGGGGGGGGGGGGAGACAGCTGCATGGGCAACAGCTTGTTCTCCATATCATAATGCCCTGGCTGGTGTACTGGCTTGCGAATACAGATAGGACCCAACACCCGTGGTCAATCATGCCCAATGGAAGACCTCATTCTGTGATGGCAATTTGACAGCTGCCAATTTTTTAATCATGTAAATTCAAATAGTTCATTTGTCAGCATTGTTTATTTAACAATTTACCAACATCTACTGAAAATAGATCCAGCAGTTCATCTGTAACATTGGTAAAACAAACAAAAAATTACCGTAAATGCTGATTTATGTCAGATGCTCATTTAAGCAATGAGTTGATATAACATAAATGATTGAAGTATATCTGTAATTTAAAAAGTTTATCTAGAATTAGTTAACTGATTCTTGAAATGAATCATTAAACAGGATTCAGACATGTAGGGCTTTTGGCCAGGATCTTTGACTCAGTCAACAGAACATATAAAGAAGTCTAATAAAAAGAGTTGCTTGACGAGTAGAGAACAAATAGTTCCTCTCTGCTTTAGTAGGCTAATATCTGATTCCTCAGTCCATTATACCAGACAGGATCTAGCAGTTAACCATTTGATCTCGAGCTTTTAAGGATAAATGTCTGGAGTTTTCTATCCTGTTGAAAATTGCTATGTGTAAATCTGAACAGAAGACATTTTTGAGTAATATCTGCTGAGCTAAGATTTTCCAGTACCTTTTTATTAGCTCAGATTTCTCCTTACAGTATAACTAACATATTCAAAATGGACCTCTGCGAATTAAATAATACCCAGCTTATTTTGTCACTGATAGGAGAAGATAAAGACATTACGAAATAAATTGTTTTTTCACAAATAATATCTTACTCGTGAATTGGTACTTATTACATATTTTATTAACAATCCTTTTTATTTTATCGTAAACTAAAACAAAATTTACTTCTTAGCTGAGGTTTGAGCTGCTCTTTTATTCAGCTGACTATTGAGTTTCCCATGTGTATCTGTGGACATTGCCACTGGCAGAGAAAGAAAATTGTAATTCTTTTCTTATCAACATAACCATTAAAATCAAGCACTAGGGCTGAAAGGCTGGGCATTTGAGTGACTTGGATTAGAGAGTATTAGCGATAAGGCTGGCCAAACTTGGACTGTTTTCCCTGGAGTGTTGGAGGTGGACAGGTGACCTGATGGAGGTACGTAAAATTATGAGAAGCGTGCCGAGTGAAAAAGGATCTTGTGTAGCGATGCTTTTTCTCAGAGTGGAAATGTCAAATAACAGAGAGCATTGCTTTAATATGAAGTGGGAGGGGTGAAGTTTAAAGGACACTTATGTGAAAAGTTTTATTTTACACAGAGACCAGTAGAAGTGGAATCTGCTGCCAGGGATAGTGCTGGAAGCAGATAAGAGAACAACGTCTAAGAAGCAATTAGGCAAGTGAAAATGCTAGAAATTGAGGAATATAGATAGATGCAGGCAGAAGTGAATTTTAAATTCAGAATCAGGTTTAATATCATCAGTATATACCATGGAAAATGTTGCTTTGTGGTAGCAGTGCATTACAATACATAATAATACAGGAAAAAAACTGTATCAGTACATATATATATATATAAAGTTAAATTCAATAAGTAGTGCAAACATAACAATTAAAAGAAATAGTGAGGTAGCGTTCATAGGTTCAAAGTCCATTCAGAAATCGATAGCAGAGGAGAAGAAGCTGTTCCTGAATCATTGAGTGTGGTTGGCACAGGCATTGTGGGCAGAATGGCCTGTTTCTGTGCTGTACTGATTTGCTTTCATCTCCCCTCATACATTCTTGATTGTCTCTTAGAAAGAGCATACTTTTCTGGTAAATAAGATACGTTTCTTTCTATTCTTCTGTTCCAGATTCAAATAAAATTTGAATTCGAACAAGTAACGAACACTGACACAAAATTAGGATCATGAGAGATTTGATATCAACTTTTCAGCCAGATTTAAAATGTGGTTGAGCTCCTGGGGAGTGGACTTTCACCCACAATTTCCTCATGTCACAACTGTCCAAGCTTGTGTTAGGCTGGCAGGGGATATCAGTGAAATTAATACATTTTCTTTAATGAACAATTAGAAGCAAAATAACAATGGCTCTGAAGAAGATCTGATTACAAACTGTTACATTTTGTAACTCCATAATACAAAAACTAATTGCAATAAAAAGAAGGGAGCCCAGAAGATAGTTCATGTATGCTCTTTTTTACTTTAAATGAGGCATTTGCATATTAAGTGGTAGCATCATGACATATGCAATGCATGTATTTTTACATATAACCCAAAATTAATTATTTCAATGAACAAGAATGCTTAATGAAACAACACATTTACAATATTACTCAAATATTACTGAAATATTAAATACACAACACCCCTCTGTGCTTCATTATAAACTCCAACTCAATATAGAATGCATCTCAACTATACTTAGTAAACTATGTAATACAACTACGATACAGACATCCACAGCATAACAAGTTTTAAATTGTGCCTTTCAGACCTAAAGATTGAATTGCTGTGGAGGTTTTCTTGCTCTTGTCGGAAAATGTCTTTACTGATAAAGGGAATCACGCTGCTCAGCAGGTGAGACTTGTGGCTGCGAAGCAATTTTAGGTTCATGGTGATTGACACTGGGGCTGCAGGACGTGGTTCAGGCAATGCCGGACAGCTTTCTTCTGGATGTGTTGGCATCTTGAACAGTGTATAGCAAGCTTCATTGGATGATATGTATTGTAATGTGTGAGTGCAGTGCTTGATGTTACCATTTATTTTACCTTTTGGATGCCACCTCACACTCCTTTGTCCATTGCCATTTCTTCCTAATCTGTAGTAATGAGTTCAAGGGATCAAGCACAGTAGCAGGTTTGGAGGGAAGCTGTTATAGTAATTGACAAATCTTAAACTGAACCACGACTGTGACACATCCTTTGGCCTTGGGGCATCCACCACTGCTTGAACTTTCTTAGCACACTTGTGAAATCCTTGATGGTGCTGGTAGTGTGAGCACAGTAAGTGATAATTGATTTTAAAAAATTCACATTGTTGTATCATACTCTGAGCCCATAATCTTCTAATTTTTTTTAACTGTTTTAAGATTTTGGAGATGTTCCGTGCAATCCTTATCAGTCACAATGAGGTCATCTAGGTAACATTGAATACCTGGGCAGCCATGCAGCACCTGGTCCCTAGTTTTCTGCTAGAATGCCAGAGCGCAGGTGCAGATGCTACTCCACATATAAGCCTTTTTATAGTGGTAAAGCCCTTTGTGAGTATTTATGGAGAGAAATACTTCAGACTTTTTTTCCATTTCCATCTGTAGGTAGGCCTCAGCTGAAGTGTTTTTCTCAAGAAAAGTTTGCAAAGAAAGTGACCTATTTTCAGTACTGGTTTGATAAAAATCTTAATATCACCACAGACCCTGTCTGACCCATTCTTCATGGCTACTAGGACCACTAGTAGTGCCCATGGGCTCCATTCATTTAACATTGGAAAGAATTCCTTCAGCCTCCATGCGATCTAGCTCACTGGCTGCTTTATCACAGATGGCACAAGAAACAAGATGGGCTTCGTAAAACTTGGGTGTTGCATTTTCATTTAGCACGATTTTACCCTTGATATGCTTGAGTTTTCCAACACAATCCTTGAACATTTCTTTCAGTACCATCATCCAGTTAACCTTTCTTAATTCATTTTCAGTTGACTCTTTCAAGGGATGTGGCTTGTAAATGGAACTCCAATTAAGCTGTAGCTGTACTTGTCTCAGCCAATCATGCTTCCTCAAGGCTGACCATTTTGTTTTTACCACAAACAAGCTCAATGTGATTTGTTGGTTGCTGTATTTCAATATTAGGAACATCATTCCCACAAGAGTAGTATTAGCATGCTGTTAAAGCTCCTTTTGTTGAATGGCTTAAACAGATGAGCCAGTTCGTAATTGTATTTTACTTAAGTTGCCGTTCACTTCTAGTGTAAGCTGTGTTGTTTGTCTCTTATTAGTTTTCATATTGTAAATCTCAAGGCTACTCAGTTCTACGTCAAAGGTTCAAAGGTCTAATTTAATGTCAGAGAAATGTATACAATATACATTGTGAAATGCTTTTTCTTTGCAAACATCCACAAAAACAGAGATGTGTCCCAAAGAATGAACAATAGATAAAGGTAAGAACCCCAAAGTCCCATCCCCCCATTGGTGAATGTCAGTGAGCACCAATCCCCCTCCCCCCCGGCAAAACAAGGCAAGCATCAGCACCATCGCCAAGCACTCAAGCGTGAGCAAAGCAATAGCAAAGACTCAGGCTTGCAGTTACCCCACAGACTTCACATTACACCCGGCATTCAACATACCACAGATTCTCTCTCTCCCTAATAAGGGAGAAAAAGGTATCTCCATTTTCCCAGTGAGCAGGGAGACATAACAAACAACTCATTGATTTACGATGTTAATAAGTTCGTTATGTCACTTTTTTTGAGCTATGATCATTATCAGATTTTTCATTAACAACATGCAGATTAGTGCTCTTTTTGAAACTGCAACTTAACTTTTTATCTTTTTCCCTTTCCTGTGCAGACAATTTATTTTGCTTTTTTTTTGCAAGTTTTTCCATTAAATTTGCATTGGTCTGGTGTATGTAAATCCTTGTCACAATGGTACACAATTCATTGGTCCAGGCTGGTTTCTGTTTAGATGTTGTGATTTGTTCACGCTCATTTTCATTTCTGATGTTTCTATCCATTGTTTCCACTGATACAACACTTTCAACTGCTCATTTAATTTGTGAGTTGTGCTTCAGTTGGAAGATGTTTTTGACTGCTTGTGAAATTCCATAGACTAAGCGATCCCTCGGTACATCTTTGTGCCCATTACCGAATTGACAATGCTGAGACAGCTTCTTCATTTCAGCCACGTATGCTGAAATGGACTCCCCTTTCTTTTCATTCCACTTTTGAAGCCTAAAGCATTTTGCAATCAACACTGGTTTTGGTTCTAAATGTTCCTGCGTTACTTTCACGATATCAGCAAAGCTCACTTCAGCTGGAGTAGTTGGAGCAGTCAAACCTTGAAGCAAGCTGTATGCCTTTAAATCGAATCCACTTGGCAAAGTTGGCATTTGCTTCCCAATGACTATTATGTTTGCTTTAAACTATTGCTCAATTTGTTCAGTATACAGAATACAGTTATCGGTTGTGGAATCAAATAAGTCAATCTTTCCGATGCAGCCAGCCATTTCTCCTCTTTTTTATGATTAATATCACCCAGTACTCAATTTTGTGAACCCGTGAATTCTTCTGCCTTTTTAAAATCTCAATCGTCTTTCTTTTTGCGAAGAAAACTTGCTGCTCCAAAGAAGAAAACTGTGCTCTGTTTTTTTTTAAACTTGATCTTTTCCCACTGTGCTTTTTTTTACTTGAATATCTCACTACGTAGTCGTCTCAGGTTTGTTTTAAAAACACTTCACTACCATCGTTGTACTTTGTAACTCCGAAACATAATAACAAAATGCCGTATAAGAGATAACTTCGGTATGTTCATTTTTACTGGAGGCAAGGAGTATGCATATACAAGTGGTAGCATATACAATTTGCGTATTTTTACATATGACCTTTAATGAATTATTTAAATGAACAAGAATGCTTAATCAAACAATATATTTACAATGGTACTCAAATATTACTGAAATATTAAATATATAACACAAACTGTTGTTGAATTTTTGATGACTGGCTGTCATTCCTGATGATTATATGCATGGACTTTAAACTTTATTACAACAAATTAATACCTATTAAGATGGCTGATTAATGGTTATTTAAGTTATTGTTTTGGATCTTTTGAATTTATTGTATAATTTTAATAATATTTCAGAGTGCAGATTGATACTTGTTATAATAGTAAAATGATTGTAACCAGTTTGTGCTATACAGTACTGATTTGATCTTAATTTCACCTTCTTCCTTTCTCTCCTTTCATTGAAAAGGTGATTCCTTCACATTGGCATCAATGGCATAGGTAGAAAGGAGGAAGAGGTCCTCCACAATGAGGACAGGAAGTTAGGCAAGAGGCTGAAGAGCAGGACTTCCAAGGTAGTAAACTCTGGGTTACTCCCTGGCACCATATGCTAGTCAGGACTGGTATAGGATGATGGTAGAGATGAATGAATGGCTTAGGAAGTGGTGCAGGGGGCAGGCTTTCAGATTTCTGGATCACTGAGATTTCTTTTGGGAAGATACAAAAGGACAGTTTACACCTAAATATCAGGGGGACCAATATCATGAGCCCACAGGAACAGACTTAGGCCATTTGGCCCATCAAGACTGCTCCACCAATCAATCGCAGCAGATCCTTTTCTCCCTCCTCAGACCCACTCCCCAACCTTCTCCCTGTAACTGTTGATACCATGTCCAATCAAGAACCTATCAATCTTTGCCTTAAGTACACCCAGTGACGTTGTAACAAATTTCACAAATTTAGTACCCTCCGGCTAAAGAAATTTCTCTGCATCTCTGTTTAAATGGACACCACTCTTTCCTGAGGCTCTTGTCTAGACTTCCCCACCATGGGAGATAGCCTTTCCACATCTACTCTGTCTAGGTCTTTCAACATTCCAACGGTTTCAATGTGATCCCCCCCCCACCATGATTCTAATTTCCAGTAAGTACAGGCCCAGAGCTACCATGTGTTCTTCATGTGATAATCCTTTCATTCCCAGAATCATCCTTGTGAACCTCCTCTGAACCTTCTCAAATACTAGCATATCTTTTCTTAGATAAGGAGCCCAAAACTGTTCACAGTACTCAAGGTGGGGTCTCACCAGTACCTTATTAAGCTTCAGCTTCACAACCCTACGCGTATATTCTAGACCTCTTGAAATGAATGCTAACATTGCATTTGCCTTCCTCAACTCAAACTCTACCTGCAAGTTAACCTTTAGAATCTTTTGCACAAAGACTCCCAAATTTCTTTGCATCTCAGATTTTTGGATTTTGTCTACGTTTAGAAAATAGTCTGTATATTTATTTCTTCTACCAAAGTGCCATGAAGATGCATTTTCCAACATTGTATTTCTTTTGCCACTTTCTTGCCCATTCTCCTAATCTATCTTAATAGCCTTCCTGTTTCCTCAACACTACCTGCCCCTCTATCAATCTTCATATCATCTGCAAACATGGCAACAAAGCCATCTATTCTGTTATCTAAATCACTGATATACAACATAAAAAGAAGTGGTCCCAGCACCGATCCCTGTGGAAAACCACTAGTCACTGGCAGCCAACCAGAAAAGGATCCTTTTATTCCCACTCATTGCTTCCTACCATTCAGCAATTCTCTAACCATGCCAGTAACTTTCCTGTAATTCCATGGGCTCTTAACTTGTTAAGAATTAACTTGTCATGTATGGAACCTTGTCAAAGGCCTTCTGAAAATCCAAATATACATCATTCACTGCATCATCCTTATCTATCCTACTTGTAATCTCCTCAAAGAATTCCAACAGGTTCATCAGGTAAGACTTTCTCTTAAGGGAACAATGCTGACTTTATCCTATCTTGTTCTGTGTCACCAAGTACTCCATAACCTTGTTCTTAACAATTCACTCCAACATCTTACAAATCACTAAGATCAGGCTAACTGGTCTATAGTTTGCTTTCTGCTGCCTTCCTTCTTTCTTAAAGAGTGGAATGACATTTGCAATTTTCCAGTCCTCTGGCATTTCCTTTACCTTAAGCTCCCTAATCCCCTCTGGTTCATTACATAACACCCAATTCAGTATAGCTGATCCCCGATTAGGCTCAATGACAAGCTGCTCTAAAAAGTCTTCTCTGGGTTGTGGGCTGGTTTACTAAAGCTTTTGGGAAGGTTTTAAAATTAATTTGGCAGGTGGATGGCAATTGGAATGATAGGCCGGAGAATGAGTCAGTCGGTATAAAATTTGATGCCGTGTGTAGTGAGATTGTGAGATGACAGGGCAAAATTGCATTCAGTTGAATGAGGTGAAATATAACAAAGGGGAAAATAGAAAAGGTGACAAATACAGAATCAAAGAGTTTATATTTGAATGCATGAAGTATACAAAATAAGGTAGATGATCTTGTAGCACATTTAGAGATTGGCAGCTATTACCTAGTGGGCATCACTAAGATGTGGGAGCTTCATATCCAAGGATACATCTTGTATCAAAAGGGCAGTTAGGTAGGCAAAAAGGGTGGTGTGGCTCTGTTTGTTAAAAAGTGAAACCAACTCCTTAGAAGGAGGTGACATAGGGTCAGAAGATGTAGAATCCTTGTAGGCACAGTTAAGAAACTGTAAGGGTAAAATGGCCCTGATGGGAGTTTTATATAGGCCCCTGAACTGTAGCCAGGACATGGAATATAAATTTCAATGGGAAATAGAAAAGGCATGTAATAAGAGCAAACACAAAGTACACTGCAGATGCAGTGGTCAAATCAACACGTACAAACAAGCTGGATGAACTCAGCAGATCGGGCAGCTTCCGTTGAAATGGGCAGTCAATGTTTCGGGCTGAGACCCTTCGTCAGGACTGAAGAAGGAGGGGGCAGGGGCCCTATAAAGAAGGTGGGGGGAGGGTGGAAGGTGCCAGGTGAAAAACCAATCAGAGGAAAGATCAAGGGGTGGGGAAGGGAAGCAGGGATGGGATAGGCAGGAGAGGTGAATTTGAATTCTCCAATTTCTGGTAAATCCCTCCCTCTCCCTTCCCCCATCCCACTTTCACTCTGCCGCCTCTTCCAGCTGCCTATCACCTCTCTCATGATTCTGCCTTCTTCTACTACCTATAGTGCTTGCCCCTTACATTCCTTCTTCACCTCTCCTGCCTATCTCCTCCCTGCTTCCCCTCCCCCACCCCTTGATCTTTCCTCGGATTGGTTTTTCACCTGGCCCCTTCCACCCTCCCCCCACCTTCTTTATAGGGCCCCTGACCCCCTTCTTCTTCAGTCCTGATGAAGGGTCTCGGCCCAAAACGTTGACTGCTCCTTTCAACGGATGCTGCCCGACCTGTTGAGTTAATCCAGCTTGTTTGTATGTGTTAATGTAATAAGAGCAATGCTCCAATAGTAATGGGGAATTTCAATATGCAGGGACTGCAGATTGAGAAATCAGTTTGGTTTCAAAGACAGGGAATTTATAGAACACCTACAGGATGACTTTTAAGAACAGTTTCTGGTTGAGATCACTGGGGAAAGGCAATTCTGTATTGGGCATTGTGTAATGAACCAGATTTGATTAGGGAGCTTAAGGTAAAATTATTCTTGGGAAGCAGTGATTATAATATGATAGAAATCAACCTGCTGTTTGAAAGGGAGAAGATAGAGTCAGATGTGCCAGTATTATAGTGGAGTAAAAGGAATTATAGAGTCATGAAAGAGGAGCTGGCCAAAGATGATTGGAAGGGGACACTATCAGGTATGATGTCAGAACAGCAATGGCTGGAGTTTCCAGGGCAATTTGGAAGGTGCAGGGCAGATACATCCCAAAGACGGATCCTAAAGTAGGACGAAGCAACTGTGACTGACAAGGGAAGTCAGAGGCAGCTTAAAAGCAAAAGAGAGGGCATACAGTATAGTGAAAAATTAATGGGAAGTTAAAGGTTTGCAATACTTTTAGGGCAACTGAAAAAACCATAAGGAGAGAAAGATGAAATATGAGGATAAACTAGCTGTTAGTATCAAAGGGAATTCCAAATTTTTTTTTTTGAAATATATAAAGAGTAATAGAGAGGATCCAGAGGAGGTTCATAAGAATGATCCCAGGAATGAAAGGATTAACGTATAAGGAGTGTTTTTTGGCCTATCTTCACTGGAGTACAATGGAGGGTGAATCTCATTGAAACCTATCTATTATTGAGAGGCTCAGATAGAGTAGATGTGGCAAGAATGATTCCTGTAGTGAGCGAATCTAGGACCAAAGAATACACCCTCAGAATAGAAGGTCATTCATTTAAAGCAGAGACAAAAAAGAATTTCTTTAGCCAGAGGGTGCTACATCTGTGGAACTCATTGCCATAGATGCCTGTGGCGGATATGTCTTTGGATATATTTAAAGCAGAGGTTGATAGGTTCTTGGTTAGTCAGGATTTCAGTGGTTATGGGGAGAAGGCAGGAAAATGGGGTTGAGAGGGCTAATAAATCAGCCATGATAGAACGATGGGACAAACTCAATAAGCCAGGTGGCCTAATTCTGCTCTCAAATCTTATGTTCTCTTATGGTCATTCCTGTATATAATTCCATTGCTCTCCTTAAACTTTTTCTTTTATTGTTAGAGCTTGCTTTTTTGGATGCCTAATACAAAGATAATCTCATGCTTACACAACTCCTAAACAGGTAACTGACACAATGAATTAGTTAGAAATCTTGACTGGATTTTATTTCTTTGAAGTCCCATTTCTGCCCTGCAGACATCACTATAGGTTTGAGATCACACTTGTATTATGAACAGTCCAATCTACAGTATTTCTTCTAGGTCTGTGCGCTGTAAACAAATGCCACTCAATACTGACCTCAGCTTTGTCTGGTTTGAACCCATTCGACATGTACACTCAAAGTGTAGAAACGTTTCAATTATCTGCAATTAGTTTTCATTCAAGAATTTGGCAGATCTTTATTTTATTAGTTATCCAATCTAATGATGTTAACAGTGCTCTAATTAATTATTCTCCTATTTGCACATCATTAGATGAAAAATATTCATGTTGAACTTTGACCCCCCCAAAAAAAACGTTGGCGGAGTTTTGTTTCCATTAATAACGTATGAACTTGCTGTATGTGGATTGAGAATGATTAAGAAATTTTAGGAGGCTATCCATGTAATAGAAATACAGTATTCCCTGGGAGATGTTTAATTCATGTAGCCCTAAGGATAATCTGGATCTTTTGCATCTACTCAGAAAAAGTAAGCAATATTTGCAAAGATGATTGAAACAGCCTGTCTCAGAGGTAGTGAGGATGTTAGACTTGGAGGCACAGTATGGAGAAGGACCTGTAATAAACAGTGGACAAGCACATGATCACTACAACACAACAATGCACTGGAGTACCTTCCTCTCGCCACAGTATGTTTGCAACTGCAGCATCAGAGATTGGAGAAAGCCAGAAAATGATTCAAAAAAAGGGAAAAAAATGTCAAAAATTTCATTCATTCACACGTGCAAAGAGCTGTTTACATTTACATTTATAAACATTCATTAAAAATAAGATACATTTCAGCCTTAATTGTGTTTTACTACCTTAAATTACTTAAAGCATGCCTTCTATTCATTAAAGGAGGAAGGTGGGAATGGCTAGCACTTTGTTACCAGTGTTGCATAACTCATGACAGGGGTTCTTATCCTCTAGTATTGTCTCATCCTGGGAGAGTTGCCTTTAAGTTCATCACAGGAATATGACTTGGACCAAGCCTTGTTCAAGTGATGGAGTTAAATTTGTGTCCTTCACTCTTGTAGTGATGCTCCAGTAAATACACAATTTGAAATGACAATGGGTATGAGCAGAAGCAAGATGGTCTGGCAGATTGGTAAGGGCAAGAGCGGGTACATAAGCTTTTCGTCACTTTTGTAGGATATTCTCGGTGCGCTTGAAAATAGCCATTTCGTTATTGTGGCTTTGGTGAAAATTCTGGTGATTGGAGTGATTTACAGTAAGCTGTGTGTCTAGAAAGTGCTTAATTTGGAAGATTACAGCAATTTGAGGAGTTTGGCAAGGAAAGAGGGTTTACAGGATGGGAGTGTATTTTTGGAAGGTAAAATTTAAGACACCAGATTTCAAAGAGAGGGTGTCATACCTAGAGGTGGAACTATTAGAAGATTTAGATGCTCAAAGGAGTGGAAAGTGTCAGAAGAGTAAGGGATGAAACGAGGTGAAATTTGGTGATAACTTGCATGAGCCTATGAATCTATTTGAACTTATATTTTCAGCAGAAATTAGTTATTCCATCTACATTTTGACATGGCCCCAGGTAAAGCAGAAAACGTATCGTGCACAGATTAGAATAATCTCCACACTAACATTCTAAACCATGTAACATGTCTTCAGGCTGTGAACTCAAGTGGTTCTAGATCATAGCTACCCAATGCAAATGGATTTATTAACTTCAATTTGATTTCAACGAGCATAATATTGGGTGATTTCATCACCACACAGAACTCTAAGCATTAGTCCATTGCAAAGGATAGTGAGTTAGGCTGCTTAACTATTTCACTCCATTACAGATGAAACCAACATAGTTAACTTAGTAAAATAACAGTTTAATCAAGGAGGGGAGGTGCATTTTGGAAGCATTTTTAATTATATATTATGACATTTCAGACTGTGGATCTCTACAGATATCATAAGTAGTGCATTTCTTGGAGTCAGTGGCTTTAGATCAACTCTCAGAACACAACAGAACAGAACTAATCTAGGAACTCAGAACATATAACAGCAGAGAATAGTGCAGGTCTTTCAGTCCATGATGTTGTGCTAACACTTTAACCTTCTCTATGATCAAACTGACCCTTCCCTCTCACATAACTTTGCATTTTATTTCATCCATGTCTAAGAATCCTATCCTATCATTCCTATCTAAGGATCTGTTAAACGTTCCTAATGTCTTTGCATCTACCTTCAACCCTGGCAGAGTGTTCCATGCACCTACTATTATTTGTGTAAAATCTTAGCTCTGATATGTTCACTGTACTTCCCAGCAAACCCCTTACAGTTATGCCCCCTCATATTAGCTACTTCCACCCTGGGAAAAAGTCTCTGGGTATCTATCACTCTTACCATCTTGTACACTTCTATCAAGATGCCTCTCATCCTCCTTTACTCCAAAGAGAATAGCACTAGCTAACTCTACCTTTTCTCATAACACATGCAATCCAATCCAGGCAGCATCCTGGTAAATCTTCTCTGCACCCTCTCTAAAGCTGTCATGTTCTCCCAGTAATGAGGCAACCTGAACTGAATGCAATACCCTGAAGGCTAACTCACCATTTTTAACTGCTCTATCAACAGGTGCTGCAACTTTGTGGGATCTATGGAAGTGGGTCCCAAGATCTCTCTGTTCCTCCAGAATTATAAATCTTGCCATTAACCCTGTATTCTGACTTCAAATTTGACCTTCAACAGTGAATGACTTCATTCTTTGCTGGATTGAATTCATTTACCATTTCTCAGCCAAGTTCTGCATCCTATCAAAGTCCCGATGTAACCCTACACCAACCTTCTACACTATCCACAACACTATCAATCTTTGTCACTTGCATAGTCACTAACCCACCCTTCCACTTCCTCATCTAAATCATTAATAAAAATCACAGAGCCCTGTAGAATACCATTAGTCACCAACCTCCAAGCAGAATATACTCTATGCACTACCACCTTCTGCCTTCTGTGGGCAAGCCAATTCTGTATCCATTCAGCCAAGCTCCCCTGGATCCACTGCTTCCTGACTTTCTGTTTGATTCTACTGTGGCGAATCTTGTCAAATGCGTACTAAAATCTATACACACCACATTCACTGATCTGCCTTTGTCAAGTTGCTTTGCCTCCTCCTCTAAGAATTAAGTCAGGCTCATGAGACAATGCTTGCCCCTCACAAAACCACGTCGACCTTCACTAATCAGACTATGTATCTTCAAATACTCATAAAGCCATTCACTAAGAATCATTTCCAACAGTTTGCCCACCATTGATGTAAGACTCACAAGACTCATCATCTTCGTGATTTTTAATACTGACCTGGATGAGGAAGTGGAGGGATGGGTTAGTAAATTTGCTGATGACACAAAGGTTAGCGGTGTTGTGAATAGTGTGGAGGACTGTCAGAGGTTACAGTGGGACATTGATAGGATGCCAAACCGGACTGCAAAGTGGCGGATGGAATTAAGCGTGTTAAGTGTGAGTTGGTTCATTTTGGTAGGTCAAATATGATGGCAGAATTTGTATTAGTGATGAGACTCTTGGCAGTGTGGAGGATCAGAGGGATCTTGGGGTCCAAGCCCATAGGGCACTCAAAGCTGCTGCGCAGGTTGACTGTGTGGTTAAGAAGGCATACATTGCATTGGCTTTCATCAATCATAGGATTGAGTTTAAGAGCCAAGAGATAATGTTACAGCTTTATAGGACCCTGGTCAGATCCCATGTCACGGTCTCGACAGTTAATTCCTTATTTTCTCATAATTTCTTTTGATAGCGGTACACCTGGCTTTCATCAAGACCTGCAGCATAAGAGCTTGGCTTCGTACTCATTAGTTGCCAGGTTGTGTGTTAGCTAGTGTGGTAGTTAACGTTTCCCGTCCACTTAGGATTGTGTGTTCTAAGTTTTGCTTCAGTTCCAAGATTTTCCTGTGAAACCCAGTCTCTCCATGTCAAGATAGTATTCTAAGTTTTATTTCAGTACCGAGGTTTACCTGTGTAACTCCATCTCTCCGTGCTAAGAAAAGCTTTGTTTGCCGCTTCCCTTTCTACGCTCCATGTCAATATAAGTTCTGCCTGCCTCCTGCTTCCCTGCACTCCTTCCTGTTTGCCGTTCAACGCTCACGCCCGCGTCTGCATCCTAACTCAATCTCCCTGCCTGTGTCCTGTGTTTGGGTTCACCTCGTTTGTTGCAACACCCCACTTGGAGGACTATGCTCAGTTCTGGTCACCTCACAACAGGAAAGATGTGGAAACCATAGAAAAGGTGCAGAGGAGATTTACAAGGATATTGCCTGGATCTGTGAGCATGCCCTATGAGAATAGGATGAGTGAACTCGGCTTTTTTCTCCTTGGAGTGACAGAAGATGAGAGGTGACCTGATAGAGGTTTATAAGATGCTGAGAGGCATTGATCGTGTGGATAGTGAGAGACTTCCTCCCGGGGCTGAAATGGCTAGCACGAGAGGGCACAGTTTTAAGATGCTTGGAAGTAGGTACGGAGGAGATGTCAGGGTTAAGTTTATTACGCAGAGTGCGGTGAGTGCATGGAATGGGCTGCCAGCGAAGGTGGTGGAGGTGGATACAATAGGGTCTTTTAAGAGGCTCCTGGATAGGTACATAGAGCTTAAAAAAATAGAGGGCTATGGGTAACCCTAGGTAATTTCTAAAGTAAGTACATGTTCAGCACAGCATCATGGGCCAAAGGGCTTGTATTGTGCTGTAGATTTTCTATGTTTCTAAGTCTATAATTTTTGTAATTCCCAGGGTATTCCCTATGACCTTCCTTGAATAAAGGAATGATGTTTGCCACTCCCAGTCATCTAGTACTACATCCATTGTCAGTAAGAATGCAAACATCATTGCAAACAGACACAACAATTTCTTCCCTTACTTCCCTATGCAACCTGGAAGTTATCCCATCCAACTCTATCTACCTTAATGTTTTTCAAAAGTTCCAGCACATCCTCTTTCTTAGCCTCAACATGTTCAAGCATTTCAGCCTGTTTTATGCTGACCTCACATTTGTCAGTGTCCTTCTCACTGAGAAATACTGAAGTAAAGTCTTCATTAAGGACCTCCACTACCTCCTCCAAATCCAAGCACATTTCCACTTCTATCCCCAATCAGTCTTAACCTCATTGTAGGTATCCTCCTATTCTTCACATATCTTAGAATGTCTCAAGAATTTCCTTAATCCTACTTTAAAAGGCCTTCCCATACCGCTTTCCAGTTCTCCTAAATCCATCTTAAGCTCTGTCCTGACTAGCTTTTAACTGTCCAGAGCCCAGTCTTGCTTCCTAAAACTCAAGTATGCTTCTTTCTTCCTCTTGACCAGATGTTCCACACCTCTTTTCAACCATGGTTGTTTCATCCTGCCATCCTTTTCCTGCCTCAATGGAACAGACCTATCCAGAGATCCATACAGGTGCTCCCTAAAACCCTAACATTTCCATTGTGCATTTCCTTGAGTACATACGTTCTCAATTTATGCTCCCAAGTTCCTCCCTTATAACATCATAACTCAGCCTCCCCCAATTAAATACTTTACTGCTCCTATCCCTGTACAAGGTAATGGTAAAGATCAGAGTGTTCTGTTCACTGTCTCTGATAAAACCCACCCACTGTAACCTGACCAGGTCCATGGCCTAGTACCAGATCCAGTATGGCCTCTCCTCTCTTCAGCCTGTCTATGTATTGCGTCAGAAATTCATCCTGGTCACACCGAACAAATTCCGCCCCAACTATACCTTTTGCATTAAGGGGATGCCAATATATATTAGGGAAGTTGAAGGCACTCAATGACAACAACCCTGTTACTTTTGCATCTTTCCTGTTTCTGACATCCACCCTTACTGATTCAGTCGATGATCCCTCCACAAAGTCCTCTCTTTCTGCATTTCTGAATTTATCCCTGATAAGCAAAGCTACCTCACTTCTTTTACCTCCTTCCCTGTCTCTTTTGAAACCTCTAAACATCCTGGAGCTATTCCTGTTCTTGTTACAGCTAAGTTTCTGTGTTATCCACAACATGTACTGACCCATATTCTAAGTTCTTCACTCTGTTTCTGATACTTCTTGCGTAAAATAGATGCATTTCAAGCATCCCACTAACTGCAATTAGGCCCTTTTCAATGCATGAATATGGGAAGTCCGTCTTCTACCAGATGAATAGAACAACTAAGGAGAGCGGGAGAATCTGAATAATTAGATTCTCTGAGTCAATAAATCTAACAGCTACTGTCTCTCATATTCTATAAAATTGATCATAATTATTTCAAAACAAAGTTATTCATCCTAGTTATTCATCCTTCCTTAACTGACAATAATCATCTTATAGATTATTGTGGAACGAGAATCTTAAGAAATGATGATGACCTCAAACCTTTCTGGTACGTCGTTCATATATTTCAAAAAATTAAAATAGATACAAGGGTGATATAAAGGTTATAATTCCCTTTCAGAGTTTAATGATCTGCTATTAAATTATTTAAAGTCTCACTGAAAGAATATTAAATTATTCTTAGTTGATCGATGTATAAATGGTAATTTGTCATAAAAGTTCAGTTAATTGACTATTGACTATTCTACTTTAATTTTTATCAGCAATGAAATGTTTAATCAGTTATTTATGAATATGCTGTCTATGAGATTAGGTCTGGCTCCAGACTACTGGAGCCACTGTCAGTCTGTATCAGGCAAATACAATGAAACGGAAAGGAGACAGGATAGATGGCAGGCACTTTACTTAGCAGGATGTAGCTAACACTATCCTGCAAGGACATGTGTAGAGTACAAAATGATGTATTGTGTTGATAGATTCTTGAATGGAGTGCCATTCATCAAGATTTATCAACACCAGGACTCCCACACTATAGAAGGACTGGATGGAAAAGAGTTTGTCAAATATGTTTAGTCAAGTTTCCTTAATCAGAACATAGAAGTCCCAACCAGAGAGAATGTGACACTAAATCTCTTATTAGGGAATGAGGCAGGGCAGGTGACAGAGCTTGTTTAGGCGAACCTTTGCATCCAGTGATAATAATGCCATTAGTTTCAAGGTAACTATGGAAAAGGTCTGGAACTCAGGTTGAGCTTCTAAACTGAAGAAAGGCCAACTCTGATGGTATCAGAAAAGAACTGACAAGTGTGGATTGGGTCAGGTTATTTTCTGGCAAAAGTATTCTTGTTTACCGGGAGACCTTCAAAAGTGAAATTTTGAGAGTACAGAGTTTGTATTTTCCTGTCAGAATAAAAGAAGCAAGGATACAGCATTAGGGAACTATGGTTTTCAAAAGGTAGTGAGGTTCTGGTTAAGGAAAAGAATGAGGTGCAGAGTGGGTGTAGACAGGCAGGAACAAATGAGGAACTTATGTATAAGAAATGCAAGAGAACATTTAAGAAGGAAATCAGGAGGGCTAAAAGAAGCCATGAGGTTGCTGAAGTAGACAAGGTGAAGGAGAATCCTAAGGCTTCTATAGATATATTAAGAGCAAAAGGATAGCAAGAGACAAATGTGGTCCTCTGAAACAGCAGTGTGGTAATATATACATGGAGTTGAAAGAGATGGGGGAAGATCTTAAATTGAATTTTTGTATCTGTATTTACTCAGGAGATGGAAACAGACTCTATTGATCTGACGCAGTACAGCAGCAAGATTGTGGCCCCTATAAAGACTACAGAGGCTGAAAGGTGCTTGCTGCCTTGAGGCAAATTTGGGTGGATAAATCCCCAGGGCCTGACAAGGTGTTCCTTTGGACTTCGTGGGGGCTAGTGCAGGAATTGCAGGGGCCCCAGCAGAGATGTTTTAAAAATCCTTAGCCATGGGTGCTGGAGGATTGGATTTAGCTAATCTTGTTCTGTTGTTCAAGGAACTGTCTAAAAATAAGCCAGGAAATTATAGGGCAGTGAGCTTGTTATCAGTAGTGAGAAAGTTATTGAAAGGTATTCAAATGGTCTGGATATACAGGTATTTAGATAGACAGGGATAGTTAACATGGTTTTGTGTTTGGTGAGTTGTGTCTAATCAATCCTATGGAGTTTTTTTTTCCAGAAAGTTTCCAGGAAGGCTGATGAAGGCAAGGCAGTGGATATTGTTTGTATGGATTTTAGCAGGGCTTTCAACAAAGTCCCACATGGGAATTTGATCAGGCAGGTTGTCACTAGGCATTCAAGATGAGGTATTAAATTGGATTAGTTATTAGTTTCACGGAAGAAGCCAGAGCGTGGTTGTAGATACTTTCCTCTCTGACTGAAGGTTTGTACCTAGGGGAGTACCACAAGAATTGGTGCTGTGTCCATTGTTGTTTGTCATCTATATCAATGATCTCGATGATAACATGGTTAACTTGATCAGCAAGTTTGTGGATGTAGTGGATAGCAAAGAAGACTATCAAAACTTGCAGTGGGGATCTGAACCAGCTGGAAAAATGGGCTGAAAATGGCAGATGGAATTTCATGCAGACAAGTATGAGGTGTTATACTTTGGAATGACCAACCAGGATTGGTCTTATAATGTGAGCAGTAGGGCACTGAGACCTGTGATAGAACAGAGGTATCTGAGAATACTGATACATAATGCCTTGAAAGTGGTATCACAGGTAGATATGGTTGTAAAGAAATCTTTTGACACATTGACCTTCATAAATCAATGCATAGAGTACAGGAGTTGGGATGAAATGTTGAAATTGTATAAGATGCTGTTTAGACCTAATTTGGAGAATTTTGTCCAGATCTGGTCAACTACCTACAGGTAAGATGTAAATAAGATTGAAATAATGCAGAGAAAATTTATAAGGATGTTGCCAGTGCTTGAAAACCTGAGTTATAGGGAAAGGCTGAATAGTTTATTCCCGAGAACGTAGAAGGTTGATGGCAGATGTGAAGGAAGTGTACAAAATGATGAGGTTCATAAAAAGGGTATTTACCAGTAGTCTTTTTCCACTGATGTTGGGTGAGATGAGAACTAGAGGTTATGGGTTAAGCGGAACATGAGGGGAAAATTTTTCACTCAGAGGGTGCTGAGAGGGTGAATTAAACTGCCAGTGCAAGTGGTGAATGTGGGGCCGATTTCAATACTTAAGAGAAGTTTAGATAGGTACATGGATAGGATGGAGTGGGATGAGTATGGAGGGCTGTGGTCCGGGTGCAGGTCGATGGGACTAGACAGATTCAAGGTTCAGCACAAACTCGATGGGCTCATTCTGTGCTGTTGTGTTCTATCAATCTATGACTATAATATCACAAGAGAGTGACTGAAATGAAGAAATTTGCAAGAGGTGGTTGTATGACACAAATGTGTTTAAACAGATCAAAAAGTATTTCCAGTGTTTTTCTGGGTTATTACATATAAATAGATTAAATAAGTCTGCTAAGCTCTTAATGATTTCTTCTGAGCAACTGCTTAAAAACATATTGATGGAAAAATTTTGGTTTAGATAAAATTAACGTTGTGATTTTAAAACAAGCTATTCTAATTGGGCTCATGGAAGCTGTGTGGCATATAACACGTATCATAAGAAGCTTTTAATTTAAATTCTACAGGACCTAAAATTAAGTGAAAAGCCTTCAGGCTTAACAAGTAATAAGAACACAAAGCAATAAATAGAACCATGATACAATACATAGAAGTGCAAATGGCATCTCAGAGGAAGGGATTGTTGACTAGAAGTGTTGTGGAGCCAGTTGGCTTTAATGCTGCTTTGGTGTGCAGTTTGAGTCTAGCCAGCAACTTTGAAGGAAAAAGATTAGTTGGTCCCAGGTCAAGGTATTTCAAAGCTTTTGTTTTGGTGAGTTGAGGGAAGTCTCTTCCATCTTCTGGCCAAACAAAAATTCCCTTCAAAAATTCATTGTGTCATGGAGCTAACAGTAGTCCCCTTTAGAACTTCAATTACGCTGTTAACAACATTCTCTCGAATATTTTTTACAGCTGCACGGACCAACCACTGCCCTGAGCAGGAAATGTTTATATGGACTGAACTGTGTGCAGCATTTAAAATTTTTTTTTGTAATATGCATACTATGAATATTTAGAATGGAAGCTGAAAAATCACATACTTTTGATTTTATTTATTATTTGTAGGGTATAATAAAATACAGTACATCAAAGAAAATCTTTCACGTTTTGTAAACTTTTTTTCTAGCGATGTTCAATTCTAGCTGTGTGGAAACAAAGGCGAGTGCAGGAGCATTTCAGTTACTATACAGCCACACAGCAGCATAGCTTAGAGGGAACAGTAGCTACTCATCACCATGAACAAGTTGCATGGCATTCTTAGTATATGGGCCAGCCAGTTGCTTTGTAAAATGGGACAGTAGTCTTACTACAGCAGGAGCCAACATTGTAGATAAAAGTGGACCCCTGCCTAAAATCATTGGGTGTGCTGTTCCCCTTTTCAAAAGTCCATTTGAAAATTGAAAATGTTAAGTGAGGTTCATCCTCTTGACTTTCAGTTAATGGGAAATAGGAGTTGGACATTTGGGAGAATACCCTTTGAGAAATGAGAGAATTGATAGGAAGAGGAGTTTACAATGCCATTAGTAGATTTAAACAGATCAAACAAAATTTGTTTATGCTGAGATCAGAAACGACATGATGATTTTTGAATGTTATGACACAGGCTATTGAATTTATGAAGTTTAGTTTGGTGTTGGATTGGAGCCTGCCTTGTAGAGCTCTGGAGATATAAAAAGAACAAAATATTCTTTCACTAGTTGCAATGTAGAAGAAGGCAATGTTAAAAATGTTGAGTTGAGGTAGTCTTTGATTTAAGAGATATGGAAAAGGGTGTTTTGTATTTCTGGTCACTGAATTATAGGAAAGATGTCAACAAAATAGAGAGAGTACAGAGGAGATTTACTAGAATGTTACCTGGGTTTTAGCACCTAAGTTACAGGGAAAGGTTGAACAAGTTAGGTCTTTATTCTTTGGAGTGTAGAAGGTTGAGGGGGGACTTGATAGAGGTATTTAAAATTATGAGGGGGATAGATAGAGTTGATATGGATAGGTTTTTTTCCATTGAGCGTAGGGGAGATTCAAACAAGAGGACATGAGTTGAGAGTTATGGGGCAAAAGTTTAGGGGTAACACGAGGGGGAACTTCTTTACTCAGAGAGTGGTAGCTGTGCGGAACGAGCTTACAGTAGAAGTGGTAAAGGCAGGTTCGATTTTGTCATTAAAAAAAAAATTGGATAGGTATATGGACAGGAAAGGAATGGAAGGTTATGGGCTGAGTGCGGGTCAGTGGGACTAGGTGAGAGTAAGCGTTCGGCATGGACTAGAAGGGCCGAGATGGCCTGTTTCCGTGCTGTAATTGTTATATGGTTATATAGTTATTAGAGTTTAGTCACACTGACTTTCTTTTCGTATAATTTGTATTAGATTAATAGACCCTATCATGTTCCTACTTAAATTTTATTATAAAATTCTAATTGAAAAAAATACTTTTTTGAACTGACATTGCTTGGTTTGGCAACCTTATTATTCATCAAATTTGAAAAACCAGTTTTGCTCCCCCCATATTGCTTTCTTTGTATAAAATATTTAAAATTTGCCATGATTAAGACTTACAGGTGTATAGATTTTAGAATTAGTTCTGTTAATTTATGATCAAAGCAACTTTACTAAATTTCAGATTAAAGACTATCTAATTTCAAATAAACTTTCATCAGTTTATTCTGTGTTTGTAGTATTCCAACTCACTGTAGCATTCAGTCCTCTCATGCTAACATCCAAAATAACTAAAAACAGATGTTATTTTGATTATTTTCTTACACCAAATAAGCTTTGGAGAAAGTTCAATCATAACAAGTGGTTTAATGCATTTTAGACATACGAGTCTTTCGAGCTGAATCCTCAACAAAAAGTGAAGAGATATCTTCGTCAACTCCTGCATCATTCTTCGCAATACAAGTATATGCCCCAGTGTCTTCGTATCGTACACTGTTAATATGAATTTCACCTCCATTTGCTGTAATAGAAACACAGAATACAACAAACAAAAATGCACAAAACAATAATTCTGCATTGATGGACACCATTTAGAATCATAACAGCATTTATATAGCATTTTTAATGTAGTAAAGCATCTCGAGATGTTGCACGAGAATAATTCTACTAAAGTTGATACAAAACTATATGAAAAGCTTTTAAGGAAGATAAAAGAAAACTTGGACTATATTTAAAGAATGTATAGAAAGATAAAGGGAATGAAGTGGAAGATTAAAGTGGGAATTCTAGGACTTTACATAGGTTTTGGAATAGCAATTAATTGAAAGAAAGGAATGTACAAAGGGAATATAGGGAACTTGGAGGACAGTTCAAGAAGTTTACTTTGTCATTCCTCAAAGTAATGATTTGACCTGTATGAACAGTATGCAAGACCAGCTTTACACCGTATCTCTGTTCACATGACATAATATTCCAATTCCAGTTCAAGAACTAGAGTTGGTGAAGGCCATATAGTGATTTGAAAGTAATCTTATGAGCTTTAAAATTGAATTGTTAGCTTTTAAAAGTGGGAGCTCGTAACCAGATGTACCTTTACATGACCAAGGACCTGATTTCTTTTTATTTCTTTTCATTGTTTGAAGTGCTGGATTTGATGACATTTTCGGCAAACATCTTTTGAAGAAGTTGCTGACGCCAGTGTTAGAAAGAAAGCGAACTAGCACATAAAACTGAAACTGGGTTAATGATGATATCAGTTAATATGGTCAGCTCTGAACCTTGTTAGATCTCATTAATCTGGGGGAAAACTTGACTCAATTGCCATCAGGACTTTCTGGCTGGTAGCAGTTAGTAAAAAATCAATATGCAGAGAAAATTAAGTTATGTACAAAGTTATCAATGTACTATGTAGGCATTTTAAAGTGGAACTCAATGTTAAGTCTTGCCCTTAAACATAAGGATTATACAAAATCCATATTTATGAACCATAAATTCTCAGCCAGATCTAGTGACAACCCATTGATGTGCAGCAGGTCATGAACCATCTCTAGGAGTTGAAGATCTACAAATTCACAGATCTGTTTTTTCCCACCAGCAGTATTTTAATTCTTTGTTCATTGTGCATGGAATGACATCATTTTCCTTGCTATTTTCCCTTACAGCAGTGCCTGTGACATTTAAGTTACACTGTCCTGAAATGCTTGTCATTGTCTAAATTGCATTAGGAGTTTGAGGAGATTTGGTAGGTAGGTATGTCACCAAAGATTCTAGCAAATTTCTGCAGCTATACGGTGGGGAGCACTATAATGGTTGCTCCAGTGCACAAGATTGTGAGGAGCTGTAGAGGGTTGTAGACTCAACCAGCTCCATCACAGACACAGGCCTCTTTCACATTGAAGTCATCTTCAAAAGTCAGTGCCTCAAGAAGTGGCATCCTTCATCAAGGACTCTCACATCTGGGACATGTCCTTTTCCTCAGGGAGGAGGTAGAGGTGACTGAAGATGCACTCTCTATGTTTCAGTAACACCTTCCTCCTCTTCATAATCAAATTTCTGAATGGTCCACTAACTCATGAATACCTCCTCCATAACCTTCCTTTGCACTACTTATTTATTTTAATTTTTAATGTAACTTGAAAGGAGGTATGGGATCCAAGGGGAAATTGCTTTGTGGATTCAGAACTGGCTTGCCCACAGAAAGCAAAGAGTGGTTGTAGATGGGTCATATTCTGCATGGAGGTCAGTGACCAGTGGTGTGCCTCAGGGATCTGTTCTGGGACCCCAACTCTTCGTAATTTTTATAAATGACCTGGATGAAGAAGTGGCGGGATGGGTTAGTAATTTGCTGATGACACAAAGGTTGGAGGTGTTGTGTGGATAGTGTGGAGGGCTGTCGGTGGATACAGTAGGACATTGATAGGATGCAAAACCGGGCTGAGAAGAGACAGATGGAGTTCAAACCAGGTAAGTGTGAGGTGGTTCACTTTGTTAGGTCAAATATGATGACAGAATATAGTATTAATGATAAGACTCTTGGCAATGTGAAAGATCAGAGGGATCTTGGGGTCCGAGTCCATAGAACCCTCATAGCAGCTGTGCTGGTTGGCTATGTGTTTAAGAAGGCATTTGGTGTATTGGCCTTCATCAATCATGGGATTGAGTTTAGGAGCTGTGAGGAAAGGTTGCAGCTATATAGGATTCTGGTCAGACCCCACTTGGAGTACTGTGCTCAGTTCTGGCCGCCTCACTACAGGAAAGATGTGGAAGCCATAGAAAGGGTGCAGAGGAGATTTACAAGGATGTTGCCTGTTTGGGGAGCGTGCCTTATGAGAATATGTTGAGAGAACTCGGCCTTTTTTCCTTGGAGCGACGAAGGATGAGAGGTGACCTGATAGAGGTGTATAAGATGTTGAGACTCATTGATCGTGCGGATAGTCAGAGGTGTTTTCCCCCAGGGCTAAAATGGCTAGCACGAGAGGGCACAACTGTAAGATGCTGGGAAGTAGGTACAGAGGAGATTTCAGGGGTAAGTTTTTTACGTAGAAACTGGTGAGTGCGTGGAATGGGCTGCCGGTGATGGTGGTGGAGGCAGATATGATAGGATCTTTTAAGAAACTCCTGGACAGGTATATGGAGCTCAGAAAAATAGAGGGCTATAGGTAACCTGAGGTAACTTCTCAGGTAAGTACATGTTCAGCACAGCTTTGTGGGCCGAAGGGCCTGATTGTGCTGTTGGGTTTCTATGTTTCTATGTTTGTAGTACTTCTTATGTGTTGCATTGTAGTGTTGCCACAAACAGCAAATTTCACAACATGTCAGTGATAATAAACCTGATTCTGATGTGCCTGTTTTTGGACTGTTTTAGAACAACTATGAGGAAACCTGAGCCTTTGATGAAAAAACCCTTTGGAAGGGTTTCCTTTACTTCTCTCCTCTCCTTTGGATCCCTGCCCCACAATACTATTTCCTCCCAGCCTTTCATCTCACCCCCAACTCTTTAATCACACTTGCATCTAACAATTTTGCCTTGACCCTCAAATCCCTGGTGGAGATCTAAATTCAGCCTGAATTCTGTCTCCAACATCAGTCCTGACCCCTGCCTCCACAATACACTATCCAACTCCAATAAAACCTCAGTCCAATCTGAGATTGCACTTTTGTGGTAAACTGTCAGATGAATCCATATTTGGGAGTCAGATAGGTATGTGAGGGCTTCTATTGATGGGGAGGGTAGGCGAAGCATTCAAACGGGGAAAGAGATATGCTCATTAGGCCACTGTGCAGTCTCTTCTGTAGATGAGGCAGATGTGGGATGCTCTTGCTCCTATGTACCCAAGGCTCCATTGTGATTTTACTGAACGTGTCAATGAGGTTCTCAGTACCACTCCGAATTCTCTTTTTCTGCCTTTAGTGTTCATCAGCCAGAGACTTCTGGGAGTTGATGGGAAAACTGCATTTCTTCAAGGAAGTTTTGAGTCTAATGTTTAGTCTTCTGATAACTTGGTAATCTCCTCCCACAACATTGGTTTTGGGAGCCTGGTGTATGGCATACAAATAACTGAGTGTAAACAGAGCTGGGAAGACATGGTTTTGAAAGTCCTTCCAGTGAATTTTGAGGACTTTGCAAAGGTAGTGTTGGTGTTGTTATTTCAGCAAAGGCTGCTTTTAGCAGTCCAGGTCTTAGAAGTGTAAAAAAGAGCAGCTATCAGTGCTGTTCAGCTCATTGTTTTGTGCTCGATTCAAAGTATTTAAAGATTGAAGATCAGCTTCAGTTGTCACTGCATATCGACACATACAGTGAAATGCATTGTTTGTGGCATGAATGTAGTGGAGGGAACCCACAATAAACACAATGCTTCTGGTGCCAACATAGCAAGCCCTCAAATTACGAACCCTAACACATATGTCTCTTCAAATACCTTTTTCATTAATTGAGCAATGTCTGCATTGCCAACTTTTAAGGTACAGTAGTGGTCAATTTCATCACTGAATTTTGCCTTGGTGAGAGTTGGTTCTTGAGATATCAGATGTGGTCCATTATTAGGCAGGACTTCTTTTCAGAGCGGGCAGCGGAGTCCGTGGAAGCAGAGTCCTGGGCTTTGGCTAAGTGGGCTTCAGCGTAAGGGGACTTTGGTAAGCTTGTGTGATTGCTCGCTGAGGGGTAGAAGGTAAGGTCGCTAGGTGCTTTTTAGACATTCTATTAATCCAGTTCAGGTATGGGGGAGACAGTCAGAGCAGTGGTGTGCTCCGTATGCAGTATGTGGGAGGTCAGGGTCAACACAGTTGTCCCTGATGACCACACCTGCAAAAGGTGCGTCCAGCTGCAGCTCCTATCAGCCCGAGTTAGGGAGTTGGAGCAGGAGCTGGATGAACTACGGATCATTCGGGAGGTGGAGGCAGAGATAGATAGGAGTTATCAGGAGGTAGTCACACCAAAAAACCAAGAAATAGGCAGATGGGTGACGGTCCAGAGAGGCAGGGGGAGCAGGCAGAGAGAGCAGAGCACCCCTGCGGCCATTCCCATTAACAATAAGTATACCGTACTGGATACTGTTGATGGGGATGACCTACCAGGAATGAGTTGTAGTGGTCCTGCCTCTGGCACAGAGGTTGAACCCTCAACTAGAAAGGGGAGGAGGGAAGAGAAGAGAGCGATAGTTTTAGGGGACTCTATAGTTAGGGGGGCAGATAGGAGATTTTGTGGGGCAGATCGGGAGTCTCGGATGGTATGTTGCCTCCCTGGTGCCAGGGTCCGGGACATCTCAGATCGGGTGCAGGCTATTCTTGAGAGTGAGGGCATGAACCCAGATGTAGTGGTCCATGTAGGGACCAATGATGTAGGTAAGGTGAGTGAGGGAGTCCTGCTTAGAGAGTTCAGGGAGTTAGGAGTGAAGCTGAAAGGCAGGACCTCCAGGGTGACAATCTCGGGATTGCTTCCTGTGCCACGTGCGAGTGAGGCAAAGAATAGAATGATTATGCACATTAATACGAGGCTGAGAGCATGGTGCAGGAAGGAAGGGTTCAGGTTTTTGGATAATTGGTCTTTGTTCCAGGGACATTGGGATCTGTTTCGAAGGGATGGTCTACATCTGAACCGGAGGGGTACTAACATTCTTGCAGGAGTATTTGCCAGTGCTGCTCGGGGGGGGGGGGGGGTTTAAACTAGATGTGCAGGGGGCAGGGATCCAGAGGGTTGGTCAGAAGGTGCATGGGGTTAAATGTGTACAAGGTCTGGGTGATCTTGAGAAGGTCATCAAAATTCAGGGTGCAATTTGCCCGATGGAAGTTCAAGGAGCTGGGTTAGGTACAGTAGACAGTGTTTTAAGCAAAGAGAGGAGGAATGGGCTAAGAATTCTATACTTGAATGCGCGTAGTGTCAGAAATAAGACAGATGAGCTTGAAGCTCAGATGAAAATGGGGAACTACGATATTGTTGGGATAACAGAGACATGGCTGCAAGGGGATCAGGCCTGGGAATTGAGTGTACCAGGGTATACGTGCTATCGTAGAGACAGAAATATGGGAAGGGGGGGTGGGGTGGCCCTGTTGGTGAGGAATGAGATTCTGTCCTTAGCAAGAGGTGACTTGGGAACAGGGGAAGTAGAGTCTGTGTGGATTGAGCTGAGGAACAGTAAGGGTAAAAAGACCCTAATGGGTGTTGTGTACAGGCCCCCAAACAGTAGCGTGGATATTGGGTACAAGTTGATTAGGGAGTTAACATTGGCATGTGCTAAAGGTAATGCAGTCGTTATGGGAGATTTCAACATGCAGGTGGACTGGGAGAATCAGGTAGGTGCTGGACCCCAGGATAGGGAGTTTGTGGAGTGTCTAAGGGATGTATTTTTGGAACAGCTTGTGCTTGAGCCAACCAGGAACGAGGCTATTTTGGACTTGGTGATGTGTAATGCACAGGAATTGATAAGTGATCTTGAAGTAAAGGAGCCATTAGGAAGTAGTGATCATAACATGATAAGTTTTTATCTACAACTTGAGAGGGATAAGGGCAGATCAGAGGTGTCAGTGTTGCAATTAAATAAAGGAGACTACGGAGCCATGAGGGAAGAGCTGGCCAAAGTTAAATGGGCGGATGCCCTGGCAGGAAAGACAGTGGATCAGCAGTGGCAGATATTCTTGGGCATAATACAAAAGATGCAAATGCAGTTCATTCCAATGAGAAGGAAGGATTCAAAGAGGGGGAAGGGGCCACAGTGGTTGACAAAGGAAGTCAGAGATTGTATAGCATTAAAGAAAAAGAAGTATGACAGGGCTAAGATGAGTGGGAATACAGATGATTGGGAAAGTTTTAAGGAACAGCAGATCTTAACTAAAAAAGCAATACGGAGAGAAAAAATCAGGTATGAGCTCAGACTAGCCAGGAATATAAAAGGGGATAGCAAAAGCTTTTTTAGCTATGTGAAGAGAAAGAAGATAGTTAAGAACAATGTTGGCCCCTTGAAGAATGAATTGGGAGAAATTGTTATGGGAAACAGGGAAATGGCAACAGAATTTAATGCATACTTTAGATCTGTCTTCACCAGGGAGGACACAAGCAATCTCCCAGATGTATGGATGGGCCAGGGTCATAAGATATCAGAGGAATTGAGACAGATTGACATTAGAAAAGAAACTGTGATGAGTAGACTGGTAGGACTGAAGGCTAATAAATCCCCGGGTCCAGATGGCCTGCATCCGAGGGTTCTAAAAGAGGTGGCTCAGGAAATTGCGGATGCATTGGTAATCATTTTCCAATGTTCCTTAGATTCAGGATCAGTTCCTGAAGATTGGAGAGTGGCTAATGTTATCCCACTTTTCAAGAAGGGAGGGAAGGAGAAAACGGAGAACTAACGCCCTGTTAGCCTAACATCAGTCGTGGGGAAGATGCTTGAGTCCATTATTAAGGACGAAATAGTGGCACATCTTGATGGCAGAAATAGGATTAGGCCGAGCCAGCATGGATTTACCAAGGGCAAATCATGCTTGACTAATCTGTTGGAGTTTTTTGAGGGTGTAACAAGGATGTTAGACGAGGGTAAGCCAGTAGATGTTGTGTACCTAGATTTTCAGAAGGCATTCGATAAGGTGCCACATAGGAGATTGGTGAGTAAAATCAGAGCTCATGGCATTGGGGGCAGGGTTTCAACATGGATAGAAAACTGGTTGGCAGATAGAAAGCAAAGGGTAGCAGTGAATGGGTGTTTCTCAGACTGGCTGGAGGTGACTAGTGGGGTACCACAGGGCTCTGTATTGGGACCACAGCTCTTTACGATTTATGTCAATGATTTAGATGAGGGCATTGAAAACTATATCAGCAAGTTTGCTGACGATACTAAACTGGGTGGCAGTGTGACATGCGAAGAGGACGTTAGGAGAATACAGGGAGACTTGGATAGGCTGAGTGAGTGGGCAGATACTTGGCAGATGTCATTCAATGTGAATAAATGTGAAGTTATCCACTTTGGAAGCTGGAACAAGAGGGCAGAGTATTGTCTGAACGGTGTCGAGTTAGGTAAGGGAGAAATGCAAAGAGACCTAGGAGTCCTAGTTCACCAGTCAATGAAGGTGAATGAGCAAGTGAAACAGGCAGTGAAGAGGGCAAATGGAATGTTGGCCTTTGTTACAAGGGGAATTGAATACAAGAGCAAGGATGTCCTTTTGGATTTGTACAGGGCCCTGGTGAGACCACACCTGGAATATTGTGTACAGTTTTGGTCTCCAGGTTTAAGGAAGGACATTCTGGCAATTGAGGAAGTGCAGCGTAGATTCACTAGGTTGATTCCTGGGATGGCAGGGCTGTCTTACGCAAAGAGATTGGAGAGATTGGGCTTGTACACGCTGGAATTGAGGAGATTGAGAGGGGATCTGATTGAAACGTTTAAGATAATTAAAGGATTTGATAGGATTGAGGCAGGAAATATGTTCCAGATGTTGGGAGAGTCTAGTACCAGAGGGCATGGATTGAGAATAAGAGGTCAGTTATTTAAAACAGAGTTGAGGAAGAGCTTCTTCTCCCAGAGAGTTGTGGAGGTGTGGAATGCAATGCCTCGGAAGACGGTGGAGGCCAATTCTCTGGATGCTTTCAAGAAGGAGCTAGATAGATATCTGATGGATAGGGGAATCAAGGGATATGGGGACAAGGCAGGGACTGGGTATTGATAGTGAATGATCAGCCATGATCTCAGAATGGCGGTGCAGACTCGAGGGGCCGAATGGTCTACTTCTGCACCTATTGTCTATTGTCTATTAGCAAGGTAGGACACTAGTAAGGCTTCCTTCCTGGTTATATCCAGGTGTGTTTAAGTACTTATGTTTTTGTGCAAAGAATGTGGGGCCCACATACATCCTGAGCACATGTCTAGTTGGAAATGTTAATTCAAACTCTGCCAGACTGGACTAAAAATAAACTCCATATCTGTCTCATTGCATAGTGGTGTAGCGATGTACTACATACAGAGCTAGAGATGACACGCAGTCAGTAAGTCATTTCGAGGCGAGTTTATTCAAACTTTGTGGCACTGGCATTTCATCCCTAGCGCACACCCTCTCCGAGTGGAAATGACGTCAGAGGTGCATTACCCAAGTCTCTCCCTGCACGCTGGCTATTTGTGAGCTGGTTCGCCTGCGCAGAAAGTGGGCCACCACATAACCCCCCCCCCACCCCAGAACCAGCGATACACCCCACAATGTCCACAGTCTGGATCAGCCTCTGTTTGGGAGGTCTGCCTCTGCGCCGCGGTGTCCGAATCTTGACCAGCTGCGCCAAGTCCACATGGGCTGATTTGAGTCGGTCCACCGTGAAAACCTCCTCTTGCCCCCCAATGTCCAGAACGTACGTGGATCCGTTGTTGTTGACCACCTTGAAAGGCCCCTCGTACAGCCGCTGTAGCGGTGCCCAGTGTCCACCCCTTCGTACAAACACAAACTTACGGTCCTGCAGGTCTTTGGGTACATGGGTCGGGGTCCGTCCATGCTGTGAAGTTGGCATGGGGGCCAGGTTGCCGAGCCTTTCGCGTAGTCTGTCCAGGACTGCTGCGGGTTCTTCCTCTTGCCCCCTTGGGGCTGGTATGAACACTCCTGGGATGGCCAGGGGTGTGTTGTACACCAAATCGGCCGACGAGGCATGCAGATCCTCCTTGGGCACTGTGCGAATTCCAAGCAGGACCCAGGGAAGCTCGTCCACCCAGTTAGGTCCTCTCAGGCGGGCCATGAGAGCTGACTTCAAGTGACGGTGGAAGCGTTCCACTAGTCCATTCAACTGTGGATGGTAGGCAGTCGTGTGGTGTAGCTGCGTTCCCCACAGGCTGGCCACAGCTGACCACAGGCTGGAGGTGAACTGGGCACCTCTGTCGGAAGTAATGTGGGCTGGTACCCCGAAACGTGCTACCCAGGTTGCAATCAGTGCTCGGGTGCAAGATTCGGCAGATGTGTCAGTGAGCGGGACCGCCTCTGGCCACCTCGTGAACCGGTCTACCATAGTTAGGAGGTACCGCGCTCCTCTGGACACTGGTAGGGGGCCCACAATATCCACATGAATGTGGTCGAACCTCCGGTGGGTGGATTCAAACTGCTGTGGCGGGGCTTTAGTGTGCCACCGCACCTTGGCTGTTTGGCACTGAGCGCATGTTCTGGCCCATTCACTGAACTGCTTGCGAAGTCTGTGCCTCACGAACTTGCTGGAGACCAGCTGGACGGTTGTCCTGATAGATGGGTGTGCCAAACCATGTATGGAGTCGAAAACTCGCCGCCTCCAGGCTGCCGGGACGATGGGGCGAGGTTGGCCGGTAGCCACGTCGCACAGGAGGGTCCTCTCACCTGGGTCTACGAGAAAGTCCTGCAGCTGCAAACCCGAGACTGCGGTCCTGTAGCTGGGCATCTCGTCGTCTGCCTGCTGCGCCTCCGCCAGTGCTGCATAGTCCACCCCCAGGGACAGGGCCTGGACAGCTGGTCGGGAGAGTGCGTCCGCCACGACGTTGTCCCTTCCCGAGACATGCTGGATGTCCGTCGTGTACTCAGAGATGTAGGACAGATGTCTCTGCTGGCGAGCTGACCAGGGATTGGACACCTTTGTGAACGTGAAGGTCAATGGTTTGTGGTCTGTGAACACGGTGAACAGCCTGCCTTCTAAGAAGTATCTGAAATGCCAGATTGCCAGACACAGTGCTAACAGCTCCCAGTCGAAAGAACTGTACTTGGGTTCCAGTGGTTGTAGGTGTTTGCTGAAGAACGCCAGGGGTTGCCAGTGTCCCTCGATGAGCTGCTCCTGCACCCCACCGAATGCTGTGTCAGATGCGTCCACTGTGAGCGCGGTCGGAACGTCCATTCTGGAGTGCACCAGCATCGCGGCATCTGCCAAGGCTTCCTTAGCTTTAACGAAAGCGGCTGCGGCCTCCTCATCCCAAGTAATGTCCTTGCCTTTACCTGACATCAGGGTGTACAAAGGGCGTATGATGTGGGCTGCTGAGGGGAGGAAACGGTGGTAGAAGTTCACCATACCAACTAACTCCTGCAGGCCTTTGACCGTGTTGGGCTGGGCAAAGTGGCGGATCGCGTCTACCTTGGCGGGCAGAGGTGTTGCCCGTCTTTGGTAATCCTGTGGCCCAGGAAGTCAATGGTATCGAGACCGAACTGGCATTTGGTCGGGTTGATTGTGATTCCGAAATCACTCAGGCGGGAGTAGAGCTGGCGGAGGTGGGACAGATGCTCCTGGCGACTATTGCTGGCTATAAGGATGTCGTCCAAATAGATGAACGCAAAGTCCAGGTTGCGTCCCACCGTGTCCATTAGCCGCTGGAACGTCTGTGTGGCATTCTTCAGGCCGAACGGTATTCAGAAGAACTCGAACAGGCTGAACGGGGTGATGAGTGCTGTTTTGGGGATGCCTTCAGGGTGCACCGGGATTTGATGGTATCCCCAGACGAGGTCTACTTTGGTAAAGTTTCTTGCCCCGTTCAGGTTTGCTGCAAAGTCCTGTATGTGCAGCACGGGGTAGCAATCTGGAGTGGTAGCCTCGTTCAGTCTGCGGTAGTCGCCGCATGGTCTCCTACCCTCGGCTGCTTTGGGCACCATGTGCAGGGGGGAGGCCCATGGGCTGTCGGACCTCCGTACGATCCCCAATTCCTCCATCCTCTTGAACTCCTCCTTCACCAGGCGGAGCTTTTCCAGGGGGAGCCTTCGTGCGCGGGCGTAGAGGGGTGGTCCCTGGGTCGGAATGTGGTGCTGTACCCCATGTCTGGGCATGGCTGCCGTGAACTGTGGTGCCAGAATCGATGGAAAGTCCACCAGGATTCTGGTGAATTAGTTGTCCAACAGCGTGATGGAGTCCAGGTGTGGGGCCGGCAACTTGGCTTCACCCAGGGAGAATGTCTGGAAAGTCTCGGCATGTACCAGTCTTTTCCCTTGCAAGTCGACCAGCAGGCTGTGAGCTCGCAAGAAGTCCGCCCCCAGGAGTGGTTGGGCCATGGCGGCTAGTGTGAAGTCCCACATGAACCGGCTGGTGCCGAACTGCAGCTGCACTGAGCGGGTGCCGTAGGTCCGTACCATGCTGCCGTTTGCGGCCCAGGGTGGGTCCTGGCTTCCTGTTGTGGGTGTTGTACCCCGTTGGGGGCAAGACGCTGATTTCTGCTCTGGTGTCGACCAAGAAGCGGCGTCCTGACTGTTTGTCCCAGATGTACAAGAGGCTGTCCTGGTGGCCAGCTGCCATAGCCATTAGTGGCTGCTGGCCCTGGCCCTTGCAGGGTGGGCAACAACAGCGGGCTTCTGTGCCCCACCGCTGGTGGTAGAAACACCACTGTTCACTGTTCTCCTCACTCCTACCTCTGTGTTGTGTTCTCCCCCCTGCTGGTCCTGGTCTGGTCTGCTGTTGGCTGCTTGGCCTGGTAATCTGACCGATGGACGCCACGCTCTCCCTCTTGGCTTTCCACAGCATGTCTGCCCAGGCCGCCACCTTCCGGGGGTCACTGAAATCTGCGTTGGCCAGCAGCAGAAGTATGTCCTTGGGCAGCTACTTTAGGAATGTCTGCTCGAACATGAGGCAAGGCTTGTATCCGTCAGCCAAGGCCAGCATCTCGTTCATCAATGCTGATGGCAGTCTGTCTCTCAAACCGTCCAGGTGAAGCAGGCGGGCACCCCGCTCACACCGTGAGAGGCCAAAGGTCCCAATGAGCAGCGCTTTGAATGCTTCATATTTGCCTTCTTCTGGGGGCGACTGTATGAAATCCTCAACCTGAGTGGCCGTCTCCTGGTCAAGGGCGCTCACCACGTGGTAGTAACGCGTGGAATCAGAGGATATCTGCTGAATCTGGAACTGGGCTTCTGCTTGGCTAAACCACACGTGTGTTCGTAGCGTCCAGAGCTTTTAGTGAAACTGCCTGAACAGATGAAGAGTCGGTCATCTTTGGTCCAAATCCCATTTGGACCGTTGGGGTCACAAATGTAGTGATGTACTACATACAGAGCTAGGGACAACGACACACAGTCGGTAAGTCGTTTCGAGACTAGTTTATTCAAACTTCACGGCGCTGGCATTTCATCCTTAGTGCCCGCCCTCTCCAGGCGGAAATGACGTCAGAGGTGCATCACCAAAGTCTCTCCCCGTGCGCTGGCTATTTGTGAGTCGGTTTGCCTGCGCAGAAAGTGGGTCGTCACAGTGGATTGGATTTTGGTCAATTTTTGTACAGGTTACCTGAATTCTGTTTTAAATTGACACCAAGATCATTTGCAAAATTAGATGCTTTTAATTGTTAATGTTCTTTTTGGGTGACAGTTCATTGTGTTTATGGAGATATACAATTATGCGCCAATGACTTCCCCTTCCTACAAATGATTGTTTACGGTTGAATGTCATTTTAGAAGATGTGACCATTCATAGTTGGTGCTCAGGCCCTTTTGGATAACAGTAATGCCTGTTTATATCAGAAAGAGGAAGGCATTTTTATTGTTAAATATTTGTTTTAAATATGCATGTGTGCACAGAATTAGAATGCTGGGTGTACTAATTCAAGCGGATTAATTGTGTGACAAATGTGGCCATTGATTGTCAGAAGTTAAATATTTTTAAATCCACCTGATAGTCTGGTCATTAAAAGGAGCGAGCAGGGAGGACATGGGAGAGAGCCACAGGAAGCAGCAATCAGCTCTCATTCACCTCATGGAGACTGCAGCAGAGCTCAAAGCAGTGTCACGTGGCAGCAGAGGCAGCTGAATGACAAGTATCAATCAGGTAGGTGTTTTCTATTTAACCTTTCAGGGGAATTATATTGAAGTAAGTAGTGTTTAAGGTAGAAAGGTTCCTCAATATAAACGGAACTCTAAGCTGAAGAGGGTAATTAAATATTGAGTCTGAAAGTATGCCAGGAAAGTTTGACCCTGTGGAAATGCTCCTCCTGCAACATATGGGAAATCTGGGAGATATTCAGTGTTCCTGTTGTGTTCTCCTGCAATTCCTGCACAGCTTAAGTGGCAAATGGACTCACTGCGGAGATCCATAGTACAGAACACTTTGTGGAGAGAATATTTACTTTTAACTTACTGAGATACAGCATAGGATAGGCCCAGCAATCCCCTGACCATGGGATAATTTACAATTAACCTTCCAACCGGTATGTCTTTGGACAGTGGGAGGAAACTGAGGCACCTGGAGGAAACGCACACAGTCATGGGGAGAAAATTCAAACTCCTTACAGGCAGCAGAGGGAATTAAACCCTGGTCACCTGCACTGTAATCGGTCACATTGTAAACACTGGATATACAAGTGGAAAAGTGAAATGTGACCACCAGGAAGAGCAATAGATGAAAGCAGGTACTTCAGCAGATATTGGTGGCAATTGTCCGTGCTCTCTCTCTCTCTCTCTCTCTCTCTCTCTCTCTCTCTCTCTCAAACAGGTGGATCATACTGGATACTGTTGAATAGTCTCTTAGGAAAGTGCCATGATTTACACCAGAAAGCTATAGTGACATGGGATCAATGGCATGAAGGAGCATATGCTTTGATTGTGAATAAGACAGGGGAATGGTATGTTATTTTCCTGGAGTAAAGCTCAGGGAGGTGTCAGAGTGGCTGCAGGGCACTTTAAAGGGAAAGATGAACAGCCAGTGATTGTGGCATGAATTGTGAAACTGTAGTACCAATAATATGGGTAGAAAAAGCGATAAGGTCCTGAAACTTAATTTTGGGAATTAGGGAGTGGGTTAAATAGCAAGGCTTGCCCTCAACTGCTTTGAAAGGTAAGGGAGGAAATCGATAGAGCTCTGATGGAGGTATTTAGATCTTAGGTAGTCGCAGATGAAGACGCTAGATGACTGGAAGACAAGAATGTGGAACAATTATTCAAGAAAGACAGGGCAAACAGGGATAAGCTAGGGGACTGCAGGCCAGTTAGTCCAAAATCAGTGATAGGGAAATGGCTGGAAAACATTCCGAGGGATAGGTTAGTCAGAACCTATCTTCTGTGGGAAATCCTGTCTAATAATTTAACTGAGCTTTTCTGAAGAGGTAATTAAATACATTGAGGAGGGCAATATGGTTTATACGGGCTTCAGTAAGGCCATTGACAAGGTCCCAATTGGAATGTAGGTTCAAAAGGTTAGATCACATGGGGTCCAAGGAAATTGGCAAAATGGATCTTGAACTGGTTTAGTAATAGAAAACCAAGGGTGACAGTGAAGGTTCAAAGGTTCATTTTATTATCAAAGTATGTATGCTAAATGCAACTCTCAGATTTGTCTTTGAGGGTTGCTTTGGAATTGAAAGTCGGTGACCAGTACCATAAGGATCAGTGCCAGGACTCTTGCTGTTACATACATTAATAGCTTAGATATGAATGTAAGAGATAAGTTAGCACATGACAGAAAAATTGGTGGTGGTATTGAAAGTGAGGTGGATGATCTAAGGTCTCAAAACTTATCACCTGGTCCTTTGGGCAGATAAAAAGAAAGAGAATTTAATTTTGATGCATGAGATTATACATCTTGGGATGTCAATTGAGGAAAGTACATATCCCATGAAATGTAGGGCCTAGAGAGTATTGAGGAACAACGGGACTTTGGTGCTCAAATCCAATGATTCTGAAGGTTGCAGCACAGGTAGATAGGCTGGTGAAGATTGGATGTTTTCCCTATTAGATATTGCACAGAATAGGTAAAAGCATGTTAGTATTTATAAAAAGTTGCTTTGGTCACAGTTGGTCACCATAATATAGAAGGGTTATATTGCATGGAGAGGGTGCAGAGGAGATTTACAAGGAAGGAGAATTTCACTTTGAAGAAGAGATATCAACATACCCAAGGATATGAATGTACCCTACCTTGGTAAATTGCATTACGAAGTACTCATTTTCTGTCTCCTCCACTTCTGCTGGATCCGGGCATTAATTCCCTCTCTCGTCCTTGAGCAGTCCCATCCTTTCCCCAGCTACCTTCTTGTGTTTAATGTATGTATAAAATGCCTTGGGATTTTCCTTAATCTTTTTCACTAAGGACATTTCATGGTACCTTTTAGCCCTCCTGATCTGCTGTTCACGTAATTTCCAGCTTCCTTTGTATTGCTCAAGAATCCAATCTCAGTCTTTCTAAATCTGATGCATGTTTTATGTTAGCCCAGAATTCTGACCAGCTCACCCCACATGTCAGATGCAGTCTTACCCAATGGCAGCTGCCCCAGTCTACTCTTCCCAGATTCTGTTGTAATTAGCCTGCACTCAAATTAATACCTTTTGCCAAAGCAGATCTTTATTATGTCAGACTGATTATCTGACGTAAAACTCCTATAAAACAACTTGAAGCCTTTGACTAATAAGTCTCGAACAAAAGTTTTTAGTCCAAATGATCTGAATAATTATTCATGGCAAAACAGATTTTATGCTCAGTAATCAAGCTGTTGCTGTTGGGAGCTTGCCAATGCAGAAAAATAGTATAGTTATAGAATTTGCCTGTTATAGTAAGTCTGTAGCTTTTGCCTGTATAATCAGTTATTGAGCCTCACAAGACATTAAACTTGTGAAATGCTTTACTAAGTTTTGAAGAGGTAAAGTGCTATATAAAAGCAAATATCACTGTATTCAAGAATGCATAATGCGGGTGGAATTAGATACTACCTAGCAGCACAAGTTGATTAGGCAAAGTTGAAGTAATATCTAAACCATTTTTCAGCCAGGTAATTTTTGGGTTGGGGATTCCATCCGCATGGCATCTCAAACTTGTAGCCACACCGGGCTCTTGTGCCTGGCTCTCTGGGTACACTCTGATCACTGGAGGGACTATCAGTGGGGAAAAAAAAGAGAGAATACTTCAGTAAGTATCAATTATAATCATCAATCATAAAAGTAAATAAAAACTATCCATGAACTGCAGCCAGAGATTGTGACTGAACAACATTATGTCAATAAAAGTTAACTTGAAAGTAATTATTCTTTCATCTGTTTTACAAAGTTCTTTATTGATTTTTTAAAAATGTTCATCTATATAGCTGTGCTGGAGTGTTTTTTATGCTTTTAAATATTCCTTTGTGATTTGTATGGTATTTACCATTGGCTGGCATAACTAATTAGAGGAATTCTTTGTTCACTTATAAATTTTGCATTAGAAATGTATACATAAACCAGGATAGTGTTAGTAATTCTTGTCCCACCAGAAGGTATGTGCTGGGACATGATAAATGCCCTTTTTATACCATTTCCGGTTTTCCTCGGTTAACTTCAGTGAAAATCAAATGGTACTTAAAATATGTGATTGATCCAGACCCGTCAGTATCCTGCTGCGGAGTAAGTTAAAATATTCTCCTTGTCAAAATGGAGCTGTTTTTTTTCATCAAAACATGTCAAAATAGGAGAAATCCTTTTTGTAGGAGCTAAACAAGATGATCACAGAGGATTATATAGAATACTGAGCTCAGAAACAGGTTGAACTAATGCATGCAGGTGTGATTATTCTTCACTTGATACTTCTCAAAGCAATAACTGCAGGCACAAGCATCAGGGAAGAGGTAATTTTCATTTAATTTTGATGTAAATTGATTTCAATTTAATTATCTTCTAGATTTTCTATATTTTAATCATTTAATTCAAATGTATTTAAAAGTTTTAATAGTTTTGAGTGTCTATGAATGCTTGAGCATCTCAGAGATATTCACAAACCTCTTTGACAACAGGTAAACATAGGGTAGATCTTAATCAGTATTTGAACTCAGCTACTCTGGCAGCAGCACTTAAATGTTCTGTCCAGAAAGGACAGGTACTGATTTCACCAGTTAGATTTTCAAGCTGTTTTCCTGTACAAGATTATAACTGGAGACCCACTGTGGTATGAGACCAGTTGGCAAGACCATATCTTCCTAACCATTAAGATTTAGACATTCTTGAGGGATGTGTGTCAAATGCAGGCACCATGGGACAAGCTTAGGTGGGCCTTTTAGTCAGCAAGGGCAAGTTTTGCCAGAGGGCCTGTTCCTATGCTGTATGGCTCTGTGATTAGTCACTGTGCTGTGAAGGACAACTGAGGAGGGTAAACTTGTGCCAAACCGGTATCAATGAAGTGCAGCAGGAAAAAAATAACATGCAGATGGGAAAGGATGTAATTTTTTGTTTGACTTTTTACAATTCCTAAAAATAATTTATCAATTGAAATAAAGAGGCTGCTCATTTTGCTGGCCAAAGAGCTCTGTTGGTATTGAATAATATATTATGACCATGTTGTGAAAATGAATTTATTACAAGACTTATACACAAGTAGATGTTAGAAATACTGAGCAACACACACAAAATGCTGTAGGGAGGAACTCAGCAGGTGGCGAATAAACATTTGATATTTCAGGCTGAGGTGCTTCATCAGGACTATCCTGATGAAAGGTCTCATCCTTCATTATAAACAACACAAGGAAAGGTAGGAAAATAGATTGTTCAAAGGTTCATTGATTATCAAAGTATATAACTCTAAAAGTTTTCATTTCTCTGGGTAGCCATGAAACCAAGTAAGAAGAGAAAGGCAGCATGACTATCAATCCCCCAAATTCAATCTCGCTGCAAAAGAAAAAGAACAAAAATGGAACGGGCATATCAATCCGCAGATTCGTTCTCCTGAACAAAAACAAGCAAAACGGAACAGGCACATCGACCCCTCCAAATCCCTCCTCTCACACAGAACAAAAATGATCAAAGCAGATGAGGCACATTGACCTCCCAAATCCCTCCGTCTGCCCAAAAAAAATGAACAAAATGGATCAGGCACATTGATCTCCAAATCCCCCTCTCTGCATGAGACAAACGAGAAGACCAGGCAAGGAAATACAGAATAAAGAAACTGTAAGACTGAAGAAAAGTGTCTGTAGTTAAAGTCCACAACCAACACACAGAAGAAACCTGGCACCACTCTTTGGGCGCAGTGGCAGGCTCTTCCCTCTCTGATATAGAGCAACTGATCAAAAGGCAAGCAGCTGGCGCTCTCCTCCTGCACTTGCTTCAATCACCCTCCTAAGTATGAACAATGGAAGCTATATTTGAAAAAATAGAGCCAAACATCGGCTTGCGGTCTGTCCTGCAGCCTGCCCGCTACAAGGTTCGGTCACGCTGCCTCTACCTCCTAAAATCCCCTTGGAGACTGTAGAGTGCTGGAACACCCAAATGATCTCCAAACTTCCGTGATTGCCTTGAAGTTTCAATTGTCCTTGTCACTTCAACTGGTGAACAACAAAAGCTATAGTCAGCAAAATGGGGTCAAACATCAGCTCGTGTGCAGTCCTGCCACCTTCTCAGCATGAGGTCTGCTCACACTGCTTCTGTCACCTATGTCACCCCTCCCCTTCACCTCTTTATATCTCTTTATATCTTTCCTCTCTACTCCAAGTTCTAATGCTGGGCTCCAATTAAAACTCCAACAATCTTTGTGCCTGCATAGAGTTCCTACAAAAGTAGAGATGTCACATTTTAGTTATCTAGAGCATTAATGACAACAGAGTGACTGGTCTGTTGATACTGGCTGCTGAGTCCCTCCTGCATTTTGTGTGTTGCTCTGGATTTCCAGCATCTGCAGAATCTCGTGTGCAAGATGTTATTCTCTTTACTTAAAGAAGGATGTGAAAGTATCAGGAGCAGGTCAGACAAAATGTATTTGACTCATACCTGGGATGGCAGATTGTCTTTTGAGGGATTGTTGGGCAGGCTAATTGTTTATTTGTTGAAATTTAGAAGAGTGGGAAGTAATTTGACTGATGTGTGCAAGATCCTGAGGGATTTTTACATAGTATGTTTCTTTGTGAAAGGAACTAGAACTCAGCATTACAGTCTAAAGATAACAGGTTGTCAATTGAAGGCAATGATGAAATGAAAATGTTATACTTTTGTTTTGTCTTTGAATACACTTCTGGAAAAGGCAGCGGAAGCAGATATTTTGAATATTTTAAAAGCAGAAGATTATGGATTCTTGAGAAGCAAGAAATTAAAAGGATCTGGAATTGAAGTGTGGCCCTTCAGGTCTATTTTTCCATCTATTAAGATAATAGATACTATCAGATCCACAATGATCTTAATAGGTAAATAGAAGTGCAGACCTGGAGATACAGACTGACTAATCCTGCTGCCAGTTTATATGCTGACCAGCAATTTGCTGACATTTGTAACTTGTCATTTATCTGATTTCTATTTTGGCAACGGCACGGTGCGGTTAACACGTCATTATTCCACTAGCAAAATCTGGCCCATTTTCATCATTTTTTTTGTTCTTTCCAATGTTTGACGTGGGTGATGTAATGATCTTAAACACCAGAAACATCAAATTACAAATCCACAGAGACAATAGTCTAAGTATGGAAGTAAGATCATATGTTTTATAGCACTTGGAGACTATCTGTGACTGTCAGGTATGATAATTTACTAACCATTCACCTGCAGGATGTGGGTCTGGTAGAGGTCATCATAGCCAAAAGCATGGCAGGTGTAATTCCCCATGTGGATCGTTGTAACCTTTGTAATATAAAGGGAGCCATCATCACCAAAATCCTGCAAAAAGAAATGGAGACACTTCGCCTTGCAGTAAAGAAATGGCATTGCGAATATAAAGTAAGTACAAAAACAACACTGGGTTCTCAGTAATATACTAAATTCCTTTAAGTGTTGCAATTATCAGCATTAATTAATCATAGTTGAAGTCAACAATTAAACAATTGATAGTCCTTAACTGGAAAGATTTTGTAAAGAGTAAAACACATTTTGTAAAAAGAAAACGCATAGAGTGGAAGGCATAAAGAGTAGGGACTACAAAGGTTGAGGAAAAGTGATACTTAATGATAAAATTGAGTTGTTCTTGTTACGCCTGTGCCCCAACTCTGAGGGGCCGAAGGGTACAAAGTAGCCCCCTCCTTTTTGAGAATCGCAAGATCGCTATTAATTCAGGTCAGGAGACCCAGGAAATGAGAGAAAGACATGCAGAATCCACAAGGGGTTTGGAATGTCCTGCCCCTCAGCGATACAAAGCCACGGGAAATGGCCATTGTCTCTTGGAGTCAGAATTGTGTATTGAGCACTGTGCTATTCATCGAAGCCCTCAAGGAATGAGCAACGTGGGCTGGTTGGGGGATGGCATCATTCCAACCTGATTGACATCTGAGACCCCTTGAGTAAGGATAAAAGAAGGTCTGGGGAACAACCCCTTTAGACGCACCAGGAGAAACGCTAGAAATCCCGTGACAGCGTTTAATAGTGACAGCCGGGGGGAGGGGGGGGGGCTCGCGAGCATCCTTTCCCTTTGCCTAGGAATTGGGGCCCCACCACGGAAGAAGGCTTAGCTAAAGGAGAGGCCAAAAGTGTCTGGCCACAAAAACAGAACTCTCGAAGGATCGACATCATAAAAAGGAAAAGCTGGCAAGTTTAAAACATCTGTCTCTCATGACTCCAACTAAAGGCTGCAGCCTGCATGAACTTGAGTGACATTTATATTTCCATCGGACAATACATTATCCCCTAGACAACGATAGAGCTTATTTCTTATTGATCATTATTATACCTGCACTTTTAGAGTTAGTATTTAGAGTTTGTTTGCATTGATATTATTTTTGTGTATTTGTATCAATAAATACTGTTAAAAATAGTACCATCAGACTTCAACGGACCTCTCTATCTTTGCTGGTAAGTGACCCGATTACGGGGTTTGTAACATTCCAAAAGTCCATGTGACAGCCTACTGGGCAACCTTCATTTCTTGCTGGATATTCTGGAATGGGTGGGTTGAGATGCACTTGGATATTGGCCATGACTTTCACATTTTATGCCTTAATAATAATAATACTGAATGCAATTTTTTTCAGACACTCACATCTGACAAATACCTGTCTTGATATTCATTGCATCACTCTTTTATTTCGTGGATTTTGAGTTCAGATAATAATAAATGTGGTGTCAGACCCATTTGATCTTTTGATTTTCTCAGGTAGTTTTTGAAAGAATAAGTTTATATTAATAGTAACTTACAAGTCCATACGGAAGCAAAAATAGCATTCTGGTACTGCTTCATAATCCCTGCTTAAGCGAAGCAAGAGAAGAACAACTGGGACTTAATTACAAGTCTGTGATCCCATTATTGGATCTTGATATATCAATGTAGAAACAGAAAGAAATAAATGAGATCTGGTCCTAAAACCCTTGTATAGCTACAGGCCAAATAGATTAATATTCCTGAAAGTGTTGCAGTTATTTTAAAATAATTGGTTGCTTTGATACAATGTAACTGAAGAAAGTGCATTGAAGACAAAAATGTGCTAATTAATGTGAAGAATGAAACCATTAGAGAATGGAATCTTAGGCAGGGTTTCCACATTGTTCTAAGCATAAAGTAGGCAGCCAGAATTCAGCCATTTGTAATATACTCCACCTGATATGGTGAAATACATATTGCAATGGACTTGATTTGGCTGAATGTCACCATATTTTTATTTTCATTGACTTTATGGGAAATTATTCTTGGGAAGGTTGCATAACATGTCATTCACTAAGCTCTTGGCAAATGTTACTATATGTTGTTATATAAACTTACATTGATATCTTCTAGATCCAAGAAATTTAATGTGATTCCATTGTGCTTCCAGATGATCGGTGGTCTCAGGGTGCCCTGTACAGCACATGACAAGACGGCGCTCAGTCCAACAGTTACTGTGGTTATACTGACCTTCTTATTTTCTGGAAGAATCAGCTGAATAACCTCTGGAAAGAATAATATTGAAATCGCAACTAATCAAACAATTCAAAAAGACCTACATCCAAAAATAGTGCATAAATTAACATGTTAAACAATTTAAACACACGATTAACTATTTAAAATTCCACTGCTTAAATATCCTGTAATGAAGATTTTGTGAGACACTTGTGGACAGCTGCTAACTAAATGAATGGTCTTATTCTCCTTTGGTGGGGAGCATACAGCCCAACCTTCCATTCCTAAAATAGCTCCATCCTAGCAGATAATCCATGCTGTGAATAATTCCTCCAGAATGGTCATGGGTTTTCTAAAGGAATGGAACTGAAGTTTGCTTGACACATGAGGACCTGGGGCTTGGAGGTAACTTGGATTATCAATTGCAGAGAACACAGTGTCGAGTTTGTTAAAAAACTTTTAACTCAAGGAATTTAAAGAGTGGGTAAGAGCAGAAAACACAAGTTAATGCAATCAGTGAGTGAGAGGAATCTTAGAGCCCTTTCTAATGTTTTAGAAACTAATTTCCCCTACTATACATTTGACCAAATTTGTATATTTCCTCCTTATGTATGTTTTATTTAGAATTTTAGCTCCATTGCTGGTGCTTTTGCATTTTATCTTTCCTTAGTTCCTGCTGCAATCAAAATTACAAAGTTTTTGTCATCATCTGTAATCAAGAAGGCTTCTCTTTATTTGACTAGTGTAAGTGTACAATCATTGACTGAATATGTCAGGCACAGATCATTGAGAAACTAAACTTAATCAAAAAGCACCAGTCTATAATGGTGCTTTTGCAATTAAAAAGCAAAATATAAGGTTGAGTACAATTTGCTTCTATCTGGATTTGTGGTTTTCTGAGATAACCAATGAAGCCAGTTGGACCCTGTAGATTCAGCCTCAGGTGGGCAGGTGGTGGTGTTAGATGGGTGGGTATTTCAGAAGGCAGTGCACTCTTTTGGCTGTTTACACCAACCTTCTGTGTTTACGTGGTAGAGTATACCACCATCCACCTTAGAACCTACAGAACCAAAGTGCTCAGAGCGACCTTTTGTAGGTTGTCAGGGACTCAGAAGCTCAGGGACTGCTGCTCATCAGACCTTTGAGAAAGGTACTGGATTTGATGTCTTGCTCTTCAAAGACACTTTTCCTCAGAAAGCCAAAGGCAATAATGAATTTAATTAATAATGTCTGACTTTGCTGAGAGATGACTCATGAGATACGGTAAGTGCTTTCATGTTTTACAGAGTCTTGTTGTGGATCTTTATTTTAGGAAGGCAGAGTTATACAGCAGGGACAGTTTGCAGTTGTTAAATAGCACACCTATTCTTTCACATGGTCCAGTGAACAAATATCAAAGATGACTTGAAACTCAGCTTCTGAGCATGTGCTGCAGCTCAAAGACTAATGTTGTGGAGACTTTTGTTTGGGAGCAGTGGAGACATGCATTATACAGTTTCCAATTTGGCTGCAAACCGGCTAGCTCAACATCTTTGTGAAGCTTCTTGAAGGCTCAAAATCCAGGATTCAACAATGTTTAATGTAATTTCCAGTACACAAGGGTAAAAGAGAACAAAATAGCTATTACTCTGGATCTGTTGCAGCACGAAATAGATACACACTATGATAAACAACACAATAATAACAAAACACAATACAGTTAAATACATAGAATAGTTTATATACACTGATTGTATGTCTATGAAGTGATGCTAGGTACAGGAGTACCTGTACTTAAGGTGACTCTGACAGGAAATGATGAAGTAGTGGTGGTGGGTTAGTGGGTGGAGGTGTTGATCAGCCTTGATGCTTGAGAAAAATAACTGTTCTTGAGTCTGGTGATCCTGTTTAGCCTCCGCCCTGATGGGAGTGGAACAAAGATGGCATGAGATCCATTATGATGTTGCTGGCCCTTTCCCGGCACCTTTCTGTATCTATGTTCTTGATGGCGGGTAGGCTGGTGCCGGTAACCCGTTGCGCAGTTTTGACTGCTGATTGTAAAGCCTTCCTCTCCATTGCAGCACAGTTGCAGGTGACCCATTCTTTCCTCATCAGATAATCCCCTCCTCTCGTGTTCAACCCCTGTATCCCCTCCAAAGCCAGTATATATTTCCTCAAGTAAGGAGACCAGAACTGCATGCAGTATTCCAGATATGTCCTCTCCAGTATCCTGAACTATCACTACATATCCTCCTGTCTCTCAAATTCCCACTCCCTAGCAGTGAAGGCTAAATTTTGTATTTATCATCTTGATAACCTGTTGCACCTGCAAATCAACCTTTTGTGATTCATGCACAAGCACTCCCAAGTCCCCCTGCACAATAGCAGGCTGCTATTTTTCACAATTTAAATAAAAATCTGATCTTCTATTTTTCCTTCCAAAATGGATGATATTGTGCAGAGGCATAGCGGTTAGTTGTTAAATATCAAACCCATTCTTGACCTGGGTTCTGTTTCTGCCATTGTCTGCATGGAATTTGTATCTTCTCCATGTGACCATGAGGGATTCCTCCAGGTATTCTGGTTTTCTTTCACATTGCAAAGATGTACACGTTAGTATGTTAATTTGTCAGGGATTGAGTGGGATTGTGCTGTGCAGGCTCATAGGGCAGGAAGGACCTGTTACTATACTGTATCTCTAAATAAAATAAAATAAAAATTATACTACATTCGATGTGATGGACTCCATATAGGGTCTGTGATCTCACTGCAATGCAGCAGTGAGGTCATGGCCCCTATACAGATTTCAGAGGAGGAGGAGGTGCTTGCTATTTTGAGGTAAATTAGGGTGGATAAATACACAGGGGCTGATAACGTGTTCCATCAGACACTCGGGGAGCCATGCAGAAAATGCAGGGGCTCTAGCAGAAATACTTAAAACATCCTTAGGCATGGGTGAGGGGGTGGAGGATTGGCTAATATCATTCCATTGTTTAAGAAAGGCTCTGACTGGGACTACTACTAGAAGTCATAGGTTAAGGGTGAAAGGTGAGATGTTTGAAATGAATATGAGGAGATGATTCTTCACAGAAAGGTTTGTAAGTTTGTGGAATGAGCTCCCAGCACAAGTGGTGGATGTGGGATTGATTTCTACACTTTAGGGAAATTTAGACAGATACATTAATGGGAGGGCTATGGACAGCTATAGTCTGGGTGCAGGTTGATGGGTCTAGGCAGATCAATGGTTTGGCATGGATTAGATAGGCTGAAGGGCCTGTTTCTGTTATGTGGTGCTCTATGATTCCACTGCCATATATATCTCTCTGCATCTGCGTTGACAGAATGAAAGACTAAATGAGGTAAAATAAAGGGCCATGTATAATGATTAGTGCTACTCCCTGCACTTGGAGTTTATGTCTATTATGTCTTTTGGTGGGCAGAATCCCACACAATAATCTGTGGAATCCGCTGCCCAGGGAAGCAGTTGAGGCTTCCTCACTAAATATATTTAAGAAACAGTTAGATAGGTTTTTACATAGAAAGGGAATAAAGGGTTATGGGGAAAAGTAGATGCAGCTGAGTTTACAGACAGATCAGCCATGATCTTATTGAATGGTGGGGTAGGCTCGATGGGCTGGATGGCCAACTCCTGCTCCTATTTCTTACGTTCTTATAATTCAGAAGGTAGTTCTTTAGCCACCAGAAAGAGATGGTTGAGGTGGATGCTCGCATTGGCTTTCTCTATGGCAAACTACTGTGAAACTCTTTTGAAGTTAGCACTATTCGACATGTCTCCTTTGTTGAAGATGGTCAATGATGAAATACGTCATTCCCTGAGGGCCTTGGGAGTCTCTCATCTTTCCTTCATAGGAGATGAGTTGGAAGTTTTCAGAGTGAAGATGAGGTATGTAGTGGTGTCAAGGATGCTCAAGTCACAGACAAGTTATTCTTGACGAATGTTATAAAGCAATTCTTTCTGTGGACACTGACTGCCGTCATTAATAGTTTCACTTCTCTCATCCTCCTTCCTTCCTTTCTTATAGCCCCTAGCCCCATTCCTCCCTTCCCTAAACCAGTACGAACTAAACTGACTAACTGCTGCAGGACAAACTGTCAGTCTGAGCCTGCAATGCAAAGAGTAAACAAAATTAATCTCACCAATCTTAACCTAATTGTGGCAGAAGCATCCATCCACTTTAACTCTTTTAGAATTCACCACCACACAATCTTTGTGGAAGCAAAGTGCTATCCTCATGCTGTGGAAATGCTCACCCTCAAAGACAGGAATTAAAATTGCACTGAACGGGTTAGATACAGATCTGGCAGCTTAAACTTATGATTTTTGAGGTGCTGTGGGTCAACAGCAGAAACACAACTACCATATTCTGTAACCCTGACATGGCTCTGTTGTGATTAACCTTGTCTCAATGAGAAGTACTGGCAGACAATTCAGCTAAGGCATCAGGCCTACCTAGGTCTTAACAGAGCTAATTATGTATGGATGGACAACTAAACAGTCTTGAAGAGTATTCCCATTCCCATTTCCATCCTTATCAATGCTTGCTCCCAGTATTTGACCACTGAGAAACGGATGAAACATTTGCAACCTTGTTCAGCCAGACATACTGAATAGATAATCCATTTCTGCCTCCTCTTGAGATGACCATTACGGAAGCTATCTTTTGCCAATTCATTTCCGCCAACTCATCATGATATAAAGAATTGGCTGAGATTACTGGATGTACAATCATCATGGAACCAGACAACATTCCAGCTGCTGTATTGAAGACCTAAGCTCCAGCTGCATCTTTAATCAAGTGGTTCCAACACAGTTACAATTGGCATCCAGCTAATTATTTGATAAATTGCTCAGTATACCTGCTCACAAAAAGCAGGAGAAATCAATCTGGCTAATTACTGCCAATCTGTCCACTCTCCATCATCAGCAAGATGATAAAAGTGCCTGTCAACAATACTCTGAAATGACACTCACTCAGCAGTAGTCTACTATCAATGCCCAGTTTGGATTTTGCCATGACCAATCAGCTCTCATCTCATGACAAACTTTGTGCTTACATAGAACAATAAAGCTGAACCCCACAGGTGAGGTGAGAAAGACTGCCCTTGAGTCAAGGCAACATGTGTAACAAGTCCTATTGTTAAAATGGAAGTTGGTGGACATGAAGACAAAATCACTCCAGTGACTGGAGTCATATATTGCACATCATATATCACACATAGGAAGATGGCTCTGTGTGACAGAAATCAATTATTCTAGATCAAGGCCAACACTACAGGAGGTTTTCAGGGCAGTATTTTTGGGTCAACCAACTTCAATTACTTCAATAGATTTTCATTCCTTCATTAAGTTGAAAGTGGTGATGCTTGTGGTGATTTGTACATTATCCGATTCTGTTGTAAACACTTAAGTAAATGAATCCATTCTAGCTTATCTGTACCAAACTGTAAATAATGTTCAAGCATGGACTGATAATTAGCAAGTAAGATCTCCAATAAAATAAAATCTTACAACCTATGATTCACATGTAATAGCATTTATAATGATATTTCTCACCATCAATAACCCATAGGTCAATATTTTCAAGAAATTCAATTGGACCTTTCACACAAATATCATGGCTACAGGAGGATATCAGAAGCAGGATGTCTTGCATTGGATGACATGTAGTCTAACATCCCAAGACCTTTCTACAATTTACAAGGCACAAGTCCAAAGTGCAGTGTATACTTCCATGGATGAATACAATGCTAACAGTACTCATGAAGCTTGATAGCATTCAGGACAGAGCTACCTGCTTTATTGGAATCCATCAAATACTCTCCTGTTGGTATCATCAAACATGGGTCCACAATGATTGCAGCATCTATCATCTACAAAATGTTCTTAAGTTATTCTTTCAAGCTATGGAGCTCACAAAACTATAATCTCCATCATCAAGAAGGTCCAAGTCAGCAGGTACATGGTAAAACTATCATCTGCAGTTTCCTGTTCAAAGTGTACAAAAACACTAACTTGGAACTACATTGCCTGTACTTTATTGTTGCTGGATTTAAATCCTGGAACTCCCTCTCCAATAGCACTGTGCAAGTATCTTCATAAAAGAACTGGAGCAGCTCATGAAGATAGCTCACCTTTGTTGTGTTCTTTATATTTATACGTACCGTGGATTAACAATAAAGAAATATATTCTGAAAGAATTAGAACTTTAATTTACAGCAACAAAACCTAACCATGCTTTACCGAGCCTTGTTCCAGATCATTCTATCATTTCTGCACATGCTCAGAACTCTTTCCAATCACATTCTTCCACGTCATTACATGTAATATCACCACAACCATCACCATCACAAGGCAGTTCGGGAAGGGCAGTAATTCCTGACCATGCCAGTGAAGTCCAGATCCAGAAAATGAATAAAACAAAACAGACTCCCCTTTGTTATGTACACTGTTACTATTTTGAACAACTTCCTTGAACACCATTCTTGCTTAACTCAATGCTTTTCATGTCAGTCAATATAGCTGCTTCAGCATCAAAGTATTGTATAATAATTCATACATTGACAAGGCAATATTGATTAGAAGACCCAAGAGTAGCAAGAGTATCTAAATAGACCATAAGACATAAGAGCTGAAATCGGCCATTTAGCCATTGAGTCTGCTGCACTCTTCAATCATGGCCGATCCCTTTTTCCCCTCCTCAGTGCCACTCGCAGGCTTTCTCCCTGTAACCTTTGGTGCCGAGTCCAATCAAGAAGCTATCAAGCTCTTCCTTGACTACAGCCAAGAACCTGGCCTCCATGGTTGCCTGTGGTAACAAATGCCACAAATTCACCACCCACTGGCTAAAGAAACCTCCACATTTCTGTTTTAATTAGACACCCCTCTATCCTAAGGCTGTACCCGCTTGTCCTAGACTCCCTCACCATGGGAAACATCCTTTCCACATCTACTCTGTCTAGGCTTTTTAACATTCAAAAGGTTTCAATGAGATCATCCCTCATACTTCTAAATTCCAGTGAGTATAGGCCCAGGGGTATCAGATGTTACTCATATGATAACCCTTTCATTCTCAGAATCATCCTCTGAACCCTCTATATTGCCAGCACAGCTTTTCTTAAATAAGGAGCCTAAAACTGTTCACAATACTCAAGATGAAGCCTCACCATTGCCTTATAAAGCCTCAGCATCATATCCCTGCTCTTGTATTCTAAACCTTTTGATATGAATACCAACATTGCATTTGTCTTCCTCACCACTGACTCAATCTGCAAGTTAACCTTTAGGGTGTTCTGCACAAGGTCTTCCAAGACCCTTTGCATCTCATATTTTTGGATTTTCTCCACATTTAGAAAATACTCTTCACATTTATTTCTTCCACCAAAGTACATGACCATGCATTTTCCAACATTGTATTTCATTTGCCACTTTTTTGCCCATTCTCCTAATCTGTCTAAGTCCTTCTGCAGCCTACCAGTTTCCTCAACTCTATCTGCACCTCCATCAACCTTCGCATTATCTGCAAAACTATCAACAAAGCCATCTATTCCATCATCTAAATCACTGATATACAACATAAAAAGAAGTGGTCCCAACACTGACCCCTGTGGAACACCACTAGTCACTGGCAGCCCACCAGAAAAGAATCCTTTTATTCCCACTTGCTGCCTCCTACCAATCAGTCAATACTCTAACCATGCTAGTAACTTTCCTGTAATAACTTGATAAGCAGCTCATGTGTGGGCCTTGACAAAGGTCTTCTGAAAATCCAAATATACAACATCCACAGCATCCCTTTTATCTATCCTACTTGTAATCTCTTCAAAGAATTTCAACAGGCTCATCAGGCAAGATGGTCCTTTAAGGAAACCATGCTGATATTGTCCTATCTTGTGTTGTGTCACCAAGTACTCCATAACCTCATCCTTAACAATTGACTTCAACATCTTCCCAACTACTGAGATCAGGCTAACTGGTCTATAGCTTCCTTTCTGATGTCCCTCTCCTTTCTTAAAGAGTGGAGTGGCATTTGCAATTTTCCAGTCCTCCAGAACATTGCAGAGTCCAAGTGTTTCTGAAACATCATTACTAATGCCTTAACAATCTCTACTGCTACCTCTTTCTGAACCTTAGAGTGCAGTTCATCTGGTCTGGGTGACATATGTACCTTTAGGTATTTTAGCTTGTTGAGCATCTTCTCCCTTGTAATAGTAACTGCACTCACTTCTCTTCCCTCACACCCTTCAACATCTGGTACACTGCTAGTGTTTTTCACAGAGAGGACTGATACAACGCACTCATTTAATTCACCTTGGATTTCCCTATCCCCTGCTATTGTTTCTCTGCCTCATTTTCTAGGGATCTTATATCCATGTTCTTCTCTCTTTTACTTTTGATAGACCTGAAAAAGCTCTTTCTATCCACCGTGATATTGTTTGCTAGCTTGCTTCCATATTTTAGCCTTTCCCTCCTAATGATTCTTTCAGTTGCTTTCTGTAGGTTTTTAAAAGCTTTATAATTCTCTGTCTTCCTGCTAATTTTTGCTGTGTTGTATGCCCTCTCTTTTGCTTTTACAATGGCTTTGACTTCCCTTGTCAGCCACGGTTGTGCTATTTTGCCTTTTGAGTATTTCTTTGTTTTTGGAATAGATCTTATCTGCAGCTTCCTCATTTTCCTCAGAAACTCACACGATTGCTGCTCTGCTGACATCCCTGCCTGAATCTCTTTCCAATTTACTTTGGCCAACTTCTCAATCATACCACTGTAATTTCCTTTTCTCCACTGAAATACTGTTATGTTAGACTTTACTTTCTCCCTATCAAATTTCAAGTTGAACTCAATTATTTTGTGATCACTGCCTCCTAAGTGTTCTTTTACCTTAAACTTCCTAATCACCTCTGGTTCATTACATAGCACTCAATCTAGTTTAACTGATACCCTCATAGGCTCAATGACAAGCTGCTTTAAAAAAACATCTCATAGGCATTCAACAAATTCATTTTCGCTTGAGATCCATTACCAACTTGATTTTCCCAATCTACCTGAAAATGTTAAAATCTCTCATGACTATCATAACATTGCCCTTTTGTCACGCCTTTTATATTTCCCATTGTAATCTGTGTTCCACATCCCAGCTATTATTTTGAGGCCTGTATATAACTGCCACCAGGGTCCTTTTAGCCTTGTTGTTTCTTAACTCAACCCACAAGGATTCAACATCTTCCAATCCTATGTTACATCTTTCAAATGATTTGATGCCATGCCACCCCTCCTGCCTACCTTCCTATCCCTCAGATACAACATATCATCTTGGACTTCCCGTTCCGAATGACAACCATTCTTCAGCCAAGATTCAGTGATGGCCACAACATCATACCTGACAATCTATAAAAATGTAACAAGATCATCCACCTTATTTCTTATACCCTGTGCATTGAGATATAACACTTAGAGTACTGTATTTACTACCCTTTTTGACTTTTCATCCTGATTACTCTGATCCTCATGCTGCTGGCCACAATTTTGTCCTATCATAAGCCTGCCCTACCTGACAGTCTGACTACACACTATCTTTGCTTTTTAACATTCGTCCTATCCTGAATCCATTCATTCTGGTTCCCATCCCCTTGCCAAATTAGTTTAAACCATCCCCAACACTCTTTAAAAAAAACCTGCCTGCGAGAATATTGGTCCCCCTTGAGTTCAGGTACAACCCATCCCTTTTGTACAGCTCTCTCATCCAGAAGAGATCCAGAAATTATCCAAGAACCTGAAGCTCTTCCCCCAGCACCAGCTTTGCAGCCACGCATTTATCTGCCAAATCATCAGTGACGCAAGTACGGGTAGCAATTCAGAAATTACTACCCTGGAAGTAATTTCTCAGCTGTCTGTCTAGCTGTCTAAATACTCTCTTCAGGACCACTTTGCTTTTCTTTCCTATGTCATTGGTACCAATATGTAGCAAGACATCTGGCTGCTCTCCCTTCTCTCCAGGTACTCAGGATCTAAGCACTGAATACAACTGTCATTATGATGCACGGTACAAAGTTAGCATGAAATAAAGATCAGAACCTAATTGAAACTTAACATTGTTTTTCCCCCTTACCTAAAAAGTTGAGACTTTTTATTGATAATATTAACTTACAGCCATTGTTATGCGGTAGAAGTACACATTGAAATATACTTGGCAGGCATTGCATTAGCATATTGTGAATCAGCTGGGTGTGTACTTGAACCAACCTCTTGCACTCATAGCCTCAATAGGAAATGAAAGAAATTTCCGGTACTAAAAGAGGTATTTCATGTTCATATCAATCAAAAAAAGAGTTATTGGCATTATTACCAGTAGCAGACTTGAAGGTCATCATATGCTCATTCTTGAACTTTAAAACTATGGCAAATGTTTCTGCCTAAGTTACACTCGCAAGCAAGATGTCCAATCTGCCATCACTCATTATGAGTGATTTTGTCTTCTCTCAGCTTAGAAAAGTAGATTCGTCCTATTTGACCTTTCCAAGAGCTTCATAATTTTATATACTGCAGTACGCAAAAACATGGATCACAGGGAAAAGCATAAGATGAAAGGAGGAACTGGAGAAAAATTCTCAGAGTAAGGAATGAAGGGAACATGAAGAGAATAAATCAAAGTGTTGGAAAATGGGAGGCTAAATGCTGAAATGCTGAAGTAAAAGCTTGCAGTTTGGCTATGCAGAGTCTCAACATGAGCTGAAGTGCCCAAGAGTCTTGAAGAAAGACCAAGGCAACTAACTTAAATCTTACAGAAACTGACAATGTAGCTGATGAAGAATTACAAGTGTCATTGGACTAAAGGCACAATGGTATGACCAGAAAGACTCAGGTAATGAAAGCTAGCTAACGGTACTGACAGCGAGCAGCTGTACAATAAACAAATTAGTGTGCCACCATTCCAGAAACTGACTGGAGTTTCAGCATCCAATCACAACCCAAGAGAACTTATGCTTTGTTGTATTTCAAACTGAGAGGACAGTAACAGTAAGAGAGAAGGGGAAACACAAGTCTAATCTTTAACAGTCTTTGATTATCCACAAGAGCTATAATATTTATAATATTGCTATAAAATGAATTATTCATGTCTTGAATCTACTCCAAGTATTTTTAAGTAAAATGGCTTAAAGTTACCTGTTTACAGTTGACAACAAGTTAGCTTGGCTCAAAAACAGAGAACTGATGCTGGGAACTTTTTTTATGGTTTTTACTTTCCTCATTGAACTAACTTTCACACCTAAAATTGCATGGGAGTAACATTTATATAATTATCTTTAATCACTTGGAAAATAATTCAAAATTATGACTTTGCTATGTTAAACATTGAATCAACTAATACAAATACCTGATATGAAAGGGAGGGAAGCCAAGGACCTGCTCACTCAGGATAGGACAGGAATGGAAGGGGAGTGTCAAACTTAACGTAAGGGAAAAGAGACTGCTGCAATTTCTATTGTTCATGACAGTGAAGTTTTGACATAAAGGTAAAACTTCTCTGCTACAAAGTTTACCGTTAGCAAAAGCAATTTTTGTCAGTCACTGGAATTAGTAACTCAATTGGACTGTGGTGGACTGATAGTGTGGAAAGGGATAAAGGAGAATTCTGGGTGAATAGGAGCACAATACATCTTTTGGGGAATCAACAACAAGAGAGACCCATGACAAAACATGACAACTATGTCAGGATCTAAATTCTTTCTTTAACATCCATTCCAATTTGCACACCAACAGATCTTGACTACGTTCCTCCCTCAGTCCCTACAATGAGTGACTTCTCATCTTTTTTATTTCAACCCATCATGCCCTCATTCCTCTTAAATCATTGTACTCAAATTTTTTGTTGATCCATCACAGCACATGAATCTGCCTACTTAGAGTCACATATTTTCAGCTTTGCTACCTCATGAGGTGTTTTACTTCCATCATGTTATCACTGATTAAAGCAGTCTCATTATCTGGTATCCAGCTCCATGCTAATCCCTATTGCTCTTCCTCCTTTATCTGAGTTTTGAAATAAATATCTATTTCTTGAGTTATTTACACTCCAATTTTAAATGTACTAACAGCTGGTCCTCAGATTACCATTTCCACAGCTACATGTCTACCTCTGATGTCACTATCCCCATTAACACCATTTTTTGTCTCTCACATTGGCTTGTGAAGTAGGGGGTCACCTTCCATTCCTTAATTCAAAGTCTTGAACTAGTCAAAGTCAAAACTAGTCTTTTGCTTAACAGAATAGGCAATTCCATTGCTCTCCTTACTAAGGCTACAACAGCAGAGTTCATTGTAAGTGATGGCACAAGTACACGGTGTTGAAAAAGGCATTTAGCATGTTTTCTTTCATCAGCCAGGACACTGAGTATAGGAGTTCAGACTTTATTTTACAGATGTATAAGCTGATTCTGAGGCTGCACATGGAGTACTGTGTACAGTTGTGGTGACCCATTTATAGGAAAGATGTGGTGAAAATGGAAAAAGTGCAGAAAGGATTTAAGAGAATGTTGCTTGGACTAGAGAGTTTAAATTATTGGGAATGGCTGACCAGGCTAGAACTTTATTTCCTGGAACACAGGAGAATGAGTAGCAACTTTATAGAAAGTTTTAAATTCTGAGGGGCAGAGATTTCAGAGGGGAAAGATATAAGAGGACTTGATGGTGACTTTTTCATGGTGAATATATGGATGGTGAGTATACGGATAAGCTGCTAGAGGAAGTAGTTGATGCAAGTATAATATCATCATTTAAACATTTTGATAGGAAAATACAGGGTCGGGGCTTAGCATGATATGGACTGAATGCAGGAAATTAAGACTAGCTAGGTGGCCACTGTGGTCAGCATGGAGTCGATGGGCCAAATGGCTTGTATCCACACAACTTTCTTTCTTTTTGTTCTGTTTACATTCCTTTGAACCCTGATACCATTACTTCTGTCCCATCCATTCTCGACCATTTTCTAGCAAGTTAAAGTGCCACCTCAAATTCGTCAGCAATGTGGTCAACCCCAAAATCTGTCTCCATCTTTCGCTTCATCCACTTTGAACAGTTTAAATCAGAGTTCTACCCCTACCTGATTAGAAGATTAAAATAACCTTTATCATATTTACACATGAAAATCCCATGTAACATTAAGATTTGTCTGTAGCCTTTTGTATAACAATTTCCAGCCATCCGATGCCCATGCTTTGGGAAGTCTGATCACCTGGCTGTATTTCTACCCCTGACATTTAGGCAGGGATTAAAGAATGCAGCACCAGTGATGAGGACTAACAAGTTATGCTCACTCAAGGAAGATGGAGGAACACTTACAAGACTACTTTAAGTCAGTGGACTGGCTGTATTCAGGGATTCATCTTCAAATCTGAATGACTGCACCACAGCTTTCACTGACTTCATCAAGACCTATGTGGATGAGCGTGTGCCTTCTAGAACATACCGGACATACTCAAATCAAAAGCAGTAGATGAACCAGGAGGTTCATATTCAGCTGAGGGCTAGATCTCAATACCAATGATCCAGAACTACACAAGAAGTCCAGGTATGACCTACAGAGCCCATTTTAAGAATGATAAAACTAATCTGATTGAAGTCGGAAACAGATTTGGATTCATGTCAGCTTTGGCAGGATTAGTAGGCCACTAAATCCACAAGGCAAAACTTAACATCATGAATAGCTGTAATGCTTCACTCTCAGATGATCTCAACACCTCTTATGCAGACTTTGAAAGGGAGAATAAAACTACACCTTTGCAAATTGCTGCAGCATTTGGTGACCCGGTGATCTCTGTCTTAGAGGCCTAGATCAGAACATCTTTCAAGAGGGTAAACCCTCACAAGGCTTCAGGTCATGATGGTATACCTAGTAAGGCACTGAAAATCTGTACCAACCAAATGGACATCTTCAGCCTCTCACTGTTGCAGTCAGATATTCCCACCTGCTTTAAAAGGGTTTCAATCATAGCAGTACCCAAGAAGAGTGGCAACAGCTGCCTCAATGACTATCACCCAGTTGCACTCACACCTACTATGATGAATTGCTTTGAGATGTTGGTCATGGCCAAAATCATCTCTCGCCCATGCAAGAACTGGTCCCACTGTAATTTGCCCATCACTACAATAGGTCTACAGCAGATGCAGTCTCACTGGCTCTCCAGTTGGTTTGGATCACCTGGACAATAGCGATATCAATGTTTTTTTGATTACAGCTCAGCATTCAGCACAATCGTAGCCTCAGTTCAAATCAACAAGCTCCAAAACAGGCCTCTATATCTCCCTCTCAACTGGATCCTTGATTTCCTCACTTGGAGACGATAGTCAGTGCAGATTAGAAATAACATCTCCTCCTCACTGACGATCAAAGTCACTGGTACACCTCAAGGATGCATGCTTATCCCACTGCTCCACTCTCTCTACACCCATGATTGTGTAGCTAGGCCCAGTTCAAATGCTATCAATAAGTTTGCTGATGATACAACTACTGTTGGCAGAATTTCAGATAGTGACGAGGAGGCACACATGAGCGAGACAGATCAGCTGATTGTTGTTCAAACTACAACTTTGCACTCAATTTCAGTAAGACCAAGAAAATGACTGTGGACTTCAGGAAGGGGAAGTCAAGTAGCAGTCCTCACTGAAGGATCAGAAGTGGAAAGGGTGAGCCGCTTCAAGTTCCTGTGCGTCGACATCTCTGGGCCCAACATTTTGAAGCAATTACAAAGAAGGCACTATGATGGCTATATTTCATGAGGAGTTTGAGGAGACTAAGTATATCACAAAGGCTCTCACAAATTTCTAAAGATGTGCCAGGAAAAGCATTCTAACTGGTCGCATGACTGTCTGGTATAGAGGAGTCACTCCACAGGGTGGTAAAAAGTTGCATGAAGTTGTAACCTCAGCCAGCTCTATCAAGGGCACCGGCCTCCCCAACATTGAAGACACCTTCAAAAGGCAATGCCTCAAAAAGTTGGCATCCATCACTACGGATCCTCATCACCCAGGACATGCCCTTTTCCCATTGCTACCATCAAGCAGGAGGTACAAGAGCCTGAAGACAAACAATCAACATTTCAGGAACAGCTTCTTATGCTCTGCTATCAGCCTTCTGAATGTACACTACTTCACCATTGATTTTTTTTCCCTCTCTGTTTGCACTAATTATTTAATGTAATTTACAGTTTATTATTATTATGTATGCAATAGACCGCTGCTGCAAAGCAACAAATTTCACATTATTTGCCAGTGACATTGCACCCAATTCTGATTCTAATTCTAACTGATTTCACAATTCTCCACATGCATACTCACCAGGTTTGTTTCATAACCATAAGACAAGGGAGCTGAAATAACCAGCTATAACCAGTCATGATCACAGAACCAGGTGCAGTCATTCATCTACTCACTCCCACACTCCTTCAGAATCATCCATGGATGTAATCTATAACTTTTATATCTTTCCCCATATTCTCACTCATGTTGACATCTTCTGAAAATATCTTAGATTCCACAGAAATCCTAAAGACTCCCAGCTATTCACCACTTCAGCCCTTTCACTGTCATTCATCATTTCTGCTTTTGATCAATTTCTAGTTGTTTATTTGTTCCAATCAAATAGTAGAATGAACAATGTCACTAGCCATAGTGGTACCTCCAATTATGAAATTAGAGCTACACAATCACATAATCGGAAATAGCACAGAGTTTGGAGTAAAAATAGTGTAGCAACAACTACTAGTAATACTTCAACGGTACTATGAGTATTGAGTGCTGCATGTAACTAAATGACATTGTATTTTACAGAACCCAAGGTAGCTGACCCTGCTACATTTGCAAACACAAAATCCTGTATTACATAACTCATTTTCTTAATTTATATTTGTGAACATTTTAATGATATTGAGAGCAAAACCGAGTCAAGATTGATATATAATCCTACCCTGGAAGGCTTTTCCGTAATGCGCTTTACCAAGATGCAGTAATACAGATTCAGATTTAGGGCTTATGCTTGCTGTGAGGAATGAATTGGATTTAAATTAGCAGCATCTGGATTTGTCAGGGTTGACTAATGCTACGATTAGAATTGACTCTTCCTTACGCCAAAAAAAATTGATTTTCTTCCTGCCCTCATCCCCTCCACTAGATTGTTCTTGTCAGTTTTTACAAATATAATCAAATTAATTCAGACAATTTTTGGAAAAGCAGGAAAGGGTCAAGTTCTTGGAAAATTTATATTTTGCCTTGAAATTTGACAAAGTAAATAATCAGCAGTTGAAGTAACAAGCCGGATAAAGCTTTTTCTGCTTTCTTCAAGTGCTTAATTCACTGCCAAGAAGATGGATGTCCTCCACCAGTTCCATACTACATGCAAAAAAGTGTGTAAAGCAGAGATATTAAAAAGTTTTTAAACTCTGATAGAAGATGAGGCTCTGACCCTAGTCTTGCCTCCTGATAAAGTCTAACAGAGCATTCTAGGAACATGACATCAGCACTATAGTGGCTGAGGCGTACCTGCCAGTTTGGTCATATTCTGCCTATCATGAAGATCAGGAGTTCAAGGATCACTAGACTATGGATCAATACCAAATGAGTACAAGCCTTGGGAGAATGTGGAGAGAGCAAATGTTGCATGACTCAGCTCATTGTCCTCTCAAGAATAAAGGGATAGTCCTTTCCAATTCTCTGCCTGTAAAACTATGCAGCAGCTGTTGTAGAATAAATGTCATTTCTCTAAAATCAGAATATATAGTGTGAAAGAAACGACAGCTTGAGATGCTCAATTGGACTGGAAAGAGACAGAATTTATATTGCTTTGTCGGAAATGGGAAAGAGAAAAAAATAGCAGCAAAGGTGAAGGAGTGTTGTACAGGACAAAGGGAATGCCCCTTATAGGACGAGAAAAGAGAAAAAAGGGCAAACGTTACAAAATGCGGTGCTGTAGGACATGCCCAGCAGATCAGACAATGATGAGGACAGAGAAAAACTGGCCCTATATCACAGAAATTACCAATTCTGATACAGCCAGAGAAAACTTTCTCACTCTCCAATTGCCTGAATTTCATTGTTTCAGTTCATGTTCTCTTTTCACTTCTTCCACTGACCTCTACACTTTGCTCCACAGTAATCCTGTTCTTGCTCTTTCCATATATATTCCCTTTGTCCTATCCATCACTCCCCCAGCCACTTTGTAACTTAAAGCTGGCTTTCTTTTCTTTCTCCCGTTCCAACAGAAGGTCTTCTGTTAAATGTTAAATGTTAAATGTTAACTCTGTTTCTCTTTGCTCAGATGCTGCCTAATTTGCTGAGTATTTCCAACATAACAGGTGTTACAGTTGTTATGATCCCAGCCCCCTCCTTTTTGAGAATTGCCAGATCGCTATTAATTCGGGTCTTGGACCCAGGAAATGAGAGAGAATCCTCAGCAGGACAAAGCAACAGATTTGGCCATTGTTTCTTGGAGACACCTTTGTGAATTACGATCCTATACTACGTGCCAGCTCTCAGGTCAACATGGGCTGGGCTACGTGCACACCCTCAGGCAATGTGGGCTGGGGGATTGCATCACCCCACCCTGATTGAAATCTACAACCCTGCAAGTCCAGATAAAAGGTAGGCTGCAGGGGACAGTCTCTCAGCGACGCACCAGAAGGAGACACCATCGCTCATCGCTCCCGTGATAACGGGAAGCTATTCGGAAGCCACGTGTGGTCCGTTTCCCCTTTTGCCTAGGAAACAAGTGGCTGATAACACCGAAAAGGACTTTGAACTGACAATGGGGAACCCACGTTCCCGATTCAACGGTTTGCGTCCAAAAAGACTGGCAGTTTCTTTTCTCACCAGAAATCACTCTCTCTCTCCAATATGTGAAACCCAGCGGTTCCCAAAAAAGGCAAAAAGCCTGCAGACTTCTGAGTGACTTTTATATTTCCATCGGACTCAGTATTATCCCCTAGACAAACGATAGAACTATTTCTTATTGATGATTATTACTATACCCGCGCTTTAGATTGAGTATTGACGACGTATATTATCTGAATGTTTGCACTAACCTTACTTTTGTGTCCCTTTATAAATAAAAACTTTTAAAAATAGTACCATCAAACTTCAGCGGACCTCTCTATCTTTGCTGGTAAGTGATCCAGTTACGGGATACGTAACACAGTAAAGATACTAGTGTTATGTTTTATAACTCCCAAAAGATAAAACTACCTAAGGGAAGGGGAACATGAAGTCTAGGAATGCTTGCCTTAGTTTTAAGCAAGATGCACACATATGATGCGGTGGAATATGCTATTTGTGTAATTTACATATAACCCACAATGCATTAGGTAAACAATAATGAATGCTTAATCAAACAATATATTTACAATATTACTTAAATATTAAATAGACAACACTCCTCCCTGTTTAGCTATAAACTCCAACTCAATATAGAATGCAATTCAACTCAACTATTTAATATATTAATCTCTGGTCATTATATAAACAGAAAATACAGTATACTATATACTATCCACATCCACAGTATAGTAAATTTTAAATTGGCCCATTCAGAACCAAAAGCTGTGAAACAATCTTAGGTCCTTGGTGGTTGTAGGAGTTGACACTGGGACTGCAGGGTGGTTCTGTCAGTTCTGAACATCTTTGTTCCAAAAGCATTCCAAATGACACATGGCAAGGTTCACTGGAAGATGTGGATCATAATGTGTGAGGACAGTGTCTGATATCACCATTTTCTTTACCTTTTGGAAAGCAACCTGACACGGCTGACAATTGCTATTTCTTCCCAATCTGTAGTAATGAGTTCAAAGAGAGGAGCACAGTAGCCATACTTGGCAGGGACCTGTTATAGTAATTGATGAATCTAAAAAGGACCGCAACTGTGACATTTCATTTGGTCTTGGGGTATCCACCACTGCTTGAATTTTCTCAGCACACTTGTGTATTTATTGTGCATCAATAGTGTGACCGCAGTAAGGGATGCTTGGCTTAGAGAATCCACATTCGTTACACTGTGCTCTGAGCCCATAATCTTCTAATCTTTTTAATGCTGTGTTGATGTTTTGTAGATGTTCCTTGTCATCCTTACTGGTAGGAATGATTTCAGCCAGGTAACACTGCATGCCTAGGCAGCCTTGTAGCACCTGGTCCATAGCTTTCTGCCAGAATGCAGGTACAGATAATACTCCTAAAAAAAGCCTATTATAGTGATAAAGCCCTTTGTCAGAGATAATGGTGACAAATACTTTGGACTCTTTCCATCTCCATCTGTAGGTAGGCTTCAGCTAAATCCACTTTGCTGAAGTGTTCCCTTCGAGAAAGGTTCACAAAGATATCCTCTGTACTCTGCAGAGGGTATTGATCTACTTTCAGTTCTTGGTTGACTGTGACCTTCAAATGACCACAGATTTTCTTGGCTACTGGGATCATTGGCATTCCCCTTGGGCTCCAGTAAACTTGCAAAGAATTCTTTCAGCCTGCACATGATCTTGCTCACTGGCTACTTCATCATGGGTGGTATAAGGAATTGGACAGTGTTTGCAAAACTTGGGTGGTGGCATTTTCATTTAACACTATTTACCTTTGATATGTTTGAGTTTTCCAATTTCATCCTTCGACACTGCTGTAGCATTATCCAGCACATTTCTGAATTCACTTTCATTTCACTGTATTACAGGTGCTGTGGCATGTAAATGATGGATGGATCTCCAATCAAGTTGTATTTGTCTCAGCCACTCACAAACTCTCAATGTTGGCCCTCCTGTTTTTGCCACATGCCAGCCCAATGTGGTTTATATATTTCACTGTTACAATGTCATTTTCATTGGAATGATCTTTTCTCCAGTGTAAGTTTTTAATTGGCTATCTGGAGGCATCAGTTCAGTATCTTTGAATTACCGTTCAAACTTATTTTGTGGAATGTCTGAACCAGCTGAGCCAGTGTAAAATTCCATTTTAATGAATGTGCCATTCACTTTTGGTGTAAGCCCTATTGCTAGTTTTCACACTGTAAATCTCCAGGCTACCTAGTTCTGGGTCACTCTCATCAATATCAAATTTGATCATCAACAGCAGGCAGATTTGTCTTCTTCTTGAAACTGAAACTTGACTTTTTAGTTTTTTTTCTTTTCCCTGTGCGGTCCATTTATGTTGTCTGCCCAACACGCTCTTTGTACTTGTCCTACTTTGTTGCATTTTCTGCAAGTTTTGCCTTTGAACTTGCATTGGTCTTGTGTATGTGAACTCCTGCCTCGATGGTAACACAATTTGTTCAGTCAGGATATTTACTGATTATACTTTGCAATTTTGTTGATGCTCTCTTTCATTCTTGACTGCAACTCAGTCTTTTGACTTGTGTTTCTGTCGTTTGTTTCCATTTATACAGTTATTTCAGCTGCTCTTTTACATGTAAGTTGAGCTTTGGTTAGGAGCCTTTTTGAATGCTTTCTTGTAAGATTCAAGAAACTACACAATCTCTCTGTGCATCATTAAGCCCATCACTGAACTGACAATACTCAGATAATCTCATCAATTCAGCCACTTAAACTGAAATGGACTCCCCTTCCTTTTGATTCCATTTATGAAAGCTAAAGTGTTCTGGAATCAACGATGACTCTAGTTCTAAATGTTCTGCAGTACTTTCATGATATTAGCAAAGCTCATTTTGCCGGTTCGATTGTAGCAGTCAAACTTCTAAGCAAACTGCGCTTTTCAAAGGTTCAAAGATTCACTTATTATCAAAGTATTCAATTCTGAAATTCTTTTTTCTCCAGATAGACACAAAACCAAGAAAGAAAAGAATGGCAGCACAATCAGCAACCCCCAATTCCCTCTTCCCCACAAAAAAAAACAAAAACAGAATAGACACTTCAACCCACAAATCCCCTCCCTGCACACAAAAAAAGAGAGAGATCGGGCAAAAACCCAAGTATTAAAAAAAAGACTGAAAAAAAGTCCAGAATCCAAGTCCATATTCAAAATGAAGAAAACCTGGGTAACACTCTTCAGGCACAGCAGCAGACCTTTCCCTCTCCTGTAGTAGAGCAAACCACCAGCGATCAAAAGGTAGTCTCCCCTCACTGGTAGAAGAGTGATCTCACCACCAATGAAAAGGCAGTCTCCTCTCTCTGCCGCAGACTGATCCCACCAGCAATCAAAGGGCAGGCACCTTCTGCATTCATCTTGATGTTTCAATCTACCTTGTCACGTTTAAAAGCAAAAAACAGAAGCTTTAATTGGAGAAGTGGGATCGAACATCAGTTCGCGCCCCGTCCCACCGACCCCTCAACATGAGGTTTGCAATGCTGCCTCTATCTCCCGGTATCCTCTCGGAGACCGCAGGGCACTGAAACACCCAAATAATCTCCAAGCTACAAATCTCCAGCTCCAACAGTTTCAGAATCACATTCAAGATGGAAAAAAAAAACAAATATATAAAGAAACATAAAAGAAGTGAAATGTATGGTTTCATGATCCATTCAGAAGATGTTGACCAAAGGAATATTGTATAGAGGTACATCTTGAATGGAAGCACTCAATGCATTCAGCAAAACTGGTACTTGTTTCTCATTTGTTATTCCACTTGATCTAAAATACTGTTGAATTTGCTCAGTATGCAATGTACATTTATCTCTTGAGCAATGGAACACATCTATCTTTCTAATTGTAACCAGCCATTTCTGCTCTTTTCTATGTATGATTATTATCACCTGGTATTCATTATTTATGAACTTGATAACTTAGTTGATTTTCTTCCTTTCTTTAAAAGTCAGTTGTTTTTCCTCTTTAGAAAAAAATGTGCTGCTCCGAAGAAAAACATTGTGCAGCACTTTTTTTTTTACTGGACTGTTTCACTTCATTTTTTAAAAATTCAAACATCTCGCTGTGCTTCAACAGGTAGGTAGTTGTCTTAGATTAATTTAAAACTTTCTTGTCACCACTGCTGTGTTTTGTAACCCCCAGAACATAAAACTAATTGAAAGGAAACATGGAGCTGAAAATTTGTGTCTGTTGCAATCAGTGGCTGGAACAGACCCAAGTGAAGGACACAGGCACGGAGAGCAGGTTAGGATTCTTACGCAGACTTGAACGTTGACTTGGACTTGGAGCCTGGACTTGGACTTGACTTGGACACTGAGCTGGGGCTCAGAAATTGACTTGGACATCAAGCCGGGATGACAACACCAAACAAAGACAGACAATTCGTATCTTGGCTCAGAGGAATGGCAATCGGCCAGCAACCCTCAGCTGGACACAAGACAACAAAACCCAACAACCACAACAGACAATTCATATCTTAGCTCGGAAGATGGTCCCTATTCTTGGCGGCCCAGAGCAAGCATGGCCACACAGCCCCGGAAGCTCAGGTGACGGTCCAGCCCCCGAGTAGATGACAGCCGGAGTTTTTATGCTGTCGGCTTGGATGACAATCAGGGGGCCAGGCAAAACACAGGGAAAAGGAAATCAACAGAAACAAGGAGTCAATGGACCAGACCATGACAATACCACCCCGCCATGGGAGCCTCCAGGTGATACAACTGGCTTGCCCAGATTGTCAACGACCTGGGAGGGTGGAGGGGGTTTGGCTGGACTGCACAACGGCAGACCGACATAGGTCCCTCTTTTGATACCAGGGAGCTCTGAGTCACTTTCATAGAACCTACAAGTTGCTCTCTTGGTGGGATTCCAGTAGGGAACTCTGATTAGCGAGACCCTGTAAGACAGTGTTAGTGTCCATTGGGTCCAGGTTTGGCTGTTGCAGTCAGCAGCTGGAGCAGACCCAAGTGTAGGACACAGACACGGAGAGTGGTTAAGATTCTTACGCTTACTTGAACTTTGACTTGGACTCGGAGCCTGGACTTGGACTTGACTTGGACACCGAGCTGGGACTTGGAAGTTGGACATCAAGCCAGGACTCAGAACCTGGACACCAAGCTGGGACAACAACACCAAACAAAGACAGACAATTCGTATCTTGGCTTGGAGGAGTGGCAAACAGCCAGCCACCCTCAGCTGGACATAAGGCAACAAAACCCAACAACGACAGACAATTCGTGTCTTGGCTCGGAGGACGGTCCGTATTCGTGGCAGCCCGGAATGAGCATGGCCGCACAGCCCCAGAGGCTCAGGTGATGGTCCAGCCCCGAGTAGGTGTAAGCCGGAGTTTTTATGCTGCCGGTTCGGATGACAACCAGGTGCCTCAATCAAGGAGCCAGGCAAAACACAGGGAAAAGGAAATCAACAGAAACAAGAAGTCAACAGACTGGACTGTGACTGTGTCTTAGTTTCATTTTTACTTTAACTAAGATTTGCCCATGTAAGCTGGTGGTGTGATGACTATTGGCATTCATGTACTTTTGCATATAACTCACAGTGCAATATGCAAACAAAGACGGCTTAATCGAGCAATATATTTACAATATTACTCAGAACAGACTGAAATATTAAATACACAACAATGAGCATGCATAGAAGATTAGCAGACTGACAGGTGGAAAGAATAGTAATAAAGGGAGGCTTTTCTGATTGGCTGCTGAGAACAAGTGATGTTCTGCAGAGGTTGGTATTGGCACCACTTCTTTTAATGTTATATGTCAATGAGTTGGATGACAGAATTGATGGCTTTGTGGCCAGGTTTGCAGACAATAGGAAGATAGGTGGAGGAGCAGGTGGTGATTTGTAAACAAGGAGCCTGCAGAAAGACTTAGACAGATCAGGAGAATGGACAAATAAGTAGCAGATAGAGTATAGTGTAGGGAAGTGTATGGTCATGCACCGTGGTCCAAAGGTTCATTTATTATCAAAGTGCAACTCTGAAATTGCTCTTCTCCAGACAGCCACAGAAACAAGAAGGAAAAAAAAAGTAGCAAAATCATCAGTCCCCAAAGTTCCCCCTTCTCTGCACAAAAAAAGAACATAAGTGGAACAGGCAGATCTGCTCCCAAATTCTCCCACCCACACACAAAAAAGGAGAAAAATTGGGCATAAAACTTAGAATATAAAGAAATGTAAGACTGAAAAAAGGAAGTCTATAGTCCATGTCCACATCCAAAATGCAGAAAACCTGGGTAACATTCTCCGGACAGAGTGGCAGGCTCTCCCCTCGCAGGTCACAAAGGGTTTGCAAGTGTTCAAAAGGGAGGCAGCAGGTGATCACCTTCCTCATTCGCCTCAATGTTTCAATCTCCCTCGCCACTTTGATAGCAAACAATGGAAGCTTTGATCGGCAAAACAGAATTGAACACCTGCTTGCACCCTATCCCACAGCCTTCTCACCATGAAGTTCATGCACACTGTCTCTTTCTCCTGGAATCCTCTCAGGGACTGCAGAGTGCTGAAACACCCAAACAATCTCCAAACTTCCGCATTCGCCTTGATGTTTCAATCTCTCTCGTTACTTTAATCAGTAACGATGGAGGCTTTAATCAGTGAAATGGAATCAAACATTGGCTCATGCCTTGTCCCATAGCCTGCCCATGCCCACCACCTCTGCCTCCCGGGATCTTCTCAGAGATTGCTGAGCACTGGAACATCCAAACAATCTCCGAACTGCAAATCGCAGGCTCCAACAGTTCCAGCATCATATTCAAGAAGTGAAATATATGGTTTCACGATCTATTCAGAAGGACCGTTGTACGCAAGCACCATCTTGTTGGAATGTTAAGATGGTTGAAGGAATAAAGACATTTTTCTAAACCAGCAGCAAATTCAGAAATCAGAGTTGTAAGTGGACTTGGTAGGTTTGGTGCCATATTCACTAAAGGTTACCTTGCAGATTGAGTCGCTGGTAAGGAGGGCAAATGCAATGTTAGCAATCATTTCAAGAGGACTAAAATTTAAAAGCAAGGAAGTAATGCTGAGGCTTTATAAGGCATTGATATGAATGTCCTTGGGAAAATTGAGAGCAGTTTTGGGTCCTTTATCTAAGAAAGGATGTGAATGCATTTGTGATTTTACAGAGGAGGTTCATGAGAATGACTCTGAGAATGACAGGGTTAACATATGAGGAGTGTTTGACATATTTTGTATATTGTATATTGTATATTTTGTATTGTTTGTATATTGCTGGAGTTAAAGAAGAATGAAGAGGGATCTTATTGAAACCTATTGAACATTGAAAGGCCTAGTCAGAATGCATGTTCAGATTCAGATTTAGTTTATTGTCATTTAGAAACCACAAATGCAATGCAGTTAAAAAATGAGACAAAGTTACTCCAGAATGATATCACAAAAGCATATGACAAAACAGACTACACCAGAAAATCCACATAACGTTTGGCAATCCCCAATCCAGAGTCCAGAGAGGCTGCTGCGTATTAATATCGCACTACTGTCTTAGCGCGTTGCCCGGAAAGGAGCTCAAATCCATCAGACAAACAAGACCAAAAACTAAAGCTACAAGACCTGCACAAAACCATATAGTTACAACAGTGCAAACAATAGCATAATTGATGAAAAAAAAACAGACCATGGGCACAGTAAAAATAGTCCAAAGGTGTTAAAGGACTATAAGTTCAAAAGAAACCACCACACAGTTTCCACAAGTCCTCAGGGTCCTGACAGACTCGTCATCCCACGCCGGTGGCAGAAGGGAATACCCCCGCTATGGACTTCCATGGCGCTGCCCTACTCAGCCTCGCAGACGCAGCACACAATGAAAGCTCCGTTGAACCCAGCCTCGCAATCGCAGCACACACTGAAAGCGACCTGACCACAGCGGACTCCAAGTCCGTCGAATCTCTGAGCCGACAACCATCCCCTCCGGCACAGCTTCTCCGAGCACCATCCTCTGCTGAGCGTATTAAGATGGCTCCGCCAATGGCCATGGGCAATGTGACCCCGAAGACTGGGGGCCTGTTCTTCCCAGCAGAGACCCGGACCTCACAGCAGCAGCAGCAACGAAGAAGGTCTTCCTGGAGATTTCCAGATGTTCCTCTGTGCTCCCACGTCCGTTTTCAATTGATTATGATTGCGCACGGCACCCCACTTCACTAAATAACAGATAATCAGCTCCGGAGTATTGAGGGATATTCCCTTCTGCCGCCGGCGTGGGATGACGAGTCTGTCGGGATCCTGGGGACTTGTGGAAACTGTGTGGTGATTTCTTTTGAACTTATAGTCCTTTAACATCTTTGGACTATTTTTACTGTGCCCATGGTCTGTTTTTTTTTCAATTATGCTATTGTCTGCACTGTTGTAACTATGTGTTGTAACTATGTGGATTTGTGCAGGTCTTGTAGCTTTAGTTTTTGGTCTTGTTTGTCTGGTGGATTTGGAGCTCCTTTCCAGGGAACGCGCTAAGACAGTAGCGCGATATTAATATGCAGCAGCCTCTCCGGACTCTGGATTGGGGATTGCCAAACGTTATGTGGATTTTCTGGTGTAGTCTGTTTTGTCATATACTTTTGTGATATCATTCTGGGGGAACGTTGTCTCATTTTTTAACTGCATTGCATTTGTGGTTTCTAAATGACAATAAACTGAATCTGAATCTGAATCTGAATTTAAGACAACCCATTAGAGCAGAAATAAAGAGGAACCACAAACAAAAGAAAATCTGCGGATGCTGGAAATCCAAGCAGCACACACGAAATGCTGGAGGAACTCAGCAGGTCAGGCAGCGTCTGTGGCAAAATGTACAGTCGACATTTTGGGCCAAACCCTTCAGCAGGACTTTCTTTAGCCAGAGTGTTGTAAATCTGTGATGTTCATTACCACAGATGGCTGTGGAGACCAAGCCACTGGGTACATTAAAGTGTAGGTTGAGTGGTTCTTAGTAAAGGTGTCAAAAGTTATTGGGAGAAGGAATTGAGAAGGAACAGGAGAATAGAATTGAGAGGGATAATAAATCAATTGTGCTGGAATAGCAGAGCAGACTAAAAGATCACAATGGCCTAATTCTGCTCCTGTTTCTTATTGTCTTATGGAATAACATCTATTTTGAGTTCTGTTGCCAACATTTATACTTTTCCAACTGTTACATAATGTGAGTGATTTTCTCTGTAGGTCACTGCGCAAATAGTGAAGATTACCTTAACTTCTGTGCCACAGTGCAAGCTGAGCACAAAACTATAAGAAACGGCAATAGGAATGGACATTCATCCCCTTCAACCTGCTCTGCCATTCAATTTGGTTTTAGCTGATATAACCTTTTCAACTCTCCCCTCTGAATCTTGACTCTTATATTGATTGAAACTTATCTCAACTTTGAATATCTTAAAGGATTCACCCTCTACAACTTTCCAGGCAATAAGTTCAAAAGAATCACAACTTTTCTGGAGAATAAATTCTTTCTTATTTCAGGCTTAAATGGGTGGCCGATTATTATGAGACTATGCTCTCTGTTCCTATTAAAATTTCAGAAGTTCAGTTTTGTTGGACTGGGATCCCATGTGGGTCAGCAACTGGAGTGCTGAGGTGGGTAAAATTACCTGTTTTTCTATTGATAAATCCTAATTCAATTACCTTTCCAGAATAGGCATGGAAGTGACTTTGTAGAAAATAATTAGTTTTGATTTATTTGAACTGTGAAAGCTAGGCATGCACTTAAAATATGAATAACATATTTGTACTATTAGTATGATATACTGCTTCGCCACTTCTAGATTAATGGGCCAGGCTGTACTGCTGGGAACCATCGTCTATCAGACCTCAGGACATCAATGACTTCAAAGCTTATGCAGTTACTAGTAAAAAGTTTGATTTGACAGTGAGTCCCTGCCTGCTATGTCACAGTACTCACTGCTGAATCCAATGGCAGTACAGTGACTCCCTGAAGAGAGGATAACTTTGGCAGGGAGGCACTTAATCACTTTGTTATCTTCACACTGGGGAGGACAAATGGAGGAACTTCGACCTTGTATAAAAAGTAAAAGATATTTATGTTAATTTTAAATGCTTTGAAATACAAATCAATTTCTAAATATATTTTAATTGCATTTATATTTAATTTTAATTATTTTAATTATTGAAATCTATTTGAATGGATTCTTAATGTCTGACATGTTTGGAGGAGAGACTGAAGATCACTCTGGTTCTATGGATTGTAGATAATTGATGAGGCAAATGTGGGATCCACAGACACAGCAACAAATAGGGAAGGGTGGCGAGGTAGATCCACCTACATTACCCTTGGCTTTGTATGCTGTCCCAAAGATTGGAAATGAGGTCTCAATACCATACTGGATGCTTCTACTGCATTAAGAAAACAAAATAGAAGTCATTCAGCTCTTCTAGCCTGTTTTCCCCATTTACTATGATCACAGTTGATCATTTACCTCGGTGCCAGTTTCTTGCAGCATCATGAAATCCCTTGACTCTGTAAATGGTAGTTCTATCAATCTCTGCTTTGAATGAACACAATGAGTGAGCCTTTGTCTAGTGCAGAGAATTCCAAGGCAGTGTGGAAATCTTTCTCATCTCAGTCGTAAATGAACCCCTTAATCTTAAACTGTGACCCCTTGACTCAGATCCCTCAAAAAGATGAAAAATCTTCGCTGCATCTAGCCCTTTGATAGTCTGGTAAGTCTCCTTAAGGTTGCTTCTCACTCTTCCAACACTCTAGATAATTATAGTCTATCCAGCATCTCCTGATAGGGAAAACCCGACATGCCTGGAAGTAGTTTAATGAACCTTTGCTTCGCTGCTTTCATGGCAAGTTCCTTCTAGGTAAGAAAACCAACATTTTGCACAACATACCGACTGCAGACTTATTTAAGCCAAATGCAATTGCAATACTGTATTCACCTTGCTCCTGTATTCACGTATCGTCATTATAAAGGCCATACTGATTGCTTTCCTAAACTCCTGCTGTATGTGCTCACTTCCATCCATTATTTTGTGTACAAACACACCAAGATCACTGTGAACATCAACAATAGCATTCTCATACCATTTAACAAGAACTTACATTTCTGTTATGTTCACCAAAATGGATGATTTCACATTTCCCCCAATATATTCTATCTACCATGTTTCACCTCTTCATTCAGCTTGTCCATAACCTCCCCCACCCATATCCATTTACATCCTCCTCCATATACTTTATCCTTCCAGCTTAATATTTACAGCAAGTTCAGAGATACGACAATTGTCCTCTTTAGTCACATTATTAATATGTACTGTGAATAGTTGGGGCACAAGCATTGATCCCTACAGGACTCAAACTTAAGAAGAACCATTTATTCCTACTCTTTTGTTTTTTAGTTGGTAACTAATTCTCTTTACATTTCAGTATGTTAATCTCAATTCTCCAGCTCTAATGTTGTTGGCCAACCTCTTGTTTCTGAATTTAGTCATAAGTCCACTGTGAAATAGGTAAGGCTTTCCCTTACCAACCCTTACTCTCATATTTGAAAGAGCTTTAGCAGATTAGTCAAACATGATTTTTCCATTCAGAAATTCATGTTGGTTCATGGGCAATGGATTAAACATAGAAAAGCACAGTACAGGCCCCATGGCCCACTATGTTGGACCAGCTTTTTAACCAAGTCAAAGTTCAATCTGACCCTTCCCTCACACGTAGTCCTCCATTTTTCCATTATCCATGTGCCAATCTAAGAGTTTCTTAAATTACCCCTAATGCATTTGCCTCTACCGCCAGCCCTGGCAGTGTATTCCACAAGTCGCTGTTTATAAAATAACCTCCCTGACATATCCCCGACCCCCCCCCCATTCTTTTCTTCAGTGACCTTAGAATTATGCCCTCTCATGTGAGCTATTTTACCCTTGGAAAAAACTCACTGGCTGTCCACTCCAGCTATGCCTCTTATCATGTTGCACACATTTATCGAATCACCTCTCATCCTCCTTTGCTCCAAAGAGAAAGGTCCTAGCTTGCTCAACCCATTTTCCTGTGACATGCTATCTAACAACGAATCTTGGTAAATATACTATGCACCATTTCTAAAGAATTCCATATCCTTCCTATAATGGTGCGACCTGAACTGAACACAGTATTCCAACTGCGGTCTAACCAGGGTTTTATAGAGCTACAACATTATCTTATAGCTCTTGACCCTAATCCACAGACTAATGAAAACCGACACGCATACACCTTCTTAACACATTATGAACTTGCACAGTAAGTGATCTTTAGTGAGTGGTAGGAACAAAATGCTGGAAGAACTCAGTAGGTCAAGCAGCATTTATGAAAAGAAATAAAGAGTTGATGTTTCGGCCCAAGACTCTTCAACAGGACTAGGATCAGGTCTAGGACTCTTACAAGCAGGCTTTGAAATCATTCTTGAGCTATTTCTTCCACTGATGATGTAATCTCTTCCTGTGACAAAGCATGGAATAGAGCGTTTTGAGAATCCAGTATTTGGCACACAAACTAAAAAGTCTGTCCATTGAAGCAGATGGGGTATAATAATCACCTCAGTATTGGGGATTTTGGCCTGCAAAAGGAATCTGGTGTTGGTACATTTATCCTTCATATGTTTATGGAGGAATTATTGAAGACAAAGTGGCGTTAACTCTGTAGACTCTTCAATGTACCTGGCATATATAGTCCATAACCCAGAAACACAGAGGACGACAGTGATCAGCACTGACCAGTGGACCATAAGCTCTCCTTGACTTTGAGACCTCTGTCATGTGATATTAGTCCTCAGTTGACTAAAATGCAGTGATTTGGAGCTTGACCAAGCAGCATGTGCATATTGCTTCTTTCTGACTGATGTTTGATTTTAGTTCTGGAGTGGGATGTGACATAGATTAAATAATTCCTCAGTTGTCCTGTGGATTCGTCCACTCTTGCAGGAGAAGCATTGGGATGTTGACATCATCTTGCTTGGCAGCATTCTGCAGTGAGATTGTGTCTGCTGTAGACTTATTGGTTAAGATTATGACATGCTAATCAAAATTATGATTTGCATGCCACCACATAGCAGACATGAGATGCAGATGTAGTTCTGTCAAATTGAGAAGGATGAACTGCAGCCTCTCATCATTGATGGAGTCAAAGGCTATTGTGTGGTAAGAATAGTTCAGGTAAAGTGCAGCTGTTGCTGCCTCCATTTTTGGAGCTGTCACACAGTGAAGATCATGTCCATCATGTCTTTGAGTGCATAGGATTCACCTTGTAATTCTAGGACAGTAGCTTTTTGCAGTTGGAAAGCAGGAGATAATGAAAGCCCTGGCAATGACTTTCCCTACAGCAATGACCCCTGCATGCTTCCTTAATGGTTTCTTCTCCCTGTTTGAAAATGGCTTTTGTCTCTGAGGTCAATGACATATCCCCATCTTTCCAGACATAAGAGATGAGGTTATGGATTTTGTGACTGAAGTTTCCCACTAATAAGTTTCACAATTTCAGCAAGGACACAGTATGATTCCAAGACCTTATTGTTTTTCTGGTCGTATGTGGCCTTTTTGTCCTTCTGAGTCTGGATTAGTAATAAGTTAAAGTGTTTCACATCAGTGTCACAAATGTGCAGTGTGTCAAAACGTTCCATCTGGTAGGCCATTACTTCCTTGATAAGTTCATCTCCATTCTTGGCTCTCCTTTGGGTGGGCCCATGGTTATTTAGGCAATAGATGGTCTTGACAACATTTAGAAAACTCCATTCATGTCACAATTGTTGAGAAGTGACTGGACAATCTTCCCTCATTCTGCCCCACTCTGTTCCTTGCCTGATAGATTTTCTGTTGGATATCAGGAGCTTACGGAGTTCTTTATTTGTTCTTGTAGGGCTTCTGATCCAAGAACACCTTGAGTTTGTGGCTCCATAATATGCAGACATGAAACAACACACCCTGAGACCTTTCCTTTTATTGTGCGGGATTTCAACAAGGTCAACTTGAAAAAATCTGTAAATAACTAGCACCAACATTTCACCCGTGGAGAACAGAAGAGCCAACACACTTCCCCATTAAGAGCGCTCACTGTGCCATCCCATACCAGATCATTTGGCGGTTCTGCTACTCCCAGCATATCGGCAGAGACTAAAGACCACAGCACCAGTGGTGAGGACCAACAAGATAACATCAAGGGAGGCAGAGGAGCACTTACAGGACTACTTTGAATTATTAGACTGGATAATATTTAAGGATCCATCTTTGAATCTGAACGAATGTGCCACAGTTGTCATCAAGTTCATGAAGACCTGTGTGGATGAATATGTGACTTTGAGAACATACCAGACATACCCAAACCAAAAGCCATAGATGAACTAAGTGACTCATGGTCTGCTGAGGACTAGATCTGTGGCATTCAAGACCAGTGATTGAAAGCTATACAGGGAGTTCAGTTCCTACCTACAAAGGGCTATTTTAAGAGCAAAGACAATTCCCATTGAGATTAGAAATGAAATCAGATGCACACTAGTTCTGGCAGGGTTTTCAGGCCATTAATTCCTAGAAAACAAACCTAACGCCATGAATGGCTGTGATTATTCACTCCCAGATGATCTCAATGCCTATTATGCACACTTTGGAAGGGAGAATAAAACTATACCATTGCAAATCCCTGCATCTGACCCTGTGATCCTTGTCTTAAAAGCCAATGACAGAACATCTTTTAAGAGGGTGATATCTCAGGAGATGTCAGGCTTGTGATGCCGTATCTGGTAGGGCACTGAAAAGTTGTGCCAACCAACTGGCAGGATTGTTCAAGCTCTCACTGTCATAGAGTCATAGAAAAGTACAGCATAAACCGAACATTCGGTCCATTTAGTCCATGCCAAAAACATTTAAACTGCCTACTCCCAACGACCTGCAGTGGGACCACAGCACTCTATACCCCTGCCATCCATGTACCTATTCAAACTTCACTTAAACTCTGAAATCAAGCTTGCATACACCAATTGTGCTGGCAGCTCATTCCACACTCATGATCCTTCGAACGAAGAAGTTTCCCCTCATGCTCCCCTTGTGTGTTTCACCTTTCACCCTTAACCCATGACCTCTGGTTCTAGTCCCACCCAACCTCAGTGGAAAAAGCCTACTTGCATTTACCCCATCTATACCCCTCATAATTTTGTATTCCCGTATTAAATCTCCCCTCAATCTTCTACATTACATTCTAAGAAATCTTTCAGTCTTTTCTTATAACTCAGGTCCTCCAGACCCGGCAACATCCTTGTAAATTTGTTCTAAACTCCCTCAACCTTGTTTACATCTTTCCTATAGGTAGTTGACCAAAACTGCACACAATACTCTGAACTGGACCTCACCAATGTCTTCAACATAACATCCCATCTCCTGTGCTCAGTACATTGAATTATGAAGGCCAATGTACCAAAAACGTTTTTTACAACTCTACCTACCTGTGATACACTTTCAATGAATTATGGATCTGTACTCCCAAATCACTTTGTTCTACCACACTCCTCAGTGCCCTACCATTCAATGTGTAAGACCTACCTTGGTTGGTCCACCCAAAGTGAAATACCTTGCACTTGTCTGCATTAAATTCTATCTACCACTTTTCAGCCTATTTTCCCTGATGATCCAGATCCCCCTGCAAGCCGTGATAGCCTTCCTCACTGTCCACAACACCCCTAATCTTGGTGTCATCCACAGATTTGCTGATCCAGTTAACCACATTATCATCTAGATCATCAACATATATAACAAACATCAATAGACCCAGCAATGATCATTGTGGCACATCGCTAGTCACAGGCTTCCACTCAGAGAGGCAACCATTTGCTACCACTCTCTGGCTTCTCCCACCAAACCAATGTCTAAGCCAATTTACCTTGTCCTGAATGTTAAGCGACTGATCGATCTTGACCAACCTCCCATGCAGACCTTGCCAAAGGCCTTCTAGGCAACATCCACTGCCTTGCCTTCATCAACTTTCCCAGTAACTTCCCCGAAAAACTATAAGATTGGTTAGACTTGACCTACCACGCATGAAGCCATGTTGATTATTGTTAATCAGTCCATGTCTATCCCAGTACTTAATGTATATATCTGTCCCTTAGAATACCTTCCAATAACTTTCCCACAACTGATGTCAGACTCACTGGCCGGTAATTTCCTGGTTGAGTAGTATCTAGCTCCTGGTCTTCAACACCTCTGAAGACTTGTCCTGGGTGTAATGTATTGATGTAATTACAAAGACGTCATGACTCTGGCTATATTCTATTCTGAGTTTAAGGAGACATGGTACGTCACCAATGACACTCACAAATTTCTACAGGATTACCATGAAACATATTCTAACAGGTTGCATCATCATCATCTGGTAAGGAGGGGTCATTGGACAGGATTGGAAAAAGCTGCAGAGTGTTGTAAACTCAGCCAGATCCATCTTGGGCACTGACCTCCCTAGCACTGTGGACTCTTTCAAATGGTGATGCCTCAATAAGGCAGCATTCATTGTTACAGACGGTCGACACCCAGGAGTTGCTCTCTTCTCATTTCTGCCATTAAGGTGGAGGCACAGGAGCCTGAAGACACACATTCAATGTGCAGGACCATCATTTTATTACTTATTTAGAGATACAGCGCGGAATAGGCCTTTCAAGTCGCTCCACCCAGCAACCACCGACAGCTCCAGTTTAACCCTAATCTAATTGCGGCACAATTTAAAATGACCAATTAACCTAACCCGGTACATCTTTGGACTGTGGAAGGAAAATGGAGGACACAGAGTAAATCCATGCATTCTACAGGGAGAACGTAGAGAGGCTCTTTAGAGAGGACTCCAGGATTGAACTCCGAACTCTGACACTCTGAGCTGTAATAGCATCCTGCTAACCACTGCACACCACTGTGGTGCTCTTCTTCCCATCTGCAATCAGCTTTCTGAATGGACAGTTAACTACCAAACTATTCCTCCCTCTCTTTTTCTAGTACTTATTTAATTTTACTTTTTTTTCTCTTTAATATATTTACTAATTGGAATTAGTATTTTAAAAATTACAGTTTGTATTGAAATCTACCGATGCCACAAAACAACAAATTTCATGTCAGTGATATTAAACCTGATTCTAATTCTGACTCTCCCTGAAGTTTTAATTGGAACCTATTGAATATAGAAAGACCTAGATAGATTGGATGCAGAGAGGTATTTCTTATAGTGGGAGAGCCTAGGACCAGAGGCCACAGCCTCAGTATAATGGGATATCCATTTAGAATAAAGATGAGGAGGAACTTCTTTAGCCAGAAGGTGGTGAATCTGTGGAATTCATTGCCATGGATGGCTATGGAGGCCAAGTTATTGACAATATTTAAGGCAGAGGTTGATAACCTTTTGGCTAGTCAGGGCATCGAAGGGCATCGAGGAAGTTAGATATGGCCCTTGTGGCTAAAGGGATCAGGGGGTATGGAGAGAAAGCAGGTACAGGGTTCTGAGTTGGATGATCCGCCATGATCATACTGAATGGCAGTGCAGGCTTGAAGGGCCGAATGGCCTACTCCTGCACCTATTTTCTATTTTTCTATGTTACAGGGAAAAGGCAGGAGAATGGCTTTGAGAGGGATATAAATCAGCCATGATGGAATGGCGGAGCAGGGTAGATGGGCCAAGTGGCCTAATTCTGCTCCTATTTTATGGTGTTATGGTTTTTCTACTGTGTTAATACTTTCACGAAAATTAGTGACTTTTAGTAAAAGTGTACTAGGCATTTTGGAAGCATGACCATGAGGTTTGAAATATGGAATTCTAACTACTTCACCGAATATTTATTTAGTGTGGAAAATCAATTGGCTCTGCCTCCAAATCAACAAAAATTCAGGTCAAGCCACCAGATCGGGTCAGAGACAATTTGGCTGAATGATTTTGTTTATCAAAAAGGTTATTATCCATTCCATTGTTGACAGTTCATTCAGCATTGTTTCTCGGTTTCCATCAATTTCATCTTCAGAACCAGTTGCAACTTTGATTTTCTTTCAGCAGTCTGAATACTTTGTTTTATCAATTTCACTGCAGGCAACTGTATCCACAACCCAGTGGTGCTCTGTCCTGCAATTTTTTGCCTTCTGAGTAGACCGCAGAAACGCATGAACATGCCATCTTTCAAAATTGTTTCAAAATGTGTTTGAAGGAGCAATGAAAAGAACAAGATAAGTTGTTTGTTGGTTATTCCACCAGACACATTCTCTGCAGACATTTAAGGTGTAGTTTTCTAATATCAAATCATAGAAACATTGAATATGAAAATAATTATATGAAACTTAAATCACGTTACTTCAATAAGCAACAAGTTGTTTATCAAGATTTGTATAAATTTCTCTTGCATTATTTTGGAAACTATGCTTCATAGAAGCTCTACTGGTGTTTATATCACTGCTGGTACAGGGAGGTAGAAAGTTTTCTTAACTTTTTTTTGTCACTGTACAGGTTCTTATTAATTTCTTGATATGACATTGACAGTGCATTGACAGAAGCAACTTAATGGGGTTTACATACCTCATAAATGATACAGAAATATACTTATTTGGATTAAAAATGATTAGGGTGTGGTGAACTACATATACCTGTCTGGACACGCCCCTCTGCTGACTGCTCCTGTGGTTCCTCCCACAGACCCCTGTATAAAGGCGGTTGGAGGTACTGCTCCTCCCTCAGTCTCCTGGATGTTGTGTGGTGATCTCTTGCTGGTGACAGTGCTTTTCTTCCAGTTAATAAAACCCTACCTCGACTCACGTCTCTGAGAGTTATTGATGGTGTATTACAGGGATAAGCAAGGATAATGACAAACTTGTGCTACTCATCAAGCAAATCTTGATCAGTGAAAATCAAACAATTGCAGATGCTGAAAATATGACACAAAAACCAGACAATGATATAAACACACAGTAGGTCAGGAAACATCTGTTGGAAGAGAAGCAATTATCTTCTCAGGCCCAGAACCCTTTGTGAGTTCTGACATTGGTGGCATGACACAGTTATTTCTTAGTTGTGAATCAATTATAGCTGTAGGTTATCAATCACTTCTCGTATGGTGTGCGGATAATCTATGTTTTTATGTAAGTACAGTGTGTGTTTAAAAGTACAGTTTAATACAAATAAAGAATCCAATACTTATGTGATGTTTTGAAGGGAAAATCATACAAGGTGTGATTCTAAATATTTGGTGAATCCCTCTGCTTACAGTGAGAAGTAACACGTGTCCCGACATGCAACACTCCTCCGTCTCTTTTTCTGCTGGCATAAGAATCAAATATAGATTTAGTTAAATACAGCTGCTGTAAAGGGACAGTATTTTGCCCTGTAGTATGCTTTGAGATGTACCCTTATTACAACAGCCATGCTTCTGACCTTTCTGATTGAAACTAACTAGTTTAATAATGCATGGTAATATCAAATGTTGGATAAATTCATGCTGTGGGCCTGTAGTTAAATTAAAGCTTTACCAAGCTCAATTCATGCGGTTCAGTCAGAAAGCTGAGATGTGCGTCCCATCAATTTGTGTGAATAGGATCACAGATTTCAGAGGTGAAAGGACAATTTGCTGCCTTATTAAATCCTCCATTCCTTTGGAATGCTTCATTTAGAAACATAGAAAACCTACAGCACAATATAGGCACTTTGGCTCACAAAGTTGTGCCAAACATGTCCCTACCTTAGAAATTACTAGGCTTACCTATAGCCTCTATTTTTCTAAGCTGCATGCACCTATCCAAAAGTCTCTTAAATGATCCTATCGTATCCGCCTCCACCACCGTTGCCAGCAGCCCATTCCATGCACTCACCACTCTCTGAGTAAAAAGCTTACCCCTGACATCTCCTCTGTACCTACTCCCCAGCACCTTAAACCTGTGTCGTCTTGTGGCAACCGTTTCAGCCCTGGGAAAAAGCCTCTGACTATCCACACGATCAATGCCTCTCATCATCTTACACATTTGTCGGATCAGTGCTGAAGTTAGAAAAAGTTGTACTTGTAGGCAGCTCTGCATGCTGGTGCTGAGCACAAGTGTTTCAAAGCTAAACATGGCTACTTATTAAAATGAAGAATTGTCTTAATATGGTTTAGTTCCATGGAAGTTGGCAGCTCATATTTAGATCTATAGCCCATTGTCAAATGGCAACAGCTAGATGAAGATAGCATGCTTTTCCATTAAAGTGAAATGTAGTAACCTGTATAAAATGAATGCAATCACCCCAAGGCTAAGCTAGGCTCATTTAGTCATCATTTCAAATATTCCTTACTCAAAGAACCTTTATCTCCATGATGCTAATAAGAAAAGATGCTATTATTAAAAAAAAAAGAGAGAAAAAGGGAAACTTAAATAGCAGGATTGGTATTCAGATGAATATCTTCAGAAATTTATGTCAATACTATGACAAAGATGTTAAATTAGGATTATTTAATGAAGCTGAATTATACAACATCTTGACCAAATGTAGAGAATAATAATTGCTAGTGTGACATCTCATCTCATGAAACACTGCAGGAAAGATATCAGACAAGACTGTAGAAAGCTGGTGATTCTAAATGCATGAAGTGGTCTGATCTGAAATTCACAAGAATGGGGAAATTAAATCGAGTATTTTAATAATTTTAAACATGGAAAACTAAATATTGGCTTTATTCAATGTTATGGAATTTGTTTTATAGTTTAATGGTTTATGCTTTTCACATAGCCACAACAATTTAACCACGAAACAACTGTTTATCCAAGGTTGGTAAATTAGCAGATGATATGATGCAACTGGAATTCATACTCAACAAGTTGAAACACCCAGAGGGGAACTTACATCCTACCAGTCTGCAGTTGGTAGTCTGTCAGTGTCTATTTCCACAGGATAAACTGATATTAATCCTTTCAACATCAATAAGGTAGGATGAAGGTTACCCTTTATATGAATACCCTAGTCCAAGTTTAAATATGTATTATCATTTCAAAATGTAAATTGTGAGGCTTTCCATCTTAATGGGATAAATTTCATCTTTGCCTGATTGGTAGGCAGATAAATGTACAAAGACAAGAGGAGCATAGATTGAAGTTCAGAATGCATATGGGCAATGCAGGTGTCTGCTGTGCACAAGTTATTTGCTAGGATAAATTAATGGGCAGAAAATCGTGCACAGTGTGTGAACCAGATACGTACGCTGTGGGGAGTGTAAAAACAGAAACTAATCCATGATGGGAAGTCAGTCAAGTAAAAATGGTTCACAGAGGAGTTTGCATTGTAATAACAATGAGAAAATCAGATTCTAAGATGACTTAATATGAGTTTTGTTTCTGTTTTCTCGTGGGATACAGGCATCATTAGCAAGGCCAGCATTTTTCTCAATCCCAATTGTCCCCTGAACTGAAATCTTTGCTGGGCTATTTCAGAGGTGGATAGCACAATGCTATTACAGCTCAGAGTGCCAAAGTTCGGAGCTTAATTCTGGTGCCATCTCTAAAGAGTTTGTCTGTTCTCCCTGTGACTGCGTGGGTTTCCTCAGGGTGCTCCAGTTTCCTCCCACAGTCCAAAGATGTACTGGTTAGTAGCTTATTTGGTTATTGTAAATTGTCCTGTAATTCAACTACTGCTCTTGGAACAGAAGGTCCTATTTTGCACTGCATCTTTAAATAAATAAAAAATAAATTACTGAAGTGTATCTGCTAGCAGATAGACCATAGGCAACATACAGCACAATACAGGCCCTTCGGCCCAGAAAGCTATGCAGAACATAGCTTTCTGCATAGAACCTTAGAATTACCTGTGCTTTACCAATAACCCTCTATTTTTCTAAGTTCCATGTAGCCATCCAGGAGTCTCTTAAAAGACCTTATCATTTGTACCTCCACCACCGCTGCCGGCAGCCCATTCCACGCACTCACCACTTTCTGCGTAAAAAACTTACCCCGACATCTCCTTAAAACTATGCCCTCTCATGCTAGCCAATTCAGCCCTGGTGTAAAGCTTCTGACTATCCATACAATCAATACCTCTCATTATCTTATACACCTCTATCAAGTCACCTCTCATCCTCCGTCACTCCAAGGAGAAAAGACCGAGTTCACTCAACCTATTCTCATAAGGCATGCTCCCTGATCCAGGCCACATCCTTGTAAATCTTCTCTGAACTCTTTCTATGATTTCCACATCCTTCCTCTAGTGAGGCGACCAGAATTCAGCACAATACTCCAAGTGGGGTCTGACCAGGGTCTTATACAGCTGCAACATTACCTCTCGGCTCTTAAACCCAACGCTTGTCTACATACTTCACAAACCTGCCTGCACCATCCATTCCAACAGCGTGTTCCAAACTCTGGGTGAATAAGCATCATCCTCAGATAACCTCTGAACTTTCTACCCATCACCCCAAGCCTATAACTTTACCATAGTTCAGATAAGGATAGCAGATTTTTCCCTGAAGGGCACTGATGGACTAGACAATTAAAAAAGTTTCAAAGATAGCACTACTGATACCAGTCTTTATTGTTAATTCCAGATTTGTATAATTGCTTCAGTTTAACTGCATCAAACAAAAATAATTAGCTATGGTCTAGTAAATGAAGATAATGCTTCATACCTGCTCCACGTTGATGTCTGTACTTTAGCTTATTATATGGTAACCCATATTATGAGAGGTATTGGGCAGAGATTTACCTGAACTTTCATGCGCTGAATACGTCTTTATATATTGCTTTTGAAATTCAGTTTCATTGAAGTCAACAAGGGAATTTAGAGCTTGCAACAGTTGACTAATTATTACCCAAATCTTCTTTGTACAGAAAGTCTTGTAATTAGGAGCCCGGAGGATTCTGCTTTTAAAAGGGGACATGTATTAAGCTTTAAGTATATACTGAATGACATACTTCTCCATGATTGCTCATCAAGTTTGGATGAGCAAATGAATCTAAAAATTTGAACACAGACTATTATGTTAGAAAGAGATGTCTTGCACATATAACATTGTAATAAGAAAGACAGCAATTCCAGGTATCAGTATCAGGTTGATTGGCATGAAGGAGGGGAGATTCATCTACTGAATTGTAGAGAATGTCGTTTGACCGCACTTCATATGCAAAGGAAAGCTTTTCTTGCAGGGGCTATTTAAACTCTCCATTCCTCACCTCTGAGCTGCGGGGAACGTCTTTTGGGAGGGCTTTGCAAGTCAGTGATTTTCTTTCTCTCTAGCAGAGTTAAGATTAACTCTCCCACTCCTAGCCATTTGAAGGCCAGGATTACACTTCATTTGGGACAGATTAGGGACATGCATAGGATAAAGAGAAACCTTTTACAGCAACTAAAATCTGGATCAGTTGAAATACAATTGACATAAATACCGTATGTCCAATTTCCGCCAGCTGGTATAGTCAGGTTACTTCCAATTGAAAGCAAAGAGAATCAACTTTAATTAAGCTGTTATGTTTTGTATCTCCAGAAATGAGTTGATAGAAAAACACAGGAAAATGTGTACTCTAAATTTGTTTTATTTTTAGCAAGGCACGCACATATGATGTGGTGGCGTAAAGATGTACTTTTAAATATTACCCTTATTGAATTATTTAAACAACAATGCTTAATCAAACAATATATTTACAATATTAATCAAATATTATTCGAACATTAAATACACTTCAACATGTAGGTAGTCGTCGGTTAAAACTTCCTCCGCACCACTGTTATGTTTTGTAACTACAGGAATTATTTGCCAGATATTCTTGTTTACATGGAAAAGCCAGTCATTGAAATTCCAGTAAAGGATGGGATATCATTTCAGTACTTTCGAGTTAAGCACAACACATTTATTCTGTCTCTTTTCACCAGGCTTTGATGGTTCATTTTAATTATTGTTTGGCATTATTAGATGAATTATTCCTTCTCTTAATAAAATATCTTCCCATTCCAAATAACATGCAGCAGACAATGACAGTGTATACTTCATAGTACCTGAAGTTTCTAATAAAATATCAAACCAGTGAAAACTTTAATTAAGGAGTTCATGTAAGCCACAGTCATTTTAATGCAGACTTTTCCTCTCCCACATTCACTCCACACAGATCTCTATTTTCAAGAGATTATTGGATATTTATTTTTGTGCATCCTACACAGCAACCATATCTGAATTCAAAGTTAAGCTGAGCAGTTATTGCTTGTCATGCTGCTTTAACATGGAAATCATTTGGTTGCCGTGATCTGCAGGCTGCTAGAGGCAATGTTTAATATTGAGATGAGGACTTTACGTAATTGAGGTCAGCATTTGGATCATGCAGCAACAGGCCTGTGGTGAAGAAAAGCACATTAATTTGCCATGCTCTGGAATAAAAATCACAGTGAGTGTAAAATAAGTTAACATATACCACTGTACCCATGAGCTAAGCATTATTTTCTTGATAAAATTACTTTAAACATTTTATAGCCAATGATAATCTTGCAATGTTTAATGTATTTACATGTGATCTTTGTGGAAAAACTTTAATTTCTGTTTATAGATAGATAAAGCATTCTATTGAAACGTCATCTAACAGAACAAAATGTAAGTGGGAATTCTAACCCCATAAAATCCACCACAGGATAGCTACAAACTACATTCGCGTACCATCAATACCATCTAGTTAACACAATACATCGATGCAAATCACGAAGAAGTCTTGCCAGTAGGGATATTTCATTGGGAGTTTGAGGACATTTAGTAATTCAACAAAAACTATATCAAATTTCTACATCATACTGACTGATTCCATCATTGCCTAGTATGGAGGGTCTTTTGAACAGGATCAAAAGAGGCTTGTAGGCTCAGAAATCCCCATCACGGCCACAAGCCTTTCCAGCAGCAAAGACATCCTTAAAATGCATTGCCTCAGTAAGAGGACACACAACCATCTCCTCCTCTCATTAGCATTATAAAGGAGAAGATACTGGAGCTTGAAGACTCATACTCAATGTTTTAGGAAAAGCTTCCTTCTGGACCTTATGCAATAGGTTTCAAAAGTGACCTTTAGGACGTCTACTGAGTGGGAGAGTGCAGAATGCATTGGAGACAGGCCCTTGCAGACTTTACGTGCCAGTTTTAAAAAGCGACCAGAGTCTGTCAGGACTTACCTGTGGAGCAGCAGATCGTGGAGTGAGTTGGTGACAACTCCCTGTGGATTTTACTCACCAGGTATTAGAAGGGACGGGGGCCTGTTGGGAATTGTCTGCCAAGGGGGAGATTGCTTGGGTTATTAATAACTTAACAAGAGACATTACAAAGAAGTGAAGTGTAAGCATATGCCACAGTACTCATGAGCTAGTAGCGCCTATTGCAAGAGTGGGCCAGTGTTTGAGCGGTTACGCATTGGCTCAACAGGTTTTAGTAAGATCAGCCAGAGGCTAAGGGTTTTGAGTTGTTTGGAATCATGTAGTTGATGGTAGAAATTAAGCTTAAGAAGTTAGCGCTAAAGGTATAACAGGATGGTCTGTTAAGGTAGTGGAATGTTCTTTGTGTAAGACATGGGACTGCAGCATACCGTTGACTACATCTGTAGAACGTACACCCCAGTTCAGCTCCTGACCGACAACTTCAAGGAACTGGAGCAGGAGCTGGATACACTCAGGATCATCCAAGAGGGTGAAAATGTCATAGATGAGATTATTACTTAAGAGGTGTTACTTAAAACCCAGAGTGCAGGCTTGAGACCTCTTCAGAAGTAAGGGGAGAAAGCAGTTAGAGTGGGGTTCCCCTGTGGCCATTCCCCTCAGTAACAAGTATACCCCTTTGGATACTGCTGGGAGGGTTACCTATCCAGGCACAGCAGCAGCAACCAGGCCAGTGGCACTGAGGCTTAGCAGGGAAGAGTAAAGTCATTGCTGGACTCTAAGAGATGGAATTTCTAGAGTGATAATGATAGAGACTCGATAGTAGTGGGACAGACAAGAGGCTGTCCCAGGATGTTGTACTGCCTCTCGTGTGCTGGGGTCATGGTTGATTCAGAGCAGCTGTAGAATATACTCAAGGGAGGGGGTGAGTAGCCAGAGGTTGTGCTGCACATTGGCACCAATGACACAAGTAGAAAAGGGGAAGAAGTCCTATGCAGTGAGGATAGGGAGATGGGGAAGAGACTGAAGAACAGGACCTCCAAGGTAGTAATCTCTGGATTACTCTAAGTATCATGTGCTAATCACAGCAGGTTTTAGGACAGTAGTGTGAATGCATAGCTGTGGAAGTGGTGCAGGGGGCAGGGATTCAGATTTCTAGATCATTGGGATCTCTTCTGGGGCAAGTATGACCTGTACAGTAAGTCCGGGTTACACTTGAACCAGAGGGAACCAATATCCTTGCGGGCAATTTGCTAGAGTGTCTGGGAGGGTTTAAAGTAATTTAGCAGTGGGATGGGAACAGGAGTGACAGGGCTGAGGACGGGGCAGTTAGTATGCAAGTAGACACTGTACAGTGTGTAATGAGACTGTGAGGGAGGAGAAGCAGATGATAGGGCAAATTTGGAGTCAGTGGAATGAGCTGATGTGTAACATGGGAACAAAATTGAAAAGGGTAATGAGTACAGGACTGAAGGTGTTATCTTTCAATGCATGTAGTACATGGAATAACGCAGGTGATCTTGTAGTGCAGTCGGAGACTGGCAGGTATGACATTGTGGGAATCACTGCGTTGTGGCTGACTGAAGTTCATAGTTGGGAAGCTTAACATCCAAGCATACACATCGTATTGAAAAGACAGACAGGCAGGCAGAGGGGGTGGGATGGCTGTACTGGTTAAAATGAAATCAAATCCCTAGAAAGAAGTGACATAGGATTAGAAGGTGTAGAATCCTTCTGGGTAGAGTGAAGAAACTGCAAGGGTAAAAAGATCCTCATGGGTGCTACTTTTATGCATGCTTCCAAACAGTAGCCAGGCTGTGGAGTACAAATTAGAATGGAGATAGAAAAGGAGTGTAAAAAATAAAATGCTATGATTGTCCTGGGGGATTTCGATATGCAGGTAGATTGGGAAAACCAATTCTAAGATTTTCATCTTAGAGTTCGAATATGCTTGAATTCTAACAGATGGGATTTGTAGAATGCCTCCAAGATGGCTTTTTAGAAAAGCTTGTGCCTGAGTCTACCAGGTGAAAGGCAATTCTGGATTAGGTGTTGCGTAATGAACCAGCTGGGATTAAAGAACTTGTAAAGAAACTCTTAGGAGGCAATGATCATAATACGATAGAATTCAACCTGCAATTCGAGAGGGAGAAGCTAAACTCAGATGTAGCAGTATTATAGTGGAGTAAGGGGGATAAAAGAGGCATAAAAGAGGAGGGGGCCATAGTTAATTGTAAAAGGACACTAGCAAGATGATGGCAGAACAGCAATGGCCAGAGTTTCTTAAAGCAAATCAGAAGCACAGCATAGATACATTCCAAAGATGAAAAAATTATCCTAAAGGGTGGATAAAGCAACTGTGGCTGACAAGTTAAGTCAAAGATAGCATAAAAGCAAAAGAGAGGGCATATAATATAGCAACATTAGTGGGATGTTAGAGGCTTAGGAAGCTTTTAAAAGCCAAAAGAAGGCAATTAAAAAGCCATAAGGAGAGAAGATATGAAATATGAAGGTAAGATAGCCAATAACATTAAAGAGGATACCAAAAATCTTCCAGATATACTGTATAAAGAGTAAAACAGAGGCAGGAATGGCGTTGTATCACTGGAAAATAATGCTGGAGAGATAGGAAAGGGATACAAAGAAATGGCAGATGATCTTAATACGTATTTTGCATCTGTCTTCAATGTTGAAGACATTAGCAGCATGCTAGAAATTCGAGTGTCCCGATGGAATACACCCCAAGTTTCTGAAAGAGGTAGCTGAAGAAATTGCGGAGACAGTAGTAATGAGCTTTCAAATATCACTAGATTCTGGAATGCTTCAAGAGGACTGAAAAATTACAAATGTCACTTGATTCTTTTAAAAAGTAGGGAGGCAGAAGAAAGGAAATTGTAGGCCAATTAGCTTGACTTCAGTGGTTGCATTGACATTAGAGTCATTATTAAGGAAGAGATTTCAGGGTAAGGAACATTATAAAATAGACCAAAGTCAGCATGGTTTTCTTAAGGGGATATCTTGCCTGACACATTTGTTGGAATGCCTTGGGGAAATAATAGGCGGGATTGACAGAGGAGAGTCTGTGGATGTTCTGTACTTGGATTTTCAGAAAGCCTTTAACAAAGTGCCGCACATGACCTTGCTTAATGAGTTAAGTGCCCCTGGTGTCACAGGAAAGTTACTAGCATGGGTAGAAGACTGACTGACTGGCAGGAGGCAAAATGTGGGAATATTGCAGGCATTTGATGGCTGGCTGACGGTTACTAGTGGTGTTCTGCAGGGGTTGGTATTGGGATCTCTTTTTTTCACATTATATATCAAAAATTTGGATGATATAATTGATGGCTTTATGGCCAAGTTCATAAAGATAGGTGGAGTGTTGAGTATCGTTGAGGAAGCAGAGTACTTAGACCAATTGGGAGAATTGGCAAAGGAGTGTTAGAAGGAATATAGTGTAGGGAAATGTATGTCATGCATGTTAGCAGAAGGAATAAAGGCATGAACTATTTTCTAAATGGGGAGAAAACTCAAAAATCAGAGGTACAACAGGAACCTGGGAGTCCTCATACAGGATTCCCTAAATGTTGAATCAGTGGTAGGTAAGGCAAATGCAAAGTTAGTGTTCATTTTGAGGGGGCTAGAATATAAAAGAAAGGATGTAATGGTGAGGATTTATAAAGTGTTAGTCTGACTTGGAGTACTGTGAGCAGTTTTGGGCCCCATATCTAAGAAAATATGTGTAGCGTTGGAGAAGGCCCAGAGGAGGTACACAAGAGTAATTCCGTTAATGAAAACATTAATGTATGAGGGGTATTGGATGGCTCTGAGCTTGTACTTACTGGAGTTTAGAAGAATGAGGTGGGAGGGGCAGATCTCATTGAAACTATTGAATATTGAAAGGTCTGGATAGAGTGGATATAGGGAGGACATTTCCTATAGTGAGTGAGTGGAGGACTAATGTGCACAGCTTCAAACTAGTGAGATGTCCATTCAGAACAGAGATGAGAAGGAATTTCTTTTGCCAAAGGGTTGTGAATCTGTGGAATTCATTGCCATAATAGGTCAAGTCATTGAGTATATTTAAAATGGAGGTTGAGAGGTTCCTGATCAGTAAGGGCAGTAAGGGTTTTGGGGGGAAGGCAGGAGAATGGGGTTGAGAGGGATAATAAATAAGCCATGATGGAATTACGGAGCATGGTCGATAGGCTGAATGGCCTAATTCTGCTCCCATGTCTTATGTTTGAATAGCTTTTTCCCCTCCACCATTAAACCTCTGAGTAATCCATGAACACAATCCTCTTTTGCATTATTTATTTATTTTTGTGCTGTTCTTTGTCTTGCACTATTCTGTTGCCACAAAGCTACAAATTTCCAAATTTCACTACCTACGTCAGTGAAAGCAAACCTGATTCTGGATTCTAATTCTAATTCTGATAGAAAGGATTCAACATGATTACCAATGAAACACTTGTCTATTTCAGCTTCTGAGAATAGTTAATTTCCTACTTTCTATTGTCTGGGTTATCTGAGGAAGCAAGAGAAATAGATAGCACAATTTGAGACACCTAGCAAGAACAGTATTTGCATAGCCAGTTATATGGAAATTTTAAAACCAAGTGACCAAACCTTACAGGCAGTACAGTAAGAATGGTGTAAAGGAGAAATGCCAACAGGAAAAAGTAGAGTCTCACATATTCTATAGAGAGGACATACAAGTGTATGTTGCATTGAATAGTACAGATAATGCAACCAAGGTAATTAATCAGTTATCAAACCAGGAATTATTTAAGTCATAGCATTTCAAGTGTCTATAAGTTTTGTCCAAAACTATAACTTTGACCAAAGCAAACATCTGTTAATTGTCCTGCTAAAAGGAACTCTTGCAATCTGCTATTTAAATTCTATATACATAAAACCTAGAAATTAGATTGTGTTGGGCTGTTTTTAGACACCAACAATACAAAAATTAATTTTACCTGGAGTAGTTTACACCAGTAATTTATTTCCAAGCAATATCATGCCAATCACATCTCTGTATTTCGCAATGTTGCCTGTAATCCATTTTTTCCTGTCATCAAGGCTGCACCTAGTGGCACTATAATATGTAAATTGCCCATTTCTATAACTGTACCAACATTAATTGGAGCTCAAAGGCACTTGCAGGCTGTCCCAGTACATCCTTGATTGTGTTGGCTGTTATTGCAAATGACGAATTGCACTGTATGTATATATGATAAATAAATCTGAACCTGATAGGTTTATAGACTGATTACCATAGAACAGCCTTATTCCAGTGAGGAAGACATCATGAATGCATATTTTTCACTTCATATAAATAGTCCGGCATTGAAAATTTTCTAAGTCTGAGACACATTCCAAGATCCATGAAACCTAGGTTGCTGATGTTGCAGGAACTGCAGATAATACATTTATACTTGAGCTTGCTGATAATAGCAGACAGACACTTGAGGGCATGTGTCCAGGCTGACAGTGCCGCCTCGCTGGAGATTTCTATCCTTGCTAGAAAACCCCCAAACAAACATATGCACAGTGATCTTTGACTTTACTGAATAAATGCAGTTGCAGTGACAGTGAGGGCACAGGAAAAGGTTACATTATTCCAGAGGTTCTTGGGTGTCTCTCCATGAAAGCATCAAATAAAGCAGTCTGTAAAAGCTTGTGTCTTGTGCTTAAAGCATTTTGTTTATTTTCCTTTAAATGAAAGTCAATTCTGTGTTTGTAACAAATCTACACTACATGTCATGAATAAGTTTAGGATTGCTAGATGTGGTAGCAGGTGGAATTCTTTGTATAAAGCTATTTGATTTTTACTTTGGTGAGTACTTGAAGTTGGTGTCAAAAAACTAACTTCTACCTTTGTCACTAGCAAAATATCTTGAAATACTTCAGAAAAATGCTAAGATAGGCAAGGATATTCAAGTTATCTTGGAAGAATCATCCTACAGCAAAGAAGCTGGAGCAGAAGATAGAATGAACCTAGCACACCTTGTGTCTTACTGCTTAAAGTTTAATCCACTGGACACTGGTCGAAAGTGTGGGATAAATATAAAATCTAACAGTGGTGCAAAAATTCTCATTATCATCATCTTCAATCAAACATTAAGTGGTGTAAATGAATCTCATGGTTGTATATGGTGACATATACAGTGCTCTATGTACTTTGATTACAAGTTTATTTTGAACTTTGAAGTATAAAAGGAGAAAGCAAAAAAAATGGCAAATCGTATGATCGAAGCAGAAATGTTACAAAAATCCACCTAATGTTGCCAGTTTCATGCAGATATTGTTGAAGATACATTCAAGGCTAACTTCTGTTTGGAAATAAAGACTACAGGGTGTGATGCAGTTGGCTTAAAAAATTAACTTGATCTTGGAGAAAACGAAGGAGATTTCTGATTTAGCAGAAAACATGCAAGTTCAACATGAACTAATAAGTAATTAAGACAGGGTGCTCATGCAGCATGTAACCCCAAGAACATCTCTAATCTCTAATGCACTAACGGCTGAGTGGTAGAGTACTTTTGACTTGAAAAACTTAGAAGTAAAACCCCTCCTCTTGTATGTTTTGGTGAACAAGTAAATGATAATTTGAATTTAGTATCTAATTGCATACAAAATACAGCTTGACTATTGAGCTTCAGATAACTTGGTTCCAGGAGTAGTTGAGCAGTTCCCCATTCCCTCTGAAAATGATCATTGTTCTTACAGGAAGCTTGATGAAGGTGAGATACAACATTATGGGAATTGGTACAGCAAATGTGTTAGGACAATGACACACACTACTTTACTTGATACTAACCTGCACAGAGATAGAATCCATTGTGCACTCGTCAGTTAAGTTTGTGGTGTGCATACTGTCATTAATCAAATCTAAGATTGATTCATTTTATTTAGAGATACAGCATGATAACAGGCCTTGTCAACCCGACAAGTCCATACTGCCCAATTGCAACCATGTGACCAAGTAACCTACTAATCTTTTAAATGAGGAAGGAAATGAAGATAAAGAATTTCAGAGTGTATATTGTATACATTTTTCTGACATTAAAATGCACAAATTGAAACCAGAGACCAGAGGAAACCCAAACCCCTTACAGACAGTGGTGGAATTGAACCTGTGTCGCTGGTGCTATAATCAGTCTCTCCTGTTGATGATAACAAAGGTTAGCATGAGTTAAGATAAATATGTAGTGGCTGATGCTGTTCCTTGCATTTACCCTGAAGTTATTGTTCAATAAAATTATGTCATTGTTCATCTAAGTGGATGAAATTCATGATGAGATTCATTCGGCAGTTTTTCACCCACTGGGAAGAAGAAATTGAGGAGGATCCTACGACAGAAAGCTGAAAGATTCCTCAATTGCTACTACAACTGGAATTGTCTTTTTTCTTGAAGATAGTCACAATTATTCCAAAACTGGTCCCTTAGTATATTCTCCTCTTCCCAGATATGGGCATTGAGATTGTAGATTTATGATCAAAGTTCTTCACTGAGGAGTACTAGGACTTGCACAGAAATGCTTTATGTTTCGATGTAACCAGGAAACTGGTACTTTTTTACATTCTACATGGTCTTGTTCTAAAATTCAACCTTTTTGGACAAATTTAAGACTCTTACTGGAACAAATTACAGGAACACAGGATTTCCTCATAATCCAATATTACTTTTATTAGGTGATATTGAAGGGATAAAACCAAAACTCAAACTAAATAAATACCAGAAAGAATTTATAAAAATTGCACTGGCAGTAGCCAAAAAAGCTATTGCAGTTACTTGGAAAATGGATACATATTTAAGTATAGACTCTTGGAAGAAACAAATCTATGGTTGTATTCCATTAGAAAAAATTACTTATAATTTAAGAGATAAATATGAAACATTTCTGAAAATTTGGAGCCCTTATTTACAAAAGACAGGATTAAATCTATAGATGCTCTGAAGATGAAACAATTGGTCATTTGGGGAAATAAATAAATATACATATTAAAGTTTTTACGAATTCCATGGAGCATGTGGAGATCTTCCAACAACCAGACAATCTTTCTTTCTTTCTTTTTTTCTCTTTCTCTTTTTTTTCCATAGGGCAGTTAGGGGAGAGGGGTTAAGGGGAGGGGGGAAGGGTTATATACATTTTTTTTCATACTTCATTTTGTAACTACTTAAAAATGCAATAAAAAAAGTTTCCAAAAAAAAAAAAGAAATGCTTTATGTTTGCAGCTTATTAGATTAGATTTATTACTCACATGTTCATCAAGACATATAGTGGGAAGCATTTAAATGTTTTCTGGTAGCTCAAATGAAAGTCAAAAGAAAACATGCAATCAAAAATGGCCAGTTTTGCACATTTTTCCACTGTACATGGAAGGTGTACATCATACATGGATTCTGTCCCATCCTTTGTTCTCCATGAAAATACTACAAACATTACTCTGGTCTTACCAAGGTATCCACAAAAACTGCAGAATATCAATACATAGTCTTTATATTATGTTCCAAATTGTTTTCCACAAATACTTCCTCAGCCCTAGGAAATTTGAAGCAATTGCGTTTGTCTCTGACCATTACGTCATGCTTATTACAACTTAAAGAAACTATCTGCTTAGAGATTTATCTTCCAGTAACCTGTCAGCAGCAACTCACCTTCACTTTATTAGTTCACTGCTGTCGTCAGTCTAAAACTGCATTTAGCACATTTTATTTCTACAATACGTATCTACTCAATACTAATCCGATACATGCTAAATGAATTTTTCACTAAAGCCTTATACCAGTAGAGTGCTGAATAATTCATTAATATGGATGGGATTTAACCCATTTCTGTCAGTATACCAGCCATTAAGGTTACCAATTGCTCACAAGGCTTCTGTTAGATTTATCAGGGCAGATCCTCTGTCTCATATATTACCAGCTATTGGTGGAGTCAGCAACCCTAGAAATGTGGCCTTGACTTCTGTAGAGTTCAATCTGGTAATCTTCCATCTCTGGAACAGATGAATCAACTGTGCCAAGAACTGCTCAATGCAAGTCTTGGCAATGCAACTGGAAAGTATATGATGTGGTGTGATGCCAAATGATTATGGCTCTGATGTTTTTCTGCCTCCTCATGCTCAGTAAGTAAAAGTTTAACTTTTCCTCTTTCCTATTGTTTTTTTGAATATTTTGTACACTTTTTGCATCATTTACATTAGTAATGTCTTCATAAATCTTCTTGTGCTGGGCCTCGACTTTTGCGTTAGCCTTGGCCGTAGTTCTGTTGCGTATTTTTCAGTGAAATGCCACCAATGAAATAGAGACATTTTCAGAATGGCACATGCAGGATTCCTTGTAAAGATATTTAGGAACTCAAGCTTGAGAAACACTCTCATCTTTCAGGCACATTCCACTCCGTAGTACACAGTACTGAATTCCAGCCTTTCCCATGTGTATCTAGTGCTCCCAGTATGGCCTGCTCTACATTGGTGAGACCAGATGAGATAGGGGAACTGCCTTTTGAGCACCTTCACTCTATCATTTCCTGGAGGCCACCCATTTCAATCTGTCTTCCTAACTCCATTCTGACATTCTGTCCATTGCCTTAATAAGGTCAAACTCAGGTTGGAGGAGGAACTCCTCATCTGGAGAGGGCCAACATGAACACCAATTTCTCAAACTTCTGGTAGTTTCTCTCCTTCCCTCCTTCTCTCTTTTTCCATTTGTCATCCTGGTTACCTCTCACCCATTCTCTTCTACTTAACTACCTACCCATCTTTATGCTTTTCTTGGACCACCATCCTCTCCTATTAGATTCCTTCTTCAGCCCTTTACTAATTCCACCTATCCTCTTTCAGCATTTTACTTCATCCTCTCTAACACACCTACCCAACTTCTCCCCTCACTTTGTACTCCTTCCTGCCCCCAACCTTCTTCTTCTAGCTTCTGCCTCCTTCTGATGAAGTTCTCAGCCTTAAACATTGGCTCCCTCAAATATTTCTGCCTTTAATTTCATTCCTGATTTCCAGAAAGTATGGTATACCACACCTCCCATGTTTCCAATGAAACTAGTCCAAAATGCTTATGGATGCATGAGAACCAGTGATATTATTGTTGTCCTCAAAGAATTGAGAAATTTTGAGGAAAGGATTTCTCAGAAGCTGAGCATCCACAGCCTGACGCACAAGAAGATGCCTGTGTTGTTGTTCTTTGTGGTGCCTCGAGCAGCAATTTTTGCCATTTCCTTTACATTTGTCTGGTTTTTATGAGGCCAAATTGCTAGCTTGAAACTTAACCCAGCACAGCTGGAAAGCACGCAAGGAGCTGGCCAGATTCAGATCTGGAACATTTCTCCTTGAAGTTCCGTGCTGATGCCATTACGCCACCAGCCAGCAAGCTGACACAAGAAGAAATACACAACATTTTACGCACGCTTTAAACACGCAAGTAGATCTTAACCTGAGTGAAGAAATTTATGAGCTCTGCATTTTCATGTCAAAATTATGCCATGGCAGATGTAATGTAAAGATAAATGTGGGAGGAGAAAATGTAAAATATAATGATTTTCATCATTTTTCCCCCTGTGACATGACCGGCAACCACTAGGAAGCAGAGACAGCTCCAGGGATATGAGAAATTGGTGTCAAACTAACTGTTGTCAGCTGAGAGGCTGACGGTACTGTTTTGTCATTAGGTGAGGGTGGGATGATTCTAGAAAGGGAAAGTGGGTACTTGTCTGTCAGTCCATGAGTGGAAGAACATGAAGGAGCTGCACCTGGGCCAAGTCTTTGTGTCTCATCAGAGGAAATATTCCATTGAATGCAGACTCATTTTATGCTTTGACAGGATTTTGTACATTGCTGAATCATCAATATAGCCAGCAAATATACTTGCTCTGGTGATTTCAGTGCTGGGAAATCCCAGCAAGACATTCCTTTGCTAATGGAATTGAACAAGGATCCTGTACAGACGTGATAGCACCTGTCACTGAATAAAACTGGTCTTCTGTACTACAGCACATACACAGAAGTTAGAGGCTTACTTTCGATAGCTGAGTTCCAGCAGGACATGCTGACTTCCGCTTGATCGGATGTACACCACAGGCTGTGCAGCACCTGGAATTACTTCGATCATAAAGCTTCATTGCTCAGTTCAAACGGTAACACATCCCTTACATATAAGATGTTTGAGTTCACAGAATAAGCTGTATCAGATACTACTGTAATAATAATAAAGTGTAATAAAACTGAAGTAGGTGTCACAATAACATAACGTGGTTAAAGGTTATGTTACGTACTCGTGATACATGACAGTGGAGCCCTTGTCATGTGACTGGGGTTGAAGCTGTACTGGACTTGAGGTGATGGTCTTGTGATGGTGGTGACATCATTTTCCCGCCAGTAGAGATCATGTGATGGGTTTTTTTTACAGGTTATAAAAGGTAGACCCCACCCTGTGAGGAGGGGCAGTTCGTGGCTGGATTTGCCAGGTTGACTTCATGCCACTGCGTGTTTGAAGTGATGACGCAGTTTAGCTGAAGGATGAAGTTTTTATTTAATGCCTAAAGTTTAAAAGGTTATTGCCAGCAGGTTCTTTATGATTCTGTTAGTTCGAAATTAGAGGAGAGTGAAGATTCGAAGTTGGAAGTTAAAGATCGAGGAGAATCGCTTTCTACGGTGAAACGGGGGCAACCTTTGTTTGATCCTTATTTGGAAGGATTTCGTTGACTATCTTCGTGTTAATCCCTAGGTTTAACTAGAAAGGATTGAAGGTAGTGGAGAAGGAAAGGTCAGTGCCTTTAAGCCGTTCTGTTTCGTGAATTCGTCGTGGGAAATTTGACGTCGGGGATCGAAGCAAGTGACATGGAAGAGAACCTAAATCGTCCTATAAAGTCTCTCCTTTTAAATGGACTGTGAGCATATCAAACTTTTGGCAATATCACTTTAAAGAACTGTTTTGGAATATCACTTTACTAACTGTTTGGGCTGCCGCTCAGCAGCTGTTTCCGGTTACGGTAGTGTTTGTTTACTTTTGGGGGGTTTGTTTTCTGTGTTTAATAAACGTGTTGTTTGTTATAAGAAACCCTTGCCGAACTCATATATTTATTGTTGCCTGAATACGTAACAGTTAGAAAAATTAAACAGCTTGGTTTACTCAACTGGAAAGAGCCCAGCAGGTATTCAAACCACTTCTTTTACAAATAAAATGACTGATTTGGCTTCCTGAATTATCAAATTAAGAGCATACATTATAAAGAGAAATATATAATTTACTAGTAAAGTGAATTGTTTAGTGAGTTATATAATTAAATAAGAATATCTACATATAGGGCTATGGCTTTTCACGTCTCTGCTATTGAAACTTTTATTCAAGCCTTTGTTATTTGTTGACTGAGTTATTCATACTTCTTCCCTGGACAAATTCTGATATTCCATTTTCCATAAACCTGAGCTTTTCAAAATGTTGTTTGTATTCTCACCCTGTGCTCGTTGACTTTCATTCCAGTTCAATTTGAAAATTCTTTGTATTTGCTTCAAATCATCTGAATTCTCCTCCTTCTCTACCGCCCTCTATGATTTCTGTGATACTCCTCCTACTTGTTCAGCTGTCAATTTAATCATATTACTGCAGGGGACCATAGCTTCAGATATCCACCTAGCAAGTTGAAACTAGATCTGTCTGTCAGACGCCTCTGCAAGTGACAGCATTAATAACCACTTTGCTTAAACTCGATTGCATACCACTGTTTATTTTACTGATGTTTAAGACAGAATCAATGCAATCTAGAGTATATAATTTCCAATGAACCATACTAAGTGTCTTCATTTTCCCAGTGAAGTAAATAATCTTTTTAACTATATATTTATAGAATTGATTTATATATGGGGTTTGTAAAGGTGCATTGAATGGAGAGTCAATGGAAGGTGTGGGGGACTTGGGCTGAGGCTGTAGGAGTGGGTCTGTCTTTGTATGCAGCACCAATGTAAGCATTAAACAGAAGCATTTAAAGGTCCTTTAGATCACTAAGACTTATCTACTGATCATGATATTTCTCTGACATTTGTGGACATTCTCCTCCTACACTCTATTTCATTCAATAGCAAGCCAATGTCTCTGTCAGACTAGGAACTCTCTTCATGCCCTTTCAGCATGGTAGCCATATTGTATGATGCTGCCGGATATGGTTGCCATGGGGAGTATGGTTTTAAGGACTTGGCACCTTCCCTGCTGGCAAGTGGCAGAAGTAACACTGAATTTACTGTCCTCTCATTGGGATCAACATAAGGGACCTACCATTTAAAGCATTATTTTTCTTTGAGAACCATCTTAACACTGTTTCATATTTTGGGTTGAACTTGGTGGTGCATGATATTTTATACCTCCAAAAATGTCATATTTCTAGGCATTTATGTTTTAAAGTTTCTTAGATATATAGGAATTAATATAACTTTTAAAGTTTTGTTTGTGGTATACTGTGTATTTTCAATATTTAAAAAATCAATATATAATATTAGGTCTGTTATATATGTAAAGTAGTGATTTTGAACAATAATTATTATTGTTATGACTAAATGCTCTCTGGACTGCAACAATATTCATCGAAAGTCTTAGAGATGTTCTAGAAAGAGTAATTGAATAGACTACACAAACTTTACTTAAGCACTTGTGACTTGCACAGATCAATCTGAATATTCTGCTTTGGATACTGTTAGAGGTTAAAACTCCATTGAACATACTTCACAGAATACAATATACAGTGGAAAGCATCTTTTAATGAAGATCCGATAAAAAAGTTTCTGATAATGCAGTCTGCCCTTGGGTTACATAAGTGGTTAATAGATTATATCCAGTCCTATCTGAGTGGAAGAAGGGATTATTTCTGATTTATCAACAGTGACTGCATTTACATATGTTGCTACATTACAAAATGGTCCATTTAGAAAAGTAGATTTCTAATGACAGAGATTACAAGAATAAAAGTGTACTTTAGAAAACTACAGTTTTAGCTGTGACCATTGCAAATTGTGGGTTATTACTTTACATACTAAATTATCTGAAAATATGAAAGGCAAATGTACTTTTGGAAAAGTGCATTAAGTACATTCACAGATCATTATTACAAGGGAAAGATAGCAGAAAATGCAAAGACTTTCCAAATGATGTAGTACTGAAGGTTAATGATCATCTTTGACCCTCAGTCTGAAAGGTAATGGGATGACAGACACTCACAATTTCCTCACATTATTCTTCTCCATTTCTCCATAACCATTTGACTTTAATGAGACATATCCTGATATATAAACAATAGTCTTCGCACTTTCAATTCTCAGTGTTTCTCTCCAGTATATTACACTTAGGACAAAAGTATAATAATTTAAATATTTAGGCAGTTTCTGTTTCTTACTTAAAGAATTTTGTTCTACATCTTCTGCTTATGTGCTACCTGGGAGAAATATATACAAAAATATAATTGTATGTCATCTTGTACAAACGTTTGTATTTGAAACCCCAGGATGTCAGATGTTGGGCAACTGAAATTACACTCTTTGCCTGTTAGTGCCTATCATTGTTGGTAGAGGTAGGTATGTACTGTACATCCCGAGATAGCTCCAGCATCTCTGAGCTCATGGACAAGAATTTTAAGGCTGGTAAAGGAAATCAATAGTCAGCAGGACTTTTGAGTTCCTCCAGCATTTTGTGCGTGTTGCTCAATAATCAGCAGGTCCTAATCAGAATAGTCACTTTTTAAAATAGCTGGGGTTGAGGTGGGAACAAAATAAAATTAAGCCAAATAGAATTGTGTAAAAACAGTCCAATTCTTGTAATCAAGCTATAGTTTCTGCTGAAGAAAAGCTGGCACATAAAATTGTCAAGAATCCTCGGTGTATCCCATTTTACTAATGTAATTTGTTGCATTAGAAAAGCCTAGAAAACCTAAGCCAGTTTGAACAGCTGCTCCTATTTCCTAACCCTAGGATTCACTCATTATCCTAGATTCAAAGACCAATGAACATTTTTTTCATTTTCTTTCTCTCTCTCCTTCATTTCTTAAATTAACTATCTTGCACATAGTATAGTATTTCTAACATATGCTTTCTTACCATTGTTGCATGAAACATGCTGCAGAACCCACAAAATTCAAAATGATATTTCATGTTCTTTCATCATTGTCATCAGGCTTTCCTTGTTGATTTAATGTCACATGATAGAACCAGATAAAAGTAAGTTGTCAAAGAATCACCAAAGTTATATATACCCCTTCCTGAATGCAAAGCCCTTCTGAAAGACCATAAAGCAAGGCAGCAGGATTAGGTCATTCAGCCCAATCAAATGGGGGGAGTTTCCATAATGGAACCAATAGATGTCTTTCTGGATCTAGATACGAGGGGTGATTGATAAGTTCATGGCCTAAGGTAGAAGGAATCAATTTCAGAAAACCTAGCACACTTACTTTTCAACATAGTCCCCTCCTGCATTTACACACTTGTCCAGCGGTTGTGGAGCATATGGATCTTGCATCTCCAGAAAGTGTCCACAGCAGGGCTGATTGATAAGTTTATTACATGCCCATGCAGTTCAACTGTTTGAGTGATTATACAGAAAGTTTGAAGTTAATAACTCATCTCCTTCTACCTTAGGCCACAAACTTATCAATCACCCATGCTGTGGACACTTTCTGGCGGTCCGAGATCCGTATGCTCCATGACCACTGGACTAAGTGTGTAAATGTAGGAGGGGACTATGTTGAAAAGTAAATGTACTAGATTTTCTAAAATTGACTCCTACCTTAAGCCATGAACTTATCAATCACCCCTCGTAGAGTCTTCAGTAAAGATTTATTTCCTTTATCATCAATAAAATTTTAGGTCAACAAATCAATGTATTCAAATAATAAACCATGCAGTGCCCATGTGTTTTTATGTTACCAAATAATTCTCACCTCAAAAGTGAAAGTACTCCAAGTAATTGAATCTAAAATTAATTTTCACAGCAGAAACATCATTATCCTTAAATAAATGTTGCTGCTTCTGCTCTAGTGACTCATTTGATCTTCCAATACCAGCAGTTATTCAGGTAATTCAGGCAATGGGTCTCCCCATTATCCCATTGGCCCTCTCTTTTCCCATTAATAACTGAAAAAGTTCACTTACGTGCTGCTTATTGCAGTTGGTGCAGCAGCAGGTTCTTGAGGGTCTATAAACAATTATAATTAATAACTAAGTATATCAAATGTGCTATAATGATCACTAAATAATTAACTATTTCCAAGTTTGCTTTTAGATTTTAAATTACTGATTTACAATACATTCTACCCCACAAACTTCTAAGAGGACCATAACCTTGTCATTGGGTTTGGAGGCTTGTGTGCCTCAGTGACCTGGAGAGCTATGTTGGTTGGAGTCATCGCTTTATGATTTGGCTCTTGGTAGGGTCACCCATGCCAAACAGGTCAAAGGGTAGAGGCTAGACTAAGAGTGGTCCAGTTTTTGGTGTTCAGCTCAGAGCTAACCTTGACTGGTGAAACAAAACTGTTTGCAGGTACGGCAATGAAGAATCCTGTATTTGTGTGCGATGGTATTCCTGAGTCTCCATCCAAGTCATGCATGAGTGACCATAGTGAAAATGAGAGAAGAAATGATGAAGGAAGCTGTTCATTGCGAGAGATGGAAGATCTTCATTACTGCTCAAAACGCCATGGGGCATAATAGGCAGTAAGTAAGTAAGTATCTGAAAAACCATTTCAATGGCAGATATAATGTCAACTACAATTTTCTGTATTTTAATGTGGGCTGTGGTCAGAGTATTAGAGTTTTCAATTCTTCAGATTATTAAAGTCATTTTGCAATATAATAGGCAGAAGCCAAATGAAGTCAGAGGGAAAAAATAAAATTAAGGGCTAATAGATAACTAATGACTGGGCTATTGATTGATAGTGTCCATGTCCTTTGTGAATGTGAAAAAAATAGAAGTCTAAAGAAAGGTTTGGATGGTGGAATTATTTTTTGAAATGATTTTGAGTGAGAAGCCATCAAAATTTCTATCAAGTTAGTTAGAATTGTCTTTAATACAGAAGCAAGTTCAGAGCAACACTGGGGTGATTAACTTGAAGCTACCTGTATAATTTTTTTTCTGGTATATCTCATAAAGTAGAATTCAGGCCAATACGTCTAGAGCCACTTAAACAAATGCTGGGTGGGGTCAAATTTATAATCTTTCTGGATGGACTAAATGATACTACTCATAATTATGTAAATACCTATCCAAACAAAATTAACATAGCATGCAATATATTACTGGCACTGGGCATGGCTCTGTGATGCAGAAGGGAAAGAGGGAGAAGAGGGGAGCAATATTGACAGGGGACTCAATAGTCAGAGGAACAGACAGGAGATTCTGTGGATGTGGATGTGAATGTGTCCAGGTACCAGGGTCAGGGATGTCTTGGATCATGCCCACAGCATTTTAGAGGGGGAGAGAGTGCAGCCAGATGTCTTGGTACATATTGGTATCAATGACATAGAAAGGAAAACAAAGAGGTTCTCTGAAGAGAGAATTTAGAGAGCTTGGTGGAAAGCTGAGAAGCAGGACTTCCAGGGTAGTAATTTCTGGATTGCTACCTGTGCTATAGGCCAGTGAAGGTAGAAAAAGTATGATCTGGCAGATAAATGTATGGCCGAGAAGCTGGTGCAGGGAGCAGGGCTTCAAATCCTTGGATTTTCTGGGGGATTTATAACCTTTACAAAACTGATGGATTGCACCTGAGCCTGAGGGGGGACCAATATTCTTGTGGGCTGGTTTCTTAGAGTTGTTGAGAAGGAATTAAATTAATCTGGCAGAGGGATGGGAACTGGAGTGAAAGGACAGAGAAAACAATAGATGGTAAAAAAGCAAAGACAGTGTGCAGGCAGATGATAAGCCAAAATTGTAGCCAGCAGGGTGAGTATCAGTGTATTAGGGATGCAGAATCAAAAAGGGTAGCAAATACAGTACTGAAAGAATTATGTCTCAATGCATGGAGTATAAGAAATAAGGTGGATGATCTTGTTGCAGTTTTACAGATTATTAGGTATCATGTTGTGGCCTTCACTGAATCATTCCTGAAACATGGTTATAGTTGGGAACTGAATTCCAAGTTTACAAGTATCAGAGGGATAGGCAGGTAGGCAGAGGGGGTGGTGTGGATCTGATGGTAAAGAATGACATCAAATCATTAGAAAGATGCGACATAGGATCGGAAGATGTTGAATACCTGTGGGTTGAGTTAAGAAACTGCAAGGATAAAAGGACCCTGATGGCAGTTATATACAGGCCTGCAAGCAGTAGCTGGAATGTGGACTACAGATAACAATGGGGAAAAGAAAAGGTGTGTCAAAAGGGCAATGTTATGATAGCCATGAGAGATGTTAACAGTGGGAAAATCAGGTTGGTAATGGACTTCAAGAGAGTGAATTTGCTGAATGCCTATAAGATGGCTTTTTAGTGCAGTTTATCGTTGAGCCTAATTGGGGATGAGCTATACTTCATTGGTTATTATATAATGAACAAGAGGTGATAAGGGAGCTCAATGTAAAGGAACCATTAGGAGACTCTGATCACAATATAATTGAGTTAAACTTGAAATTTGATAGGGGGAAAGTAAAGTCTGACATAGCAGTATTGCAGTGGAGTAAAGGAAATTACAGTGGTATGAGAGAGGAGTTGGCCAAAGCAAATTGGAAGGAGATGCTGGCAGGAATGACAGCGCAGCTGCAATGGCTTGTTTCTGGGGAAATTGTGGAAGGTAGTGGATAGACGTCGTCTAAAAAGAAAGAAATACTTAAATGGTAAAATAGCGCCACCATGGCTGACAATGGAAGTCAACGCTAATGTAAAAGCACAAGAGAGGGCATACAGCAAAGCAAAAGTTATTGGGAAAATAAAGAATTGGGAAGCTTCTAAAATCCTAAAGTCAGTAACTAAAAGAATCATTAGAAGGAGAAAGATAAAACACGACAGCAAGCTAGCAAACAATAACAAGTAGGATAGAAAAAACTTTCAAATCTATATAAAAAAAGAGAGATGAAATGGATATAGGACCACTAAAAAATGAGGCTGGAGAAATAATAACGGTACAAGGAAATGGCAGATGAACTAAATTAGTATTTGCATTAGTGTTCACTGTGGAAGACACTAGCAGTGTGCCAGGTGTAGAAGGGTGTGAGGGAAGAGAAGTGAGTGGAGTTACTATTACAAGGGAGAAGGTGCTCAAAAAGCTGAAAGACCGAAAGGTGCACAGGTCACCTGGATCAGAGGAGCTGCATCCTAGGGTTCTGAAAGAGGAAGCAGCGGAGATTGGGGAGACATTAGAAATGATCTTTCAAAAATTATTAAGCTCTGGCATGGTGCCAGAGGGCAGAAAAATTATAAATGTCACTCCACTCTTTAAGAAAAGAGGAAGGCAGCAAAAAGCAAACTATAGACCAGCTAGCCTGACCTCAGTGTTGGGAAGATGTTAGAGTCAATTGTTAAGGAAGGGGTTATGGAGGGCTTGGTGACACAGGACAAGACAGGACAAAGTCAGCATGGCTCCCTTAAGGGAAAATCTTGCCTGACAAACCTGTTGGAATTCTTTTGAGGAGTTTACAAGTAGGATAGTTAAAGGGGATGCAGTGAATGTTGTATATTTGAACTTTCAGAAAGCCTTTGACAAGGTGCCACACATGAGACTGATTACCAAGTTAAGAGCCCATGGTATTACAGGAAAGTTACTAGCATGGTTAGAGCATTGGCTGAGTGGTAGGAGGCAATGAGCAGGAATAAAAGGATCCTTTTCTGATCGACTGTGACTAGTGACATGATGTTCCACAGGGACTGGTGCTGGGACCACTTCTTTTTATGCTGTATCTCAGTGATTTAGACAATGGAATAGGTGGCTTTGTTGCCTAGTTTGCAGATGATATGAAGATTGATAGAGGGGCAGGTAGTGTTGAGGAAACAGGAAGGCTATTAAGATAGATAAGGAGAATGGGCAAAAAAGTGGCAAATGAAATACAATGTTGGAAAATGCACCTTTATGACACTTTGATAGAAGAAATAAATGTGCAGACTATTTTCTAAATGGGGACAAAATCCAAAAATATGAGATGCAAAGGAACTTCGGAGTCCTTGTGCAGTTCACACTAAAGATTAACTTGCAGGCTGAGTCGATGTTGAGGAAGGCAAATGCAATGTTAGCATTCATTTCAAGAGGTCTTAAATATAAGAGCATTGATTGATGCTGAGGCTTTATAAGGCACTAGTGAGGCCTCACCTTGAGTATTGTGAACAGGTTTGGGCTCTTTATCTAAGAAAACATGAGTTGGTATTAGAGAGGTTTCAGAGGAGGTTTGCAAGGATGATTCCAGAAATGTAAGTGTTATCATATGAGGAAAGTTTGATGGCTCTGGGCCTGTACTCACTGAAATTTAGAAGGATGAATCGTGATCTCATTGAAACCTTTTGAATGTTGAAAGGCCTAGACAGAGTAGATGGGGAAAGGATGTTTCCTGTGGTGGGGGAGTCTAGGACAAGAGCATCACTATAGAGGATGTCCATTTAAAACAGAGATGCAGAGAAATTTCTTTAGCCAGAGAGTGGTGAATTTGTGGAATTTGTTACCACAGGCAGTTGGGGAGTCCAGGTCAATGGGTGTATTTAAGGCAGAGATTGATAGGTTCTTGTTTGGACACGGCATCAAAGATTACAGGGAGAAAGCCAGGGAGTGGGACTGAGGAAGGGAAAATAGGATCAGCCATGATTGCATGGCGGAGCAGACACGCTGGGCCAAATGGCCTAAATCTGGTCTTATGTTTTATGGTCTTAATATTCCCTCGAATTTATTTTGGCAGCTGCATGGATCAACCATGGCTCTGAGCAGCCTGAAATTTGCCTGGAAAAAAACAATTTTTTTTGTAATATGCCCATCAGACAAACACAAGCCACAGCAGAAATACTGACAATGTAGAATTAGAGTCAGAATCAGGTTTAGTATCACCAGCATATGTTGTGGAATTTGTTAACTTTGCATCAGCAGTACAATGCAAAACATGCTAATGGAAAGAAAAAAAGTGTGAATTACAGTAAATATATACCACACCTATATATATATATAATAACTAAATTTTAAAATGTTGAGCAAAGAATAGATTAAGAAGTGAGTTAGTGTTCATGGTTTCAATGTCCATTCAGAAACCGGATAGCAGAGAGGAAGAAGCTGTTGCAGAATCATTGAGTTTGTGTCTTCAGGCTTCAGTACCTCCGCTTTTTTGATGGTCGCAATGAAAAGAGGTCATGCTTTGGTGGTGGAGGTCTTTAATGATGCACACTGCCTTTCTTGGGCACCACTCCTTGAAGATGCCCTGTATATTGTGGAACAGCCTTTCTCAAACCTTTTGCCCTGGAAGAACCTTGAAATAATACTCAGGGAACCTCTGCATAAAAGTTATTATATCTATAGCTCACTGTACATTAGCATGAACAGTGAATTGTAGATATAATAATCCAAAAATAATTGTCAATGCTTTTTTGAGTAGAGAATGAATCTTTAGACAAGGTTTCTTGAAAAAAAACAGGTAGATAAGCTTAGCTTACCAATCTTGAAATTAATCCCTTTCTTCCCCTTTCATAAGTTTTAAAAGCTCATATTGTAAGCATAATAAATTTCTGTTAAATAACTGGCTTAAACCAAAATGGGATTTAATTTTTCTGAAGGTAGGCTCGATAGACTTAATTTAAATAAAGGTTGCAAATTGATTTTAATTAATGCAATGTGCAATATGCAAATTTATTGACAATATTGAATAGTGAAGTTACAAAAAACTATGTCAAAACAATATGAATAAAAATATAACCTAAGACACAATTTTATACAAGACTTCGAAAAAAATATGTTCTTACTAAATGACATGATCAGGCACAAATATTGGCCTAGCATGTGAAACTGTGCTTGCTTTTTACTGCACAAATACTTAACGTTAGGTCAAATTTGAGATAAGCACACATGGATTTCACCTTCAACTGAATTGAGGTAATTTCTACACTTGCTCTTGATACTTAGCAAACAAGAAAAACCTTGCTCACACATGTAAGAAGTTGAAAACAGCAGCAAATTATTTATTACTTTCTTATGAATGGCAGGATACCCTTCTTTCAGAGAAATCCAGAACTGGTCCAGATGCAGGTCGGTAAGTCTCAGCATGAGTGCATAACCAGACTGTAGATCACAAAGTCAAGTTATCAGGCTCAGCAGAAAATTCAGAGAAAGTGTCCCTCACTCAGTTATCAACTTGTGTTGAAAGGGAGGAAAAATACTGTTTAATTTTGTTCTTCAGTTCTTCCAGGTGGTTTTCAATAAGACTCGAGACTTTCTGATATCTTTCCCCACTCTCCAGCCCGAGCAGCAGTAGAAACATTTTAGGATTTCCTTTGGGAACATACTTTTTTCCAAAGATTCAGTTTCCTTTTAAATCCAAGAATTTTGTCACTTGGAGTCAAAATGTCTTCTCCGGGGCCTTGCAGAGACTTGTTCAACTAGTTCATATGATGAACAATGCCTGCTAAGTAGGCTAGTTTCTACAGCCATTCTTCATCTTCAAAGCACTCAGCCAAAACAGGCCTACTATTTTCTTGGAAAGTACTCTGGCAATTCATCTTTCAGCTCAAACACCTTGTTGAGAACTCTTCCTCTGCTACGCCACCAGATTTCTGTATGTAGAAGGAAATCAGGGTGCTCTGTGTCCACGTTTTCACACAGTTTTTTAAACATTCTCAAGTGAACTAGTCTTTGTTTAATAAAGTTAACCATTTTTGTAGCATCATCCAGAACTTTTTTATTTACATTTCCAAGAGTTTTGACATGCGCACCTCTCTGTGAAAAAAGCAGTGTGTTGTGATAATGTGGGGATATTCTTTTTTTTACAAGAGAAACAAACCTTCTCATACAGCCAACCATGATGGGGCACCATCAGTACAGATGCCAACACAGTTCCTCTAAGACAGACCTTTTGTTTCCAGATATGAAGAAAAAAACATTAAATATATCTTCGTCTTTGCTTGCTTTGGGCACATCTTTGCAACAGAAATGTCTTCTTGAATTTCACCATTTTACAAATGCTACAGCATAACATTTATTGATGAAATCTGTTGACTCGTCAACCTGCATAAAGAAGCTGTTATTTTTCAGTTTATCACAAAACCTCTTAAGCATCATATGACATGCCATCAATACGCCGACTTAACATATTGTTTGAGAGTGAAACCTTTTCAATTCTGTGTACTGTACCTTGTCCTAGCAATTTACTCACTATAATTTCACATGCTGGAATTATTAAGCTCTCACCAACTGTGTGACTTTTCCTTTTCTGAGTAATAAATTCTGTTAGTAAATAACCTGCTTCCTGGGTGTTCTTTGGAATGAAAATTTCCTTCCAATTTTCTACTACACTGGTGGAGTTTGTTTGTTCCCATTAGTAAGGGAAAGATGGGGGAGATAATTCAGGAGAGAGAGGCTGATGTCACAGCGCAAGTTGGGTGAATTCATTCAATGCTCTGAAAATGGACTTAATGCTCCTTATCAGCCAACCATCCTCCCCTCTGTGCAATGCAGTGCTCACCAATTATCAACAACTTCCCCTATTTTGCAATAAAAACAGAGAAAGGACTTGATGAAATAAACATGGTCTTACTGCGCACTGCCATACAGGGCTGAGAGATCTCTAACGAGGTTGCTAACGGAGCTGCACAGTCACTGCCCACCACTGGAAGCGCTAGCATCAAGTGTCATGTGAAGTTCAAAAAATGATGCTTATTTATTTTAATCATGATCTCTCACGGAACCCCTAGTGACCTCTTACAGAACCCTCGGGTTCTGCAGAATCACAGCTGAGAAATCCTGCTATGGAGGCTTGTGCCCATGACGGAGCTGACTAATTTTACAGCTCTCTGCAGTTTACTTCAGTCCTGTACAGTAGCCGCCCCCCCCCCCCGGCCCCCATATCAGATTGTGATGCAACCGGTTAGAATGCTCACCATAGTACATCTGTAGATATCTGTGAGTGTTTTTGGTGACATGCCAAATCTCCTCTAACTCCTAATGAAATATAGCTGCCGTCTTGCACTCTTTATATTTGCTTTGATATGTTAGGTCCAGGTTAGATCCTCAGAGATATTGGCACCTAGGAACTTGAAATTTCTCATTCTCTCTACATCTGATCCCTCAAAGAGGACTGGTGTGTGTTCCCTTGCCTTACCCGTTCTAAAGTCCACCATCAGTTCTTTAGTCTAACTGATGTTGAGTGCAAGGTTGTTGCTGCAACACCACTCAACATTCTCGTAAATCTCCTCTGTACTCTCTCTATTTTGTTGACATCTTTCCTATAATTCCTATATACAGCCTGCTTTACAGGAGCTTTCTCACTGGCAGCGCCTTTCACTTTTAACTTAACTAAGTTAAATCTTGCTCTTTACTTTGGGAGTCTTGTAATGAATGATCAATAGATAACAGATTCACCTGGACTCCAGTGTCAAGCCTGGATGGAATTACTGTTTCATTCAGAGTCACTGGAATGATCCATTCTGTTTTACCAGCACTTGTAGTCTGTTGCAACCATAGATTCGGCAGCACAGTAGATATGGCAATTGTGCCTGTGAATGTGCACTTGTCAGCTAATTATTATTAATCATGATAGTATTTAACTCCATACTTTTCATTGTAGTGCTTGTCGAGACTTGGACAAAGCACAGCAATGCTTCGCTACCTGTTTGTATTTGGCCTTCCCTGAGAAATTGGACTGTCGAGTCAACTGACTCTGAAGACTAGCGGTATTCGTTTACTGTTTAGATGTTCTTTTTAGTCGCAGTGTAGGCTTCGTTTTCCATTTGAGAGTTATAGTTAATGGCCTTGTTTAGCCTAGCGTTTATTGTTTTATTTTTTTTCCCCTTTAACACTATTCTCATTAAAGTCTGTGAACTATCAACCTGCTTCAGTGTCCCTCACTCCGCACTTGGGCCATGTCCAAACCTGATAACATAGTCTGCAGAGAATCTACAAAGACTTCCTTATTTCCTCAGCATTCATGTGCACCTTCCTCTTGGTAGCCCCAGTGTGGCAGCACTTTGAAAAATGATTCTTTTTCCTACAATTATTGTAGGACTTTCCATAAGCAGGACATGTTTTTAGGATGTGCCTAACTCTATGCATTGCTGTATTTGCTGTTTGAGACTACCTCTCAGCTTTTCTTCTTCCTTTTTCCAATATTTTTATTAAATTTCATATACACAAATACAGAATTCATAAGGATACTTATTATAAATCAAAATAAGATAGAACAAAATGCACTATATATAAATCACACTGATACAATCATGGTATCCTATATTGATGATCAATCACATAAAATAAATTGAATGCTGAAATACAATAGTATGGTTAATTATATTATTTAAAAAATCTACACCCCCTACTAAGACAAAGCTGGTTGGTAAAAAAAAAAAGAGAGAAAAAAGAGTACTTTACCATATAGTGTTTTATAATAATTGACCAGATCTATATTTTAATAGCAATTCAAAGATTTTTCAAGTAGTTCAGAAAGGGTCCCCATAACATTTGAAAATCTTGGTTAGAATCAGAAATCTAACAATGTATCTTCTCTAGATTTAAACATCACGTAATATCACATAACTATTGAGCATGCATGGGGAGGGGGGCAACCTCCTTCCACTTAAGCAAGATTGCTCTCCTAGCCTCCTAGCCCTCCTTGCTGTGTTGTTGCTTTGTGAAACACCTTGTGCTCTGCCTCTCTGTTTTCACAGCATGCATTGTTGGTTCTGCCCTCTGCAGCTCCTTAGCTTGTGATCGTTTGGTCTCCACTGGCCTACACAAATTTACAGCCTTTCTATTGCTAAATCTTTTTCACAGAGCAGGCGTTCTCTAATTCCGTTATCTGGGATTTTGCAGTCTATTCTGTCTCTAACTAGTGAGTCTTTCAAATCTCCAAACTCACAGGGCTTACTCAGTGTTTGATCCTCAGCTAAATATTTGTCAAAGCTATCAACTTATTTTTGAATATTGAATCACTGTTTGAAGCACTTCCAGTTATCTGTTAAATTGTTAATAAACTGCATAGGTGCAGGAGGATTTAGGTTATCCAATACTGAGAATTTCTGTATCTCTCACATTAATCTCTGGAACAATGTGCTGTGTCACCACACTGGCCACGGACCTCACTTGCTTCTAGTGCAGTCTTTTTTACCCCGTCAGAACTAGTGTCTCTTTCTTAGTCACCCACTTTATTCATTTATGCTCTGTGTTTAGACCTGACACTGATTTCTGACACCATGTTATGTTTGTGTGGGTAAAACTAACACATCTTTATTCGGGACACACCAGCAATGGCTTACAGCCTGATAATAGTGCTTACAAACCACTCACCAACATCATTTCGGTTCCAGGCAATCTGCCAGCAGTGCCCACTGGGAACTGTGGTTCATTACAATGCACACACAAAGCACTTCATCACTGTAGATGTGAGAGTTACTGGATAATAGTCGTTAAGACAGCTTGCCCTGCTCTTCTTGGGCACCACTTATTTGCTGGGTTATCCAAAAAGTGTTGGAATAGAACCATAAGGAAACAAGACCTCTACATCTCTGTAATGTAATTGCTGTTGATTGGCTAATATACTGGCAACTATTGGTATTTTCTTGAACTGCAACCTTATTGTAATCTAAAGTTTTATGGAGTAATTTCAGAAAATGCTATTTTGTTTAGCAAAGCAGTTACATTCTGCCTGCATTTCTGTTGATACCTTAATATAATTTCACAATGTTTCCCTATTAATGCACTGAGAAAAGAAATAGCCTTATATATTGCAACAAAATTAACTGGGAATAATTGGTAGTTTCTAACTATTACCATCAATTTGGCTCCCTATAATACACCCAAAGTGACTTGCCCTTCCACTGATGTCAGTGAAGAGAGTTTTCAGATCGAGTAAGAATCAAAACCTACTGGTACAGAATCAATCATCTATCATTCACTACCATCCAATTTTTCTTTCAAGAAAATCTGTTATTAAATCAATTTACTTAAAGTGGATATTCTGTTGCTTTCTGAATGGATGATTGGAAAAGAGGTTTGGGTGGATAACCTAAGTACTAACCAGCTGATCTCCGGGCAGGGTAAGCAGGGGTGGGGGATAACAAAGAGTCACAGAACATAGAAATCTGCAGCACATTACAAGCCCTTCAGCCCACAAAGTAGTGCCAACCATGTAATCTACTCCAGAAACTAGCTAGAATCTCACTGCCACATAGCCTTCTACTTTTTCTAAGCTCCATGTACCTATCTAAATGTCTCTTAAAAGACCTTATTGTATCTGCCTCCACCACTGTCACTGGCAGTGCATTCCATACACCCACCACTGTCTGTGTGAAAAACTTACCTCTGACATCCCCCTTGTACCTGCTTCCAAGCACCTTAAAACTATGCCTCCTTATGCCTTTTCAGCCCTGGGAAAAAAAGCTCTGACTATCCACATGATCAATGCCTCTCATCATCTTATACACCTCTATCTTATATACCTCTGTTTCTCCAAGAAGAAAATGCCAAGATCTAGGCAACATCCTTGTAAATTTCCTCTACACTCTCTCTATAGTATCCACATTCTTCCTGTAGTACAATGACTAGAACTGAACACAGTACTTCAAGTGGGGTCTAACTAAGGTCTTACATAGCTTTAACATTACCTCACAGCTTTTGAACTCAATCCCATGATTGGAGAAGGCCATCACACCACACACCTTCTTAACAACACTGTTAATCTGCACAGCAGCTTTGAGTGTCCTATAGACACGGACACCAAGATCACGCTGATCCTCCATACTGCCAAGAGCCTTACCATTAATATTATGTTCTGTCTTCAAACTTGACCTACCAAAATGAGCCACTTCACAATGATCTGGGTTGAGCTCCATCTGTCACTTCTCATCCCAGTTCTGCATCCTATTGTTGTCTTGCTGTGACCTCTGACAACCCTCCAGACTATCCACAATATCCCCAACTTTTGTGTTATCGGCAAGCTTACTAATCCACCCTTCTACTTCCTCATCCAGGTCATTTATAGAAATCACAAAGAGGAGGGTTCGCAGAACAGATCACTGCAGAACTCCACTCATCACTGTTCTCCATGCAGAATATGAACTAGGTACAACCACCCTTTGCCTTCTGTGGGCAAGTCATTTCTGGATCCACAAAATAAGTTCTCCTTGGATCCCATGCCTCCTTACTTTTTGAGTGAGTCTTGTATGGGGAACTTTATCAAATGCCTTACTGAAATCCATTTACACTACATCCACTTCTCTACCTTCATCAATGTCTTTTGTTCCATCCTCAAAGAATTCATTCAGTCTCGTAAGGCACAAATTGCCCTTGACAAAGCCATGCTGACTATTCCTAATCAGATTATGTCTCTCTAAATACTCATAAATCCTGCCTCTCAGGATCTTCTCCAACAACTTGCCCACCACTGAAGTAAGACTCACTGGTCTATAATTTCCTGCATTATCTCTACTCCATTTCTTGAACAAAAGAACAACATTTGTAACCTTCCAATCTTCTGGATCATCACCAGAGGCTCAACAATCTTTCCCCTCATTTCCCACAGTAGTCTGGGGTATATCTCACATGGTCCCAGTGAGTTATCTAACTTAATACTGTTCAAAAGTTCCAGCACATTCTCTTTCTTAATGTCTATACGCTCAAGTGTTTGAGTCCACTTTAAGTCATCCCCATAATTGCCAAGATCCTTTTCGTGATGGAAAAGGAGAAAAAATGTGACTGAAAAGATTTTTGTCCCAAACATAGTTCTAACTACCTCAGGTTAATCATTGGCCCTGGCACTTTGTATTAACCAGCTCCTGATGACGGTACAAATGAAGAAGAGAGTTAGAAAACAGGAATAGCCAGTTTTTTTTCTCTCAAGGAACAGCCATAATCACGCCACAGACTGCATCTCAATTTATCCAGTCCCCAAACAACTGAGAAGCTTTGTTAATCATGTGTTTCATTTGAATCAAAAGACAAAAGTGTCTGTATCACAAGCAAGGTCTCAAATTCATTATCAGCAATCACTCAGAGAACAGCTCCAGATGAACAGCAGGACTTCAACTCGCAAGAAAATGTAACGATTGTTGAATCTGCCTGTGAAAGGTAATCAAAGCTTTACAGCAAAAGTGGATAAATTTTTGATTAGTAGATTATCTTTCTTCACACATGTCTGCCTTTGATGCTATTGTCCTGCTGTTTATGATATCCTTATCAGATTTCTATAATAATGATATTTGAAAATTTAATGTGCAATATAATATGCAAGGCAGTAAAGCATGGATAGTTATTCAAATGCAGTAATATGTTGTGGTTTGAATAAGGATCCTGGGTGGTATCTTAGTCAAATAAAGCCATGAGCTTGAGCTTTTATTGTCCATCCCTACTATTACATGAGTACTGCTGTCTAAATCAGGATTGAAGTAATTTCTTCCAAGTAAGTTTCTTGACCTTCAAAAACAAATTTTGGATATAATCATATAATGTCCTTGCACTTGAGAGAAATGAGTAATTCAAAGTTCAAAATAAGTTTGTTATCAAAGTACATAACATGTCACCATATGCAATGCTGAGATTTGTTTCCTTGTGGGCATACGCAGTAAATCCAAGGACCATAAGAGAATCAATAAAAGACCGCGTGCAACAGGATGGACAAGCAACCAATGTTCAAAAGACAACAAAGGGTACAAATACAAAAAAGGAAAATAATTATAATGATAAATACATAAATTGGCAATAAATATTGAGGACATGTGCTGAAGGGTCCTTGAAAGTGAGTCCATAGGTTGTGGGAACAGCCCTGATGGCTGAGGTGTTATAACTGTTTCTGAACCTGGTAGTACCTTCTTCCTGATGGCAGCAGTGAGAAGAGAGCATAACCTGGGTGATGATGGATGCTACATTCCTGCGACAACACTTCATGCAGGTATGCTCAATGGAGGGGTGGGCTTTATCTGTGATGGACTGGGTTGTCTCCACCACTCTTTATATGATTTTCCATTCAAGGGAATTGGTGTTTCCATACCAGGCTGTGATGTAACCAGTCTATATACTCTCCACCACATATCTGTAAAAATTCATCAATGAATGGAATTCATCAATGGTGTTTCATCAATGTCATGCAGAATCTTCTCAAATTTCTAAGGAAGTAGAGGTGCTGCTATGCTTTCTTTGTAATTTCACTGACATGCTGGGCCCAGGACAGATCCACTGAAATGATAACACAGAGGAATTTAAAGTTGCTGACCCTCTCTCCCCTGATGAGGACTTCTGGTTTCCTTCTCCTGAAGTCAATAATCAGCTCCTTGGTCTACCTGACATTGACTGAGAGGTTATCATTATGGTACCATTCACCCAGATTTTCATCTCCTTCCTATATGGTGATTCATCGTCACCTTTGATTTGGTCAATCACAGTGGCGTTGTCGGCAAACTTAAATATGTCATTGGAACTGTGCTTAGCCACACAGTTATGAGTATAAAGTAAGTAGAGAATGGGGCTAAGCACAAAGCCTTATGGTGCACCTGTGCTGTTGGAGATTGCAGAAGAGTTGCTGTTGCCAATCCAAACTGACTGGGGTCTGCAAGTGAGGAAATCAAGGATCCAATTGTACAAGGATATATTTAAGCAAAGGCTTAAATCAATAAAGCTTATTGATAAGGAGCATACTGATATATGGATTTTTGCTGTCCAAATGTTCCAGGATTGAATGAAATGCATCTGCTGTGGACCAGTTGTGATGGGAGTTGCTTCTCAGGTAAGAGTTGATATGTTTAATCTCAAAACACTTCATCACTGTGCTACTGAACGATAGTCATTGAGTTAGGTTGCCATGTTCTTCTTAGGCACCGGTTAGACCAAGGCCTGTTTAAAGCAGGTAGGTACCTCAGACTGTTGAAATGAGGGGTTAAAGATATCAATGAGCACTCTATCCAGTTGATTAGCACATGTCTTTAGTACTTAGCCAGGTGTCCCACCTGGACCAGATGCTTTCCATTAATTCACCCTCCGAAAGGAAAGAATCATTCCCCCAAATTAGCTTAAGATTCTTTAATTCTATGGATACAGATAGGAAATTCTGCAAGTGGATATTTGAACAACTAATATGCATCAAAAGCAAATATTTATACTTAGTTTGAGACCAAGTAAAAATATAATGATGCAGGTATCACTCTAACACCCAGGTAGTCAATTCCTTAAACAGCTTCAAAATAGATACTTAATTATAACTGCAATGTCTTGCAATGGAATCATTCTTATTTTTTATAAAAATACTAATGAATAATGCTCCCAGTTAAAATGCATTTGAAGCTACTGAACAATCACCTGTTACACATCAAGATATTTTACAGATATTTTATAAAACAGAATTTATCTGGAGTTTCAAATTATCTGGATAAAATTTTCATTCTAGATGAACTACTAGCTCTGGGATAAACTCTTAAACTCACAGATGTTTAAGAAACATTGCTTAAACCAAATCATTGTTATGTTGATGATAACGTACATATTGCTTTCAGGCTTAGGTAAGGAGTGAAGAGATTGTGGTGTTGCAAGGATAGGGACACAAATAGTCAGTACATTAAAGTGTCCATCTATAGAATATCACCTGTGTGTTTAATTACTGAATACTCACTCCCAGAAGGAGATCAATCTTGAAGGGTTTGCACAATGGGGAGTGGCTTCCAGCAAACGTCTACATTTTGGAGGCTTGTAGTATGGATGCTTCCATCAACCCATATAAATTGATCAGTTCAGTTTGAGAGTAGGATTACTCAATATACCCAATAGTTATATGGGGCGCCCTCTTTTCATTATTACAATCAGGGAGTAGGTACAGAAGCCTACTCGATGATGCAATCAAAAGTAATCACTATGGTTTCTGTGTTCTCCATCATTTTCAGAAGTTTTTTCCTTCCAATTTACACTCAGCACAAAGTGCAACACTTTCAAGGTTGTCATTTGTAATATAGCATTTAAAATCTACTCTTCACATGCAGCTTCATCTTTCTGAGGTCAATCCTGAATGCTCCACAGTTACCTTTTTTAAGTGCATTCATCTCACTTCCCTGTATGAGGACATGCTTCTGTTCTGGCTCATGATGCTCTGTAATGTGCACCTAATTTACCTACAGATATTCTGCCGTGACTGGTTGAGTAACAGAGGGTTTCAGTAATGTCAAGGGATGATGGTGGCAGACAGATAAGGTATTTGTAAAGGATTTGAAGTGTATATACTAAAGGAAGTAACTGTCAATGTGTCATTGTTGTTGAAGTTGGAATGGCAATAGTCATGGACCATGATCCAGCAGCCAGGAGCAGACCTTGAAGTTGCCTTTCATATCTGACAAATAAAATGGCACACACACTTTCATTTGTCAAAGCACAGTTATTTTTTCCACCAAAGAGAAGACTAGTGAACCCAAAAATTGTTAATAAACCTCGCTGATATCAGTCATTATTCAGACCCCCGTGTCATGTTCTAAAGCAGGCTACATTTCGGTCTGATATTGATTTATTGTTTCTTGAGATTACACAGAATCAGGAGGCTCTGGGAAAACTATTTAACCAAGTCTTTGTTGAACAAGAGAAAATTTGCAGATGCTGAAAATCCTAACAACACACACAAAACACTAGAAGAGCTCAGCAGGCCTGGCAGCATCTATGGAAAAGAGTACAGTCGATGTTTCAGGCTGAGACCCTTCATCAGGACTGGAGGTACCAAAGATGAGGAGTCAGAGCTAAAAGGTTGGGTGGGTTGGAGGGGAGGAAGAAACAAAAGATAATAGGTGAAACTGGGAAGGGGGAGGTGTGAAGTATAGAGCTGGGAAGTTGATTGGTGAAAGAGATACAGGGCTGGAGAAGGGGGAAATCAGAGAGGAAAGGACAGAAGGCCATAAAAGAAAGAAAAAGGGGAGGAGCACCACAGGGAGGTGATGGTATTGCAAGGAGAGAGAGGAAAAAGGGAATGGGGAATAGAGAAGGGGAGACATTAATGGAAGTTTGAAAAATCAATGTTATGTCATCAGGTTGGAGGCTACCCAGATGGAACATAAGGTGTTGCTCCTCCAACAGAAGAGGAGGCCATGGATGGACATGTCAGAATGGGAATAGGAAGTGGAGTTAAAATGGGTGGCCATTGGGAGATCCTGTTTTTTCTAGTAGGTGCTCAGCAAAGTGCTCTCCCTAGCTATGTCAGGTCTTACTGATATATAAGAGGCTGATATTCAATCATATTTTTTTCACACCATAGTTCCAGAACTAGAATCTGTGAAAGTACAAGGTTGAATCTTTGATTCTGCTCTGTGATTTATAGCCAAGTCCTTAAGCTAATATTCCCTTCTATTTCAAACTAATGGCAGATGTGCATGCAGGTCTTAATCTCTGGCAATTTAATTGCACTGACTTCAAGGCAGGGACAGCCATCTTTAGATACCAAAACCAAGGTAGCCTCCATTACGCCAAATGAGACATCACCAACACCCTAATCATTTCACAGTTTAGTACTGCAATCTCCCATCTTCTTCTGAACATAAAAATAATTATAACATAGTTAAGTAGTAAGATGAATTGCTTTTATATTTATAATGTTATTAAATAAAATTATTTCTTTGTCCAAAGAACAAATTAAAATCAAATGGCAACTAAAAGGTAAAGGAAGCGCAAAATCCTCTAAACAGCCTGTACTTCAGACTCGGTGAGAAGTAAATCTCAAAGTGTCGGTACAGTCATATCACCATTGCATAATTTTTGGTTTGCCACACTATCCTGACACAGTGATAATCCTTTCATCTCAGTATCATTTGGTTGTGGCAGTTTCCAGCAGTAAGCCATATATAATTAAGTGCTAGTGTCACGTGTACAAAGTCCTTTGCGAGAAGTAGCAGAAGTAGTCTCTTTATCTGACAAAATGAGACACAGCAGACATAATATTGAGATCCTTTCAGAGGAAGAAGCCTGCGCGACTCAACATTTCATAACATACATACTAAAGATCAAAGGATAATTTGATATTTAAAATGTATCTACAATGCTTTCCTTTGAATTATGTATAACTTTCACACTTCCTTCGTTGCACACAAACTACAAATTCTCCAAATGAATTTTAAATAAACATTGTCTGGTCTTCCAATTAACTGTGGTTCATGGCTGTTAGGAATCCCTCATCAAGAGCTGTATTTTAAATTCAATCTACAATCCATATTCAGATCTGGAGGTTGGTGGATAAATTTATAGTAATCGCTGAAGTTAAAGTTCTGTGATACACCAGTCCAGAATATGCTCTAACACTAGATCATTACCCTGTCTAAAAATGAAACAAAATATAAGCATTCTCCAACAAATTGTTGTAATGCGCAGATCTGCATGACAGCTGAGAAATAACAATATTTATCTCGATACTGCAGAACTGACTAAACATTGGAATAGTTCTCTACTGGGGTTGGGGTTTTGTTTGCCTCTGTACCTAGGGTAAGCTTGGATAATCCTCTGCCAATTCTCTGTGTACATGTGTGTGTTTGTGTTAATTAAGGAAATAACTGGAATCATTAGTCATGGTTCAGGTGAGATAATATTCCATCAGAAAACACTAACATCTGGAAATTACAACATGGAATAAAGTGCAGGATTCTGACAGCCAAATAAGTGCCCCTATACATTAGTTTGTTTATATATGGCCATTCTCACCCCAGGGTTATCAGATTATGGGTTCAAGTTTCACTCTGTGGTCACAGTTCCCAATATAAAGTATAAGATTAAATAATTGAGGCCATCTTGTTGATATTGAATTCACTTTATAATTACAAACATTTTTCAGTTTAGTATAAAACAACAGACTAAGAAAACAATACTTTATTTCTTAACAAAAATTTCTTCAGTAGCAGGAAGATAGATTCAATATATTCTTCTTATGGAGTCCCTGACCTTTATCCCTGTTAACTTCAATCTCATCTTCTCTTCATTGTGCAGTTATAATGCTGCATCCATTTAGTAGACACTCATACTTTATCAGCACATGAATCTCGCTGGGACTTAATAGTCAATATAAAACCTTAACGATAATGCCTTTGCCAATTATGTGCAAGTTATTAATTTCACACGCTGTTACCACTTGTGTAGGCTTACTCAAAGCAGATCAGTAAAAAGATAATAAAAACATGCCATAAATATATTTTACTGTTTTTACAACAATAAAAGATAATCAGCACTGTAGGAATATAATGATTTGCATGATTTGACAAGCATGTCACTTGTTAACTTTTTCCAGCAGTCCAGTAAAATATTTATAACAATCATGGTTTAATATTAGAAATGAATTGTGCAGTATGAGGTAACACTTAAGATATTTGAATAGTATTGTCCAAAATTAGATTATCTAGTAGAATTCCAGAACAGCCTCTTGCACATGGCATAACAGTTTTCTGGTTTATCAATTAATGTATACATTCCTTAACTTTCATTCAGTTAATGACTTGAATCATTGCCCACATCAAACTGATAGCAGGAAATCTCACACATCCTTCACATGTTCTGCCAGTCTGTTGTCGCCAGTCCAATCTTCTATGTGGTGGTGTGCTGGGGCAATGGCATCAACACAGATGATGTCAACAGGTTCAATAAACTGATTAGAAAGGATGGCTCTGTTTTAAGAGTCAAACAGCTGTGGTAGAACAAAGGATCCTATGGAAAATCCTGGCAATTCTGGACAATGTTTTTGATCCTCTGAATGCCACCTTGGCTGAACAGAGGAGCACTTTTAGTAATGGACTAAGACAACTGCACTGCTTCAAAGAGCGCTATATGAGGTCATTCTTACTCTTGGCCATTAGTCTCTATAATGAGTCAACCTATAGCTGGGGAAGTGATAACCGCTCCCCCCATAGACTGTTTGTGGTAACTTATTTTTTTATATTATTTCTTCACTTCTAATATTTGTATGCATGTATATCTGTGCACTTGTAATGCTACTGTGACACTATAATTTCCTTTGGGATCAATAAAGTATCTATCTATCTATCTAGATTCATGACAACCAGAACTTTTACAAGAAACTGAAGTAGATAAGTTGTCATTATCACTCATTATGAACATAAAGATGAATAAAATTGGGTCTCTAGAGTGAAAAGACAATAAATCAAGCCAAACTGAAGCATATTATATAGTCTTAGAATGGCAATTAATACTAAGAAAATATTAATTTACCAATATGCAATCCTTATGATATTATAGATCTAGAGTCAACATCTAACAGGAAAGAGCTAAGAGTAGCTATGTCAAAACTTATGGTTACTCTGGACAAGTGAACAGATAATTTTAAAAAATGATATAAAGAGGACTAATTTGCTTGTGTTTGTGGACTGAATTGTTGTGATTCAGAAACTGTAGTCTTTTTATCCTCCAGCTAAGCAAGTAAGCTGGCACTCAACATGTTTATTTGCAGAGATGCTCAATAATATGAAAACAATCCAATAGTAATTCTATGAGGATAAAGCCAAAGGTTAGGAAGTCAATATTTTAAGAGTGTTCATAAAAAGATGGATTTTGAAAAAAAAAACTTAGTTTTAAAATCAAAATATGAAATGGAAAAATATACTATTTTATATGGAGATCTAGGGTTAAAATTTCTTGGCCTTCTCCCTCTATTCAATGTCAGCTACAGAGGCTTTATCCAGAACCATTTCCTTATTGTGCTGGGAATTTTATCCAGTATATATTTGTAACTCTGATTCAGATTCTGCTTACTCCCAATTCCCTTTAACTATAATAATAGTTGTCATACCTCACTTCTAAAACTAGGCATATGGTAGCAGTGTCCCCTCTGTATCAGAACCAGGGCTCGGTATAGTTCAATCATCACTATGGCTTCAAATAAAAGTTGGCAGGGATAGATGCTAATATCAGTCCTTGAAGCACAAAGGGGTAGTAATTGATTTATGCATGGAAATGTGGATTTGAGATCTGATCTGCAAGGAATCCAATAGTGCTCATGCATGATGTATCTAGGAAGTGTCAATAGAAAAAAATTACACTTTTGCAGACATTAAATTTCCATATCTTCTGCTGAAACCAACCAGATGCATTTCATTAGAACACATGGGAAGTTCAGGATGACAGTCTATCTAGTACACTGGCGGAAGAGTTTAGACGTCAGTGTGTGATTGAAACTCCATCTGGTTGAAGTGGCAGATCTTTATCGCCACTAACCTGGACTATTTTACTCGTTGGATGTATTATTCCTCAAGTAAGGGGAGGTGGGAGTCTGGAGAGAGAAGATATGCACACTAAAAGAATCTGATCATATTTAACAATCAATTTTGTGCTAAATTTAGATCATGCAGAACATATATATAGTTGAATGCAAAAGTTTGGGCACCCCTGGTCAAAATTTCTGTTACTGTGAATAGCTAAGCGAGTAAAAGATGACCTGACTTCCAAAAGGCATGAAGTTAAAGATGACACATTTCGTTAATGTTTTGAGCAAGATTATTTTTTTATTTCCATCTTTTACAGTTTCAAAATAACAAAAAAGGAAAAGGGCCCTAAGTAAATGCTTGGGCACTCTGCATGGTCAGTACTTAGTAACTCCCCCTTTGGCAAGTATCACAGCTTGTAAATGCTTTCAGTAGCCAGCTATGAGTCTTTCAATTCTTGTTTGGGGGATTTTCACCTATTCTTCCTTGCAAAAAGCTTCTAATGCTGTGAGATTCTTGGGCTGCCTTGCATGCGCTGCTCTTTTGAGGTCTATCCACAGATTTTCAAATTCAGCATCAGAAGTTTGCAAAGGAACATCTAAACAATCCTGATGCATTTTGGAAACAAGTTCTGTGGACTGATAAAGTTAAAATAGAACTTTTTGGCTGCAATGAGCAAAGGTATGTTTGAAGAAAAAGGGGTGCAGAATTTCATGAAAAGAACACCTCTCCAACTGTTAAGCACAGGGGTGGATCAATCTTGCTTTGGGCTTGTGTTGCAGCTAGTGGCACGGGGAACATTTCACTGGTAGAGGGAAGAATGAATTCAATTAAATACCAGCAAATCCTGGAAGCAAACATCACAGCATCTGTAAAAAAGCTGATGACAAAAAGAGGATGGCTTCTACAACAGGATAATGATCCTAAACATACCTCAAAATCCACAATGGACTACCTCAAGAGGCACAAGCTGAAGGCTATGCCATGGCTCTCACAGTCCCCTGACCTAAACATCATTGAAAATCTGTGGATAGACCTCAAAAGAGCAGTGCATGCAAGGCAGCCCAAGAATCTTACAGCACTAGAAGCTTTTCGCAAAGAAGAATGGACGAAAGTCCCCCGAACAAGAATTGAAAGACTCTCAGCTGGCTACTGAAAGTGTTAACAAGCTGTGATACTTGCCAAAGTGGGTGTTACTAAGTACTGACCATGCAGGGTGCCCAAACATTTACTTAGGGCCCTTTTCCGTTTTTGCTATTTTGAAACTGTAAAAGATGGAAATAAAAAAGTAATCTTGCTTAAAGCATCAACGAAATGTGTCATCTTTAACTTTATGCCTTTGGATATCAGGTCATCGTTTACTCGCTTAGCTATTCACAGTAACAGAATCTTTTGACTGGGGTGCTCAAACTTTTGCATGCCACTGTATATATATATATATATAAAATACTGTATGCAATTGAATTTCCAAGTCAATGCATTAAAAATGCTGAGAAAAATAAACATTTTCATCAACTTGCAGCAACACGAGTCTGTCCTTTACAAATGTTCTTCAGAGTTTGGCTGATCTACTAATTTATTCAGTTGTAAATGAGAGTATGTAAGGCTAGCTCTTTTGAGAAAAAATATGTTCTTCAGTTCCTCCTTTTAAAAAGATATGTTCACTGCTAAATTTTTCATCTTTGCTATATTGCAAAGGGGAAATATTAACCACAGGATTTTTTTCCCATGAAAGGAAGAACAACTATAGATTAATGTCTGAGGTCAGTTTTACACATTCACAGGCAAGTTTCTTCAATAAAAGGCCATTGAGTAACTGTCCAAGTTAGTCTCTAGGCTGTGTTTGATAAACTTATGGAAAAGAAGAAAATAAAAGAAAAATGTAAGCTTAAAAGCAATTCAACATTCCAAATTATCGTAAGATGTTGCAGATAGAGGTAAGATAACACCATTTACCTTTGAAATTGAAGAAAATTGTTCACAACTATGCTATGATATCTGTGATATAGTTATCTATGAGTGGCACAGTTACATATTGGTTACCACAGCATTTTACAGCCCCAGGGATCGCAATAGGACTTCTATTCGTGCAGCTGTCTATAAGGAGTTTGTCCATTCTCCCTGTAACTGTGTGGGTTTCCTCTGGCTGATGTGATTTGCTCCCTCATTCTATAGATGTATGTCTCAGGATTAGTAAGTTGTGGGCATGCTACATTGGCGCTGTATTCATGGTGCCACTTGCGGGCTGCCCCTAACACAACTGTGGACGCTGTTGGTCGTTCATGTTGATGTACATGTGACAAATAAAACTATTTCTAAAAATATCTTACGGATATTATCCTTCCTGTTATCGCACTGCCGTGCATTGCTGGCCCCCAGTAACAGAGATAGCATCAAGCTGTTAAGGTAACTAAACAACATGAGCTTTTACATTCAACTCCAGAAATGTTAAAAAACATAAAATGCTGGCAGAACTCAGCAGGCCAGATAGCATCTATGGGAGGAGGTAATAACGACGTTTCGGGCCGAAACCCTTTATCAGGAGTGAAGAAACTCAGAAATAACAGAAATATTACTGGTTTCACAATATCACTGATAAACACCAACAGTTTAATCATCATTAGAACCATTAAGTTGGGACCAACATTTAATGGAAAAGTGGAAATGATTATATTTCTCATATGGCGAAAATAAAGCGTAGAATGAATCTCCATATTGTGCAATTACTCAGACTATCCAGCAATTCTGTTTAGTTGAGATAATTTATTAACAGTTCACTTCTGTGAATAACTTGCAGATTTAGCAATTTCACACAAGGTCATACTTACGACCATATTAAAAGGCAACCATTAATCTTAAATAGACAAAACATGAATTAATTAGGAATTTAGTGTCAGTTCTCTTTTTAATCTGTTTGGAGACCTTCATGGGAGATAAATTTTATTGTTTCTCATATGTCTATGATTTTACTTTTTGACAAGTTCATTCGCTATTCCTAGTAGTTAGTGTTGAAACTCGAGCTTATCTGAAAACATTAAACATGAGCAAGCAAATTTACAAAATTATTTTACAATAATTTTGCAATAATAAATATTTACAATAAATTTTACAATAATAAATATTAATTTACAAATTTACAAGCAAGTTTACAAAATTACAAGAGGTTACAAATATTTGTGTCACTGAACATAATAAAATTTTGCTTTATAAAATTGTTTGCTAAATTTTTGCATCTTGATGCTTTATGCCTCTCAAGCACATGCTCAATGCCAGCTCTTTATATTGGTGTCAACTGAGAGGTGTAGTATAATGGTGTAATAGTTTTATTGAATGTTAGATCAAGAATCTGCATGCCTCGCAGTTATTGTTTAACAAAACATGGTGAGTTAAAACAAAGTGCTTTCCTATAAAGTGGACATTTTACTTTGACTAATCATCTCACTTATATTAATATTTTATTACATACAATTGGATTATAGTTGCCATTGCAGTCATTGGAAATGTTGGGAAAAAGATATTGGTTTCAGTGAGATGTAACTGTTAGAGAACCATTTTCTTCATTTGGGTTTTAATGTTATTTTGTTACCCTTTAATCATAGAGTCATAAAGTCATGGAAAACCACAGCATAGAGGCAGACTCTTCTAGCCCATTTAGAAGCATTTAAATTGCATAATCCCATTGACCTGCACCCGGATCATAGCCCTCATGGCCCTCCTATCCACGTACCTATCCAAACTTCTCTTAAACGTTGAATTCAAAATCAGAACAACTACCTGCAATGGCAGCTCATTCCATACTCTCACCACTCTGAGTGAAATTGTTCTCATGTTCCTCTTGAACATTTCACTTTTCACCCTTAAACCATGACCTCTAGTTGTAGTCTCACCTGACCTCAGTGGAAAAAGCCTGCTGGTATTTACCCTATCTATAACTCTCATAATTTGTATACCTCTATCAAATCTCCCCTCAATCTTCTGCATTCTAGGGAATAAAGTTCTAACTATTCAACCTTTCCTTTGGGTCTGACAGTCCCAGCAACATCCTTGTAAACTTTCTCTGTAATCTTTCAATCTTATTTCCATCTTTCTTTTAAGTAGTGGATAAAAACTGCACAGAATACTCCAAATTAGGCCTCATCAACATCTTATACAACTTCAAAATCACATCCCAACTCCTGTACTCAATACTTTGATCTATCTAAGCCAATGTGCCAAAACTTTCTTTACAACCTTATCTACCTGTGACACCACTTTAAATGAATTATGGACCTGTATTCTCAGATCTCTTTGTTCTACCACACTCCTCAGCACCCTACCATTCACTGTCTAAGACCTGTACTGGTTAGTCCTCCCAGAGTGCAACATCTTCACATGCCTGCATTAACTTCTATCTGCCATTTTTTAGCCCATTTTTTCATCTGGGTTCAGATCCCACTGTAAGCTTTGACAGTCTTCCTCGATGTCCACTGCACCCCCACTCTTGGTGTCATCTGCTAATTTGCTGATCCAGTTAACCACATTATTATTCAGATCGTTGATATAGATGACAAACAAGAATGGACCCAGAACCAATCCCTGCAGAATTCCATAATCACAGGCCTCCAATCAGAGAGGAAACCATCCTCAACCACTCCCTGGCTTCTTCCGCAAAGCCAATGTCTAACCCAATTTGCTACCTCATCTTGAATGCCAGGCGATAGAACCTTCTTGACAAGCCTACCATGTGTGACCTTGTAAAATGCTTTACAGAAGTCCATGTGGAGAATATCCACTGCCTTGCCTTCATCAACTTGGCCGGTAAAATCCTCGAAAAAACTCTGTAAGATTGATTAGACTTGACCTATCATGCACAAAGCCATGCTGACCATCCTTAATCAATCCCTGTCTATCCAAACACTCATGTATCCAGTACCTTAGAATACTTTCCAATAACTTTCCCACCACTGATATCAGGCTCACCAGCCTGTAATTTCCTGGTTTATTTTTAGAGCCTTTCTTAAACAGAAGAACAACATAAGCTATCCTCCAATCCTCTGATATCTGTCGAGTTGCTAATCAATTTTTTGATCTTAGAAATATCTAAGAGACACCACACTCAATAGCGAGATATTTCTTTAGATAAAAGTTTACATTTGTTAAAAGACCTCCATTATAATTGTTAGTTGTAGTTCAGCACAGTGCAGCATGCTTCACTCTTAATAAGAGGGTTTCAAAGTGTAATTGTAATTCACAGATTTAAGCTAAAATATTCCATGCTGACTCTTTCCTGTAGTACAGCGTGAGTGCTGCACTATGGGAAGTGGGCTGTTTAGCTGAGGTATTAACTCTTAGCTTTACCTGAATCCCAAAATGGAAATAAAAGTTCTATTAGACTACATGAGAAAGGACAAGAAAGATATTCCTGGGGTCCAGGCTATTTTTTTAATCCACAAAAGTAGATTTTCTGCTAATTATCACATTACTGCTTGAGGGAGTACACAAACTGTCTGCTATGTTTGCAGCATCATAGTAGTAACCATAGTTCAGAGTATTTTGAAGAAAAGTGCTGGTGAAGGTCTTAGGCTGTGAAATGTAGTAGAAATATATATTCTATAATGTGGTATTGTGAATTGCCTGCCAAGCCTTTCAGTGTTTGAGAAAGTTAATGATGTAGTATGCAAATTACATAATGCTGCACTTAACACAAATTTACATTTTATTATGTCAAGTAATTATAAGCAAACTAAGATTTTAAAATAGTTATTAACCATGTTCCAATCTATTTAGTTTTAATTGTTTGGCATTTGAAAATTAAATGACAAAATGTTATAACTAAATATTGACCTTGGCAATCCACATTAAGCATTAGGCAGTGTCTGATATATGGCGTGGAGATATTGAAAGACGTGTATGGTGTGCAGTGGGTGGTTGAGAACTAACCAAACTGTACTGCTCCACGTGTATTTTTCAGAAACATATCTGCACCTACCATGTGCTGTTTAAAAACAATTAATCTGCAGCCATGGCAATCTGCATGATCTGAAGGCAGCTAAGTGCAGCATGGATCATCCAGCTTGAACGCTGTCAATTGCCAGAATCCTCTAGAGCATTACAGCTAACTTAGTGTGATCCCATAAAGGTGTGTGAGATATCAGCCAGCTTGACATCATATATTGGGCATTCTGGTGTAAACAGATCATGTAGCAAACTTAAATCATAATAATGTTAATGACAGAATATTAGATGGAATTGGTAGTTGTGATGAAAACGGAGTTCAATGTGCCATGATTATTCTCTTACCACCAATGATTACTCTGTCCTCTATACCCTGTACAATAGTTTAAGATGGAGTGCTTCACCTGTCACCTTCAAGTTTCTACTGCTTCCCCTTGCACTACCTTCTCCCCACCCCCCCTTCCAATCTTGATGAAGGATCATAATGTGGATATTCATAGGCTCTTGATTCATAAGGGCATCAAAGTTTACAGGTTGAAGGCAGGAGAATGGAGTTGAGAGGAATACTATCTCAGCCATGATGGAATGGTGGTGCAGACTCAATGGGCTGACTGGCCTAATTCTGTTCCTAAATGTTTGCAGGTTCTTGTTGATAAAACATTGAGTTCAATTCCAAAGGTACTAACTTCGACCTGGTTCTACTTATTGTATTGAATTTCAGTGTCAAAGGAGATAAGTGTTGATTTTAATATAATTCCAAAGCAAAGAACAGGAACATCTGCAATTCTTTGAGAACCAATTTTTAATGGATGGCATGCAAGCTTCAATCAAGGATGAAAGACTAATTTTATTTGCTATATACATGTACATCTATTAGAACTTTGCTGTGGTGTATTGGTGCAACATGCAACAAAAACAACAACATTCAAGAATTATAAGAATAAAGAACTATATAAAAATAAACGTAGAGGTTAAAGTACGCATAAAATTTGCATAGTTACATAAATACCAGCGTGTATTTACAATTTAAACAGCATTTTATAAAGTGGTTTAAAGAGATTAGAGTGCATTGCAGTGACTAGGGTAATAGATAAAGTGGGTGCAGGTGGCTAACTAAAATGGTTGCTTGCAATTGTTTTAAAAACCCTAATTAGATGGCATGAAGGTTTTGTTTTAATAGCGCGATAGAGCTTATTCAGTAGGTCAGGCAACATCTACATAGAGCAATGTAGAGTTAACATTTCAGGTTCATTATCTCACATTACCATTTGAATTGTTTTGTTTGTGAATTAGTTAATAAAATTATGTTTACTATGGTGGCTTTGAAGACTGTAGCTGATTACTTATGCCTTTTATACAGGCCTCACACTTCAATATTGTGACCTTGAGAATCATATTAATGGGTATATATGATATAGATATTTAAGGCTCTTTATTTGTACATGGAGGGAAATGTGATAATACCCATTTTCAGGAAATATCACTCCAAAATTTGACTGGGAATTTCACAGAGTGAAAACATTTTCCCCATAAAGGTCACTCACAATTATTAGACCTTGATCAACATTTTGGTATTGTCGTTAAAGGGAGGCAACTTTTTAGAGGACTTATCTCCTTCTAGCTCAGTGATCATTCCGTACTGACCCTGAGCTCTGATGATACCTATATTGCCACAGATCCTGTCATCAATAAAATACTCCATTTCTTGAACTATGGGTACCTCAAATTTCTAGTGCATGATGTGAACGTAATAACTGAGTGCCATTAAATATTTCAGGCATTCTCCCTCTGCTGATAACTTCAGTCACACCCTTCACTTTGATGGCTACCTTTGTTAATTTATTACATGGGTTCACCGCCTGTACATGACAGATTTTAAAAAGTGGTTTTGTTTTCAAGTATTCATTTCACAATCAAAACTAGTTGTGCTTTCCATATTTCCAGGGCAGGCTATGAAGTTTTGGCTGGCTGGTCAGCCTTGCCAATTTTAGAATTGGCTTAGATATTGATCAGGACTGAACTTCTTGCCCCTCTAACTAACCAGCCAGAAGCAGTCTTTTGTTCCATTTCATTTGTTTCTTTGCGAGTGAGAAAAAACTCAATTATAAGAGCAGATCTCATAATAAACAACTTCAGAAAACAATAAGTTTTGCAAGAGTTTAAATTGATTTAAAACAAGACCACACATCTTTAATTTATCTGCACTAAAGTAATAAGAAATTTTGCTGCAATCCAATTAGATAAGAAAATGCCTTAAAGAATTTCAAATTGATTAACCATCAGCTATCATTCAGCAATTAGAACTTACACATCTATACATTAGCAGATTTCAACAGGGTCACACAATTTTATATAGGCTTGTTAGATCTTTTGCTTAGCAAGACTTTATTTAACTCTAATTTCTTTTCTGCATGCCTGGGTTATAGATCAGGAACCATGTGTACACATACCATGGTTAAGCTCTTGATCATAATGTGTTGATTGACTATTTCTCCAACTCATTTTTCCTCAGCTCAATCTCTAATCAATTCGTTCTCCTTCTTGGTGCAGAATTATTCAATTGTTGTAACACTTGTCATGTTTAAAATGTTAAATTAAACATAGATAAGATGCTAAATTTAGCCAAGTTTATGGCAGCATGATTCAGGCCCAAGAGTTTTTAAACAAGCTTTAATATGTATTGACTCAATAGTGCTGTAACACTCAGAGACAAACTGATAAATGATAAACAAGTAATCTCACTTGGCTACTGCACATTCTATGTGACAGAACTGAGTTCCATAAACTGTCTTCTTGGTATTGTCTTCCAGTTGCTATGAGCATTCTACCCTTTATATACAGGGTTCTCTACTTTTATTTTGTTTTACTTTTATTTGGCTTTATCTCTTAGCCATTAATTGACCATCTGACAGTCTGATTCCATATCAACAAAGAAAGAATGAACTATTATGCGTCACCTGGACCTCCATCTTTATCACTGTTGCTGCACTCAGGGTAGAATTTATCTATACGTTGCCAGAGCAGGCTTTCAAAATAATCAGCCTCTGGACTATATTTGTGCCTTAGTAATTGTAACTATATCTCGGAGCAGATTATACCCTGATCTAATGTTTTCTGTAATTCTCACTCCTCCTCATTCCCAGACTTTCTACAGATTGAAGACACAAGAGGTATTGCAGATGCTGGAAATCTAGAGCAATATTCAAAATGTGCTGGACGAGCCCAGCAGGGCAGGCAGTGTTTATGAATAGGAATAAACAGTTGACATTTCGAGCCGAGACCCTTCATGAGTCCTGATGAAGCATCTTGGCCCAAAATGTCAACTGTTTTATAAAGTCAGCCTGAGTTGCTGAGCTCGTCAGGCACATTGTGTATATTATTTTTGCAAATTGGTTTTGTTTGCATATAGCAGCAAACTCTACCATCACTGGCTTCATCTTGCCACCAAAATAAACCCTGGAGTCAAGTAAGATCAGAAACTTGATTATTCTTTGGACTAAAACTCATTAGCGTACACATCATGGATGGTAGTTAAAGAGACAATAAAACATTAATGGTAGCAATGTTCAGAGAGTTAGAGAGCATCCAAGGAAACTGAGATAAAAATTGCAGGTCAATGATTTGCCATCAGAACTTGGAAATGTTTTAAATTGAATAAATTGCACAGAAGAGAGATAAGTGAGGAAAATGAAAGGATTGTACTGTATGTGACTGGGAGTCGTGGGAGTATACAGCACAACCATTCAATGCCCAGCTGCTCTGTGCCGACACCACATTCTTCCTGCTAGTCCCAGTTGCCTGTATTCAGTCTATAATTCTGCAAATCCCTCCTTTCTGAGTACTTATCCAAATGCTCCTTAGATGCTACAATTGTATCCACTTCAACCACTTCCTCTGGCAGCTCATTCAAGATACAGTTCTTAGCACTCTCTGCGTAAAAAGTTACTTTTCAGGTCTCCTTTAAATGCTCTTATCTTATATCTATATCCTCCCTAACACTGGTGAAAAGATGATCACCATCCTACTTGTCCATACTTCTCACGATTTTGTAAACTTTTATGAGGTTAGCCCCTTATTCTTCTATGTTCTAAGGAATGAAGAGTCACAATGGCCACCCTCTTCCTATAACTTGGGCCCTCTCCTCCAGGTAGCATTCTCATGAATCTTTTCTGCACTCATTCCAGTTTAACTTTGCCTCTCCTATAACAGGGTGACCAAAACTGTGCACAGTACTCCAAATGTGGCCTCGCCAATGACTTAAGCAATTGTAACATAATGTCCTTACTCCTAAACCCAATGGTCTGACTGATGAAGACCTGTATACTTGATGCCTTCTTCATCATCCAGTCTAGTGCAGAAACTTTCAAATAAATGTACACTTGTTTTCTCCGGGGCCTCTGTTTCACAATGTTCATCAGTGTCCTGCCATTCATTGTATAGTCGGCCCTCCTTATCCACAGGGGATTGGTTCCGGGATTCCCCGCAGATACCAAAAAACACAGATGCTCAAGTCCCTTATTTAACCTGTCTCAGTGCGGTGGACTTTAGGACCTGGCGGAGCTCTGAATCTTCAGCATTTCTATTCCGTTGACAGAAAACGATCACAATTAAAAATATAGTGGAAATTGTAAAGTGATCAGAAAGAGTTGAAATGCTTTTGGTTATTCAAAAAGTGTTAGGCTACAGGCATTCAATGATCAGAACAATTTTAAAGGATAAAGTGAGAATAATGGAGCATGTGAAAAGCCCTGCCCTGATGAAAGCTACAACTACTACTAAGCAACACAATGGTTTAATTATTAAAATATTTAAGTTTCTTATGTGTTTTATATGCATTGAAAGGTAAAATATATACTATATACTAAGACAAACGTTAGACTGACGCTAATTAATACTGGATGTACCTTTTTCGACTTACTTAGTAAAGGAACTTCTGTTTTTTTTTTCGATCCTGATCTATGGTAACCTATGCACTTATACTTTAAAGTATACTCCCGTATACTTTAAATCATCTCTTGATTACTTATAATACCTAATACAATGTAAATACTATGTAAATAGTTGTTATACTGTATTGTTTAGGGAATAATGACAAGAAAAAAAAAGTCTGTACATGCTCAAACAACAAGTGTTGAAAAGAGAACTTCCGGGTTTTAACAATCCACGGTTGGTTGAATCCGTGCATGCGGAACCCGCAGATAAGGAGCGGTGACTGTATAAATTCTACTTTAGTTTGAATATCCAAAATGCATCATCTCACACTTATCTAAGTTGATCTCCATTTGCCATTCCTTGGGCCATCTCCCCAACTAATCTAACTCTTTTTGCCAAGACACCAGGAAAAAATGAGTAGTGCAGATCTGTAGTGGCAAGCCATTTGGACGTTTGACATCAGACACTTTCCCAGTTCTGGGTTTTGTCAACAAGTATATAAACCACTGTTTTCTTACATGTGGATTCCCAGCAGACAATTCAATTTTTTAAATTTGAGACTACAATTGTCTCCACCAGCTTATATGATTTCCCACTGACAGTTTACTATTATCTAGATTGGTTTTGATTATCTAGATTTATTTTGATGACCGAATGATAAGTTCTCTGATGGGTTTCTTAGTACACCAATTCTCATTGTTTCGATAACAGGCTTGAACTCTACATCCATCCTTAATACTTTAAAAATGACTCCATATCAAGGACACACACAAGAAGCTGGAGGAACTCAGCCGCCAAATAGCATCTATGGAAGAGAGTACTGTCGACATTTCGGGCTGAGACCTTTGAGCAGTCTTGAAGAAGGGTCTCAGCCTGAAACGTCGACTGTACTCTTTTCCATTGATGCTGCCTGGCCTGCTGAGTTCCTCCAGCATTTTGCGTGTGTTGCTCTGATTTCCAGCATCTGCAGATTTTCTCTTGTTTCCTATATCAAGAACATTTTGTGGAAAAGAAAACTGATAAGCCAACATTCCTAAAAAAAAGTGCCATTGATCAACATGCTATTTTAAAATTAAATCCAATCCCATTTTATTTAGTTTCACATCCTCTTTTCCCTGGTGGCAATTCTCAGATACTGATCAAGAGTAGAGGTCTGGCTGATTTTCTTCCTCCCACATCATTAACAGTGAGGACTAATATATTGCTGTCTGAGCTGACTCTGACTGGCTCACCATTCTCCTGGAAGCTATTCCCTGTTGACTGTTATCAAATAACGTCAGCATTTCCTAAAGCTCACTACTTCCACAAACACTGGATTCACATGTTTTCTTTTGTCCATTTCAGCCATGCTAGATTTTGTTGAGAAAATTTTAGTGCTTGCAAAATTAATTGGAGAACAGATTACTTCAACAGAATTTAATCACAATGAATTATGAAATCGGCATTTTAATTATAATTTCATTTGTATTTATACACTTTCTAGCAGTCTACAAAATAATTTCTGCAAGTAAGCTCCTGATTCCTTCCAAGTGAAACAAGGCTTCATGAAAAGAACAATGCAAAAAATAATAATTTCAGGCTGAAATATAAACTCTATTTATTGTTTCAGTATCTCATTCAATTTTGCTCATGTCTTGCAGATTAACCTGCCACTTTTACAGGCTACACAATAAAAAAGAACACAGCTAGTGATTTATAGAAGAAAGCAGCATCAATGAGTTGCTACAGTGCTGACAACACAATATAGAAACAGATAATGAAGGCTTGAAGTATTCAAAAAAATCTGCCCTTTGAGCCTTGCATATTTCTTTCTAATCAAAGATATTCATGTACTTCTTGACAAGGAAGTAGGTACACAATTCATAGTGATAGCAATTATTGTTTGATTTGCATTCTTATCTACAATATCTTCTGCAACTGCAGCTGTTGAAGCCAGATTATTTTAAGAGTTAACTAGCAATTCAAATACATTAAAATATTTTATTCTCAAGACTCTTAGAGAAGATAATTTGGGATGGGAATATTTTGCCTAGATGGTGGTGGCATCCGTTGGTCTCGAGAGACCGTGGATCTGCGCCTGGAGTTTCCAGGGCGCAGGCCTGGGCAGAGTTGTATGGGAGACCGGCAGTTGCCCAAGTTCCCCTCTCCACGCCACCGATGTTGTCCAAGGGAAGGGCACTAGGACCCAAGCAGCTTGGTACCGGTGACGTCGTAGAGCAATGTGTTTTTAAGTGCCTTGCTCAAGGACACAAACACGCTGCCTCAGCTGAGGCTCGAGCCAGTGACTTTCAGGTTTCTAGTCTGATGCCTTGCCCACTAGGCCACACGCCAACATATGCCAAGATATGAACAAGAAAAATACCCACTTGTGTTATTGCACAAGTGCTGTTGATGCAAGGATATTCCAATTACATTACATTGCTGTTTATTAACTCAGTATTCCTCATTAAGTGCCATGTTTTATGCTTGTTTCAGCAAATAGGCAAAGCACAACAAAAAAATTGGAGTAGCAATAAACCATACAATTCAACGAGCGTACCTCCTCAAGGTCCTAAGCTCAAAGTATGTATTCATTATGCAGCATTGAGATTCGATTCCTTACAGGCAGCCACAGAACAAGGAAACCCCAAAGAACCCATAAAAAAACCCATCACACATCCAATGTGTAGAGAAAAGGAACAAACCATGCAAACAATAAAGACAAGTAAATAGCATTCGGAATGTAAGTCCACAAAGAGAGTGCATCTGGTTGATATTCTACATCAAATCTAGTAGCATGCCAGAAAATGAGTGTGTCGGGGGCAAAAGTGAGTGGCAGAAGGTGCTTGGAAAGATAAAAGGTCTGAAATAGATGTCAGCTGAACTAGATGGACTACACCCCATGGCTGCTGAAAGAGGTAGCTGAAGGGACCGTGGAGACATTATTAATGATTTTTCAAGAATCACTAGATTCTGGCATGGTTCTGGAGGACTGGAGAATTGATAAATTGCACTCTTTAAGAAGGGAGGGAGGCAGAAGGAAGTAAATTATAGGCCAATTACCCTGACTTAAGGATGAGGTTTCAGGTTACTTGGAGGTGCATGACAAATTAGGCCAAAGTCAGCATGGTTTCCTTAAGGGAAAATATTGCCTGGCAAATCTGTTGGAATTAGTTTTGGAACTAAATAGATAATTTATTGATCCCAAAGGAAAGTATAATGTCATAGTAGCATTACAAGAGCACAAATATTAAAAGTAATAAAGAATTAAAAATGCGTTACTTTAAAAATATGATGTACAATACTTACAAGCCAAAGCTGACAAGATTGGCTAATTTACACTGATAAGACAGAAGTGCAAAAATTACCACAATATTATACAGCAAGGTGTACACATTCACACCATCCAGATAAGAAGTGATGGTAGTATTTCATTTGTATTGCATAGGGTGTCCATGATAGCAGGGTGATGTAAACAGAGCTAAACAGAGCTTAAACAGAGCTCTGGTAAACAGAGTTTAATAACAGTCTGACAGGAGGCAGTCATCACTTCTGCAGTATTACAGGAACAATACTAGCATGGATAAAAGTTTGACTGATGGCAGGAGGCAAAGAATTGGAATAAAGGTTGGTTGCCCATGACTAGTGGTGTTCTGCAGAGATCTGTGAAGAGACTGCTTCTTTTTACTTTATATGTCAATCATTTGGATGATGGAATTAATGGCTTTGAGGCCACGTTTGCAGATGATACAAAGATAGGGGAAGTGGCAATTAGTGTTGGGGAAGCAGATAGTCTGCAGAAGGACTTGGACAGACTGGAAGAATGGGCAGAGGAGTGACAGGTGGAATCTAGTGTAAGTAAATGTATAATCATGCACTTTGATAGGTGTAAAGGCATAGACTATTTTCTAAATGGGGAGAATATTCAAAAATCAGAAGCATAAATGATTTAGGAGTCCTGGTGCAGGATACCTTACAGGTTAACTAGCCTGAGTCAGAGATAATGAAGACAAATGTAATGTCAGCACTCATTTCAGGAGGATTTGAATATACTTTGAAGTTTTCATGTTTATTGTTTTACAGCATTAAATTACAATTGCTTTTCTGACACTGATCTACAGAGAAAGACTCTTGCATGTCAAAGTGAAAGCAGATATCTACAAAGTGATCTAAATTAATTACAAATATAAAACAAAATATTGATTGCGTAAGTATTCACCCCTTCAAATCAGTATTCAGTAGGTGTACCTTTGGCAGCAAATTTTTCCCCATTCTTCTTTACCAAATAAAAATGTTGTTTTAACTTTATTGCAAGCACTTTGTAGTATAAGGATACAGATTTCTTGCCACAAGAGATGGGGGAGAAATGAGATGAAACTGAGAGGCATCATTTTGATCTCCTAATTCATAGAAGAGCACAATGTTTTACAGATGGTTGCATCAGAGTGATTCCGAGTATAAAAGGCCTATACAGTGGGGAGATAAGGCAGGGTAGACCTTTATTCACTGGTTAGGAAAAATTAAAGATGGTCTCTTTGAAAGGTATACAATTTTTGGATTGCTTAACCAAGTAAATTCTGATCAGTGTTCCTCTGGTGAAGAAAGCCAAACTGGGTGGAGTTCTTTGGATTATAGAACAGATTTTTAAAGATTGAAATGAGGGAAAATTCTTTACTTAGAAGGTTTGGAACACTGGGTGATATTGACTGGTTATTTGTGAATGTGTTCACAGAAAGATTATTTGTTTCCCATCAGAAATAAAGTATTGAGCAATAAAGAAGAACATGGATTTGACCATAAGACATAGGAGCAGAATTAAGCCACTTGGTCCATCAAGGCTGTTCTGCCATTCCAGCATGGCTGATTTATTATACCTCCTAATCCCATTCTTCAACCTTCTCCCCATAACCTTTGACACACTGACTAACCAAAATACACTCAATGACTTTGCCTCCACAGCTCTCCACGGCAATGAATTCCACAAGCTCACCACACTCTGGCTAAAGAAATTCCTTCTCAGCTCTGTTCTAAATGGATGTCCCTCTATTGTGAGGCTCCATCCTCTGGTCCTAGACTCACACAGTGTAGGAAATATCCTCTCCACATCCACTCCATCTTGAGACCATTGGTTGATGTTGACCATGGATGTTATGCCCCAGCTAGCTGTCAATGTGATACGTTGGCCAGTACACAAGAAAGGGCAGTACGATATGGAGGGCAAGCTGCTGTCCCTGTAACAAGCTCCCCCTTTCCACACCGCTTATGACTCCAAAGAAACAGCAGAGACCGATATAATTTAGCACCCAGTGGTGTCACGGGAGTTGCCAGTCAGTGTTGAACTCAATGAAGGACTGCCTAGGGACTCCAGCTCTGGATTTTTCCCCTGGGGTTTACTCCAAAAGCCTTCCTTATGAGTGGGTATCGCTGCAAAGCAGTGGAGTTTGAGATCAGTGTTTTCCTTCTCCTAGATGAGCTGCCAACCATGTCCGATGAACCCCATCTCTTCAAAGTGACTGGTTTTAAGGCATCAGTGAACCTGTCAGTAGAAACAGTTCTACTACACTTAGTAGCTAAGCCACACATGAAGGCCAGGAGCTGGACTTGGTTTGTCAGTGGCTATTTGAGATGCCTATCAAACTTGAGATGCATATCTCAAATTTAATAGGTAATGGGAGCTTATCTACTCTACCACCTCCAGGCTATAACAAACTTAATGATCCACTTTATCTAGGCCTATCAATATTCAATAGGTTTTCTATACGATTCCTCCTCATTCTTCTAAACGCCAGCAAGTACAGGCCCAGAGTCATCAAATACTGCTCACTCATTCCCAGAATCATTCTCCTGAACCACCTTTGGACCCTTCACATTGCCACCCCATCTTTTCTTAGATATTAGGCCCAAAACTACTCACAATACTCCAAGTGCAATCTGACCAGTACCTTATGAAGCATCAGCATAACATCCTTGCACTTACAGTGCCTATAAAAAGTATTCACACCTCCCCCCCCCCCAGAAGTTTTCATGTTTGATGGTTTTATAACATTGAATCTTAGTGGATTTAATTTGGCTTTTTTGATACTGATCAACAGAAAAAGACCCTTTGGTGTCAAAGTAAAAGCAGATCTCTACAAAGTGATCTGAATTACTTACCAATACAAAACTCAAATAATTGACTGCATATTAATTCAATCCCCTTAACATTGCAAGCCAGCATGGGGACAGTCAATTGGTTTTCAAAGATATGTAATTAGTTAAAGGAAAATCTGCTTTTGGAAACCTGTATGCAGTCAAGGTGTTTCAGTTGATTATAGTAAAAATACACCTGTATCTGGAAGTTCCAACTGCTGGAGAGTCAGTATCCTGGCAAAAACTACACCATGAAGACAATAGAACACTCCAAGCAACTCCGTGAAAAGTCTATTGAAAAGCATAAGTCAGCAGAAAACTTCCAAGTCACTGAATATCCCCTGAGTAAAGGTAAGTCAACCATCAAGAAATTGAAAGAATATGGCACAGCTGTACATCTAACTACATTTGACCAGGTCATCCTCAAAAACTGAGTGAGGGTACAAGTAAGGGAGTAGCGGGAGAAGCCATCCAGAGACCTATGATAACCCTGGAGTAGTTACATGTTCCAGTGGCTGAGGTGGGACAGACTGTGCATACAACATTTGTTGCCTGGGTACTTCACCAGTTGCAGCTTTATGGGAGAGTGGCAAAGAGAAAGTCACTGTCGAAAAAAACTCACATGAAATCACAGCTAGCGTTTGCACGTGGGCAGCTCTGAAGTCAGCTGGAAGAAGGTTCTATGGTCTGATGAAATAAAGTTGAGCTTTTTGCCCATCAGAGTAAATGTTATGTTTGGCGTAAGCCGGACTCTGTCCGTCATCAAAAACTCACCATCCCTACTGTGAAGTATGGGGGTGGCTACATCACGCTGTGGGAATGCTTCACTCCAGCAGGCCCTGGAAGGATTGTAAAGGTAGAGGATAAAGTGAATGCAGCAAAATACTGGGAAATCCTGGAGGAAAACCTGATGTAGTCTGCAAGAGAACTGCGACTTGGAAAAAGACTTGTTTTCCAGCAAGATAATGACTCAAGCATAAAGCCAAAGCAATATAGGAATGGCTTAAAAACAACAAAATTAATGTCCTATCCATACCTATCATACAGACTCAATACTGTAATTGCTGCCAAAGGTGCATCTACTAAATACTGACTTGAAGGGAGTGAATACTTATGTAATTTTTTATTTTGTGTTTTAAATATGTAATGAATTTAAATTACTTATTAGATTCCTTCTCCTTCAGCTCTTTACCTCTTCCACCTATCCCTTCCCAGCTTCTTCTTTCATTCTCTCTCCCCCACCTGGTCTCACTTAGCACTTGCCAGCTTGCACTCCTCCCACCTTCTTATTCTGGCCTCTGCTCCCTTTGTTTCCAATCCTGAAGGGTCACGGTCTAAAATGTCGACTGTTTATTCCCCTCCATAGCTCTGCCTGACTTGCTGAGATCCTCCAGCATGTGGTGGGTGTATATTGACATAAATAAATGTAATGTCAATACAATGCTCTTGTGCAGTCAAAAAACATCAAGTGCACACTCGGTAGAGATCTTTCCACTTTCATAAGTTTCGCTATTGACTAGTAACCCACAAAGGAACATACACTGCCGGTGAGAATGAAGTGGAGAAGAATTGGAGGTGCATAAAACAACAAGCTCTTTAAATACATCTGTGAACAACATACTAATGGTGGTAGAATGAATCTGAATACTCAGAATAATTCATAGAAATTTCAGCATGAAGCAATGGACTTGGGCAAAGATTGTCAGACTAGGTCTCAGCTGACGTAATCGCGAACCTTGGCATTTAAACAAAACTGCATTTATTTGAATGGATGAAGATCTCCTTCAGGCTAAAAAAATATGAAACAGAGGAAGGAAATGAACAGCCATCAAGGAGCAGAAGAAAAACAATATTACTAACAGAGATTAGCTTGGGTGCATTTGCCACTTTTGGCAGGCTTCCTGGCATTGAATAAGACAAAAGAATCACTTCAACCCAGCATAAAGCATAAAAAGTTAGCAACAGAGATAGGCTAAATGACCCTTCAATCTTGCTCTATCATCCAATCAGATTATATTTTACCTCAAAAGCATTTTATGTCTTTCACAACCAGACCTCTCGATTCTCTAATATCCAAAAGCCCTTTTATGGATCACCACTTTGAATGCTATCTGTAACAAATCTTCACATATCTACAGGGTGGAGAAATCCAAAGATTTGCCAACCTCATTTCAGAAATAAGTGGCCTATATTTATTTGAGATCGAAACCATTTCTTCTCAACAACCTTGTCAGGGGAAATAACTTTTCTGTATTTATCCTGCCTAATTCCTTAAACATTTGGTAGCCCGAGTCACTTGTTGTTTTAAATCCTGGACAAGAGGCCCCTAACCTGCTCAAGATCTGCTGATCAATTCAAGATCATGTGACACATCTGCACCTAGCAACAAACCTATTGACTCTTTACTGCATTTCTCCTATCACAAGTATAGTCTTATTTAGGTAAGCTGTAGGCAACACTCCAGACAAGATCTTACCAAAGAACCAGAATCAGGTTTATTACCACAAACTTACAATATGCCATGAAATTATTTGTGCAGTGCAAGACATAAAAATACTTTAAGTATAATGCAAAAGAGGTAATGTGAGTTAGTGTTCACGGACCATTCAGAAATCCAATGGCAGATGGGAAGATTCTATTCCAAAAATAGTGAGTGTTCAAAGTTAACTTATTATCAAAGTACATACTGTATATGTCACCATAAACTACCCTGAAATTAGTTTTCTTGTGGGCATTTACAATACAAAGAAGCACATTGGAACAAATGATCAAGTGTGCGCCAAAGATGGACAGACAACCAAAGTGCAAGAGAACAAACTGCAAATACAAAGATGAAAATAATAATAATTGTTAATAAATAAGCAAAAGGTATCAAGAACAAGTTGTAGAGTCCTTAAAAGTAAGTCCATAGGTTGTGTAATCAGTTAGTATTGGTGTGAGTGATGTTATCCCCTCTAGCTCAAAAGCCTGATGGCTAAGGGGTAATAACTGTTCCTGATATTAAATCTGATTCTGATTCAGAACTTGGTGGTGTGGAACTTGAGTCTCCTATGCCTATTTCCTGATGGCAGCAGCAAGAAGAGAGCATGGCCTGGATGATGGGGGTCGTTGATGATGCATGCTGCTTTCCTGTGACACCGCTCCTTGTAAAGGCGCTCAATGAAGGGGAGAGCTTTACGTGTGATGGATTGGGCTGTACCCACTACTTTTTGTAGGATTTTCTGCTCAAGAACATTGGTTTTCTGATATGATGCAACCAGTCAGTAGACTCTACACCGTGCATTTGTAGAAGTTTGTCAGCATTTTAGATGGCATGCTGAATCTATGCAAACTTCTCAGAAAGTAAATGCACCTACGTTCTGGACTCAGGACAGTGTTACGTACCCCGTAACTGGGTGTCTAACCAGCAGAGAAAGAAGTATCCGTTGGAGTCTGGTGGTACTATTTTCAAATAGTGTTTATTAGTAAAATATACAAATCAATATCAATAATGCAAATATATAGATAATACACATTAGCGCTAATAAACCTAAAAATGTGGGAATAATAATAATCAATAATAAACAAGTTCTGTCAATGTCTAGGGGATAATGAATTGTCATTTAAAAGTATAAAGTTCAGTTCAGTTCATACGGGCTGAGGTAGTTGTTGTTTTGTGGTGTTGTAATCGTTGGAGAGAGAGAGAGAGAGAGAGAGCGAACAGTAACAGCTACAGGCAGGCAAACCTTCCTTTACCTTCTTGATCCGTCGGGTTGTTGTTATGGCCATTCAGGTATGACCCCTCTGTCCTTCAGCTGGACCGTTCTTCTGTGGTGGACTTATGAAATGTCATGTGACATCCACAGGAATTGAAACTGTGGACCCATAACATTAGCCAGGCATCCCACCTGGATCAAACGCTTTCTGTGGGTTAACCCCCCTGAAGGATGCTCTCACGTCGACCTCAGAGACTGAAAGCATGGGGTCGATGGGGGCTGTGGGAGTTCTTGAAGGTGCTTCCATGCTTCGTCGGTCAAAATGAGCATAAAAGGCATTGAGCTTCTCTGGGAGTAAAACCTTGCTGCCTGGTTTTACTTTGTGGAAGATGATAGCATTCAAGTCGTCATACAGGTTTTGAGCATTTTGCTGTGATTCAGATTTGGTCTGACAGACAGACACTGAAAAGCATGTGTCTTCAAGCTCCTGTACCTCCTCCCTGATGATAATAAAGAGAGGAAAGGTGGAGGATTTTGGGCTGTGGAAGAGGGAAGGGTTAGATTGATTAAGGAGTAGGTTAAAAGGACAGAACAATATTGTGGGCCAAAGGACCCATACTGTGCAGTACTCTTCAATGGTCTATATTCTATAAGTGTATTCCTGGATGGTAAGGGTCCTTAACAATAGATGCTGCTCTACTGAGGCACCAGTGTTGAAAGTGTCCTCAATGGTGGGGAGTCCTGTGATGGAGTTGGTTGAGTCCACTTCTCTCTGTAGCCCCTTTTGTTCTTGTCCATTGGAGCCCCCGTACCAAGATGGTGATGCAACTCGTCCGAATGCTCTCCATGGTCTATCCATGGAAATTTGCTAGTAAATTATAATAAGGCTTCTTTGGAGATGCAGAAAGTTACAAGTTTAGAACCAAAGCTGAGCAAGAGCATTAGTAATGTGTAGCTTAGCTGAAGTATCTGTCTTGATGATGTAAATTTGGCACCTAGCTGATCAAAGATACAGATATAAAGTAGGTGTATGAGCAGCCTGAGATTGGCTGTGCTGATTTATACTCATTTTGTATGATGATATAAAGCATCATAAATGTTTTGCGCTCTCCACATATCAAATGGAGTCACAGAGTCTCTGCACTCAAGGAATAACAAAGCCTAGTATTGGAGAAATGTCATTCAGACACCTGGACATTGTTAATATATAGCATCTAGCTTTACCTAATGGCTTGGCATAGATAATGAGGTGGGAAGAAACAAGTTGCAGTGCAAAATCTGCCGATCATTGCCATTAGTAGCACAACTCCAAACATAAAAGTGATTCATGAGTGTGGACAGTGCTGGTTGATGAGTATTCACAACAGATCAAAACAAAGCATGTGGGGTCATAAACTATTAATGATAGGATAGAAGTCACCTTCATTTTTACAATGGATGGTCATTCTGAGAGGCGTCTGATTGATATAGGTCCACAATTTTGGAGATTACAATTTAAACATATTGTAAAGTTCAATTGGATCAAACATAGATCATCATCTATCACCCAACCTCAAATGGGGAAGTTAAGAGAGAAACACATATAATAATAAAAAGTCACTAAAGGAGCAAGCCATGCAATGAAAATAAGGTTTTACATGAAGATTCAACTTGTGGATTTTTTTTTCAGAATCACAGTTCAGTGCTACACTACAACAGAAATGCTTATTCACAGAAGCCTCAGGTAGTGTCCTGGTGAGTCTGAAAGAGAAGGATGAAGAAGGGGACATGAAACAAAGCAAATATCACAAAAAATTCTATGAAGGGTGTCATGGTATATCATGATAGGTTGATTCAAAAGGTAATGATATAGAGGATCCATGGTGAATTGCAAATTTGAATTCAAAATTGACTTGCCCAAACATGACAGAGAGTAGGAATAGAAGGCTGTTATTCTGACTGGAGGTCAGTGGCGTTCAACAAGAAATGGTGCTGGGACCTCTGTTGATAATGATACTGTATATATTAGTTAGTTGGACAAAACCGTAGATTAGCAATTTTGTGGGTGATATCCAGACTCGTGGATTTGACAGTGTAAAGTACTATCAAATAATAAGATGGGATATAGATCAGTTAAAGATATAGATAGATAGATAGTTTATTGATTTCAAAATTACAGTGTCACAGTAGTAGTACAAATGCACAAATAAACAAATATTAGGAGAGCAGTAAAAAAGAATAAAAGATAAATTACCTCAAACAGTCTAACAGGCGGGGTCTTAACTTCCCTGGCTATAGGTTGACTAAAAGAGCCTAACAGCTGAGGGGAAAATTGACCTCATATTGTGCTTTTTGGAGCAGCACTGTTGTTTTATTCAATTACTAAAAGTGCTCTATTCAGCCAAGGTGGCATGCAGAGGGTGAGAAACACTGTCCAGAATTGCCAGGAATTAAAATAGAGTCTTTTGTTCTACCACAGCCTCCAGTGTGTCCAGTTTAACTCTTAAAACAGAGCCAGACTTTCTGATCAGTTTATTGAGCCTGTTGCCATGACCCATTGAAGACCTTTGCCTTGGGACATCACCACCTACAACAGACTCGTAAAACATGTGAAGGTGAGGTCTGCATACTCCAAAGGAGTTCAGTCTCCTAGGAAGTAGAGGTGACTCTTGCCCCTTCTGTACACATTCTCTGTGTAGTCTGTCAAGTCTGCCATCCAGGTGCACCCCCAGGTATTTGTAGGTCCTCACCACATCCATGCCCTCACCATCAATATTAACTGGGAGCAGTGCAGGCTTGGTCTTCCTAAAGTCCATCACCATCTCCTTTGTCTTACTGATGCTGAGCTGCAGATGATACAGCTTGCACCATTGGACGCAGAAGAGGCAGGTGGAGTTTAGTGTGTGTAAGTATGAGTTGCACTTTGGGATATCATTTGAAAGGAGAAAGTATACAGTTGTTGTTGGTTCCCTTAATAGCAGTGAGATGCAGATGAATTCCAGGCCCATCGTTTTCTGAAATAGGCTACACAAGTAGGTAAGGTGGTTAAAAAAAAGTGTATAACATACTTGCCTTCATTGGTGCAGATGTTATCAGAGTATGGAAGTCATACTGCAGCTAGATAAAACTTTAGTCAAACCACACTTGTGTGCATTTCTAGTTGCTCCATTACAGGAAGTCTAAGGATGCAAGGAGCTATAATAGGAGCCTAGAATAGGAGGTATGAACTATAAGTTTGGACAAACTTGAGTTGTTCTTTCTGAAGTACCAGGGGCTGAGGGAAGACCTGATAGAACTTTTTTTTATAATTATAAGAAGCATAGAAGGGATGGACAATCAGAATCTTTTCCCCAGGGTTGAAATGTTAAACACCAGAGGATGGGGGTGGGGTTGAGGGTGGAAGAGAGAAAATGTTTAAAGACAATGTGAAGGGATGTTTTCAGTGTTGTGCCTAGGATAGGTTACTAGGTATAGAAATGGAAACAGTAGTTTGCTGGAGTTTAAGTGGAGTTTAGATTGTTATAGATTCAGGCAACAACAAATATAATGGGTCAGGCAGGAGTTTTTATAACAAATAACACGTTTATTAAACACTGAAAACATACCCCCAAAAGTAAACAAATCACTAACGTAACTGGAAAACAGCTGCTGTGCGGCAGCTTAAACAGTTCTTAAAGCAAGGAAGCTTAAGCTGTTCTTAAAGCGATGTTGCAAAAACAGTTCTTTAAAGTAGTATTGCCAAAAGTTCAAAATGCTCACAGTCCATTTAAGGGAGAGACTTTTAAAGATGATTTAAATTCTCTTTCACGTCGTGTTGCTTCGGTTCCCAAGATCAAACTTTTTCCCACGAAGGATTTACGAAACGAAACGGCTTAAAAGGCACTGACCTTTCCTTTACAGAACTATTCCCAATCCTTTCTGTTATTTCGCAGGGATTAACACAAGAACAAACAACGAATTCCTTCCAAATAAGGATCAAATAAGGTCGAACCTGTTTCACCGTCGAAATCGATTCTCCTTGATCTTTAACTCTTGAACTCCGATCTTCACTCTCCACTGATTCTCAACTAGCAGTATTGTAAATAAACTGCTGGCAATGACCTTTTAAACTTTAGGCATTAGATAAAACTTCATCTTTCAACTAAACTGCGTCATCACATTAAATCACGCAGTGGCATGAAGTCAACATGGCAAATCCAGCCACGAACTGCCCCTCCTCACAGGGAGGGATCCTCCTTTTATACCCTGTAAAAAAAACCTGTCACATGACCTCTACTGGCAGGAAAATGACATCACTCCACCATCACAAGACCATTACCTCAAGTCCAGTATAGCTTCAATACCAGTCACGTGACAAGGGTACCACTGTCACGTGTCATGAGTACGTAACACCTCCCTCCAAAAAAAACATTTTTGGTCTGACAAGAACAAAAATTTCAAAAATTATTTAGAAGAAAAACATATATATAAGTTTTATAACATACTCACTATACAATACCATCATATAACATCTTACAACTCACAATACAGTAGGAGTTACAATTGAAAAAAAAGCACTCCATTAAAAAAAATTACATTATATATTCAACATCAAGATAGACAATCAGCAACCACATTATCTTTACCTTTAATATGAGTTATCACAATATTGTACTCTTGTAACATCAAACTCCAATTTAATAATCTTCTTTTTTTGGTTTTCATCTTACTCAGAAAAATAAACGGATTATGATCAGTGTAAACAATAAGTGGTTTTTGAGTTGTACCAACATATACCTCAAAATATTCCAAAGCTAAAACAAGAGATAACAATTCCTTCTCTGTTGTCGAATAGTTTCTTTGATGCTTATTAAATTTCTTAGAAAAGTAAACTACTGGATGATCAACCTCATCACCCTCATTCCTTTGCATTAATACTGCTCTTGCAGCCTCATCACTAGCATCTACAGCTATTGAAAAAGGTTTTTCAAAGTCAGGTGCCTTGAGCACAGGTTGTTGACATATCATTGTTTTCAATTTTTCAAATGCTTCTTGACAATGCACTGTCCACACAAACTTCACATTCTTCTGCAAAAGGTTAGTTAATGGAAGGGCAACTTTAGCAAAATTCTTACAAAATTTTCGATAATATCCTACCATTCCCAAGAATCTTCTGAGAGTTTTTTTTCCCTGTTGGAGTGGGAATCTCTAAAATTGCCCAAACTTTTGCCTGAACAGGAGCTACCTTACCTTGACCCACAACATAACCAAGGTAAGTCTCAGTGGCATGTCCAAATTCACTCTTAGCTAAATTAATAATTAACTTTTGAATGCCTTTCAAACAATTTCTCCACCGCAATAATGTGTGCTTCCCAAGTATCATTTCCTGTCACTAAATCATCAATATAAGCATCAGTATCTTTCAATCCCTGAATCACAGAGTTAATCATCCTCTGGAAAGTACCTGGGGCATTCTTCATCCCAAATGGAAGAACATTGTATTCATATAGCCCAGATGGAGTTACAAATGCAGAAATCTCTCTACCTCTGTCCGTTAATGGAACACACCAATACCCTTTCAATAAATCAATCTTTGTAAGGAACTTTGCTTTTCCAACTTTATCTACACAATCATCTACTCTAGGAATTGGATATGCATCTGTTTTCATTACAGCATTCACCTTCCTATAGTCCGTACAAAACCTAATACTACCATCTGGTTTTGGCACCATAATGCAGGGTGAACTCCGATTTGAGTTAGAAGGTCTAATAATATTATTCTCTAACATATATTCAATTTCTTTCTCAGCAAGTTCACATTTTTCTATGTTCACCCTATATGGGTGTTGTTTGATAGGTTTGGCATCTCCAACATCTACATCATGTGAAGCTATAGTAGTCCTTCTCGGAACATCTGGAAACAAATCCTTATATTTAATAAGTAATTCCTTCATCTGTTGTTTCTGCTCTAGCTGTAAATGTACTAATTTCTCATCAATATTTTTCAGAATGGTTGAATTTGGTAACCTAACAGTAACAATGTTGGATTTAGAATGAAATTCAGATGAATCATCTATCATGTTCCTAGTTTAATCAAACTCATTCTCACTAACCACAACAGTCTCAGTATCCGATTGTTTCTCATAATATGGTTTTATCATACTTATCTGGCAAAGTTGTGTTGACCTTCTACGATCTGCAGTTTTTAATAATGTAATCCAAATCATTGATTTTAGACACAATTTCATAAGGACCCTGAAATCTAGCTTGTAAAGGATTCGTTTGCACTGGGAAAAGAACCAACACCTTATCTCCAGGCTTAAACATCCTTATCCTAGCTTCTTTATCATACCAAGTTTTCATTTTCTCCTGAGCCAATTTTAAATTTTCTTTGGCTAAGCTACAAGCTTTATGTAACCTGCCCTTAAATTTCAAAACATAGTCCAACAAATTAGTGTGTATTTCCTTACTAGTCCACTGCTCTTTTAATAAAGCTAAAGGTCCTTTAACTCTATGCCCAAACACAAGTTCAAATGGACTGAAACCTAAAGATTCCTGTACCGATTCCCTTACTGCAAATAAAAGTAAGTTTATACCCTCATCCCAATCATTTTCATTTTCCACACAATATGTCCTAATCATATTCTTGAGTGTAGAATGAAACCTCTCCAAGGCACCTTGCGACTCTGGATGGTATGCAGACGAAGTGATTTGCTTAGCTCCCAATTTATAAACTATCTGTTGAAACAATCCAGACAAAAAATTACTGCCTTGATCAGTTTGTATCTCCTTAGGTAATCCAAAATAAGTAAAGAATTTTATAAGGGCCTTTGCCACAGTTTTAGCTTTTATATTCCTAAGTGGTACTGCCTCTGGAAACCTAGACAAAGTACACATGATAGTCAACAAATACTGATAACCAGTTTTTGTCTTTGGTAATGGTCCAACACAATCTACAATAACTTTAGAAAATGGTTCACTAAATGCTGGAATAGGTTGTAATTGAGCCACTGGTGTAACTTGATTTGGTTTACCCACAAATTGACAAGTATGGCACATTTTACAAAACATCGCCACATCTTTTCTTAGACCAGGCCAGTAAAAATGTTTTAAAATCTTGTCCACAGTTTTCCTTACCCCTTGATGTCCACCTAAAGACACACTATGAGCTAAAGTCAAATTCTCATTTCGATAAACTTTAGGGACAACTACCTGGTAAACAACATTCCATTCCTCACTTGCAGGAATTGTAGGTGATCTCCACTTCCTCATCAACACTCCTTTTTCCAAGTAATATCCTACTGGCACCTTCTCAATTTCACTATCTAGTAAAGCTTGTTCTCTTAATTTTAAAATCTCAGGGTCTCTATTCTGCTCTGCTATCATCTCCTTCCGAGACAGAAATAAATCTTCATAGTCAGACTTACTCCAAGAATCTTGTTCAAACAATGAAGGTAAGAAACTCTCTGACACATTCTCAAAACTCAAATCCTGAGTTGAACAGTCATGAGCAACAACCTCATTCTGGGCATCAATCTTTTTAGCCATAGCTCTCGTCACAACACAGGAAGAATCTGTGTTAGAATTCATCTCTGGTTCCTCTGACTCCATTGTCAAATGCACTTCAGGAAAAACTTGTCCACCTGCCAAGTCATTACCTAACAATAAAGAAATATCCTTCACAGGTAAGCTAGGTTGTAATCCTACTTTAACAAATCCTGTAACTAACCCTGACTTTAAATTTACTTTATGCAAATGTACAGGCATAAAATCACTCCCAAAACCTCTTATATAATTTACCTCACCTGTATCAGACTCTTCATTAAACTTCAATACACTGTCTAACATCAGTGATTGAGAAGCTCCAGTATCTCTAAGGATCTTTATTGGCACCAGACTAGATCCTTCTTTCAAGGATACAAACCCTTCAGTTATAAAATGATCATATCCCTTTCTAACTTGGTCAGATTCTAACAACCCCTCATTTGTGTTTATCAAACACTGTAATTTTACAGGTGCTTCAGTATGTTGCACACAAGCATCTGGAAGTGCTTCCTCCTCTTTCTTTTTCAATCTGAAACAGTTAGCTATTACATGGCCAGGTTTCTTACAATAGTTACAAATGAGACTAAACCATCTTTCCTTCACAGGTTTTCCTTCCTCCTTACCTTTCACACTAACTTCTGATTTAATTTCTGATTTACCTTGAGTCTCCGTGTTATTTCTCCTCTTAAAAATTCTGCCCTGAGGAAATTTATTCTTATGGATTAAAACATACTCATCAGCTAATCTAGCACAGTCCTGCAATTTATCAGTACCCCTCTCATTTAAGTAGGTCCTTACTTCAACAGGAATGCTTCTTTTAAATTCCTCCATTAAAATCAGCTTTTTCAATGTATCATAGTCCTCATTTACATTTTTAGAAGAAACCCATCACTCAAAACACATAGCTTTATCATAGGCAAATTCCACATAAGCCTTTTCCACAGACTTCTTCAAACTTCTGAATCTTTCTCTATATGCTTCTGGGACCAATTTGTATGCCTTTAAAATATGCATTTTCACAATATCATAATCAAGTGCTTGCGCAACAGTTAAAGCTGTGTAAACTTGTTGTGCTTTACCTTTAATTACACTCTGCAACAACACTGACCATTTATCTTTTGGTCACTGACATCCGAGCAATAGTTTCAAAATGTTGGAAATATCTTTCCACTTCTGTTTCACTAAATGGAGGGACCAATTTAATTTCTTGACTAGCAACAAACAGCTTTTTAGAACCAGAAGACTGATTCCCAGACCTTAATTCCGTCATTGCATATTCAAATTCCCCTTTTTTCTGATCAGCTTCTGACCTACAATGCTCCAACTTCATTTGTTCGATTTGCAATTGCATCTCCAGATTACTTATAGGAAACGACTCTAAAATCAATTCATGAAAATCACCCAAATCCACATAGAGTGACGCAATTTTTCTCTGTATTACAGCCTTCGATGTAGTCTTCAAAATACCTTTAATTTGCAATCTACTAGCTATCTCAGATACCTCAGTTTTTTCTGCCTTCGCTAACAACTCCGCTCCTGGCGAAACCAGAAACTCATCAATATTCATTGTTGCCGAATACCACTCACAAGCCAATCAAACAAAATAATCAAGTATTCCCCTTATCCAAAACACCGAATCAAAATCTAACAAGCATTTAAACTCAAATGATCCAATCTGGACGCAGCCTCCACATTTATGTTACGGATTCAGGCAACAACAAACATAATGGGTCAGGCAGAAGTTTTTATAACAAATAACACGTTTATTAAACACTGAAAACAAATGCCCCAAAAGTAAACAAATCACTAACGTAACTGGAAAACAGCTGCTGTGCGGCAGCTTAAACAGTTCTTAAAGCAATGAAGCTTAAGCTGTTCTTAAAGCGATGTTGCAAAAACGGTTCTTTAAAGTAGTAGTGTCAAAAGTTCAAAATGCTCACAGTCCATTTAAGTGAGAGACTTTTTAAGATGATTTAAATTCTTTTTCACATCGTGTTGCTTCGGTTCCCAAGATCAAACTTTTTCCCACAAAGGATTTACGAAACAAAACGGCTTAAAGGCACTGACCTTTCCTTTACGAACTATTCCCAATCCTTTCTGCTATTTCGCAGGGATTAACATGAGAACAAACAACGAATTCCTTCCAAATAAGAATCAAACAAGGTCGAACCTGTTTCACCGTCGAAATCGATTCTCCTTGATCTTTAACTCGCGAACTCCGATCTTCACTCTCCACTGATTCTCAACTAGCAGTATTGTAAATAAACTGCTGGCAATGACCTTTTAAACTTTAGGCATTAGATAAAACTTCATTTTTCAACTAAACTGCGTCATCACATTAAATCACGCAGTGGCATGAAGTCAACATGGCAAATCCAGCCACGAACTGCCCCTCCTCACAGGGAGGGGTCCTCCTTTTAAACCCTGTAAAAAAAAACCTGTCACATGACCTCTACTGGCAGGAAAATGACATCACTCCACCATCACAAGACCATTACCTCAAGTCCAGTATAGCTTCAACCTCAATCACATGACAAGGGTACCACTGTCACATGTCAGGAGTACGTAACAAGATAGACACATGAATATGAAGGGAATGTAGGAATATGGATAATAAACAGAAGAAGGTCAATTAGCATAAATTAGCATCAAGTTTGGCACAATGTTGTGGTTGAATGGCCTGACCAGTGCTGTTTTATGTTCTATGAAAGAGGTTCAGATTACATTATAAAGCTGTGTAGGCACAATTAGACAAGTCAGAAAAGAGAAAATGGAATGTCAGAGCGAATATGGAGAAACAACATTCTAAGAACTTCCCTGTAAGAGTAGGTGAGGGATTCTAAAATGCTCAGGTGACATCACAGTGCAAGATACCCAAGAGAAGGGAATTGTGAGTTTAAAGATAGACCAGAATTCAGTTTTATTACTATTGAATAGTTGCTACAGAAGTGAAGAGAGTCAAGAATTGACATCTTTAATGAGAGAAGATTGATGAATCAAAGAAAATTTATGATACAAAGGATACTATTTGGAACTTTTATCTATGTTGTTGAAAGAAAGAGCTACCAAGCATGAGGTTCATGCCACTGTAGGATGCAGCACTTCACATGCATGCACAATGAAGTTTTCTGTCTCAATCAGGCAGTGAATTCCAACCACATGTCACCCCTTGCAGAGAAAATCTTTTCCTCATCTGCCGTCTAATTGTTGTATCAATCACTGTAAAACAATGCCCTCTAGATTTTGATCCTTGTGTCATAGGGAATAGTTCTTCCTATTTAGTCTATCCCAGTCTATCTAGGTTTTTCAGAGCTTTATACGCCTTAGAATTTTGTACACCTTAGCTAACATAAAAGACAAAGAGAGGGCATGTAATAGAGCAAAAATTAGTGAAAAGTTAGAGGGTTGGGAAGTTTTTAAAAATTAACAGAAGGCAACTAAAAAGAGATTAAGATGGTAAAGATGGAGTACGAAAATAAGTTAGTCAATAATATTAAAGACGGAACAAAAGTTTCTTTGGATGCATGAAGTGTAAAAGAGAGGCCAGAGTGGATATTGGACAACTGAAAAATGATGCTAAAGATGTAGTAATGGGGGATAATGAAAAGGCGCATGAACTGATTAACTACTTTGCATCAGTCTTAACTGTGGAAGACAGTGGAAGTATGGTGGAGGTTCCAGGTGTCAGGGGGCATAAAATGTGTGAAGTTACCATCACTAGAGAGAAGGTTCTTGGGAAACGGAAAGGTCTGAAGGTAGGTAAGTCACTTGGACTGGATGATGTACACCCCAGGGTTCTGAAAGAGGCAGCTGAAGAGATTGTGGAGGCATTAGTAATGATCTTTCAAGAATCACCAGATCCTGGAATAGTTCTAGAAGACTGAAAAATTGCAAATATCACTCCACTCTTCAAGAAGAGAGAGAGGCAGAAGAAAAGAAATTATAAGCCAGTTAGTCTGATATTAATGGCTGGGAAGATGTTGGAGTCAACTGTTAAAGTTATGGTTTTGGGATACCTGGAGTTGCATGATAAAATAGGCAGTAGTCAGCATGGTTTCCTCAAGGGAAAATCTTGCCTGACAAATATGTTGGAATTCTTTGAAGAAATAGCAAGCAGGATAGACAAAGGAGAATTGGTTGATGTTGTGTATTTGGGTTTTTCAGAAGGCCTTTGACAAGGTGCCACACCTGAGGCTGCTTAACAAGCTATGAGCCCTTGGTATTCCAGGAAAGATTCTAGCATGGTTGAAGCAGTGGCAGATTGGTTGGAGACAGAGAGTGGGAATAAAGGGAGCCTTTTCTGGTTGCCTGCCAGTGAATAGTAAGTGTTCCACAGGGGTGTGTGTTGGGACTGATTCTTTTTACATTATTTGTTAGTGATTTGGATGATGGAATTGATGGCTTTGTTGCCAAGTTTGCAGACCATATGAAGGTAAGCGGAGGGGAAGGTAATTCCAAGAAACTAGAGAGGCTACAGAATGACTTAGACAAATTAGGAGAATTGGGATAGAAATGTCAGGAAGTGTATGCTCATGTATGTTTGCAGAAGAAATTAAAGGGTTGATTATTTTCCATGTGGAGAGAAAATACAAAAAAATGAGATCCAAAGGATTCTTGGGAGTCCTTATGCGGGATTCCCTAAAGGTTACTTTGCAGTTTGAGTCTGTGGTTAGGAAGGCAAATGCAATGTTAGCATTCATTTCATTAGGACTAGAATACACAAGCAAGGACGTAATGTTGAGACTTCTAAAGCACGGTGAGGTTCACCTGGAGTACTGTGAGCAGGTCTGGGTCCCTTATCTGAGAAAGGATGTGTTGAAACTGGAGGGGTTTCAAAGGAGGTTCAAGAAAATGATTCCAGGATTGAATGGCTTGTCATACAGAGAGAGTTTTATTTTTAACAGAAGGACTGCAGCAACTCAAGGACTATTCCCAATTTCTCTGGGCAAAATAAGAGGTGAGCTTTTAAATACTTGCCTTTATAGTGATGCTAAGTTTCTTAAGATCAAATAAATTAAAAAATAATCAATACTCTATAAAAGCATACTGGGTATATTTAAAGAAATTCTCCACCAATTGGATAGTTTCATATTTCTCAATTTACATTCCACCTGCCCTCATATGTTACTTTCCACCTTAGCACTGGTGTAAATTTGGATATATTACACTTGATTCCTCCATTTAAGTTACTAATATAGGTTACAAATGAGTGCGGGTTAAGCACCAATTTTTGCATCAGACTGGTGGTTGCAATCTGCCAATTCATGATGATTCATTTACTCTCCATTAATTAAGATTCTGACCATTCCCCATGACCCTTAATCTTGTTGGAGGCCAATGAGGAATATGTTCTGAAAATTCAAATATGCTATATTAAGTACCTTAACTTTCCTGTTAAATATCACCTCAAAGGAATATAATAGATTTAATCAACACTACATGAAACTATGTTAACATTGTCTAATAATTTCAAATGTAAACTTCCAACAGAATCTTAGAGTCATACAGAACTGTAGCACAGAAACAGGCCTTTCAACTCATCAAGTCCATGCTAGTCTGTTCTTCTGCCTAGTCTCATCTATTGCACCTGGAGCATAGTCCTCCATACCTTTCTAATCAAAGTACCTATCCAAACTTTTCTTAAATGTTACCAGTGAACTCACACTTACCAGTTCTTCTTCAATTTCTACTTAAATCTTTCACCTCTCACCCTGAGCTAGTCTCATCAAACCTAAGGGGAGAAGCCTGAAACCTTCACTCTGAATAATTTTGTAAGATTTTATTTATTTAGTTAGAGGAATAGTCCCGTCTAGCCATTCAAGCCTCGCTGCCGAGAAACCCCTAATTCTGATTTAACCCTAACCTAATCACAGGACCATTAACAATGACCCATGGACCAACCCAGTATGCCTTTGAATTGTGGGAGGAAACTGCAAGACTTGTGGAAAACTCAGGCATTCCACAGGGAGGACATATGGAGACTCCTGACAGAGAGTGCTGGGACTGGGCTCCAAACTCTGATGCCCAAGCTGGAATAGCATTGCGCTAACCACCACACTACTGCAGTGCCTCTCATCATCCTGTAATCCAGTGAACAACATCCTAACCTAGTCAACTTTTCCATATCACTCAGATCCTCAAGACCCAGCAAGATACTTGTAAATTTTCTCTGTGCTCCCTCAAGCCTGTTAAAATCTTTCCTGTGGATAGATGGCCAGCATTGTACACAATGCACACAGTAATATGCCATAGTTCTATCTTTAGAACTTTGGTACTGCGGTAAAGTCAAATTTTCTGAAATATTGGATATTACTGCCATTAATAAACTAACTCACTATTATTTTAATGTTACATGGCAGTAGAATGTATTTTCTCGTGATGCAGATGAGTGTAAACAAAGTGCAAAAAACAGGGTCTGGGAATTTAAAGGGAGTGAGAGAAAAGAGGGCCTGGGAGTTTTAAAAGACTGTTTTAAAGGAGCATTGAACAGCACCCCTGCAAGTTTAAGTGGAGTTAGGATAGGGCACCAGAGACTTTCTGAAGATGAATGAAACAGATTGGTGATGAGTTTAAAAGGACCACAGGACCACCCCCCTGGTGAGAATAAGAGTGCTGGAAACAGAATCAGATTATCTAAATGTTGACTCATCGGTTTCTCCAAAAGTCTGAATAGCTGATCAGAGTTTTACTATTGCTATTTGAATGATCTTCCACCACTTCTCTAACAACTTGCTATATCATTTTTTTCCTTGCTGCTGATATCAGGCTAACTTTTTAAATTGATCATGGGATGAGCACATTGCCGGTGAGGTCAACATTTTTGTTTCTCATTCCCAAATCTGCACTTGGCAAGATGATGTTGATTGTCCTTCTTTTATCAGATGACCCCTGCGTGCTGTTGGGTTTGTAGTTGCAGGGTTTTGAGACAGGTATAATGTATAACAGTGAAATAAATCACAAGGAAAGATTGGTGATTATAGTTAAAGATATCATGGTGTCATCCTGGCAGATAATTTGAAGGTGTTGTGGCATGTGTCTGCCAACTTTGTCCTTTTAGGTGGTTGAGACTAATAGAATGGAGATGTAGCTATGAACTAAGCTATCAGGATAGGATATCACCCAATGGAAAATAATATAACATATTTGCTATCTGTGATGACAAGATGTGAATTATGATATTGAAATTCTCATCCAAACCGATCATTACTTGTTGGGCACTAAAGACACATGCCATAATAAATGTGAAGGATAAATGATGATCTTACTTATTTCTTCACACTATATTGGCAGGTTTGAACAATTTGGTGCAAATTCAATCAGCTTGAATGATTTAACTGCACTTTCTGAAGAATCAATGTCTCAACAGAAGGTAAGCTGGCAATAAAGATACGTGAATCAGCCACCCGTACCAAGACAGAAGTCTGAAAGGAAGAACACAGGCAATTATTACTCCTGTTACTAAGGAGGTTGACAAATCCAGATAAAGAAGACGATGTGGTGCACCAAGTGGAGCACTGACTCTTGATGATACATGAGTCCTGTTGCTCTGTTGAGTGTCATGAGTGGAATAAAAACATCAAGACTGCAGGAAACAGGTAAATAAAATGAGGATTTAGTTACAATGCTGGATATTATTGGAGACATAGAAGCTGGTCGTTTGATCAGTTTGCAAAGGCAGGGAAAGAGATGGCTGAAGGAAAGTAAGTAATAGGGTGAGAGAAGATCAGGGTTATAGTTAAGTAAAGAAAGATTAGGTAATAAAAGGACACAATAATTTTTCGATGATGAGCTGTTAATGCAGAAATGAGACATTGTTGCAAATTACAAGGCAACAAATGATTTAATTTGCTAATATGTTCAAATGCAATTATATTAACAGTAATAAGGCAAGACACACATTGAAGACCCTACACTAATCTGTTAAACTGATCAACTGAGTTTGAAAGAAAATTATCGTATTTCCTAGAAGGTAGGCAAGACATTTGTAAACTTACCAATCATCTGACTTCAATCCTCAGTTTTTCTCAATACAGGAAGGATTCAAATGAGATATATTTTACCTGTTCTTGCTTCCTGCTGTCAGTCTGTTCTGTTGCCAAGGTGGCCGAGGGCTCAGAATGTCCTCCACACTGGTCCCAGTTCATCCCTTGAAAGGGCTGTGAAAGGAAATTCCATTCTCCAGCTCCTTTCATAATCACTTCTACATGGATCCCTTTGTCCAATAACTCACGCCCTCTGGTTGACTGTTCATCAGATCTGACATACTGAAGAAGCACTGCAGCATTCAGAGCCCACTGCACATTATAAATTGTATGTGTGCTTACCAGTATATTGTAAATTAGTGTTAGTAAGTTCAGAGATGTTGGGGTGGATGATTTTTGAACTCACTCAAAGCTAGCATGAAGTCAATGGGCAATTTGCATGACTCATTTGAAAGTGATTAATGAATCTGGCATGTTAAATGAAAACTGCCTCTCATGACATCAAAATGTTCTAAAGAATTTTATGTTCAGTGAAGTATATCCATTGAAAATTCAGCAGTCAATTTATGCTCCCATCGGGCTCCCACAAATCACAATGGGAGTAAGAATGGAAATTCTATGGTGGCTTAGCTTAACGGTGACCATGTATAACCCAAGATTCACAAAGACCACAGACAGAGGAAATCTGATGCAGAGCAAGAACGGGAAGTGGAGGATGCTGAGTAAGAGTGAGGGATCAAATGTGCTTATATTCTAACCCAAAGGCCATTTATTAGTTCACAATGAATTAGTTCTGATTTCAAGCACTTTTTTTTTTGCTATTTATTGACTGCCACAGGAAAAAAGAACCTCTTATCACGCAGCTGTTCCACAAAATTCATCCAATTCTTTGAACCTATTCAATAACAGGTAAAAATGTAAATCTACCAAAGGACTTCACAGCAAAAATTAATTTTGACTGTAGGATATTAACCTTGAGCTGAATGCCACTACTGAAGCAATAGAAATACACAGTCAGTTTTATTGTGCTTTCCCCATCAACCATGAAACTCATCCCTCCGTGGTTTGCAAAGGTCATGGACTCTGTTTGGTGTGCGCTCATGCTTTTCAGTTTGTACTGATGCAGAATACAATAACCACACAAAACAACAGAGATCTGACAATAGGTATCAGCGTCAGTGGCTCAACAATGACTCTAAAGGATTCAAGGAGTTCAGAGTTCAGCGAGTTATAGCAAGGAGCATTTGATGCTGTGTAATAAATGGTCAAACAACATGCTGTTGTGGGAAATAAAAAGATCTTCAAATGATCAAACCTAAATTTAAAGACATCTAATTAAGTTTGCAATGCTGACTCCCCTTTTTTGCATATTTGCACCTCATTCCACATCTGTACCTCATCTGCTTGTCTTAGAACAGCTAAATCAGTTGTAGTTTGGGCCACTACTTTCTGCTACTTCACTCGCTGCAGTAAACTCTACTGCGATCAATTTATAATACTTCAGTTTTAAAAGAAAATGTGTTGCGTTTTGTAACTTTAAAGCACTGAACCTATTCAAAGGAAGACATGGGAGTCCGGAAGTGTGGGTGGAGCGAGGTGTACTGGTATCATGTTGATGTATGCAATCCACGTCTTCATACATATAACCCATAATGAATTATTGAGACAACCAGGAATGCTTAATCAAACTATACATTTACAAGATTACTCAATCATTACTGAAATATTAAATACACAACAGAATGAATAGAATTTCTATTTAAAACTCTGGAAACAATTTTGGTTCTTAAGATCTTCTGAGTCTTTATGAAGTCAATGAAGGTGAAAACATGAGTTTTGTTAATTATAACAGTCAGTGGATTTATGGAAAAATGCATGCTAGAAATTTGAAATAAAAACTGAAAGTGCTGGATGAACTCAACGTGTCAGTCTACATCTATGGAAAGAGAAACAGTTTTTTCCTTCCACAGATGTAGCTTGGTCTGCTAAGCGGTTCCAGCATATTATGCTTTCATTGCAATAAATTGATGAAGACCAATGGATTGATTTTTTCATCTATGGCTCACATTCTCTAACATAATATTGCAAAGAAAATATGCATATTTCAATTAATGTAACATTTTGTGTGTAATATTTTGGACTTTTAAATCAAAGGTACATCCTTTTGCATTACACCTGGCAGAATGGAAAATGGGGTGTAAGATTTTTTTAATGAAGGATGGTGGTAATGAGAAATGCCTCTGCAGATCCAGATGTGGAATCATTTAGGGCGAAGACAGGAGACAGCAATGAAAGAAGTATCTAATGGTGAAGGCTATAAAGGCTTTTCAGTAACATTAACAGCATGAGATGAAATATAAATCAATACAAAATGAGGACTTGTATGAAAGACATTACAATTATTGTGGTTAATTTATTGTGCACTGGGATTGGGCAAATTAAATTACCAAAGATTGTCTTAAGGTGGGAATGTGAATTGGGTCCTATCAGTAAAAACAAAGAAGAATAAAGGTGAAACTGTCAAAGGATCAGAACATTGTGGATCTTATCAGGTGTTAATGAGACAGGATTAATTAATAACATCACAGTAAAGGATCTGCTGGAGAAACTAATATTTTAAACTTAAATAAAAGAAAATGTAAGAACATAAAAGCAGAGATGGCTAAAATGGATTTGGAAAATAGATCAAAAAAGAACATGGTACAAAAATAGTGACATACAATTATGAAAATAATTCATAATTTTCAATCAAGGCATAATTATTGAAATAATGCAGAGAACATTATTAATCAAACTGAAGTTTCTAAAGAAAATCATAATACATTTCAGTAGAAATAGCAAGTTTTATGAAAGACAAATCAGATTTAACACACTTCTTTGAAGTATTACCAGCAGAGTGGATGAAGGGGAAATCTATAGTTGTTAAATATTTGAATTTCACAAAGGCATTTGAGAAGATCATTGAACAAGACATTAAGATTATTTAAAAAATTGTGTGTTATATATTAGTATGGATAGGGAATTGAATAATTAATGGAACAGAAATTGGTAAACAGTTCATTTTCAAGTTATCAAACGTAACCGAGGGGGTACCATGGGGATTTTTGCCACATCCACAACTTCTTAAAATTTACATTAATAACTTAAATAAAGTAACTGAATACATGGTTGTAATATTTACTGAAGACGGTGTGGCTGGAGGAAAAGCAAGTTGTGAGGAAAACCAAAAATGATCTACAAAGTGATATATAAAAACACAAAATGCTGGCAGAACTCAGCAGGCCAGACAGCATCTATGGGAGGAGGTAGTGATGAAGGGTTTCGGCCCGAAACATCGTCACTACCTCCTCCCATAGATGCTATCTGGCCTGCTGAGTTCTGCCAGCATTTTGTGTTTATATTTATTTCCAGCATCTGCAGATTCACTCGTGTGCCTACAAAGAGATATAGTTTGGTTAAGTGACATGGGCAAAAATCTAGAGTACAAGGTCAAGAAATCTACAGTTGTTCACTTACGACAGAAAATGTTGGTACAGCAAGTAGGAAGGCAAATGGCATTTTGGCCTTTATAGCAAGGGGGTACTGAGTACAAAAGTAAGGAATTCATGTTAAAGGGCACCTGTGAAATTACACCTGGAGCATTTAGTATTTCTAATCTTATTTGGGTGACTAATTACTTGAAGAAAGATTTTGTCAGATGTGAAAAACTTGAGCAAGTTTGGTTTGGCACTGCTTGGTTTCCAGATAAGTGGTCACCCACTTAAAGCAAAGATGAGGAATTTCTTCTTTCAGAGAATTGTAGGTCCTTGGAATTCTCTAGCCTAGAAAGCTATTCAGATCATGTCATGAGTATATTCAAGGCTGAGACAGAGGTTAGTCAAGGGTTATGGAAAGCAGGCAGGAAAATAGAGTCAACATATTGTTCAGATCAGCTATGACTTTATTAAATGGTTTTGCCAGCTCAAGAGGTCAAATGGTCAATTTCTGTTCCTGTTTATCATTGCATCACAATTCAATTACTCCAAACTTCTGTGAGGGATGTAACATGGGAGTTACGGGCAATAGCTGCAGAAAAGAAGGATTACAGAAAACAAGATGAAAAACTGATACTTAATCATAAGAAGTTTATAATCCAGGTTATGGCATTCCCAATTCAACACATGAATCAGCAATGGGCATATGGCTACAAGATCCTCTCAGAGTTTCATTAGCATAAAATTTGAAGTATTCGTAAGGCTTAGACATCTAATTAGGTTCACTCACATGCTGTGTCTTAGAGGATTCTTTGAAAGTGTCTTTAAAGAGCTGTCTTGGATGAAAAAAATAGTATAGCAGGCTCAATGTGCAGAATGACATACCACTGTTTCAAGGTAATAATAGAGGTTGTTGGAGTAAATTGGAACATTTCAGACCCAGTTCTCATTTACTGCCTCCAACCATAGAGATTTTCACATTTCTATAATATTAAATTTAGAAGCAATTTCCAGGCCATTACACTTATTCCAGTCATTTTAGTGCTTACTGTCAGTGCTAAGAGCTATCATTTCAGTGATGTGCTGTATTTAGCTTGTGGTTATTTTTTTTAAGCTGCATTTATCTGCTGCGACTGTTTAGTACATTGTGTAGTTTCTGATATCTCTGCGACTTAAAGTACAGCCATGCGACATCATTTGCTTGGATTATGCTGTACCTGCTTTTCATTATGCAATTCAAAATGGTGCTATCCTGGAGATCTATGCCATCTACATCCGGGTTCAGAAGGAGATGGTTCTTGTGCACATTAAAGTGCAAGGTACTGCTGTCATAAGCAGAGGACCTTATGTACATTAAAAGCATAAAACCATCTGAGAACTTGAGGAAACCTGAACTTATCTGCACAATGACCCACTATATCTCACACCCTTGCAGCTGCAGTCCTTATTTGGAACTATTATTGGAAGTGTGGTGGAGTCCAATGGAAAGTTTACTGGGGTGGGCACAGGAAAAGGAAGTTCCCAACTGTGAAATTGGACTGGACATTGGAACGGTGTGGGTGGCTACAGATGGATATTGGAAAGAAGATTGGAATAGTGACTGTTTCACCCTAAGAACAGGAAGAAGGTTGAAGAATTTCATACTGCAATTTGAGAGGGAGAAGTGTAAGTGGCATGTATCAGTATCACAACGGAATAAAGGGAATTGTAGAGGCATGAGAGAGGAGCTTGCCCAGGTGGATTGGAGGAGGATCCTGGTGGGGATGACAGCAGAGCAGAGGTGGCTGAAGTTTCTGGGAATAGTTCACAAGGCACAGGATAAATATGACCCACAAAGCCATAAGTTTTCAGATGGAAGGAGTAGACAACTGTGGCTGACAAAGGAAGTTAAGTGCTGCATAGAAGCCAAGGAAAAGACATATAAGGTAGCAAAAGTGTGTGGGAAGCTGGATGATTGGGAAGCTTTTAAAATCCAACAAAGCCAACTAAAAAAGCTATCAGAAGGGAAAAGATGAAATATGAGGTCCAATAAAATAAAGCAGGACACCAGAAGTTTTTTGTCAGTTATATAAAGAGTAAAAGCAAGGTGAGTGTTGATATTGGACCACGGGAAAATGATGCTAGTGAGGTAGTAATGGTGGACAAGGAAATGGCAAATGTACTTAATGGGTACTTTGTATCAGCCTTCACAATGGAAAACACCAACCATGTGCCAGATGTCCGTCAGTAGGAGTGAATGCCATTGCTATTATAAAAGGAAATAGGGCCAGGTACACTCAAAGGAATGGAGGTGGATAAGTCACCAGGACCAGACTGGCTACACACAAGAGTCCTGAGAGAGGTTGTTGAAGAGATAACAGATTCATTGGTCATGATCTTTCATAAATCACTTGATTCTGGCATGGTCTGTCTTGGAGGACTAAAAGACTGCAAATGTCACTCCACTCTTTAAGAAGGGAGGAAGATAAAAGAAAGGAAATTATAGGCCAGTTAGCCTAACCTCAGTACTTGGGTAAGTGTTGGTAAGTGTTAACAAGTTAAGCAACTATGGTGTTACAGGAAAGATATCCGCATGTTTAGTGGAATGCCTGACAGGCAGGAGGCAGCAAGTGGGAATAAAGGGGGCCTTTTCTGGTTGGCTTTTGGTGACTAGTGGTGTTCCTCAGGGGTCAGTATTGGGACCACTACTTTTCACATTGTTTGTCCATGATTTAGATAATGGAATTGATGGCTTTGTGGCAAAGTTTGCAGATGACTCAAAGATAGGTAGAAGAGTAGGTAGTGCCAAGGAAGCAATGCGATGGCAGCAGGACTTGGACAAACTGGAAGAATGGGCAAAGAAGTGGCAGATGGAAATTCAGTGTTGGGAAATATATGATAATGCATTTCAGTAAAGGAACAATAATGCCGACTATTCTCTAAACGGGGAGAAGGTTCAAACATCAGAGGTGCAGAGGGACTTGGGAGTCCTTGTGCAAGACTCCCAGAAGGTTAATTTACAGGTTGAGTCTGTGGTAAAAAAGTCAAATGTAATGTTGGCATTTATTTCAAAGGAAATAGACTATAAAAACAAGGAGATAAAGCTGAGCCTTTATAAGACATTAGTCAGGCCACACATGGAGTACTGTGAACAGTTTTGGATCCCATATCTCAGAAAGGATATGTTGTCATTGGAGAGAGTCCAGAGGAGGTTCACAAAGATGATTCTGGGAATGACAGGGTTAACACATGAGGAACGTTTGGCAGCTTTGGGCCAGTACTCACTGGAATTTAGAAGAATCTGGGGGAATCTCACTGAAACCTACCGAATGTTAAAAGGACACAAAAAAGAGTGGATGTGGAGAGGATGTTTCCCATGGTGGGGGTATCCAGAACTCAGAATGGAGAGGCAACACTTTAGAATAGAGGTGAGGAGGAATTATTTTAGCCAAAGAGTAGTAAATCTGTGGAATGCTCTGCCATAGACAGTGGTGGAGGCCAAGTACATGTTTATATTTATGGTAGAAGTTGATAGTTTCCTGATCAGTCAGGACATCGAAGGATATGGCAAATAGGCAGAAGTATGGGGTTGAGTGGGATCCAGGATAGGCCATGTTAGAACGGAGGAGGAACCTTGATGAGCTGAATGGCCTAACTCTGTTCCTATGTCTTATGGTCTTTTGCACAACCCCTTAAGCGGTGTAGGTAGGGTCTAGCTGTTAAGAAGAACTTGAGCGGACTTGCTTCCTTTAATTAGAGTCTTCCTTTTCAGGTAAGCTTCATATTATTTCCCAGTTGGTTTCTGAGGTGGGAAGTTCAGCTGTGTGCTGCCTGTTGATTGACACACTTAGGTGTGTCATCTAAATTCAAGTCCTACTCAGTACAGTCATATACAGTAAAAATCAGGTACTGTATATATGGCACGACGGACAGATGCGGCTCATCAGTCGTGGTTAGCAGCTCATCTAGGAGAAGGGAAACTCTGATCTCAAACTTCTGTTGCCTTGCAGCTGTACCCACTCATGAGGAAAGCTTCAGGAGTAAACTCCGAAAGAAAATATCCAGAGCTGGAGCCCCTAAGGCAGTCCTATGTTAAGTTCAATGCTGACTGGTAACTCCTGTGACGCTGCTGGTACCAAACTGTATCAGTCTCTGCCGTTCCTTTGGGTTCATCAGATGCGAGGAGAGGGGGAGCTAGCTACATGGGCAAGAGCTTGATCTCCATCTTGCACTGCCCTGGTCTGCATACCTAGACAGCTAGGATGGAAAATCCATGGTCCACCCTGACTGACAGAGGCATCCAATAAATGACCTGAAAGTATTTTTGCAGCAGCACAGTGCATGAGCAACGTGACAAACTTAAATTAACATAGATGGATTAACATAAATCATGCATAACTTGCACAGTAAGTGAAAAGAACCATAACAACATTACTACAAGTTGAGTGTAAGAAGAACTATTCACACATAAGTGTGCAATTGACTGTCACAATGCCTTATTGCTCCGGAGAAGTACTAACCACATTTATGATCAACTTCACATTTCTTTCAATCTTTTGATGTAGGGAGAAAGGGAAAGTGCTCCATGAGAAAATTTCTAAAGTACTTCCTTCTCCATTAAATGAAGATGTATTTGGATGCCTTAATCTCACTCTCTCTGGATGTTTGCTGCATCTGACTGGATAATATTCTCACAATGAGATTGTGAACTTGCAGGTTTCTCCTAGACTTGATCTCAGATTTCAAATAGACACTTCAGAGAACCACTGGAAGATTGCTGCATTGCCAGAGGCGTCATCTTTCAAAAGGGAATATTACACCAAGGTGTTGTCTGTTATCTCAGCTGGAATACAAAATCCCAAGGAGTTATTTCAGTCATAACTGGTACTTCAATCAATACTTAACTCTTAAACACTATCACTGAAACAGATTATCTGGTCACGATCCTATTGTGATGGTTTGGTGGAAGTTATCCGTAGTACTTTCCATTGTATAACACTGACCACACTGCAAAAGCATTTCATTGCGCACGAGGCATTTTGCAGGTAGAGACACCAAGAAAATATTATATCAATGCTAATCTTTCTTTAGTTAAAGCTGCAGTGTGTGAGAAAACCTGCTCCCTTATCCATTGTATCCAACAGCTCAACAATTTAGCAGGCTGAATATATCTTTATGAGAGAGAAAAGAATTCATGTACTGAGACAATGAGAAAATTTGTATTCTGCAGTACCTCTTCTTCATGCAGTGGCCCAGAGAATGTATACAGTATACATCCTGAAATTCGTGCTCTTTGCAGACATCCATGAAAACAGAAGAGAACTCCAAAGAATGAATGACAGTACAGCATTGGGACCCCAAAGCTTCCTCCCCCTCTCCCATGCACCAGCAGCAGCAAAGCTTCAACCTTTCCCCCTCTTCTCCCTCTCCCTCCCCCACTGATTTCAGCAGGAATAATCAGCCCCCGGCTCCCAGCAAGCGAGCAACAGCTTGTTTGTTGTTTGGGATGTTTTTCAAGGTTTAATTCCTTTACAAGAGACACTGGTGAGGCTTTGCTTTGGTGTAGATGATCAACTGCAACATTGTAGACCTTTGGGCTCACTCACAGTCGATGGCATTGCTTAATCTGTGTCAGTGCTCCCTTTGAAATGTCACCTCACTGTTCATAGCTCAGAGAATAAAATGGAGCAGATGTGGTCTGAGTTGGCAGGGGACTGTTTGTGAGGATCTGAGATTATTTCCTTTCTCTTTACCATCCATTTTTGCTGGAAGATGCTGCATTCATCTCACTGCTTTTCACATTTCATCCTGGCTGAGTTTGGATATCTTAGGGAGGACAGTGCTTACAGTCTATATGAGTCCTACACACCTCTCAAATTATCATTCAAAGGCCAACTATAAGCCTTTGGGCAGCGATATTCATTGGTCAACGTTTCTGTGTGCAGCACAGAGTGAATGTATTAAACAGAATCAGAACCTGATTTATTAACACTGACTGATGTCGTGAATTTGTTGTTTCACAGCTGCAGTCTCGCAGTTATTGAAAGAGTCCAGGCGTATTCAGTCCCGCTCAGTCCAGACTAAACCAGCACTGTGTCTTCATCATCTGTAAACCGCAGGATCAAACTCGCACAAAAATAGCAACAAAAAATGGAGCGACCAGAAACATATCATAACATGAACTACAGAGTCCACACCACAAACTGCGTTGATTAAACCTTGCCTTTTGCACGTGGATTCCACCTACCATCCTCTGGCAGCATCGAGCAGGAGGGAGGGAGAGAGACTGTTCATACGCAGACATCTGGGGGTGGTGGGGGGACGCCTTTGGTCGTGTTGTTTCCTAGCACCATCTTCTTCCGGACATAGATTATAAATTGGTTATACACAGCTGCAATATGTTTTGCTGATTGTACTTACTACACAAATGATGCCTCAATGATGAGTGAGAGGAGAGTCAGGTAAAGGATCGGGAGGTTCTCATACAGACAGTTTTAGTGTAGATTTTGTAAGTCTTTCTGAGTGTTGTCAGAGAAGCATTCATCCCAGAAATAGAACATTCCACGACACTCTTTCTTGTAACTATCATATTTACAATTTTTTTGCCTGAGATAACGGTAACCTCAAAAAATTTATGGTTGGTGCTGTAAGTATGTTGAATGTTACATTAAGACTCTCTCCTTGGAGGTGGTCATTGTCTGAATCTCAGTGGCACACCTGTTACATGCCCCTTATTGGCCAGTATCTTGATGCTTTCAGTCATGGACAGCTTCACTTCCTGACTAATTGCTATTTGCAGATAACGTTAATGCCTTTAGCTAGCCTTTCTAACATCTTGAAATGACATCCCACCAGCCACTATTTCTAATAGCAGAGGTGCAACTCCTACTGGTTTTCCTACTGACATTGATTATATGAAGTTCAGGATAATTTAGCAAAAACGAGGAAATCTGCAGATGCCGGAAATTCAAGCAACACACACAAAATGCTAGTGGAACACAGCAGGCCAGGCAGCATCTATAGGAAGAAGTACAGTCGATGTTTCAGACTAAGACCCTTTGTCAGGACTAACTGAAAGAAGAGGTAGTAAGAGATTTGAAAGTGTGAGGGGGAGGGGGGAGATCCAAGATGATAGGAGAAGACATGAGGGAGAGGGATGAAGCTAAGAGCTGGAAAGTTGATTGGCAAAAGGGATACAGAGCTGGAGAAGGGAAAGGATCATGGGACGGGAGGCCTTGGGAGAAAGAAAGGGGGAGGGGAGCACCAGAGGGAGATGGAGTGATTGTGAGAGGGACAGAGAGAGAAAAAAGAGAGAGAGAAATGGAAAAAAGGGGAAAAATAACAAACAAATATATAAAGGACGGGGTAAGAAAGGGAGGGGGGCATTAACTCCACCATCAACTCTGCTCTCAAACGCATCTCTCCCATTTCATGCACATCTGCTCTCACCCTATCTTCCTGCCACCCCACTAGGGATAGGGTTCCCCCTGTCCTCACCTACCACTCCAGCAGCCTTTGGGTCCAACATATAATTCTCCGTAACTTCAGCCGCCTCCAACGGGATCCCACCACCAAGCACATCTTTCCCTCCTCCCCTCTTTCTGCTTTCTGCAGGGATCGCTCACTACGTGACTGCCTTGTTTATTCGTCCACCCCATCCCTTCCCACTGATCTCCCTCCTGGCACTTATCCTTGTAAGCGGAACAAGTGCTACACCTGCCCTTACACTTCCTCCCTCACCACCATTCAGGGCCCCAGACAGTCCTTCCAGGTGAGGCGACACTTCACCTGTGAGTTGGCTGGTGTTTAATACTGCATCCGGTGCTCCTGGTGCAGCCTTTTATATATTGGTGAGACCTGGCGCAGACTGGGAGGCCGTTTTGCTGAACACTTATGCTCTGTCCGCCAGAGAAAGCAGGATCTCTCAGTGGCCACACATTTTAATTCCACGACCCATTCCCATTCTGATATGTCTATCCATGGCCTCCTCTACTGTCAAAATGAATCCAAACTCAGGTTGGAGGAACAACATCTTATATATCGTCTGGGTAGCCTCCAACCTGATGGCATGAACATTGATTTCTCTAACTTCAGTTAATGCCCCCCTCCCCTTCCTACCCCACACTCACGTTATCTATTTATTTATTTATTTATTTATTTATTCATTCATTCATTCATTCATTCAATTAAAATTTTTTTTTTTGCTTTTTTTTCTTTTTTCTCTTTCTCTGTTTTCTCTCTGTTCCTCTCACAATCAATCCTTGCCTGCTGTCCATCTCCCTCTGGTGCTCCCCTCCCCCTTTCTTTCTCCCTAGGCCTCCTGTCCCATGATTGTCCCCCTTCTCCAGCTGTGTATCCCTTTTGCCAATCATCTTTCCAGCTCTTAGCTTTACCCCTCTCCCTCCTGTCTTCTCCCATCATTTTGGATCTCTGCCTCCCACTCCCACCTTCAAATCGCTTACTATCTTTTCTTTCAGTTTGTCCTGACGAAGGTCTCATGCCGAAACATTGACTGTACTTCTTCCTATAGATGCTGCCTGGCCAGCTGCGTTCCACCAGCACCTTGTATGTATTGTCAGGACAATTTAGTGTGCTTTCCATGAGCAGCGAAATAGTGTCTAAGTATGTTGTAATTTAATTTCAGTAATATAGTGGTTTCTGGTTCATTGGCTCTTTGGTTAATCGAGGCAGCTGCTTATTTGGGTTAGCTCTTAAAGAACAAATACCAATTGATAAAATAGACAGAACTTTCTTTGTTTATTTGGGACATGATACCACTTAATTGGGGCAGGAGACTGTTCCGGAACAGTTTCTAGCTAGCATCAGAAGTATACGCTTTTGTGGCCAATAGAGACAACACCGTATTTAGAGTAAACAGTCTTTAAATAATGGCACTTGTGTAGCCTTGTGTTCCAAAAGCACTGATTTTCGTCACTGATGGTGAGAAATTAGCAGGAAGATGACTCAGATGTGTTTTGCTCACTGTAGTTTCAAGCCTTCAAGCTTGAAGATGCCAGAAATGGCCAGGAGTGAAAATGAAACAATGTCAGGCACTGTGAAGAATCCAAAGGTATTGATAATCATCTTGATTGTAACAATGAAGATGAAGATTTTGAACAAGAAATTGCCAATAGGATTTTATGAAGGCAGTCTATTTTTCTCACTAGGTGTCTGCACTGATTTTGTTCATTTACAGTCAAAGAAAATACCTCAGCAGTGTACAGGTGTATTGGAGGAATTCCTCTGTTGATAACAATTAGGAGCAAATACACAGTTTATAGTAGTGTAATAATACTGATAGTTTTCTAATTTGTTTTGTATTTCATTTAAATACATAATTTGTTATTCAGTTAAATGGTAATTGGTCTTTTTTATTCAGTACTATTTCTATGAAACTTCAGCTAATCGGGCAGCAGTTTAAATGGGCCAAAATGTACTGGTCCCAGTGTGAACCAATTAATCAGAATGCACTGTATTTCAAACTCAGCATTAAATAGGATATTTATTCCAATGGTAAGTAAAAAGCAGCATTCTTCTCTTCTCTTTGCATTGTCCGGAAGCTAGATGCCATCAAATTAAAGTGAAGTATTTTCTGAGAATGAAGCTCAGGAAATTTTTAATATTGCATGTATTATTTTTGAAATTGTATGGATACTTAAAATGTTATTTGAGGACTAATTTATTAGTTTTTTATTTGAATTTGATAAATATGTTTAATATAGCATCATTTTGTAATGATGCTATTGATAGATAGGCTGTGGTATTTTTATGTGTTCTTTGACAGCTAGAATTAATATTTGAATTTGCATCATTACGGATAGACTAAATAAATATCATTACAAGGTTATGAAATTGTCATGAAAAAACAATCAATACTGTGTATATTTACTATATAATAAAAATGGTAGGTGCTCTCAAGATTTCACTAGTCATCTGAATGTGAAGACAGGCAAGTAATTAAGCATTATAGTTTAGCAACTAACATTACAATAGGATAAATGGAAAAGATATCAGATTTAGTTTGGAAAGCAGTTCCTGTTTAATTTCAGACCATTTTATTCTATTGGCTTAAATTGATTTTACTCTCTTTGTCTTCTAGACTTACCCTCACAAGATGACAACAGGACTGTGCCTCATCTTACATAAATACTGAGAGATGCTGCTTAGTGTGAACCTAATAATAGGCTGACCATTACATTCATCACTCCTATTACAAAGTAAGTCAGAAGATCAGGGTCCCATAGATCACAGAAACATGAATGTGACACAAAACGTATAAACCTGTGGTTATGAACTCGACTCTTTGTTAGACATTCCAGGCAACATAAAATTAATAATATTTGACCAGCTTCAGGCACACAGAAGCATTACTCCATTCCACCGGAAGATTTATTTCTCAGTTTTCCTTAAGGGCATGCTGTTTCAATAATCTAAAATTTATCTAATTCAGATTGTATGGGTTGGATTCTGCAATCAGCAAACCTATTGTTTCCTGCATTTGCACCTACAAATAAGATAATTGTAATGAGGTCTCTACACACAAAAGTCCAGCAATACGGATATACATAGTGTAGGGTGATGTAATTGGTGGAAACGTACATAATTAACAACACTGAGTTGGGGTTCACTTTAAGGAGCTGATCTGTCGTGATCGTATATTATGTGAAGTTCTATTACTGTGCTTTTTGTGTTTGTGGTGAACTACATATACCTGTCTGGACATGCCCCCTGCTGACTGCTCCTGTGGCTCCTCCCACAGACCCCGGTATAAAGGCGATTGAGGCCTGAGCCCGGCCTCTCTGTCTCCAGGATGTAGTATGGTGATCACTCACTGCTTGTTCCTTCTTCCAGTCAATAAAACCCGATATCTCGCCTTTACGTCTCAGAGTGAGTTATTGATGGTGCATCAGTAGTAAAGAAGACAAATGCATTGTTAGCATTCATTTCAAGAGGTCTACAAGGATGTTGCCTGGATCGGGGAGCATGCCTTATAAAAATAGGTTGAGTGAACTTGGCGTTTTTTGCTTGGAGCGACGGAGGATGAGAGGTGACCTGATAGAGGTGTACAAGATGAGAGTCATTGATCGTGTGGATAGGCAGAGGCTTTTTCCCAGGGCTGAAATGACTAGCACGAGAGGGCACAGTTTTAAGGTGCTTGGAAGTAGGTACAGAGGGGATGTCAGGGGTAAGTTGTTTTTACTCAGAGAGTGGTGAGTGCATGGAATGGGCTGCCGGCAACGGTGATGGAGGTGGAAACGATAGAGTCTTTTAAGAGACTCCTGGATAGGTACATGGAGCTCAGAAAAATAAAGGGCTATGGGTAATTCTAGGTAATTTCTAAGGTAAAGACATGTTCGGCACAGCTTTGTGGGCCGAAGGGCCTTTATTGTGCTGTAGGTTTTCTATGTTCTACGAATCCTAAGGAACATCAGTTTGGCACCAGCAGCTGTGCAGGAGTTGCCAGTCAGCGTTGAACTTAACATATTGCCTTAGGGACTCCAGCTCTGCGTTTTTCCTTGTAGTTTATTCCCAAATCCTTCCTAGAGTGGGTATCATCGCATGGCAAAGGAGGTTTGAGAGCAGAGTTTTCTTCTCCTGGACAGGTACATGGAGCTCAGGAAATAGAGGGCTATGGGTAACCCTAGGTAATTTCCAAAGTAAGTACATGTTCGGCACAGCTTTGTGGGCTGAAGGGCCTGTATTGTGCTGTGGGTTTTCTATGTTTCTATGAGCTGGCATACGCAGCTGATAAGCCCCATCTGCCTGACATGACTGGTTTTAAGGAGCCAGTAACCCGCATTTGCCCCTTCTCCTGTCAGTTGTGGTGAACTACATATACCTGTCTGGACACGCCCCCTGCTGACTGCTCCTGGGGCTTCTCCCACAGACCCCTGTATAAAGGCAATTAAGGCCTGAGCCCGGCCTCTCAGTCTCCAGGATGTAGTATGGTGGTCACTCACTGCTTGTTCCTTCTTCCAGTCAATAAAAGCCGATATCTCACCCTAGGTCTCAGAGTGAGTTATTGATGGTGCATCAGTGTTCAGTGTTTGGAGTACAATAAATAAGTTGTTATGCCTTTTGGTAAGCATAAAATGCCTCATCATTTTACTTGTGAAAACCTACAATGGTGAGCACGATGCTCTAGGAAGATTCCAATATTGTTGAAACACTGTCAGCCAACTAAGTCACCTTGAAACTGTGGGAGATTTGGGAGCAAAATACCATGGCTTGGTTTGTAAAAGCCAAGACCTAATTCAGACTGGAAGAAATCTCTGCTGACAACACCAAATTTTTCTATGTGGTAGTGTCACTAAGCAACTTCATGGCTCCGTGAGCGGTGAGTCTACTGGAATACTGGCCTCAACATGAAAATACCTATCACTGAAAACTCACCTTTTCCAGATTTTTGGACTATCGGAGGCTGAGTGTGTCAAAGAGTTTTTCCCTTTGCCAGGCCTCGGTGATGCTAAGCTGTCAGTGCTAATGTACCACATGCTGTCTCTCCTGGGAAGTCATCAACCCATTTTAATTTTAAAGAACTCTTCAAGCAGCAAATGCCTGATCAAGTTTGCACAGCCTTCGCTAATGCACCCATGAAGGACTATAGGGAGCTTGCTAAAATGGCTGATTGTCTATACTCAGCTAGGCAGTAGTGCATCATTTCTTCTCCTTTTTCTGCCTCAATAAGCCTGGAGAGCGAGGCCCCCACCATAAGTATGCCTGCGGCTGTGTTTTTACCATTCTCACTTTGGTACGAATGCTAGAAAGTGCTATCCGCCTTGTAGCTTTGATAGTGCCAATGCAACAGGACATCAGAGATCTGCCGGGGTCGTCCATTGTTCACTACGGACACCCTTTCAGGGTGACGCTTCCTGTGCGACATGGGTGCTCAAGTGTGTGTGCTGCCAGCTTTGCCTGCTGATTGGAAAGCAAAGAAATGGCAGTTCTCCCCCTCCAAAAGTAAGTACAGTACATTTGACCATGTGCTTCTCGGTTTCTCTCTGGCTGTCTGCCATTTTTTAATAAAGGAGGGAGGGAGAAAACAGAGAACTATTGACCTGTCAGCCTGACATCAGTGGTGGGGAAGATGCTAGAGTCCATTATTAAGGATGAAATAGTGGCATATCTAGATAGCAGTGATAGGATCGGGCTGAGCCAGCTTGGATTTACCAAGGGTAAATCATGCTTGACTAATCTGTTGGAGTTTTTCGAGGATGTAACCAGGAAGTTAGACGGGGGAGATCCAGTGGATGTAGTGTACCTCGATTTTCAGAAGGCATTTGATAAGGTCCCACATAAGAGATCAGTGGGTAAAATCAAAGCTCAGGGCATCAGAGGGAAGACATTGACATGGATAGAAAACTGGTTGGCAGATAGAAAGCAAAGGGTAGCAGTGAATGGGTGTTTCTAGGAATGGCAGGGGGTGACTAGTGGGGTGCCTCAGGGCTCGGTATTGGGACCACAGCTGATTACAATTTATGTCAACTATTTAGATGAAGGCACTGAGAATAACATCAGCAAATTTGCTGATGATACTAAGCTGGGTGGCAGTGTGACATGTGATGAGGATGTTAGGAGAATTCAGGATGACTTGGATAAGCTGGGTGAGTGGGCAGATGCTTGGCAGATGACGTTTAATGTGAATAAGTGTGAGGTTATTCACTTTGGGAGTAAGAACATGAAGGCAGATTATTATCTGAACAGTGTAGAGTTAGGTAAGGGAGAAATACAAAGAGATCTAGGAGTCCTTGTTCATCAGTCACTGAAGGTGAATGAGCAAGTGCAGCAGGCAGTGAAGAAGGTTAATGGAATGTTGGCCTTTATTACAAAGGGAATTGAGTACAAGAGCAAGGAAATCCTCTTGCATTTGTACAGAGCCCTGGTGAAACCACACCTGGAGTATTGTGTACAGTTTTGGTCTCCAGGGTTAAGGAAGGACATCCTGGCTGTAGCGGAAGTGCAGCGTAGATTCATGAGGTTAATTCCTGGGATGTCCGGACTGTCTTATGCAGAAAGGTTAGAGAGACTGGGCTTGTACACGCTGGAATTAAGGAGATTGAGGGGGGATCTGATTGAAACATATAAGATTATTAAGGGATTGGACAAGATAGAGGCAGGAAATACGTTCCAGATGCTGGGAGAGTCCAGTACCAGAGGGCATGGTTTGAGAATAAGGGGTAGGTCATTTAGGACAGAGTTAAGGAAGAACTTCTTCTCCCAGAGAGTTGTGGGGGTCTGGAATGCACTGCCTCGGAAGGCAGTGGAGGCCAATTCTCTGGATGCTTTCAAGAAGGAGCTAGATAGGTATCTTATGGATAGGGGAATCAAGGGATATGGGGACAAGGCAGGAACCGGGTATTGATAGTAGATGATCAGCCATGATCTCAAAATGGCGGTGCAGGCTCGAAGGGCCAAATGGTCTACTTCTGCACCTATTGTCTATTGTCTGTTTTTGATTTCTTCTAGAGGGTCACCATTTCACAGCATTCCCTGTCCACAAACCCTACCATGCACACAATGTCCAAACTATCAGACCGTTGTTCTGCACGGCGGCAACGCCACCAGGCCGAAGTATCAGAGTTCACAACTGATGTACAACATATCAAGGGGAAAAATAATGCTGTGGCTGATTGTCTCTAACAACCAGTCGTTGAGGTGATGCACATAGGGTTTGACTAAGCCGGCATGGCAGCCAACCGAGTTACTGACCCAGAGGTCCGGGCTTACCGAACAACAGTCACAGGCCTGCAGCTGGCTGACATTATGTTAGCAGAAGCTGGGGTTTCTCTTATTTGTGATGTCTCAACAGGCCACCCTCACCCCATAGTGCCTGCAACCTGGAGGCAGACTGTTTTTAACTCCATACGTGGCCTTTCACATCCAGGCCGGGTTCACTGAAGTCTGTGTGCCATGGCCTTGGAAAGGACATGCATGATTGGAGTGCAGCCTGTGTAGTGTGCCAGTGGACAAAAATCACAAATTATATCAAGGCACCATTGGTAGCTTATGAGGTCGACAATGTCAAAGTAGACCTCGTTGGTCCTTTTACTCCCTCCCATGGTTTTACACACCTCCTTATTATGGTGGCCCACATCAGAAGGTGGACAGGGGTCGTCCATCCAGCATTGACGACAACCGCAGACATGGCTCAGGCATTCATCAGCACCTGGGTTACTTGGTTCAGCACCCCATCTGATACTTCCTCTAACCGTGGTCCCCTAATTATAGACAATAGGTGCAGAAGTAGACCATTCAGCCCTTCGAGCCTGCACCGCCATTTTGAGAACATGGCTGATCAACTACTATCAATACCCGGTTCCTGCCTTGTCCCCATATCCCTTGGTTCCCCTATCCATAAGATACCTATTTAGCTCTTTCTTGAAAGCATCCAGAAAATTGGCCTCCACTACCTTCCGAGGCAGTGCATTCCAGACCCCCACAACTCTCTGGGAGAAGAAATTCTTCCTTAACTCTGTCCTAAATGACCTACCCATTATTCTCAAACCATGCCCTCTGGTACTGGACTCTCCCAGCATCTGGTTAGTATTTCCTGCCTCTATCTTGTCCAATCCCTTAATAATCTTATATGTTTCAATCAGATCCCCCCTCAATCTCCTTAATTCCAGCGTGTACAAGCCCAGTCTCTCTAACCTTTCTGCATAAGACAGTCCGGACATCCCAGGAATTAACCTCGTGAATCTACGCTGCACTTCCTCTACAGCCAGGATGTCCTTCCTTAACCCTGGAGACAAAAACTGTACACAATACTCCAGGTGTGGTCTCACCAGGGCTCTGTACAAATGCAAGAGGATTTCCTTGCTCTTGTACTCAATTCCCTTTGTAATAAAGGCCAACATTCCATCAGCCGTATTCACTGCCTGCTGCACTTGCTCATTCACCTTCAGTGACTGATGAACAAGGACTCCTAGATCTCTTTGTATTTCTCCTTTACCTAACTCTACACTGTTCAGATAATAATCTGCCTTCATGTTCTTACTCCCAAAGTGAATAACCTCACACTTATTCACATTAAACATCATCTGCCAAGTATCTGCCCACTCACCCAGCCTATCCAAGTCACCCTGAATTCTCCTAACATCCTCATCACATGTCACACTGCCACCCAGCTTAGTATCATCAGCAAATTTGCTGATGTTATTCTCAATGCCTTCATCTAAATCATTGATGTAAATTGTAATCAGCTGTGGTCCCAATACCGAGCCCTGAGGCACCCCACTAGTCACCACCTGCCATTCCGAGAAACACCCATTCACCGCTACCCTTTGCTTTCTATCTGCCAACCAGTTTTCTATCCATGTCAATGTCTTCCTCCCGATGCCTTGAGCTTTGATTTTACCCACCAATCTCCTATGTGGGACCTTATCAAATGCCTTCTGAAAATCAAGGTACACTACATCCACTGGATCTCCCCCATCTAACTTCCTGGTTACATCCTTGAAAAACTCCAACAGATTAGTCAAGCATGATTTACCCTTGGTAAATCCATGCTGGCTCGGCCCAATCCTATCACTGCTATCTAGATATGCCACTATTTCATCCTTAATAATGGACTCTAGCATCTTCCCCACCACCGATGTCAGGTTGACAGGTCGACAGTCCTCTGTTTTCTTCCTCCCTCCTTTCTTAAAAAGTGGGATAACATTAACCATTCTCCAATCCTCAGGAACTGATCCTGAATCTAAGGAACATTGGAAAATGATTACCAATGCATCCGCAATTTCCAGGGCCACCTCCTTTAGTACCCTAGGATGTAGACCATCTGGACCTGGGGATTTGTCAGCCTTCAGTCCCATCAGTCTTCTCATCACCGTTTCCTTCCTAATGTCAATCTGTTTCATTTCCTCTGTTACCCTATATCCTTGGCCCATCCATACATTTGGGAGATTGCTTGTCAGACTACATGCCCGTTCTTAATGAAAGAGAAACATCTCTAATATGACATTTTCGATGAAAGTCAGTGTCTTAACACCAAACTCACACTTCTCTTTGTTTAATTTCAAATTGACATTCCTTGTCATGTCAAGCACCTGTCTCAGTCACGCTTCATGTTCTTCCTTGGTGGACTCCCAAAGATGATGTCATCCATCATGGTCTTGACACTCACCAGGTATGCCCTCAAAGATGATGTGAATGGAGTTATGATAGACTTCTGGTGCGGACAGGATTCCATACAGTAACTGAAGAAAGTGATATCCTTCATCTGGTATGTTAAATGTGCACAGTCTCGAACTTGCCTCATCATCTTCAACTGCCAAAATCCAGATGACGTGTGGAGTTTGCTAAACCACTTGGCACCTGCAAACTAGGACACAATCTTCTCCCTTGTTGGCAGTTTAAGATGCTCTCTCGATGGCTTTATTGTGATCTCTTGGGTCTAGACTTATCTGCGATGCTTCATTTCTCTTTTGTACAATGACCAGCGAGCTCAGTCAATCTGCTAGTTTTTCAATTTTCTGTATGACATTCATCCGTTTCATGCGTGCTACTTCCTGTCTGAGTTTGTCTGTAAGTGCAAACGGAACCTTCCTCCACGCAGGAACAACAGGAGCCACTGTCTCATCTCTATGAATTTTGTGTACACCAGGAAAGTATCCGAGTTCCTCAAAGACATCTGTGTACTCTTTCAGGAGTGAAGTGTGGTCATCTTTGGACTATGAAGCCACTATGAAAAATGAAAACTCTTTTCACCAGGTTGAGCTTTTCACATGCACTCAGACCTAATATTGTCTGTACTCTTTTTTTTACAATCAGTAGCTGTGCCTTTAGGTGTTGGCACTTGTGCTTGAAGGTCACTATATAGCCCCCTTTTACTGGAATATTCTGTCTAGTATAGCTTGTCACTTTTAACTCAACTGGGTAAATCTTGCTCTTTACTTTGAGAGTCTTGTAATCATTCATGGATAACAGATTTGCCTGGGCTCCAGTGTCAAGCTTGAATGGATTACTGTCTCAATCATTGTCACTGCAACAATTCATTCTGTTCTACCAGTGCTTGCAGTCTGTAGAGAATCTACAAGCACTTCCTCCACTTCCTCAGCAACAGCAAGCTCCTTTCTCTTGGTAGCTCCAGCTTTGCAGCATGATTCTTCTTCCCACAATTATTGCAGAACACATAGTTGGGACATACCTACCTCCACACCTTTGATGCATTTGCTGTTGGAGACTAACTCTTTCCTTTATTTTTGCTTTAGGAAATGTTTTGTGCTCTGCCCCTCTGTTTTCACAGTGTGCATTGTTTCTGCCCTGTGCAGCTCCTTGGCTTGTGCTCATGTGGTCTCCATGACCTGACAGATATCCACAGCCTTTTCCGTGTTAAATCTTTTTCATTAAGCAAGCATTCTTTGAGTCCATTATTTAGGATTCCACAAACAACTTTGTCTCTAACTATTGAATGCCTCAAATCTCCAAACTCACAGGACTTACTTAGTGACTGAAGCTCTGCTAAGTATTGGGCAAAGCTAACACTTTGCTTCTGGTCACGAGAAAAGAATCTATATCTTTGAAACATGATGTTTTTACTTTGGACAAAATACTCCTCAAATGTTGTCATCAGCATATCCACAATTTGAAAGATGTCCAAAACATTTTTGCTTATTACATGTAGAAAGATAGACATTTTCAATTATTTATATAAAATATTTAAAATATAATAAATAAATAAATAAATAGATAGATGGACAGATAGGACTTAGGTTATCCATTTTGGCCTCTAAATTGAATCTTTCTTGGTAAATCTGCTGAACAATGGCAGCTCCCAGACACAACATGCTCTCTGTCTGGCAGCTTCTCTCTGTTGGAACCTGGACTCTCTTTTGTAATCACTTGTGGTACACTTACTCTCTGTGTTTAGTCCTCAAGTCAACTTCTGACACCATGCTATGGATTTTTTAATGAAGACAAACTTAGCGTGGGTAAAACCAACACTTGTTTATTTACAGTAAACGGCTTCAACCAGACATGAATGAGTGCATCCTGCTCACCAACATTACTTCCAGTTCCGAGTGAACTGCCTGCATTGAACACTGGGAACTGAAGTTCTTTATTAAGTACATACATAACAACGCACACACCTCTGGGCTGCGATGGCCCAGAGCCTCAGCGGAGCATATCACCTGCAGTCCAACGGCCTACTCGAGGAGCTTCATCACTCCTTAAAGTCTGCTCTGAGAGGGCCCCTGAAAAATGAGTGTTGGCACAATCATCATGCTGGGGCTCAGAACAGTTCCAATCGAGGACTTTCAGTCTTCCACAGCTGTTCAAATACGGGCAGCTGTCACGAGTGTTAGGTGATTTTATTCCTGACACCATGACTGCCTGGTCGACCTCTCAACAGTGTTCCACCCTCCTACATAAATTCAATCCCTTTGCATCTATTCCTACCCCTCATCATGGCATACAGCGGTCTTGGGTTCCTGCTGACCCACATTCCGCCTTGCTTTCTTTCATCCCTCATGACGCACACCAATGTCTCCTTAGGAATGGTCCATTCCGCATTTTGGATTGGACAAAAAGGTATCGATAAGAGGGGCAAACCTGAATGTATTTCAATAGATCACCTGAAACTGGCCCATCAAGATTTGGAGCATTCTGCTGCCATGCCCCTGCTATCATAACATGACCATAAGCTTATCCACATACCTCTGGACAAGCCAGATGCATCTGCTGTTCCTCTACCCGAGGAACACATGACCCAAGCCGGGCAGCTCCGGACTGGCTCACAAAGCCAGTTCTAGTAAATTCTGGGGGTTGGGGGGGGGGGTGCCTATTCAGGGTAATATAACATAAAATGCCTCATGTTGTTTTATTTGTGGAAAAACTACAATAGTAATACAAGAGCTACTAAAAGATACAATAGGAATACCCTTCTATGGGGCTTTGAGTGGTGATGGGGCTGGGAGGAGATGGGATAAGACAGGATAAAGACAAAAGACCACTTTTCTTTGAGCCTTTAGAAATCATAACAATAAATTGAAAGTGTGGCTGCTATTCTAAAATAAAATAAATCCACGCCATGCTCTCTTCTCACTACTACCATCAGGAAGGAGCTTTGGAAGCTTTATGTCCCACACCACAGGCTCAGGAACAGTTATTAACTCTCAACTGTCAGGCTCCTGATCTAGAATGGATAACTTAATTTACCCCAACACTGAACTGATTCCACAACCTTTGGACTCACTTTCAAGGATTCTGCAACTAATGTTCTCAATATTATTTACTTATTTATTTTCTTCCTCCAAATTCACAATACATTGTTATTTGGCACATTGGTTGACTGTCCATCCTGTTGGGCAAGCTCTTTCATTGGTTCTATAGTGTATTTACTGTGAATACCAGCAAGAAAATTAACCTCAGGTAATCTATATGTACTTTGATAATGAATTTACTTTGAGCAGAAGTGTGCAGAAATGATGCCTGCCTGACAAATTAATCCTACTCAAACATAACTGATTCCTATGAGCTGTCTGAAGTGGCCTTGAAGTCATCCATTTGTATCTAAATCCATATAAGGAAACTTTGTGTGCAGAGCTCATATTTAGACTGAATTACAAAGATTTACAATATACAAAAGTGATCAAGTATGTATATCATAAATGTCCATATCAGTTCACAATTGCACTTATACCAGTTCTTCATACATAGTAGTGACAATTTTTTGTTTCCAATAACTTTTTGCACAATTTGAAAGCCTTGCCACAAAATCCACTCAAAGGATTTCAGATGAGAAGCCATTTTAACAAGAGCAGTATCTTCCCACACTCATTTCCAGATAGGCTTCACCACAGCCAGTATTGTGCTTCAATAAATGTAGTAATTTAGTAATACCGGGCAGGAGATCAGGATGTTCAGTGGAAGAAAATGCTGACCATAAAGAAAGACAGATCATTTATGAGTTCATACCTGTTCTTTGATGTTGCGACATTTACTGGGAATTACATCTTTTAGTTTTTATTACAATTTCCCCAGAGCCCAACTAATGGCCTTCTAAACATTTTCCATATTTCAGTTGTGTGACTTCATATGAAAATCAGAAAAAAATTAAAAAGGTACTAATGTAGAAATGAACACAATCTAAAAAAGATCAATAGTGGTTGAAAAATTAGGAATTTTAATTAGAATGGCTGTAATAGAACAAAGGGAATTGTCTACAATAGTGTTTAAACTGAAGCTGTCAGAGAAGGCAATTAGATATATTTCAGATCATGAAAATGTAGAAATACTGCGAATACTTAATCTTACTGTGCCTGTACTGGCTTATTGAATGATTGTACAAATCATCCCAGCATTGTTCTTTGCCCCTGAATATGCAGAATTAAATATCTATACCTTCCTTAAAGCTGCTTCCACTGCATGTCCAAGCAGTGCAACCCATATACATTAGAGATAAATAGCAAACTTTCCAAACTAAACCAATTATGAAATACAAGAAAAAATTGACTACTCAAAAATTGCTCCAATAGCATGTGTAGTCAAATGGTGGATTTCAATCCGGTGGTTTTGCAACACCATATTGTCAATGTCATTAGAAATTACTTTACTAACACAGCCTAATATCATCAAATACAATATTTATATATTTCATATTTTAAATATTTTCATCATGATTATTATGCTATAAAAATTGCAGTGTTATTCTCTAGATATAGCTGTAATGTATGGCATTACCTTATTCTTCCAGGATCACAGTAAAGAATTGGACCATTGGCACATTAAGATAAATGATTTCCGAACAAAAATTCGCTGATAAAAAGATCTGAGAGAGTAATCCTATCCTGGGATTGGGGTGACAAGCTCAAAGTGTTGAATTTATAGATATAATAACAGTCACACTTCCTGACTGACTTCCAATTTGCCCATATACGTTGAATATTTTTACATTTTTTAGGCGAACTGCTTCATTGCAAAATCCAGGCAGACAATATATAGAGAATGCCAGACAAATATGCTTTTTAAAAATGAGCTCATATATATGCCAAGTAAATAATTTTCCTCTATCAAGTGCCACTTCTTTGCACAACCACACTGAACAATTGATTATTTCAAAACAAGAAACTGATGTATTAAATTATTGCGCAAGACAGTATAAGCAAAAGGAAGAGATCAGAAGGGTTATGACTATCTAGGTGTTATTTTCTTCCAATAATAATCTACCAAAACAATCAGCAGATGCATTTAGACCCCAGGCCAGGATGTGAGATCTCAGTGTAATCAATGGCAAATGTAGAACAAAAATTAGGAAGGCAAAGGGCAAGGCAAGGCAAGTCGGTATTCTTTACAAATGACCAATCAGACACATACTTTTCTATCAGCTGACAGGCAACTCTCTCTTCAGACTGACCACCTAGAGTCACACTTGATAGAAACAAGGTTGGTTAACGGAGACTCAATTCATGCATCCCTCCTTACTTACATGCCACCTACCATCACCCTTTTAGAGCTCTTTGTTGCTTTAAATTATCAACTTTACCTTTTTTTACGGAAAGTAAGAAGAGATGGATAACTGAAAATATAATACAATTGATCCAATAAAAACAGACCATCAAACCAAGGGACAGTGAAGGATAGAAATAACTTGATAAGACAATAAAAAAAATGCAGAGAAGCTAAAGACAGATGGCTAAATGAGAAATGCTCAGAGATGGAAATGCTACAAACCCATAACTCTGGAACAAAGATGATGCACAGTAAGATTAAAGAACTAACGGGGAAATTACCTTGCTCAGTAATTGGATGCATCAAGGCAACAGACGGCAACTTAATTATGAGCAAAGAGGAAATCCCAAACAGATGGACAGAATATATAAAAAGAACTTTTTGAAGACCAAAGAGGAGAAAAACTAAACATAAAGAAGAATCTTGACGAATCAGAAATTTGAACAGCCATAAGTAAAACAAAACATAACAGAGCAAATAATCCAGGCAACATTGCTGTTGAAATGATACTAGCCTTAGAAGATTTTGTAATAGAGAAAATAACAGAAATAGCAAATGAAATCTATGATCTTCGGGAGATACTTGATGATTTAAGTAAATCAGTGTTCATCACACTTCCAAAGAAAGAGGGAGCAACAGAATGTGAGTTACATCGTACAATAAGCCTGATGAGCCACGTGGCAAAAATTATTCTCAGAGTAATCATGAGGAGAGCAAGACACTGTATAAAACCAGAAATCAATAAAGAACAATTTGACTTTGTCAATAACACTGGAACCAGAAATGCAATTTTCATGCTACAGATGATCTGTGAACGAGCCAACCAGGTACAAAAAGACATCTACCCATGTTTCATCGACTATACAAAAGCTTTTGACACTGTCAGGCACCAAGATCTCCTAGAAATGCTTCAAGATCTTGACGTAGATGGGAAAGATACACGTTTCTTAAGAATCTTCTACTGTAACCAGACTGCATCCATCAGAATAGAAGGAGAAGTGAGTGAGTGTGTGAATATCACGAGAGGAGTCAGGCAGGGTTGTGTCTTTTCACCCGACTTATTCAACCTGTATAGCGAAAATATCTTGAGAAATATCAAAGACATCAAAGGACTCACAATTGGAGGCCATAATATAAATAACATCAGATATGCTGATGACATCATACTAATAGCTGACTCAGATACAAAACTTCAAGAACTACTCACTATAGTGGCAGCAGGAAGTAATCGCAGAGGCCTCTCAATCAACTCCAAGAAGTCAGAAAGCATGGTCATCTCCAGAAAGACAAACATCCCACAACGTGTGATCAAGATCAGAAATACAAACATCGAACAAGTCAACAAATTCAGATATCTTGGCAGCCGAATAACAAGTGATGGCAGGTGCGACACAGATATCAAATACAGTATAACAATGGCGAAAGAAGCTTTCCAGAAAATGAAGACCATATTAACAGACAGAAAGATGAAAGTGTACACTAAAAGCAGAATACTTCAGTGCTACTTTTATTCTATCCTGACTTATGGAAGTGAATGCTGGACCATTACCCCAGCAATGGAAAAGAGACTAGAAGCAGTTGAATTATGGTTCTACAGGCGAACGTTAAAAGTATCATGGACTGCACACACTTCAAATGAAGAAGTTCTCAGAAGAGCCCAAGCAGTTAGATCACTCATACCAACAATAAGAGAAAGACAACTCAGATTCCCAGGACACATCATGTGGAAAGATGAACTGGAAAAACTCATACTCTCTGGAAAGATCGAGGGGAGCAAACCTAGAGGAAGACCTCGGCTTATGTAATCAAAAGCCTAGCCAGCTGGCTACACATCGAGGAAATGGAAGTCATCCAAAGAACGAGGGATAGATCTGTATGGAAAACCATGGTCACCAAAGTCCACATCAGATATGGTACCAATACAGACATCCTTCTTCTAATAACCACAGAGAAAAAAAACATTTCCTTTAATGACTGCAAATCTATGCCTATTATGTCCACTTCTACCACCACTCCCCCAATATTAAGATATGACTTCCAACATCCTTGTTGTGGCACAATGGTTAGTGTTGCTGCTGCATAGTTTTAGAGATCAACTTTAAATTCTGATCTCATTTGCTATCTGTGTGCAAGTTTGCACTTTTGCCCTGTGACCATGTGAGATTCCCAAAGATGTACTAGCTTGCAGGTCAATTGGTTACAGTAAATTAAGCCTAGTACAGGTGATTGTCTGGAGAACTGATTTACATTAGAGAGAAGAGATTACAGGAATTAACAGGCCACTGGGACTGATGTCAATACTCTGAGAGCTGACAAAAACTTGCTGGGCTGAATGGCCTTCCTGCATGCTGCAAAACAACAGGAAATTTCCTAAATCTGACAACAATTTTGCTGGTCTTACCTTTCACTAAACTTCTTTGAGACTTGGTCATTTTATGGAGTTTTTTATATATGACAATTATTGTTGAACTAGAAAGCAAATTCCAACATACACAAATGTTGGTCTTAAGTTTTGAAACAAAACCAAGAAATATTGCAAGTAATCAGCAAGTCAGACAATATCTGAGGAAATTTCCAGTATCTGCATTTTATTTTTCATTTAGACTCCTCATTTAGCATTATATAATGTTGAGTCTCATCCCACTTGGTTTTTAGCCTAACACCAGTTCCCTTCCCTGCTGACTCGAGAAATCTAATTCCATTAAATTCATAAACACAAGAGTTTCTGCAGATGCTGGAAAGCAAGAGCAACACACACAAAATACTGCAGTTACTCAGGTCTGATGAATGGTCTCAACCTGAACTGCTAACTATTTTTCCCATCCATTGATACTGCCTGACTTGCTGAGTTCCTCCAGTATCTGGTGATTCCTATGAAATGCACATTCTATTGGCAATACTTTACTTTTTTGGAATATTTTAGGAATGCCTGACTATATTAAATTCTAATAGCACCTACATTTTCCTAGGTCATCATCAGAGGCATTTCCACCCATTGGTTAATTTTTTAGAAATCTTTCACTTGCAACTTCAATGATCACAACTGCATTCATTTACAAATTTATTAATGACAATTCCTCAGTTTCCACAGATGCTGCCTGACTTACTGAGTTCTTCCAGCAATTTTATTTTACTTCCTAATATGTCACTTGTTCATGGTAATATTTTAACAGATAGTTAAAATAGCATTCTCACAAAATGTTTTTAAATGATGCCTCTTTTAAAAGAGGAACACAAATATTCCTTTAAAATATTAATCTGGGATTTATGCATATCATCCCAGCTGCACATTAGATTGTTTTCATTCTATAATAACTTGCCCTTTTAAAGACTCCACTGCCTTCCAAAAGATAAGGAATTTCAATATAAGACACCGGATTTACTGTCAAGCATATGCGGATGATATTTGGAGGAAATAAGTTTGACAGGATTTCCCATTTTATTCTCTCCACATAGTGTGCACAAATTATTAGGTACAACAACATTGAACTTCAATGGTTTTGTAGTGGTTAATTGAGCACCAACACAACCAACATACACAAGATGCTGGAGAACTCAGCAGGCCAGGAGGCATCTATGGAAAGCAGTACAGTGGATGTTTTGGGCCATAACCCTTCAGCAGGAATGGTGAAAAAAAGACTGAGGAGTGGATTTAAAAGGTGAGGGGAGGGGAGAGAGAACTACCAGGTGATAGGTGAAACTTGGAGTGGAGGGGGGGATGAAGTAAAGAACTGGGAAGTTGATTGGTGAAAGAGACAGAAGGCCATGCTAGAAAGAAAAAGGGGGAGGAGCAACAGAGGGAGGCGATGGGCAGACAAGGGGGTAAGGTGAGAGAGGGAAAAGGGGATAGGGAATGGAAAGGGGAGTTGGGAGGCATTACTGGAAATCAATGTTTATGTCATCAGGTTAGAAGCTACTCAAACAGAATATAAGGTGTTATTCTTCCAACCTAAGTGTGGCCTCATCACGACAGTGGAGGAGGCAATGGATGGACCTGTCGAAATGGGAAGTGGAATTAAAATGGGATACTACTGGCAGATCCCACTTGTTCTGGCAGACGGAGTGTAGATGCTCGGTGAAGTGGTCTCCCAATCTAAGTCGGTTCTCACCGATGTACAGGAGGCCACACCAAGAGCACTGAACACAGAATATGACCCTGACAGACTCACAGATGAAGTGTCGTCTCACCTGGAAGGTCTGGATGATAGTGAGGGAGGAGGTGTAGGGCAGGTGAAGTACTTGTTCCATTTGCGAGGATAAGTGGCAGGAGGGAGATCAGTGGGGAGGGCTGAATGGACAAGGATGTGCTTGGTGGTGGGATCCCTGTGGAGGTGGTGGAAGTTTCAGAGAATTATGTGCTGGATGTGGAGGCTGGTGGGATGGTTGGTGAAGCCAAGAGGAACCCTATCCCTGGTAGGGTGGCAGGAGGATGGGGCAAGAGCAGACGTGCATGAAACGGAAGAGATATGGTTGAGGGTAATGTTGATGGTGGAGGAAGAGGTCCCTTTCTTTTAAAAAAAGAAGACATCTCCTTTGTTCTAGAATGAAAAGCCTCAACATCAAAGCAGATGCAGCACAATTGAGAAAAGGGGATGGCGTTTTTACAAGTAGTGGGGTGGGACGAGGTGCGGTCCAGGTAGCTGTGAGAGTCAGTTGGTTTGTAATAGACATTGGTGGATAAGCTGTCTCCAGAGATAGAGACAGTGAGATTGAGAAAGGGGAGGGAAGTGTCAGAAATAGACCAGGTGTACTTGAGGGAAGGGCGGAAGATGGAGGCAAAGCGGATGAAGTCGATGAGCTCAGCACAGGTGCAGGAAGCAACACTAATGCAGTCAGCGATGTAGCATAGGAAAAGTGTGGGATAGTCACAAGTGTAGGCTTGGAACGTAGACTGTTCCACGTAGCTGACAAACAGGCAGGCACAGCTGGGACCCATGTGAGTGCCCAAGGCTACCCTTTTTGTTTGAAGGAAGTGGGAGAAGCCAAAGGAAAAATTACTGAGAGTGAGTACTAGTTCTGCTAGGTGGAGGAGAGTGATAGTGGAGGGAACTGGTTAGGTCTGGTGTCCAGAAAAAAAAGAATGGAGAGCTCTGAGGCCATCCTGGTGGGGGATGGAGGTGTATAGGGATTGGACATTCATAGTAAAAATAATACGATGAAATTCCATTCCAGCACAGGAAGAGAGTTCAGTACTATCAGAAGTGCAATAATTCTAATGGGACATTAAGCTCAAATTGACATATAAAATTGTATGGCAGTATTTCTAAAAAAAACCCAACATTTATCCTTCACCATTTAAACAGATTACTTGGTTATTATCACAAAAATAATATGACAGCTGTTCCTCATATGCTAACCCTTTTATTTCCAGGATAATTTTTGTAAACCTCCTGTGGTCACTCTCCAATGCCAGTACTCCCTTTGTTAAATCTGTGGCCCAAAACTGCTTATAATACTCCAAATGTGGTCTGACCAGTGCTTATAAAGCCACATCATTACATCCTAGCTTTTATGTTCTCTCTTCAAACAAATGCTAACATTGTATTTGTCTTCCTTACTATCATCTTCTTTTGCAATAAATGCTCTAAGGAAGCACCATATAAACTCATGGAACAGCACCTTATCTTCTGATCAGGAATGTTAAAATCCTCAGGACTTAACAATATGTCCTTGCATTCAGTTCAACTCACACTTCTCCTTCATCTAGACCATACCAATGATACATCTGCTCCCAAGAACTCAAAAATCCAATCAGCCTTATTGCTACATCTTAATCATGCTCTCACTCTGAAGCTGTGTTGTGTTCTTTGTATCCAATGTGGGAATTCTGGGAGACCTCCAGCCTCCCAGATAACTACATCTGCACCACATGCATTGAACTGTAGCTCCTCAGAGAACGTGTTAAGGAACCGGAGCTGCAGCTCAATGTCCTTCAGCTCTTATGGGAAACTAGAGAGGTGATAATTATGAGTTACTGGGAGGTAGTCATCCCTAAGTTGCAGGAGGCAGGTAACTGGGTGACTGTCAAGAGAGGGAAAGGAAATAGGCAGCAAGTGCAGAGTATTCCTGCAGCCATTCCCCTCAATAGTAAGTATACCATTTTGGATACTGTTGAGGGGACGACCTACCGGGGGGAGCCACAGTGACAGAGTCTCTGGCAGTGAGTCTTGCTGGTGCTGTGGCTCAGAAGGGAAGGGGGAGATGAGGACTGCAGTAGTGACAGGGGATTCCATAGTTAGAGGAGTAGACACGAGATTTAATGGACACGAGTGAGACAATAGGATGTACCTCCCAGGTTCTAGGGTCCGCAACATCTCGGATCGCGTCCATGACATTCCAAAAGGGGGTGGGGGGTGAGCAGCCAGAAGTCAAAAGTCATTATGTTTCCTTAAGGGAAAATCTTTCCTGACAAATCTATTGGAATTCTTTGAGGAAATAACAAGTAGTACAGACAAAGGAGAATCAGTAAATGTTGTGTACTTGGCTTTTCAGAAGGCCTTTAACAAGGTACCACACCTGAGGTTGCTTAACAAGACTCCATAGTATTAAAGGAAAGATACCAGCATGGATAGAAGATTGGCTGATTGGCAGGAGGGTAAGTGTGGGAATGAAGGGAGCCTTTTCTGGTTGGCTGCTGGTTGGGTCAGCGTTGAGACCGCTTCTTTTTACATTATATGTCAAGGATTTGGATGACAGAATTGATGGCTTTGGGGCCAAGTTTGCAGATGATAGAAAAGTATGAGGAGGGGCAGTTAGTGTTGAGGAAGCAGGGAGGCTGCAGAAAGACTTAGATTAGGAGAATGGGCAAGAAAGTGGAAGATGGAATCCAGTCTCAGGAACTGTATGGTCATGCATTTTGGTAGATGGAACAAAAGTTCAGACTATTTTCTAAAGAGAGAGAAAATGCAAAAATTTGAGGAGCAAATGGACTTGAGAGTCCTCGTATAGGATTCCCTAAAGGTTAAATTGTAGTTTGAGTCAGTTAGACACTTAGCTGAGAAAGAATGGGCTGACATTGGAGAGATTTCAGAGGAGGTTCACAGGAATGATTCCTGGAATGAAAGGGTTATTGTATGAGGAGGGTTTGATATTTCTGTACCTGTACTCGCTCAAATTTAGAAGAATGAGGTGGGATCTCATTGAAACCTATCGAAAGGTTGAAGGCGTTGATGTGGAGAAGATATTTTCTATGAGGTGGCTGTGGAAGTCACAGGTCTTTGGGTATAGTTAAGGCACAATTTGATAGGTTATTGATTAGTCAGGATGTGAAAAGTTACTAGGGGAAGGTAGGAGAGTTGAGTTGAGAGGGAAATTTGATCAGCCCTGATGAAATGGCAGAGCAGACTCAATGTGCCAAGTGACCTAATTCTGCTCCTATATTTTATGATCACTTTCACACGGTGCATTTTCCCATGCAAACAGCGAAGATATAACACCGATAAAATGATGGAGGAACTCAACAGGCCAGGCTGTTTCGGGCTGAGATCCTTTGGCAGGTCTGCATTTGCAGATTTGCTTTTGTTTGAGATATTACATCTGCTCTTTTACCTCTTCTTTCCCAGGTGAAGCATTGATTTGCTAGTATTTTATCCAACATCAGCATTTTGTATTGAGTACTCATAATATGGACCATAAGACCATAAGGCATAGGGAATTCAGCCCATTGAGTCTTCTCCACCATTCCATCACTCTATCTTATCCTTTCAACATTCAGTAGGTTTCAATGAGATCCCACATGTTTCTAAATTTCAGAGAGTACAGGCCCAAAGCACCAAACGCTTCTCATATGTTAACCCCTTCATTCCCGGAATCATCCTAGTGAAGTTCCTCTGGACTCTCTCCAATGACAACATTTCCTTTCTGAGATATGGGGCACAAGGTTGTTGACAGTTCTCCAAGTGTGGCTTGACTAGTGTCATATAAAGGTTCAGCATTATCTCCTTGCCTTTATATTCTATTCCCTTTGAAATAAATGACAAAATTACATTTATTATAGTCTTGTCTACGTTAAGAAACCAAATGTAAACTGCATGACCCCTTTGCTGAGCACTTTCATTCATTCATTCCATAAGGGTGACACTGATCCTGTAATTGTCCTTCAGTTTAATTTGCCACCCAATCCTACTCTGACTTCACTGTCTTTGGCCTCCTACTTCATTTTCTGACAATGCATCTTATATAGCCTTCAGACATCAACATCAAATTCAACAACATTTACCAAGTATTTTGAGTTTTGAATTTGAGAACTGGCTAGTTCTTACAAATTGTTCTTCAACTGCAATGTCAACTCAAGGTTTTCTCTCCAAAGATTTCATCTGACCTGCTGGATATACCTGGTTACTTCAGTTTTCCATTGACTGCTGTGCACTGAACTTGCAAATCTAGTAATTTGTTTTTACTCTTCCATCCTCCATCTCTTTCTATTTTCACCAGGTGGGAGGGTGGATAAGGTTTATTAATTGCAGTTGATCAGCTGTAGATCAACATTTTGGCATAATGTGCCCTCTCTCAAGAGGTACCAATGACAATTGTGCCATTCATTCTCTCACAGATGATCCTTTGGTTCTTTCCATTTAATTCCTCTTCTCTATAAATTAACACACTGATTTATAACTTTTCCTATTTTTGATTCAAGGTCATTAACCTGATATATTAATTTTATTTTTCTCTCTCTTCTCTGCTGCCTGACATGCTGAGTATTTCCAGTAATTTCTACATTTATTACTTCTGTATTTTTAAATTATCTGGCTCCCATTAAATGGAGTAAATAAAATAGTTTTGAGCCCATATTAGTATTGTCAGATATATTTTAACCAAATGTAACATTACCTTTTTGAAATCGGCTCTTTCTGCAAGTATTAGTCTTTTGATTTCTAATAATTCAAATAATTCAACAACATAATTAACTAATTCACCATCTAATTCAATTATCAACTTTTTCTTGTTCCTTTAAGATTAAATGCACCAGAACAAAGGCATCAAACAAAAGAGTTCTGAGGTATTATAAATCATCACTTTGTACAATGAGGTATAACAGATTATATTGATACTGGAATCATTCATGTGTATAGTACATAATGAACTTTACAAATGATTAAATTTTAATCCTGTATTGACTCTTCATATGTGTGCATATAAATTATTTGTAATACAAGCATTGGATCTTGAAAGTTAGTTGTAAAACTTATTTGGATTTTAAGCAGACATCTTTTGTCTTTTGATCAACATCTTTTGAGTTTACATGCACAGAACCACTGACCACATTGCCTGGTTATGAGTTGTGCAAGGAATGAACCAATCAAAAGTAAGACATAAAGTTACATAAAACTATGCAGAAGACCATGAAAGAAGTTAGATTATCTTACAAACTAATGCGCACTGATATGGGTTTATTATATTACAACCTATGGAAAGCAATTTTTTTAAATAGTAAGGGCCTAGATTAATTAAAATATCTTGTTAGCTTAACTGAAACACCTTAACCTCTTGGAAATAAACAATTGCATTGATAAAAGTGTATTGGTAATGCTCCCCAACTCTTTCTGCAGTACATTGACAACTGCATTGGTGCTGCTTCATGCTCCTAGGCTCACTGTATCAATTTTATTAACTTTGCCTCCAACTTCCAATCTGCCCTTAAATTCAGTTGGCCAATTTCTGGCACCACACTCCCCTTTCTCATCTCTCTGTTTCCATCTGTGTCTACTGATATCTTTTATAAACTCACCAATTTCCACATCTATCTTGACTATACCTCTTCCCACCCTGTCACTTGCAAAAGTGCCATTCCATTTACTCAGTTCTTTCATCTCCGCCACATCTGTCCCCACTTCTTTCCAAGGTGATGTTCCAATGGGCATCATCAACTATTCCCATTTAGGACTACTATAGCTGAAATACACAGTCATAGCCATGGGTAAAGCAGTATTGTTTAAAGATGGTTAAAAACATCTATTGATATTCAAAATCAGTGGATTCTGGATGGCAGGCTCAGGTTACACGTGCAGTTCCCCTTTAAGAGAATGGAAGCAGGGAAGACATGTCAGTCTATAGGTATGATTGAAATGCAGAGCACTTAGACCCCATTTCCTGACTATCCTGCTGGTGAACATAAGTCTCTGGAAAATAAAAGTGAAGACCTCAGAGCAATATTGCAGTACCAGAGGGACATCAAGGACTGCTGTGTACTTTGCTTCACGGAAACATGGCTAACTTCCACCATTTTACATGCAGCGCTGCAGCCTGAGAGCTTCAACATTCATTGCAGGCCCGTTCAGTCTTTTAATGATAGAGGAAGTGGAGTATGCTTTACAATTAAATCAGCATGATGTACAGACGTGGCAGTTCAGTCTCGATCCTGTTCACACAACCTGGAACATCTAATGGACAAATGTCATCCATTTTATCTGCAGAAGGAGTTTTCTGCCATCACACTGGCAATGGTGTATATTCCACCTCAGGCCCATGTCAAGCAAGCGCTGGAGGAGTTGAGCACCATGATCAGTAGGCACGTAACAGCACACCCGAATACCTTCCCTATCATTTCAACCATACCAGTTTGAAGAAGTCTGAACAACTACTATCTCCTGTAGAATCAGAGGAGCCAACACACTTGACCACCATTATACCACCATCAAGAATGCTTACCGTACCATCTCACGATTTAGAAAGTTCGATCACCTGGTGTATAGGCAGGTTTGTAATTCTTTCAGTTCCTTCATCTCCACCACATCTGCCCCCACCTCTTTCCAAGGTGATGTTCCAATGGGCATCATTAAATATTCCCATTTAGGACAACTACAGCTGAAATCTAGAGTCACAGCCAGCACCAGAGGTGAGAACCAAGAAAATTGGTCGAGGGAGGTGCAGGAGTACTTACAGGATTGCTTTGAGTTGGTGGACTGTAAAATATTCAGGGATTCATCTTCAAATCTGAATGAATATGTTACAGTTGGTAAAGAAAAATGCATCCTGTGAGACTGAGAGCATATTGAAAACTGAGAAAAAGGCTGGTTAGATTTCTGAGTTCGTGAGAGCAGGAAGCATCACTGATCTGGGCTTGGTGAAGGAGAGGGTTTGAGCTGAACTGAAACAAGGACTAATTGCTGAGTCCTGATTGTTTCGACATATAAATTAGGTCACTGTCTGTAATCCAACAAACACTGAGCTGTACATTTAGTTCCAAACTGTTCATAATAACAACTGGTCTGGGTTGCTGCTTGAGGAGACTGTTGCACTCTGCATCACCACAGAGAGCAGAGGCAGCAGGTTTCCATTTTCAACCAGGCAGTAACTTAGTACAGCTTATAATGAAGAACAAATGGCATGGTAGAAAGTCCACTCTGAAAGAGGACAGATGTATTAAGTTGTTGTGAATTTATACCCGAGTTAAAACGATAACTTATTTTCTAAGATTTAATTGGCCATCTCCTGCCAAACAAATTATTTGCCTCTGCAGGAAGCCAGTAACCTCCACGTGATAACAGATACCAGCAGACATTGCTTTAATCTTTCTTTCATGCTCTCCAGGAATTTCAGAAACATTAAAAGAACTTTGCTCTGTTAAATTCAGGTGACCTTCAGACAAATTATTTGCAGCCCGTCACCACAATTCATAATGGGACTCTTAAGACACTGGTTGATGCAATTTTTTTCTTTCTGATTAATTAGCCAGTTCAACTGAAAACAGTTTCCAGTGCTGATTGCATTGACCATCTCCCACACAATTTTATCTTTGATGTGAAATAAAATAACTGAAGGTTGGCACTGATTACAATATTTTTGAGGATATGCATGTGCTTGGCACCAATAAACATCAAAAAGTTAATTACAATGAATTTTGTTTGTGTTGAGGTGAAATGCATTAGGCTCAGAATGCTATTCACCATCAGCTCTCTGGGTCAGGAATGTACAGGAGAGGTCCATCTATTTTTGTTTCTCTAGCTATACACATAGAATTGGAAACAAGTGTGTAAATGTAGCCTGCTGTCCCTCTCCTACCAGAGGATTCCAGACCTGAGTGAAATTCACAAAACTGGAGGCAAACGGGCTAATTTTAAGCTTTTGGCCTTTTCAGAAAAAAGAGAGTCACTTTTACTGGTTTTATTTCTGCTATGCTATCCCTTTAAATCTAATTTGATTTGCTTGATAGTGCTTAATTCTATCTAATCAATGCACTTTACTTATAATCATAAGAATATTTATTGTCAACAAATTCCATAATTAATAATTTTTGACAGCCATGGAGACCGCAGTAAGTCCCATACTGGAGACTAAGCTGATTAATTCATCTCCGTCAAAGTGGCAATTGCAGGTATTTAAACCAGTCTAAGCACCTTTAAGATAAATTTAAGGAGGAAAAGAACTTGGGAGAATTTCCACTCCTAATTTCTTTCAGCAGCACCTATCAGAATAATTGACTGAGTGACAATAGAGCTAGGCTAAATTTGATTGCTTTAACATTCAACTGACACTCAAAGGACGGTTCAAAATGTATGAGGAGATTTGGAAGCAGGCAGAGGGGACAGGGAAGGATATCATAGCTGCACATGGGCTCTTAAATGTGGCAAAGTCAATGCACCAGCTTCCTCATTTAACCCATGTATATGTAGGGCATCCCTTAGGGCAAAGTTTAGGGTAATCTCAGGGCAGTAATTGCTATTTCAGTATATTACCAAGTGTTTAAAACTTCAACTCAATGTACAGCTACCTCCTGAGCACCTAGGAAGGTGGTAGTTGGACAAGGTTGAAGCTCAATTTGCATCTTGAGTAGAGTGTATAGAAGTGAAAGGGTACTTTTAAAAACTGAGGCCACCATGTACTATAACTTTGATACATTGTTTTATCAGACTCTGTCCTTTAGTTGAGAGTTACTGCAATTTATAGATAGTGATACGTCTCTATTTGCTGCACGCTAAAATATAAAAGAGTATACAAATACCACACTAACTGATTTGGTGAAAATTTATTTTCACAGAAATGTATAGGGAAATAGTTCAGAAAGTTTTGGAGAACTTTTTTTTAATTACATGAGCTAAGTTTGGGAAATTTGCAGTCAATTGGCAACTTTTAAAGAGATAATTTCTGAGTTGCGTTTTGTACTTCCCCGTGGCAATATTTCTAATTGTTAATCCTGTACTGAGAAATTGTACTGAGAACTTGGAGGATCAAAAGGTAAGAAAATAGGTGACAAGTGTAACAGTAGATCATCCAGAATTCAATTTATCTCAATATCACACCTGTTGTTGCCTCATAATTATTGAGCGACTTTGGCTCTACAGCAAGGTTAGTGAATTCCAACATATACCATGCTCAGTAAAGAAACTTCCTATTGCAGTCCCAATTTTCAGCTATTTCCAAATCTTCTCCAGTTGTGCTCCAAATTATTTAAGAATAAATGTTGCAATGTAAAAGACATAATAATCTGCAATGAAGACAACACATTCTATTAACATCTCATTTTAACAAGAATTAAGTTGTGTGAAAGCTCCTTTCAGTCCCTATTAGGAAGTGTTATCTGTAAAATAATTAGCACCTTGTAACATATTTGAATTTATTTTTGCACATTTTCACAGATGACTTCTTAATTTTTCAGCTGACTTGACCAACTAACAAATAACTGAAAAAGACAATAAACATGTCTATATTAAATCCATTTATAAAGAAAAGATAAGATTGTCGCTATTAGCACCAAAAAAATTGCTTTTCCTTTTTTTCCTCTTCTATGCATTAAGTGTGAGAGGACAGATCCCAAATTGCTTCCGAACTCTCATTATTTGTACTCTGAAAACTACTTGGAACTGTGCAAGAAGTCTACCTCCCATCCTGTCTTCGCTGTAACCTGTTTGATGTCCATTTTCTTTTAGCTGAAGTGATGGTTGCAAATGAAAGTTCAGCATAAATGTATCTCTATTCCAAACCTTATATTCAACCACTCTCTGACACCACAGGTACTCCTGAAATCTATCCCCAAACCACATTTGTTATCAATAATTAGGACCATGGAAGACTTGCTTTTTATTGAATGTCGGATGAGGGGATAGAAGAAAAACTAATTGTTAACTCACATTATGATTATCTAATCTGCTGTCACATACTTCTGAATGTTTTTGTTGTTGCTGAGTGTCGTCGAGTCGCCTGCTAAGTTATGGTGACCCTATGGATAGTGTAGATGTCAATGGTGTTTTCTGTGGCAAGATATGGAAGTAGATTGCCAGGGTGATTACATGTCATAAAATAACGTATGTCCTTAATTACACGATACCCCTCTTGAATTCAGCATGGAAGTGAAATGACTGATATGCCAAAGATATAACCAGTCTTTTTTCTTGAAAAATATTAAATCACAAAGTAGTTCCATCAATGGATTAAAAGTAGTCCATAAAACTCAAGGTTTAAATGAATGCCATGAAATACTTGAAATTTATACAGATAATTCATTATGATCTAGGAATAATGGTGCATAGTTCCCTAAAGGTGGAATCTCACATGGATAGGGTGGTGAAGAAAGCTTTTTGTATGTTGGCCTTTATAAATCAGAGCATTGAGTATAGGAGTTGGGATGTAGTGTTAAAATTGTACAAGGCATTGGTAAGGCCAAATTTGGAGTATTGTGTGCAGTTCTGGTCACCGAATTATAGGAAAGAAGTCAACAAAATAGAGAGAGTACAGAGAAGACTTACTAGAATGTTACCTGGGTTTCAGCACCTAAGTTACAAGGAAAGGTTGAACAAGTTAGGTCTTTATTCTTTGGAGCGTAGAAGGTTGAGGGGGGACATGATAGAGGTATTTAAAATTATGAGTGGGATAGATAGAGTTTACGTGGATAGGCTTTTTCCATTGAGAGTAGGGGAGATTCAAACAAGAGGACATGAGCTGAGAGTTAGGGGGCAAAAGTTTAAGGGTAACATGAGGGGGAATTTCTTTACTCAGAGAGTGGTAGCTGTGTGGAATGAGCTTTCGGTAGAAGTGGTAGAGGCAGGTTCAGTATTGTCATTTAAAGTAAAATTGGATAGGTATATGGATAGGAAAGGAATGGAGGGTTATGGGCTGAGTGTGGGCCAGTGGGACTAGGTGAGAGTAAGCATTCGGCATGGACTAGAAGGGCTGAGATGGCCTGTTTCTGTGCTGTAATTGTTATATGGTTATATGGTTATATGCCATTTGCATCTACTGATAAATTCTTGTTCATCATACAGTTCCAGGTAGTTACCATTCTCTCAGGTCAAACAAGATAATGCCAACTTTTCAACTTCACAGAGCCCAAAAACATTTGGAGAAGGAAAAGGAAGCAAAGGATGGAACAGTACACCCCACGCACCCCTTATACAATCTCTTCTCCCTCATACAATCTCCTCTCCCTCATCCAATCTCTTCTCCTTCATACAATCTCTTCTCCCTTCTGCCATCTGGGAAAAGGTTCCGAAGCATTCAGGCTCTCACGACCAGACTATATAATAGTTTCTTCCCCCAAGCTATCAGACTCCTCAACAGCCAGAGCCTGGACTGACACCTTGCCCTATTGTCCTATTTATTATTTATTGTAATGCCTGCACTGTTTTTGTGCACTTTATGCAGTCCAGTGTAGGTCTGTAGTCTAGTATAGCTTTCTCTGTGTTGTTTTTTGTTTCATAGTTCAGTCTAGTCTTTGTACTGTGTCAAGTAACACCATGGTCCTGAAAAACGTTGTCTCATTTTTTCTATGTGCTGTACCAGCAGTTTTGGTCGAAATAACAATAAAAGTGATTTGACTTGACTTGACTTGACAGTAAAACTAGTGCGGAGAAAACATTAATACAGAAAATAGATGATGAATACATTTTTAAAAAAGTAATAAAAAATAAAGCCATGTATAAACAGAAGGACAGAGGCTGGTCCAGATGATTTTGTTCATTAGCTACTACAATCAGACAGTTGTGGATTTCAACTTTAGGACTTATCTTTCCAACTTGCCTCCTTTATCTCAATTACTGAACACCTTTGTTTAAAAGAATCAGTAAAACTTTGGGATTAAGACATCATTCATAAGTTTGAAAGAAATAGTATGATCGAAAAGGGGAAGGTGAGTGATATAAACAAAGGGCTTTAGGTACAAGGAGTGAGACAACAGCTGAGAGAAAGGATCAGTGGGAAAACGTCACACGATTCATGGAGCACTTTTCTCAGTTCTACTATATATTGAGAAGATTTAAAGGCATCATATACATACGTACATATAAACATTTTGATAATATCATAATAATAAATGTAAATTTCCTTAAATCTTTGACATGGAGACTACTGCCCATTGTCACATATACATCCATTAAGGGCTTAATATGCATTATGCTCAAGATTGTCATATTGACAGCAAAGGATTTTGATAACATTGGATGAACATAATACAAGAACAAAGCATTGATTAATGTTGACAGCTGAACATCAACAAAACAAGTAAGACTAAACTATCAAGCTTCTGGTAGTTAATAAAACCACATAGCCTGAAGCAAAATGTATAAGTGGCCATTACTTCACAAAGAACAGTTTATCTCATTGCTCCTCATTATCAGAAAAAAAAGTTAAATGGATTAAAGTTTTACCATATAATGTAATCACATCACCCTTAACTTATTTAAAAGCATCAGTATATGCTCTATTAAAATAGCAGGTTGCATTTGTTAGAACATATGGCAAAATATAATTGTATAGTTAAATATGATCATTTCTTGTGTACAACACTGGAGGGTGCTCCTACAACTACCCTGCTGTTCGTTAGATTTCTTTTAAACAGACCTTTCTTGTCTACTTTATTTATAGTTAAATCAAATGCATTTTCTTAAAATTAGTTGCAGTTTCCAATGGCTAGCCATAAAATTCTAGTAGATCGTTGCTGTATTTCTGAACCTTGGCCACGGTAGGCTCAAATGCTTGGCTCAAGCAAACTCTGCCTCCTGCTACCAAATTAATTTAGCGAAGAAGACAAAAAAAGAAAATGATGAGTTTAATTTAGAAACTGCCAGCAAGTCTCTTTCCTACTCTCCAGGGCAACAGCTGGGTTTAAGGGCCTGAAGAGGCCCTTAAACCCAGCTCCAGGGCAATACGTATATACAGGAATAGAATATTGTCTCCATCCATTCCACTAGTCAACCCTCAACTGCGCGCGCACGCACACACGCACGCACGCACGCACGCACACACACACACACACACACCTGCTCCTGTGTCAGCTTGGGAAGTCCCTCTGAGCTGTGTTGCTACCAATGAGCTATCTCTCCATCAACCCAACTGCTCCTACTAAAGTCAGGCTTACTAGAGGACTAAGATTTGCCAGGTCAAAAATATTTTATTGTATTTTCCATTGAACGTTGTTGTGGACACTGAAACCCGCAAGCGAAACACAGTATTTTTGCAATAAAACAACAGCAAAATCATGAAGGTGCTAGAAATTTCAACTGTTCATTAGATCAACATGAAACATTAACTTCCATACTTCCCCCACATATAATGCTTGAACTGCTGAGTATCTCTTGCACCTTCAGTTTTCATTAAAACACTTCAACAAATTGACTGTCCTTGGTTGATGCCGTCAGTGACATCGGATATTAAATATACTATAACTTCCCCTCCTTCTCTGCTCAGATAAACCATTCATAGCTAAGTAGATGGCAAGAAATCTCTCTCTGAAATGTGCTAACTGGAAAAAAAGAGATACCAACAAATAACTTACTTCTGCTACTTTGTAGTTTTTACTCAAATGATTCAACATGTTCAGGGTGGAAAAGGACCAGTTTGCATCTTTCAACCACAATACTGCTTTGCATTGCAAAATATTCAACTTATGTAATAATATTATAGTACACAAACAAACTTCTAACAATTCCTAAACAGTCTTAAGTTCTTTAGGCTGAAGTTAACCCAATGCAATACGGGTCCCAGCAGGACATGCTGCCAACATGAATTAAATGTGTGGTTTAAAATGCTTAAGCTTGTGCTACACTATGTGTACAGTAGCCATTTTACCGAGTTAAACATATTTACAGAGGATCATAATAATACACTTCTTGGACAGAACTTACGGAATGCTGTGTAGAGTTCTTCTAGTGTCAGCATCCTGTCATTATTGTAGTCATCGTACTGAAGAAGATCAAATAAGTTGCAGTCAAATGGGTCGTGATCAAGGGCATCCTGTGTCATTGCCTGACAAAATTAAACATGGCTTTAGTAAACTTAAGAAAATACAAACATCTGACTTTTATCACCGTGTGGTTTGTTGAGAACCTAGCAACATTTGACTAAGGACATAAATTTCCCATTAATCTTTTTCAAACTCTGTTTTTAGAATCTCAACCTTAAAATAAATATGTTTTTAGTCTACTGATGCTGCTTTCCCGGAGCTGAATGTTAGCAGGAGTTTTAAAGACAAACACTTCTGTTTTTTGGAGCAAAATATTTTGCTGTTCTCCTCAGCTGGGGATGAAGATTAACTATATGTTACAGTGAATCCCGGTATAAAGGTCAAGCAATGCACATTAAGCAGCAATTCATTGTGCATTTGATACAGAGTTTTATAGATATTTCAAAACAGTCTATAATTAGAATAGTGTCAGAATTTTGAGACAATTTAGATTTTGATGAGCTGAAATTTTTGGTTAGTTTCAGTTGCAATAGCAAAGGAAACTGAGAAGAATAATTGGTACTCACTGCTCCAGATTGCAGTACCTTCCAAAGCATCGCTCTTTCCCTCCTACACAAACTATGTTTCTCACCTTCACAGAAGCACTTACAGTTATTTTTCACACACTTTTCTCACACATTCACGTACACAGGCAAAATCAGAGAACTCCAGGACAATACAATGCAAAATGATATTATTCTTGGCACACTGAAGCTTGTCTTTGGTCCCTCTGTAATTGATCCTTACACCTCCATATCAATGGCACAGCACCTTGGTTATTATTTCCTAAATCGTAGAGTGCTGGTTCTCTGAGAAGTATATCCAAATTGTCCCTTTAACTAGCTGTTAACAAATTGTCCTTGGAATTTTTATTGCACACACATATGTCATATAAAATGTGCAAGTTACTTTTGAACTTGCCACCACCATCCTTTCAAAATAGGTAACCTAGATCACACAACTCTGGCTGGCATAACCGAGAAAACAGATTACAGTAAGGGCAAATCTGGAAGGACTCGAACAGCTTTGAAAATCATTAATCAGACTTCTTTAAAAACATTCATTGTGATGCACTTAATGCATCATAACTAATGATTTTTAAAAGTCCATGCTGTTTACTAATTTAGTATGATAGGTAGTTTTCTTGACTATGATAATTGAATTAAGAACTGCAATGGAAAGTTCTGAAATGTAAGAATTTTAAAAAAAAGTTCATTGAGGAAATTAAGAGGTACAAGCGTCACAGTTGCTGACCAACCCATACCCAGTGAGGGCAGTGCAGCCTGCGGTGTATTACTGGGTTGCCTGTTCATCAGGATTTTAGTGCAAAGCCAGCATTAAATACTGTTAATTGGCTGAACACATCAGCAGGGAGCTAATGTCAAAGAGGGGCAACTCCATTTAAAGCTAGGCTGAACCTTTAAAGGGTGGGCTGCAGAGAATGCAGGCAATCAGTCCAAAAAGAACTTGAGTGAGGGGACATGAAGAATGCCATTTTATTAGAAAGAACAGAGTACAATATTTGTAAATAACAAGTCAGAGAGCCATAGAGAAGTACAGCACAGAAACAGGCTATTTGGCCCATCTAGTCCATGCTGAACAATTTAAACTGCCGACGTTCATTATCCTGCACCAGGACGATAGCCCTCCGTACCCCTACTATCTATGTACCTATCCAAACTTTCAAATCAAGCTCATAAGTACCACTTGTGCTGGCAACTCATTCTATACTCTTATGCCCCTCTGAGTGAAGAAGGTTCCCCTTAAAACTTTCACCTTTCACCCTTAAGCCATGACCTCTGGTTGGTGTCCAAGTCAACCTCAGCAGAAAAAGCCTGCTTACATTTACCCTATCTATACCCCTCATAATTTTGTGTACCTTTATCAAATGTCCTCTCAATCTTCTATGTTCTAAGAAATAAAGTCTTAACCTGTTCAATTGTCCTTATAACTTAGGTCCTCCAGACTTGGCATCTTCCTTGTATATTTTGTGGAAAAGTGTTTATGGAACCAGAGGAGATAGCAAAGGTACTTAATGAATACTTCAGTATTCACTACGGAAAAGGATCTTGGTGATTGTAGGGATGACTTACAGTGGACTGAAAAGCTTGAGCATGTAGATATTAAGAAACAGGATGTTCTGGAGCTTTTGGAAACCATCAAAGTTTCAAAGGTCGAATTTAATATCAGAGAAATGTATATGATATACATCCTGAAAGTTGGATAAGTTGGGACTGGACAAGGTGTACCTCAAGCTAAAGTGAGAGGCGAGGGAAGAGATTGCTGAGACTCTAGCAATGATCTTTGCATCATCAATGGGGACGGGAGAGGTTGCGGAAGATTGGAGGGTTGCAGATGTTGTTCCTTATTCAAGAAAGAGAGTAGAGGTATCGCAGGAAATTATAGACCAGTGAGTCTTACCTCAGTGGTTGGTAAGTTGATGGAGAAGATCCTGAGAGGCAGGATTTATAACATTTGGAGTGGCATAATATGATTATGAATAGTCAGCATAACTTTGTCAAAGGCAGGCCGTGCCTTACAAGCTTGATTGTATTTTTTTGAGGATGTGACCTAACACATTGATGAAGGCAGAGCAGTAGATGTAGTGTAATATGGATTTCAGCAAGGCATTTGATAAGGTACCCCATGAATGGCTCATTGAGAAAGTAAGGAGGCATGGGATCCAAGGGGACATTGCTTTGTGGATTGAGTACTGGCTTGCCCACAGAAGGCAAAGAGTGGTTGTAGACGGGTCATATTCTGCATGGAGGCCAGTGACCAGCGATGTGCATTTCTTATACTCCATAAGCAACTCATTTGTTTCTACCTGCCTGTACCTGCTATGCACCTCCTTTTTTTTCTCTTAACCAGGGCCTCAATATCTCTTGAAAACCAAGGCTTCCCTACACTTGCTATTTTCACATTTTATTCAGACAGGCACAAATGAATTTTGTGCTCTCAAATTTTCTCTTTTGAAGGCCTTCCACTTATCAAGTACACCTTTGCTAGAAAACAGTCTGTCCTAATCCATACCTGACAGAAGTGATGCAAATGAGGAGAATTACCCTATGCTCAGGTGGTCATCCAGATTTATGTTTAGAGGACAAGTTGGTTAAGATAGCCATTGGGGTCATAATTGGTTGAAGATGCTATCAGGTGTTCAAGATCCTCATGAATGTTCAAGATGAATAAGGTCACAATAGATTCAATATTTTACCATGAGTGTTGATAGTCTCACATCACAAATATGACAATCGGAGGTTGTATTATACTTCACACACTTAGCAACACTGTAAGCCACACACAAATACACTTACTACCCATACAGGTCAGAGACAGTATTAACCAAAGACCTTTCAGTTGCGATAGCTGCATCTGCCAATCACTTTGCATGAGATTAACTAATACATCTCACTTCCTTTAACAAAATAAGGTGATGCACAACTGGAGTCTGCAGTAGACAACCAGAAAAGGATGGACGTAGGTGCATGTACCTTTGATCTGATGGGTTTGACCACTGGAATAGTCTGCAGCAGGTCTCAATTCATTGAAGATATTTGGAAACTTAGACCTAGCCTTTCTTGGTGCCCACCACCCTTGCAACCCATAAGTCTGCCTTACAATTGCACCATTACTTTCTTATTTCCCTCTCACGACAACACCACTCAAGTCTTTCTCATTGCAGTTTCCTGCAACCTCGCCATATACTGAAAGAACAACTCGAAGTCTGAGACTGAGAAGACTGACATTTGATTTCACACATGCAACCACAGTCTCAGATAATGACAGGGCATTATTCTAAGAAAGCTTAGAAACTGGTAGACTCTGAGCACAAGGAACCTGAAGCCAAGAGAGTAACTAATGATACTGTATGTGCCAACTCATTTGCATGTGAAATTGTTCACTCGACAACACTGGTGAAAATTCTGATGGACAAAATCTCCTGTATATTAAGGCATGGCTGAATAGGAAGTGAACAAGAAAACCAAAGTTTCAAATTAACAACAAAAATCTCCATTATACAGTTTAATACAGGTCTGGTTAATGGTAGTCCATAATACAGCAAGGAAGTACAATATAACCTTTTAAAGATAGATTAGATTTACTTGCCACATGCTTTCTCACTAACTCCATTAGTATAACTTTCTTTTTCTTCATTTACTATCTAGTTTTCCTTTAAATACACCCATTCTCTTCACCTCAACCACTTTCCATTAGTAATAAGTTCAACATTCTCATCAAAATATTCCATTTTTAAATATTCAGTATTATTTTGCATACTAGTCTTCCCTGGGTTCTTTGGTTTCCTCCCACATGCCAAGGAGTTGCTTGTAGGTGAATTGGTTGCTATGAATTATCCTTGTGTAAATGGGTGACGGGAGAATCATCAGAGAGTGATGGGCATAAGTGACCTTCAGGGGAAAAAATGAGGAATGGCATTCATAGAAACATTCTCAGAGCCACCTTAGACTTGAGGCTGAACAGCTTTCTCTTTCTAAGGTAGGTTATGTTTTTTAACACACAAGGCAGGTGGAATGCACTGCCATGGGTAATGGTAGAGGAGGATACATTTGGGACATTTAAGAGATTCTTGGATAGGTACATGAATGAAAGAAAAATGAAGGGCTATGTGGGAGGAATTATCTTGCATTCAGAAGCCAGATCAATAGTAGTATTCTGCCCAGAGGTCTGTAACTAGTGGTGTTCCGCTGTGATCTGCTTTGGGATTCCTGCTCATTGTGATGTTCATAAATGGCTTAGGTGAGGAAGTGGATGGGTAGTTAGTAAGTTTGCAGGTGAGGAACCAACTAGAGAGCAGGCCATTCTAGATTGAGCCATGAGGAAGGGTTAGTTAGCAATCTTGTCGTGCGAGGTCCCTTGGGTAAGAATGACCATAATATGGTGGAATTCTTCATTAAGATGGAGAGTGACATAGTTAATTCAGAAACAAAGGTTCTGAACTTAAAGAAGGGTAACTTTGAAGGTATGAGACATGAATTAGCTAAGATAGACTGGCAAATGATACTTAAAGGGTTGACGGTGGATACGCAATGGCAAGCATTTAAAGATCACATGGATGAACTACAACAATTGTTCATCCCAGTTTGGCAAAAGAATAAACCAGGGAAGATAGTGCACCCGTGGCTGACAAGGGAAATTAGGGATACTATCAAGTCCAAAGAAGAAACATATAAATTAGCAAAAAAAAGTGGTACACCTGAGGACTGGGAGAAACTCAGAAACCAGCAGAAGAGGATAAAGGGCTTAATTAGGAAAAGGATAAAAGATTATGAGAGAAAGCTGGCAGGGAACATAAAAACTGACTGTAAAAGCTTTTATAGATACGTGCAAAGAAAAAGATTGGTCAAGACAAATGTAGCTCCTTTACAGTCAGAAACAGGTGAATTGATCATAGGGAACAAAGACATGGCAGACCAATTGAATAACTACTTTGGTTCTGTCTTCACTAAGGAGGACATAAATAATCTTCTGGAAATAGTAAGGGACCGAGGGTCTAGTGGGATGGAGGAACTGAGGGAAATACATGTTAGTAGGGAAGTGGTGTTAGGTAAATTGAAGGGATTAAAGGCAGATAAATCCCCAGGGCCAGATGGTCTGCATCCCAGAGTGCTTAAGGAAGTAGCCTAAGAAATAGTGGATGCATTAGAGATAATTTTTCAAAACTCCTTAGATTCTGGATTAGTTCCTGAGGATTGGAGGGTGGCTAATGTAACCTCACTTTTTAAAAAAGGAGGGAGAGAGAAACGGGGAATTATAGACTGGTTAGTCTGACATCAGTGGTGGGGAAAATGCTAGAGTCGGTTATCAAAGATGTGATAACAGCACATTTGGAAAGAGGTGAAATCATCGGACAAAGTCAGCATGGATTTGTGAAAGGAAAATCATGTCTGACGAATCTTATAGAATATTTTGAAGATGTAACTAGTAGAATGGATAGGGGAGACCCAGTGGATGTGGTATATTTAGATTTTCAAAAGGCTTTTGACAAGGTCCACACAGGAGATTAGTGTGCAAACTTAAAGCACACGGTATTGGGGGTATGGTATTGATGTGGATAGAGAATTGGTTGGCAGACAGGAAGCAAAGAGTGGGAGTAAACGGGACCTTTTCAGAATGGCAGGCAGTGACTAGTGGGGTACCGCATGGCTCAGTGCTGGGACCCCAGTTGTTTACAATATATATTAATGATTTAGATGAGGGAATTAAATGCAACATCTCCAAGTTTGTGGATGACATGAAGCTGGGTGGTGATGTTAGCTGTGAGGAGGATGCTAAGAGGATGCCGGGTGACTTGGATAGGTTAGGTGAGTGAGCAAATTCATGGCAGATGCAATTTAATGTGGATAAATGTGAGGTTATCCACTTTGGTTGCAAGAAGAGAAAAACAGATTATTATCTAAACGGTGGCCGATTAGGAAAAGGGGAGATGCAACAAGACCTGGGTGTCATTGTACACCAGTCATTGAAGGTGGGCATGCAGGTACAGCAGGCGGTGAAAAAGGCAAATGGTATGTTGGCATTCATAGCAAACGGATTTGAGTACAGGAGCAGGGAGGTTCTACTGCAGTTGTACAAGGCCTTGCTGAGACTGCACCTAGAATATTGTGTGCAGTTTTGGTCCCCTAATCTGAGGAAAGACATTCTTGCCATTGAGGGAGTACAGAGAAGGTTCACCAGATTGATTCCTGGGATGGCAGGACTTTCATATGAAGAAAGACTGGATTGACTAGGCTTATACTCACTGGAATTTAGAAGATTAACGGGGGATCTTATTGAAATGTATAAAATTCTAAAGGGATTGGACAGGCTAGATGCAGGAAGATTGTTTCCGATGTTGGGGAAGTCCAGAACGAGGGGTCACAGTTTAAGGATAAAGGGAAGCCTTTTAGGACCGAGATGAGGAGAAACTTCTTCACACAGAGAGTGTTGAATCTGTGGAATTCTCTGCCACAGGAAACAGTTGAGGCTGGTTCATTGGCTATATTTAAGAGGAAGTTAGATTTGGCCCTTGTGGCTAAAGGGATCAGGGGGTAAGGAGAGAAAGCAGGTACAGGGTTCTGAGTTGGATGATCAGCCGTGATCATACTGAATGGCGGTGCAGGCTCAAAGGGCTGAATGGCCTACTCCTGCACCTATTTTCTATGTTTCTATGTTTATTTTTACACAAAGCATGGCAAATACATGGAATGCACTTCTGGGGGTGATGGCACAGGCAGATAGATTTAAGAGACTCATAAATCAGCACACAGATGAAAGAAAAATAGTGTTCTCTGTGGGAGTGAAGGGTTAAATTGATCTTGGAGCAGGTTAAAAGGCTGGCCTGTACTGTACTGTTCTTTGCTCTATACAATCCCAGGATTGATAATAATAGTTTTTTTTTGTTTATAGCATTGAATTAATAGCTCCCAGGTTTAATGGTTCAAAACATATATGCTGAAGTTCAAAATAGCAGTGATACATCTCGGCTTTCTGCATAATTGCAAACACAAATTGATCAACTCTCCCTTACATATCCAAGACCTGGATGACTCTTGGCACTCACTGAATCCAGTGGTGGGCAGTAGACACCACTGTCCAGCCACTTATAGTTCAACACAATGACAATCTATTAGAGATTCTGCCTCTCACTCTAGCTACCAAGATTCAATCTTGACCTCTGATGTTGAGGGTTTTCTCTAGATATGTCCTTCTACACCTATGTCCAAGGTGTGTGGGTTGGTAGATTACTTGGTCGTTTGAAATTTCCCTTTCTGTGTTGATGTGTTGCAGAAACTGGGAAACTGATAGAAATGTGAGAAAAAAATGGGTCAGTGTAAGATTAACACAAACAAGTGCTGATGGTTGTTCAGGATCATGCTGAAAGGCTTGTTCCCATGCTGTATTACTTCATAGTATCACTCTTATGTTAAGAAAAATCTAACACAAAAAAAACAATGCCAGATTGTCAAACTTTCAATAAGCTGGCAAGACACATTGTCAAATTGCTTTCTTCGAGTTCACTATTAAGAGGAAGAAAAGGTAAGTAAAATAAGTCCTTGCAAGAGAGATTCAGATCTTGATATTTACCTGTTCTAGTTCACTGTTGTCAACAAAACCATTACTATTGATGTCAAGCTCTTTGAACATGCTTTCCACTAAATGCCTCTTGAAAGTTACTGTATCTGTTGTTATATTTTCTTGCTGGTAACACTTTTGACTCTGTAGATCCAATAAGATGTTCTTCAGTCTGCTGTACTCTGCCAGTTTACACCGTTCTCCTGGACAAAAGACAAGACATGCAAAATTATTTATTTTTGTTTAGGGTTGTGTCATGATTAAGATTAGGACTGCATTTTAGATGTCAAATAAGATTTTAGTTAGATAATTGGTAACAACAATTCTTCTCTCTGTTACTTGTTTTCAAGTATAACAACTAGGTTTAGGCGCTGTGGAGTACAACATTAGTGTAAAATACTGTGATTGCATGTTCACATTAGTGATGATATTCTACCTGCACTGATTTAGCTGTAGTGGTGAAGTCAAGAAATGAAGCACTTGAGAAAGAGTGCAAAGTTATTTGAATACTCTCATGTGGGAATTGCGTCTGATAGGATTTCTTGATTACACAACAAGCTAAAAATGATTTCCTCTTAAACTTTCAACAGCAGTGCAATGTGCCCGCACTGTGCAAGCATAACAATTTCAAATAAAATGTCCACAAGATCAATCTAATTTTCATATTATTTTGAGATAGACTCCCCAAAGGTTTTTTCAAATGGTAATTATAATTAGTTGTTAAAGAATTTTCACTGAAGGCTTTCAATTTCAATAACACTAGTTCTCTTTATTTTAATCCATTTTAGAATCAAAATCACGAGGAAATGCATTAGAAATTGCATTTGACTGGAGAGAAACAGACAGAAAATAAAACAGAAAGAGTAGATCAAGCTGCATCTTTAATGGTGAGGGAATCAGAATTTACATTTCAGCAAAGGAACCCTTCATTAGAACTGCGAAGTTGTGAAAATAGCATATTAAATTGTTCAGAAGGGAAGGTTGATAAGAGCAATGGAGACATCTTTGAAAAAGTGCAGAGTTTGTCACGAGTGCATTATGTAAAACACCAGTACTGCAGATGGAAAAGAAAAATAAACAAATTATAACATAATGATATAACCACATCTGCAGGAAGAGAGGAAATAAAAAAAACAGTGATTATTTGAAATTGTTCATTTATGATTTAGTTCTGTAGGATTCACCATAACCAGATGGAAGATGAAACACAGTTCATCAAGCTTCAGGCACCAAGATATATTAGGTATATTTAGAGTAATAAAGGAGGCTGGAGTCAGAGGTCAGAGCAGGAATAGAAGGAGAGTTAAAGTGACAGGTGACCAGAGCTCAGAATCACCTTTGTAGACTAAATGGAGGTATTCTGTAATACAGACACCTAAACTGCAGTGGAGGGGAGACCACATCTTAAGTTCTGAAGGCAGTGCACTTAGTTGGAAGAAGTACAAGCACTTTGCTACTTCTTTGGTTACCTGGGTGGTAGAAAAGGAAGGGGTGTTGCACCTCCTGCGGGCACATGGCGGAATATTGTGTAAAGGTGAGGAGCTGTTGGAGAAGGAGAAATAGACCAGAGATTGGGTGGAGTGGGGGAAGGATAATGATCGTTTCAGAATGCTGAAAAAGGAGGTGGGTAGAACTGTTTGATGATGGAAACTAATTGGTAATGGTGGAAAGTATGAAGAATAACCCACTTAATGTAAAGACTTGTGGGTTGACAGGCCAAGACCAGGTATGTGGGAAATGGATGCAACATCCTGATGACTATGGATAAGAAAAAAATTGGTTGAAGTAACAGAAAGACACTGGTATAAAAAGTCTTATGATCAGAATAAATAGATACACCACAAGTGGAGAGATGGGATAATGGAACAGGAAATGGTTGCAAAAAGTAAGACTGAGGAGATACATATGTCAGTGAACTTAAAACTCACACTGCTAACTAGCCTACACCTTCAGATGGAGAGAGAAGGGAAGAATCAGATATGGGTTATATAACAATGAGAGAAGGTTAGACATTGGCAGCAAAGATGAAGACCTTTTCAGTTCCATATACTGTAAGTGGACCAAGCAATACCATTCCAGTCACCAATATAATGAAACACGTCGAGGGAGGAGACCTGAAGTAAGATCGTTCCATGTATCGAACATAAAGACAGGCACAGCTTGGACTCTTGGATGTTCCCATAGCTATACCTTTGACAAAGAAAGAAGGTAAAATTAAAGGAAAAGTTATTTCATGAAGAACAACTTCAGCCAGGTGAGTGAGTGGTCGAAAGGAACCATTCAATGAAAGTATAAGGGCCCTCAGACCAGCCAGCTGTTGGATGGGGGTATAGAGGGCAGAAGAGATCAGGAATTTATGTATGTAAATGGGAAGGGATGCATAAAGAGAGAAGGGAATGGAAGGAATAAATAAGTTCTCTAGGGTAATAGTAGGCTTGAACAATGGGTTTAACAGGATAATAGAGGAAGGCTTTGGTTTCATAGTAGTGAATAAAAAGAACACAATACCCTGAAGAATAATTCAAAACATTAATATACATATATTAGCATAACAGCATAGAAGTTTGCTGTAGCATGAAATTTATGATTATTCAATGGTAGCAGCTATGTTGTTAAACAAGTAGCACATAGAAATGGATTTTCAATTTATTGGTTTAATCTCACAGTTCATAGAGGGTCTGTACTATAACACCACACTGGTTTCAGGTTCCCTATAACAATTTATTATCCTTTGTTGTCAAAATGCAATGTTGCTTTCTCTCAGGAGTATTTTTCAAGAAACATCTTTTTTGACAATCTCTTGGCACTGCCAGTGAGATGCAACAAATGACTGTTGCTATAGGAAACAAATCAGCATGGTGTCTCCAACAGCACCTTTGATAGAATGTAGCTTATGCTACAAAGTTGCAATTTCTGTAACTTGTATAAATTGGAAATAATTTTTGGGCTTTAACTTCTTTTTCAAATGCCAATGAGTCCTTTATATGAATGTTCTACCTAGGGTTTCAGGAAGTTTAATTAAATTATGGTTTATCCAGTATACCGCTATGTTAGATGTGTTTAGATATTCTGAATAGACATAAATGGAGCTTTTTTGATTTGGTGAGGGGTAGGACCTGTCTAGTAGTCAGTTCCAGACTCCCCGCCACAGTAGAATAAATAGTTTCCCTATGCTCCCTAGCAATCCTTCAGTTATCAGTTACATCACCCCATAATCTCAACCTCAAACAGAACATACACATTCACATTACTTAACCTTTTCAGCCCAAGTGCCGCATCAACTAGGGAAAATGAAATGGGTTATATTCGCCCACTCTCAGAAGAGGTTGAAAGGTAGGCACAACATCACGGGGTATAGGTCCTGCACTGTGCTATAATGTTTGATGTTTCAATTTATTGTACATGAGATCTGTAAGAACAGCACGTGGAAGAGAGTTTTATCCCTTCAAAAAAGGCTTATTTTGAAAACAGTATTTAAAGTATAGGGCCAATACCTAGCCCACCAGATGGTCCATTTGGAGAAACAATATAATATCATGAAGCTTTCCTTTGATGGAAGCTTAATTATTAAGCCCAAGTTATTTACACTAAGTGAAACAAGGATTCAATTCTTAAAAAACATCAACTGATATTAGAATCAAAGGAAATATCAACAGATTACAATCATTACAATCAGCAGTGACAACATTGCTTGAAAACACTTGAGATACATTTTAGCTTGTCCATCTTCTGAAGGTAATTGTAATCTCATAGGTTCCAGATCACTTTTGTTGTTTTACCAAGTGGCCGCTATATTCCTTTAACTAAGAATGTAGCAGAAGAAATTTGACCTAGATTCAAAGAGCACATTGTTCCCTATGGTAGTGGAATGCAACCCATGTACACTCTGAACTTTAACCCCATTGCAGTAGACAGATTTATGGCTGGAAGCAGATACTCCATGATTAGTATTGATATAGATGGACAACAGGGAGTTAGTTACAATGGCAATCTAGAGTTCAACTGTACTGCACTATATTATAACATTTGTGAATAAAGGCTGTTCATCTCAGATCTGGCTTTGGCTGGACTTCTTTAGACTTTGGCTGAAGAAGAAGTGTCTAAGTTTTGGCTCAAGTAAGGTTTAATGTGAAATTCAGCTTATTAATCAAATCTTAATATCTGCCATCAGTAAGAGGTTCACTTTGGTGGGGTGGGGGGTGGGGGGAGAAGCTTCATATGCAAGTGCAGTAGATTGTGATTTTCAGAGCAATATCTGTATGATCATTTCAATTTGACTCAGTTGGTATCATTATGCCCTCTGTATCAGAACACCATGGACGCAAATGCGAATCCCAGATTAGAACAAATAATCTATTCTGACTCTCCGACACAGTACTGAAATTGTGCCACATTCTCTAAGTTAATACAAACAAATGAAATTTTAAGTCATAGCTCTGGTTGGTCTCCTGGCATTTATGATAGTATGAACAAGGTAGGCCACAATATCGAGGTCTAATTTTGTCCTTCAATGAATGTAATTATATTTCCTATTAATTTAAGGATTTGGTTCCTAAGGTTGTCGTAGCCGAGGGTGGTAGTGGAGATAAGCTCCCACTACCTATAAAGTGCTCCAAATGGCGTGTGATTCTAACAGCCTCTGACAACCAAGTCTAACTCTTGGCCTTCATGTGTGGCTTAGCTACTAGGCCTGGTGGAATTGTTTCTACTGATAATAGAAGGGGCAAAGGTGGAGCACTGGTGCCTCAAAACCAGTTGCTTCAGGCGGGTGGGGCCTGTCAGCCTTGGACAGCAGCCCGCCTAGAAGAAGGAAAACTCCCATATTAAACCTCCGCTGTCTTGGAGCCGCACCCACCCAAGGGAAAGGCTTCAGGAGTAAACCCTGAGGAAGAAATCTGGAGCTGATGTCCCTAAGGAAGACTGATGTTGTTTTCAACTTCACTCTGGCAACATCTGTGATAACACTGGTGCCAAGCCATATCAGCACTTGCCCTTCCCTTGGACTATGTCAGTGACATGGAGAGGGGGAACCTGCTGCATGGACAATAGCCAGTTCTTCAAATCTTCCCGCCCAGGCTTACACCCTGGAGAGGACAAGTTCACCAGAGGTGCAAAACCATGATTCCTGAGATCAACTGCTGCCTACTGCTATAATTTAAAGGCTCTGACATGGTCAGCAATTATTGACCTTCTAACCAAACCATATTAATACATAGCTGTTTGTGGCAGCTCACTGTGCTAACATAGGCAACTGCATTCTAATAGTGACCCCACATCAAAGGTGCTTCACTGAATGTAAAACACTTTGGGATCCATAAAGTCATGAAAATGTTTTAAACCTATCTTCATTGTTTAGTCCTGATTGACTAAGTTGTCTGCATCCTAATGCTACGGTACTAACATTTTGAAATATAGTCAGCCTCTCCACTTACAAAAAAACAGAAATCTTTTGTTTAAAAGATACAAGATACAGATTTTGGTCTGTCTCTTTCTCGGTCATAACTTTTAGAAAAATGCAATTACCATCAACAAAATGCAGGTGGTAATTACAGCTTTCAACATTTAACTCATTAGCTTTTTATTTAAAAAGCAAATTACGTGAGGGAGTTTACTAAGTATGAATCTATGTATGTCTGACAGCTGGTAGTAATCTGAATAGTTTGTGCATACCAACATAACGGGTAATAATCTATTGAAATAATTGATGACATTCTGCATCAAAACTCTATATTTATTAAATGAGGAACTATTTCCAATGTCACTAAATGGGCTGTAACCTGGCAGAGTGGAGAGGATCATCTATGTGCACTTTCTATCCAAGGAGTGATCTAATCAGAACTAAAAGCACAGCAACCAGAATTGGGATATCCAGTGAAAAGGTTCGCAGTCTTCACACCTCAGTGGATAATGGGATAACGGCTTGTGACAGTTGTGTCTGCTTTGCATTTTCCTTACACTGCACCTAATTATCAATCAAAGCTGCATTCATTAACATTTTAAACGTGTTATGCTACCACCAATGTAACCTCATCAAAACTGATTCCTAATGAAGAGAAATTATTCCAATTGAAAAGAGTTCTGTTTAAACCTGAGCTACTCTTAGGCTCATAAGAAATGGGAGTCACATAGGCTATTTGGCACCTTGTGCCCACTCCACCATTCAATAAGATCACAGTTGAATTTTTTCAACTTAACAACACTCCGTTGTATTAATCTATATTCTCTGATTCCATTAATACCTAAGAATTTATCAATATGTATCTTGAATATATTTTGGGAAGAGTATTCCAAAAATTAATAAACTCTTCTTGGGCTTCAAGCCGGACATATGTATCAATTATAACTGATGTTTCAATGACAAACTCTGCCATCTCCTTCAGGGATGATGCTTGTTTAAGTTAGTCTGGTGGTATTTATCTCCCAGCAGTCTGTCTCTCCTAATTGGCAAGTCCTCATCCAATCAAGTTTCCACTCTTCCACCTTGTTTACAATCAAATTCCTATTCTTACTTACAGTGAAACCTTGGTCTTTGTTAAAAATTATTTTCCTTTAGTTTTATTTTCAATGGCTTCCTTTACAAGGTGGTGCTACAACCATTGGTGTGGCCCACTAGTTTTGTGACATTGAAGTCAATCCTATGGCCATTGTGAATGCAATGTTCTGTTACCGCCAATTTCTCCAGGTAACCCAGACGAATACACCTCCTGTAATCCTTGATGCAGGTTTCCACCATGCATCCCATCTGGCCTACACACACTGCTCTGTGTTCACAGGGAACCCTGTAAACATCAACCAACCAACCTGGAGGATCAGAGGGACTTAGGGGTCTGAGTCCATAGGACGCTCAAACCAGCTGCGCAGGTTGACTCTGTGGTTAAGAAGGCATACAGTGTATTGGCCTTCATCAATCGTGGAATTGAATTTAGGAGCCGAGAGGTAACGTTGCAGCTATATAGGACCCTGGCCAGACCCCACTTGGAGTACTGTGCTCAGTTCTGGTTGCCTCACTACAGGAAGGATGTGGAAACCATAGAAAGGGTGATTTACAAGGATGTTGTCTGGATTGGGAGCATGCCTTATGAGAATAGATTGAGTGAACTCGGCCTTTTCTCCTTGGAGCGACACAGGATGAGAGGTGACCTGATAGAGGTGTACAAGATGATGAGAGGTATTGATCGTGTGGATAGGCAGAGGCTTTTCACCAGGGCTGAAAAGGCTAGCACAAAAGGGTATAGTTTTAAGGTGCTTGGAAGTAGGTACAGAGGAGATGTCAGGGGTAAGTTTTTTATGCAGAGAGTGGTGAGGGCATGGAACGGCCTGCCGGCAGCAGTGGTGGAGGTGGAAACAAGGGGGTCTTTTAAGAGACTCCTGGATGGCTACATGGAGCTTAGAAAAATAGAGGGCTATGGGTAAAGCCTAGGTAGTTCTAAGGTAGGCACGTGTTCGGCACAGTTTGTGGGGGGAAGAGCCTGTATTGTGCTGTAGGTTTTCTATGTTTCTATTGCAAATACTTCTATTTAACATGGTGACAGAATATAAGAGCTACTCTTGATACTCAAACTGTGACCTAATTTGTGGTCTTTATGTAACACCTATTTAAGATTTTTACTGCTATGCTGTAGGTATTTCAATTTAGCAGTTCTGTAAGAGCAGTCTGTTCTATTCTCAGCCTGTTTGGGTTTGAGCTGAGATAAGAGGCTTTGTTGTTCAATTTAGGAATCTGGTGTCAGCCAGTCAGAATGGTGGGATTAGGAGAAGGTTCTGGAAAACGCTGGGAAGAAAGGTTTTTGTGAGGGACACTGGTGTGAGTCAGGGTATTTTTGGCGGGAGCTGGTAGAAGACGGGAGGGAAGATGGCTGAAGAGGCCATCCCTGTTGCACAAGGTGCTCTGTGCAGATGAACGGCTTCCAGGAGGAAGGGCCAATACACCCATGGATATGCCCATTTGTTCAAGATGGATTTCGAGTGACATTCAGAAGGTGGTGTGTGGTTTCCCACAGACAGAGGATTCAGTGCTTGAGTTAAAGAGAACTTCAAGATCAGCTCCAACATACGTGCACATTTGACTGTTTAGTTATGATGGACCCTTCTATTTTCCTTTTTTCCCCTTTCTTTTCTTTAATAACTATTTGGTTAAGTTAACATTCTTAAATATACTTTCTTTTTAATAACCTGTTATTTCTTGCTGGTGGCCAATTGCAGCGGGGGCAGCAAATCACACAACATTCACACAAACCAGGGCTTGGGTGGGTGAGACAGTCCAGACTCACTGGTCTGGTGGGACCAAAGTCACATACACCCTAGACATATGGAGTCTGGGTTTGTCTCCATAGAGTTCAGTGGCTCTGAGCGAGGGGCTAACGAGCCACATTTCCCGAGACGCCCAGAAAAAGGGAGTTCCACATGTAATATTCTTTAACTTTAAATTACATATTGTTGATAACAAAGGAGAACATCTCAAATTAACTTTTGATGCCATCTTATTGGCCAGCTCTGCTAATTTTGAGGATATGTGGGCATATATTCCTTTGCTCTTGAAAACTTCTCAGTATCCTTCCAGTTATGGTGTACTCCCATGGTTTGTCACCCCTTATGAATGAAGCTAAGAGAATTACTTTAAATTGAGCCAAGCACATATAATTTAAAGGATTTTCAAAGTAAGGTAATAAAAAACATAGCCCATTAGATATAGGCATACTGCAGACCCAGTATAAATCGCTTTGCCTTTGTGTCTTAAGTAAGCAAATGTGCACAGATTAAAATTCAATGAACTTCATGTTTGGTTAATGAAAGACATTAACAGTGAACTCCAGAACATTAATCTAACATGGTTATTTACTGTATCTGCTCTCTCAGGTCATTGTAAAAGATCTCAAGGGTAGAGAAGGGCAGCAAGTCTCTCTGGGCTCTGAGGCCAATATTCATCTGTTAACCAACATCATAACTCATCTGATTGTTGTTCTATTTCTGATGAACTGCTGTACAAAATTATGAAGCACTTTTGGACATATGACATTGTTCTTGTCCAAGTAAATACCATACTATGTTTCAGTAACTGTCTCTACAACTATCTTTAAACCCTTGTCCATAATTCCTTACTCATTGAAATAATCAGTATAGCAATAATTACTTTTGACGGAAGTCTGATGTATCAGGTTTAGGATGAGAGCTGAAGCCACGGTGCCGCCTGTTTGCCAGAACTGAAGGGACAAAGCTGTTGTGCTTCCCCGAGAGTAGTGTGGCATGGTGCCCGGAACCTCCCAGGGTTTCGCTTGGCAGAAGACAAGCTCAGTTGTGGCTGACTGCAGATATTTTAGCAGCCATTAATGGACTCAGGCCTCAGGCTGTGGGGTCGCTTGCTTTTCAGCCACAGGAGGTCAGGCATCACGTTCTACAGGGGGGGGGGGGCAGTGTAGTGCAGTTGTGGCGACTGAAGATTTAAAATGGACTATATACATACATATCTGTCTAGATGTGTTTTTACTACTGTTCTAAATGCACTTGTATATGTGAGGACTGGACCTCAAAATCACGGATTCGCCTAACAGGAGTCAGGCATTAGGGTGAGGACTGGGTCTCAAAGCCATGGTGTTGCTTAGTGGGTTTCGAGGGCCAGTCAACAGATAATATCAGTGGTCTGGGGGTGTCTGGACTGTATACATACATGCATATTCTGTGTCGTTGCATGTTTACTGATACTTTATACATGTTTGTTGACTTGTATGCGTCAAGCTGTGGCATTGCAGGGTGGGTGGGCGGAGGGCCCCAGAACTCTTATTACAAGATTGTGATCTTGTGTGTGACTGTTGGTAATGTGTCCTTGAATCTTGACACTGTCTCATTTGACTGTACTCGTATTCATATATGGTTTAATGATAAGTAAACAAATGAATATGTCCAAAAAGCTGATATTCTAGCTTTTTGCTTTCTTTTTTCTTTAGATTCCAAACATGTTTAAAAACTGGCAGATTTGCTAAGGCTGATTGTTACATTATAAGCGGTGCATGCAATGTAACCACGTCAATTGAACTGTTTCCAATCAAGTTGCATGTTGAAGCAACAGAAGCCAACTTGACTGATGCATGCCAGTGACAAGGTCAAGTACTTTGCCAGTTTGTAACCAGTTGAGTATACTACAATTTCCTTTCCTCTTCCAGCTCTTTTTACTTATTAAGAAACTAAAACTTCACTTCAAAAATATATTGAACTCACTCATGCTTAGTCACTTGTATCAATATTTGATGACACAATGAAAACAGAGATCTAACACAATCTATCAGAGAAACAAATATAAGTAGCTGGGACTCTTTGCACTGTTTCTTTACTAGTAGTTCTAGCAAACTTAGGCCTTGTTGTTAATTGAATCTGTCAGTTTGCCCTGTGCTAAGTTATTAGTCAGTTGAATTACTTCTTAGATTCTTCACCAGTGTAAACTTGACACAACTGAGACTTTGTATCCTTCAGTGGGGATTGTAGCACAAAGTTTAAGGAGGCAAAGAAGACTTTTTTAAAAAAAAAGTAAATTTGCTTCAGTTTATTATTTATCTTATTCATTATCGGGGCAGGCCACTTGGGCCATCAGATTCATACTGGCTCTTTTTCTTCCTTCATTTTTCCGTATTCCTGCAATTTACCCTCTCTCTATCCGCCACCCCTTGGGTCCTCTGTGATTCTTTTGTCGTCCATGCAACCCAAAGGGTAATTTATAGGAACCTATTACCCCATCAGTATTCTTTTGTTCCTTAATTGTGTGAATTAGATTGTGTGTGTTTAATTCACTTGCAATTATTTAAATTATTTGTAAGCATTTAGTTGATCCGGTGGTTATGATGTGCTGGTCTTCATTAGTTGGGGGACAGAGTTCAAGAGCTGCATTATAATGTCATAGCTCTATAAAACTTTGTAGGTCCTGATGAAGGGTCCTGGCATGGAAATTTGTTTATTCTCCTCTGTAGATGCTGCCTGAACTGGTGAGTTCCTCCAGAATTTTGTGTGCTCCTCTGTAAAACTCTGTTTAGACCATTATTAGAGTTGTGTGATCAGCTCTGGTCTCCTCATTATAGTAAGAATGTGGAGGTTTTGAGAGGGTGCAGTGGAGATTTACCAGGATGCTGCCTGTATAAGAGAACAAGTTTTATGTGGAAAGTTTGAGCAAGCTCTTTGGAGTGATGATGGATGAGAGAACTTGATAGAGGCATATAAGATTATGAGTGGCATAGACAGAGTAGAGAGTCAGCACCTTTCTGCAGGGCAATACTGGCCAATACCATAGGACAGCTGTTTGAAATAAGTGAAGGAAATTTTAGGGAGCTGTAAAGATGACATTTTTTCCTCTCACCATGAGGGCTGGGTACCTGGAATACACTGCGAGGAAAAGTGGTAGAGGATGATCAAGAAGGGACATTTAAAAGATTGTTAGAAGTACACATGGATTTAAGAAAACTGGAGGGTGTAGGAGGCAAGGGTTAGACTGATTGTGGAGTTGGTTTATAAAGGATGGTGAAACATCGTGGGCTGAAGGTTCTGTAGTGTGCTGTTCCCTTTTATTTAATGTGACTTTTCTAACATTTTATAAATATTTTGCCGATCATTATCTATGCACTTCAATTTAATGGTCCCTGTTAAAAACACAAATGCCTTTAATAACATGCAGAGGCCCTGTTTAGTTTTACTCAAGCCTCCCGAGGTTAGCTTGAACACAAACTTCACAGTAGACCACTTGAGGCTAAGAAGCCATCCAGACCAAACGGCTGGACTCTGGGTTATGGAACACCGGTGAGAAACTGTAATGTCTCGGCATTAGGTTCACCGAGTGTCGGCATCGGCAGACTATGGGTGCTGATTTCATTCATAGCAAAAGGATTTGAGTACAGGAGCAGGGAGGTTCTACTGCAGTTGTACAAGGCCTTGCTGAGACTGCACCTAGAGTATTGTGTGCAGTTTTGGTCCCCTAATCTGAGGAAAGACATTCTTGCCATAGAGGGAGTACAGAGAATTTTCACCAGATTGATTCCTGGGATGGCAGGATTTTCATATGAAGAAAGACTGGATCGACTAGGCTTATACTCACAAGAATTTAGAAGATTGAGGGGGGATCTAATCGAAATGTATAAAATTCTAAAGGGATTGGACAGGCTAGATGCAGGAAGTTTGTTTCCGATGTTGGGGGAGTCCAGAACGAGGGGTCACAGTTTAAGGATAAAGGGGAAGCCTTTTAGGACTGAGAAGAGGAAAAACTTCTTCACACAGAGAGTGGTGAGTCTGTGGAATTCTCTGCCACAGGAAACAGTTGAGGCCGGTTCATTGGCTATATTTAAGAGGAAGTTAGATATGGCCCTTGTGGCTAAAGGGATCAGGGGGTATGGAGAGAAAGCAGGTACAGGGTTATGAGTTGGATGATCAGCCATGATCATACTGAATGGCGGTGCAGGTTCGAAGGGCCAAATAGCCTACTCCTGCACCTATTTTCTATGTTTCTATGATTTCAAAAAGGGACATTGGCCCCATATTTAAATATCCCTTGGTCCCAAACTCAGTTTTTATTCTGTTACTTCATCACCTGAGGCCATCTTTTAGTTTGAAGGGCAAAAATTCACAGATCCTCTCTTGCATCTGATCTCAACACTTACACCATGCTGGATGATAAGGAGCAAGTTTTGAAAAATCAACAACTATAGGGGCTGGAAATTTGAAATAAAATCAGAAAATAAGCTGGAAAGACTGAGCAAAGTCGGTAGCATTTGCGAAAGAGTTAATTTTTCAAGTGGAAGTCCCTTTATCAGAACAATAAAGGTCTTTAACCAGAATCTGTACCTCTGTTTCACTTTCCACTGGTGCTGCCTAATGTACTGAGTATAAAGAGCAAGAATTCCATGCTCTTCTCCCCTTCTGGGGCACCTTTGGTTTTAGTTAGTGTAGTGTATGACCTACTATGTGCTGTTTCTTCACATTTTGAGCTTGTTGAAACTTGACTGTGGAATGACCTTTACTCAATCTCTTTTTGCTATTTTTGCTTTCTCTGAAGAGGAAAGATCCACCTGTGCTTGCTTCAGGTTTATAGTACATGAAGTTCAAACACAGGGCAAAGTAGATGATAGTGAAGTTTTTTTTCTGATAGTCTTTTGGTTCCAACACTAATTGTTTCCTGGCAAGGTCACCAAACTTCCTGCTGCATTAAATAATGCTTTAGTTAACACCATTGCTAAGTTCACTCCTTGCGTTGTGCCTGCAAAATCTCCGTGTTCCTTTAATGTTAATATGTAAACTTGGAAGTGTTGATACACTGAAGGTCCATGATCTTGAGACATTGGAATAGGTAAGTTAGTTGTCGATGGAAAGTAACTGTTCTTTACTACACAATTTTTCTGAACATTCTTCCTTCCTTTTTCTACGCCCAGACTTTAATTATCTTGGGAGCCACTGCTGAATATTTGGTAAAGCATCACATGTGCAGAGTCACTGTAGCATAGTGATGCTATTAAGTCTTCGGGCGTCAGAGTTAAATTCCGGCATCCTCTGTCACTAAGCTTATACGCTTCTCCCCATGTGCATGTGTGTTTCCTCCGGGTGCTCCAGTTTCCTTCCACAGTTCAAAGACGTTAACGGTTAGAAGGTTAATTTGTCATTGTAAATTGTCCTGTGATTAGGCTGGGGTTAAATCAGTGAGTAGAGTGTCATGTAGCACCAGAAGGGCTGGTTCTGTACTGTACCTCTAAATAAAATTATAAATACAGTACAAACATACAACAAAGTTTGCTTCACCTGGTTCAATAACCCTACTAAAGATGGAAAATAAGCTCTGTAAATCTAAATTAAATTAAAATAGGGGCAGGCAATAAACCCAGGCCTTGTTAGCAATATCCACATCCTGAAAATTAACAAAAAAATCATATTAAACAGAATTGTTTAGCTGTTTTCAGCAGCAAATTATGAAAAACACAGATGGACAGTCTGACCTTTAAATTATATACTGATGAGACAATTCTACAAAGCAATTGCTGAGATTGACATAAACCAACCATATTCCTTGAATTATGAAGGACAGGGTAAATTATTTTTTACAGGTGCAAGATTTTTTAAACTTTCTTAAAAATGTTTTATGAGACGGTTTTAAAGGGTACAAGTTATATTTTCTTTCAATTCTGTAAACCTGCAGTTTGACAACATTGTAAATTAGTAATGAGCTATGAATATCCAAATCGATTTTCTAATTGTGAACAAGAGCTAGCAATACTTTTACGGCAATGGATCAAATTTTTTGTACTGTAATTTAATAAAACCATTAAAATATGCTAATTTTTCATTGCAAAAAATAAATTGAAGAGACATCCTGCTGTTTCTCATTTACTACAGGTTCTGCTGACATCAGTGCCACATTGTACAATGAGCTCTGTTGATGGAAACATTACAATTAATGGCACCAAGACAAAGACAACTAATCCGTAATTGTGGTTGAAACGATTTCATACAGAGGGTCATTGTATATTATTATCTCTATCATCACAATATATTTTACTTAGTATTTCAGCTTCCTTAGGCAGATAAATTATTGATAATTTTAAAGGAATATAAAGTGTGATTGGTTTTTTGACAGAGTTTGTAAGATTATCTTATTTTCAAGTCAAAACTCCATAATGAACCACATCTATCAAACCTGAATTCTACCACAAAGGTCAGTAATGATTTAAACTAAGTTGTTATGACAGGTCATTAATCTGAACTCTTCAATTATCTTCTGAGAGGTCTCAAATTCATGTAGAGAAATCCATTTTCTTCTATAAATTGTAGCTGACAATTACCGCAAGGTCCTTCCTTTATAACTATTCATGCAGCAAGTGCAGGCAGTGACCTTTGTAAGCTTTAGAAGTGCCGGAGAAAGAAATGGGATTTCATTTCAAAAGTCAGCTTTAAATGCTTGGTGGAGAAATAAAATAAAGAGAAAATTGGAATGTCATTGCAATTTTAATAAATACTTTTTTTATTCATAAACTGCATCAGGTACTGCATGATACATGTCTAGAAGATAGACAGGGAGGCAATACCATATGACATGAAAGCTTGCTTCATCAGAAGAATGGTGGCAAATGCTTAAGTTCCATTTCAAGCTGATACAATGAACAGCTTCTGTGGCTATAAGTATCTTGCGAGGTGAGTTTAATCCTGATCCAACATACGAGACAGAAATTTGAGTACAACTGATAATATCTTTGAAAGCTAGGCTTGATTCATCTAAAAAATGGAAATAATTGTCAGGCTGTTTAAAAATGCTTCAGTACATTAAACCATGGTTTTTCTAACTTGTCTATTTTCCAGTGCTGGGCATATGAAATTAGACTATATTCAATACCCAATGTTAACAATTCTCTTAAAAAAATAAAGAAAATTTATCTAGGTACTACCAAGTCTTAAAGTCAGCTACACAATGCCAAAAAAATGACAAAAAAAGACACTGCTACGTTGACAATTCAAGCAGTGCTGAGAAGTGTAACTTTGCACATATTTCTGGATGCCTCAGTTGTTAACATTAGATGCTCATTTTTGTGTGAAATTTTCATGTTCACTTTTGTTTGCTTTTGGTGCCAAATCCACCCAAAATGATGTTAACAGTTTGGCAATGCCCCATGGCTCCAGGCAACAGGGTTTATTTATGCCTTTATTTATACTTTCTGCCTGTCACTCTTTAATGTTCCTCTGCATGCTCCAGTTTCCATACCATCTCAGGTATATGCTGGAAGGTTAAAATAATTAACATCAATTATTCTTTGGAGTAGATCAATGGCAAAAAGAAAGAAAGCAGGGTTGATAGGCATGTACAAAACAGCATAAGTTGAAAGGCTATGGGGAAATAAGGAAAAGGGTTCCTTTTGAGTCCTGATGAATGTTTCTTGGCCTGAAGCGCTATCTGCTTATTCTTTTTCATAGATGCTGCCTGACCTGCTGAGTTCCTTCAGGCAGTATTTTGTATGTGTTGTTCAGGATTTCCAGCATTTGCAGAATCTTTTGTGTTAAGGGAAAGAGGATTGGCCCTAATGGAATTGCTCCTCTGGGAGCTCACATGTACCAAATAGCCTCCTGTGCTGTCTTAAGTTAAAGGCCACTCGCTGTGATCTGGTGTTTCTCCAGCGTCCAACAATTTGAAATAAAATGATGGCTGTTACTGCAAGCTTACTAGGAATCTTTGAATGCAACTTTCTGGAGCACTGGTGAATCCTCACCCTATTACTGTCCGTAGTTCTGATCTCCAAATGTAAGGGATGATTAACTAGGGATGAAGGGTTTGTTGAAAGAAGAGCGGAATAGCAGTTTGGGCATTTAACTCACTGAAATTCAATGGAATGAGAGGTGCTCTTATTGAGATGTAGAAGATATTCATAGGGGATTGATAGAATAGATGTTGAGAGGATATTCCCCTGGTGGGGGTATATAGAATGATGGACATGGTTTTTAGAATGATGGCTGTGTTTCTAAGACTGAAATGACAAGTTTCATTTCCAAGAGGGTTGTGAGTCTTTGGAGTTCTCTACTATGACTGCAGTGGAGGTGTTGTCACTCTGAGAGCTACTGGAGAACTCTAGCAGTTGTCATTGATGTGGCATCTCTAAGTAAGTATAACTGAATCCATTTGTAGTGTTCTCGCACAGGTATAAAAACTCTGAACTAAACACCAAGTATAAATCATAGTCAATGAGGCACAATCCTAGTAAGATTAACTGTTTACTGTTCAGTCTTCCACATTAACGTATGGTGAAAACTGTTGATAAAACAATACAAAATATATACAGTATTTGTTTCCTTCTTGGCATCACATTTACATCATAAGTACTTGCAAAAATAAAACTATGACAAACTACATTACATTAAAATACGACATACAGTCAGAATCTACCTACGCCATCAACTTCTTTAAATACTTCAACACAAACTATCCGGTAACACTTTCAATAGGACAAGAAATTAACTTTATCAACCGTCATTACTTTTAACAGAATCAGCGTTAACATTTTTACTTCAACATATCGATTATCTTATGAACTTACAGCATTGCTTCTATGATGTTTCTTAGTGCGTAGAAAGAAACTTTTCTCATGCTGATCCTGCACACACAAGGCCCCTCCTTCCCATTTCTCCAAACCGGTATTTTCCCACAAGATGCAGTGATAACGGGTGTGACATCATCGCATGCCGCGATACATCACAGACAACAAATTTACTTTCAACAACCTTAACTTTAACTAGAAAATAATTACAAATGAATTACTAAAGGGAAAATGTAATAAAGCTAAACAAATGCCTTAAGGGCAACACACCATTCAAGATGGGGATTGATAGACACAAACTACAAAAGAGTTGAGGGACCCGGGGAGAGGAGGTGTTGAGGCCAAAATCATATTGTTCATGATCTTATTGAATGGTGAACAGGCCCAAGGGGCTGATTGGATTCTTCTCCCTATAGTTTCTCATGTTCGTATGTACTGATTTTTTCATCCTGGATAATTCAACACAAGCAGCAAACAAATTATCTTGTGAGTCCAGATCAAATTCGAATCCTGTTTCAGGGGGTCCAGTATCTAGTCCTTCTACAACATTCAATTTGAGAATATTTATTCTATTTCTAGGACTTATCGCTGCTCATTGATTTTAATCTTTAATCTTGCTGTATAATAACATTTTCAGTGACTTCAATTTTGCCTCATTCTCTGAGGACAGAACCTATTCTCTGCCTGACAGCAACTCAATGGAATAAAGAAAGGAAGAATGTTTTGCCATTGTGGATTATGGCAGCAATTCCCATATTCCTACAATAGGTCCCAGTTATGAACATAGAACACTGCATAGAACAGCACAGTACGGGTTCCTCTGCTCACAATAGAATGACACTCTTCTAACCTACTCCATGATCAGTCTAACCCTTCCCACCTCCATAGCCCACAATCATTACATTTTTCTTAGATCTATGTGCCTATCTAATAGTCTCTTAAATGCCCCTAATATATCAACGTCTACCACCACTCCCATACACTTACCACTCTCTGAGTAAAAACTACCCCTGTTACCTCCCTAAAACTTCCCTCCACGCAATTTAAAATGGATATCCTGTAGTATTAGCAGCTGAGAAACAGGTGCTGGCTGTCCACTCTATCTTTGCCTCTTATAATCATACATCTACCAAATTACGTCCCATCCTCCTTTGCTCCAAAGAGGAAAACACTGAACCTCTCTATGTATAAAAGATTTTATATAATTTCTAATACTGTTTCCAGTTAATGTTATTGTTGTAATGTTGTAATGTGAGTATTAAAAGTAATTTAATACTAATCGGGGAGCTGTTGGTAGCAAGAGGTGGGATCCAGGGTTGGCGCGGTCTTTACTTCCGCTCTTTTTACTCCCAGTATGCATTGTATATAGTTCCTCCACCCTTGCTGCACGAGGTACCTGAAAGCCTTTGTATTGTAAGTATCATTTGCCATCCCCGATAAAGATGCTCTTATGGCCATCAAGTCGTCGAGTGGTCTTTTTGTAAAGTAGAAGTTACCACATTTATGAATTGGTCTGGCTTGTCATTGGGCAAAATCAGGCTAGATACTTGTTTTCTAATCTCTAATAAAGAACATAACAATTAAACCTCAAAACTGCATATTGTCATGAAAAGACAGTCCATGACAGACAAAGCCCCTCCCAGCATGAGTATATTTACATGAAGTGCTGTCACAGGAAAGCAGCATCCATTATTAAAGACCCTATCATCTACTAGGCCATCCTTTCTGAACCAGCATGGATACCTTCTCTCACCACAACTTGGAAATGATTTTGCAACTTACAGACTCACCTTTGCAACTTATAGTCTCGGTATTGCATAGTTTGAATTCTTTTGCATTTCGACTGCTTGCAATGTTGTATAATTGTAACATATATGTACTTTGGTAATAAATTTATTTTGAACTTTGCAATATTGTATTCAAATATATCTCAATTGAAAAGTGTGCATCAAGATTTCATCAAAGATTAGAAACAAATCTTTCTTCTTGATTTAAAGATATAGGCAATGCTAAACAGTTCTCATTTATTGTCCTTTCTGAAAAGTTAGAGATAGATCTTCTCCTTAAACTGTTGTGGATCATGTGGTGAAAATAACAACAGTGGGAATTCTAGCATACTGACTCTTTAGTGACTGGAGGGAGGCAGTGGATGCATCCAAAATAACATTTTGGGAATTATTATAATTAAAGGGGGTTACAGCTCCCAGAAAGTCATGTTAAATCGTCAGTGTGCAGTTATGGTAGTGACGTCAGGTGTTTTGTCTGAAGGCCCATTGCTCTCAATTCCAAAGAATTCAAAACTAAAGGTATCATAAGCAAAATCCAACTTTTGCTTTTACAAAATGCACAGGAAAAGAGTACATTCTCATGGAAGATGGGATGGGGAGGTTGATGAAGTTAGTCAGTTGAGTGGTAGGAGGATAATAAAGGTCTGTTTGGACTGAAGAGCAAAGTAGGGCAATGCTTAAGATAGCAGACAAGTAAATCTGTATCCTAAACTAACTGAAATTCATGAGGTACCTTTTTAGATTTGGACAAGATTGTTGTAAAATCAAATCAGGTTCACTGATTTTTTTTTTGAGGTGAAGAAAATTTGGCATGTTTGCTAGTTGGGCCCCTATCTTTGGCTCCAAACCCACATTAATGTATTTTATTCTTAAATGCCAGTGGAAAGGTCTAAATCCTACTGGGTTGATCAAACTACTCAATTAAAGCAGGCCAAAAAAAAAAGTACAAGTAAACCACGTGGCATTGTTCCAGCCATTGAACTTGGATTTAATTCACAAACACCTGGGGACTTGTGCCTCAATTCTGAGGGTTATCCCACAGATTAGTCAAGTGATTGATGGACACTGCAGTCTCTGCTATCATCCATTAATATATCTTTACTATAAAGTGAATTCAATCACTCACCTACTCATCTTTAATACCACTTCTGTGACATCAACACCATTTCCTTCATGCTCTCCTTCAAATATGAGAGGCCTCTGTTGGTCAGAGTTGACCATGGATATTGCATCCTAGGGAATACAATATGGAGAGCAAGCTGTTGCCCATGTAGCAAGTTCCTCCTTTCCAAGCATCTGATAAACCCAAAGGAAAGGCAGGGACTGGAAGCGTTTGGTACCAGCAGTATTGCAGGAGTTCCCAGTCAGCAATGAACTCAATGTATGACTGCCTTAGGGACTCTAGTTCCGGACTTTTCCCTCAGGGTTTACTCCCGAAGCCTTTCCCATGAGTGGGTATAGTTGCAAGGCAGCGGAGGTTTGGGATGAGAGTTTTCCTTCTCCTAGATGAGCTGCCAACCATGACTGACGAGCCGCATCTGCTCGAAAAGACTAGTTTTAAGGTGGCAGTAAGCCGCCTTTGCCCCTTCTCCTGTCAGCAGAAACAGTTCTGCTGGGCTTAGTATATGTGACAATCATAAACCAATTTCAATTTTAATTATTTAGTTCACTGTTTTTGGTTTAAATCCCTAGCCAACAGTGCTGTGGGAGTATCTTCAGCAGAAGTAGTGTAGTACTCGTGGACGAATTCTCTAAAGCATCGTCCATTCCTTCATCTATTCCTGTCTCAGAGCTTTGAAGCCTGAATCTCTCCCTGCTTCTGCAATAGCGGGTGACAACGAAGAAAGGTTATTGAAGATGCAAGGCTAGTTTAGTATAGCACGATACTAGAGGCCTCAAATAATACTGAATTTCTAAGGGGCATACCCTTAAACAAAACACCTGTGGCTCAGTGGGAGGTGACTTTTCAACCTTGCTCTACAGGCATGAACCTATACCTCGCAAAAATACTTGAAACAATTATTTGATCTAATGGACAGAGAAGTGCAACTGAGCATGATTAATAATTTGCTGAAGTCAACAGTTCAGTGAAGACTGTCCTGAGTAGCTTCTACAGTGTGAGTAATTGCAACTTAAAAAGTTGAAGTTGCTGCAACATGTTTTAGTGTGGCAATAAAACAACCATTACTGTACAACCTTATCAGCCAACTAAACAAATCTCAGCTGCGGATTTGAAAGCAGCTTGCTACAGTCACTGGCCCACTGAAATAACTCCTGGAGATTGCCAGGAGGTGAGCATCCATTCCGAAAAAATGTTGCTGTAAGTTTTGTACTTTTTCCAAACACCAATCATAGTGGCATAATCTTCACTGTGCAGCCTCAACACATGCTGAATGTGCAGAATCATCGTAATCAGTGAACCGTTCATCACTCTATCTCTAATGATGTTACGCTTCTTGAAAGCTTTCATTTATTTAATTTGGAAGGTCCTCAATGAAGATATATGTTGCATCTAATCTAAGTCATTTACTGATAAAGAACATGCAACCTGCTTTAAATCACACTCTGCAATTAAACCAGGAATTTAACACACACTTTTCAACCAAGGTAAAATACAACAGTACAAGTTTCACAAGCATACAGCTTTGGTTTCCTTTTTGATTTTTTTTAATGTTTACTTTCACCTTGGAAAATTGTTTTTAACAACAGCTACCACGAGCAAACTCTTTATTGAAATGATGCAATATAATTGTGAGCCTTAGCACATGTGGGAGGCATTGTAAATCTTCACAAATGTTCACTGCAAAAAATCCAGGAATTTCTTCCCTTATGGTATAAAGTGCTTCTGCTCAGGGGACTAATTAAGCTAAGTGTTCTTTCACAAAGTATGTAGCCTAGCTTTCCGAATCTTTTGCTTCCATGGATTTACGGATTGGCAACATCAAAATGAAAAATGATGACCAACCTTCACTAATATCACATACATTAAACTACATATTCTATAGTTAGAATTGAAGAAGCAATTAGCTGTATCTCTAGACTTCAATGAAAAGTATTTGCCTTGCTGCATACACAGACCAGGTTTCCATGGTCCATAGAATCCTATGGAAGTTTTTATTTTGAGGATACTATTAATAATTCCTAGCTATGTTTTAATGATGTATCTGCAATAGTGAATCTTTACTAGAAAGAGATCTGTGATTTTTTTCAACCTCTCATTAGGATATACTAGATATAAACATTTTATTGTAAACACAGCTTTATGAGCTAGATCAAAAGACATGGTCAGATTGTGAAAATGTTTTAGCATTTCCATATGGCCTCTTTGAAATAGGGTGAGAATTTTTCTGTTGCACAGTTTGAAGTTTACTCAGATTTAATACAGGATGTCACAGTATCAGGATCAATGCAATGCACACTCCACACACCCTGATATAACCATCTTAGTTTTCTAACAAGCAGTTCTGACAATTTCAAGTTTTGTAGTTAATAATAGCAATTGCAGAAGGACAGACCATTCTCAGTGAGTGCTAAGTGTACAAAAAAAAGATGCTGCCCTGTTCTTCTAGAGTCTTCATCTTGTTTTCCTCAGCATTAAAAGACAAAGTTGAAATCAATTAATTCTGCCTGATACATTGTCACAAAAGTTCAATCTTAAATTTTTGCATCAGTACAAGACTCACATCTTGTAATAAATGGTATCCTGAAGGCATAATTATATTTTCTTTTTTTTATTGTTTCTGAAGTAATTGCAGAGCAAGATCTATATAATGCTCAGTGAGACAAGAAGTTGTCTCTTTACTAGTTCTGTACTCATTTCATAGCTTTGTGCTGGTTAGATAAGACTATTAACTGCATTTTATGTTAGTATAGTGATGCATAATAGGGCTATCAGAAGAACATATCATAGAAACAATCAATAATAGAAAGTAAAGTGTTATTTTATTCCTTTGTGAATGGGTTAAGCATATCCCTCTGCTTTTAGTTTTTCCACATTAAGTAAAAATTGTAAGAACCAGAGACTATTATTGGTGATTTCTGAAATTAGCATCAAATGCAGTTTGCTCTGGTAAACATCTTTTTACAGAGGCTCTGTCAATATCTGTTCCACAGAGAGCTGTAGGATGCATGTTAGTTTAAGTGGCTTTAAGAACTCAGCATGATTTTCAATACATGATTGCATCTGCTATTGCTAAGAGTTTGGAATAGGTTGCCTTCAATAGTGAATGTTTTGTTGGTAGGTCCAACTCTTCCATTTGTTTTGGTAAACAGCACTAAAGGATTTTAACAGATGTGGCACTAATGATGAGGATGGGATGTTGCTACGTGAGCAAGTGTCAGAGTACTGGCAATAGTTAATAGAGCAGTAGTGTTGACAGCTCTGGAAGTGTCAGCAAGCTCAAGAAATACAACTGGTCACAGCCAATTTGACCTGTACGTAGACCAAGTGGAAATGTTCCTGAGGACAAACAGTACCCTGGAAAGGACAAAGCAATATAGCCATACACGTAAAGACAAGCTGATATAACTACTGACAAATGAGGTGAATGCATATAAGATATTAATGTGTCTATTAACACAATGAATCATGACCAAGGTCTCTTAAATAACATTACTAAAAACCTTGAAGAGTTTTCTTTAATCTTGAACCTTCAGATATTTTGAGAACCCCAGGTTTGGCACATGGAAAGAAGAACCAGAGGAAATAATAATGAAAGCATAGTCAGCCTAACGTTCCCAAAAGAAAGGGATATTTTCCTGAAATTTTTAGATTGCCTGCTGTTTTTAGAGTGGCCATGCAGTTGAGGAAAGAACAAACAAACTGGTGATATGGAGATAGAGTTGAAAATCATTTAGTGTTTCTGTTTAGGCATTATTTCAAGGTCAAGCAGGCAATGAGCAAATGAGGTGGTGGAAACAAAGATTCTGGATGACATTTATTGTACAGCTAATGAAGTTAACTCTGATAGCACAACTAAACCCAACTTGCTGATTGAGGAAAAAAAAATTACAAGTATCATACTGATTCCATGTCAAATCAGCCTTTCTCAGCTAGAATGAACCACATTTCCTGAAAGCAAAATGGTGCAATTCAAGAAAATCATAGAAATAGGCTGAAGGATCTACAGGTGACTCTTACATTACAGAAGGGTTGCATTCACAGAAAACTACTTGCAGAGTGATTTTATGATACAAAACCCCTTTTTCCCATTGAATTCCATGTTATAAGAGACGCGTTCCCAAGGAATAGTTTCCTCTCATTTTAAGCCATTTTATTGTAATGACAAAATAACACATTACTGTTATTTACCAGCATTAGACTTAGGCGTTATTTTATTAATCTTTAGTCACATTATAAGTGGAGGTAACAGTATTTGGACATGATATCACTGCATTCATTGGGTGGCAGTCACAGCCAAGACTCTCTCCTGTGTGAAGAGATGGGAACAGATATCCCAGAGTATGGGACTGCCATGCCCTTCATCCGCGAGGCATCTCCTCTGAAACATAAGCTGCTGAGTTCCTCCCGCATTTTGCGTGTGTTGTTTGCGGATTAGGTAAGGACTTGGAAGGGTTAGAGCTCATGGGAGAGAGGTGGTGTAACCCCTTTTTACCGAGCCTCACTAGAGATGCAGCTCATTCGTCCCTCACTAACAGCTACCAGAGCCAGTGGTGAGAAAACCACCTTTCTCAGATCTGTACGTCTAGGGTCAAAATGACCTGGGTCCCACCAAACCCAGGCAATTGGGATGTCTCTCCCACCTGAACCCCGATCTGTGTGAATGTTCTGTAGTTACTGCCCCAATGCAGTTGCCCATTGGCAAGAAATTACAGACCACACACTGCATACAATGATAAGGAAAGTGAACTGAAAAATTTCACCTTTACTGTACAGTTAGTAGGACAAAGAAAAGGAAAAAAATAAAAAGGGCAGTCCACCTAGTCCAAATGGTGTGCTTAAGTCGGAGCTAATATAATGTAGTGTACCTAGACTTCCAGAAAGCTTTTGATAAAGTCCCACATAGGAGATTAGTGGGCAAAGTTAGGGCACATGGTATTGGAGGCAGAGTAGTGGCATGGATTGAAAATTGGCTGGCTGACAGGAAACAAAGAGTAGTGATTAATGGGTCCCTTTCGGAATGGCAGGCTGTGACCAGTGGAGTACCACAAGGTTTGGTGCTGGGACCGCAGCTGTTTACAATATACATTAATGATTTAGATGAAGGGATTAAAAGCAACATTAGCAAATTTGCTGATGACACAAAGCTGGGTGGCAGTGTGAAATGTCAGGAAGATGTTATGAGAATGCAGGGTGACTTGGCAGGTTGGATGAGTGGGCAAATGTATGGCAGATGCAGTTTAATGTGGATAAATGTGAGGTTATCCACTTTGGTGGCAAGAACAGGAAGGCAGATTACTGTCTAAATGGAGTCAAGTTAGGAAAAGGGGAAGTACAACAAGATCTAGGTGTTCTTGTACATCAGTCAATGAAAGCAAGCATGCAGGTACAACAGGCAGTGAAGAAAGCTAATGGCATGCTGGCCTTTATAACAAGAGGAATTGAGTATAGGAGTAAAGAGATCCTTCTGCAGCTGTACAGGGCCCTGGTGAGACCCCACCTGGAGTATTGTGTGCAGTTTTGGTCTCCAATTTGAGGAAGGACATTCTTGCTATTGAGGGAGTGGAGCATAGGTTCACAAGGTTAATTCCTGGAATGGCCCGACTGTCAGATGTTGAAAGATTGGAGTGACTGGGCTTGTATACACTGGAATTTAGAAAGATGAGAGGGGATCTGATTGAAACATATAAGATTATTAAGGGATTGGACACACTGGAGGCAGAAAGCATGTTCCCGCTGATGGGTGAATCCTGAACTAAAGGCCACAGTTTAAGAATAAGGGGTAGGCCATTTAGAACTGAGATGTGGAAAAACTTTTTCACCCAGAGAGTGGTGGATACGTGGAATGCTCTGCCCCAGAAGGCAGTGGAGGCCAAATCTCTGAATGCATTCAAGAGAGAGTCAGATAGAGCTCTTATGGATAATGGGGCCAATGGGATATGAGGAGTGGGCAGGAATGGGGTACTGATTGTGTATGATCAGCCATGATCACAGTGAATGGCAGTGCTGGCTAGAAGGGCCGAATGGCCTACACCTGCACTTATTGTCTATTGTCTAATCTCAAAGTTGACTTTAACTCACAAGGTGAACCCATAGTCTGCATGAAAGCCCACAGCACCTCCTAATGTTGCTTAAAATTCATCTCGAACAAACAGGCTAGCCCACAGAAGTCCAATCACAAACAGGAGAAGATTTGCAGATGCTGGAAGTTCAAGCAACACACACAAAATGCTGGAGGAACTCAGCAGGCCAGGCATCATCTAGGAAAGCATCTAGGTGGCATTCAGTCCTGCTTTCGGCCTGAAACATTACCTGCACTCTTTTCCTAGACGCTGACTGACCTGCTGAGTTCCTCTAGCATCTTGTGAATGTTATCCCACAGGAGTATTGATCCTTCCTCCTTGAAGCCATTCTCCTGCACAAAGCTCCTTGTGCAACATGGATGGCATCCTCAGCCATTTTCCCTCCTGTCTTCTCACAGTCCTGCCAAAAAGACCTCGACCCACGCCACTGCCCGCTACCAAAACCTCTCCACCCAGTATTCTGCAGAACCTTCTCGCAGTTCCACCATCTTGATTGACTGACACAACATTCCTAAGTTGAACAACATAGCTCCTTATCTTTAGCTCAAACCCAAACATACTGAAAGCCGAACAGACAGCTTTTACAGATCTGCCAAATTGAAATACCTACAGCATAACATCAAAAATCTTAAACAGGATATTATAGTGGTTTGGAAGGACTTCAGTGGAGGGTAATGGGTTGGAGCAAAGGAAGCGGATCAAAGAATTGCTTGAAGTACCTGTTCATGGCTTCTGAAGCTCCCCATATTGCAGAGGGTCAGAGAAAATACCTCACAGATAAAGTGTAGTGCTGCATTTAAAGTTTCTAAATTTTAAGGGAGAACATCAAATTTGCCAACAAGCAAATCTACAATTCTGCAGAATCATTAATGAATTGATACCATAGACTCCCTGGCAGGTTGACAAAAATGATAGACAGGCATGATGCAAGTGATATGCCCAGGAATGAGTATGCAGATACCTGATATTCTCAAAAAAAAACTTTTCTGATTTTAGCATGCCCTTCTTGACATTATAGACAATTTTAATTTATAAACAATTAGGAATATCAATATCTGTTTATTCCCAGTGATGCAAGTATCTTAGAATAGCTATCCAAGCAGACTTCCTTTTGTAAGAAGTCATAGCCAATGTGTACCAATAAATATCTTCAATTATCCACTGTTCTATGATTACTTGAAATATGCCTGCTCATTGCAAATTACCTTGTAAATCCACTTATTATTATTTTGACCCTTGGTTTTTAAGCTGCAATTAAGTATTTATTCAAACACCTTGGCAGTCTTCTCTGCTGTTCTGTTGATTTATGTTAGACTAAAGCAAAGAGAGTTTGGTGAACTGCCAGAGAACTTGCATTGTTGACCATTATTTGTGCAAAAGGACCAGAGACACCTGCTATATAACCATAGGAGTTAAAAGCTGAAACTTTTCAGTTCCACTGTGCAATCAAGCACTTGTTCTCCTTTTCAGCATCAACAAAAACCAATTAGAGGTAAAAACTCTGGCAGTTTTCCTCTTCCTTAGCTAAAGGTCAACTTTAGCAAACCACAACTGACTGATGCAGGGTTCTGAACTGAAACATTGTCAATTTCTTCCCTCTCCTTAGATAATACTGAACCCATTGACTTTCTCCTGCAGTTATTTGTTACTACCAAGGTAATGCACATCAAATAACTCTACACAAATCAGAAATTAAAAATACATTACTGAAATAAATATATTTGCCAACCTGCATTTAAAGTCTGAAGACTCTGAACAAAATATCTTTTTTATAGCTCTAAAACAACTTCAATTGATCTAAAATGGAAAGGAGTTCCAACAGAAAGAAAGAAAGCCTGCATATTGGCGGGGCAACACAGTAATTTAGTGGTTAGCATAACACTATTATAGTACCAGTGACTGGGGTTCAATTCCCACCACTGCCTGTAAGGAGTTTGTACAGTATATTCTCTTTATGACCCCATGGGTTTCTCCCAGATACTCCAATTTCCTCCCACATTCCAGAGACATAGGGGTTAGTATGTTAATTAGTCATATGGGTGTAATTGAGTGGAATGGGAACTTTGGGCCAGAAGAGCCTGTTAACATGCTGTCCTTCTCAATAATTAAAAAAAAATGTAAATATACATCTATTCATGAAGTCAGAATGCAATAGGCATATCCACCTCCCCCTATGGTAAGGAAAATCTTTATTAAGTACAAGGAAGATAAAGAGCAAACATTAAATTAAATTATCAAAAACCATAGATCAAAATATTAATATACTTTACTGAGACATCAATGAAAATGGAGTGATAAAATATTAACAAGGTCATTAAAGGATAGACTTCCTGGTACAGATGGACAATATTTAGGCAAGACAAGAAATAGCAGAAACATCACTACGCATACTTAATAATCCATTAAGAGAAGGTGCTGTGCTTGTGCAATGATGGATAGCTAACGTAAGACTTTTAAGTGAAGGCCAAATACGGAGAAGGGAGCACAGATAATGCTGACAAATTTAGATGAGGACAATCAGAAGTTTAGTGGAACATGTACTCATTGGGCCCTCTTCTATGCTTGATGCAGTGCTCATCCAAGTCTTCAACAAGGCCTTTTTCCACCTATTCCTCACTAATAACATACAAAATGCACAATAGCACTGCCCTCCAGCAATAGAAAGTCACAGAAATCATGGAAAGTGCAGATCACACAGTAGTTGCATCTCAACAAAGGGAAACAGTGATGAACGTTACAGTTGCCTTCAGCACACTATTATAGTCTTTACACAACTGATGAAAATGCTGCATAATGATCAAGGCCTCAAATTTTCTAAGTTAATTTGTTATCAATGTACATACATGCCACCATATACAACCTTGCGATTCATTTTCTTGTAGACATTCACTGCAAATTCAAGAAACACGATAGAATCAATGAAAGACTGCACCCAACAGGATGGACAAACAACCAACGTGTAAAGAACAACTGTGCAAATACAAAAGAAAAAGATATATAATAAATAAGCAAAAAAATATAGAGAACAGGAGATGAAGACTTCTTGAAAGTGAGCCCATAGGTTGTGGGAGACTTCAGTGATGGGGTGAGTGAAGTTGAGTGAAGGTGTCCCCTCAGGTTCAAGAGCATAATGTTTGAGGGGTAAAAACTGCAGGTGTGTGTTTTGAGGTTCTTGTACCTCCTTCCGGATGGCAGCAATGAGAAGAGAGCATGGCCTGAAAGGTGGGGATCCTTGATGATAGATGCTGCTTTCCTATGACAGCGCTCCATCTAGATGTGCTCAAAGGTGGAGAGAATTTTACCTGTGGTGGGCTAGGCTTTATTGACTACTTTTTGTAGGTTTTTCCATTTAAGGGCATTGGTGTTTCCATACCAGGCCATGATGCAACCAGTCAATATACTCTACACCAAACATCTATAGAAGTTTGTTGAAGTTTTAGATGACATGCCAAACCTTGACAAGCTTCTAAGAAAGTACAGGCACTGCTGTACTTCCTTTTTAACAGCTTTCATGTGCTTGACCCAGGACAGATCTTCTGAAATGATAACACTGAGGAAATTAAAGTTGCTGACCCTCTCCACCTCTGATACCCCAATAAGGTCCTGCTCATGAACTTACAGTTTCCTCCTTCTGAAGTCAATAAGCAGCTCCTTGGTCTTATTGATAAGGAGAGAAAGGTCATTTTTTTTTTTGACACCACTCAGCCAGATTTTCAATCCCCTTATTTCTGCTGATTTATCACCATCTTTGATTTGGCCAATGACAGTGTTGACATTAGCAAACTTAATTATGGCATCGGAGCTGTGCTTATCTACACAGTTATAAGCATAGTGCAAATAGAGTAGAAGGCTAAGCACACAGCTTTGTGATGCACCTGTGCTGATGGTGATTTTGGAGGAGATATTGTTGCCGATCCGAACTAACAAGGGTCTATAAGTGATGAAATCAAGGATACAATTGCACAAGGAGGTATTGAGGCCCATGTCTTGAAGTTTATTGATTCGCTTTGAGAGGATGATAGTATTGAAGGCTGAGCTGTAGTCAATGAAGAACACCTGATGTATGCATCTTCACTGTCCAGCTGGTCCAGGGTTTGGCAACAAGTTTATGATCTTTCCCTGTACACTATGAGACTGTAACTACCTATAGCAGCAGGTGCTCCAGAGTGCTCTCTGCAAAGCCCTCCAAATAAACTAACAAGTATAAGCAATGTCAGCAACCTTTCCTATATGATGATCCCCCATAATAAGATAAGAATTACACAAGTAAAGCACATGCCACCTGATCAAACAATATTTGTCTCATTTATGTCAGAGCTTGTAGGCTCTACATTGCCATCAGTTTCCTAAAAGCGCACGGAGGCAAAGTCAAAGTAACTGTGTTATTATATGTGCATAATAACTTCTCATTGGGAGGGCTTCACCAGACGTTATGATGGTAACCTGATTCCACACAAAAAGGGTTGAGCAGTAGCTCAGTAGTAAAATATGCTAATATAAATGCACACCACGTTTGACTTTATTAAGAACAGACAGAACATGGTGCCAGAATATGGCGTGAGGTCCAAACACGGGGAGTAAATGAATACCATGCACGACTGAGAAAGAGACTGTGTGAGAACGAAAGGTGCTAGCAGCAAGTGAGGTCAGACACGAATTATGATGGAGAGAAGCTGAACAACGAGGTGAGAGAGCATGTTGTTTCAGATGTTCAGCTTTCACTGGATATGTCAAAAAAGATTCAGCTGAGAGGCCAAGAGTTCCTATCATGGATAAGCTAGGTTCTCCCTCACCAGTGTAGTTTACTGGCAATCTAGCTGACAACTGGAAACACTTCAAACAGAGATTCAGTATATATTTAGCTGCTAGCCAAGCAGGAGGGACCGATGGAAAAATTGAAAGCATCTATTTTTCTACATATAATTGGTGAAGATGCTTTGGACATCTGTAACAGCTTTTAGGTTGAGGAGACAGCCTTTAAACTGGACACTTTGATGACAAAATTTGAAGAGTATTTTGCCCCAAGTAAAAACATTATGTTTGATGGATATAATATTTTTCCTGCTGTGACCAGAAACAAGGTGTTTTCTTCGACCAAAACTTACTTGAGCTTCACTCACTAAGTGAGTTTTGTGAATTTGGAATTTTGAGAAGCTCACTAGTTAGAGACAAATAGTTTATGGAATTCCATATTATGGGCTCAGAGAAAGACTGCTGGGTGAAAAAGACAACACTGGAAAAGCCTGTGAATATGTGTAGGGCAGCAGAGACCACATGAGCACAAGCTAAGTAGCTGCACAGGGCGGACACAACAGTGCATACTGTGAAAACAGAGGGGCAGGGCACAAGACATTTCCCAAAGCAACAGTCCAGCAAAGAGGAATGTTCAAAGAGTAAATGCAGCAAATGTGGAGAGAGTGATGTAACAAAGCCATGTCCTGCTTATGGAAAGTCCTGCAATAATTGTGGGAAGAAGAATCACTTTGCAAAGAGCAGCAAAGCTGGCAACACCAAGAGAAGTACAAATGGTTCATGATGAAAGGGAGAAACTCTGTGGATTCTCTACAGACCACAGGGGCTGGTAAAAAAAAGGGTCATTCTAGCAACTATGATTGAGACAGTAATTCCACTTAAGCTTAACACCACAGCCCAGATTAATCGGTTATCCATGGATGATTAAAATACTCTCACAGTAAAGAGCAAGATTTTCCAGTGAAGTTAAAAGTGAGAGGCTACACTGGAGACAATGCTTCAGTAAAAGGGAGCTGTGTAGAGACCTTCAGACACAAGGGATAGCACCTTAAGTCACAGCTACTGATTATGGAAAAGAGAGTAGAGCCAACATGTGAGTGCATGTGAGAAGCTCAACCTGGTGGAAAGAGTATTCATAGTAGTTTCACAAACCAAGGAGGACCACACAACACTTATGAAAGAATACACAGCTGTCTTTGAGGGGGCCAGATACTAACACAAAAGTTATCTAGATGAGACAGTGATTTCTGTTGTCCATGCATGCAGGGAAGATCCTTTTCCACTTTGAGACAAACTTAAACAAGGATTAGTTTGCTTGGGATGAATGAATGCCAAACAGAAAATAGAAAAACCAACAGATTTGGTGAGATCACTGGTCATTGTACAAAAGAAATATGGAGCACTGCAGATATGTCAGATCCAAGAGATCTCAGGAAATCCATCACGATAGAGCATTTCAAATTGCCAACGTGGGAGAAGATCATGCCCTGGTTTGCAGGTGCCAAGCTTGACGTGTCATCTGGATTTTGGCAGATGAAATGTTTGAGACTGTGTGCTTTTAACACATTACATCACATCACTTTCTTCCATTACTGTATGGGATTCTGTCCACACCAGAAGTCTACCATAAAACCATTCACATGATGTTTGAGGTCATAGCTGATATCAGGACTAGGATGGAAGACATCATCGTCTGGGAATGAATGTGATACATGACTGAGATGAGTGACTGACGTGACATGGAATGTCAATTTGAAATTAAAACAAAGGGAAATATGAGTTTGGTGTTAAGATACTGAACTTCATTGAAGATGTCATAGGAGAAGAGGGAGTGCAGCTTGACCCAAGAAAGATCTCAGCAATTGAAAACATGGAGAGGCATTTCTTGGGAATGGTGACTTACCTGGCTAAGTTTACCCTCAACTGTCATCCGTGTCAACACTACGTACATCACTCCTTGAGCAGCAACATGAGTGCATTTGGTCGCATGAGCAAGAAGAATGTTTCAAGATGCTGAAGATCATCATAACTGATGAGCTGAAGAGCCCGTACTGAAGTTTCATCATCTGGAAAGGTGTACCAGGACCTCGGCTGATGCATCCCAGTACAGCCTTGCAACAGTACTATTGCAGCAGCATGATGACACATGGCAACCTGTGGCCAATACATCAACATCTTTAACTAGAGCAGGTCAACTATGCTCTGATAGAGAAAGAGCTTCTTGCCAGCTCATATGAATGCGAAAGGTTCCATCAGTATGTCTATAAACAAGCTTTTGTGAAGTAGAGACAGACCATAAACCATTGGTCTCAATAACGCCCAAACCACTGAATGACTGTCTCATGAGGATACAGTGCATGCTGATAAGACCATAAGGCACAGGAATACACTTAGGCCATTTGGCCCATCAAGTCTGCTCTGCCATTCAATCATGGCTGATCCTTTTTTCCCCTTCTCTGCCCCATTCTCCAGCCTTCTCCCTGTAACCTATGATGCTGTGTCTAATAAAGAACCTATCAATCTCTGCCTTAAATAGATCCCAGTGACCTTGCTTCCTTAGCTGCTTGCGGTAACAAATTCCACAAATTCACCATCCTCTGGCTAAAGAAATTTCTCCGCATATCTGTTATAAATGGATGCCCATCTATCCTGAGGCTGTGCCCTCTTGTCATAGACTCCCCTACCCTGGGAAACATCCTTTCAACATCTACTCTGTCTAGGTCTTTCAACATTCAAAAGGTTTCAATGAGATTCCCTGTCATTCTTCTAAGTTCCAGCAAGTACTGACCTTCGCATATGAGAACCCTTTCATTTCCGGAATCATCCTTGAGAACTTCCTCTGAACCATATCCAATGGCAGAATATCTTTCTTTAGATGGGGAGCCCAGAACTGTTCACAATACTTAAAGTTAAAGCCTTACCAGTGCCTTATAAAGCCTCAGCATTACATCCTTGCTCTTGTATTCTAGATCTCTTGAAATGAAATCTAACATTGCATTTGCCTTCCTGTCCACCGACTCTACCTGCAAGTTAACTTTTAGGGTGTTCTGCACAAGGACTCCCAAGTTCCTTTGCATATCAGATTTTTGGATTTTATCCCCATTTAGAAAATAGTCTGCACATTTATTTCTTCTACCAAAATGAATGACCATGCATTTTCCAACATTATACTTCATTTGCCACTCTCTTGCCCATTTTCCTAATCATTCAAATCCTTCTGCAGCCTACCTGCTTCCTCAACACTACATGCCCTTCCACCAATCTCATATAATCTGCAAACTTGGCAACAGAGCCATCTATTCCATCATCTAAATCGTTGATATATGGCATAAAAAGAAGTGGTCCCAACACCAACCCCTGTAGAACACCACTAGTCACCGGCAGCCAAGCAGAATAGGATACTTTTATTAACAAGAGAAAATCTGCAGATGTTGGAAATTCAAGCAACATACACAAAATGCAGGCCAAGCAGCATTGATGGAAAAGAGTACAGTCAATGTTTTGGGCTTAGACCCTTTGGGAATCCTTTTATTCCTCTTCACTGCCTCCTACCAATCGGCCAATGCTCTAACCATTGCAGTAACATTCCTGTAATACAACAGGCTCTTAACTTGGTAAGCAGCCTCATCAGTAACACCTTGTCAATGGCCTTTTGCAAGTCCCAATATGCAATGTTTACTGCATCTCCTTTATCTATGCTACTTGAAATCTCCTCAAAGAATTACAGTAGGCTGCAGAAATATGCTGGGAATATGATCTGTCTACCGGGAAAATATATGTTTGCCAATGAGCTGTCTCAAGCAGTCGACAAGAAAGAAAAGAGTGACCAAAGGTTTATGCAGATATACAGCCCTATGTCGACATGATTGTCACCTCCCTTTCAGTATCTCCTGATAGAACAGGGAAGATTAGAACAGCAGCAGGGTCAGATCAATCAATGAAAGAACTCAAAGGTACAATATGGAAAGGATGGCCAGCAGCTAAGAATGATGGTCCAATTAGTATTTAGGATTATTGGGCATGCAGATCTGAACCATCAGTAGTGAAAGATATGGTCTCCAAAGGGATACGTAAATGACATCTTGCTGAGGAAAAATGTAAATGTAGAGCTCGTGAAGTGATGTACTGGCCAAGAAAAAACCAAGACATCAGCTAGACCATTGTTTCATGTGAAATATGTCTTACCTACAGTCCAAAGCAGCAAGCAGACCCACTTACACCATACCCTGTACCATACAGGCCACACTTCAAATTTGGAGTGGATTTGTTTGATTGCAATAAGAAGAGTCATGTTATTATAACAGACTACTTTTCCAATTACCCAGAGGTTGCAACATTGCGATTACCATATATTCTGGAGTATAAGCCAACCTGGAGTACAAGGCGACCCCCCCCCCCCCCCCCGTTTTCAAGGTTAAAAAAGTGACTTTTTCATGTTACCTTTGTAAAAACCAGCCCCTTTTGTAGAGGTTTTTTATTTAACCAGTAAAGATCACAAGATCTCACATGCCGGTACTCACCTTTGCTGGATCTGGAATGGGGAAATTTTGTGAACCAGTACCTGCTAAGAAAACAGCCCTACACATTGTAGAGCGTTATAAGTGAATTCTTAATAAATAAATCAGGGAGGGAAATTTTGGATTAGGTCTCCAATTGTAAAGAATCCTCTGAAATGTAACCCCCTTGAAACCATTTAGTGCCCATCGTAATCTCGTTAAAACATAACACGGGGTGGTGAGATCAGTATGTCTACTCAGTATTGAGATTGCGACCACCGTGTACAAAAGATTAAAATGAATGTGATATCATGCTGGCTTCAAGCTGAAGGTTGTTGATTTTGCTAAAGGAACGAATAATTCTGCAGCTGCTAAGAAGTTTAGTATTAATGAGAAACAAGTCAGACAGTGGAGAAAGGCAGAGGCGACGCTGAGGGAAATGCCGAAGATTAAATGTACAAACTGTGGGAAAACATGCCAGTGGCTAGAACTGGAAGAAAAAGTTTGAGAATGGGTGAATCACCAGCGATCGTCCGGATACATTGTTACCAGAGAAATGATTCGAGTTCAAGTGTTGAAATGGGCCGAAAAACACCGTGATGTCAGTGAAAATTTCAAAGCTACACGAAGTTGATGCACCCGATTTATGAATAGACGTGATCTTGTGTTGAGACAAAAAACAAAGATTGCTCAGAAACTTCCCTTGGTGTGTTTACATTCAAGAACGCTGCTGGATGGACGAAGCGTGTTGCTTGAAGTAGGTTTCAGGAAGGAAAAGTCGCTACTTGAATGGGACATGTTCAAAGCGCACGTCAGGTGAGACAAAAGCAGCACTGAAAGCTGAAAATACGGACATTGCAATCATCCCCGGTGGTTTGAAATCCGTGCTCCAGCCACTAGATGTGAGTTTAAACAAACCATTCAAAGAATTCATGCACCGACAGTGGAACAAATTTGATTCAAAAACAGCCAATAAATACAACCTGTCTTCCATGTATTCATTTTTCTGAAGCTGGCACCCTGTGTATAAGCTGACCCCGTAATTTTAGGACCAAAATTTAGGGCAAAATTCTCAGCTTATACACCGGAATTTATGGTAATGTCCAGCAAAACATTCAATGCCTTCCTGAAAACTGTTTGCAAGGTATGGAGTCCCATGTGAAATAGTATCAAACAATGGTCCAGAGTTTTTGAGCTGTGAATTTGAGTCCTTTGCCAACTTTTGAGTGTCTTGATATATAATTTCAAGTCCATATTACCCAAAGTCTAATAGCCGGCAGAGAGTTCAGTCAAGGTAGAGAAGGTCCTCATGAATGAACTACATGATGGATGTGAGGATTTCCAAAAAAGTCTCATGATTTACAGAAGTGTGCCACTGAAGAATGGCCTTCCTCCAGCCCAAAAGCTGATGGGTCGATGTCCAGTGTACGAAAACCTCTTGACATCTACAGGGGCACAGAAGGCCAGATTGGCTGAAGTGAAATGGAAAGAAAAAATGGAAACATTATCACAATGAGACTGTGAAAAGCCCACCAGTCCCGAAGCCTGGAGATCAAGTGCGAATCCAAGATCATGATTCTGGCACCTGGTCTATGCAAAGATATATGCAAAAGGAAGTAGCTCCACATTCCCATCAGATCCAGATAGAATGAGGGACACCTCTGAGAAGGAGCTGCACGTTTCTACACCACAAGCTCCAACCCATAGCTGTCAGTACACCAAAAGGGTGAGCATATGTAGAAGAATGAACATGTCGATCAGCATTCTCAGAAAGGCTCAAATACTAACACAGCAAATGCAAGCAATACACCTGCGGAAACAAATAGCTGATCAAAAATGATTATTAAACCACCTCAAAGACTGATTGAAAATGAAGAGTGAGTAAGGGTCTGTAGTTGCTCTTTACAATTGAAGTTGAAATGCTGAACAGTTCAAAATTTGAAAAAAAGGAAAAATTACCATCTATGGAATTTAGATAGCTTTATTGGAAAAGATTATTATTCCTTATAGGCTTATGAGGACATAGTATGGTGTTTGTGTTTCTTTTAAGAGGGAAGATGTGTAAGTTTGTATGCATAATAAAGAACTTTAGTTCCCAGCAGGCAATGCAAGGGTTCAGCTGGAACCGAAGCAGTGTTTATTTTGCACTACATAAGCTATGATGGTGACATGGTTGCATAAGCACAGGGTTGAACAGCAGTTCAGTAATGTTCTGATGTAAATCCACATCAAGTTCGTCTTTCGTAAGAACAAATGTAAATTACCTTCAATCCTGAAAGAATCACCTGGAAGTACACCATAAACTGCAGCCTACCTCCATACACTAATCCCCAACTTCACTCCCCACTGAACCCTTCAGCACTTCTTCCTCTGATCTCTCTCCACACTACACAGCCATATTTCTTTCTTCCCAATTACCAAGGAACTTTTCTGAAGAACACTAGTTGAAGCTTCTGCTCATAAATTAGTGCAGCAGAAAGACAACATCATAGATTCTATTGAGTCCTAGAATTTGGCTAATCTGCTTTACAGCTTCATCCCTCCACCTTCCTGAATTAATGCAAGAAAAATGTAAATTAGCTCAGCAGCTGGAATAGGGAAAATATTTAAAGTATACTTAATAAATGGTTAAGTATGCCTACAAAATTGTTGTTATATGTGGGTCACAGTAACAGGTGACTAGTGTGAGGAGAAGACAAACACTTTAGGAATGTTAAAGAATGTTAATACAAAAAACTCCATGTAGTAACTTCAAAATGCAGTCGAAGAATGGTAGGTACTTCAAGATAAGCAACAAGAAATCATCAAATATTTAAATCATTGTGCAAAGATACATTCTGCTCATTTCCAATGTGCCATGATCACATCATGCTTTATCATGCTAACCATTGCTGAAACAGATTATGGCTCAATATTGAAGGTGAAGAGCTGATGTTTACAAAGCTTAAGCTGAAAAAGGTCACCAACTGAAATATAATAGATGGGAAGATCCAATTATCCAGACCCTCAGGATATTGATCTTTTCAAAAGGGCAACATGGCTGCAGAATGTGTAATTGTCAAGGCCCTCTTTTCAATTTCATTATCCTACAGATTTGACCTGAGAGCTCAAAGCATGGTTTGGCACTTTGACACAAGCTAGTCTGATTTCATGCTGATAGCAACATTAATATCTCTTTAAATCATTAAGAGAAACACTAATAAGACAACTATATTTTCAGTTAATCTATTTAAAAGGATTAAATGATGGGAAATAACAATATTTCTCAATGAATAACTAACCTCACTGCAATTGTCACTACTTCAGAGGAACTTTACATTTGCCAGCCTTTAGAGAACAACCTGTTTGGCAGCGCAAATTGTGCTACTGCTGTGGCAGGGTGTCGCATACACTAGATGAATGCAGGTTAAATGGTGAAACTTGCACAAAGTACACATAGAAACAGTAGGACACATATAAAGAGTGTGTCAGGCAAACAAAAACAAATGACTGCCCCTGTGAAAAAGCTAAAAAGTCAAGTTGCAGTTTCAAAAAAAGCACAGATTTGTATGCTATTAAGGAAAGATTTGATAATGATGAGAGTGACACAGGACTGTGTAGCCTTGAGATTTAAAATGTGAAAACTAACAATATCAAGCAATAAGTTTTACACCAAAAGTGTAACAAAAGTGTAACCAAATTAATTAACAAACATGAGGAAATCTGCAAATGCTGGAAATTCAAGCAGCACACACAAAATTCTGGTGGAACACAGCAGGCCAAGCAGCATCTATAAGGAGAAGCACTGTCAATGTTTCCGGCTGGGACCCTTCGTCAGGACTAACTGAAAGGAAAGATAACAAGAGATTCTCCCTATAGATGTTGCTTGGCCACCAGCATTTTGTGTGTGTTGAGCAAATTAATTAAAATGGAATTGGCAACTGGCTTGACATTTTCACTTATTCCATAAAATAAGCTTCAATGGCATTTCAAAGATACTGAACTGACTCCTGCAGGTATCCAACCAAGAACCTATACTGGAGAAAAGATAATTCCTGTGGGAAAGACATTTATAACAATGAAATCCAATCACCAACATGCCGCTTAGGGTCTGGGTGTGGTAAAAACAGGAGGGCCAGATTGTGAGAAGGTGAGTGGCTGTGACAACTACAACTTGAGTGAAGATCCATCCACCATTTGCGTGCCATATCCCCTGCATAGAATTCACTGAAAGGGAACTGTGAAGGGTATTGGATGATGCCACAGCAGTGTTCAAGGATGGAAATGGAAAACTCAAACCTATCATGGGTAAAATATATGTCTTATGGCCTTATAATTTCCTATAATTTGGAAACTGATAGATCAAGCCTTGTGCATTTGCATCCACATATATACAGTAAAGAATCACAAGTAATAAATATCCCAAAACTGACTCTTGATGCAGAGCATTCTTCACTGGCTACTACACTGAGAAGCAAATTTCAATCACCACTGTCTGCTTCTTACTTCCGAGGAAATTTAGAATTCAATAAACTAGCTCCCGACATTCCATGGGATCTAAAGTTCCAGAATAGTCTATCATGTGAGGTTTTTGTTGAAGGTCTTGCTAAAGTCCAAACACACAACTTTCAGTGCCAATCTTCATCAATCCTTTAAAAAAACCTTTACAATGTTTGTCAAGTATGACTTCCAATACACAAAACTATGTTGACTCCTCCTATACAAACAGAAGAAAATATGCAGATGCTGGAAATCCAAGCAATACACACAATATGCAAAATGAACTCAGCTGGACAGGCAGCATCTATGGAAAAGAATACTATTGATGCTTTGGGCCGAGACCCTTCATCAAGACTGGAGAAAAAAAGATGAGGAGTCAAAGTAAGCAGGTGTGGGGAGGGGATGAAGAGATACAAGGTGATAGGTGAAATAGGGAGGGGAGGACGTGTGAAGTAAAGAGCTGGGAAGTTGATTGGTGAAAGAAATACAGGGCTGGAGAAGGGAGAGTCTGATAGGAGAGGACAGAAGGCCATTGAAGAAAGAAAAGGGGGAAGGAGCACCAGAAAGAGGTGATGGGCAGGTAAGGAGATAAAGTGAGAGAGAAAAATGCAGCATCTATCATCAAGGTCCCCACCATCTAGGCCATGTTCTGTTCTTAATGCTGCCATCAGGAGGTTGTTACAGGCTCTTCCGGGACAGCACCACCAGGTTCAGGAACAGTTATTATCCCTCAGCCATCAGTCTCTCAAACCTGTTGGGATAACTTCACTTGTCCCATCAATCAACAGTTCCCACTGAACTGGTGTCACTTTCAAGTACCGTTCATCTCCATGTCCAATATCTATTGCTTATTTATGTACTTATCTGTTTATTTATTCATTCTCTTTCTTTTTGTTTTTGCACAGTGTTGTTTTTATTTGCACATTGGCCATTGTCTGGCCTGTTGGGAGTAGTCTTTCATTGATTCTATTGTGTTTCTTGCATTTACTGTGATTGCCTGCAAGAGAATTAATCATGAGGTTGTATATGGTGATATATATTTATTTTGATAAATAAATATATATGATTTCAAACTTTTATGCCACACTCAGAGCTGTCCTTGATCCTGGCACCAAAGAAAATACAAGCCATCCTGACATCTCTTCTACAACCATGGAATCTCCTGTCTGCCCCCTTCACTATCAAGTATCCTATCACTATCAGCCTATTCTATTGCATCCTTCTCCTCTGAACCTGAGAGCTAGTCACAGTGCCAGGAACTGATTATTACTGCTCGCCCCTTAAAGAGCATCCTCCTCAACAGTATCCGTGGGGATCAACCGGTTAGTGAGAGGAATGAACAGAGGGGGACCCTGCTTTGACTGGCTTCTCTCCTTTCCTAGTGGTCATCCATCTCTCTGAAGCCCATACCTTGGGTGTGAACATCTCAGTAAAAGCTTTATTTATGAGTTTCTCAGCTTTCTGGGTGGCCCTCAGTACATCCTCAACCTGTCAGGAGCTGAAGCTGAGAGAACCTCCCACAGATGTAGTCATCAGAGGTTCCCTGACTTCCCACGCCATGCAGGACGACCATTCCACTGCCCTGACTGCCATCGTGCCTACGCTGAATCAAATAGAGACAATGTAAAGCAAGAATAAAATCTTACCAGTGCCCCTTCACTAAAACCTCCCCACTTACGCACTAGTCCACTTTCACTATGACCACTCTTTTTTTCTCTATTTCTTTTTACTGGCAGACGAACTAAAAATGTGCATTACTACCTCCTCCTGAACTGGAGTGTAAGAATGGTCCAAGAGAGTGATCTCAACACCTACCACTACCACACCCAAAAACAAACAATACTAATAATAATAATAACTAAATCCGTAAATAAAAACCCAATGCTATTGACTTAAATTGTATTAAACAACTCAAGTGTTTCAAGAATCTAAATACTTGCTTATGCTTCTCTCGTGCTTCTTGCTCATACCCATTCAAGCTATCCAAAACTTTCTTTTCATTTGCTGCTGCTAATTAGTTAATTCGCCAATCACCTATTAACTATAATTTTAGCTGCCTTTCCTCTTAAATTCCTGTAAAGTGAAACCCACAAGCAAACACCACAACTCACCTTTCCTGCTCTTGGATGATTTTTGGATAATTGGTGAAGAAGCTTCCATTCCTTTTTATTGCTGCTTTTAATATCTACCAAGATATGTTTGTGTGCATGCAAACAATTATAAATTCACCTCAATTTTTCCCAAGTTGCAAGTAACCAGTATATTTTGCAATGTAGACAGTGCAATAGATTGGAATGTCATTGAAACATTTTACACCTTCAATCATACTGTATATCAGCTACGTTTCAAGGAAGACATAAAACATTTTTGGTAAGAACCACCTAATTTTTCAAATTTACAATGAAATAGGCAGTTTCATGATTTGTGGTATATGCTCCTGTGATTGTAAATTACAGATATAAAAACTCATTCTGAATCAGTTTGTAGTATGAAAAGTCAGTGATTTTTAACTCCCACACCTGCAATGAATAATGTGGATTGCTGAAGAGGATTTTTGTTTATTGGTTAATTCACTGTTCAGTAGGACAAGGCAAAGAACATCAACAAATTTGACAGCTTCCTTAAATGCTGCCCTCAGATAACAGCCTCAGATTCACTGAGACATGGAATTAGTTAGGCTCCAGATAAATTATTTAAACTACTCAAATGCCTGCATGAATCTGCATTAAAGTAAAAAGTGGCCAAACATGTAGATGACCAATTCAACACAGTGTCGTGATCTGTTGTTCCCTGAAGATGCTTCATTGTTCTCTTGTAGATGGAGTTACCTAAAAATCTTGCAAATTACTTATGGTATTCCTCATACACTGTCAATGGATTTCAAATTTCAAATTTGCATGGACTAACAGCAACATTAGGACAGAGCTATTGAAGCTTGCAAAAATATCCATGGACAATGAATAATGATGTAGAACAGTGCTATTTGTTAAACTAGTACAATGAAATATTCATTCTACTCAACACTGGAACTTGATCTCTGGAGGATGTACAGTTTGTTCTATAGAATGTGCTGCACAATATCACCAAGGTCACCTTCACTGAGCAACTGTTTCCCCCAACCTCGGCACTACAAAGAAAGAAACCGATGTTCTCTATTAAATTCTGATTTGGACGTATGTTGACTTCTCAACATCACTGCAGGGTTAATACTTTGAATTTTACTACTTAAGACAACTTTGGGCATTACAGGGACAAATAAACTTTTGATTTACCTTTCATAAATCCTTAAATTGCCTTAGTCCATTGTAATTTTGATACAATTAGATTAACCTTAAACACCTTGTTATTTTTGTTTGCTTGGGATGGAAACAACCTCAGCTCAAAGCACTCCTGAAGTAAATTATTGAAGAAGTACTCAGGGTGATTTGGAACATCAAATCCATGCATTGAGAGCATAAGGAAGCCTTGCAAAAAAGGATGGTAAGAGATTTCCACTTCACAAGCCACTCATCCGTCTGTCCTGTCCAGCTACATTCCCTATCTGTTTGAAGTTCGTGGTTCCTACGCTGGCCTCTTTTACGACTTCAGATCCCATGCTGCTGGAGTGAATAAAAGTCATCCTTGATCCTGAGATAAGATGAAGAAAACTCTACAAAAAACTCATTAAAACTGCTAAACAGGAAAATAAATTAATTTGCTATCTATGTTTACTGAATGGTCCAATTTTGATTTTATATTAAAAATCTGTACTTGCTGAAATTGGAGTTGAGATTCAATTGCATCAAAGGTACCGTATTACTGATGTCAGGTTCATACAAATGACTCACAAATATACATTTCTGCTTGTTGTGACATCAACTGGTATGGAAAGGTCTACAATATACTCTTTGATAAGTGAACTCTGTAGAACTTAAGAGCATATTATACTGATGTTTCACTATTTAAAGTGACAGTCTGCTATGTACTTGTCCTAGATATGTATGCACAGGATACCTCATTGCTGGCAGCATTCCATTACAAGAAGTGTCATGAAAATGGATGGGCACCATCGTTGTGTCAAGGATCTTGGGTGAGGAGGTAAAGGCATTCCCATCACGGATGAGAATAATCCAAATAAGTCTTCAGAGATGCTGTATCTTATCCAGACCTCTCCAGTCAAAAATACAAGCTCAAGTTTTTCAAGGTTGTCATCACAGACATACGTGACAGTCTGTAGGAAAAACATCAGCCATTTAAATGTTTTCTTCATCATCATAAGTAGCACTGCATCACATTAACTCTCAACTCCTTTACCACATGACTTACCCAAGCAGCCACAGTAGATTTCTGTCACATGTCCCAACCTGTTATTTACCACTACACCAGGGGGAGCACCAAGGCAGCAAATTTGGGAATAAATTATTTTAGGCACTGTGATCATAGTGAAGAACAGGAGGCACTGTGACATTGGGATCTGCCAACATTTTTGGCTTCTCACAAGCAAAGACAGCCTATGACAGCAAAAGACAGTCCATGTGTCTATTAGGGCTACATGAAGGATCCAGACCTTCGTGTGTATTCTCTCAATGAGCAGGACCCAAGGTGAATGCTATCTTTTTGGGAAGCACACAATTCCTCCATCCCAAACAAGTCTACTCAGCCAGATGATTTCAGAGGACAGCTTTGTCAACTTAGGGTCCACAGATCGCTGCTAATGTTGTTGGTCCATGACATAAAACAGGCTGGAAACCCTTGGTCTAGTGGGATATATCCTGGGGCTCAAGTGCTACACTCTACGTCCCTGACCACTCATTCCAGTTTGTTTTCCAACTGCAACAACCAAACATAGACATGAGACCTGGTCAATTTATCGGACTACAAGTGAAAGCACTTTTGTTGTCCTCAACATGACATTTTGATGCTAGCGTCACTCTAAGAGAGGTTTACAGTGGAAACTGAATCATCAACTAATGAATGGTGCACAAACTTGCCAGTCAAAGACAACAGCTACTGACCAAGGAAGAAGAGCAAGGGGACCCACAGCTGATAACTATGAGAGGTTGTATAAAGTGGAGAAGGAGCTAGATGACCAAATGGAAGAGGAAGGCTGCCAAAGGAGCTGCCCATGCTCAGCACCAAGGCATCTTCCAGCTGAGTGCAAGAAATAGGTACTAGCCTCCTTAACCGAAAATTATTTTCATGGAGTCTGGAAAATTATAACCTTTAAAAGAAACCAACTGCCTTTCTCCATGTGCAATCCTAAATGACAACATAGTACATAAATAATCAGTCAGAAGAACCCAGATAATGCATAAATAACTCTCACATCCTGCTCTGCAGGTCTTCCAGTGCAGAAAATAATATATGAGTGACTGAATCTTTCCTCTGATTATGTAAATCGCTTGCTACGACATCTGTACACTTAGTGATTAGTGGCATCTTGCTTAAAGAACTTAATGAACTACATAAAACTGATCTTCGGTGAGGATCTTCATTCTGCAGGATAAACAGTGTTCTGCAAATCACTTTGACATATCTGGTGAAATCCATCTTTTCCCATTGATTATTTAAACTCCAACAGCAGCACGGTAGCATGGTAATTAGCATAATGCTATTACAGAGCCAGTTGTAAGATTGTGGCTTAATTCCTGCCACTATCCGTGATGAGTTTTTAGGTTCTCTGGGTGTTCTGGTTTCCTCCCACGTTAGAAAGAATGACTCTGACAGTGACTGTTAAGAGGAACTGCTTAGCCCTTTTTGTCTCCACCTGCTTGTAGACATACATTTTGTATTGATACTGTCTCCTTCTCTTTAAGCTATGCTATTCTAGGGATGCAGGTCCCCAAATTGATTTGTCAGGTGGGGTAAGGGATACATATTGGAATATAATGTAAATGATATTTGTGAATTAAAATTCTGCTGTTGCTTTTGGAGAAGCATCTACTCCTGAACTACTGTACCACCACTTCTCATGGGTCAATTGTGCTGGCGATGGAAGAGTCTGAATCATTAGCCAAAATAAATATTCTACAGAGAGTTTGATGTTTGGCTCACTGGTAAGACATTCCTTGCAACTTTAAGCAAAATCACAAGATTTCAGGTGAATGATTTTTCAAGATTAATTGGGCTGGGTAAACTTTCCTTGAGACTTAATCCAGAACATAGATTTATTTCATGATGAAGGGTCTTGGACCAAAATTCTCCATAGACGCTGCCTGACTTGCTGAGTTTTTCCAGCATTTTGTGTGTGTTAATATAAATCAATGGAACAATGGGCTTAATCCTTGTTGCAGCTTGATTTATTCATGAGAAAATTCTTGTTGCAGCAGAACATGGAGAGGTTGAGCCATCTGTCCCACCTTTCAGTGATGTACCGACCACAGGCTCAATTCTGCAGGTTCTCCAAGGTTATTAGAAAATAATGTCCCCGTTCTAAAAAGCAAAGCCCTGCATGCTGGTATTGTCACATGAATGGGCCACACAATGTTTGGAAAAAAACACATTTGCAGCTGGCAAATCATGACTTTGTCAAAGTTTCTGAGTATCCCTCAAAATCTGAAACACTCATGACTTAAAAATCATGAACAGAAGTTACAACTGTTAAAACTGAATATGCATTAAATCAGTTAAGGACACTTAAATACTTAGAAGTACAGTGAATAACTGGGACACATTGGGACCATTTTGGCCCAATTGAATGGCTGCCTCAATCAGCCAAAATAGTTACAAAGGTATAAAAAAGATGATCTACACTTCAATTGAGTAACAAGTTATGTATTTAAATGAAATACAGATCAAATCAGAACACTACAAATACTCCTGCAGTACTATAACACTGCTTATTAGTTCCTAATAGTTATTGATGAAGGAATTTATAAGTTGTACGCTGCTGCATTCTTTTGAATTGATCTTACTATCTATTTCTTGCTATCAATACCATAAATCACTGCTTTTTGAATACAAACACATGCAACTGACACAATATAAAAGCTTTTCGCTTGATGCACAGTGCAGTGTCAAACGACCAAGCCAAGTGCATGTGACTCAAGCTAGTTAGAAACTGTTCGGCAATGTCTCCTATCTCAATTAAACTATCCCAATTGTTCCCAAGTAAAAGAAGAAAATCCTGGCTATTTTCTTGATTAATTTTTGTTCTTTAAGAGTTGTCCCAAATAAATAGCTGCCCTGATTAACTGATGGCCCAATTAACCAGAGTCCACTGTAATTAAAAATATTGTAGCAATCTCAGTTAATTCAGCAGAACAGGACAATCTCAAACCCAATGATTCTCATCTGTTTCATCGGTAAAGCTTCTCTTCATCATGAGGTCAGGATTGGGGATGGTCACTTATGATTGCACAATATCAGATTCAATTCACAACAGTCAGCAAGGCCCATGAATATTTTGGCATTGGCGAAGAAGTAACAAGTACAGTGCCTATAAAAATTATTCACCCACCTTGGAAGTTTCTGTTTTATTGTTTTACAACATTGAATTACAGTGGATTTAATTTGGCTTTTTTGACACTAATCAACAAAAAAAAACTCTTTCATGTCAAAGTGAAAACAGATCTCTACAAAGTGATCTAAATTAATTATAAATATAAAACACAAAATAACTGATTGCATAAGTATTCACCCCAGCCCCCTTTTAAATGACACACCAAATCATCACTGGTGCAGCCAATTGGTTTTAGAGGTCACATAATTAGTTAAATGGAGATCTGTTCTTGGAGACCTGTGTGCAACCAAGGTGTTTCAATTGACTGTAGTAAAAATACACCTGTATCTAGAAGGTCCAACTGCTGGTGAGTCAGTATCCTGGCAAAAACACCATAAAGTCAAAAGAACATTCCAAGCAACTCTCCGAAAAGGTTAATGAAAAGCACAAGTCAGGAGATGGATACAAGAAAATTTCCAAGCCACTCAATATCCCTTAGAGTACAGTTAAGTCAATCATCACAAAATGAAAAGAATATGACACAGCTGTAAATTTGTCTAGAGCAGGCCGTCCTCAAAAACTGAGTGACCATGCAAGAAGGGACTAGTGAGGGAGGCCACCAAGAGACCTATGACAACTCTGGAGGAGTTACAAGCTTCAGTGGCTGAGAAGGTTGAGACTTTGCATATAACAATTGTTGCCCAGGTGTCTCACCAGTTGCAACTTTACGGGAGAGTGACAAATAGAAAGCCACTATTGGAAAATCTCACATGAAATCTTGGCTAGAGCTTGCCAGAATGCACGTGGGAGACTCTGAAGACAGCTGGAAGAAGATTCTATGGTCTGATAAAACCAAAATTGAGCTTTTCAGCCATCAGACTAAACATTATGTTTAGCATAAGCCAGACATCGCACATCATCAAAAACTCACCATCCCAACCGTGAAGCATGGTGGCAGCTGCATCATACTATGGGGATGTTTCACGGCAGCAGGCACTGGAAGTCTTGTGAAGGTAGAGGGTAAGATGAGTACAGCAAAATACACGGAAATCCTGTAAGAAAATCAACTGCAGTCTGCAAGAGAATTACGACTTGGGAGAAGGTTTGCTTTCCAGCAAAACAATGAGCCCAAGCATAAAGCCAAAGCAACGCAGGAATGGTTTAAATACAACAAAGTTACTGTCCTGGAGTGGCCAAGTCAGGGTCCAGACTTCAATCTAATTGAGAATTTGTGGCTGAACCTGAAAAGGGCTGTTCACTCATGATCCCCATCCAATCTGACAGAGCTTGAGTGATTTTGTAAAAAATTGGGAAAAAATTGCTGTGCCTAGATGTGCAATGCTGATGGAGTCCTATCCACAGAGTCCATATAGTAAGTACTGCCAAAGATGCATCTGCAAAATACTGACTTGAAAGGGGTAAATACTTATGCACTTAACTGTTTTGTTTCATATTTGAAACTAATTTAGATGTTTTCACTTCGACAAGAGTCTTTTTCTGCTGATCAATGCCAAAAAATTTCAAATTAAATCCACTATGACTCAACGTTGTAAAACAATAAAACATGAATATTTCTAAGGGATGAAGGGACGGGGGGTGGGGGGGCAGGAGTTGAACACTTTTCATAGGCACTGTGTTTCCTAGGCAATGATTTTCACCAAAAGGTAGAATCTGGAAAGGTTAATTGTTCATCTTTCTGCAGTTGCTGTAAAAGAAAACAAGTTCTGATGTTGCCTGTATTACCCAAAGCCACAAATAGATAAAAATCTACACATACCAGACTGACTAAGTACAGCAGATTTCCCTTCCCTAACGGTCAAAGGAGTATTACATATGACAATTGGGTGGTTTTGTGTTCATTATTACTGGCAATTTCTTTTCAGATTATTTAGTTAACTGAATTAGGTTTCACCAGCTGTCACGGTAAAATCATGCCCCTATACCAAAGGCATCTAGGTTATTATGTAAATAGTCCACTATTTTATTATATGTGAATTTGAGGCACTGCCTATATAGCAGAAAGTCCAAGATAGAAACAGGCTATGCTAAATTTAAACTCCATTAACAGTCCCTGAATATTAAGAAACTTGAATCTCAATTTTCAAAACTATGATGTTAGTTCAGTTTCTTGGCCAGAAAAGACCTGTAGCGTTTATTGAACAGTTTCTTGTTATTCCATTGGTGTCCTGGCCTTTGCTTGCACTCAATAATTGGGATGGTTTGTTATCAGAAGCTTATCTGCAAAATCACTGTCAACAGTAACAGGTACATTGAGTTAGCATCAGAGACATTCTCTCCAATAAACTAACAAGAACAGGTACGCTGTGACTTGCGATCTTCTTTTATTCATAGACATGGAACAGATGAACTTTTGTAGTCAGAATTACATCTGTAACAGAAGCATATACTTTAAAACAACTAGGTTTCATGCAATGTCTGCTGAGGCCATTTCCTAAACTAATCTGATTCAAGGTTACATGTCATGAATGCCACATCTACTAATAAAAGTAAATATATTATTGATCTGCAAACTCTTGCCTGTTTTTTATACTAAATGATGAATGCAAAATAAAATAGAGTTTTTGTCTGATATTGGATTGAGATTAGTTTCAATATTTTCCAGCAAGAGAGAAAGATCTTGCTGAAACACAGCAAATTTTTCATTCATTTAATCAAACTAACTTTTTTTAAGCAGCTTGACAGATACAGCAAATCTCAGGACAATGCTTACATGATGAATAAGAATTGATCATCATTTTTTCAGTAGATCATATGCAAAAGAATCCCCATAATAGTGAAAAGAAAAATGTATATTCTACAATAATTCTAACAGTAATTTTCATAAATTATTAGCTATTATTTCTATACTTGCTATATTGTGAAATATGCTTCACCTTAAGTTATATTCTCTCAAAAGGTCTGCAGGTTTTAAAGCTTATACCTAATAACTTCAATAGATATCATAGTTCAATCTTCCTGTTCTGAATTCCCTGATCAAACACCTATGCATTTGTTAGAGAAATAGCAGATCTTTCTGTCAATTGTAATGTGGCAAATAATGTGTAAGGAAAGAACATGGACAAACACAGCTCCAAGAAAATGTAACACTTTCAAAGATGCAGGGTGGATTGAGGGATGAACTTCTCTTAGTTATCAATATTTTGGTTTGATGTTGAGTATCCGCTCAAACTTTAACAAATTAAAAATTCAAAAGTGGAAGTAACAAGTACTTGATATGCCAGTCATAAGAGATGTTTAAGCTTACACCAAGAGATTATATAAGAAGAAGAATTCACACAAGTATATCTGGACACCAATACAAACAGCTTGAAGATCTGTCTCCCTTAACTCATCTTGTCATCCATACTGGTTTAACAGATCACAACTGGATCTTAGCCACTTCTGGTAAAATCACTCCTTACTTTTTGATTTTTCTAGTTTATTTCCAGCAAGCCCATCAGTTTTCAAACTCTTTCTGCCCTCAGTCTGAACAGTCTGAGGCAAAGTTCCATCTTAGTCAATAAAGTTCAGTTGAGTAAAATGCTAAATCTGTGTTGCCTCTATCTATCCTTACAGGTGTGCAACAGGGATGCTAAAGTAGATAAATCATACACTGGAAGTTAAGTGTTTCATTCAAAATAAAAATGCAACAGTTCATTGTATCTAATGCTTCTGGGCTGTTTCCCTAGCAAAGGATAAAAACACATATCATGTTTCTGCAACAGGGAATATACTAAATAAATTGCCTACTTAAACAGAACTGACAAGCTGTCAACATGCAGCACCTAGGAAATCATTTGATGATTCTCATACTGTTTAAATTAGACCTCCCTGTCGGAAAAAATCAGCTTCACTAACTGCAAAGTGCTGCTGCAGTTTACTGGTATTACAAGTGAATAAAGTTACTACCATTTTTCCAGTTAAAAAAATTATTAGATCAGTGATTATGAACTGCCTGTGTTTATTAGTAGTTTCCATTGACATTTTACACTACGGTAACCTCATGCGTTTTGTTGGTGCTGGTGAGTTCAGTCGCTGAGGTGTATTGATTTCATCCTCCTTTAGTCATCCAAGAGTATCTTGTACTCATCCATCATATCATCCATCTGTTTCTTATAAAGAACCAGCCTGTTGATGATTTTCTATATAGAAAACTTCAAATCGGCACTAAACTTGTTTTTCATGAGTTTGATCTCAACTTGCATTTCTCCTTCATAGTCATGGATATAAAGTTGTAGAATGGTACCATGACTGGACTAATCATCCACAGACCTGAACTAAAGGATTGGAGAATGGAATTCAAATCCAAAAATAAGGAAGATAATTTTAGTTCAGTTAATTAATGCTAGAAAATGAGATGGTGACCATGAATTGTACAAAACCCCAACTGATTTCATTGATATCTTAAGGAAGGATAAATGCCTTCCTGTTCTATTTTGTGGCTATTACATGATTTACTCTTAACTGCCTCATGAAGTGGTCTGGAAAGTGATTCAGTTGTTCAGAACTTTTATGCTCTGTGGGAGTACCTTCACTGTTCAAGGAAACATTAGCTGGAGAGTTATGGGAATTGCACACTAGATTTGCCAGTGTTACCCACATCTCATGAATAAGAAAATTCTGCCTGCTTTCAAACACAAGCAAAACGCTGGAGTAACCCAGCAGGACAGGCAGCATCAACAGAGGGGAATAAACAGGCGATGTTTCTGGAACAAACCATTCATCTGGATTCCCAGCACCTGCAGAATATCTTGCACTTTCTGAGTAACACTAGCTCCGTCACACCGTGGGCAAAACAAGAGGTCACTGAAGCCCCCTCAGGATTTTGCCTTATTTCAATCAAGTTATCTGCTACTTTTCTAAACTACAGAGTAAACAAGCCTAGCCTGTTCAAACTTTCTTCGGAAGGCAAAAGCAACATTTCTCATTAATTTTTCAAATAATTTATGAAGAATAAAGTTTGGAATGGTTAAGATTAAATATTAAGTAAAGATTTAAAAATGAAAATCCATTGCACTTAAAATATTGATTCAGGTATTTTTTTATTTGCATTCATAAAATACCATAAGACATAGGAGCAGAATAAGCCAGTTGGCCCATCTAGTCTGCTCTGCATTCTATCACGATTAAGTTTTTATTCCTCTCAATCCCATTCTCCTGGCTTCTCCCTGTACATTTTGACATCAACAGCCTATCAAACTCCACTTTCAATATATACTTGATGATTTGGCATCGGCAGTGGTCTGTGGCAATTAATTCCACAGGTTCATCACCCTCTAGCTAAAGAAATTCCTCCTCAACTCTGTTAAAAAAATACATTTATTTGTGGCATAATGTTTGCTAAGATATACTGTAGTTTAAGATTTAGTACACCACTAAAATCTCTCTTAGCTTATGTAAGAAAACTTAATATTTTCAGAAATAAAATGTGAAAATGTAGGGAGTACTCAGCAGTTCAGGAATATCTGTAGGCAGAGAAGCAAGGCCAATATTTCATGCCCATCACACTTCACCAGAATGGGAAAATTGAGAGAACAAGTTGCTGGGGGGGGGGCGCAGGTGGGGGTGGAGAGAACTGCCTTCATTCATCTATTAACAAGATGGCACCAGAAGCATTGTGTCACCTCAATAACCTTGGTCTTCACCCTATCACAGACAACACCTTTGTTCTCACCTGCCCTGTTTAGATGAGGATCACTGACCTGAAGCATTAACTCTCTTTCATTTAAACAAATACAGTCTGACCTACTGAACATTTCTAGTGCTTTCTGACATTAACTTAAGATTAACAATAAAATTACATGATGAGAACATTAATATTAAGATGTCAAGATACAGGAAGAAGATATTAGTATCAATTGGCAAACAAGATTGACATAATATCACAAACCCAATGGCCTGTCCACTGCAGAAATATTCTAGGTTCTATTTCCAGTACCTGCAGACTTATTTTATTTTCATTAGCACTAACGGGGTAACATATGACAACATATGAGCCTCCCCATTTGAAACATCATTCTCTGCAACCTCCACCATCTATCACCAAACACATCTTCACCTCACCCTCACTCTCCACATTCAGCAGGAGAGTGATTCCCTTGTCCATTCATCCTTCCCCACTTATCTCCCTCCAGCACATTCGTCCAGTTGGAAAAAGTGCTACACCTACCTATTCACCTCCTTCCTCTCATCCATTCAGGGACCAAAACAGTCTTTCCAGGTGAGGAAATACTTCAATTGCAAGTCTGTTGAGATCGTCTACCATATCCTGGTGCAACCTCTTCTATATCGGTGAGACTGCAATAAGCAAGAATTGATTGGGGGACTGCAATAAGCAAGAATTCCCGATGACTAACCATTTTAATTCCATTCCAGCATGTCAATCCATACCATCCTCTACTGCAATGACAAGGCAGCTCTCAGGTTGGAGGAGCAAGACCTCATATTCCATCTGCTGGGTAGCCTCCAGTCTGATGGCATGAATATTGATTTCATTAACTTATGTTAACTCTTCATCATTCCCTTTCCATGTTCTGACTCCCCTCTTACCTCTTCTCTTCTCCTTACCTGACTATCACTTCACCTGATTCCCCTCTACCTTCCCTTTCACTCAAGATCCCCTCTCTTCTCCTACTCATCCTTTTCCATTTATTATCTCTTAGTTGATCTCTTAGGAGGGGATCGCTCATCCCCCCTCCTCCAGCCCTGTGACTTCATCTGTCACCTTCTAGTGTTTACTCCTTCTCCTCCCCTATCTTCTTATTCTGGTTTCTTCCCCCTTCTTTTCCAGACCCAATAAAAGGTCTCAGCCCAAAATTTTTGCTGCTTGTTTCTTTCCATAGATGCCAGCTTACCTGCTGAGCTCCTCTAGCATTTTGTTCATTATTCTAAGTTTCGAGCATCTGCAAAATCGCTTGTGGTTAACTCATGGCAAGACTTATTTACAAACAGCTGCAGCTCATGTCAATTCAATAATGTTTCTCAATTCTGATAAGGAAGGCTTTTTTCCAGTAAAACAGTAATAGCCCTTCAATATCATGGACAACTTCTTCTGCACTCTATCCAAAGCTATTTGACCTGCCAAGTTCATCCACCAGATTGCCTGTTGCTCCATATTCCTGCTTTTGCAGTTTTTTTCTGCAGCTCTGTCAAAGCTTCAGCAATCTCCTGGGGTGGGGAGTGGTGGTAGGTGGTGGCTAGGAGAACTACCCCCCCCCACCCAAGCTCATTTCTTCTGATCATGCTGCTTCTCCCATGTGAATTCACCCCAGCCCCTGTCACCCAGTTTGCTTCCCTCTCCCATGTGGTTCCTTCTGCATATCAGCCACATACTAATCCCTTTGGTGCTTCTGATCCCTCTCCCAAGCGGTTCCATGTACCCATCATAACTTCTTTATCTTGTTCTGTTTATCATCTTGTGAGGTGGTGCACTTGGGAAATAAGATGTAAAGGCACAGTGCACTGTTAATAGTAGATGGATCTCGGACCTTAAGTCCATAGCTCCCTGAAAGTAGCTGCACAGGTTTATACAGCAATAAAGAATTTATATGCCATGTTTGCTTTTATTAGTCAAAGCACTGTGTTCAAGAGTTAGGAAGTAGTGGTATGTTAGTGCCATCACAAAGAAAGCACAGCAGCATCTCTACTTTCTAAGAAGTTTGTGAGGGTTCAGCATCTCATCTAAAATTTTGACAAAATTCTAGAATTGTGCAGTGGAGAGTATACCAGTAGTGTTCACGCACAGGTGTAAAAACTCTGAACTAAACAACAAGTATAAAGTGTAGTCAATGAGGCACGATCCCAGTAAGATTAACCGTTTACTGTTCACTCTTCCACATTAATGTATGGTGAAAACTGTTGATAAAACAATACAACATATATACAGTATTTGTTTCCTTCTTGGCGTCACATTTACATCATAAATACTTGCAAAAACAAAACTATGACAAACTATATTACATTAAAATACGACATACAGTCAGAATCTACCTATGCCATCAGCTTCTTTAAATATTTCAACACAAACTATCCGGTAACACTTTCAATATGGACAAGAAATTAGCTTTATCAACTGTCATTACTTTTAACAGAATCAGCGTTAACATTTTTACTTCAACATATCGATTATCTTATGAACTTATGGCGTTACTTCTATGATGTTTCTTAGTGTGATGAAAGAAACTTTTCTATTGCTGATCCTGCACACACAAGCCCACTCCTTCCTGTTTCTCCAAACCGTTATTTTCCCACAAGACGCAGCGAAACCAGGTGTGATATCATCACATGCCGTGATACATCACAGACAATGACTTTACTTTCAATAACCTTAACTTTAACTAGAAAATAATTACAAATTAATTACTAAAGCAAAAATGTAAAAGCTAAACAAATGCCTTAAGGGCAACACACACCCTGCCTGACCTTTGTAAGGTCACTATGAACATAATACAAAACTTCAGTCTCTAAATCAGTCCTCAGGTAAAAGTAGAATGACTTGTGCAACTGGCCTTTGTTAAGTTTTCACATCACCTTGGTCAGAAGTTTTCAACTCAACCTTCCTGACATGTCCATCCCTACCAGGGAATGTGGCAGTGATTCTGGCCATTGGCCAGCAGTTACGGGCGATTTGCTTGTCCCTGAGCAGGACTAAACCTCCAACTTGAAGATTCCTGTGAGGTTCTGTCCACTTTTGTCTGTGTTGCAACAAAGGTAGATATTCATGTCTCCAATGGGACCAGAACCGATTTGCAAGAGCCTGAACCTGTTTCCATTGCTTTGTGTACAAATACTGATCGGAGAAGTCCTCTGGTGTAGGGGGAGCTCCTGTCTTCTGTGTAAAGAGCATTGATGGCAAGAGTATGAAGGGGCTTTCCGGGTCAGAAGACACAGGTAGGAGTGGTTGTGCATTTATAATGGCTGTGACCTCTGCCTTTAGTGTGCACAGTACTTTGTGGGTCAGTCGGGTGCGAAGCTGCAGAAACATTGAATCAAGAATTCTTCTGGCGATACCAATCATCCACTCCCATGAGCCTCCCATGTGAGAGGCATGTGGTGTGTTGAACTCTCAGTTGTATTCCTGCTCACTGAGGTACCTTTTCACCATTTTGTCCATCCCGAGCTCCTTGGATGCTCCAACAAAGTTCGTGCTGCAATCAGACCTTAACTGTTTTACAGGGCCTCTTAGTGCAAAGAAGCACCTGAGAGTGTTAATGCAGCTGGATGTATCCAAAGATTCGATGACCTCAATGTGTACCGCTCTGGAACTCATGCAGCTAAACACGATGGCCCACCACTTGCTCTCTGCTTGTCCTCCTCTGGTGCGTCTAGTGATGATAGTCCAGGGACCAAATACGTCGAGCCCCACATACGTAAAAGGAGGGCAGGCTTCGAGGTGTTCTGGTGGGAAGTCCGCCATATCCACAGCCAGGACAGCTGCACACAGTTCAAGCCTTGGAATTGTCGGCTCGGACTGAGGAGCGAGCTTCGCCTTACCAGTTACAAATCCTACTTCAACTTGACCATCCTTCCCGACTACTTTCAAGTAAGCCACAGCACCGATGGCCTTGGTAGACGCATCCGAAAACATGCACAATTCTGTGTGCGCTGCCTCGGTGAGTGAGGTCGAGGTGTACCTACGTGGGATATGAAGCTGATTTAGATCTTGAAGTGAATCTCTCCAAGCCTCCCATCTGTTTAGCTTGTCTTCTGGTAGGGGAGTATCCAAGCAGGAGAGTTCAGAGGTAAGTTCACTGAGAAGGACTCTTTCCTGGATTGTAACTGGTGCCAGTAGACCCAAGGGATCAAAAACACTGTTGACAATGGAGAGAACTCCACAGTGGGTGAATAGCTTGATCACGGTCGGCACGGAGAATGTGAATATGTGAATGTGTCAGTTGTAATCTCCCAAAGGAGGCCCAAACTCCTTTGTGTGGGTATGGTTTCTCCATCTAGATCTAGGTCTTTGATTGCCGGAGCACAGTTAACATGCAGAAAGGCCTCCATTACTGCCTGACAGTTTGATGCAAACTTGTGCAAGTGGAGGTTTGACTCAGCGAGTGAGGCTTATGTACGTCGGAGCAGATCGATTACTTCGACTTCTTTCTGCAGCGATATCAAGCCGTCGTCAACATAGAAGTGCCTTTCTGCAAACTTAATGGTGTCATCGCTGTGCTCCTGTGCGCCCTCTCTGATGGCTCTTCACAGCCCATAGATGGCCACGGCAGGTGATGGACTATTGCCAAAAACTGGTCTTTCATCCGGTACTCAATGACTTCCTTGTTCCTGTCATTGTCCTTGTGCCATAAGAAACAGAGGAAATTACGATGGTCTTCGTGTACTAAGAAGCAATGGAACATCTGCTGGATGTCTGCTAGGATTGCGACCTTCTCTTTCCAGAAGCACAGCAGGACCCTGAGAAGGGTATTGTTAAGTTCGGGGCCAGTGAAGAGCACATCATTAAGGGAGATAACAGTGCATTGAGCACTGAAGTCAAAGACCACCCTGATCTGATTGGGCTTTTGTGGTTGGTAAACCCCAAACGTTGGGAGGTACCAACACTCCTCGCCTTCCCTCAGTGGCGCTGCTACTTCAGCATGTCCATTAGTGAAGATCTTCTCCATTAATGCTATGTATTGTTGCTGCATCTCAGGTTTCCTTTTCAGGGTTTTTTGCAAAGATGTGAACCGCTTGACTGCCTGCTCTTTGTTGTTTGGCAAGCACTGGCGTGGTTCTCTGAAAGATAATGGGGCGACCCAGTTATTTGCTTCATCTCTGAAGACCTTGGTGTCCATTATCTTTAAGCAGATGACATCTTGTGCTGATGGAGCAAGTTGATTATCATGCTCAGTTTGAGCAAAGACTGACTGTCCCAGTGTCTTGTTAGTTAATTTACTATACTTGTTGAAGCGTTGTCGTGCTTCCTTGATACACATGAAGCTTGTGCACGGTTGAAAAATTGAATGGCGGCCACTCTCTAGCACATTGGTCTTGAGTGTGTTAACTGTCGGTTTGTGTACATTGCCAAGGCACACCTCTCCTATCACCACCCAGCCCAGATCCAGGTGTTGGGCAAAGGGGGCGTTGTGTGGTCCATTGACCTGCTGTCTGACCTTGTGCACCTGGAGAACGTCTTTTCCGAGTAGCAGGAGTATTTCTGCTTTTGGATCCAGTACCGGGATGTGCTTGGCAATGTGGTGGAGATGCGCTGGTGTCGCATAGCACTTGGCGGTGGGATCTCAGTGCGGTTAATCAAAATTTCATTGCACTCTAAGAGCAGAGGGAGACAGAGGACAACTTTACCATCCAGCGACTCGAGCTGGAAGCCTTCACCCTTCCTTCCATATCTTTCTACGCTGCCTGAGCAAGTTCTAAGGTAGTATGGGAACCGATTACTCTCTACGTTGAACAAGTCAAAGAACTCTGGTCTGACTAGTGAGCGATTGCTCTGATCATCTAGAATTACATAGGCTTTGATGGCCTGGTCTTTGGCTTCCTTAGGGTACACCTTAGTGAGGCAGATCTTTGAACAAGAACGGCTTGACTGACCTTAACCGCAAACATCTGTGCAGCTCGAGCTGACAACAGTTGTCTTGGAGTGATCTTCTCCCACCCCGCCATCCTCTTGTGAGGGTGAAGGAGCTTTGTCGGTTTGCAGTAATGGGCTGGTATGCATGGCCCCATCGTGATTAGTGCTATTACATTCCGAGCACTTCACGGGGATCGTACACTCTCTAGCGAGGTGACAGGTAGAGGAACAGCATTTAAAACATCTTTTTTTTCCTGAGAAGGGCCATTCTTTCGTCAAAGGATTTTTTCCTAAATGTTCTGCATTTTTTGAGGGGGCGGGGTTTGTTGTGCAATGGACAATTCGTGCTAGGGTCATTGTTAGTTGTAGAGACTTCAGTTTTATACACCGAGACAGGTTGATTGATGTTAAAATTATTTGAAGTGGATTGAACTGGCTTGGTGTAAATTGTACTGCTACCTGGACTCATGAAGCTAGGGTCGTTTCGCTTCTTCGCCTCCTTGCACACAAACCTAGTGAAATACTTAAAGGGAGGAAATTGACCATCGTTCTCTTCCTTGTACTCTGAACCAACAGACACCCACCTTTCCTGCAGCCCAAATGGAAGTTTGTCCACGATTAGTCTAATTCCATATGAAGTACCTAGGTATGACAGGCCAGTTAAATAGCCATCTTCTTTAGCGCCTTCAATCTCCATGAGTAGATCTCCGAGCTCTCTTAGCTTAGTGTGGTCCTTGGCTGACACCTTAGGAAAATTTTCCAGACATCGAAATAGTGCCGTTTCAATAATTTCAGGGGCCGCATAGCACTCCCGAAGTCTCTCTCATGCTTTGCGTAAGGCTAGCTTGGGGTTGTTGATGTACACTGAATGTTCTCACCTGTTCGCATGATTCTTTTCCCAGCCATTTTGTCATAAGATCCAACTCTTGGGTTGCTTCGAGCTGGACTCCGCCGATAGCGTTGGTGAATGAGGAGTACTATACACGGTGATTTTCAGGCTTATCGTCAAACTGATATAGTTCTGAAGTGACGAGATCTCGTCATGCTAAATACTGTGCCATGGGTTCAGCTGCAAGTGGCATGCTGGCTGGGGGAATATGTCGGCGGGTATATGACTGAGGGTGTACATTTGTTATGGAATTTGCTGTTCTGAATTCAGCCTTTGCCTCTTCTCTCACCAAATCTGGTAAGTTGGGTGTCGATAAGTATTTGTCATCAGCCCTTTCATTCTTGAATTTGTCGCAAAGTTGCAAGGGTAAATTGTCTTCCTCAGATGGATGTGATGCAATTGAACCTCTCTTTGACTCCTCATGAAACGGGATGTTAACAAATAAGTATGGAGAGGATGAATGACTCTTCAAGTCCACTTGAGATCGGACATAGTCGCTAGTGCATTCCAATCTGGTCCTTTCTGAAGTAGATTTACGTCAACCAGAACATGCTTTTCTTCAGCATTTTCTAATAACTCTGCTTCCACCCTGACAAGTTTGGCTTCTAGGTGTAGTGTTAGCACTTCTAACTCTGCTTCTATCCTTACCCTTTCCAACTGGTTTTCAGCTTCTCTGACAGCCGCTTCCTTTTGGTTTTCGGCTTCTCTGGCAGCCTTTTCCATTTTCAGTTTTGCTACCTGTTCAGCGTATGACGCTCGCACCTTAGCCGGTATCTGCTTTAGCTCTTGCATGGGCAGTCTTATTTGTTGATGCCCTACTGCTCCTGGCGCTGGATGCCAATGACTTGACACTGGATCATGATGCCATTGTAGCACTTGAAACACTCTGGAACTGATTATCTGTTATTTGTGAAATGGGGTGCCGTGCGCAATCATAATCGATTGAAAATGGACGTGGAAGCACAGAGAAACATCGGGAATTTCCAGGAAGACCTTCTTCGTTGCTGCTGCTGCTGTGAGGTCCGGGACTCTGCTGGGAAGAACAGGCCCCCAGTCCTCGGGGTCGCTTTGCCGATGGCCTTTGGCGGGGCTGTCTTAATACGCTCAGCAGAGGATGGTGCTTGGAGAAGCTGCGCTGGAGGGGATGGTTGTTGGCTGGGAGGTTCGACGGACTCAGGTTGCTTTCGGTGTGTGCTGCGTCTGCGAGGCTGATTTCGATGGAGCTTCAATTGTGTGCTGCATCTGCGAGGATGAGTCGGGCAGCGCCTTGGAAGCCCCTAGCGGGGGTATTCCCTTCTGCCGCTGGTGTGGGATGGTGAGTCTGTCGGGACTCTGGGGACTTGTGGAAACTGTGGTGATTTCTTTTGAACTTACAGTCCTTTAACATTTTGGACTATTTTTACTGTGCACATAGTCTGTTTTTTTTATCAATTATGCTATTGTTTGCACTGTTGTAACTATGTGGTTTTGTGCAGGTCTTGTAGCTTTAGTTTTTGGTCTTGTTTTGTCTGATGGATTTGGAGCTCCTTTCCAGGGAACGTGCTAGACGGTAGTGCGATATTAATACGCAGCAGCCTCTCCGGACTCTGGATTGAGGATTACCAAACCTTACATGGATTTTCTGGTGGAGTCTGTTTTGTCTTATGCTTTTGTGATATCATTCTGGGGGAACGTTGTCTCATTTTTTAACTGCATTGCATTTGTGGTTTTTAAATGACAATAAACTGAATCTGAATCTGTATCTGACCTGGTAATGCTGCCTTTTCACTGTAGTGTTCTCGCACAGGTGTAAAAACTCTGAACTAAACACCAAGTATAAACCGGTCAGTGAGGCGCGATCCCAGTAAGATTAACTGTTTACTGTTCACTCTTCCACATTAACGTATGGTGAAAACTGTTGATAAAACAATACAAAATATATACAGCATTTGTTTCCTTCTTGGCGTCACATTTACATCATAAATACTTGCAAAGATAAAACCATGATAAACTATATTACATTAAAATACGACATACAGTCAGAATCTACCTATGCCATCAACTTCTTTAAATACTTCAACACAAACTATCTGGTAACACTTTCAATAGGACAAGAAATTAACTTTATCAACCATCATTACTTTTAACAGAATCAGCGTTAAAATTTTTACTTCAACATATCGATTATCTTATGAACTTATGGTGTTGCTTCTATGATGTTTCGTAGTGTGTAGAAATAAACTTTTCTCATGCTGATCCTACACAAGCAAGCCCCCTCCTTCCCGTTTCTCCAAACTGGTATTTTCTCACAAGACACAGCAAAACCAAGTGTGACATCATCGCACGCCGCGATACATCACAGACAACGAATTTACTTTCAACAACCTTAACTTTAACTAGAAAATAATTACAAACGAATTACTAAAGCGAAAATGTAATAAAGCTAAACAAATGCCTTAAGGGCAACACAATACCATTATTAGCATCACAGCCTGGTATGGAAACACTAATGCTCTTGATTGGAAAAGCCTACATAATTAGTGGATACATGTAGAGCCCCCTCCACCATTGAACACATCTACAAGGAGTGCTGTCACAGAGGAAAGCAGCATCCATTATCAAGGACCCCAACCTTATAGACCATGATGTCTTCTCACTGCTGGCGAGTCATGGGGGATTTCAATATGCAGGTAAATTGGTAAAATCAGGTTGGTGCTGGATCCCAAGATGGGAAATTTTGAGAATGCCAATGAAATAGCTTTTTAGAGTAGCTCATGGTTGACCCAACTCTGACAATTCTGGATTGTATGTTGTGCAATGAACTGGAATTGATTAGAGAGCTTAAGGTAAAAGAACCCTTTAGGGAAAGTGATTATAATATAATTAAATCCATCCATAAATTTGAGCAGAAGCTACATTCAGATGAATCAGTATTAAAGTGGAGTAAAGGGAACTACAGGGACATGAAACAGGAGTGGGCCAAAACTGATTGGAAAAGAACACTGGCAGGGATGATGGCAGAGCAGCAATGGCTAGAATATCTGTAGTGAATTTGGCACAGGATATCTACATCTCAAGGAGGAAGAAGTATTCCAAAGGCAAGGTGACACAACCATGGCTAACAAGGGAAGTCAAAGCCAACATAAAAGCCAAAAATAAGGCATATAATATAGCAAAGCTTAGTGAGAAGTTAGAGGATTGCGAAGCTTTTTAAAACCAATAGAAGGCAACTAAGTAGTCATAAGGGTAAAGATGGGATACAAAAATAAGCTAGCCAATAATAGTAAAAGTTTCTCCAAATTCATAAGCGTGGATATCAGACTGCTGGAAAATGAGACTGGAGAAATTGAAATGCCTAAATGTAGATAAGCCACCTGGGACCAGATAGTGCACACACCAGAATTTTGAAAGAGGTGCCTGAAAAGATTATGAAGGCATTAGTAATGATGTTTCCAGAATCACTAGATTCTGGAATGGTTCTGAAAGACTGGAAAATTGCAAATGTCACTCCACTCTTCAAGAAGGAAGACAGGCAGAAGAAAAGAAATTATAAGCCAGATAGTCTGATATTAGTGGTTGGGAAGATGTTGGAGTCAATTGTTAAGGACATGGTTTTGTGATACTTGGAAGCACCTGATAAAATAGGCCATAGTCAGCATGCTTTCCGCAAGGGAAAATTTTGCCTGACAAATCTGATGGAATTCTTTGAAGAAATAACAAGCAGGATAGATGAAGAATAATCGGTTGATGTTGTGTACTTGGATTTTCAGAATGCTTTTGTCAAGGTGCCACACATGAGGCTGTTAAACAAGCTACAAGCCCATGGTACTACGATAAAGATTTTATCATGGATAAAGCACTGGGTGTTTGGTAGGATGCAAAGAGTGTAAATAAAGGGAGTATTTTCTGGTTGGCTGCCGATGACTAGTGGTGTGCCTCAGGGGTCTGTGTTGGGACTAGTTATTTTTATGTTATATGTCACTGATTTGGATGATGGAATTGAAGTCTTTGTTGCAAAGTTTTCAGAGGATATGAAGATAGGTGGAGTGGCTGGTAGTTTTGAGTTTAAAGAAGGACTTAAACATAATAGAAGAATGGACAAAGAACTGGCAAATGGAATACAGCACTGGGAAGTATATTGTCATGCACTTTGGTAGAAGAAATGAAAGGGTGGACTATTTTCTAAATGGAGAGAAAATACAAAAAACTGAGGTGCAGTGGGACTTGGGAGTCCTCTTGCATGCTCTAGCTGGTAAAAACTAAGGTGGGGTCATATCCAAGCACACTTATTTGTCAATTGCTAGAAACTTTCGGACTATTCTAATGATGTTTAGTATTGTGGCTTTCTGAAGATTTACATAGATATTACTATGTAGCCCTAATTGCTTAATGCTATAGTGTAGTGCCTTTGGATGATATCTGTTGTGGATATTACTAGGACAATATCTACCCTATTCATGTTCCAAAGTCATTCAATTTCCTTTTTTTAATTCAGCATATTTCTGGTGTAATTGATTTCTGCAAGTTATGTGTGCTTGGAATGGCTTTATCTATTAAATAAGCTGTTCTTGCTTGTTTACCTGTATTATTATATCTGGGTGGTTATTATGGATTGTCCTATCTGTAATAATGGATCAGTCAAAACATAATTTGTATTCTGTCTGATCAGACTTGTTCTTATAGTAAGGTATGACTTCTTTTATGAGTTTGTACAGATTTTGTTGAATAATGTTTGCCACTTGATTGTGCCTGGGACTGGGAAGTAATGGGACTGTGTTAAATTGCTGCAGGATCCTGTAATGTGTTGGATTGTTTCTAATTTTCCTTGGCACCTGCTACATTTATCATCTTGACCTTGTTGGTCTATTATTCTGCATTTTTGATAATTTTTTTTGCATTAACCACCTTGTCCTGTATTGCCACAAGAAACCCTTCTGTTTTTGGGAAGAGGTCTCCAACTTTGAGCCAGGCATTCAAGGCTTTCTGTTGACATCTAATCTGCTCAGATCATGGGGACATCTTCCATGTAAAGTCATGATCTTCCATTGCTTAACTTTTTCGTCACTAGTGATGATTTCTTCATTCTTTTGGGTTGTGCTCTCATTTTAATGAGATGTTGTATACTTATCAGAATTGCATATGCTTGCAAGGCACGCTGAATATTATTATTATTACTTTTTTGTATGTGCGTACACTTGAATTCCTTTTGCACATTGGTAGTTTGTCCATCTTGCCTGCGGGTTTTTCATTGATTCTATTGTGTTTCTTTGTATTTACTGTGAATGCCCACAAGGAAATGAATCTCAGGGTTGTATGTGGTGACATATATATACTTCAATAATAAAGTTACTTTGAATTTATAAGACACTTTAGAACACTGATTAGGACATAATGGGTGTTTTGCAATCAGTTCAGTCGCCCCATTATCAGAAGGATGTTAAGGCTTCAGATAGGGTTCAGAAGGTTTAACAGGATGCTGCCTGGATTAGCGGGCACGTGCTATACAGAGAGTTTACATAAGCTTGCATTATTGTCCCTGCAGTGGCTGAGGGTGAGAATCAGAATCAGGTTTATTACTGACACACCGTTTGTTGTGAAATTATTGTGATATTTGAGGAGAGAATGGAAAGGAGTTTATAACGTTATGAAGCAGCACAAGTAAACAGCTGGAATATCTGCCCCAGGCTCAAAGTGTCTAATAATAGAGGGCATATATTTAAGATGAGAGGGGCTATGTTCAGTGGAGGTATATGGGGCAAGGCTTCTTTATACAGAGAGAGGTGGGTACCTGAAGGGAGCTGCCAGGAGTGATAGTGGAGACAAATACAATGGGCAGAAAATAGAGGGATATGGAGCTTGTGTAGGCAAAAGGGATTAATTTAGATAGACATTTAATTGCTATTTTACCACATCATGGGACAAAAGGCCTGTTTTGTACTGTACCTTTCTATCTCTCTGCTCAACTTTCTTTAACTATCAGAATCCAGCATCTCCATATCACTTTGCCTCCTTTGTCTCCACCCTCCTCTCCCCTCTCCCCACCTGGCTCAATCTGCTTCCTTCTATTCACTACCTTTATCTGTTCTTGTTTTCACTCTTCCTATCTGTTCTACCCGCTTTGCCACCTGTGCCTCATCCCTCCCTCTCACCTCTTTAAAGTTTAAAGTTCAAAGTAAACTTGTTATAAAATTACATATATGTCACCATATGCAACCATGAGATTAATTTTATTGCAGGTGTACTCAGTGAAAGACTATTCCCAACAGGATGGATAGACAACAAATATGCAAGAGACAAAAAAAACTGCAAATACAAAAAAAAATCAATAAATGTTGAAAACATGAGAGGAAGAATCCTCAAAAATGCATCCATAGGTTGTGGAAACATTTCAGTGATGCGGCAAGCGAAGATGAGTGAAGATATCTCATCTGGTTCAAGAGCCTGATGGTTGAGGGGTGATAACTCTTCCTAAACTTGGTGGTATGAGTCCTGAGGCTCCTGCACTTTCTCCCTGAAGGTGGCAGCAAAAAGAGAGCATGGCCTGAGAGGTGGGGTTCCTTGATGGTAGATGCTACTTTCCTGTGACAGAGTTCTGTGTAGATGTGCTCAGTGGTGGGGAGACCTTTACCCATGATGGACTAGCAAAATACTAGCTATCTCCCTTCTTTACTCTTAATTTTCATGTAGATAGACCAGATATTTCCAAAAACTTGGTCTGACTCATTGTTCCTCTAGCAGATCGGTTTTTGCTCCAGATTGCAATACCTGCAATCTTGTGTCTTAATTCCAAATTACTGGGCTCCTCCCATGAGACACTTCACCAGTAAAATGTTGAAAGAATGTAAAACAAATTGCCGGCAAACATGTTAGGCTCAAGTCTATCATCACATAATCTGGAACAGAGAAATAACACAGCAAAACCAAGGTGAAATAATCCCATTAAAAACACTACACTAACCGACAGCACTGTGTCTCATAGACATACTGCAGACTGAAGCAGAAAAATCTGAAGAATTCAAAGTAGGCCACATTTAGAAAGTAATGACAAATTGAAGATCAAGTTATTCATCTATGGAATTTCTTAGTTACTCACAAATATATTGAACATAAAGACAAGCATTGCAATAATTTATTACTCGTTTACTGCATTTCTCTGGAGCATGAACATAAATATTGTCATTTGAATTCTGAGGACCTAGAATGAGAATTGTTAACACGTAGCCAGGATCTTGTGTAGGAGAGGGAATCTCTCATGGGAGGGTGACTAATGAAGGGAAAAATGAACACTCCCTGAGATGAAATTAGCAGGGAATTAAAGAGGTAGGTTAAAGATCAATGTTTTAGTAATTACAAGTTAAATCTTGGCAATGTATCTGGCTAATTCAGATCCAATGATGGAAAACAAAGGCATAGAAATTTAGTTTTCAAGCATTGAACCAATTTGCAGCCACAGCTGGTCTCATGTCTTCCCCATATAATGGTTCAGTTTCCCAGGTATTTTTTTTTCAAATCAGACTCCTCATTTACACATGCAAGGATCTTCACGTACATTTTATTTTTTAAATGTTATTTGCTGTAAATGTCAGGAACATTCAAGCTTTTTGACATTTGGTTCAGCTGGAGGTTTAATCAGCTGTAAATGCAATTTTGTGGGAATTAGATGCACAAGGCTCCGTGTATCACTGATATGAAGGGGGCATAACTTCAGGAGCCAAGTTGTCACAGGAAGTAGAAGGCGGCAGGTAGTGGATCATCAACTCAAGAGGTTCTACAGATGCTAGAAATCTTGAGGAACACACACAAAGTGCTGGAAGAGATGTGCAGGTCAGACAGCGTCAATGGAGAGGAATAAGCAGTTAACGTTTTGAGCTGAGGCACTTCATCACAACTTGGAATCAGGTTTATTATCACTTGCATGTGTCCTGAAATTTGTTAACTTAGCAGTAGCAGCACAATGTAATACATGATAATATAGAAAGAAAAAATAATAAATAAGTAAATCAATTACAGTATATAAACACACACACACACACACACATATAAATATACATATATATTTAAAATAATGCAAAAATAGAAATAATATATATAAAAAAGTGAGGTAGTGTTCATGGGTGCAATTTCCATTTCAGAATCATATGGCAGAGGGGAAGAAGCTGTTCCTGAATCGCTGAGTGTGTGCTTTCAGGCTTCTGTACCTCCTTCCTGATGGTAACAGTGAGAAGAGGGCATGCCCTGGGTGATGGGGTCCTTAATAATGTACATTACCTTTCTGAGGCATCGCTCCTTGAAGATGACTTGGATACTACGGAGGCTCGTATCCAAAGTGGAACTGACTAATTTTACAACTTTCTGTTGCTTCTGTCAGTCCTGTGCAGTAGCTCCATACTAGATAGTGATGCAGCCTGCCAGAATGCCCTCCACAACACATCTATAGAAGTTTTCGAGTGTTTTAGTTGACAAACCAAATCTCCTCAAATTCCTAATGAAATATAGCTGCTGTCTTGCCTTCTTTATAGTTGCATCTTATGTTGGGACCAGGTTATATTCTCAGAGATCTTGACACCCAAGAGCTTGAAACTGCTCACTCTCTCCCCTTCAGATCTCTCCATGAGGATTGGTTCATGTTCCATTGTCGTACCCTTCCTAAAGTTCAGAATCAACTCTTTCATCTTACTGATGTTGAATGCAAGGTTGTTGCTGTGACATCACTCAACTAGCTGGTATACCTCACTCCTGTAAACCTCTCATCTCCATCTGAGATTCTACCAACAATATCATCGATAAATTTATAAATGGTATTTGAGCTATACCTGACCACATAGGCATGAATACAGAGGGAGTAGAGCAGTGGCTAAGTACACATCCCTGAGGTTCGCCAGTGTTGATTGTCAGTGAGGAAATATTAACATCAATCCACATAGATTGTGGTCTCCTTGTTAGCAAGTTGTAGATCCAATTGCAGAGGGAGGTACAGAGGCCCAGGTTCTGTAGCTTATCGATCATGACTGTCGGAGCGATAGTGAACGAACAGCATCCTGTCATAAGTGTCCAAGTGATCTAAGTCCATTTGAAGGGCCATTGAGATTGCATCTGTTGTTGACCTTTTGTGGCAATAGGCAAATTGCAGTTGGTCCAAGTCTTTGCTGAGGCAGGAGTTCATTCTAGTCATGACCAACCTTTCAAAGCATCTCATCACCATAGATGTGAGTGCTGCTGGGCAATAGTCATTAAAGCAGCTCACACTACTTAAGCACTGGTATAATTGTTGCCTTTTTGAAGTGGATGGGAATTTCTGACCGTAGCAATGAGAGGCTGAAAGTACCTTAGGATGTTGTGTAGTGAGTGGTAAATGCAGACAGTTTCTCACTCCCAGGCTGCTCTGAGCCAATATTTGATTGTGCAGAGCAGATGTGGAACAGCTGATACTGGATCAGCGGTCAGGGATATTAGTTCAAGTCCTACCATGGTATTTGGGCAGTTTTATATTCAAGGAATTAAATAAATCTTATGGTAAAGTTAACCAAAGCATCTACTAGACTATTTTAGCAAACTGTTTGCCTGATTCATTCAAGTTTGTCATGGAAGGAATTCTGTCATCCTTTCCCCTTGGCCTGAATGTAATTTCAGCCCTATCAGTGAAGTTGGGTCTCAAACTGTCCCCTGAGTTTCGGGGTGATTGGGGATGTACAGTTAAAGCTGTCATCACCACCTATCGGTCACATCCTGCAAATGAATTATAAATAAGACAGCTTTCATTGCTGACATTTTTCATTAATGATATCCACAAAACTGCACTTTGTAAAGAGTTAACATGTTACCTTAAACTGGAACGACATTGGATTTCTCCTCCCTGGTTTGTAATACAGCAGGTCAGATAATAACACCTGCACCACTTCTGAGATGTGTCAGTCTACCACTGACAGAGGACTGGATTCAGGATCTTTTTTCCCCTCTGTTGGATCACCTCCAAAACAGATTCAACACCTACCTAACGAATCACAAATAGCTCTGGTCTTTGGGAAGGATTATCTTGTGCTTTTTTAGATGACCTGCAGATTTACAATGAGGTAAGTGCACAAACAGGCACCCTTAAAGAAGGCAGAAATAGAGGAAATGCCCCACAGCTCTGGTGGCACCTAAGGAAAGAGAAAAGAAGTATGTATTTCAGTTCAAAGGCCCTTCATCTGACCACAATGTTCTGACAAAGAATCTCCAACCTGAAACATTAACGCCATTTCACTTACCACGGATGCAATCTGACCTGCTGGGTAACTCCTGCATTTCTGCTTCTATTTAAGATGTTTCAGCATCTGTTCTTGTTTATACTGACTTTTCACATTAATGAGGCTTTGACAAATACTATTTTGCAATAAGTTGGCAGGCATACATAAACCATACCTATGCAGGATACACATGGTTTGGATTTCCATAAAAACTGTCACTTACATGAATATGCTCTACTTTGTGCTATCTAGTAGATATTGTCTCACTTAGATCACCAATCCAGCAATGGAGGAAATATGACCATGAAAAAGGCATCAGTAAACAAGATACACTGGCGTGCTGCTTATATCCTTGCCCTATGTGGGTCTTAGTTATAATTCTCCATTGTTTGCACAGATTAAAATGTTTGCTTAGGGCTGCTTAAAATACAAAAGATTAACAATTTGCCTTCAAGGATCTTCTCTAATCCTGCGAGAGCAATTAGATTGCAATAGAAAACGAGCTGTGTGTTTCTGCATATAATCAGATAAAGCTTCTCAAACATCTGTCTCACCTTTCCAAAGCCTAACAGGCTAACAAGAGAATGATTAAAAGTTTCTCTCTTGACAACAGCTATACGTGGAATCAAACCTTGAGGCAGAACTGCAGAAGATCTGAACTAGGTCCCAGAATCCCTGGAATCACAATCTTCTAATCTGATGGGTTGTGTACACCATCATATGTCACTATCTGACGAAAATGACATTTTATCTCAATTTTCAAAACAGGATAAACAGTCTCCTCCTTCAGGAATTCCATTAGCAATATTAAACAGTTAATTTCCCTTCTAAGACAAAAAACTGTTGACTCTGCCCAAATCTATCCTCACTTGAACTTTCAATCCACGTTAAACTATAAGTTATTAGTTCTGATGAAGGTTGTGCATCTAACCTTTGTTTTTATTCTCTCTCTCTCTTGGATGAGTTACATAAATTGGTCTTTTTTTAATCTTTTGCAGGTACAAAACCTTTCCACAGAAGAGCGAAAGAAGTGGGAACAGACCATTGACTCTTTAATTGCCGGTTCCACCATTTACTGATTGTGCCTGATCTTTTATCTCAGTACCACTTTCCTGCATTAACCCACATCCCTCAATTCCTTTTCTAGCTCAGAATCTGTCAGGCCCTAGCTTGAATATTCCTGGTGATTGAATCTCATGGATATTTGGGTGAAAAGTTCCAAAGATTCACTGCCCTTGGGGGGTAGAATTTGCTTCCTATCTCTTCCTTGAATGGCCAACAACTTATTTTGAGCAGGTTCCCGCTTTTCACATCCCATTTAAGAGAAAACGTAACCACTGAGCACAATTAGATTATTGCTTTCATTTCTGGTTATCTCATTATAGGAAGGAGGTGGAAGCTTCAAAGAGGGTGCAGAGGAGAAATATCAGAATGCAGTCTGGAACACAGAAAATGCCTTAAGAGGAAAGGACGAGTAAACTAGGGCTTTTCTCTTTGGAGAAACAGAGGATGAGTGTTTAAAAGAGATGTCAGAGATTTTTTTTACACAAAATTTAATCAATACACTAGCCCAGAATACACTGCTGAAGATGGTGGTTGAGATTGATTCACCAGGGACTCTTAGATAGGTAGATGAATGAAAAACAATTGGGGGGTTATGGCCTGGAGAAGGTTAAAAGGATAGCACAACATTGTGGGCAAAAGGGTCTGGACAAAATTTTCTCTATGTTCTCAGTCCTGCTAAGAATTCCTTATGTTTTGATCTGTCTCATTCTTCAACACACACAACAGTATAAACTCAGGCTGCTTAACCTTGCACCATGTAGCAAACCGGCCATCCCAGGAAACAATCCCAAGTTTATTCAGTGCCAAGTTTATACAGCCTACGGTAGCAAGACAAGGCCTGTACAGATGCAGTCTCAACTCAGTTCTGCTTTTATTTACTCCTGTAAAATCACACAAAAAGCAGAAGTGGGAGTAGGCCACTTAGCCCTTTACCTGCTCAGAGAATCAAAGATTAATAGAATATAGAAACAGGCCCTTTGGCATATCATGTCCTTATCAATTTTCAAATATCCAACTATGCTAAACCTATACTCAGTTGCCACTTTATTAGGTACCTTCTGTACCTAATAAAGTGGCCACTGAGTGTATGTTCATGATCTTCTGCTGCTGCAGCCCATCCACTTCAAGCTTCAATATGTTGTGTGTTTACAGATCCTCTTCTGCACACAACTGTTGTAATGCATTGTTATTGGAATTACTGTCTCCTTCCTGTCAGTTTAAATCAGTCCAACCATTCTTCTCTGACTTCTCTCATTAACAGGGCAGTTGTTTTGTTTCTCGCATGTTTCTCTATAAACCCTAGAGACTGTTGTGAGTGAAAATCCAAGGAGATCAGCAATGTTTGAGATACTCAAACCACCCTGTCCGGCACCAACAATCATTCTGCCACCAAAATCACTTGGATCACATTTCTTCCCCATTCTGATGTTTGACCTGAACAACAACTGAACCTCTTGAACAAATTCTAACGTAAGGACATGTTCGGCACAGATTTGTGGGTCAAAGGGCTTGTATTGTGCTCTATGTTTTCTATGTTTCTAAGTCTATATGCTTTTATGCATTATGTTGCTGCCACATCATTGGCTGATTAGATATTTGTATTAACGAGCAGGTGTACAGGTATACCTCATAAGGTGGCAACTGAGTTTATTTGTATTTTGTCCTTAACCTTTAGTGACTTAGAGATTCAAGTGCTCAGCCAAATACATTTTAAAATATGTGAGAGACCTTATCAGCTTCTTATCACCTTCTGGGTGATATATTTTTCCCTGCTAACCCTTTCTTATTTTCATCCTAAATCAAAAAGTTTGGGTTTTGATCAAAAGGGTTCTTAATATCCCTCCTACCTCTAGACTATGTAATCTTGTATACATCCTTCAAAGCCACCACCGTCTCCTCGAATCCAAGAAAAACAAACTCAGCCCATCCATTCACTACAGTTTCTCCATTCTCTTCTGTCTTTCATTATGATCTCTTCGGATTATTCAAAATGAGTACCATGTTCCAGCTTTTCTTCCACATCTTTTGGTTCCTCCATTCCCAACAACAGTAGTTAACTCCTTCTTGATATCAGATATGAAATGAAGATTTGGGATATATACATGATATCAAGAATGAACTGAAATTAGTAAGTATTTAGTATGTTGGAAAGAATGGCTTATTGAACTAAGCAACTGAATATTATAGTAATCCCTATATTAAATTATCTTCTCAAGGCCATAGAGTTTGATAAGTAGCGCTTGTGGCTTAGTATAATATTAAAACTCAAAGTATATACATTTTAGCTCTAAGTTCTGTTTTCAGTGCATTTAATACATGATATTAATTCAAAAGGCTTCGATACTTACAAAAATTGTCTGTTCCCAGATTGCCTCTAACAAACAGGATTGCAGCATGCAGTAATATTTCAAGGAATACATGAAAGGTACTGGTGAATCCAGGCTTGTGAATTTCCCTTTTGCTTAAAGCACATGAAGTTACTTAATTCATAGATTGTTAATATTCTAAAAAGATTCCAACAAGTTTGTGTGTATGCTGGTTTTGGTTAACACGCTTCTCTACTTTCCTACCCTCCATTCTCCAAAAACATCATCAATGAAAACTAGTTTTTAAAACTTGAAGATATTAGAAAATGTGTCCATGATGATGCTTTCCACAATTCCAAAGGGACCCCAGCTCTTCAGTTTGAGAGGAACGTGGGTTAATCAGAAATTAGAGTCATCTTATTTTGAGGGGAAGGAAAACGTGTTTCAGACTACCTGTCATTTCGATTAACTGATTTATCATCTCTGAGGAGAGGAAATGGAAAATGAGAAGCATGTCACTTTAACAACACGGCCATCAGGCCATTTAACAAAACCAAAAGAAGGAGTTTTATTTTCACTGTCAAAACCATTTGGGAAATACATTTTCTTCCTATGATTGTGTTCCTGAGGCTATTTGAATTTTAAAAGTTAATGCATTAAATGCATCTCTTTTATTGCCCTAGTTTTTCTAATGTGGTATATGTATATGTATGTATATATATATATAATTTATTTAGTGGTACAGTGTAGAGTAGATCCTTCCGGCCCTTTGAGCAGTGCTTCCACCCTACCCTCCAGCAATCCTCAACAGCCCTCATTTAACCCACTCGATTTACAATAACCGATTTACCTACCCAGCACATCTTTGGAATGTGTGTGTGTGTGTGTGTGTGTGTACACATATATATATATAAAGGATTTTCCTGGGCCAGCACTTAAGTGTAATTTGGAAGAAAGGATAGCAGTTTGTGAAGATTTGGCATGATACTAAAACTTTGATCTACTTCTATAGATGTGTAGTGGAGAGTACATTGACTGTCTGCATCTCAGCCTGGTTAGAAAGCACCAATGCCCTTGATCAGAAAATCCTACAGAAAGTAGTGGATATAGACCAGTCCATTCTAGGTAACGTATTGAGCACATCTATACAAAACACTGACACAGTGAAGCAGCATCCATCATCAGGGACCGCCACCACCCAGGTCATGCTCTCCTCTCACTGTTGCCATCAGAAAGAATGTACAGGAGCCTCAGCACCCATACCACCAGGTTCAGGAACAGTAATTACCCCTCAGCAAAAGAACCAACTTCACTCAACATCACTTGCCTCATCAATGAAATACTCCCACAATTATTGCAATCACATTCAATGAATCTTCATCTCATGTTCTTGATACTTATTGCTTATTTATTATTATTATTATTATTTCTTTCTTCCTGTATTTGCACAGTTGCCTTTTGCACACTGGTGAACACCCAAGTCGGTGCGGTCTTTCATTGATTCTGTATGGCTATTATTCTATGGATTTATTGAGTATGCCCACAAGAAAAGAAAATAAATCTCAGGGTTGTATATGGCGACTTAAATGTACTTTGAGAATAAATTTACTCTGAAATTTGAAACTATACCATATAAAATTTTCAAATTTACTATCAAAATGATCTGGTTAAAATATCTGCCTTGCTCCAATACTCTTTGTAAAAGTGAAGAGGAAATAAAAATTGGGAGGAAATAGAAGCTGACGTAGACTGTTCAGATCCTCACACCTTCTCTGTCATTCAGTAAGAGCATGGCCGATGTTTTACCTCAATGCCATTTTCCTTCACTAACCATGAACAATATACTCGGTGACTGAGCTTGCACAGCCTTTTTGGGACAGAAAATCCAAATCCCTGGCCTGTGGAAAGAAGAAATTTCATCTCATTTCTGAATGACAAAACCCTTCCTTTCAATATATATACTGGTTTGAGATATCCCTGTCAAGTAAAAAATAATTTCTACATCTACCTTGTCAAGACCATAAGAAATTAATATATTCCATTTTTCTTAACAGCAATGTATACATGCTTTCTGCTGAATCATAGAAATGCATCCTCTGATGCCATGCTTGCAATAAAGTAGATGATATACATTAAATCACACTCTTTCTACTGTCTTCAACAAATCCAAAAATTCGAAGCAGGGTGTATCTAGTCATACACAATTATACCATGCATTTTAGGTTTGTAGAGATGGTTGGGAGTAGCATGGGCAGCTGCAGGTCAGGTTAGGGTTTAGGGAGAGGGATGAGGAAAGTTAATAGTCAGGGGCAGTAAATGAAGAGCCAGGAGCAGGAGCCAGTGTTCAAAGTCCAGGTCAGAGTGCTCAGTGATTGAAAGTCATCAATCCCAGAGGGCGAGTCAGCAGGCGCTGAGGAGATCAGTGATTCTCCAGGTCAGAGTGTTCCAGATTAGAGGTCTGTATGACCCTTACCCCTATCACTGGAATCAGAGATTTGTGCAAGCCTGGGATTGAGGACCAAAGGTCAAACATGTGAATGGTGAGAGCTCGGATTGATCCGCTGGGCTGGCTTGTTTGGAGGTCAAATTCCTTGTGTCTACAAGTCTGCGTGTTTGAGCTAGGGACTGGAAGTTGGAGGTCCAACATCTGCAAGTCTGAAATCAAGGACTGGAGGCCCAGAGGTAGCCTGGGGGAGCGGGGATGTGAGTGAGTGAGAGTGAGAGAAGAGAGATAGAGATAGAGATGGAGAGAGAGAGAGAGAAAGAGAGAGAGATTGAGATTGAGAGTTGTTCTGTTGTTGTTAGCTTATTTTGTTTTGTTTTGTTATTGTTGTTGCTTCTGCTTGTGTTGCTTTACTGAACATTGTGATCATGCTATGTTGGTGCCAGAATGTGTCTCGTGATGCTTACCTGGATGTGATGGTTGTGATGCAAATGTCATATTTCAAAGTGCTTGTGATAAATAAATCTGAATCTGAAATAAAAAGCTCCTTGATCCAGCTTGCTTCTTTTTCATCGTCTTATGTTCCTACACTTGCTTTCTTCTGCTGTGTCCCTAGTTGCTCTCTGCACTCTGTGACATTCATGTACTGCCCTCTAAGTTGATTCTGTGATGAGAGACAATGGCAAAGTCTAAACCTGAAATTGTGTAGTGTAAGTTGAGCTGGCCCCTTGAAAGGTTTCTGCAGCTGTGAAACAAAAACAGCATCTAATTGAAAGTGCAGATGTCCTGACAACTACTTAGATCAGAACCTCCAGAGAGTTTCTCATGGCAGATCCACAGGAAATTTAGCACAGCATTAACAAGACCAAAACTTGTTTCAGGAATAACATTCAGGGATGCAGAGACATGGATCAAATAAAGGGAAGGGAATCTGCAGGTACTGAAAATCTTGAACAATAAACACAAAATGCTAGAGGAACTCAGCAAGTCAGGCAGTATCTATGCTAAAGAGATTAACTGAGGAAAGGATGTTTTCCCTGGCTTGTAGGTAATGTGGAAGGAGTGGTCAGGAACAAGGAGCCACAGTCACAAAGTACAGGGTAAGACATTAAGGATCATGATGAAGAAAAAATTTCTTCACTCTGAAGGTGGTAGTCCTTTGGAATTTTTTAGGCAATGGAAACCAAGAATTTAAATATATTAAAGAATATAAATAGATTTCCAGATAGAGACATTATTAGTAGTTATGGCCTTACAACAGTGGACCATCGTACTGAATGGTAGAACAGACCTGAAGGGACGAATGGTCTACTCCTGTTATTATTTTCTAAGTTTCGCTGATTGATTTGGCTGCATTCATGTGGGATTGAATGACAAGTAAGCTTGAACTTGTTTAAAACTGTGGAGGAACATGACAGCCCAGTATTCTATCTGATCCAGTGATGGAAATGTCAGAAATGTTTGACAACTCATTTCAGTATTGAGTTTCTCTGAAGGGCTTCCAAATGTTTTGTCAAGAAAACCTCAGATAAAATCCCTTCAGCTCAAGAGGCATGCTGTATTTACTGATAGTGACTACAAGCCCAGTGCTAAAAGTGATGGACAATTAAAGAAGCATGTTGAGAAAGGGCTCAATCTCCTTAGCCATCAGAGTACAGTGCAGATCAAAAATATTTTTGAGGGAATTGTTTCATGTGGTGGATTACTTGACTGAAAGATTCCACCTGAAGGCATTTATTTTAAAATGCTTGGCTTATTTGATGTCAAAGACCTCCCAGTAATTTTTGGACAAAAAAAAAGAACTTCAGAAGTATGTGGAATGATCTGAGAGTGTAACTTAAGTTCAGCTTTCTGTTCAATGATCCTTAAATTCATCTTTTTCATTCAATGTGTGAGATCCAAAGATGTACTAATGAATAGCTTAGTTACTTAATGCAGTTGTAAAAGCTAATTTTCCTATAGATGCAGAGGGGCACAGGGACAGAGGGACAGAGACACTTTATGGAAGTACAAATGGTAATAAAACATTGAGTTGAATTGACTGTATTTCTACATCCTTCACATACATGAGTAAAAATCTTTATGTTACATCTCCATCTAAATGTGTACTCATAGTAATTTATAGTAAATTATAATAAATAGAGCAGTCAATGTATCATAGAAATATACTCAAATCAGCATGAGTTAATCAGTCTGATGGCCTGGTGGAAGAAGCTGTCCCAGAGCCTGTTGGTCCTGGCTTTTTTGCTGTGGTACCATTTCCAGGATGGTAGCAGCTAGAATAGATTGTGGTTGGGGTGACTCGGGTCCCCAATGATCCTTCAACCCTTTTTTCACACGTATCTTTGTAGAAGTCCTGAATCATGAGAAGTTCACAACTACAGATGCGCTGGGCTGTCCACACCACTCTCTGCAGAGTCCTGTGATTAAGGGAGGTACAGTTCCCACATCAGGCAGTGATACAGACAGTCAGGATACTCTCAATGTGCCCCTGTAGAAAGTTCTGAGGATACCAAACTTCCTTAACTGTCTGAGTAGAAAGAAGCACTGTTGTGCCTTTTTCACCACCCAGTTGATGTGTACAGACCACGTGAGGTCCTCGGTGATGTGGATGCCAAGGAACTTAAATCTGTTTACCCTCTCAACCCCAGATCCATTGATAAGGATTCCTCCTGTAATCCACAACCAGCTCCTTTGTTTTTGCGATATTGAGGGAGAGGTTGTTTTCTTGACACCACAGAGTCAGAGAGATGACTTCTTCCCTGTAGGCCACCGAGTTATTGTTTGAGACTAGGCCAATCAGTGTAGTGTCGTCGGCAAATTTAATTAGCAGATTAGAGCTGTGGGTGGTGACACAGTCATGGGTATAAGGGAGTAAAGGAGGGGACTTGGTACATAGCCCTGAGGGGCACCTATGTTGAGAGTCAGAGGGGTGGAGGTGAGGGAGTCCACTCTTACCACCTGCTGGCAATTTGACAGGATGTCAAGGATCCAGCTGCACAAGGCAGGGTTAAGGCCGAGGTCTCTGAGCTTCTTGTTGAGCCTGGATGGAACTGTGGTGTTGAATGCTGAACTGTAGTCCAAGATTCATCCTTCTCCAGATGTGTAAGGATGGTATGTAGAGCAGTGGCTATTGGGTCGATCAGATGTGTCAGTGGGCAAACATTTGACACGAAACAAGTCAATACAGTGAGTTTAATAGATTAAAGATTTGTTATGATTTCTCCATACTGTATCTGCACAGGAAGAAAGAGCGTTACATTGCATCTTTTACATCTCAGAGTATTTAGTAGTTAGCATTTGGTGAATGGTGAATTTGATTGTCAATGACTGTTTTGCTGAGAAGCGGAAAGTAGTGCAGTAAGGCTGAGTTTGCAGAAGACCTTTATGTTCAGGATGTTAAGTGCAAGGCCTAACCACACTCATACTTCAGACATTGTGAACCAATGGTGTGATATGAGTGGTAGAGTCTGGAATAGGGGTTGGTTTACGGGGATGTGGAAAGAACAAAATGAGGCTAGTGTAGGAAAATGTGTAAATGGGTGTCGGACAATTGGTTAGCATGGAAAGTAGCCGTTCAGCCCTACTGATCCATGCCAAACAGTATGTTGTCTCTGTTAGCCCCAGTGGCCCGAGTTTGAACAATAACACTCCAAACCACCCCCCCCCCACTGTACCTATCCAAATGCTTCTTAAATATTACAAACTCTATCTGCCTTGACCACTTCCTCCAGCAGCTCTTTCGGGTTACTCACTTCCTTCTGCAGAAAGATGCAGGTATTTTATAACTCTCCTCCTCTAGATTTGGACTTCCCAGCTCTTGAGTTACTTAAAGGAAAAACTTCAAATGATATGACCTCCCATACACAAAACCATGCTGCCTATTCCGAATCAGGCAGTGATATCCAAATGATGGTAGATCTTGCTCCTCTTGTGAATTACTGTAACGTACTAAAGAAATGCCATGGTGTTGAGGAGACATTCCCCTACTTTACTGAATTGATAATATTTATCTCTGTGCATGCTGCAGGAAGCCAATGCCTTCTTAACTAAACATCGTGACTTCTTCTGCATGATGTGCTGTGTCTCTCAGTGGCTATTTCAGATCTGCATTGGAGCAGGAAAGATTCTGTTCTCTGGAATATATATACATAGGGTATTTAAAATATTGAAGGAAAAGCCCTGAAAAGTAATGCTGGACAAAAAATAACTGATGTATGAATCGAATCTGGAATGAGGAAGACATGGATTATTAAAGTTTTACCAAACTAGATGCCTTTAGTTGTGTAAATACTTGTGGTTTAGGAAGCAGTTTTATTCTACAATGCTATGGTCTACTCTTTACTCATAAAAGCTTTGTGAACACACAGGAATTAGTGAATATAGCTTATAAATTCATTTGGGAAGAAGGCATGCATGTTCGCAGAAGCCACTCTGGGTCCAAACAAAGATGTAATTGTTCATCTTTTACGTAATCTTACAATCACAAGACTGCTAGTTATCAAGAATATCAAGTACAACAGGTCTATCCCACCTGCGAGTTGCTCGGTAACGGAGAAGCTGGACTGGACGTTGTGGGCCGTGTTGCCCCTGCTTCAGGAAGGCATCGGAGTCGGTGTGCAGCCTAACAAATGGAACAAGTGATTGTCTTCGACGTTTGACTTTTGATTGCAAGACCCTGGTGGGCATTGGTAATGTAGAATGTAGTTCACTGGAGAGACTGATGGCAGCGGAGCTGCATGACCTCAGTTGTAGTGTGGACTAGGCCCTCTTGCTGCGGGGTCACCCAGTCGCCCGGGAAGAGATGCCGGAGACAGTGTGGAAGAGAGCAGAGTGCAGCAGGCGTGCTGGAGTCCATGCTGTGTTGGACACTGGACCCCCCCTGTTGGTCCAGTGTTCATTCAGTGGAAGACAAGATGGATTGTGCTGGTCCACGGCTGATGATCAGACTTCTGGGTGCTTCTTCTTGCCAACAATGTCCATGCACCATCAATCTACAGGATATGATACTTGGGAATTTGGGCTATAATGTATTTTATTGTGTGACTATATGTTTTTATTGTTTTCCGATACCTTGTACATGTTGTGCATGACTGATGGTGCTATGTTTTGCACCTGGGCCCCAGAGAAATACTGTTTCACTTGGCTGCATTCATGGGTATTCATGTACGGTTGAATGACAAGTGAACTTGATCTTAAACAATTAAACTTGAATTCAGTCAATTTAAGATAGGTAGATTCTTTGTTGATCCCGAAGGAAAATACAGTGTCTCCGTAGCATTACAAGTGCACAGATATATAAATATACAAATAATACAAGCAAAATAAGAAAGAATAAAAAAATAAGTTACCTCAGTCTAATAGTTTCAAACAGTCAAATAGTTTCTAACAGTCTCAAACAGTCATCACTTCCCCGGCTATAGGTTGACTCATTATAGAGCCTATTGGTTGCGGGTAAGAACATCCTTATGCAGTGATCTTTGGAGCAGTGCAGTTGTCTTAGTCTATTACTAAAAGTGCTCCTCTATTCAGCCAAGGTGGCTTGCAGAGGGTGAGAAAATTCGCCCAGTATTGCTAGTATTTTCTGTAGGGTCTTTTGTTCTACCACAGCCTCCAGTGTGTCCAGTTTGACTCCTATAACAGAGCCAGTCTTTCTAATTAGTTTATTGAGACTGCTGGCATCATCCATGATGATGTCATTGCCCCAGCACACCACCGCATAAAAGATTATACTGGCAACAAAAGATTGGTAGAACATGTGAAGGAGAACCTCAGTCTCCTCAGGAAGTAGAGGCGACTCTGGCCCGTCTTGTACACAGCCTCTGTTGGTGTTCCACTCAACTCTGTCATCCAGGTGCACCCCCAAGTACTTGTAAGTCTTCACCACATCCATGTCCTCATCATCAGTAGTAACAGGGAGCAGTGCAGGCTTAGTCTTTCTGAGGTCCATCACCATCTCTTTTGTCTTACTGATGTTGAGCTGCAGATGAGTCAACTTATACTATTTGACAAAGTCCTCCACCAGGGCCCTGTATCAAGGCAGGTAAAAACAAAGGGAGTTGGAAATAGCACGAGAAAGCCACAGAGGTAGAACAGCATCATTCAGAGTTCTAGTTGTAGATGCACTGCACCAGAGATCTTGCAGAGAAACACGGATCTCTTTGAAATACAGAGACACTTTACAGCCAAATGCAACATGGGTGCTGCCAAGTTGAATATGGTTAAAAGGAACAATGTTAGCTCCTTTATACACCAAACATGTACTTCAGTGAAAAATAGACAGATTTATTGGTCTCAGGAAGACAGGTCTTAAAAAGCATACAAAGCCAAGAATTGCCTTCCAAAAACTTAATTTTACATCACTGATTTATAAGTTTGATGCACAGTGATCTGCCAACTGTTCAACTTCTTTCTAATTACACAGGCACAGAACACTCAGCCGTGCTGCCAGCATAGAGCATTTGTCCATTAAATAAGTCTTGCAACAAACTGTAACTCTGCTGTCCACGTAAGCTAAAAAGCTCACACATACACAAACGCAGAAGGGGCCATACCGCACCTGGGTGTCACACAGATATTCTATTGGCTGACAGAAGGTGACAACTAACCTGCTACGCTTGACTCATTGGAACCAACAGTTAAACCATGGTTAAAGGCATGGTTAAAAATCTACTCAACTTGTAACTAGTGCAGCATTGATTATTTTCTTCTATCTATTTCCTGGTTACGGAGTGTGATACAGTTAATAACACTTGCGTCACCTTTTAAACAGTGAAAAAGTAGCTAAAGAAATAAAAAAAAACAAATTAAAATAAAAATAGAAAACATTAAAAAAGCTCACTAGGTTGAGCAGTATTTGTGGACAGAGATGAAGAGTTAACGTTTTGGGTGTTCATCCCTACATATGAATGGATCAATAACAGTGTGATATTGAGTCAAATATGATGTTCTCTTGAGAAGTTGGCCATCAGTGGATCCATGGACATAGACAACTAAGATGTGATGATATGTAGCAAAGTATAAAAATGTTAATGGAATGCCTGTATATCTTCTGTAAGATGCATTCTCAGGATATGCACATCACTAACAATATCAGCACTATTTTTCTAATGCATTCCAAATATATTCCTAATTATCACTGACCCAAAAAGACAGTAAAGAGTCAACCACACTGTTGGATCTCAAGTCACGTTTGCACTAGAGGAGGTAAGGGAGGCAGATTATTGATACCTTCAATCTAAAATGGAATTGCTGGTTTAAGCCAAGTTAAATACCCGTTCACATTAGTTAAGTTAATCTTTGATCAGTCCAGCTGACCAGAAGTAATGAACTTTCACTCTGAAGTGATCCATTAAAAGAATAATCATGGTAACATGAAAGATGATTTCCTTTGTAAAATGACTGTAGTAATTGCTTTTCATTTAAACAAACACATTTGAGATGCATTGCAATAAGTAGCATACAACTCTGTCAAGAATGATTAAAGTCATTCTTAATATGCTTGTAAAATAGTCAATTCTACAAATTAAAGTAAAGGCAGATTTAGTCTTTGACTACTTCTAGAAAATTTGTAAAACAGTTATAAGGTTGGGTTTGTATCAGTAATTTGATTCAATATTCAGTATGTCATGTTCTTACTTTCTGTAATAGTTTTCCAAAGGAACTGGAGACAGCATGCCATCAGTCGAGAACCTCAGGATTGTATTTGAACTTTCTTTAAAATTATCTGCTTTTAATGGAGATCCTGTGACTCTTTGAAACTTCAGGGAGGTTAATCTAAATGTGTACATTCATAGTAACTTAAAGCAGTTTTGACTGCAAACTGATAGCATATTATTGATGTAGTACTGACAACTAATCAACATGAACTACATCAAGTGCATCTTGAAAAGCTTTTTCTGTTATAGCGCATAGTACATCATCATAACAAGGTTGGCATATTAATGTGCAAATTCATCTTGTCATGCTTTAGAGAGCAGCATCATTTTACAGGTTTCTTTAATATGGGTGCATTAATGATTATAGAAAGAGGCTAATTATTAAGATATAATACTGGGACTAGTAAAAATGGATCCAAGGGGATTCAGAAGTTCATTACATACAGCACCATTAAAGATTTTATGAACATTGGTATTGACTTTGAATTGTACCAAGAATGTTAATGCAACATCAGCACAGAAGAAATCTTGATGCTAAGGTTTACAGAACTAAATTTAGTAAATGCACAGCTTTCCAATATATGGTATTCTGTCTCCTGGACATCATATTTATATGCTGAATAAAAATCAATGCAATTCTTAGTACCAGTCCATGAATCATTTAATAAGAATCACGTAACCATGACTGTTTTTTTAATACTAATTGTTCTTCCATGCACATCAAGCACTATTCCACAACCAACAGCTGAAATGCCATCAAGATTTTAAACTGAAATTGCCATAATATTTGATGGGTTACAGTAAAAATAGGGGCTGAATATAGTCTTTCTTTTTCAACTCATGATATGATAGGCATTGAGGATTTTTATTATATGCTACACCTAAAGAATACAACAACATGTTCTAATTGATTGTATAACTGTTTTTGCATGTAAATGAAAATATATTAACCGGAAATTTAAATTTGCCCATGTAAACTATTAGAGTGAACAAAACAGAATGTGTTTATAACCTACTGGAATACTTGTAATAATTCAGATAACAAAAAAGAGATACTAAAATATTAAAGGAGTCTGAGGTTGTAGTTTTTTAGATTGCCTCAGGTGCCATGAGCTGGTGAATTAGCAGAAATAGAAGGAAGTGTCAGATGAATGTGTGCCTGAAGGAATGACATAAGAGGATGTGCTTTAGATTCCTGGATCATTGCAACTTTTTCTAGGAAACGTGGGACCTGTACAAAGACAGATTCAACGTAAAGTAAATTTACTATCGAAGTACATGTACATCCCTGAGATTCATTGTCTTGTGGGCATACTCAATAACCCGACAGAATAATATCCATAACAGAACTAAAGAAAGACCGCAGCAACTTGGGCATTCAACCAGTGTGCAAATGACAGCAAACTGCTCAAACACAAAAAGAAATAATAATAATAGTAAATAAATCAGCAATAAATATCAAAAACATGAAATGAAGAGTCCTTGAAAGTGAGTCCATAGGTTGTGGCAACATTTCTACGATGGGGAAGGGAAGCTGAGTGAAGTTATCCCCATTGGTTCAAGAGATTGATGGTTCAGGGTTGGTAACTGTTCTTGACCCTGGTACTGTGAGTTCTGAGTCTCCTGTACATCCTCCCTGATGGCAGCAGTGATAAGAGTGCATGGCCTAGATGATGGGGGTCCTTGATGATAAATGCTGTGACACTAAGTTAGAGCAGGGCTAGTATCCTGGTGGAGAGGTTTGTCAGTACTGTTGGAGAAGAACTAAATTGAGGTGGCAGGGGAATGGCGTTCCGATGGTATGGGCTAGTCACCTAGAGGAAATCCAGCATGCAAAACAGGAGAGTAACTGCACATGAGGTGAATACAATGCTAAATTACATATATTTTAATGCTGGAACCCAACTTATAAAGTTGAAGAACTCATAAGGTTTAACTTAAATGTGGGAGTACAATATTGTTGCCATTACTGAGGCATGGTTGAAAGATGAGCAGGACTGGTAACCAGTATCATGCAGTACAGAACTTTTAGGCAAGGCAAAAGTGATGTAAAGGAGAAGGTGATACTGTACTGTTCTCAAGCGATACATTATTTCAGTATTGATCCTCGAAGGTCCAGGCACAAGAGATTCTGCAGATGCTAGAAATTCTGAGTATCGCACACAAAATGCTGGAGGAACTCGGCAAAGCGGGCAACATCAACGGAGGGAAATAAACAGTTGACGTTTCGTGCTGAAAACCTTCATCAGGGCTAAAATGGAAAAGGGCTTAAACTAGAATAAGAGGGTAAATGGAAAGGAAGGAGCACAATCTGGCAGGTGGTAGATAACTCCCAGTGAAAAGGACTGTCCACTCCCATCAAATTCCTTCTTCATCAGCCCTCTACCACTTTTAACTATTTCCTACTAGCAATTTGTTTCATTCCACCCACTCGCCTTCCCCCCAACCACTTTCCACATCACCTGGAAAATGAGAAGAAGGCATGTATGAGATGGTGAGGGTCTTTAACGGTGAATGCTGCTTAATCCTGCGATTAAGGGAGGTACAGTTCCCATACCAGGCAGTGATGCAGCCAGTCAGGATGCTCTCAATTGTGCCCCTGTAGCAAGTTCTCAGGATTTGGGTCCCATACCAAACTTCCTCAACTGTCTGAGGTGAAAGAAGCAATGTTGTGCCTTTTTCACCACACAGCTGGTGTGTACAGACCATGTGAGGTCCTCGGAGAAGTGGATGCCGAAGAACTTAAAGCTGTTTACTCTCTCAACACCAGATCCATTGATGTCAATACGGATTAGCCGGTCTCCATTCCTCCTGTAATCCACAACCAGCTCCTTTGCTTTTGCGACATTGAGGGAGAGGTTATTTTTTTGACACCATGGTGTCAGAGAGATAACTACTTCCCTGTAGGCCACCTCATTATTGTTTGAGATTAGGCCAATCAATGTAGTGTCATCGGCAAATTTAATTAGCAGATTGGAGCTGTGGGTGGTGACACAGTCATGGGTATAAGGGAGTAAAGGAGGGGACTTGGTACAGAGCCCTGAGGGGCACCTGTGTTGAGAGTCAGAGGGGTGGAGGTGAGGGAGCCCACTCTTACCACCTGCCGGCAATCTGACAGGTAGACCAGGATCCAGCTGTACAAGGCAGGGTCAAGGCCGAGGTCTCTGAGCTTCTTGTCGAGCTTGGATGGAACTGTGGTGTTGAATGCTGAACTGTAGTCCAAGAACAGCATTCTCACATTAGCATCCTTCTTCTCCAGATGTGTAAGGATGATATTTAGAGCAGTAGCAATTGCGTCACTGTCGATCAGTTGTGTTGGTAGTTGAACTGTAGGGGGTCCAGTGTGGGTGGTAGCTTGATACAGATGTAATACTTGACCAGCCTCTCAAAGCATTGAATGATTGTGTCCTTGATGGAGCTGGCTCAGTCTACAACTCTCTGAAGCCTCTTACAATCCTCTGCATTGGCACCTCCATACCAGAAGGTGATGCAATCAGTCAGAACGTTTTCCACGGTACATCTCCTGAAATTTGCTAGACTCTATGGCAACATACTGTACAAATTCTCCTCAAACTCCTAATGAACTATAGCCACTGGTGTGCCAATGATGGAGACAGAGGAATGGATTGGAGCAAAAGACAAAGCAATGTGATGAAAATAGGAACACAGTACTTGAGGATTACATCTTCCAAAACATTAACAGGATTGTTTTAACATAAAAGGCTCAGATTGGTGGAAGTTTTGAGGTATGTGTACAGGAGACCATTTTAACAACATTTGTAGACCAACCAACAAAGGAAGAAGCATTTGTTAATGTTTCTTGTCCTGGGGAATGTAGCTGGTCAGGTGGACAGAGTGTCAGTGGGGGAATGTTTTACAGATAGTACATAACTCTGTATATTTCAATGTGTTTAAGGAAAAGAAAATGAATAGACCAGGAGTGAAGTTTTTACACTGGGGGAGGACCTATTTCATTAAAATAAGACACAGCAAGGGTAGACCTGGAATATCTACCTGCAGGTAAGTCTACTGCACTGTTTTGAATCATTCAAAGGGGGGGGGGGGAAACAAGAGTTCATGCCATCATGTTCCTGTAAGAGTGAAGCCAAGGGTAACAAGTACAGGGAACACTGAATATAGAAGAGTGTTGAGAGATGAATAAAGAGGTAAAAGGGAAGCATATCATGAGTTATGAGAACTGAAGATGGGGGATGCAACTTCATGTATAGGAAGTGTAGAGAAAGGCTTAAAAAGGAAATTAATAAGGCTAAGAGGTGATGCAATATATCACCTCAGACACAATGAACCCAAATCCAAAGGTGTTTTATAAATTTATTATGGACAAAAGAATAACAAAGTGAAGTGTAGGGCCCATCAGGAGCCAGAGGTATAGGTGAGATCATAAATTAATACTTTTCATTGACATGTGCAAAGGAAAGGGACATTGCTGTTGGAGACTCAGTGAAGAGGAAAGTGAAATTCTCATCGAAGTCTCAGTAAGGTGGAAGTATTCAATACCCTAGCCAAAGCTGGATACATTCCCAGGCCAGATGAGATCTGTCCTCGACTGTTGCGACTTTTACATCTTTACTAGCCACATGTGAGATATCAGATTGCTGGAGATCTGCCAACATGCTTCCATCAGAAAAACATGACAATCACAATTAGAACTATCAGCCTAACATCAGTAGTATGGGAACAAATTGCTGGAAAATTTGAGGGACTGGACTAGACTATAATTATTTGGATTGGCAAGGACTAGTCATTGATAGCCAGCATGGTTGCCCGACCAAACTTTCTTGAAAAATTAACTAAGTTTATTGATGAGCACAAATATAGTTTACATTGATTACAGTAAAGCTTTCAACAAGTCATTGGTTCAAAAGGTTAAAGCCCATGGAGTCCAGGGCAATTTGTCAAAATGGATAAAAAGATTGGTTTGGTAATAGGAGACAGGGAGTTGCAAAGGGTTATAGATGCCAATGACTATGATCATCACTTGCAGTTTGTAATATAGGTGAATGATTTGGATGTAGATGTAGTAGGTTTGTAGATGACATTAAGATTGATGCAGTTATTGGTCATGTGAAGGGTAACCTTAGGTTACAGAATAATATTGATGTGATGGTGAAATGGACTAAGCAGTGGCAGATGGAGTATAATCCTGATAAATCAGGTGATACATTTTGGGATTACAAATGAGGTTAAGACATACAGTGTAAATAGTATAGTCCTAGGGAGTGCTGAGGCCTGGGTGTGCAAGCCCAAAGATCTTGAAGATGCAGTACAGATAGATAGCAAAGTTAAGAAAGTAGATGGGATGCTGGTATTTGTATTTCATGGCAGTGAATACAGAGGCAGGATGGACCAACTTTTATCAACATTCGTCAGACCTCAGCTGGAGGTCTGGAGCTGCACTATAGGAAGTTCTACACAAGTGTGGAGGAGACTCATCAGGATGTTGTCTGGTATGGAACAATTTAATAATGAGAAGAGACCGGAGAACTTAGGTCTATTTTTCCTAGATAAGAGGACTCAAAAGGCAAAATGGATCAGTTATTTACATGCTCTTCTTAAGCCCTGACCTCACGTAACTAAAACTAGAGGATGTAAACAGAAAGGATTCTGCAGATGCTGAAAATCCAGAGCAACACACACAAAATTCTGGAGGAACTCAGCAGGTTAGGCAGCATTTATGGAAATTAATCAATAGTTGACTTTTCGGTCCGCGACCCTTCATCAGGACTGGAAATGAAGGGAGATGAGAGGGGGAGGCGATAAAGTAAGAGATTTAAAGGGGATGTGAGGGAGCAGTGAGTGCCTGATGGAAAGGGAGTTGCTAAAGTATTAAAGTGGTGTCTAGATGCTTAATTGAATTGTCCAGGCATTAAAACTGCTGGAATGTGGGATTAACACATTCATAAATCAGCATTTTTTAAAATCCCATGCACTTGAAAGTTACACCATGGAGAGGATGGCATTTCTGAGAGACTTTTACTCATAAATACATTTCATATTTATTTTCTCTTCATTTTGCACAATAAATTTCTCATCCAATAAATATTAGGGGATGTTTGTACAACTAAAGGTATAATTCACAATCTCATTTAAACACCAGATTTTCAGTGCATTGCTCTATACCCAACGTTATAGTTCCCCATTCATTGAAAGTTAATAAAAGCAGAACGAGTAAGGATGTATCTTGAAAAGTAGTCTTACTTAATCTTGCCATTAATTAATTTATTAGGGCAGTGTTAACATTTTGATTAGGGATCACAGAAATGCATAAATTCAATGATGATATAAGTCTTCCAGATAAATTACAATTACAGACAATAATGGTTGCCAAATATTTCAAAAAATATGTACATAGAAACATAGAAAATCTCCAACACAATACAGACCCTTTGGCCCACAAAGCTGTGCTGAACATGTACTTACTTTAGAAATTACCTAGGGATATCCATAGCCCTGTATTTTTCTAAGCTCCATGTACCTATCCAGGAGTCTCTTAAAAGACCCTATCGTATCCATCTCCACCACCATCGCCAGCAGCCCATTCCACACACTCTTCACCCTCTGTGGAAAAAACTTAGCCCCTGACATCTCCTCTGTATTTATTTCCAAGCACCTTAAATATGTGCCCTCTCATGTTACCCATTTCACCCCTGGGAAAAAGCCTCTGACTCTCATCATCTTATAGACTTCTATCAGGTCACTTCTAATCCTCTATCGCCCCAGGCAGAAAAGGCCGAGTTCAATCAACCTGTTTTCATAGGGCATGCTTCCTAATCCAGGCCACATCCTTGTAAATCTCATCTGCACCCTTTCTATAGTTTCCACGTCCTTCCTGCAGTGAGGTGACCAGTACTCCAAGTGGGGTCTGATCAGGGTCCTAGAAAGCTGTAACATTACCTCTCGGCTCTTAAACTCAATCCCACGGTTGATGATGGCTAATACACCGTATGCCTTCTTAACCACACAGTCAGCCTGTGCAGCAGCTTTGAGTGTCCTATTGACTCGGACCCCAAAATCCCTCTGATCCTCCATATTGCTAACAGTCTTAGCATTATTACTATATTTTTTCATCATATTTGACACACTAAAATGAACCACCTCACACTTATCTGGGTTGAACTCCATCTGCCATTTCTCAGCCCAGTTTTGCACCCTATCAATGTTTCATTGTAACCTCTGACAGCCCTCCACACTACCAACAACACCCCCAACCTTTGTGTCATCAGCAAATTTACTAACCCATCCCTCTTCTTCCTCATCCTGGTCATTTATAAAAATCATGAAGAGAAGGGGTCCCAGAACAGACCTCTGAGGCTGGTGACTGACCTCTATGCAGAATATGACCCATCTACAAAGCAGTGTTTTTTAACACCTTGTCTAATTGCCTATTTCTGCTCAGTCAACCAAATTATTTATAGTCACAGTTCAAAATGGGCTTAACATCGCAAAAAATAGTGCACGAAGCTCTTGAAAACATCTATTATTCAGATTTTCAATCAAATGTGCAGTTTTGTTCACCATAAAAGTAAGAAATATAAAGACCTGGGATGAATCTGTAGAACAATGATACAATGGGCATAAATTGTTATCTGTGTGGATATTCTTTCCATGCTATTCATTGTACTAGATTGTTTTTTGTTCTGTAAATCCGATCCCAAGGAAGTGGAAAATCATGAAAAACACAATGAAATTCTAACATTTACTAGAACAAGGATTTATTTTTTCTCATAAAGTAAGGAAAGTCTATTATGAATATTTTGGTGTAAACACCCCTGTGAGAAGCAGAGTAACAGTCTCAAGCTCAGTAACCTTGTCTTTGGAGCAGGTGGGGAAATAAAGTCAGGGGAGATCTTTTCCTTTGGCTTGACTTTAGCAGACTATGTGTATTAATTTGCCTTTGAAAATTGCAATGCAAATAAAAGTAAAGCCAGCAGTATCTACCAATTGTCATGGGACAAATGATGTGGAGATTGGAGGTACAAGGCTATTAATGTAGAGAACAGGCTTTCAGGGTCATGCATCTAAGTAATTGCCGTCAGGGGAGCTATATGTTCATAGTGCTGAGGCTGACTTGGAGCGTCCCTTTAACAGAGAGCATTGTGAATGATTAGTTATGGAAGTTGCTTAAAGAGGCTGAAGATTGATGGTAACCAACGTGACAAAGAAGAAAAGGCTAAGGTACATAGTAGTTACCTTGCTTGCTCCATTAAGGGTGTAAAACTAATTGCAATAATGTTCTGCAGTCCTGATGATGAGGGAGTTAATAGTCAAAAATATTGCTAAGGCACACACTGAAGTTATTAGAAAATGAAGCTCCAATGTGTCTTTCAATTTGGCTGAGTTACAATTCTTTTTTTCACTAAGTCTTTATTTAGAGGTACTTAGACTGTGATAAATAGTGGTGATTTCTCTTTTATCTTCATTTCAACCAAAAAGACAATCAAATTTTGTATAGTCAGGAGAAATTCTCCTTAATCCACACACAGCCATTGCTTTGTGAAAAGTCTTGATTGGTTCCTCTGAAAGCCTCAATATAAATAATGGCATTTCAATTCTTGTGAAATGATCCCATTTTTATTTATTTCTGACTATTTCTACTGGTAATATCTGTGTGCATTCAACCACAATGCATTTTCTGACTTCTAATTAAACTTGACTATTCATTTTCTTCTGACTATGAAGGTGCTGAGTCCAGCAATACAGCAGATCAGATGCACCATCTCTGACCTCCTGTTTGTCTTTGACTGCCAGGTTTCCATGCAGAGATTTAGAAGTCAGAAATGAATTGATCTCAGTAAAAGGCATTGCTCACAATTTCTTTCAGATCTGGTCAATTCTCATGCAGTTCAATCATGGAAAGGATCCAAGTGGGAAAAAGAAAAATCCCACCAGGTTATATTTGATACGATATTGTTTGTGCAAAATTCATGTCAGGATCCTGTTAATATATAGTTAAACATCAGTTTAATTCACCTTTTAAGAAAATTATAGCTCACGTCGGAGCGGGCAGCCTATGCCACACCTATCCAGATATCAAGGCATAATGTTTTACACGCATGGATAGAATTACAAGCACACATTGCTTGTACTCAGGTGGATACTTAAATGCCAAACTCCTGGTATCTTCTACTGTGCCCAAATGCAGAATCCAATACATGAAATGCAAAATAAGGGACTTGCTTAACATATACAATGAATTCCACAAGGTTTACTAGCTTCCACCTCCTCCTCTGTTTCAGTGAAACCTGGTTCATACCCTTCCCCTGTATTTCACTGAAACCCGGGTTCCCACCTTTCTCACTGACTCACTGAGACCCTTGTTTCCACCTTTCTGTCTGTCTCACTGAGAACTGGGTTCCCACCTTCCTTTTAGTCTCACTGTGATCCTGGTTATCACCCATCTTCCCCTCTTTCTCACAGAGACCTGGGTTCCACCTTCCTCTCTGTCTCATTGTGATCCAAGTTACCACACCCCTCCTCTATTTCACTGAGACCTGGGTCCCACCTTCCCTTCTGCCTCATTGTGATCCTAGTTACCACACCCCTCCTCTATTTTACTGAGACCTGGGACCCACCTTCCTCTTATTCTCACTGGGATCCAGGTTCCCACCTTCCTCTGTCTCGCTGAGACGCTTGGTCCCACTCACCTGTGTGTCTCACTGAGATCGGGTTCCTACCCATCCCCCTGACTCATTGAGATCCTGGTTGTTTCACTGAGATCTTGGTTACCACACTCTCATTCAATCCTTAGAGCTCTGTGTCTCACATTACCTTTGAATTGTCTAGAGTCCTGTTTTCACACTCTGTTTAATCAGAACTGGTTCACTGGGAAATTTATTATAACATTATGTAACAGTTAATAAAGTGAACTTTAAAAATATTAGGGTATTAATAGGAACAATATTTAACATCATGTTTGCTCAGCACCACTACAGCCCTGAACATATCAGAATTGGAGTTTTACTGTACTTTATGACTTGCAGTATATAGGGTAACCAAGAAATATTGTATCAAGAAGCCAGAAGATTACTGGCCATCCACAAGATGGTCTTACATTGACACCATTAACACAAGGGCATTTATAAATGTGGAAAGCAACATTAGTATACATTAGGAGAGTTTCAAATTCTCTGCTTTCAATTGGCAAGTCTCTTCCATGAGAAGCTATTATCAAGAATTCAATTTCCAATCATCACCTGTATCATAAAATTAAGGATGCTCATGATAATAGAAAATTAAATTCCTGACAAAGGCATTTGGTATATAAACAGCTAATAACACTTCTCCAATATTCAAACAAAAATTGCACAATTTTCTTAAAGGGACTCTGTGGTCAGGCACAAGTAGATATGGTACAAAACCACAATACAGATCTGTGTTTCATATTAATTATGGCTTTCTACCCACTTCTCAAAATGGTTCTGAGTTCTTGCTACCCACAATACCATATACAAGTGACTACTTTTCATTTGTTCAAACAGACTCAGAAGGGCATTACTAATAATCATGAAGGTATGTAGTCTTACCTCACTCTTACATCTTTTCATATTTTGAATTAAATTTCCACTGCCATTTGCTATCCATTTTACCAGCCTCTATGTTCTTCAGACGCCTCAGCACTCACATATTCTGACTTTCATTTCAAATGCAAACTGTGCAATCATCTATGTCCAAGGTCAGGCATGGTTCACCATATTGAAGCCTCCACAATGAAGGCATGCCTGTGGCTATACTTCATCAGGAGTTTGAGGCAATTTGGTGTGTCACCGAAGACTCTAGCAAATTTCTACAGATGCACCTTGGAGAGCAATCTGACTGGTTGTGTCATCATCTGGCATGGAGGCACCAATGCCCTCTGACCCTCAACACAGGAAACCCCCCAGGTCTGTGTCCTAAGCCCCCTCCTTTAACCTCTGTACACCCATGACTGTGCCACCACCCACAGCTCCAATCTGCTAATTAAGTTTGCTGATGACACAACACTGATTAGCCTAATCTCAAATAATAATAATGATGCAGCCTACAAGGTAGAAGTCATCACCCTGACGCAGTGGTGTCAAGAAAACAACCTCTTCCTCAATGTCACAAAAAAAAAGGAGCTGGTTGTGGACTACAGGAGGAATGGAGACAGGCTAACTCCTATTGACATCAATGGGTCTGGGGTTGAGAGGGTGAACAGCTTTAAGTTCCTTGGCATCCACATCACCGAGGATCACATGTGGTCAGTAGATACCAGCTATGTGGTGAAAAAGGCACAACAGCACCTCTTTCACCTCAGACAGTTGAAGAAGTTTGGCATGAGTCCCCAGATCCTAATAACTTTATATAGAGGCACAACTGAGAGCATCCTGATTGGCTACATCACTGCCCTCAATCGCAAGACTCTGCAGTGAGTGGTGCAGACAGCCCAGCACATCTGTAGATGTGAACTTCCTACTATTCAGGACATTTACAAAGACAAGTGTGTTAAAAGGGCCCAAAGGATCACTGCAGACACAAGTTGCCCCAAACACAAACTGTTCCAGCTGTTATCATCTGGGAAATGGTACTGCATCATAAAAGCCAGGACCAACAGGCTCCAGGACAGCTTCTTCCACCAGGCCGATTAATTCATGCTGATAGTTGTATTTCTATATTACATTGACTGTCCTGTTGTACATACTATTTATTATAAATTACTATAAATTGCACATTACACACTTAGACGGAGACGTAACATTAAATCAGAATCAGAATCAGAATCAGACTTTAATCACCAAGTACCTGTGCACATACAAGGAATTTACTTCCAGCAGATGTTGTCTCTCTGCTCATAACAATAATAATGATAAATATAAATGAAAATATAGATTATACATACAGGTAGTGCAATCCAAGTAATAGTTAGCCGACAGTTAACCGGCAGTTAACTGTTCAGCAAAGTGACCGCAGTAGGGAAAAAACTTCTCCAGTGCCTATTAGTCTTAGTCTGGAGGGAACTGAAGTGCCTACCAGACGGAAGCAGTTCAAACAGTCCGTATGCAGGATGGAAGGAGTCCTTTATGATGTTCCCCGCCCTCTTCTTCAACCTGGAAGAGTACGGGTCCACAATAGAGGGCAGGGAGGCTCCAATGATGCGCTTGGCAGTCCTCACTGTGCGCTGTAGTCTGGTTCTATCCTGCTTGGTGGTGGCTCCAAACCACACAGTGATGGAGGTGCACAGGACAGACTCAATGACTGCAGTGTAGAACTGCAGCAGCAATTCCTGAGGCAGACCATATTTCCTCAAGAGCCGCAGGAAGTACATCCGCTGCTGGGCCTTCTTCAGGATGGAGCTGATGTTCTGCTCCCACTTCAGATCCTGAGAGATGGTGGTTCCCAGGAACCTGAAGTTCTCCACGGTGGGCACAGGGCTGCTGAGGACTGTGAGGGGGGACATAACGGGGGTATGTCTCCTGAAATCCACTATCATCTCCTTTGTCTTGAGCGTGTTCAGCTCCAGATTGTTCCGAATGCACCAGAGTGCCAGTTGGTCCACCTGCTGTCGATATGCAGAATCATCACTGTTCTGGATGAGTCCAATGACGGTGGTGTCGTCTGCAAACTTCAAAAGCTTCACATAGGGGTAAAGATATAGTAAAGATCTTTACTCCTCTTGTCTATGAAGGATGTAAGTAATAACAATTCAAAAGTCAATTCAATTCAATGCATAGGATCACAAGAGGCTTCAGAAGATTGTAGACTCAGCCATCATCGTCACAAGCCTCCTTACCAACGAGGACATCTTCCAAATGTGCTGTACCAGGACGGTGGCATCCATTCAGGACTTGCCCTCCTCTCATTACTACCATCAAAGAGGTGGTATAGGAGCATGAAGATGCAAACTCAATGTTTTAGGAACAGCATCTTCCATTCAGCTATGAATCCATGAACACTACTTCACTATTCATCTTTTGCACTTTTTTTTTGTTAACTTATAACAATTTGCTATGCCTGCACTGTACTGCTTCCGGAAAACAAGACATTTCAAGAGTTACGTTAGTGACAAAATATCTGATTCTGAGGCTATGAATAAAAACTCATACCAACTGGTGGCCCAGGATTCTCCTGACCAAAGCTATCTTATTTAATGTTTATTGCACAGTTTAGCAGGTTACACAGGTAGAGGCTTCCTCCAGGATGTTGTGCTTGTCTTCTTGGTACTTGGATATTACACATTTTTATTTCATAGTCCATTCAGTTTCTATTGGCTTTGATAATTTCTGAGCAGTCCATTCCTTCTGACCCATTCCATATTCCCTCCCATACGTCTATCAACTCCACGTATCCCACCTGGCCCCCACACCAATTCACCAACTCTCACACTACCTGCTTACAACTTAGAGATGCTCTCCCTAGCAGAAATACATGCACCCTCAGAAGACATGGTACACCATTTTTTTTAAGTTTAGAACATGGTTTATTGCTGGTATTATCAACATCAGACAAGGGGCTTACGGTTGGCGATAGCTGTTTGAAAAATGGAAACTAACCAAAATACCTTGCCTGATGTTTGCCCAATATTGAGCCTCTAAAATTAAATATGTGATAGAAAACAAAGCTGCAGGATGATAAAACCCTTCTAGCAATACAAAAAGCAAACAAATCCAAAAAGGTCTAAAGATGATTCAAACATTAACTTTAAAAAAAATGCTTCCACATGTGAGCGTTGACACACAATTGGCAATTAACTAACAGTACAACTTCAGAGTATTGCAGACGTCAGGTCCCTGCTCAATGTCTTTCAGAAATAAACACCACATTGATTTATCTTGCATCTGGTTTGACAAAATTATTTTCCAGGACCATGATATTTAACATTGATTCCAGGCTTCTAAAGATCACTAATAAAAGGCAAAAGTCCTTTTGAGAGTTTTCATTGCTTTTAAGCAATAGAACCATAAGATAAAGCAGCAGAATTAGGCTATTTTGATCCATCAAATCTGTTACACCATTCGATCATAGCTGATTTATTTTCCCTCTCACAGCCATTCTCCTGCCTTCTCCCTGAAACTTTATAGGACCACGAAGAACTGCTTATCTGCTTCATGTTGGCTGGGTGGATGTTGAAGCTGGGTAGAAGTAGACAGGCTCCAACAAATGACTTATACCAGGCATTTGGTTAACACAAGTGAATAACAAATTATTGATAAGTTAAGCTGGAGGGTAATGTAATAGCTGTTGAGGACGTACAACGGGGTTTGACTATGTTGACGTGGCTGCTGACCAAACTACTGACCCGAAGGTTGAGCTTACTGAACAGCAGTCACAGGCCTGCAGTTGGCTGATGTTAAATTTGGGGCGTCTGGGGGTTCTCTCCTGTGTGATGTCTTAACCAGTCACCCTTGCTCCATAGTGCCCAAAAACTGGAGGTGGACTGTTTTTGACTCCATACGTGGCCTCTCGCATCCAGGTTGGAATGTCTCACTTGGTTGTACGAAAGTTTGTAAACTGGCCTTAGAAAGGACTTGTGTGATTGGAGTGTAACTTGTGTGGAGTGCCAGTGGGCAAAAATTACCCATCAAATCCAAATAGTTGCTCTCCATGCCCCATGTCAGCGAAGCTAAGCTGTTGGAGAAAATAGATCACATGCTGTCTCTCCTGGGAAGTCAACATCCTTGTTTTTATTTTTAAAGAACCTTTCATGCAGCAAATGCTTAATGAAGTCTGTATGGCCTTTGCTAACACAGCCGTGAAGGACTATAGGGAGCTTGCTAAAATGGCTGTAGTCTATACTCAGCCAGGCAGCAGTGCATCATTCCTCCTCCTTTCTCTGTCTCAATATGCCTGGTCAGCAAGGCCACCAACGTTAGAATGTCCCCGCCTGCCAAATAGAGAACAGCGGGTTCGTGTTTCCACAATGCTCGCTTCGGTACGAATGGTGGGAAGTGCTGGCTGCCTTGCAGATTTGACAGTGCCAATGTATCGTGACATCAAAAGCCAGTGAACAGCTGCCAGGGATGTCTACTGTTCATCATGGACACCCTTTCAGGGTGATGTTTCCTGTGAGACATAGGTGCTCAAGTGACTGGGCTCCCAGCATCGCCTACTGATGAGAAGGCAAAGAACGATGAAACCTTGCTGGAGGCAGCGGGATCTAGACTTACAGGACAAGATAAGTGATGCTCTGCATCCGTGGGCGATGTTACACATGGCTAACATCCTGGCTAAAGTGGCTAGACCTGTACTCAGTGCAGATTTCTTGTTAGCTGAGCTTCTTGTTAACTGCCGGCTTGCGAGAGTCAAGGACTTTGGGTTGTTACTCTGCTTCCCCAGTAAATTCCACACAATCGCTCTGTCAAACACATGCACCACCACATGTGAGTTTACTCGACTGCTGAGCAAATTCCCAAACCTCACCAAGCCCACATTCTCCTTGACAGTCGCAAAACAGCGCCACATTTCCACAACTGGTCTGCCAGTTCATGGTCACGTGCGCAGACTGGACCCAGAAAAGCTGGCAACCATAAAGGCTGAGTTTGCCAACATGGAAAGACTTAGTATTGTACACCTATTGAACAGCCCCTGGGCTTCACTCCTCCATATGGTCTCTAAGTCCAGTGGTGTTTGCTGCTCATATGACGATTGTTACCTAGTCCCACACATCCAGGATTTTTCAGCACGTTCAGTCAGAAAGTTAATTTTTTCCAAAGGCAACTTTGTTAGGAGCTACCATCGGGGGCCTGTGTGCTCAGAGGACATTCCCAATATGGCTGTGATGACCCTGTTTGGCCTCTTTGAGTTTCTGTGCATGTTGCTTGTGCCAAAAAAATGCAGCATAGACTTTCCAGTGGCTGATGGACTCTGTATTAAAAGACTTAGTTCTTTTTGTTTACCTGGATGACATGCTTGTCACCAGTGCATTCAATTCTGAACACATATCTCATCTCCGTACACTTTTTGAGTGCTTAAGCCAACACGAGTTAATTATTAACCCTACTAACCACCAGTCTGGTTGTCAATCATTGGCTTTCTCAGCCATCACATCTCTGTAGAAGGTGAGAAACCCCCTCATCAAAGTAGCCACTATTATGGATTTCCCACTGCAGTGCACTACTAAAAACTAGAGGAGCTTTTGGGTCTTGTGAATTTCTATCACTGCTTCATTCCATGTGCTGCTCCCCCTGTACAGTGCACTTAAAGGTAATAGCCCCAATCACATGCTTGACTGGTCAGCGGATATGACCAGGACGTTTGATGATCCCAAGCAAGCTCTTTCCAACATAACCTTACTGGCACACCAGCTCCCCAATTCACCTATAGCCATTACTACTGACACTTCAGAGTATCCTGTTGGTGCTGTGCATGAACAGTTGGTCGCAGGCGTGTGGCGGCGACTCATTTTCTTCAGCCTGCAGCCTAAAAGGAAGTACAGCACATCTGACTGAGTTTCTCAGTCTCCACCTGGCTCTCCACCATCTTCATTTTCTGCTTGAGGGTTGCCACCTCAAAGTGCTTGTAGAGCACAAACCCCTCGTGCATGCAATTGTCCAAATAATCAGACCTTTGATCTGCATGGCAGCAATGCCACCTGGCCTACGTATCAGAGTTCTCAACTGATATACAACATATTAAGGGGAAAAATAATACAATAGCTGAATACTGTGCAAATATCCCAAAGATAACAGATGGGCTAGTTTCAAATAGAATGGAAGAAACTGTAACAATCCTGGGACTAAATACAAAGAGGTCAACGGGGGCCAATGGCCTGCATCCAAGAGTCTTAATGGAAGCAGCTGTGGAGACACTGGAGGCATTTGTCAATTCTTTTTTCCAAAATGCACAGTTTCAGTGTGTATCAACAGGCTGGAAAATCCATAACGATGACTCCCTGATTCAGGAATAGGGGAAGATTAAAGAATGGGAAAATACGGGTCATTCGTTTAATGCCTGTTGTTGATCAGATGCTGGACATTAACCAATGAAGAAGATAGTTATTTTATGAAAGCTAATATAGCCAAAACAAGTCAACATGATTTTCTTAAATGTAACCATATTTTTTCTCTAACATGAAATATTACAGACTCTGGAAAACTGGAGCAATACACATGAGATTCTTATGAACTCAGCAAGTCAGGGAGCATGAATGAAGGGAAATTAACATTAGACATTTCCATAAGACAATAAGACATATAGTTGAGGCTGAGAGCTGAGACCCTTCGATATGCCTCACTCACTCTGGCTTTTACATTATTCTGTTCTAGTGTTCTTTAAGGATGTAACGAGCAAAGCTGATGGAGGAAAATGTGTTGATGTACCCTATTTGGATTTCCAGAATGTATTTGATAAGATGCCACATAAAAGTCTGGTGCACAAGATGAGAAAATTCACAACTTTGAGGAAAGTGTGTCAGCTTGGTTTGAAAACTTGTTTTCACACAGCACAAAGAGAGAATAAATGGATTTATTTTCAGGCTGAAAGAATGTAACAAGTGGAGCACCCCAAGGATCATTTCTTGGCCTTGAATGATGCACTGTATCTATTATTGACTTGATGGAGTGAACAGTGTTTGCTGATCACACTAAAACAGGTTGAAGGGCACGTTGCAGTAAGATTATTTGGATTCTGCAGTCATAGATAGGTTAAGGGAGAGATTGAAACCTGAGTGGATCTCAGTGTGAGAAAGTGCAAGGTCACACAATTTGCTAAGAGGAAACAAACTCAAAACTATTATCTACAGGAGAGAGATCGCAGATGACTGAAGTACAGAAAGATCAGTCCTGATGCAAGGTCTTGGCCTGAAAACTCGTAACATCCCTTCTGCCTCCAGACATGCTGCTTGATCTTCTGAGTTTTTCTACCAGTTTTTTTTTGCCTTAGATTCTAGTACCTGCGGATACATTTCCACAGAAAGGTTTTGGTGTTCTCAAAACATTCACTGGCAGATACGGCAAGTTGGTGGTAAAGAAAATGGCACAAGATTGCTTATTGCAAAGGGAAATAGTATTAGAATTTAACATGGTAGTGTTGAGGCCACATTGAGAGTACTTCACATAGCCTTAGTCCTATTACTTAATAAACAATATATCAGAACCAGAGGCAGTCCAAAAGAAATTCACTTCTCTAATTCTTAGGATAGCAGGGTTGTCATATGAGTAGCTAAAAATATTGAATCTGTATTGTTTGGAGTTCAGAAGACTGAGAGTGTTCTGATTAAAATACATCACATTCTAAGGGAGCATATTAAGCATTAGTGGAAAGTCTAAAGCAAGCGGGTGCAGTTACAAACTGGTGGGGGGGTGGGGGTGGGTGGGTAGTCATTTAAAACCAAGGTGTCTGTGAAATTCTTTTCACAGAGGCTGGTGAATCTATAATTTTCTGCCCTAGAAGGTTGTGGAGGCTACACAGTTGGTGGTTTTTAAAGAGGCAACATATAATTTTTGTAAGATTGGAGAATTCAGAGCAGTGTGGACTTGGAACAGAAGAGGAGATGATGACAGAGGCATGATGATACTGATTGGCAGGACAGGTGTGGGCAGCAGATGGTCTTCTCCATCTCCTATTTTCTTGTTTTTTATAAGTTGAAATTCTTCCACTTATTTATATTTATTTGCCTTCATTCTTATTCTAGCATGAAGGATGCAGTTAAAAACAATATAGATCAAAATAAATGTTTTTGCCGGAGGATCTGTCTACATGGATATAGCAAGGGGAGGAAACTTGATGTGAACCTTTTCCGATATTTGTCTGCATAGAATTAACCTCAAGGTCAAGTACATTTTCATTGCTCCTTAAATCGAGCTTGATGCAGGTGTTGGCATGGAGCGTCAGTAAAGTTCTTCCTATTTCACAGCTGGAAGTTCTGCAATGTGGAACATCTATTCAAAATACATAACAACATGTCCTTCAGGCTTTCTATTTAATGCAAATTAATTATACCCTGTTCTGCTTGGTACTTGCTAAAAGTTAACCAAATACAATGGTATGTTTATGTATTGGGAAGAGGATGCAAGACCCATAAGTTTGTGAAGCGTGACTAATTTTCCAGCAATTTAAATTACCAAGACACAGAACCGAACAAGTATACTAAACACGTGAGAAATCTATTTCAGTTCATTAGCTGAAAATCCAAACAAAATATATATTGAAGAGGGTCTGAAAGAATATATTTTACAATAATAGGACAAGAGGAACACCCTGAATACTAAGATAAATGATCACATTATTTTTAATTGGATGTATAGGGAAAACTTTGCACCAGACTGACAAGTTGTGTTTGCTTGCAGATTGTGTGCTGTTGATTATTTTACCTAAAATTAACTCATGCTTTTGCATACTATCTTATAATATCCCTGTAGATATGTGTTATTTGTGACAATGTTATGTAAATTCACAGCCTATTGTTGCTAATGATCGGAAATGTAACTCCATTATAGATGTCACAGAGTATTAATTATGGCCTGGAATACTGAAATCATATTACCTGCATTGTGAATATTTTAATCATTACCTCATTTCCTGAATTTTCCTTTTTTCTGACTTTTTTTTAGCTATACAGGATCTTATGCAATAATTAGGTTGGATATGAGATATATTAGCATCACTGTCAGATAATATCATAAAATGCAATTATGCATTTCTTTTTGTCATGCATATAGTTAAAGAGAAAACAATAGTGGTAAAGACATTGAAAAAATAGAAGTAAGTGAGGAAAAGACAGATTCAATGAACTCATTCAGAGATGTTGAAGAAGAATAGGACAGAGACATGTACCAGTTAGGATATTTCATGTATACAGCACATTATGAGTGATGTCCTGGCGTAAAAAATCAAATTCTGCTACAACCACATCTCCCTGGCCACTGATTCTCCCAGAACGTTGTCTGCCACCAAGCCAGATCAACTGTAACCTTGGTATCTCATTTGACCCTGCGTTAAGCTTCAAATGACATCTGTGCCAACTGTTCTCCCTCCATGTAATTACTTATTACAACATCAGCCTCAGCTCTTCTCCATGAATTTTCTATCGAGACATCTCTTTCCACCTTTTTCTTTCCATAAACTTAAGCTCATCCAAATATCCGCTGCTCAAATTCTAACTTCTACCAGTGGGTTTAAGTGGCTTTCAGCTAAGTGACAATTCATTTTTTACAGTTATCTCCTGTTTTCAAATTCCTAAATATACTGGTTCCTTCCTCTCACCACCACAGTAAACCTCCATGTTGTCCATTTCATCCCATTCAGATTTGACTTCACCGTTCACCATCACTTTAAAAGACAATATGACCCGAAGTACGAATTCTATTCCTAATCTGTGCTACCTCTACAGCATTCTCTTTTTACGTTTTTTAGGGAATTCTTTAAAATCTGTTATATTGA